>NC_133324.1:141967290-143192290 GCF_042186555.1 Aquarana catesbeiana | reverse complement strand
AGAGGCCACCCGTTTTTTAAGGAGCCCCCCCGAAGCGGAAGAATCCTATGGCTGCTACTTAGCCAGCAGGCTTCTTCAGATGAATAGGGAGCAGCGCCTCATTTGTGAGCGCCTATTTGGGGAAACAATCCATAAGGGGCTGCAGGGCACGCTAACACAAAACACCCAACTACATGAGGCAGCCCCCCCTCCTCCTCCTCCTCCTCCTCCTCCTCCTCCTGCCACAACTGAAACACCAGAGCCACAGCCTCAAAAGAAGGCTACAGGGAAGGCTGCAGGGCAGCGTGGAGGAAAGGCTGCAGGGAAGAGAAGAAAATGATGACCTGGGTTCAGTCTGGTCTGACAGAAGACGCAGGCTGTTGTAGGACCACAGTCTGGGGACATCTAGATCATCTGCTGGTGCTGTTGATCTCTGGGATTCTTGGACCAGATTGTGCTCCCTCTTATATGGACTCCGCAAGATCCCAATTTTCTGGTACACCGACTTTTTCCAGCGTTGACTTCCTCTTTATTTTATTTTGACCATGAATAAATGGATCATTTTTTGAGTTTAGCAAAAGACTTTTTATGTTTTTTCTTTGAAATCATTGATTTTACACACAATGTTAAATTAACAAGGGACAACAATCTCATTGAGTTTGAAAAAAAACACACCAAAAATACATTACTAATGTTAATAATGTTCAAGTGGTAAGTCTTGAAAATCCAAAAATTTACGTAACCAAAAACGGTGCTTTGGGTTAACTTTATCTAAAAACTAAAAAATAATCACTATAAAAAAAAAAAAACAGAATAATGGGTTCTTTGTGGTAACTTTACAAACCTAAAAAAAAAAAAGGGGAAAAACTATTATTAGTATGGAAACATTGTTTTTAAAATGCATACTATATCATTCATGAGATCAAAGAGAAAAAGAATCCAGAAATCAGTTTGGGAGAACTCTGATTATGAACAGCAAAACACCTTCGTTCTTTATAGAGCCTTCGTAAAGAAGAAATAAAATGCGCTGCATTCAACGATCACAGATTTTGCAGCGTGATGAATGTGCTACCTACAATACGAACACTAGTTTTACTAGACCGAGTGCTTCCGTTTAGTTTTTGCTTATGAGCATGCGTCGTTTTTTTGTCCGTCGGACTAGCATACAGACGAGCGGACTTCGGGGTCCGTCGTACTTACGACGTAAAGATTTGAAGCATGCTTCAAATCTAAAGTCCGTCGGATTTGAGGCTAAAAAAGTCCGTTGAAAGTCCGGAGAAGCCCACACACGATCGGATTACCAGCCAGCTTTAGTCCGTCAGCGTCCGTTGGACTTTTGTAGACGAAAAGTCCGACCGTGTGTACGCGGCATAACTCATGTTAATTAGGTTAATTAGGTTACAGGTGTATTGTTAGAGTAATATGAGCAGGAGGGGGGACCTCCCCTTCTACTGTATATAAGGCTGTATTCTGGTTCTAATAAAAATAGTCCATGTTAGCATCTAAGCAAGTCTCGCCTTGTTTTGTGCTTGGGAGCAGTGGGGAATATCTGATATCTGAGTCCAGACTGGGAGGAAGTGGTATACTGACGGAAGCACTCAAGAGGAGTGTGGGACGTTCCGTTACATTGGTGGCAAGCAGCGGGACGCTTCCTGCAGTCTGGAGCATCCAAACTTCCATCTGGATCCAAGGTCCAGATAGCAGGAGAGGAGAGGTACAGATACCAGCCCCCATGGAAGAGGAATTCAGAAGGAGGTTTGCGAGAGATGCAGATACAGCACAGAGGACCAGTATCAGAGCAGGTCCTGCTGGGATGGTGTGATTCTATTTGCTGCAAACTCTGGAAAGAAGCGCTAGCCCGTGAGCAGCGACACCAGGGAAATGTTCTCCCCTCCATCGAGGAAAGGTACTGGTCGCAATACGGACTGCGAGTGCGGTTTATGGGAGAAAAACCGCACAAGGAGCAGACAGCTGAATAAAGCAGGCTGGTCTGGGCAGAGATGAAGCTGTATGAGAGCTACAGAGCCCTCCGGTGGCATGTATCCCAAGCATGTCCCTGGATAGCGGATGACAGCCCAACGGAAGGCTTAAGCTACAGCGGCTTGGGACTGTTGTATGTGAAGCTGACAGGAGACTCTGACATTGGGAGTGATTTGGAGTGGCGGTTGGACAAAATCATGGATTTCAGAGAAGGGCTACTGAACATCTCGGAATTGCACTGGGAACTGGAAGATATAGAGTTTCTGGCCGTTCAGGAATGGGAGCTGGAGATTGCCTACAGACAGCTGCTAGACGTTGCTCAGTGCCAGGGCTGGGCTCCCTTTGCCTGAACTATCAGAAATTACCAGTTGACAACTCTGAAATCCCGGCTGAAGAGTCGGCAATGTGGCAGAGTAATATTGTGCTTTGGCAACCTGCCCCAGCAGCTATGGAGGCAGAGGTCTTATGGCGGATGCAGCAAGTGCTGACTGACCTTGATGATCCTGTTTCTGCATGGGATGATCTTGGATGGAGGAATGTGCCTGTCCAGCAGCATGCCAGAGAATCGTCAGTGGAAAATCTGGAGATTGCCATCCCCAAAGCTGAAGTGCTGACAACAGGGCAGAGCTCTGCTAACCTCTGCCCAGCATTGATAGCATCTTCTGAGCTCCATGGACAGGAGATGGTGAATCTCTATCCCCAGACACCAGTTGCAGAGACAGGGGATTTGATAGACTTTTCTGCTGAGGAAGAACAACCTGATGAGCCTCCAGCAGAAGAGCTGGTATTGGGGCCAAGCTTCACTGTGCTATGTCCAGCACCAACAGTAGTATCTGTGGAGTTATAAGGAACTTCCCCAGTTAAAGCACTGGCAACCGGGCAGAGTGCTACCAACCTCTGCCCAGCACTGGCAACAACTACAGAGTTTCAGGGAGGCGGGGCAGTCGGCCTCCCTCCCCAACAGTTAGCCGGAGTAGATGGTGTGGGGTTTCCAGCAGAAGGGCTGGCAACAGGGCCGAGTACTGCTGGACTCTGCCCTCAACTAACAGAGGATGGATTTCCTGTGAAGGTGGATGGGACTTCAGTCTCCACCTGTATACCCCAGGGATGCTGGGCAGTCGGCCCAGATCCCCAACAGCATGACTGAGTGAGCCCAGTCACCCTGTCTTCTCTCCGGCAGCAGAAAGGACTCCAGGGAGAAGGGCCAGTCCAGGCCTCTCCCCAGCAGCAGATATGTTCTTTGAGAGAGGCAGAGGTTGGCTGGGTGAGTAATGCTTTGTTTGGAACAATTTGTTTGGGGTACTGTGTGGGTACTGGCATTAGAGGACTGGAACTACTGACTTACTTCTGAGTCAACCCGTCTGGGGTCTCCTCCTGTGTAAGTCTTCTGCCGAAAGGGGAGAGGTGTGACGGGAGGGCCTGTGGAACTCAGAATCCCTTGGAAAGTAGGGGATGCCCTTGTTTCAGCTCCCCATACACCTCTTATGTCTAAGTCACCCTGTGCTATCCTGACACAGGGTGAGTGAGAAAATATATCTTGGACTACTTAAAATCAGTCAGTGATATTTGTCCACAATATCTCCCAGGATGTATGTAGAGACTATTATTGGTTTGTTTGATTCTGAACTCAACATGTTAATTGAGAGAGCTGATCACATTGGCCTCCAGGACTGGCTAGGAGACGAACAGTCTACTCCTACTATAGTTTGTTGATGACTAGGCTGAGGAGGGGGGAGATCATTGTTTGTATTGTTAATTGTAATTAGCTCCTGCTATTGTGTTTATACTTGTAAAAGGATTAATTACCTGAAAACAAAATGGCTCAAAATTCAAAAGATTTATTGCATATATATATGGAGAACAGAGCTGTACACAAAATGTATGTGTCTTAGCCGTGTTCTAAAGAGCATGACAACTTTCATTTCTTTTATACCCATTCTATGATAGACACACCTAGCTCTTCTTCCTTATCGATATTCTTCAGGAGCTATGATGACGTAGAGTGATGACTTAACATTCCGTGACTTATTGTTATCAGCGCATCACATACAATGACTTGCATATTCACACTACTGCTTACAATATGATTACCATCTACAACAGCTTACACTACAGAATGTTCATCTTAACTTGCTGGCAGCACATATTTTAAGAGAAAAACATGTTTGCTCAATTCTTCTGTAGTGCTGACAGAAGAATACAGAATATAATAAATGTATTAACACATCAAACATATATTAGTGATACAGCACTGATCATAAATTTCCCTACACATTTCCCCCCTTTGATTATTGACGATCACTAATTGTCATTCCCTTCCACCAACCTGAAAGTGACAGGGACCACGGGTGTATAAGACAAAAGACCCTTCAAAACATTTATCATTTTAAATATGGAAATGTAAAGATATAAGTCCTTTACTCTCCCACACTCATCCCCATCCACAGACCTTTTGGTGTAAAGGAAGGTTACAATACTTTAGTTCCTTACTATCCCCCTAAGATCTGGACACTGTCCATTCCATCTCCTCTACCGACATCCACGAGCTGGAGTAGCCATACTCATGAACTGGGTAAATGTTACCCTCGAAGAGTTGGAGTTAATGGGACAGAGTCATTAACTATTCATTCAAGCAAACTTTAATTTTTATTTAGCCATCGCAGACATCAATCATCCACACTCTAACTAAAAATTCACATCCCCCATAAACAAACAGAACTCCGCCATCTGCTTCAAACTAGACACAAAAATGCAATTTCCTTCATTACTCAGGTGAACCCCCATCATCTCGGAAGACATTAAGCTGTTCTCCTTCCAAAGAATGATTATGGTACATATACCCTTTTTCCTTCCACAAAAACCTTTGTAGAACATTATTTATTCTCCTTCCCCTCCATTTTGCTCCCCGACTCCAACAGGGTCTAAGAACAATGGAAGAGAACACTAGAATGGTGTCAGGGAAATACCCTGAAATCCACTTCAGATCTCCTTTTATCAAAGAAATCAATCCAAGATTCCTTTTTCTCCCCACGTCATTACCACCTAAGTGGATGATAATGCCAAGAGGAGTAGGGCAATGACCAGCCGCCTCCAACAAGAGTGGCCTCAAAGCTCTCCAGCGCATTCCCCTAACACCACCCCAAACTACTCTTATCTTGTTAGGATCACAGCCCAAATTCTCCATGCCCACTTGTAATGCCTTCTTATGGGCCCAATGTATATATGAATGTCCCACAACCCAAAGTTCTCGTACAGTCTGTTCATCTTCCACTATTTGGAGTGAGTCATCAGAATAAACAGACTCCCGATTCTCTTCTGAAGATTCTTTAGCACTGGGTAGGGAACTGGGTCCAGTAGCATAGCTTAATTGTTCTAGTTCAAAGTTCATTGTAGCGACTGTAGTAGGGCTTAGAGATTCTTCAAATATTTCATAAATCCTCTGGGTGGATAATTTCTCAATTTCAGGTCCAAACTCTAATTCAGGCATTTCTGCTTCAGCAGCATAACAGGACAGACAACTGCAGGGGCCATCAAAGATGGAGGATAGGTCTGGCATTTCTCTTTCTGCCATTTTCTTCCTTTGGGAAAGCAAGAGAAACATCTGAGGTTTTCTTATCAGGTTTCGTCTTTACCTTACACATTGCTACACATGCACACATGACTATCTTAAAACACAAATACAAACATAGCACAGCTCCTAAGATCACCTCCAGCAAAACAGTTAGAGCAATCCTTAAGGCACTGACACATAGTTTGGTTTTCTATGCTAAAACAACCATTCACCACAACCTGAACATTCCCAGGATCCTGATAATAATCAGTAATCCCGATTTCAACTATCTCTGGGTCAGCACTATGGTTAAGGATTAGTCCTATTCCTTTTCCTGATATTCCCTGCACTAACAGCCCCTTTTCTTTCTCAGCTAGGGTACTATTGGCTGTTTCTTTTATCAATATTGCATAAAATAAATTGGGATCTGTAACTGCTATAGCTACTATCGGTTTATGTCTCACACTTGGGGGAATCATAGAACACACCCAACAGTTAGAGAGATTGAATTGAGTACTGATCACCTCATGTAATTGAATCATCCTATTCAGATAAGTTTGACCATCCACAAGCCCACACCACGCCAACAGCAGCAAGTTCTTCCAGGCACTCATGATCCTTCATCGGATACTTTAAACACAGCACAACTTCTTGTTAGATGTTTCTGCAACGACTAGAAAGATATGATCACATTCTGAGCAGTGTCTTGCTGAGGACACAGAATCCTTAAGCAGGAGAACTGGTCCTACTGCTCAGATACAATTGCAGAATGTACACGTTTACAATGTGAAGCATGTATCCAAGTATCCCTGTTTTCCATCTTCACTGCTGTAGCTGTAGTAAGTAGCACCTGGTAGGGTCCTGTCCACCTGGGATCCAGACCCCTCCTCTGATGCTTTTTCACCATTACCCAGTCACCTGGCTGCAGGTCACGAGTCCCTTCAAGGGCATCTGGGTCTGGAAGAGATGAATATATTTTCTTGTGCAAGTACAAGCCCGTCTTTGGTACTGATCCAAATAATATTTCATAGGGAGAGAGCTTCCTTTTTTGTTTAGGTGTAGTTCTCAATGCAAACAGAGCTATAGGCAACCCTTGGAGCAAATTTAGCCCTGTCTCAGCTGTAATTTTACTCAACTTGGCTTTTAGTAGCCCGTTGTATTTTTCTACCTTACCACTAGCTGTGGGGTTGTATGGAGTGTGTAAGCGTTGCTTAATGTTAAAGGCTGCAAGTACTTCTTTCATTACCTGTCCAGTAAAGTGACTTCCATTATCTGACTCTAAGGTTTCAAAAACCCCATATCTACACGCCACTTCCTGTATCAGCTTCTTTGCTGTTGCTTTGGATGTAGCCTTCCGTATAGGCCACGCCTCCAACCAGCTTGAGAAGCAGTCCACACACGTGAGCACATACTCATATAAACCTACCTTAGGTAACTGTATGTAGTCTATTTGTAATTTCTGGACCCTGACCCTGAGGAGTTTTTACCCGTTTCCCTGGATTATATTGTGCACAGATCAAGCAAGCCTGACAATACTGCTTAGCTACTTCTTCAATGCCTGGTGCATACCACAATTTCCATATCAGATCAACCATCCCCCCTTTGGCTACATAAGAAGGGAGATGTGCCATAGAACAAAGAGAAGGGTACATCGAAGGAGGGGCACACGACCTCCCATCCTCATGGAGCCAAATTCCGGTATCCTCATTGTAATGACAATTGTTCTTTTTCCACTTATTGATTACCTCTCGAGATGTTCTGCTCTGCAATTGTTGTAGGGTTTGAGTGTCTGTATCCCTTTTAAGAAATACACTCTATCATCATCACTCACCACCAGGGGGAGCAAGGCAGCTGCCTTAGCTGCCTCGTCTGCCCTTTGGTTACCCATTGCAACAGCATCAGACGCTTTTGTGTGAGCCTTCACCTTGACCACTGCAACTGTAGCGGGCAAAGTGATAGCTTCAAGTAGGGCCTTCATCTGAGCAAAGTTTTTAATAGGCCCTGAGATGTCAAAAAATTACGGCTTTTCCATAGAATAGAAAAATAATGTATAGCACCGCGGGCATAATGAGAATCAGTGTATATATTCACTGATTTCCCCTCTGCCAATTCACACGCTTTTATCAAGGCCTCCAACTCCGCCACTTGGGCAGAACAATGATTTGGTAGAGCCCTCTGGAAAATTACTTTCTTCTGACTTACCACAGCCAAACCAGTGACGGGAGAACCTTTCTCAGTGTAATACCTGGAACCATCTACCCACAGTTCCAGCTCTGGGTTCTCCAGGGCAAAATCCTGTACTGTCACTGGGAGCTCATAGTAGGCTTCAGTTGTGTGACAACAGTCATGTACCCACTACACTGGAGTAGGCCGAATGGGTAACAAAGTGGCTGGATTTAAAACATCACACCTCTTAATGACGATATTACTTGGTGTAAGCAAAGCCAGTTCATACCTAGTTAACCTAGCGGCAGATAAGTGTCTCATGTTAAGATGTCCCAGCACCTGCTCCACTGCATGGGGGACCATGAGAATCAGGGTGTTCCCCAACACAATTTCAGCAGTTTTGTCCACTAACATGGCTGCTGCTGCCGTGGCTTTCACACAAGGTGCTGCTGTTGAGAATACAGGATCAAGAGGCTGGGAAAATTATCCTACAGGTTTATGCTTATCAGCAGATTTTTGTGTTAACACTCCAGATGCCTGATTATCTGATTCATGACAGAATAGGTAAAAGTCCTTTTTATAGTCAGGCAGTGCCAATGCTGGAGATGCCATTATAGCCTCCTTTAATGCCTCTACAGCCTGTATCTCCTCAGCAGACAACTCAAAATGCACAGCCTTACTTGAGGTTAAAGCATACAATGGTTTAGCTATTTGGGACATATTTGGGATCCATTGTCTGCAGTAACTAGGGATGAGCTTCGAGTTCGAGTCGAACTCATGTTCGACTCGAACATTGGCTGTTCGCAAGTTCACCGAACAGCGAACAATTTGGGGTGTTCGCGGCAAATTCGAATGCCGCAGAACACCCTTTAAAAGTCTATGGGAGAAATCAAAAGTGCCAATTTTAAAGGCTAATATGCAAGTTATTGTCATAAAAAGTGTTTGGGGACCTGGGTCCTGCCCCAGGGGACATGGATCAATGCAAAAAAAAGTTTTAAAAACGGCCGTTTTTTCAGGAGCAGTGATTTTAATAATGCTTAAAGTCAATCAATAAAAGTGTAATATCCTTTTAAATTTCGTACCTGGGGGGTGTCTATAGTGTGCCTGTAAAGGGGCGCATGTTTCCTGTGTTTAGAACAGTCTGACAGCAAAATGACATTTTGAAGGAAAAAACTCATTTAAAACTACTCGCGGCTATTGCATTGCCGACAATACACATAGAAGTTCATTGATAAAAACGGCATGGGAATTCCCCAAAGGGGAACCCCGAACCAAAATTAAAAAAAAAAAATGACGTGGGAGTCCCCCTAAATTCCATACCAGGCCCTTCAGGTCTGGTATGGATATTAAGGGGAACCCCGGCCAAAATTAAAAAAAAAAAATGACGTGGGGTTCCCCCTAAATTCCATACCAGACCCTTCAGGTCTGGTATGGATTTTAAGGGGAACCCCGCGCCAAAAAAAAAAAAAAAAAAAAACGGCGTGGGGTCCCCCCAAAAATCCATACCAGACCCTTATCCGAGCACGCAACCTGGCAGGCCGCAGGAAAAGAGGGGGGGACGAGAGTGCGGCCCCCCCTCCCTCCTGAACCGTACCAGGCCACATGCCCTCAACATTGGGAGGGTGCTTTGGGGTAGCCCCCCAAAACACCTTGTCCCCATGTTGATGAGGACAAGGGCCTCATCCCCACAACCCTGGCCGGTGGTTGTGGGGGTCTGCGGGCGGAGGGCTTATCGGAATCTGGAAGCCCCCTTTAACAAGGTGACCCCCAGATCCCGGCCCCCCCCCCCTGTGTGAAATGGTAAGGGCCTACCATTTCACGAAGAAAGTGTCAAAAATGTTAAAAATGTTAAAAATGTTAAAAATCTCGTCCAGCATCTCCTCCGCGGCGTCTTCTATCTTCTTCTCCTCGGGCCGCTCCGCACCCATGGCATGGGGGGGAGGCTCCCGCTCTTCTCTTCTTCTTTTCTTCTCTTCTTCTCTTCTTCTCTTCTTCTTTTCTTCTCCGGGCCGCTCCGCAATCCATGCTGGCATGGAGGGAGGCTCCCGCTGTGTGACGGCGCTCCTCGTCTGACAGTTCTTAAATAACGGGGGGGCGGGGCCACCCGGTGACCCCGCCCCCCTCTGACGCACGGTGACTTGACGGGACTTCCCTGTGACGTCACGGGGAATGCCACAGGGAAGTCCCGTCAAGTCACCGTGCGTCAGAGGGGGGCGGGGTCACCGGGTGGCCCCGCCCCCCCCGTTATTTAAGAACTGTCAGACGAGGAGCGCCGTCACACAGCGGGAGCCTCCCTCCATGCCAGCATGGATTGCGGAGCGGCCCGGAGAAGAAAATGAAGAAGAGAAGAAGAGAAGAAAAGAAGAAGAGAAGAGCGGGAGCCTCCCCCCCATGCCATGGGTGCGGAGCGGCCCGAGGAGAAGAAGACAGAAGACGCCGCGGAGGAGACGCTGGACGAGAACGCCGGAGGAAGAACCAGAAGAGCCAGAAGAACCAGAAGAACCAGAAGATGAAGGAAGATAGAAGAAAGAAGAAGCATTTAAATAAAGGAATTGTCAAAAACTGTCTCTTGTCATTTTTAACATTTTTGACACTTTCTTCGTGAAATGGTAGGGGTACTTATGTACCCCCTTACCATTTCACACAGGGGGGGGGGCCGGGATCTGGGGGTCACCTTGTTAAAGGGGGCTTCCAGATTCCGATAAGCCCCCCGCCCGCAGACCCCCACAACCACCGGCCAGGGTTGTGGGGATGAGGCCCTTGTCCTCATCAACATGGGGACAAGGTGTTTTGGGGGGCTACCCCAAAGCACCCTCCCAATGTTGAGGGCATGTGGCCTGGTACGGTTCAGGAGGGAGGGGGGGCCGCACTCTCGTCCCCCCCTCTTTTCCTGCGGCCTGCCAGGTTGCGTGCTCGGATAAGGGTCTGGTATGGATTTTTGGGGGGACCCCACGCCGTTTTTTTTTTTTTTTTTTTTTTGGCGCGGGGTTCCCCTTAAAATCCATACCAGACCTGAAGGGTCTGGTATGGAATTTAGGGGGAACCCCACGTCATTTTTTTTTTTTAATTTTGGCCGGGGTTCCCCTTAATATCCATACCAGACCTGAAGGGCCTGGTATGGAATTTAGGAGGACTCCCATGTCATTTTTTTTTTTTTATTTTGGTTCGGGGTTCCCCTTTGGGGAATTCCCATGCCGTTTTTATCAATGAACTTCTATGTGTATTATCGGCAATGCAATAGCCGCGAGTAGTTTTAAATGAGTTTTTTCCTTCAAAATGTCATTTTGCTGTCAGACTGTTCTAAACACAGGAAACATGCGCCCCTTTACAGGCATACTATAGACACCCCCCAGGTACGAAATTTAAAGGGATATTACACTTTTATTGTTTGACTTTAAGCATTATTAAAATCACTGCTCCTGAAAAAACGGCCGTTTTTAAAACTTTTTTTTGCATTGATCCATGTCCCCTGGGGCAGGACCCAGGTCCCCAAACACTTTTTATGACAATAACTTTCATATAAGCCTTTAAAATTAGCACTTTTGATTATTCATGTTCGTGTCCCATAGACTTTAACGGTGTTCGCATGTTCGAACGAACTTTTTTCCTGTTCGCATGTTCTGGTGCGAACCGAACAGGGGGGTGTTCGGCTCATCCCTAGCAGTAACCAACCAAACCCAAAAATGCTCTTAGATTCTTCGGAAGGGGGTATGAACGTATCACCTCTTTCCTTTCTGAGGTTAGGTGTTTACCCCCTTTAAAGATACAGTGCCCCAGGAAAACAACTTTTTCCTGGCACCACTGTAGCTTATCTTTAGCTACCTTACAATTTTGATCTGCCAAAAATTTTTACAAAAGCATCATTACCATCAGTTTCAGATATTACTGACCACACTGGGGCCTCTGCCTGTCAATCCCTCTTTCCCCATGCATCCATGCCATTTTTCCTGGGTGCACGGCAAAATTTAGCAATGTGGCCAGGTTTTTGGCAGTTAAAACACACACCCATAGCTCTTGGTCTCCCACCCTCCCTCCCCTTTTCGCCCTGTGGGGCTTCTTTTGGTGGGAGGTAGGAGAGCAATACCTTTTGTGGCTTTCTTGCCTCCATGTCATCCATATTCTTTTGTATATGGGATGCCACTGAGGTCAGAGCTTGTAGGCTCATGGTCTTCCACTCAGGATAACGGGTGGTTGACTTTTCCTGAACAGATTTTTTCAAACCTGTTCCCCACATGGTGACAACCATTGAGGCCAAGGCGGGACTATCTGGGTCCTGCCCAGTCTCAAGGACTGCATTCCTAAACCGATCAGTGTATTGGTGCACTTCCTCTTTACTTTCTTGGGTCATTGAACTCACCTTATTCCAGGAAGCTGCCGGAAAAATCTTCCCTATCCTCTCTTTCAATTTCTCACACTCTTCTAGTGCCAATTTTGGTGAGTCCCATTTGAAGACCCCTAAATATTCTGATTTTACTAACCTTGCCTCCTGTATCATAAGATCAGCATCACTTATTTCTGACACCCCCTTTATGACTATGCCTAGGCTTGGGGATTGAATTCAAGAAAGTATTCATCTCCCAGGAGTCCAGGGCATATGGTGAACTATAGTCCCTGTTAATTCACTCTTATCATTATAAGCTCTCTGCTCTCTTACTGGTAATACTCTTCCTGTCCCCCCTTGTTTAGAAGTTATTACTTCTTCGTCATCTGAGTCAGGGGGGAGAGGTGGGTAAATTCTTTCTTGTTGCATACTCACCCCTTGTATTGTTGTCATCCCAACAGGTGTTCTTAGGAAACTTTAATCCTGCCAACTTACCTCTGGCGAATCTTCTGTACTCAGCAACTTGGACGGAGGCATGCTACTCCATCCTGGCGACTGATATCAATGTTTACCCTTAGGTGTGTCTGGTACATATCCTTGCATCATCTCCTCTCTCATTGGCGCACATGCTTCTATAGCACCTGCTCCAAGAGGGGTTTGCACAAAGATTACCAGTACTATTCATTTAGGCAAAATCTTATTTTACTCTATGAACCCTGTTAGTAGAACCCCACTCATACAGGGTAGCTGTTAATACCTTTCAATTAGTATGCATGAGTATCAACAATTAGTATAGTTTTATGACATTTAGACAATACACTTTCACTCAGAGGGCACCTGTTGACGTCATAGGCATGAAAACAGCACATACACGTATGGCCTCACCTTAGGCTATAAACCCAGGCTTTCCAGCTTTTGACATTTAGGCAACCCTCTCATTCACACTTAAAACAATTTAGTACTCTGCGTTAGTTAAAAAGACAACTGTTTAATATAACAGACAATAATGTTCACTCTTCACATTTGCTTGGAAAGGGGTTCTCCTTACCTTGAGACCCCAATTTTCCCCACACATTAACACTTTCATAAATCCTGAAGGACTTACAGCCAGACTATGGCTCAGGAACCCATTCATTCAAGTTAGTAGACAAACAGGACATAAAATATCACCCTTTTGCCCAGGTTCTTTTGATTGCGTTTTGACACACGATCTGTGTTCCCCCGCCGTACAAGATCAATCAGACAATCAGGGAGAACATTTTTTTTCACCCTTGGGCCCTTGTCTCATTGCAGTTACACGTCAGATAGACCACAGATCCTGTGTTCAGTTTGGCAATCCGGGTCCTTCTACGGCACCATTGATGTAAAAGGATTAATTACCTGAAAACAAAATGGCTCCAAATTCAAAAGTTTTATTGCATATATATATATGGAGAACAGAGCTGTACACAAAATGTATGTGTCTTAGCCGTGTTCTAAAGAGCATGACAACTTTCACTTCTTTTATACCCATTCTGTGATAGACACACCTAGCTCTTCTGCCTTATCGATATTCTTCAGGAGCTATGATGACGTAGAATGATGACCTAACATTCCGTGACTTATTGTTATCAGCGCATCACATACAATGACTTGCATATTCACACTACTGCTTACAATATGATTACCATCTACAACAGCTTACACTACAGAATGTTTATCTTAACTTGCTGGCAACACATATTTTAAGAGAAAAACATGTTTGTTCAATTCTTCTGTAGTGCTGACAAAAGAATACAGAATATAATAAATGTATTAACACAACAAACATATATTAGTGATACAGCACTGATCATAAATTTCCCTACACATACTACTGTGTGAAGCTCGGTGTCCACAAGTCTATGTCCTACAGGTCATGTCTCTGAGTCATCTAGTCAGGGTAAATGATTTAGTAAACTAACTCATATTAATTAGGTTAATTAGGTTACAGGTGTATTGTTAGAGTAATATGAGCAGGAGGTGGGACCTCCCCTTCTACTGTATATAAGGCTGTATTCTGGTTCTAATAAAAATAGTCCATGTTAGCATCTAAGCAACTCTCACCTTGTTTTGTGCTTGGGAGCAGTTGGAATATCTGATATCTGAATCCAGACTGGGAGGAAGTGGTATACTGACGGAAGCACTCAAGAGGAGTGTGGGACGTTCCGTTACACCCTCCACACTCCTCTCCTGTACATACCGCCCACTGTCATACCCTCCACACTCCTCTCTTGTACATACCGCCCTCTGTCATAACCTCCAGGAGTGTGGAGGGTATAACAGGGTTCGGTATGTACAGGAGAGGTGTGTAGAGGGTATGACAGTGGGCGGTATATACAGGAGAGGAGTGTGGAGGGTATGACGGCAGCCATCTTTAAACTTTGGGGGCCCGTAATATCCTATTGCCCGGGGGCCCATTGAGTTGTCAGTCTGCCCCTGGGCAGCCCTGTAAGAAAATCCCACCTCCTGACTCCTGTAATAGATGGAACACTGATCCAATACAGTGAAATTGAATCAGTGTGACGTGTATCATAGGAGCTGTGAGCTGGTCTAGGAGGCAGGACTTTGTTACAGAGGCTGTCCGGGAGATTCAAATCCAAGCTCAATGACAGTAGGAGATCGTCGCCGCCCTGTTTGATCCAGGGGCACTGGTAGGCTTCAATTGGTGGCACTGGTAGGCTGCAATTGGTGGGCACTGGCAGGCTGCATTTGATGGGCACTGGCAGGCTACATTTGATGGGCACTGGTAGGCGGCACTTGATGGGCACTGGTAGGCTGCATTTGGTGGGCACTGACAGGCTGCATTTGGTGGGCACTGATAAGCTGCATTTGATGGGCACTGATAAGCTGCATTTGATGGGCACTGATAAGGCTGCATTTGGTGGACACTGGCAGGTTGCAATTGGTGGGCACTGGTAGGCTGCTATTGGTGGGCACTGGTAGGCTGCATTTAGTGGACATTGATCTCTTGTATCATTTCCGCAGTCTCTGACCATCTCTTGTATCGTGTCTGCAGTTTCTGACAATCTCATGTTGATACAAGTACATATCTGCAGTCTCTGACCATCTCCTGTAGTATGTCTGCAGTCTTTGACCATCTCTTGTATCATGTCTTCAGTCTCAGACAATCTTCTGTATCATGCCTGCAGTCTCTGACAATCTCATGTTTATACAAGTACATATCTGCAGTCTCTGACCATCTCCTGTAGTATGTTTGCAGTCTTTGACCATCTCTTGTATCATGTCTTCAGTCTCAGACAATCTTCTGTATCATGCTTGCAGTCTCTGACAATCTCTTGTTGATAAAAGTACATATGTGCAGTCTTTGACCATCTCCTGTAGTATATCTGCAGTATGTCTGGGGGCTCTTTCTAACAGACTCTCTAACAGAAGCCCTCTCTGTGTCCAATAGAGAGACCCCCCTCCAGGTCCCATTAGAGTACTCTCTTCCTGCATTTTGTTTATTGTTAAGAGATCCTGGGATGGGAAGATCCCAGGGTAACAAAGAGGGGAGCATTTCTGTGTTTGAGTCATTGCCATAGAAACATTTGTAAAGGTGAGGAGTTTGTAAGATGACCATGCCCATGTGGGGGTGCCAGAAATATTTCTGCACCCAGGCGCATTTGACCCTAGGATCGGCCCAGCTCGCAGCCCTGACATCAAACCAATTTAAAGCAGTATTAAACGCAAAAGCAAACATTTGTTATATTGCAGCTTACCAATTCTTAGATGTGATGGCTGTTTTTGTTTCCTTTTTAAGGCTTTCTTTCTTCTATTTTCATCTGGTGACCTAGACAGTAAGTCTAGGTTCACATATATGAGGTTGATGTAGTTTTAGGCACGTTTTGCATTTTCAAACCCATGTTTTTGATGCGTTTTTGCATGCAGTTTTCATGCATCTTGCATTTTTTTTCTCTCTTTAACCATTTTAGGACCGGAAGGATTTGCCCCCTTAATTCGCAGGCC
Organism: Aquarana catesbeiana; assembly: GCF_042186555.1. NCBI lineage: Eukaryota > Metazoa > Chordata > Amphibia > Anura > Ranidae > Aquarana > Aquarana catesbeiana. The sequence continues at coordinate 143,176,307 of NC_133324.1, read as the reverse complement.
ATTTTTTGCGATATGGTACTGCGCTGGCAATTGCGTGATCATGCAATGCTGTACCCAAACAAAATTTATGTCCTTTTTTTCCCAAAAATAGAGCTTTCTTTTGGTGGTATTTGTTTTCTTTTTTGAGTTTTTTTACATTATTAAAAATTTACAAAGAAAAGGTTACAAAACATTTAACTACAACAGTCCCATGACAAGAGCAAAAGGGGAACACCAGATGTACAAGTGAAGCAGCTTGGATCATGGCTGGTTGGCCTCATGCCTGGTGGTGGAGGACCTCTCATTCCAGGTGGTGGCAGTCTCATATTAGGTGGTGGCATTCTCATTGGTCCTCCTCTGCCTTGGGGCATGCCCATTGGTGAACCCATGGGTTGCCTCATGCCTGGAGGTGGGCCCATCATGCCTGGTGGGGGCCCTCCACTACCCATTGGTGGCTCTGGACCTCCACGTCCTCCAGCAGCATACTGTGTTGGGGCCCCAGCAATACTAGCTGTGGCTCTGAGGTGTCATCACCTGCTGAGATAGTCCTCCCACACCTCTGACGGGCACTTTTGGTGGTATTTGATTACCTCCTGCCTTTTTTTTGCGCTATAAACAAAAAAAGACCGACAATGTGTGGGTTTACCCCGCCTCCTCTCCAATGCTATAGGACCCTATTCATATAAATTTTAGCTCACAGCCAGAGACTGCGTTAATTTTTTGTCCTCCTCTTTGGACCCTACGAGCTTACTGCAAAGTCCCAGACATTAAGGATAATTCCCAGCAAGCAGGCTGGATGCGGGAATCCTGGATGAAGCAGTGTTGATAGCCGAGGGCCCAGCCATGGGTGGGTGAGTGGCAGTCAGGCAGAGTACCCCTGTGATTGTAGGTGGCCTGTGTATGCCCATGATGGATGTCCTCCCATTTGTCTGACTGGCAAGGTACGGAAGATATTTTATGGCAACAGCCCTCCATGGCAGCAGTCTCTGTGATTGTATGTCCCTCCCTTCCTTATTTTTTCCCTGGTGCTAGCTGTCAGCCTCTCATGGCAGCTGGAGCGCTCCTGCATTCCAGGCCGCCGCATCTCTTCCGGAGACACCCGCGAGGCCTCAGTTGGAATCGAGGCTTGGTTCCGCACATGCGCAGCCCTTCGGGGACCCGGAGGTTATGCAGGTGTCTTGCACTCAGCAGTGTCGGTGCAGGTGCAATGGAGGTGCGGCGCTGATGTCTTCAGGGCAGGCTATTCAAATGGCTGTCAGCCTCTGCCTCACTGGGAGATCCTGCAGGCAGGGTGCGGCAGTTTCCCCAAGCCCCGCTTGTCCCTCACAAGGTGACCCTCTGGCCACCTGTTAGTGGTGGTCGGGGATGGGGGGAGCGGGGAAGTTTTCTCTTAAAGGGGAAGTTAAAAAAAAACCCTGATCTCTGCCTTCTACAGTGGGTGAACAGGATAGTCCTCCTACCTCCCTGCGCACCATGGACAAGTCACCGCTTCCTTGCGGCCAGCCCTCATGCATAATGTTTGCATGAGGGAGGCTGAGTCCGCCTATATTGAACCCATTTCTATTAACATCTTTCTTTTTCTCTCTTTGTCAAACCAAAGCTTCCAGGTTGGATCGCCAGACATCAGCATGGGAAGACAGGGACCTTGCCAGGCCGCAACGTCGGCATTCATCATCTAGATCCAGACGACATGACTCTCTGTCTGGGATCCATCACCAGGAGAGAAGTTTAATTCCTCCCTCAGACACCAAGCCCACCGGCATGACAACCGCTCTGATCGAAGAGCCTGCTGGGGATGTGGGACTCAGATCCCGGATGTCAAATGGCTGTGCGAGCCATGTTATGCCTGGGCAGTTGGGGAAAGGGAGATGGACAAGCGGCAAATGGAGTCTCTCGTAAAATGTGTGGTACAACAGAACCTGAAAGAATGGGGTACAACCCACATGCCAAGCCAGACTACTCCTAGATCAGGCTCTCCCTTTGGGGATGCTCAAGAGGACCTACAGCCATCTCAGCCAAGTTATGCATCCGCCAGATCCTCGGATAGTGAGGTGGAGGGCGATGAATCATTCTAGTCTCACCCTTGTTTAAAGCAATCAAGGAGGCCCTGAAGTGGGAAGAACAAGCGACTCCCCCATGCTAAACGAAGGGAATTCTTCGAGCACCCGGGGAATTTTCCGCTTTTGGCTGAATTGAAGGATATCTTCTTGAAGGAATGGGGCAAGGTTGACAAGAGAACCTCCCTGTAGAGCAAAACGATGAGGCTCCATTCCTTCATAAGTGAGGACGTGAATCACCTGTAAGCCGCTCCTCTAGTCAATGCAGCCGTAATGACACTGGCAATGACATGTCACTCTTCCTCTATAAGATGCCATGTCCTTCAAGGACGGTCTCGGGAGAAGGATTGACGGGGATCCTAAAAGGATCTGTGATGGCAGGAATGGCCTGCAAACCAGCCCTGGCTCTGGCAGCCATATCCAAGGCACTGGAAGTTTGGAGTGGCAACACAGTACCCAGGAGCACCACAGACGAGGTAGCCAGAGGCTCAGCCATACAGGAGGTGAAGCTGGCATGCGGATCTGGCCTCTAAGCCGGCCTGGTGTAGGATCACCTTCAAGGGCTCCTCCATGTTAGGCAATAAACTGGACAGCGCCATAGCCCGGGCAACTGGCAGAAATTTGGGGTTCCTGCCCCAAGACAAACACCTCTTTGTCCAGAAGAGGCCCTAGTCAAGAAGATAGGACGCAAGGGACACACAGCTTTATAGACCAGGCTGGGACTTCAGGACAAGGTGAAAATGAGGACAAACATCCTTCCAGAGGTCTGCCAAGGACTCAACCCTGGGCAGACGTGCCCCCACCAAGTCCTTTTGGGATTGGGCCCACTCAGACATGCCAGGTGGGGGCGCTCCTGCTCCACTTTCACTGTGTCTGAGCGGCCTCGATCTCAGACTACTACACAATCAGAATGGGCTCCTCGGGACACACATGGTCCTTCTCAATCACTCCTCTTCTCAGGTTTGCCCCTACATGGTTACCTCACTCAGAGGGAAAGAAGCAGATGTTGCTGTCCTACGTACATGGCTCTAGGTGGCTGCAGTGCCTGTGCCCAAGGACGAAGAGTGCCAGGGCATGTACTCGCTCAGCTTTCTCGGTTCAGAAGAAAACGATTCATGGTGCCCGGTAATAGACCTTGCTTATCTGAACAAGTTTGTCAGATCAAGAAGTTCAAAATGGAGTTCCTGTCTACAATTCAACGGGCAGTTCAGCCGGGCAATTGGCCAGTCTCCATAGACTTAATGGATGCCTACGTTCAGGTGCCCGTGGCGGAGGAGTTCCGCAATTATCTCCATTTTGCAGTGGGGCGAGAGCATCTCCAGTTCACTTGCCTCCCTCTCGGACTCTCAACCTCACCTTGGGTCTTCTCGAAAGTTCTTCGGGCCATGGTAGCCCTCATCAGTATGAAGGGCATACGCCTGCATCATTATCTCGATGAGCTTCTCTTACTGGCTCAAAGCAGAGAGCAGCTCCTACATCACAGGACTCTCCAGGTTTCCAGAGTTTGGCTGGTTACTAACCTTAGAGAAGAGTCACCTAGAACCAACGCAATGCTTAGTCTACCTAGGGGCCCAGTTCGACACAGTCGAGAATACTATCTCCCTGCCTCTGGTAGTGCGAGACAGAGTACACCTGGCCCTGGCTTCCTGTAAGGGCTGGGCTCAACCCTTCCTTCTCTGAGCTGGCCGCTCAGCTGTCGGCTAATTGCCAGCTCCTATCTCTCCACAGTTACTCAGCTGTTGATGATATCCTGCTCGTCAGTCCTGCCTACTTAAGCCATCCAGCCCAGAGGATCTATGCCTTCACTTTAGCCAACATCACAGAGGGGCTCTCCTGCATTCCTGTTGAAAGACTTGCTTGGCTGATATCCCTTCTGGCTCGAGATCCTGATTGCTGTTTTACTACGCTCATCTCCAGCACCCTGACTATCTTTTCCGGTTCCTGAACTCTGGCTATGTTTTGACTACATTTGTTCTATTTGCTTTATTAAACTTTATTAAACAAGTGTGTCTGTCTGATTTCATGGTTTCTGACAGTAGGCGAAGGCCATAACTTCAGAAGATACAGTCAATCCACTCGTCTGTAATATTTTTTCCAGATTGGATGAGCAAGATCACCGCATCCTGAATCGCATGGCTCACCTGGAATCTCCCACTGTGGCTGCTCTGGTACAACCTGAGTTGCAGGCCGTCCCTGCTGCTGCGCCAGTCTCTGTGCAGGCACCCACCTCGAGTATTACCTCTATAAGAGGTATATCTGGTTTCGCTCCACTTCCCCAGCGATTTGGGGGCGATCCAGTTCAATGCAGAGGGTTTCTCAACTAGGATGAGATATACTTTGAGATGCTGCCCCAGGTGTTTCCCACGGACAGAAGCAAAGTAGGTTTTGCGATATCTTTGCTTTCTGAGAGAGCCTTGGCCTGGGCAAACCCTCTATGGGAGACGCAAAAACCTGTTGTCTTGAGTTACCATGAGTTTGTGTCCTCCTTTAAAAGGGTATTTGACGTTCCCGCATGCTCCGCTTCTGCTGCCAAGTGCCTCATGTCCATCAAACAGAGTATGAGAACTGTTGCAGACTGCGCCGTTGAATTCCGTACTCTGGCAGCAGAGGTTGCTTGGAACAATGAGGCCCTCGTGGCTGCTTTTTCTCATGGTCTCTCGGATTCCATCAAGGATGAAATAGCAGCCTGAGATATACCCACTGAGCTGGAGAAGTTTATCACGTTTGCCATCCTCATTGACTCCAGACTCAGAGAAAGACTCTCTTTTAAGGAGCGCTTGCGGAAGCCTCCTGTACGTTTGCCTCCGAGCTTTGCAGTCCCACCCGTGCCTCCCTCACCTCCCATGCCTCCTGGTACCGAGTTGGTCAGTGAAGATGAACCCATGCACTTGGGCTTCACGCGTCTCTCTGCAGATAAGAGAACCTTTAGGAGGAGGGAGAGATTGTGCCTTTATTGTGGCCAGGCAGGTCACTTTTTGAAGTCTTGTCCTACCTGTCTTGGGAACACCTGAACCTTGAGTTGAGTTGGACCTTAGGCGGCGTTGTTTCGTCCCTAGTTATCCAAAAGGATAAGCCCCTGATTTTGGTCACCCTTTCTTGGGCTGAGTCGTCCGTCGAGATCGAGATACAGGCTCTAATCAACTCTGGGGCTGCAGGCCTGTTCATTGATGCTGCCTTTGTATCCAAGCACTCGATTCCACTGCAGCTGCGTGACATTCCACTTGCCATTGAGGCTCTTGACGGGAGACCCCTACAGCCTGCCCATGTGACTCATGAGACGGTTCCATTGTCCATGGCCGTAGGGGCTCTTCACTATGAGATAATCCAATTCCAAGTGATTTCCTCACCTAAGTTTCCGCTGGTTTCTGGTTATTCTTGGTTACAGAGGCACAACCCCTCTTTTGATTGGCTCCTTGCTGAGGTTCTCTCCTTGTCACCACAATGCAGTAAGACATGCTTCCAGAAGGTAGCCAAGGTCCTGTGCACCTCACTCTCCTCCCTGCCGGAGGAGTACCGCGATTTTAGCAATGTCTTTGACAAAGGTCAAGCTGGTAGTTTGCCTCCACACTGGCCGTATGATTGCGCAATTGACCTTCAACCTGGTGCCATACCCCCTTGTGGCCAGGTTTACCCTTTGTCTGTCTTGGAGGAAAAGGCCATGGAGGAGTATGTTGCAGACGCACTTTCTTGAGGTTTCATCCGCAAATCCTCGTCCCCTGCTGGTGCTGCTTTCTTCTTGGTGAAGAGGAGTGGTGGTGAACTGAGACCTTGTATTGATTATAGGGGTCTCAATCGTTTCATGATTAAGAATGCCTATCTGATTCTGTTGATTACGGAATTATTTGACCGCCTCAAGGGAGCAGCGGTTTCCACGAAACTTGATTTGAGAGGTGCATACAATCTCTTGAGGATTAAGGAGGGCGACGAGTGGAAAACTGAGTTTAATACCAGAACAGGCCATTATGAGTACCTCGTAATGCCTTTTGGCCTTTGTAACACCCCGGCGTTTTCCAGGAATTCCTTAACAATGTCCTCCAAGATTTGTTGCAGTTATGTGTGGTGCTTTATCTGGATGATATTCTCGTATTTTCCAAGTCCCTGGAGAGCCACCACACAGGTGTCTGTCGTGTGCTTCAGAAACTAAGAGAGAACAATCTCTATTGTAAATTGGAGAAGTGCGAGTTCCATCGTGAACAGGTTAAATTCCTTGATTATGTCATTTCCACTGCTGGTTTTTTGATGGACCCAGAGAAACTTTCTGCAGTCCTACAGTGGCCCCAACCCATGGGTTTACGTCCTCTGCAGCATTTCCTGGGGTTTGCCAACTATTATCAGAAGTTTAATCGTAACTTCTCATCTCTGGTCAAGCCCCTGACTGATATGACCAGAAAGGACGGTAACCCACAGAGTTGGTCTCCGGAGTCCGGTAAGGCCTTTGAGAGTCTCAAGGCTGCATTTGTTTCTGCTCCTGTGTTGGCACATCCTGATCCTACGTTACCTTTTATCCTTGAGGTTGATGCTTCTGAGACTGGAGTTGGCACCCTTCTGTTCCATCCTACCTCTGAGAGCGCTTTGCACCCTTGTGGCTACTTCTCCAAGAAATTGTCACCTGCGGAGTGTAATTACGAGATTGGTGACAATGAGCTGTTAATGATCATTTTAGCCCTGAAAGAATGGAGACATCGCCTTGAAGGTACCACTGTGCTGGTTCTCATTCTTACTGACCATAAGAATCTCAAATTCTTGTCTGAGGCTAAACACCTCTCTCCTAAAAGGGCACGATGGGCTTCTTTCTTGTCAAGTTTCAATTACATTGTCTCCTTCATACCCGGTACTAAGAAAGTAAGGGCTGACGCCTTGTCACTACAATTTTCCTCCACTTCCAAGTTGGAGTCAGTTCTGGTTCCTGTGATTCCTCCTGACCGTATTCTGGCTATGGTTCGCACCAGTCTCACTTCTCCTTTGACAAAATTCTTGCTGCTCATTTCCATGCTCCTGAGAAACCTTGTGACCGTTGCTTTGTCCCAGAGAGTCTCCGTACTGCCGTGCTCCAAACCTACCATTCTCCCAAGTCTGCTGGCCACCCTGGGAAGAATCAACTCTTTTGGGCCATTTCCCAACAATTCTGGTGGCCTAGTCTACGTGCTGATGTAAGCACCTTCGAAGCTGCCTGTTCCGTGTGTGCTTAGAGTGAGACTCCACGACATCTTCCAGTGGGCCTCCTACAACCCATACCCAATGGAGAGAGGCCCTGGGCCCACCTGTCTATGGATTTTATTGTGGAGTTACCAAACTCCCAGGGAAAAACAGTTATCCTTATGGTGGTTGACCGGTTCTCAAAAATGTCTCATTGTATTCCACTTAAGAGGTTACCCACTTCTAAGGAACTGGCTTCCAATTTTGCTCTGGAGATCTTTTTCTTACATGGGCTACCCAAGGTGATTGTCTTAGATGGGGTAGTCAGTTTGTGTCCCGGTTCTGGTGAGCCTTTTGTGCACAGTTGGGAATTCAGCTTGCTTTTTCTTCTACATATCACCCGCAGTCTAATGGGGCTGCAGAAAGAGCCAATCAGTCCTTGGAGCAATTCCTATGTTGCTATATTTCTGACCATCATAACAACTGGTCAGACTGACCTGGACATTTTATAGATAGGCAACTCCTATCCTCATATTGATTAGTGGTTCCAAATTAATAATAACTACTGCAGTAGGGAACAGACGCAAAAGATATGCTCAGCATCTTTCCAAATAACTGTTCTGCTTTATTATGACGCAATTGAAGGTTTTTATACACATGATTACGTAGGTATCACATTAATATTACAATTGTACGTTTATGGTAACAAGGGGCGTAACATAGGCAGACTAATTCTAATCAGGACTCGAAAGAATGTAAACATTTACTGAAAACATTGTTAGTGAGGGCAATGTACAATACATACAAAATAGAATACAATTATATATAGAACTTACAAATTTCCATTACAGTCTCCTCTCTTTTGATCACTATTTTGATCACTAACCATACTTGCTATCACCTTTAACCTGGAACCTCCACACGCCTAGGTGGAGGTAGTCCTGGCCAAAGAGGCAAAAACTCCAATGTGGGAAAATAATAGCTGAGCAGCTTTTTCATTACAAAATAACTTTTCATTGTAAAAAATAAATGATCGATAAGACATATTTACAGAGTCCTGGCTGTACACTCCTGTGGCCAGAATGGCCTTCTAGCTTAATTGTTGACATGCTGACTTATCAGCATATGTAAACACAGACAATTCTACCCAAAATGGAAGAAGTACAAAAGACAAATATGACTTCAACATGGCTGAACTACTTTTCAAATGACATTATATATATACCGGTATATATATATATCTCCCTTACTATTAAAGTAATTGAATCAAAAAGTACCCTAGACTGTGATCACAAGGAAGAAACAAATCAAACACAGAGATTTCTTTTAGTCATTTTTGCAGTGTCTGGTGTGGATCCAGGTGACTTTTTCTTCAAGTTTTGCACAGCTGTACATGAAATAGATGCTGTATTGAGTCTCCAAACATTTCCTTATATATAAATGTCTCTTAACAATCCACAAGTCACCTGGCTTTAGTTTTAGATCCTTCTAAACTTTTAGAATCTGGAATTGGGGAAAAAACACATACATGAGTTTGTCAAAAACCTTAAAAGATCAGCAACATTCTCTGGAAGACTTCAGCTGCTGAGACAAAATATAAGCTAGTGAGTAACACACTCCCAAACCAAATCCCTTAGGGAGAGAGTCCAACATCCCCTTAGGGGCTTGATAAAATATAAGAAAACATTCAGGCAAAAGTTTTCTAGTTTCTTACTCTACTTTGTCCGCTACATTGTAGACAGTAGGGGGTGTAAAAATAAAACCTCAAAACTTCTAGTAAGGACTTTCCTATAAAAATGTTGCTCTCTGTAGATTCTGCACTCTGTACTTACAAACTACTTCTGATAACACTTTTTACTGTGGCCTTTGCAGTAGCATTTGCCAGTGGACATCCAGAAAACATGTCCATACAGACAAAATGTGTACTCATAAGATCCTGACTTGGGCGTCTGGATATATCTTTTTCTAATCTCTGGAAGGGATGTTCAGATTTTGGTAACACCTTTGGTAACAGGTAAAACAAGAAGTGGTATGTTATAAAAAAAACAACTGTGGAGAACCCTGGCTCTATCCCATGCTCATTTACTAAGGCAGCCATAACTGCTTGTGACTGATGACACAGTCCATGTGTCAAGTTGGAGAGAAAAGAGTGGCTGGCAGACATAAATGATCGCCTTTTCCAAAGTCCTGTCTCATAACAAGTTGCCCCCTGTGGACCACTTGTTCTTCTCGTTCTAGGGTCCTTAAAGTTGAATTATTAATCCCAGCTATACTGGACCAGAACTAGGGTGGAACCTGTGAGTTGCACAGACCCAGCAAGTGTCCGGAGCTGTAATGCAGCATCCTTAGTCACCTGGTTTGCTTCCATGTGTGAGTTTTAAAGTTAGTATGGCTACCTCAGCAAGAACCTGGAAGGCTGAAAACAGCCAATCAAATTAACTTAGCATGCTCGATTGGTCTACCTGCCAAAGTAAAAACAAACTTCTGGCCCTTCAAATGGAACCAAATATCTTGACTACCTATATAAATATATATACTCTTTTTATAGCTCACAGGCTTTGCTAAAACATGGAGCTTTGCTTCTGGAGCTGGGGAAAAAGGATTCAACGACTCTAAATACAGAGTATCCTTCTGGGTGATAAACTGCATACTCATTATAAAACCGGGAATAACTCTACAAAAAATTAAATATCTGGGTCTTCAGGGAGTGTGTCCTACACTGGGCTTACAGCAGCTGATTCCTACATCATCAATTTAACACATGTGGCTTCCTTTGTCTCCAGCCTCCTCCAATAGAGGCAAAAAGGTGGCTGGATTCAAATGTATGCATTTTTCATTGTTAGATTTGTACATAAACAAAACAAATTCATATTTTGAACCTTTCATTAGACAAACATTTAGTTAGCTGTATATTTGCTGCACAGAATGTGGGACCATTAAAAATTAAATATTTGACCAAAATAATGTCTGTAACTTTATCTAATAGAATGGGAAAAAGACACATATGGAAAAGACAGAGAGCTACACACCCCAAAAATATATATTATGTTTTGGAAGGATTTTCCCCAGTGGGGCCTTAAAACAGCAATATGCAAAAATCGAAAAAAGTGGTCTATAACATGTAGAAAAATATTTTAATGGAAAGCAAAGTCCAATAACATTGCTTAATTAATATGATCCAATAGCACAATTCATATTCCACAGTACAATAAAAAACACATGGTATACATCATTACATTCCATCATGTTGTAAAATGTACAAGGTCCGACATGTTTCGACCTAGATACGGTCTCTTCAGGGGGACAAATAGATCTAAAAAATATATATTGCATATGTTCAGAATTAAAAAAAATATATCATCCTTCATCACATTAAATGAACCATGATGGCATGTTTTTACCGTTTAAGAGTGGAATAGATGTTGTGTAATCCAAGATGGGAGGAACCATTAGAAGAACCCGAGGGAATGAGGGCCACCACCATCACCCCGCGGAAGAGGAGCCGACCCCAAGGGGCTTGCAAAGAGCCACACTGTACGCGCCCCCCATGGGGCGAAGGAGCACGCACCTGCAATGGACATCCATGATAGCCATCGTCAATTAAAGGAAATTAAACAATAATATTATTATAAGTATTCCAAAATGTATATATTGGGACTGGCAGAGGATAAGTTAACTTTATATAAATAGATCACGGTAATGCGTCCTATGAAAATGACTAACCAAATTTAAATAATAATGTTGTAATAGAGCATTATGGTGGTATGTGAAAGGAAATAAGTGTTGATGGTTCGTTAATCGTGATGCTCATTGGATGTGGTGCTAGGGAGCTACAAAATAAGTATGTGAAAAACTGACAGTTTGACGCAGTCAAAAACGTGCACAGAGTGCAGAGTGTTAAAGTAGCTTAAGTGATACATTAAGTGATTGAAAAAATGCGTGATGTGTACTAACTAGCGCAGGCACTGAGTAAAAAAGTTGTGATAGTAACAACTAAAAAGTGAAAAAAGATAAAAATAAACAATAAAATAGTGAAACAACCAAAATGCGTGTGTGTATTGGGATGTGATGTGATGGGGAATAATGTAATTCATAAAAAAATAGTGTAGTTTACCTTATATAATGTTGTAGTTCCTGTGGGCTGTAGGATATATTAGGCTTGTAGGGCTTATTGGATGTTGAAAACCTGACTGCAATTGTGCAAGAAAGGCGAGGGCTCAATACCGAGAGAAAAAGTAAATGCAGCGCCATCCATCCTGGCCTGCATGGAATAATGAATATATTTTTCAGTCATCAGTCTATTATATACCTGAAATTGGGCAGATGGGTGGTCACACACAGGTGCAAATGCTCCCCCCTCCCCCCATGGACATGACACACGGGCCGCTAGGAGAGGCGGCCCACGTGTGGCTGCCTCGGTGTCCCGGAAGACCCGAAGGCCCCGACCACTGTCGTCATCTCCGACGCAATGCGCGTGATGTCATGATGTCGCACGCATGCCGAACCTCGCGCATGCGCACTACGTCACAAACCGTCCGGAGATGAACAAGGGACGTCGCCAGCAAGGCAAAGCCCATCTCGGCGACCCAGGGCAGATGCCCTGCCGCCGACCTGAGCGAAAAGGGGGGCATGCGGAAACTCCACATGCCCCCCCCTTGCCGGGAAGCCGCAAGGGGCCAGACTCCACCCCCAGGTGGGGCGGGGGGCAGGCCCAGCCAAACCCCCCAGGATTCACAACGGTCCACACACAAGTAGCCTGATGGCATTGATCGTGCCACCAGGGTATTGGAGTAATTGGATTCAAAAGGTCATAAATTACCAATTTTTTAAAAGTAAAATTGTTGTTCTTAGTTTTGCACAAGAGCTGTGTGCTGAATCCATGATACCACCCTCTTGTATATATAGTCCAATTACGTTATACAACAAATATCGCGTAGGATATTTGAGCGTCATGCAAATCGGGAGTCTGAAAAGTGCCCTCTGATGCATGGAAAGGGGAAAGATTGGATCTCAATCTGGTCCCCTAATTATACCAAATACAAGTGGAAGAAAAGTGAAGATGGCAAGAAACACACACAGCTCATGTCTTATCTCTATTGTGTCATGATGGGGAAGGGGTGTTTAACCACCCAAAAGAAAATACAATGGGAAAAAGACACATATGGAAGAGACAAAGAGAGCTGCACACCCCGAAAATATATATTATGTTTTGGAAGGATTATATAAAGATAACTTATCCTTTGCCAGTCCAATATATACATTTTGGAATACTTATAATTATATTATTGTTTAATTTCCTCTAATTGACGATGGCTATCATGGATGTCCATTGCAGGTGCGTGCTCCTTCGCCCCATGGGGGACGCGTACAGTGTGGCTCTTTGCAAGCCCCTTGGGGTCGGCTCCTCTTCTGCGGGGGGGGTGGTGGCGGCCCTTAGGCCCTCCGGTTCTTCTAACGGTTCCTCCCATCTTGGACTACACAACATCTATTCCACTCTTAAACTAAGCCCGTGATACAGAGCTATCTGCAGCTGATCATTATTGTCCATACGCGATCTTCCAAAGCAGGGGATATGTGAGTACAGATTATCATCTTTGATATTCACACATCTTGCTGAGATCAATGGACCTGTCTCTCTTTCTATTTTTTATGGTTTGTGAATGAGCGGAGAATAAGTGGAAATCTCACTGGAAGTGGAGAAGAGCTAAGTGACAGTGATCTTATTATTACTACCACCATTGAAGGCAGAGTTTTGACACTTCATGTTACAGGCTATTTTTGCATGTGCTATTAACTCTTTATATGCTCCAAAGCGCAGAGTTGAATGCTAATAGCACTTTATGAAATAGGACATTTTTGTTGCTCAAAAAATAATTTTTTCACGGATTGTATTATATTATTTATTATTTATAAATCCCTGATTATTGGTGCACAACAGATTGTTTATGCATAAACTAATAGCACTGATTGTTTTACCACGTATCTAGTGCACGGTTTTTGGGTTTTGGTTAAATGTGGTATTATACTGCACATTTTAAATATTATTTGTGTTAAAAGTATATGTTTATTTACGTTTGAGGAAACTTTGTCACACATTGAAAAGTTACATTTTGGTTTACACAGGAGAGGTTAATATCAGCGCAATTACTCACTCACTTTATTGTAGCACCTATTATACATCAATCAATTGCAGCTATATTATTTGGTTATCTCTCAGCAATTTCAATTTCAATTTTAATTTTAATGTGTCGGTTTTTGTTATTTATTCACGTCAGCGCTTGAGCACCCCCCTTTTTTACAGGGTTAAATGTAACCTTCATTTTACCATGTTTGGAAAACATATTCAAAAGTAATTGTGCTCACATTGTTTATCATTAGATTAATTAACCCGGCACATTTTGTTATAAATGTTTTGTCTAAAAATCTAAAAATTGGCATGGTGTGCTTCCAGCTTATCATTGATCATCCCAGCTAAATTATTTCATGAGAGCGTAAAGGAGGGGGTCACATCTGCATACATGACACACACAAGCGATAGAACTAAAGGTTCCAGCATTCACACACATAGACGAAAATACTCTAAAATCGCTTACATTTTTCCCATTTGTACACAACACATGCATATCATTCTCTCACTTTCTTTTAACTCTTTTTATTTCCCTGCTTAACTTCTGCTTTCTTTATTTTGTTCTGATATCCTTTACATCCCATGTATTGTAATACTATACTTCACATACTGTACCTTCTATGATCAGACGGGCAGCCATAGTGCTCATCCCATCTTCCCTCTCTGACAACATATAATGTATTCTGTTTTAACTCTCATTACTCTGTTTTAACTTAACTAGTGGTAGTGCCTGACCCCAAATTCATCCCACAACTTAACATCAAAATGTCTCTTTCTTTCTAGTGTTATTTGTCACCCTTGATCCATCCTGCTCACATAGATAGCTGTTTCTCTAGCTGTTAACTCTGCACGATTCTTAGTCCCTGTGGACCTTGGTAACCCAGTTACCCATTGTGGATCCATGTCCACTTTAACCATTAATCTAGGGGCTCAGTATAGGCGGAACTGCACCTTCGGTTCATTAATTTTTTTTAGCGCTCCTCTTGTGCTTGGCATTTTTGAGGGTCTCTTACCCTTCATTCCCTTACTTAATTTAATGCCCATAATGACTGGCCAATCTTCTCTACGTGTGCCTATACCCTCTTGCCTCTAAACTACTTTATCTAGCAGATGTACTACATATACCTTTGAACAGTACTATTCTTCCCTTTCTTATCTATAACACTCCGATGGACAGTAGACAGTGACAACATAACATATAACCACCAATCAATACAGTCTGATTAAGGGGAGTAAAATAGGTACCTTTTGTCCCGAAAATGCCTTACCGATCAAGGAAGTCTGATAACTAAAATGTAAGCAAAAGGCTTACCTCAGCCGGCTGATTATCAGAAATTCCCGGATCGTCTCAAGCTCCTCGTTTTGGATTCTCAGGGTGATCTGCAAAACCCCTACCAAATTAATAATAACTACTGCAGTAGGGAACAGACACAAAAGATATGCTCAGCATCTTTCCAAATAACTGTTCTGCTTTATTATGATGCAATTGAAGGTTTTTATACACATGATTACGTAGGTATCACATTAATATTACAATTGTACGTTTATGGTAACAAGGGGCGTAACATAGGCAGACTAATTCTAATCAGGACTCGAAAGAATGTAAACATTTACTGAAAACATTATTAGTGCCGTGTGCACAGTGAGGGCAGTGTGCAATACATACAAAATAGAATACAATTATATACAGAACTTACAAATTTCCATTACAAGACCTATTACCATGGGCAGAGTTTGCTCACAATAGTGCCTTGAATTCTGCTTCGTGATTGTCCCCATTTATGGCGAACTATGGTTTCCAACCTTCCATGTTGCCTGACTCATTTGTTCCGCAGAGTATTCCTGCATTAGAGGAGCATCTCCGTGGTCTTCGTTCCACTTGAGCACAAGTCCAGGAGGCTTTGCGACATGCTAATGATAGGTACAGACTCCATGCTGACCGCAGATGCCTGCCCGCGTCTTCCTACCAGGTTGGGGACAGGATCTGGCTGTCATCTTGCAACCTCCGACTTCATGTTCCCTCACTGAAGTTCGCACCTTGGTTTGTTGGGCCTTACTGTATTCTTCACAGGATTAACCCAGTGGCTTACGCATTAGACCTTCCGTCTAACATGCGTATGTCGAATGTATTTCATGTCTCCTTATTAAAACCTTTGGTCTGCAACCACTTTACCACCTCGGTGCCACGTCCTCACCCTGTACAGGTTGAGAACCATGAGGTGTATGAAGTACAGTCCATTGTTGACTCCCATAGGTTCCATGGGCACATACAGTGCCTGGTGCATTGGAAGGGGTATGGTCCGGAGGAATGCTCTTTGGTCTCATCCTCAGACGTACATGCCCCTGTCCTCCTCCGTGATTTCCATAGACGTTTTCCCCTCAAGCCTGGTGGTCCTCCAAGGGGGAGGGGTCATTGAGGAGGCGGTACTGTCAAGGCTGGGCTGGGCATCTCCACCCTCATGGGCTCGAGAAGAGCTAGTACGAACGAGGTCTACGGAGGAATATGGGCCAAGTTGGTGGAGTCCACATCCTTCACAGGAAGAGCATTTGGGATCCGGGGGTGCAAGAAACTTTGGAATTCCTGCAATCAGGCCTAGACCTGTCTCTGTCTCAGTTGGCTCCCTTAGAGTCCAAGTGTTGGCCCTATCGGCCTTCTCGGGAGTCTCGCAGGCCGGCCACCCTCTCGTCCGGCAATTCTTCAGAAGGGCAGTAAGTCTCAGGCCCCAAAGGGGGCCAAGATTTCCCAAATGGGATCTTCCTCTCGTACTTGACTCTCTCTCGGAGCTGACTGAGTGAGCTGACTGAGTCAGCCCGACGTCCATTAAGGGTCTCTCTATCAAAGTCCGCTTTCTTGTAGCTATCACATCGGCCAAGAGAATTTTTGGTATCGAGGCCTTCGGTCACAAAAAGCTATTTCTAACCTTCTTTCCAGACTGGGTAGTACTCATACCCAGGGGCGTTGCTAGGGGGTGGCTTTTGGGGCTATACCCCCGAATCTGAGGCCAATAGCCCCGAGTCTCTGCAGGGGTCCCCAAGGGGAGGGGAGGCTCTCTGGGGACCCTTATGTAAGTGGGGGGGCTCTCTGGGGACCCTGATGTAAGGGAGAGGCTCTCTGGGGACCCTGATTTTAAGGCCTAGGCTCTCTAGGGACCCAGATTTAAGGGGGAGGCTCTCTGGGGACCCTAATGTAAGGGGGCCTCTCTGGGAACCCTGATGTAAGTGGGGGGGCCCTCTGGGTACCCTGATGGAAGGGGGAGGCTCTCTAAGGACTCTGATGTAAGGAGGAGGTTCTCTGGGGACCCTGATGTAAGGTGATGTAAGGGGGGGCTCTCTGGGGACCCTGATGTAAGCGGGGGGCTCTCTGGGGATATATATATACACCCACACGTATATTACTGTATATACATGTGTATGCCCGCCCAAGCGTATGACTTTCTTTACTACGCTGCTATGGGCTCTAGCCCCAGATCTTTTGTAGACCTAGCAACGCCCCTGCTCATACCCATGCTGAACTCAAATCCCAAAGTCGCATCAGTCTTCCACGGAAACCGAGAGATCGTTCTTCCTACCTTCAAGGCGCCAGAAGCCACTGAGGCTCATTCCCTAGATGTGGGTGAGACACTGAAGGAGTACCTTCAGGCTGCGGCCTCGTTTAGATGGTCAGATCACCTCTTTATCCTCTTTTCCGGGAAAAACAGGTGAAGACTGGCTTCATCTAGGACAATTGCATCCTAGATTGTCCAGGCCATCCAGCAGGCCTATAGGGCAAAAGGCTTGGCTCTTCCGGAGGCAGTGACAGCGCACTCATCTAGGGACGTCTTGACTTCCTGGGCGGCGGCCCGACACGTGGCCCCAGATGCTATCTGCAGGGCAGCCTCGTGCGCCGCCATCAACACCTTCATGATGCATTATTGTGTGGAATCTGCACCCTTATCTTCTGTAAGCATTGGTTTAAGTATCCTGTTAGTTGACGGGGCAATTTAAAGTTTTTGTTGATCTGTCAGGAAAATGGAAAATTTCCTATCAAATACCTACAGTAATTTTCCTTTCCTGATGGACTCCATGGCAGACGGAGTTCCCAAGAGTTGGCTAGTTACGAAACACAGTCTCTGGCTGTCAGCTCAAATTTATAGGAATGGGGTCCTAAAGCATTGGAAAGGAGGCAGGTAAACCCACACGTAGGCTGCCATGGAGTCCATCAGCAAAGGAAAATTACGGTAGGTATTTGATAGGAAATTTTCCATTTTTTTTACTTTTTGCTATAATAAATATCCCAAAAAATGTAAGAAAATCTAATTTCTTCATCAGTTCAGGCCAATATGTATCCTTTTACATATTTTTGGTGAAAAAAAACACTCAATAAGCGTATATATTGATTGATTTGCGCAAAAGTTATAGCATCTACAAAATAGGGGATTTTTGGCTTTTTTATTATTAATAGAGCTGTCTCTCCTCCACTGACAGAACGTAGATCTGTCTGTTTACATTGACAAATCCCCGTTCTGTCTCTCTCAGTAGCGATTGTGGGTGGGCGGCAGACATCCCGGCCGCTGGCCATGCGCATCGGCTCCGGCGTCGCGCCGTGGGTGCCCCCTAGAGGTCTTAAAGAGGCCGACGTACAATGAAGGCTATTCACCCAGGAGAGCCAACCTGCCGCAGTACAACTGCGGCAGCTGGTCTTTGAGTGGTTAAGCACACTATATATTTGCCCTCTGGTGCAAGGATTGGCTTTTTCAGATTTCCATAAATATTATCTGGCAGCGCAACTGGTAACGGCAGCAGGATGGCTAAATCCAGTTAAATATAATCCTTCTACAATGCTAGAGGCGGCGGTGCTCCATTCCATCGAGGCACTTCAAGCATTGTTTTATCGAGGCTTGAAAGCCCCTTATAATTTGACGCCCTTAATGAAAACAACCATTAGGGCATGGAGAATGGGGCTAGCTTGCGAAAAATATCCTGGGACGATGATGTCCCCGAACACCCCCTTATGGGGGAACCCCCAGTTGCCCCAACTGAGGTCCATTCAAGATCCAGGAGCCTGGGCTAGATTTAAGGTTAAAACTATAGACCAGGTGGTGCAGGGATGTAGTGTGGAGCCCTTTGCAAGATTGGCGGAGCATTGGAGACTTCCAGATAGCTATTTTTTCCTCTATATGCAACTTTCTCATGCCCTGCATGCCCAATTCTCGCAAGGTCTCCCCAAACTTATAGAGTCTGGGTTGGAGCAAGTAGTCAGAACGAAATCAATGAAGAATCCTATATCAGCTTTATTTACCCACCTTTCGACCATCTCTTTGTCAGAGATGAGGGAGCTCTGTTCAAAATGGGAGAATGATAGCCCAGAGCTAGAGGAAGAGGATTGGAAAGGTATATGGGGATTCCCCTTTCAAACATCGGTCTCATTGGAAGATAAACTACAATTCAAGATAACACATAGGGCATACTATACACCATATAGTCTACATAAGATAAGCCCATCAAACTCTCAGAACTGCTGGAGAAGTGGGCAGGTTCCAGGAGATTTTATCCATATATTCTATACCTGCCTGGCTATCGCCATGTTCTGGGCAGGAGTCATAGGCGTGATTGTGGCAGTTACATCTGTTGCTCTAGAACAGAGTGTGGCTATTTGCCTTTTAGTATTAGTGAACACAAATAAGCTTTCTACTTTTCTACGCAAGAATGGCAATTGTATTAAATTGGAAAAAAAAGGCTCCACCTTCACTAGTCTTTTGGAAATATTTAGTAAATAGTAACTTACCGCTATATAAAGATACATACTGTAAGGCCCCTTTCACACGGTACGGATCCGCTCAGCAGAGTCCGCCAGCTCAGCGGGTGATTGCTCCGTTGATCTCCTCTGAGCTGGCGGTCGACAGGCCTGTCTCTGCTCACTGAGCGGGGAGGGACCTGTCAGAGCCCTGCTGATTTCTATGGGGAGATCGTACGAAAATGGACAGCATGTCTGTTTTCATCAGATCTTATCCGATCCGATCTGCCAGACGGATGGCTGAACGTATCACCATATGTCTGTCTTGAGCGGATCAGATGGCAGGCAGGTGTCAGCGGACACCCGCCTGCCCATAGGAGTCAATGGGTGGCGCGCGGATCCGCATGAAAAACGGACAGACGGATCTGAGCGGGCTTATCGCGTGAAAGGGGCCTAATAGAGGAAATTAAAAAAACATATGAGAAAGTTTGGTCTAGTTGGATAGCAGATTCCACAACTGCATCTGAACATTCCATGGACTAAACATAAAGGAATAGGATTATGACAAGGAAGATAGATGGGAGTGAACATGTGGGAAGTCTAGAGAGTAATATATATGAAGAAATTCAAGATAGGAAACTGAGGTGGTATACAAACCACACCAAGATATGAGTTTATGGGGAGAAAATTAGACTTTTGTGTAATGTAAATGTGGATACAATAAAGAATATAAAAAAGGTCCTGCGTGAGCTTGAATAGAGATTGAATGTATGTGTTGTTAGATGTATACTGAAATAATCAATAAAGAAATTAAAAAAAAAAAAAAAACCACACTGTATATAGCTGGTTGCTAAGCAGTGGGCCCAGGAAGTTGGCGTATAGGGTAGATTGTACCCTTACGCGTTCACAAAAAAAGTGTCAATAAGAAAAAAAAGCACAGTTTTTGACAATTCCTTTATAAAAAATCCAAAAACAATGTCTCCTGATGTAGATCCATCATCGATCACACCGCCCGTCGGACCCAGAAAAAAAAGAAGCCCTGCACTTGGCTAAGTCTAACCACTGACTGCCCGCTCCTCCGTCTGACAGTTCTTAAATAGGTAAAGGGCAGGGCCATAGAACAGGGCTCAGGATCAAGCACACACCAGTGCCCCCATAGCAAGTGGCTTGCTATTGGGGGCACTGGTCAAGGGGGAGGAGCCAATAGGGGACCTGAGAAGAAGAGGATCGGGGCTGCTCTGTACAAAACCATTGCACAGAGCAGGTATGTATGAAATGGTTGTTTAGTTTTTTTTTAAAGCCAAACCTTTATTACCACTTTAACCGCTTGCCGCCCGCTGGCTGTCATATGACGGCCAGGCGGCGCGGCTCTCATTCTGGGAGGGCGTCATATGACGCCCTCGCCTTCCCTACCCACCACTGGGCGCGCGCGCACCGCTTACAGCAATCACGCGCGCCCGCCGTGTCACTGGGCACCCGCAATGTCCGACGGGCACACGCGATTGCCCGGTAATACGGCAGGACGTGGATCTGTGTGTGTAAACATACAGATCCACGTCCTGTCAGAGAGGAGAGGAGACCGATCTGTGGTCTCAGTACAGAGCAATACCGATCGGTCTCCTCCCCTTGTGAGTCCCCACCCCCTTCAGTTAGAAACATTCCCTAGGAACACAGTTAACCCCTCGCTCACCCCCTAGTGTTAACCCCCTCCCTGCCAGTCACATTTATACAGTAATCAGTGCATTTTTATAGCAAGGATCGCTGTATAAATGTGAATGGTCCCAAAAATGTGTCAAAAGTGTCCGATGTGTCTGCCACAATATCGCAGTTACAATAAAAATCGCAGATCGCCGCCATGACTAGTAAAAAAAAAAATAAAAAAATAAAAATGCTATAAATCTATCCCCTATTTTGTAGATGCTATAACTTTTGCACAAAACCAATCAATATATGCTTATTGCGATTTTTTTTTACCAAAAATATGTAGAAGAATAAGTATCAGCCTAAACTGAGGAAAAAATTTGTTTAAAAACAAAACAAAAAGTAAAAAATATTGTTTTTTTCAAACTTGTCCCTCTTCTTTTGTTTATAGCGCAAAAAATAAAAACCGCAGATGTGATCAAATACCACCAAAATAATGCTCTATTTGTGGGGAAAAAATAATAAAAATGTCATTTGGGTACAGTGTTGTATGACCGCGCAATTGTCATTCAAAGTGTGACAGTGCTGAAAGCTGAAAAATGGCTTGGGCAGGAAGGGGGTTAAAATGCACTGTATTGAGAAGGTTAAGGTTTGAACATGCACTACAGACACAAATTTAGCTGTTGTGATATATAACCAATGTTAATTTTGACATCAAATTTCAAATTAGTTTTATTCTTTTGACTAAAATGCCATTTTAGTTTTAGTCATATTTTAGTAGATGAAAATAGTGTTAATTTCGTATACGAAAATGTTTTTGGTGACGAAATTAACACTGTCACGCAGTCTCCATCAACTGTTTTCAACCTTCAAAGGGTAGCTTCACTTTCATGGGAAAAAAAAAAAACTAAATAATAATATAGTGTATTGAATTCCGAATCAAGTCGTATTGCATTTGAATGTTTTTAAAAATTACCTTTCCTTTTCAATCTGCAGCTCTGTAATTTTCTGTAAAGTGCATTGCAATATGGCTACCTGAAGGTGTTTTGGACACATAATGTGTCCAGAACACCCCCCCCCCAGAAACATAATTTCCTGTTTGTGTGATTGGCTCACTGATTTTCCCAGAAGTCTGCACTGAGATACAAGTCAGATGTTGGGCATCCCCTGCAACAAAAATGTAATTTTTCGTGAGATACTCCCAATAGGAAATCACGTCTAAAGGGATGCAGGCCCTGTAATTTTCCTCATTAGAGCCCTGCAAGTGCAGCAGCTGGTTGATAATTATGAAACCACTCCTATTAGATTCACTTAAAACATGGACACAGACAAACAAACAATGATTTCTTTAGAATACCAAAAAGTAGGGCTCTGCAACAAAGTTTATTAAATCCCTGTAATTTACATAGATCACCCAGAGGGGAATGTTGTTTTCTCAACAAAAGTGGTAGGACTTTAAAGCAGGACTTTACCCATAACAACTTGATAACAAATTATGTTCTTTAGCATTCCACACTAATAATTATGCTATCAAGATTATTATGCTATCAAGATTAGTGTGCACTATAAATTGCCTCCAGCATTGTTCCTGTTTCTTGCCAGAGGCTGCCATTTAGCCGAAGCCCAGAGCCCCTGAGCAGCAGTAAATCTTTAGGCTGTCAGCAGATTGGCCTCTAGTGGCTCTGATTTTCAACACCGTGCCAAAAAATAGGGATAAACTGAGCATGTGCAGAGCAGGGTGGGACAGTGTATTACTGAATTTTAAATAGTATAGGCACTTATTTTTAATGGTTTGCATAGCTACACTATATTGCCAAAAGTATTGGGACACCTGCCTTTACACGCACATGAACTTTAATGGCATCCCAGTCAGTCCATAGGGTCATATATTGAGTTGGCCCACCTTTTGCAGCTATAACAGCTTCAACTCTTCTGGGAAGGCTGTCCATAAGGTTTAGGAGTGTGTCTATGGGAATGTTTGACCATTCTTCCAGAAGGACACTCCGGGAGCATGCAGGGCTGGCGCGATTACTCACAGACACAGTCTAGCCCTGCATCCACATGTGACCAGCTCCTCCAGGCGAATCATGTCCTCCGTCTGTCCCGCACATGACCTGCTCGGCCAATCACAGGACACCCATCGCTGCCCACGCTGACCACAGCTTTATTCTGTGTCCCTGTCAGAGTTTAGATAACCAAGAAAATGGCCGCCTCCGTATAACCCTGGGAAAATGGCCGCTATGGCGTTTCCCCATTGGACTACGAGAAAATGGCCGCTGTATATCCATTTAGTTAATACTATTTAAAGACAGCTTTTTGTGCCTCCTAGTATCCCCTGATGAAGTCACGAGGTGTGTGACGTCACGCGTAGGGACGGGACAGGCACTTTCCACTGCGATCTTTGTTGTATGCTATGTGAGTACCGCTTATTTTAATAAATTGATTTTCATTCAAACTACTACACTATGTGGCATCCCCTTTTCTTTATTTATGGCCACCTCGCCCCCTGAGGGTCTAAGGCATATGAAGACCTTGTTCAGGATCCAGGGCCCAGTCTTAAAGGAGCTGGTACCAGCAGCTTTCGATTTATTTATGCTGTAACCTCAGTATAATGAGGTAAGGGGCCACTGCTTACTAGTATAGGATTGTTGCATGAAGAGGATCCATTATTCGCTTTTGGTCTACACACTCCATGGTTTCCGTCTATCAGATTGATTGGTCTATGGAGATATCTTGCTGTATGCATCTATTCACCGATTGGCACTATATTAACTGATTAGCTATTGAAGACACTGATTTTATTGCACATGTCACTTTTTGGATTGTTCGTAATTTTCTGTGTTGCCCTATATTTAAGCCCTGGCTTAGTTTGCACTGGTCACTTTAGATTATTCAGTACGTGCTGAGATCCGCTCGGACGTGCAGCACAATACTGGCTCACACTGAACGTTTTGTATATCTATTATTTATACTGGGTGTATTAATTGTTTCTAATGTTCACATGTCTTAAAATGCACGGCATGTTACTGGTTCACACTATATGTTTTATATTTGGATCATTACTATATTGGATGTATTAATTTTTTAAGTTTTTGTGCACTAGCTGATTAAGGGATATCGATATATAACTCTAGAGAGTATACACACCCCACTGCACTCTGCACTTTGTTTTTCTTTACATATCAGTAAGTTCACTTTTAGTGCATTCCACGCCCTCACAAGGCTAGGTTTATACTCACCCAGATTGTGAGTGTCACAGCACGATTTTTATTATTTTTGGATTAGCGCAGCACCATATTCTTTTTACAGTCTATTGTTCTAATAGGGGTTAGTCAGGACCCTATTCGGTGCAAGCAGCTTTTCCTGTGTCATTTATTACTTCTTACATGGTAGCACGGGAATAAACATTTTAGATTTTATACCCACTGCTGCCCATTGCTGAGCTCGGCTCAAACACAGAGACCATGGATGTTCTGGTCTTCTGGAAAATGGTGGCCGGCGGAGACATTATCTCCACCAGTCGCAGACCTCTACCAAAAAAAAAAATCGTGAAAAAAAGGATTTCCCGGGACATTTCCCGGGAAACACTAAAATCGGGAAAAGGGTCTAAATCCCGGGAATGTCCCGGGAAATTCGGGACTATTGGCAACTATGCATTGTTCAGGTTTAGATGATTTCCTGATTCTCTCTACACGGTTGCTGACATAGACATAGAAATGTTTAGTCTGGTTGTAGATGTAGCCCAGAACAACTTTGCTGTCTGTGTAGAATCTGACGTCATCTATCTGAATGTCTAGCTCACGCAGCATGAAATCTGCTATTTCTACAGCTAGCACAGTCCCAGAAAGTTCAAGCCTGGGAATCGTGTTTTCAGGCTTAGGTGCTAACATAGCTTTCCCAAACAGAAACCCTATGTGGGCTTGATTAGAAGAATCTCTTACCTTGAGGTAACCGACAGTTGCTATGGCCTCAGTAGATGCATCTGAGAAGATGTGAAGCTCTTTCCTCTGACTTGTGGCAAGGGAGGCAGAAGTGTAGCAGCGTGGTATACAGATTGCATCTAAGGCATGTAGAAATTGTTTCCAGGACTCCCACTTTGAAAGCTGGTCTATTGGTAGTGGAGTTGGTTCGGCGTGATCATTGTCAAAGATCCTTTTCGTAAAGGCAATGAAATGTTCCTTTATTTCAGGCCTGTTCTTTAGTGTTCGTTGAATCTGGATAGAGCCTGTTCACGATTGGTTGGGAGTTTAACCCATGCAGCACGAAGAGGTAATGGTGCAACCCAGCTGACTCATCCTGGAAGAATTCTTTGTCCATTATTTTGATGAACTCTCTGTCTTCGACTGACAAGGCTATTTTGTTGTCATCGCTTGTAGTACAAAACACTGTGGTACCTAGGTTGTCATCACAAAGGTTAGGAGTGACATCAGGTACTTGGATGATGTCAAGAGGCTTCTCTTTTACTTCATAATGGCGAGGGCACTGTTTGAAGTGGGAAGCACGTCCGTTTCCTAACATGTAAGTTTTGAAGGAGTGGATCTCGGATGACGTACGCATTTTATCCAAGCATACGTTGCCCATGATTACCCAGCGCTAGATCGAGTTTTTGTGCGTAAGGGGCATCATGAGGTCCATTGCACTGCTTGCGTACTTTGTGTACTCTGAGAATGTCTCTTCCTAGCAAGATCCAGATTGCAACATTCATTTCCATTGCAGGAATTTCATTAACAAGGTGCCTCAAGTGAGGATGGTGATATGCAGCCTCTGGAGTAGGAATTTCTTCCCTTTTGTCTGGTACCTGGTCACACCCGACTAATGTTGGTAGGGGTATGCCCTCTCCCTTATTGATATGAGAGACCATGTACCCATCGGCCCTTCTACCGAAGGTCTCTTCATGACCAGAACAGGTTCTGAGAGTATACGGTGATGCGTGTCCCTCTATACCAAAGATCTCAAAGAATTTAGGCTTAACCAGGGATCTGTTGCTCTGTTCATCTATTATAGCATACATCCTAATAGCTTCCTCAGGTTGACCCTTTGGGTATATCTTGACTAGGCATATCTTAGCACAGCATTTGTGATCTAAGCCTTCTCCACAGACTTCTGTGCATGAAGAAGGAATGTTAGCTGTAGCTGGAGTATGACCTTGTTGCTCCCCACCATGACTTGAGACAGGGTTGGAGGTAGAAGGCTGCTGTGAATTGTCTGCGGGTGGGCCCGGATGCATAGCTGTAACATGTCTGCTGCTACTGCATTCTGTGCACTTGATGACAACTTTACAGTCTTTAGCAAAATGTCCATAACAAGCACAGCACCTGTATGTAGCATATTCCAAGTCTCTGAAGAATCTCCCTGCGCTCTTGTAACGTCTTTGCCCTAAGCCCATGACATTTCTTTAGGGGGTGAGGCTTCTTGTGAATAGGGCACTGACGGTTAGCGCCTTTATCTCTGTCACCCGAATCGCTCTGGTGAGCAGAAGAGAATACGGGTGGTGAGATGTCTGTCCTTTTAACAGATATTGCTCTATCAAAGTCTCTACGTTTAGCTGCTATGTTATCATACCTTGATGAAGATGATGATGATGATGAAGCAGGCAAGTTGGGTTCAATGAAGCTGAGATCGTTTCTCGTCCAGGCTTGATCACTGATGAACCTGCAAAAATATACGAATGGAGGAAACGATACGTTATAGTCTCTTTTGTACCTTGAGCCCTGTTGTGCCCATTTCTCTTGCAGGCCGTATGGCAGTTTAGACACCACTGGATTGACACCATGAGCAGTGTCCAAGAAGCTTAGTCCAGGTAGACGTGGGTCTGTCTTTGCCAACTCCAGCTCCATGAGAAGATCACTCAGATGTGGGAGCTTGCGGTAGTCTTTGTTCCCTATTTTTGGGAAGTTTTGTAGTCTCTTGAATAGAGTGCTTTCTATGGCTTCAGAGCTACCATAGGCTTGCTCAAGTCTTGCCCATGCAGCAACAAGACCTGCATCTGGGTGGTCAATATGCACTGTTCTCAGTCTTTTAACATGATCTGCAGATTCTGGCCCCAGCCACTTTATGAGCAAATTAAGTTCCTCCTTGGTAGTACGGTGGAGATCAGCAATGGCAGCCTTGAAGGTTGATCTCCAGGCCCTGTAGCTCTCTGAACAGTCATCAAACCTTGAGAGGGTAGTGTTAATGAGCTCACGGCATACCATATATCTGGCGAAGTAATTAAAGTCTGATCTCTCACTCTTCTGTGCCAAAGTAACTTGTGGAACCTTTCGGGTGTGAAAGTTCTCTGGTGAAGTAGGGTGAGGTTTACCAGGATGAAATGATGTTGCAAGAGCGTTTAACTGCGGTGCAGTCCCTAAGGCTTGTGCTGGCTGTGGCTTGAGCTGTGGCTTGTCATTGGAAGTCACCTTGTTGTCAGCAAGAGGTGATGCAGTTTGCTGCATAGATGCACTTGTGTTGTAGACTTGAAGAGGCTCAGGCATTTGGAACTGAGAGGTCTCTGTGTTGAGAGTCAGAACAGTGTTGTTAGTAAGACATACAGGAGATAACTCTGTACCATTGCAAACGTTATGCTTTAGTACATATTCACTGGTGCGATCAACTGGGTCTTGCAGTTCTGCTGGGATGGACCAGTCTGAGTTAGTACTTTCTCCCATCGCTTGTTCGAGGACTCTCAGCCTTGCTAGGGCAGCTGCTTCTTCCTTTTCCATTTTCAGAATCTTTATTTGGGAATCTGCCTCTGAGCTTCCATCTCTGCTTGTTGAGCTTTCATCTCTGCTTGTTGAGCTTTCATCCCTGCTTGCATCTTTGCCTTTTGTGTTTCTATTTCTGCTTGGTGAGCTTCCATCTCTGCTTGGTGAGTTACCATTTTTGCATGGCGAGCTGCCTTTTGTGTTTCTACTTCTGCTTCCTTTCTGGTAAAGGAGCTTTGCACTCTTATTGATTCTGCATCAGCGCGGGCCTCTACTATCTTATCGCTTAATGTTGAACTTCTGGAGCGAGAGGATCTAGAAGAACGTGCAGTGTACTTGGTTGATGTGGATCTGTGAGATCTGGTCTCCTGCAGTTGAGCAATGCAGAGTTGTGCCTTATACTGGGCATTTTGCACTAAGAGATCCCTTTGTTGGTTTAGTGCATCAGCCCTGGTCAGTTCTGCTGGGGAGTCCTCCATATTACGGTCCTGCAAGAAAGCTGTGTATTTTGCAAACAGCCGCTGGTAGCATTCGTACGTGGCAGATAAGCGATCTATAGAGTCTCTTAGTTCAGCTGGTCGATCATTAAAGTGTGACAAACCTGACACGCAGTGTGAAGTTCTGTCCCATAAGTCTGAAAGATTGCTGGAGAACTCATATCTAGTGGTTTTATAGTTTTCTCTGAGTTTTTGTGTAGGTTTTATTGTATGTTTGGGTCTTACACTCTGTTCGGCAATATCTGCAGAATCTGCTCCCTGTACATCTGCGGGTTCAGAGGCATGATGAATCTGCATTGGTTCAGCCACAAAAGGGTGCTCAGAGTCTTGTCTAGACATTTTTCACGTTTTTGCAAGAAATGGTACTGTCTCTTTAAGAAGGTGAACAGCAGCTTAGACAGGTGGGGTAACACAGTTCAATGTAGAGAAACAGTTTTTAACATTCACATGAGGTGCAGTAAACTCATGCGATCATGTGCTTCACAAGATGGCGGATGGCACTGAGCTTGATTGCAGATCAGGCGCACACATATACACAGCAGGCTGTGGGAATTCTATACATCTTTTGACTATTCTGACTCCGATTGTTGTGAAGCGACTATCCCTTGTGAGACCTCTATGCCTGGCCTGTATAAGATATAATCACTGAAGACAATCCTCATCAGATAGGAAAAATAAGAATAAAAGAAACCGAAATGTGACCCACATCCGCCCAAACATAAAGAAGTAGAGACTCACCTCCATCCCTAGGACATTATAAAAACAATAAAAAGAGCGATTATGGGACTTTAAATGAGGTGTATGTCTCTGCAAGTATGGAATGTCAACTTATTGGTAGTAACCAATCCCCAAAGGGTAGTCCCTGTCATGAACAAAATAATATTTCTTGTGTACAATATAGGCACGATATAAACATATTCAATGCACAATAGTCACATATTTAATGTTTATACATAAAAGGACATGATTGGTACAAACAACAATAATGAAGAATTAATGTACAAAATTGATAATAATAAATATTTATAAACAACATAGTAAGATAATTCATAGTATTCAAGCACGCTGTAAACCTGGCACCCTTGAGTATGGACTCAACGCGTTTCATGGCGTTTAAAGCCAATCATCAGGAGTAGGATGCTAAAAGATAAGTAAAAATGGAAAGTAAATAAATAAATTAAATAAATTTGCCTACGTCAGAAATCTATATGTTAGGTTAGGCTCACTAGTTAGAAAGGAGATGTAATGATGGTACTAACCTGAAGCGTATCCAATGGGTGTATACCCATTGCTACTGTGTTAAGATGAACAAAGCCTGGGTATGTTTGTCTCCCCCGGGGTTGAGGCGGGGATACCCAGCCCAGTGCAATCCCACCAACCCAGCGCCCATACGGATATGCAGGCTAGGTGGGGGGTGGAGGGGCCAGCCAGCCGAGGATAGGAGGATAGACCACACATAGGGGGACCGAGGTGGGGAATTAAAGGGCCCAGGATAAGGTATGGTTACTGTATAGTAGGCAAATCCAGGAACGAAGTGTCCATTAGAATCCTACAATACATAAAAAAGGGGCTAAGTAAATGTAGTTACATGTATTGTATATATAAAAAAAATATAAATATCAAATCCTGGGGAAACCTTCACATACCTAGGTCAAGCAAGATGAAGATGAATATTGTTGTCCCAGATAGATGGTAATAGCCTATGAGTGGCCCCCAGCTCCCTCCCGGCTGATATACCCGCCAAAAGGGTATATCCATTTTTACTTATCTTTTAGCATCCTACTCCTGATGATTGGCTTTAAACGCCATGAAACGCGTTGAGTCCATACTCAAGGGTGCCAGGTTTACAGCGTGCTTGAATACTATGAATTATCTTACTATGTTGTTTATAAATATTTATTATTATCAATTTTGTACATTAATTCTTCATTATTGTTGTTTGTACCAATCATGTCCTTTTATGTATAAACATTAAATATGTGACTATTGTGCATTGAATATGTTTATATCGTGCCTATATTGTACACAAGAAATATTATTTTGTTCATGACAGGGACTACCCTTTGGGGATTGGTTACTACCAATAAGTTGACATTCCATACTTGCAGAGACATACACCTCATTTAAAGTCCCATAATCGCTCTTTTTATTGTTTTTATAAAATCCTCATCAGATAGTTTGAACTCATCAAATACTGATTCCATCCACAAGATGCTTTTATTCTGAACATCAGGTTACAGCAGATGACAGGATACAAACAGATGAATAGGTTATGGTATTTATGCGGTCAAAAGATGATATTGTCTGTAGCTTACAATGCAGAATACATGTACAAACACAGGAAGAAGGGTGGAGCGATACATATAAAAAAATGTGTGCCATAGCATAAGGGAAAATAAACTTAAGAAGACAAGTGCATTACCACAAAAGGACACTAGATGGCAGCATGTGAACTAAATATAAACGTTCATAGAAAATGGTTAGGAAAACAGTCTATATCAATTCTATGCCCCGTTGGAGCAGCACATCTGTGCATTGTATGCTTCCGCATTCGCAGTCCCCTCTCTGTCATTTTACATGGCCTACCACTTTGTGTCTGAGTTGCTGTTCCCAGTTGCTTCCATTTTGTTATAATACCACTAACAGTTGACCGTGGAATATTTAGTAGCAAGGAAATTTCACGGATGGACTCAATGCACAGGTGGCAACCTATCACGGTACCAAGCTTGACTTCACTGAGCTCCTGAGATCAACCCATTTTTTCACAAATGTTTGTAGAAGCAGTCTGCATGTCTAGGTGCTTGATTTTATACACCTGTGGCCATGGAGGTGATTTTAATGCCTGAATCAAATGATTTTGAGGGGTGTCCCAATACGTTTGGCAATATGGTGTATATCTGCAAAAGAGACCACCATAAAGAAATTTACCAGAACTTAATTTTCTGACTAAAGTTCCACTGTAACGCTCTACTTCTTCCTTCACTGCCTCCACCCACTAACTCCACTTCCTGAAACCAAATTTATCCAAAACTGAGCTCTGCCCCCAGCTACATCACTAACCTTGTCTCAGAATACCAACCAAACCATTCTCTTCGGCCCTTACAAGAGCTCCTAGCTCTCTAGGTCACACGTCACCTCCTCCCATGCTTGCCTCCTGGACTGCTCCAGAGTCTCTCCCATCCACCTTTAGGCGATCCCTGAAAATCTCTTACGCAATTTACGTTTTTAAAGGATAAGTTCACCTTTGGGAACATGTTACATGTTCCACCTGATTTTAGGGTGGAACATGTAACATGTTCCTAGTTCTGCAGCTGTACTAGCTGTCACTGTTTGAAAACAGCACGGCTGCGTGGGCTCCGCCTATACAGCCGCGTCATTCACATACAAAGCTCTGTGTGTCTGAATGAACTACAAGCCCCGACAGCAGCTGTTGGCTTTTAGCTGTGGAGCGCTGTGGTAGTTCATTGAGGGCTCGTTCACATGATAGCTGCATGAAAACTGAAGGGAAAACCGTGCAGATTTCACTTGCAGAGACATCAGTTTTACATCAGTTTTCATGCATGTTGACATCAGTTTTCAAGGGCGTCAGTTATGTGCCCTGTTCACACCAATGTTGATGTCATGTCAGTATTTTTCCTATGCAGAAAACTGCATACATGTTGCAGATTCCTGTGCAGAAAAAATCTGCATGTTGTGGTGTGAACAGGGCACATAGAGTGCAATTGTTTTTTGGTGCGCTTGCAGAACTCGTGCAGAAAAACTGACGTCTCTGCACCATGGTGTGACCGAGGCCTTAGTCTTCCTGTCAGTGTGTATCGGCTTACCTGTACAGGAAGTACGGGCGAGCAGATACGCTGACAGTGTGCAGGAGACCTGCATGGCATCAGCGATCTGCTGATTGCTGATGCGATGCTTTATAGCAGGGGTCCTCAAACTATGGCCCTCCAGTTGTTCAGGAACTACAATTCCCATCATGCCTAGTCATGCCTGTGAATGTCAGTTACAATGCCTCATGGGACTTGTAGTTCTCCAACAGCTGGAGGGTTGTAGTTTGAAGATCCTGCTTTACAGGCTCCTAATAAAAAAATAATAAATGCACATTTTTTACCTGCAAAAAGGGCCAATCAGGTGAGCCCTCTCATTTTCCTGTCTTTCCCCTGTTTCCCCTGCCATACCAGCCCTTCGCTGTTTTTTTTTTTCTTTTTGCTCCGGGCTTCTATGGATTGTCACTCAGCCCGGAGCATGGTCCGCCATTTAGTGATGCTTGCTATATAAAGCATAATCCTATTGGCTTTCCGACTTAACACTGAGAACTGGTTGTTAAAATGGATTACTTTTCTGCCCAAAATACATGCTAAACTATAAAATAGTCTCAAATGAAAAAATAGATCTAGCAACTTGGATTTAAATACTGTATTTTCCGGCGTATAAGACAACCTTTTATACTTAAAAAAATCCCCCAAAAATCGGGGGAGTCTTCTTATATGCCGGTATATAAATGTCAGCCCGCTGGATGTGCATCAATGTCCACTGAGCCAATCACGGCGAGCGATGTATTCTATTAATGAATACAAAGCCTGCTCGGATTGGCTTTGAGAGTAAGAGAGGCGCGGGCTGATGATGTTCCAACCTCTGCCAATCACAGCGAGCGATGTATTCTATTAATGAATACAAAGCCTGCTTGGATTGGCAGAGTTTGTAATATCATCAGCCCGCGCCTCTTTGAATCTCAAAGCCAATCTGAGCAGGCTTTGTATTTATTAATAGAATACATCGCTTGCCGTGATTGGCTCAGCGTGGTATACTGTAATACTGTATACAGTATGTTACCGAATGCGGCTACCCCTCGGCTCCTCTTCCTTCCACGGCCACCTCGCCTTCCACCACAGGAGCTTTGGTTTGAAGCACCTGACCCTCCATCTGGCACCTGACCCTTCATCTGGCACCTGACCCTCCATCTGGCACCTGACCCTCCATCTGGCACCTGACCCTTCATCTGGCACCTGACCCTCCATCTGGCACCTGACCCTCCATCTGGAACCTGACCCTTCATCTGGCACCCGACCCTCCATCTGGCATCTGACCCTCCATCTGGCACCTGACCCTTCATCTGGCATCTGACCCTCCATCTGAAGCACCTGAAGGGGGTCGTCTTATACGGTGAGTATATCTCAAAACCAACATTTTAGCCTTATACGCCAGCAAAGACGGTAAGGTCGTATGCATAATAGGGACTCTGATTAAATCCAGGAAAAATGGCTGAAAAAATTTGACCATGCAATCTTTGTACAATCTCCTAGATCTACCACAATTATGTAATAGGAGGACCAGCTATTCACTCAGTAGAAATGTTTGATTGAAGCTGAACAATTCCAGTGATATGGAAACTGAGCAAACTGTAAAAAGACTTCCAATTTTAGAAGTAAAAAATGAAAGTGAAATTGTTTTATCACTCTAGTTCTACAATGTTACAAAGTCACACCCAAAGTCACTATATATTAGACAGAACACGCAGCTTAAGCTCTCTTAGCACTGGACTGCACAAGTGGCACCATGAGGATGAAAATGTATTTATCTTTAGCACTGGGCCTGCTAAGCATAATTCTCTGTATTAATGCAAAGGTAAGGCACAGCATGGGAATGGATTTAGGTATCAAAGTTCTATTATAATCAAAATATATTTTTTTTTTGTCCAATTAATTATAATTGGTTGCTGTTCAACACTGGTATTTTTCCAACAAACATGTATTACATTAGTATATAGTATGATAATTACTGTATTTTCTCTTTTTTTTATTCTATGTCTTGCACAGTGTGACCTGACTGGTCAGTGGCAGAATGACCTTGGCTCCAATATGACTGTATATGTTGACAAGAATGGGCTTATAGTAGGGAAATACCAAACAGCTGTATCTACCACTAATGAAACCATTCTGGAATCACCTCTGGTTGGATATCAACAGTCATCAGGCCTCCCAACATTTGGATTTACCGTCATGTGGCAGTTTACAAGTAACGTACTTCTTCTCCAACTTTATCATTATTAGCTTTAATTATGTAGACTATATTCTGTAATGTCAATAATTTACTAAAGCAACATAATTTTTTAACTTTATCGGTGTTATTGCCAGTTCACACCACAAAAATGTCCTCCAGATCCATTCCGAATGCGTTTCTGCATGTGCATTTTTGATGTGTTCCAGTGCGTTGTTGTTGCATTTTTGATGTGTTTCCAGATAGATTCCAGGTGATTTTTTTTTCTTCTTTCTTTTTTTAACAGTATTGGGGTCCGGTGCTTTTTTTTTCTGGAACCGGAACGTACTGGAACTGCAAGCACTGGTGTCAATGATGCAGGCATGTAGCCTGTTTTGGATGCAGAAAAAAGCACTGGAACACATGTGGTGTGAACTAGCCCCTCTTAAAGTATAAGTTTAAGAAAAAAAAGTAAAAAAAAAGTAAAAAAAAAAAAAGTCAGCACAAGGGATGTTACTTGCATTTAATCTAAAGTGTCCCTTGTGCTGGTGCCGGCTGTAATAGTGGAAATCTTAAATCCTTTTGTACCTTTGTCATACCCCGCAGTGGATATCTTCTGGTGCTAGAGGGGTTAATTAAGACTGCCAACGGTGCCTGCCCTTTCTACTCCCCATTCATAGAAGTCGTATTACACCTTCCATGAATGAAAAGCGTTCAAAGAATGGAGGACAGGCTGATGAATTAAAAGTCCACCTCCTCCATTCATAGAGCGATTTTCATGGAAAATATAGTACACCTTCTATGAATGGAGAAGGGGGATGGAAAGGGCGGGCATAGTCAGCACTCTTGAGGAGTGAATGTCACAGGTCTGGTGGTGGTGTAAACCCGTGCAGCACTGGACGATTATGGCTGCTGGGTATGGGAGGGGGGTAGAGGATTTTGAATTTCCATTATTACAGCCGGCACCAGCACAGGAAACACGTAAAAATGTAAGAAATGTCCCTTGTGCTGATTTTTTAAAACTTATTTTTCCTAAACTTAGGCTTTAACTTGAACATTGTGTACCCTATATAAGTAACCAAAATGTCATTACTGAAAACAACATAATTCTTCTTAACTTCTACAAGTTTAGGCTATGTAAGTGACTACATTAGAGATCAAATATGTCTCTACTAAACACAGGGTTAGAACAGTAACTAAAAATCTCTTTTGATGTTAAATAAACTTAAAACAAAGTTAGAAAGTTAAAAAAGTTAATAACATAGGGGGGCGTGGCTAGCATAGAAAGTGGATGGTCCCACTATAGGAGAGCTCTGAGAACCGAATTTCCCTGAAGCAGCCCAACGCTATTTATAGCCTATCTGATAACACAGCATAGCCCTGTAAATTAAGCACATTTAACAGCCTGGCCAGGACTCCAGAGAAACTGCATGGTGCCGGTCCCTCCCACTCACAGCACAGCATAGGAATGCAGGCTGATCAGTGTGAAGGAGGAGGGAGGGGGGAGAGAGCACACTCAAAGGTGCAGCATAACAGCTCTGACCCAGCTAATGCAGATATCAACAGCTCACTGAGGCAAAAAAGAAGAATTTCTGATGCTGAAAGTTATGTAAGTGACTCTCACCCTAATGTAAATGCTACATTCACAAACAACCCTTATAATGAAAAGCTTAATGCATTCCCCACTTTTGGCCAGCCCATAGTTGACACAGATCTTAAGGAAATGCTGCTCTCCGGCAAGATATTATTATTATTATACAGGATTTATATAGCGCCAACAGTTTACGTAGCGCTTTACAATATAAAAGGGAGACAATACAGTTATAACACAATAAAATACAGAAGGATTAAGAGGGCCCTGCTCAGAAGAGCTTACAATCTCATAAGATATGCTATCCTTTATGCAAAAATCTAAGATGGAAATGGATGCTTTGGGAGAAAGGGTAGACTATATTGAGCACAAAATGAATGAATTTACTGCAGCCCACAATGACTTAGTGGATTCACACGTAGATCTGGAGGATGAAATTAAACATCTAAAGTTGAAGGTTTCCGATTTAGAGGACAGATCCAGACGGAACAATATAAAATTTAGAGGAATCCCTGAAAATATAAAAAATTCAGATTTGAAACAATTTTTATGCCGAATGATGTCTGATCTGATACCTACAATATCTCCTTAAGAGCTGGTAATAGATAGAGGGCACGGGCTGCCTAAGCCCTCTCACATACCAGAAAAGTTGCCCAGGGATGTAATTGCGAAAATACATTTTTACCATGTGAAAGATCATTTGATGCAATTTGCGAGACAACGTTCTCCACTACCAGATCCTTATGCGGGCATTTAGCTATACTCGGATTTGTCACAAGCAACCAATTTGGCCCGAAAAAATTTGAATCCAATAACCAAAATCCTCCGCAACCATAACATTGTGTATAAATGGGGGTTTCCCACTAAATTGCTCATAGAGAGGGATAGCATCTCCTACTCTATTTACACGCTAGAAGAAGGGCTGAAGTACATCAAATCATGGGGATTATTACCAAAAGAAGGTGATCTTAATTTGGAGAAACCCCCTCTGGGGAAAATAGCACCACAATGGCAAACTAGCCATGGATAAAGAGCACCTATACTGGCATTCTCTCCTGCTCCTAACCTGACTAACTTCATAGACAATATGGAGTACTATACCGTTATGTCCTCAGGTAGATCATTTCTTCAGGGAACTCGTTATAATTGTATCCCAAAGATTTACTTTTCCCCCAACTGCAAGTACTAACATAATAGTACACAGGCGTTGTTCACAACTCCTCCTTGTTTTTACAGTTTTTTGTTTTTTACAGTTTTTCTTCAGTTGTGTTAAGAAGTTGGTTTTGCTTTACCTTCATGGACTTAGCTATATGGCTCTCTCCAACATTCCGCTATATAATGCATAACCACACTGGAATAATCTGGTTTATCCTAAGAAATGCAATGCGACACTTCGCTATCTATTGGTTTCACATTAATGGGACTTAAACTACTATCATTAAATGCAAAAGGACTCAACAGTCCCCACAAACGGAAAGCTCTATGGACTGACGCCTTAAAGTTTGGAAGAGACATAGTATGCATCCAGGAATCACATTTTGCTAAAAACAATTCGCCGAAGAAATAAGGGGCAATTTAGGTAACAGAGATCACAGGTCAATTCGTTTCAGTATAAATCACACAATTAGGAAACATAAAGGGAATACAAAGACACTGAATTGCAAAAGAGCCAACTTCCCTAAACTACAAACCTTGCTAAAAGCCATAAATTGGGATAAAATATTAGGAACAAAGAATACGTAGGAGAGATGGGTTTGCTTTAAGAGCATATTAAATAAGGGCATTAGCCACTGTATCCCATTGGGTAATAAATTTAAAAGAGCGAACAAAAGTCCTGGATGGCTTAACTTCAATGTAAAGATGCATATAAAAGCAAAGGAGAAGGCCTTCAAAAAATACAAGGTTGAGGGATCATTCTCAGCATTCAGACTTTATAAAGAATGCAACAAGAAATGTAAGGGTGCAATTAGGACAGCTAAGATAGAACATGAAAGACACATAGCGGAGGAGAGCAAAAAAATCCCAAGAAATTAAGTATGTAAACAGTAAAAAAGGGAGGACAGATCATATTGGCCCCATAAAGAATGAGGATGGACATCTGGTTACAAAGGATGGGGAGATGGCGAAGGTATTGAATTTATTCTTCTCCTCAGTCTTCACGAGTGAATCGGGGGGGCTTCAGTAACCAAAACTGCAGTGTTTATCCTCATGACACAACACAGGAAGCACCTCCATGGTTAACAGAGGACAGAATTAAAATTAGACTTGAGAAACTTACCATTAATAAATCACTGGGACCAGATGGCTTGCATCCGAGGGTACTTAGGGAACTCAGTCAAGTGATTGCCAGACCGTTGTTCCTAATTCTTACAGACAGGCTACTGACTGAAATGGTACCAGCTGATTGCAAAAAAGCCAATGTAGCACCAATATTTAAAAAGGGCCCAAAATAGTATGTAAACTCTTGGAGGGGATAAGGGACTATATACAAGATTTTAGTAATGAGAACAGTATCATTAGCAGTAATCAGCATGGATTCATGAAGAATCGTTCTTGCCAAACCAATCTACTAACCTTCTATGAGGAAGTGAGTTGCCATCTAGACAAAGGAAGGCCCGTAGACGTGGTGTATCTGGATTTTGCAAAAGCATTTGGCACAGTTCCCCATAAACGTTTACTGTACAAAATAAGGTCCGTTGGCATGGACCATAGGGTGAGTACATGGATTGAAAACTGGCTACAAGGGCGAGTTCAGAGGGTGGTGATAAATGGGGAGAACTCTGAATGGTCAGGGGTGGGTAGTGGGGTTCCCCAGGGTTCTGTGCAGGGACCAATCCTATTTAATTTGTTCATAAATGACCTGGAGGATGGGATAAACAGTTCAATCTCTGTATTTGCAGACGATACTAAGCTAAGCAGGGCAATAACTTCTCCGCAGGATGTGGAAACCTTGCAAAAAGATCTGAATAAATTAATGGGGCGGGTAACTACATGGCAAATGAGGTTCATTGTAGAAAAATGTAAAATAATGCATTTGGGTGGCAAAAATATGAATGCAATCTATACACTGGGGGGAGAACCTCTGGGGGAATCTAGGATGGAAAGGTAGATGATAGGCTCAGCAATGGCATGCAATGCCAAGCTGCTGCTAACAAAGCAAACAGAATATTGGCATGCATTAAAAAGGGGATCAACTCCTGAGGTAAAACGATAATTCTCCCACTCTACAAGACTCTGGTCCGGCTGCACCTAGAGTATGCTGTCCAGTTTTGGGCACCAGTCCTCAGGAAGGATGTACTGGAAATGGAGTGAGTACAAAGAAGGGCAACAAAGCTAATAAAGGGTCTGGAGGATCTTAGTTATGAGGAAAGGTTGCGAGCACTGAACTTATTCTCTCTGGAGAAGAGACACTTGAGAGGGGATATGATTTCAATATACAAATACCATGCTGGTGACCCTACAATAGAAATAAAACTTTTTCGCAGAAGAGAGTTTAACAAGACTCGTGGCCACTCATTAAAATTAGAAGAAAAGAGGTTTAACCTTAAACTACGTAGAGGGTTCTTTACTGTAAGAGCGGCAAGGATGTGGAATTCCCTTCCACTGGCGGTGGTCTCAGCGGAGAGCATCGATAGCTTCAAGAAACTATTAGATAAGCACCTGAATGACCGCAACATACAGGGATATACAATGTAATACTGACACATAATCACACACATAGGTTGGACTTGATGGACTTGTGTCTTTTTTCAACCTCACCTACTATGTAACTATGTAAGTTCACTCACAACAAATATCCACATATTTTCCACTCAGACAATCACAAAAAAAAAAGGAGTAATTATTGCAGTAAGAGACACCGTAACATTTAAGATGCTGGATTTACAAACAGACCACCACGGAAGATTTATTATATTAGATAACATAACATATACAATTGCCAATGTCTATGCAACCAACACACATCCTCACCGATTCTTGTGGAAAATACTGAAAAAAATACGTGAAATCCAAAAAGGTAACATTATCATTTGTGGTGACTTTAATGCCCCTATGGAACCAAATATTGATATGACCAAGAAGAACCACACCATCAGATTGGGACTAAGTGATCTTTTTTTTCAAGAAGACCTGTATGACCCCTGGAGGTGTCTTCACTCTACCAAAAGGGATTATACATTCTTTTCCAATGCACATAAAACCTACCCAAGAATAGATTTTTTCATCACAGACAAAACTCTCTTACAAAAAACAATAGACGCCAAAATTCATAAGATTAATTGGTCAGACCACGCACCAATTACATTAGAAATACAGGTGGACCAGCAATGCAACAACACATTTCTATGGAGAAATAATACTTATATTTTATCACAAGAGAAGCACATGTCTGTGATGAAAGAAAAGCTACAAGAGTTCTTTATGGTAAATGATAATGATTCTATGTCAAGCACTACTCTTTGGTGTGCCCACAAAGCCTACATTAGAGGTTTGCTAATTCAACTAGCCTCTAGGGAGAAAAAGAGGAAATCTACCACTATAGATAAACTAATGAGGGATATTAAAACCCTAGAAAAAGATAATAAAAAGTGACCTAATGACCCACAGTTGTTACACCAACTTAATAACTGTATAAACGAATTAAGAGCTACTGTAGTAACTGACCACGATAAATATTTTAAGAAACTAAAACTTAACTTTTATTAACAAGGTAACAGAGCAGGGGAGTTGTTAGCCTCCCAACTTCGAAAACAACAAATCAAAGGTAGAATTCACAAAATGGTCCATCATGACAATGGAAGGGTCATTTACAATCCCCAAGATATAGTGGACAACTTCTCAGATTATTATGGACTCCTCTATAATCTAAAGGAGGATAAAAATACTCCCCAACCTTCACCGGAGGACATAACAAAATTACTAGATAATATCAAGCTTCCAAAGATTGATGCTGCTACCCTTGATAATCTAAATAAGCCGATTACAGAACAGGAAATATCAAAGGCCATTAAAGACATACCAATTAATAAGGCACCAGGTATCGACGGCCTCTCTGGTGAATATTATAAAACATTTGCCACTACTTTAGTACCCGACCTGACTAAATTGTACAATTTTACAGCCTCCAGTAGTAATAATTTCCCAAAAGAAATGTTGGAAGCTATTATAATAATACCGAAACCTGGGAAAGATACTACTTCACCGGCCAATTATAGGCCAATATCATTGTTGAACGCCGACATTAAAATTTCTAGTAGACTGTTGGAAATTACTCCCTATCTTATCAGATTGGATCAAGTGGGCTTTGTTAAAGGTCAGCAGGCCCCTGATGGAACAAGGCGTATGATTAATTTGATTCAACAAGTGGAGAATAGTGGAGTGCCTTCTCTGCTTCTTGCTTTAGATGCAGAGAAGGCATTTGATAGAGTTGGGGCTATCTATCAGCAACACTTATGAAATTCGGATTTACAGGTTTCATTTATTCAGCCATAATGTCCCTCTATACGAAGCCCTCTGCTAAAGTATTCACTTCAGGAAATTTGTCCAAAAGCTTTGACCTTTCTGATGGCATAAGACAGGGCTGCCCTCTTTCGCCTATAATATTTTCATTGGCAATAGCATCTTTGGCAGAACTAATCCGTTCTAATGAATCAATTACAGGTATTAAAGTGGCCAATATTGAACACAAATTAGGATTATTCGCCAATGATATAATACTTTCCTTATCCAATCCTGAAACCTCTCTCACCAATGTACAAAATATATTAGAATCCTTTCGGAAAATCTCATACTACAAAATTAATAGCAACAAATGTCATGTCCTGCCTATGAATATATCCCAAAAAAGCTACATGACCCTTAAAAATAAAACAACTTACAATTGGGACCAGCCCTCCATTCCTTATTTGGGGATCCAACTTACCTATCCAACAGCTAAATTATATGAAGTAAATTTCCCTAAACTACTAGAAAATATAAATAAGGATCTCCAATCTTTCCATAAAACACAACTCTCCTAGGTAGGGAAAATAGCGGCTTTTAAAATGCAGACCCTTCCTAAAATTCTTTATTTCCGCTCGCTCCCCATCCGGGTGAACAATACATTTTTCAACCAGGTGAATCTAAAGCTTAAAAAATGTATTTGGAATGATAAAAAACCTACAGTAGCCTTCTTACCACTACTAAGAATAAAGGTGGATAAAATAATAAAAATAAGATAATATATAATAATAATAAAAATATATAAGATAATAAAAATGGGACTCCCAGATATTCGACAATATTACTATGCGTCACTTCTTGATCAAATTAAATTTTGGTTTTCTAATGCAGACGAGAAACTTTGGGTAAATATTGAAAAAGAAGTCACTAAGGGCAATGACATCTGTGCATTAGCTATTGCGTATGCTTTGCTTCCTAAAGTGGTAATACCAAAACTTATCACTGTTAAATCCACGTTGATAGCTTGGAAACACAAATTATCTAAATCAAAAGAACTAGGTGAACTAATTAAAATCCCTGTGCCCTTAAGAGTTCTGGACTACTGTAGAGCCCGTATCTCAGTGAATAATTGGATTTCACAGGGGTTTAATTACTATGTCAACCTACCCCTAGCCTATAAAGAGTTGGTGTTAAAAAAAACTTAGGCATTTTGAAAGATTAAAGAAACTTGACCCAGAATCGAGCATGAATATCCCATCAATAATCTGGAAGTTCCGTTCCTACTGAACAAATACGCTTGTGCTAAGAAAGTAATATCCTTATCTTACAAACTTTTCTCAGAATTCCCTAAATCTGTTAAAACCAATAATATGCTGAAATGGGAAAAGGATCTTTCCTTATCTATTTATTGGCAGCAATGGAATAAGGCCATAATTCTGAGCACTAAGGCATCATCCTGCGTTGAACATTGGGATAATGCCCAAAAGATATTAAACAGATGGTACCTTACACCATATAAACTTTCCAAAATCTACCTATCACTCTCCCCAACTTGCTGGTGATGCAATGAATAAACTGGTTCCCTTTATCATATTTTATGGAATTGCATAAAATATGCAAATCTTAGTAGTTTTTGGAAATCAGTTTTGACGTTTATTGCTAACCTCACTGGTAATTTACTTCCCCTTACTCCCGCAATGGCCCTTTTAGCAATAAATCTGGATCTTTACTCTGTAGAATATAGAACAGTAGTAGCAAAATGTATTAGTAGCAGCAAGGCTGACTATAACAAAACTATGGAAATCTAACGAAGCACCGAATGTATCTGATGTTGTTATAAGGTTGAATACACAAGCTGAAAATGAGTTAATGTTAGCGTATAAAAATTATAACACGGTCAAGTTTGAGAAATTGTGGCAAATATGGACTAGTCACCCTAGAGCTTCTACCTCACTCAAAAA
Organism: Aquarana catesbeiana; assembly: GCF_042186555.1. NCBI lineage: Eukaryota > Metazoa > Chordata > Amphibia > Anura > Ranidae > Aquarana > Aquarana catesbeiana. The sequence continues at coordinate 143,133,507 of NC_133324.1, read as the reverse complement.
CATGAGCTGCAGTTCTTAAACCATATTTCAGTATTATTCCAAGAGTAATATCAAGGTTTCACAGTTCTCTCTTTTTCTAATTTCTTGAATTGTCCATGATAATGTTGTCATTATATTAGTTAGCGCCTGTTTACAGTTAGAACCCAATGGGGTAAACAAGGATGTACTATACTGTTTATGTATCTTTATTTGATCATTTGTATGACTATTGTCCATTACTGTGATTGAGATTAGTATGTAAATGTTTTACTGCTATACCTGATTGTTATATACCAAAACCAGCTGCCTTTAATTTTTCTGTTAGTTGTATGGAAATTTCAATAAAAATTATTTAATGATAAAAAAAAAGTTAATAACATTGTCAGGAGTTTAGGTGAAAATTTCCCAGTCTTTACAGCAAGATGGGATATTTTCTGTTCTGATAATCAGAAATTAGGTGGTAATCTCCGCATGTTACTTAAAGCGGAGTTCCCACTGTTATTTTTATTTTTTTTAGGATCCATATCTTTTGTTGATCAGGCTTATTTAGAGTACTCGTGTTTCTGAGCTGAATCTGCCCTTGATTGCCGATTTCGTAGAGGAATATAATTTATATTCCTCTTTCCAGGCAGTTTCCATAGTGCTTGTGGGCATGTGAAGCCCACAAGCACTATCTTCCGGGCTCTGGTGCAGCTGCATGTATGGCGCAGCACCGTACACTTCAGACGTTGCTATCACAATGGGCGTCGGCGTCGGAAGTGCCTGCCCCCCGTTGTGATGTCAACAAAGCCCTCGGCGCTGCCCAGTGACTCCTGGGAAATGATGACAAGCATCTCCCAGGAGCACTAGCGATCGGAGGCACCGAGGGAAGTGACGAAAGGAGCCGAAGTGAAGAAGGAGGCAGATTACGAGGTACCCCCTAGCAACAGGCATTAAGAGGCGAGTAAAAAAATGTTTTTTTTCCAAATGTTATTACTCGTTTTTAATGCAGCTGATTTATGCAAAAATAATTTTCAGGAGTGGAACTCCACTTTAACACTTTTAATGTAAACTTATAAAAAAAAATTAAGCAATGTAAAGTGTACTTAAAGCGGAGGTCCACCCAAAAGTGGAACTTCTGCTTATCTGATTCCTCCCCCTCTCCGGACCCGACCGTGAAGGCGAAAGGCTACACTGCCGGGTTCCCTTACCAGCAATGGTGGCAGCAGCACCCGACAGCTGATGGAAACATCAGATTTTTCTATATGCAGCTGCTCCTCCTATCCAGCTTCTTTCTGCCGCCCCCCAGTGCTCTCGGACCCCCCCTCATGTGCTCTCCAGCCCCCTCAATGCTCTCCAACATCCCCCTGTGCTCTCTGGCCCCCTACAGTGCTCTCCAACCCCCCTCCAGTGCTTTCCAACATTCCGCTGTGCTCTCGCCCCCCCCTTGCTCTCCGCTATCCGCCTGTGCTCTCCAGCCCCCCATGCTCTCCTGCTCACCTCCTGTGCTCTCCAGACCCCCCTGTGCTCCCCAACATCCCACTGTGCTCTCCAGGTCCCTCAGTGCTCTCTGCCCCCCCACAGTGCTCTCCTCCTCCCCCTGTGCTCTCCTCCTCCCCCTGTGTTCTCCTCCTCCCAGCCTGTGCTATCCGCCTCCCAGCCTGTGCTCTCTGGCCCCCAAGTGCTTTCCAATCCTCCAGTGCTCTCTGACATCTCCCTTTGCTCTCCAGCCCCTGTGCTCTCCAGCCCTCCTCCTCTGCTCTCTGGCTCCCCCCTGTTCTCTGGCTCTCCCCTGTGCTCTCCACCTTCCTAGTACTCTCCAGTCCCCCAGTGCTCTTTTCCCTACCCCGTATTCTCTGCTTTTTCCCCTGTGCTCTCCACTCCCCAAGTGCTCTCCGCCTCTCCCACCTCCCTGCCCTTGGCCCTCCCAGTGCTCTCCGCTACACCCCGTGTTCTCCACTTCCCCCATGTTCTCCGCTTCTCCCATGTTCTCTGCTCCTCCCCTGTGCTCTCCGAGCCCCCCTTGTGCTCTCCAGCCCCCCTGTGCTCTCCAACCCCATGTTCTCTGCCTCTCCCCGTGCTCTCCACCTCCCCCGTGCTGTCTGCCCCCCCCCTTTAGTGTTCTCCACCCTACCCCGTGTTCTCCGCTTTCCCATGTTCTCCACCTCTCCCCTGTGCTCTCTCGCCCCATGCTCTCCGCCTTCCCACCTGTGCTGTCCACCTCCCCTTCTGTGCTCTCCGATCCCCCTTCCAGTGCTCTCCAGGTCCCTGTTGCTCTCCAATCCACTCCATGCTCTCTGACTTCCTCCCTGTGCTCTCTGGCCCCCCATGCTCTTACCCAGTCCCCCCCCCCCACCCGGCAGCTCTGCCAGGTTCCCCCCTCCCCTCTCCCATCAGGATGGAGAGTGGGAAAGGGGTCGGTTAACATGTTATGGGCTGCTCAGTCTAAAATGCCCAGGCCTGTTTTTTGTCCCAGTCTGGGCCTAACCAAGAGTCAGACTTTTTGGCCATAACAGGTGGGCAAAGTCAATAATTTGGGTCCCTGAAGGAAAGGAAAGAAATCAGTGTGGCAATCAAGTGGCTCCACTCAAAGCCAGAATGTTTTGGACAAACTGGAAATTTGAAGCCTCTGTAAAATAATTATAACTATCAAAACAAGATGCACATATTTGCTGTCAAGTGGGTATAAAAAAAAAACAAAAAAAAAATAAACATATGGGTATACATCCAGTTCAGCTGAACCAACTTCTGTTTTTTAAGTTTTCCTTTTTTCCTACACAGGCATTTTCGTGTGTAAAAATTCATGTCTCTTGCTAGAATAAGGTTACAAAGTAATTCATAGATCACTGGTATTAACCCCTACAAGGTCATAGAATAATTCATAGACTTCTGATAATAACTCCCAATAGATAAAAGAATAATAGGGAATGATAATAATAGGGCCCTACCAGGGCATATGATGTGTAGGCCACTGATATTAACCAGATGGCTTTTTTTTACAGATGTTATCACAGTATTCACAGGCCAATGTTTCAGAAATGAAACAGGACAGGTTCTACAAACTACCTGGTTACTTAGAGAAGAGAGCTCAGATGCTAAACATAACTGATGCAAACAAGGTACTGTATACACCTAGTAGACTCACTGTTGAGAATTAGAGACCATTTTTTGCATTTGTATCGAATCTTTACCTTTGACCAACTATTTGAGAGGAGATCTTGGATGTCAACAACACTCAGTGTTGTATAAAAGCCTAAGTTTATGTAAAACTTAGCTGATTTTTTATAGGTAAAAATCAACACAAGGGACATCTATGCCTGCCCTTTCCATAGCTCTCATCCATTCATAGAAGCTGTACTATAGCTTTCAGGAATGGAAATCACTCTATAAATGGAGCACAGGCACATAAAATGAAAGGTCCACTTTCTCCATTCATAGAGCGCTTTTCACTCATACTGTTTGCCGTCCCCCCCCCCCCCCCCAAAAAAAAAAAAAAAAATCCACTGGCTGACATTGTTTTAAGCTGAACTCCAGGATTAAAAAAATCTAGGCCACAGCTGCCGATTAACATCAGAAAGAAGTTAGTGGACAATTGGACTGTAAAGCTGGCTATACATGGATCAAAATGTGTCCAGTTCAGCAGGGACAAGCTGAATTTTTATCCATGTATGGGCAGACTGGTTGTACACAAGACAATCTATCGCTCGACTTGTGTACAACTAGCCTATCGGGTTTCTCTTGAAAGATCAGTGCCGCTGGCAATAATGATATAATACTACAGCAACCTGCTGGTTGATCAAACAAATGCATAATGTATGGGCTGCCTAAGGTTATGTCTCAACCGGCTGATTACTACCCAGACATGCTTATAATTGGGAAATAAATGCACATTTTCTGAGCTAAACAATTGATTGTTCTTTCCAAAAGTCATCATATGTGGGTTCCAAGGACATGAGACCATTGCCTTATCTGGTCAAATAACAGTTGGCTTGAGCGACTGTATCTAGGTCTACCTTAAAATAGTCAGGACTGTAACATGCATAGCATATGTAGCATTCAACGAGTGCAATGGCCCAGAGTGTATACAGTACTACTTAGCAACCAGCATCTATTGAGTCAATGAACACTTCGGTTAGCGATAACAGCACAGCTTACAGTGCAGGGGTCAGGAATATGTAGCATACAACATAGCACTTAGAATGCAGGGGTAGATACATACATCTCCCACTGCCCATGAACACTGTTCCACTACAGGACACAGTAGTGACCTGGGGTCCTAAAAAATAACTAGTAAGTGCAGAGGGGGGGACAGGAGAGAGATACTACTGGTAGTGATGGTTTCTGCAGAGACTTTAGGGGACAATGGTGGCTATTTACGAAAGGCAAATCTACAAAGTGCACTTGAAATTGCACTGAAAGTGCACCTGGAAGTACAGTCGCTGTAAATCTGAGGGGTAGATCTGAAATGAGGGAAAGCTCTGCTGATTTTATCATCCAATCATGTGCAAGCTAAAATGCTGTTTTTTTATTTTCCTTGCATGTCCCCCTCGGATCTACAGCGACTGCACTTCCAAGTGCACTTTCAGTGCAATTTCAAGTGCACTTTGCACTTGTAGTGCAAAGTGGATTTGCCTTTCGTAAATAACCCCCAATGTATTTTCATCAGAATAGTGTGTAGTAGCGTGGGCAGCAGGAGAAGTATTTTCCCCCTGCTTTGCAGGGACTTCTGGTTTAGAAACAGAGTTGCTTAATACAGAAAAAAGGACAGTGCAACAATCAAAATCATTGAACTTTTTTGTCCCATCCATGGTAAATCAAATTTGTGGATGTGTGCTTAAAGGTTCACATAAATGCACATGTTTTTGCAGGTAAAAAAAGTGCATTTATTTATTTTTCCCAGGAGCCTGCAGGGCAATACACTCAGTCTATTTTCCTCCAGCTTTGTATCTGTATATCGATACAGGCACAAAGCTAGAGGAAAAATGAATGAACTACACGCGTGCTGATCAGTGCGTTTGCAGTTCGTTGAAGCTACAAGTCCATCTGCCACACTGGCAGATGGGACTTGTAGTTTTTCTCATTCATAGATCCTTGTGAATTAATGACACAGCCTTGGGGACGGAGCCCTGCAAAGTTGCACCGTTTTTAAAAGTGACAGCGGTTACAGGCAGAGGAACCCCTGCCGCTGTCACGGGTGGCACCCTAAATACGTGTGTAACATGCAACATGGTACCAGATGTGTATTTATCCTTCAATTTTTCCCTGTTTTACAAGTTTATTTAATGAGCAGAAGCTGAAAGTGCAGTAATCATTGGCAAGCAATTGACAAAATTTTGAAACAGCAACCAATTGGCATTCATCTTATGCAGTGTACACACGGTCGGACTTTTCGACCAGACTGGTCTGACGGACCGAGTCCGGCGGACAATCCGATCGTGTGTGGGCTTCATCGGACCTTCAGCGGACTTTTCCAGCCGAAAATCTGACGGACTTTACATATGGAACATGCTTCAAATCTTTACGTCGTAACTCCACCGGACCCAGAAATCCGCTCGTCTGTATGCTAGTCCGACGGACAAAAACCGACGCTAGGGCAGCTATTGGCTACTGGCTATCAACCTTCTTATTTTAGTCCGGTGCACGTCATCACGTACGAATCCGTCGGACTTTGGTGTGATCGTGTGTAGGCAAGTTTGTTCTTTAAAAAGTCCATCGGAAGTCCGTCAAAAGTCCGTTGAAAGTCCATCGGAAAGTCCGTCGGACCAGTCCAGTCGAAAAGTCCGCCCGTGTGTACGCGGCTTTACACTGAGGAAAAGTGGAAAGTTTTTTTATTTTTTTTTTAAACAATAAGCTTTTATTGATGTTAAAAGATAACATTTATACAATCATACTAACATTTGTACATGAGTATCATATAGGCCCCTTTCACACTGGGGCGGTTTGCAGGCGTTATTGTGCTAAAAATAGCGCCTGCAAACCGCCCCTAAACAGCCTCCGCTGTTTGTTCAGTGTGAAAGCCCGAGGGCTTTCACAGTGAAGCGGTGCGCTGGCAGGAGAAGAAAAAATCTCCTGTCAGCCGCATCTTTGGAGCGGTGAAGGAGCGGTGTATTCACCGCTCCTAAACCGCTCCTGCCCATTGAAATCAATGGGAGAGCGCGGCTATACCGCGGTGATACCGCAGCTATAGCTGCGCTATACGAGGGGTTTTAACCCTTTTTCGGCCGCCAGCGGGGGGTTAAAACCGCACCGCTAGCAGCCAAATACCGCGGTAAAACAGCGCTAAAAATAGCGCTGTTTTACCGCCGACGCCCCCTACCGCCCCAGTGTGAAAGGGGCCATAGAAATATAACTGTATATAATTGAATTTAATGATAGAGTATTTTACTTGTGAAACCAATCAGCCTATCTTTACATCAATTGTTTATTTGAAATAGAAAAGTGGAAAGTTGACCACTTTGTACATCAACACCATTCTTCTAAAATAGGTTCTACAATATGTTGGTGTTAGTTGCTTAGTAAATAGCTGCATGTAACCAAAACATTTTCTTTTTATTCTCTTTTAGAGTTGGCTTTAATGTCTTTTACCAGATACCATAATACCTGCCTTGGATCAAATGGCGTTAGTGAAGATGAACAAACCATTTACTGCTTTTGACTTCATAATGATTATTGAAATTAAATCAAAATCTTTTTCCAGACAAAGTGACAGCACAGTGGAAAATACACGTATACATACGCAGACATTATCTGTATGGTAATTATAAATAAATTATAAACAGTAACACAACCAGTGTCTCATTTGTTGTCATTCAAATACTATTAATGTGGAACTAAAGTTCCACACATTACTTTTACCTATAGGTAAGCCGATAATAAGGCTTACCTATAGGCAGGGCCGCTGATAGAAATCATAAATCATAGGGCCCCATACAGCCTACCTGACGGGGCCCCCTTCAGCCCCACCCCTGGTCCCACCCCTGGTTCCTCCTTCAAGTTCAGCCCCACCCATGGCCCCGCTGCCCTGGCCCCTCCCCAGACCCACCTTGAAAAAAGTGCAGGTTTATCTTCAAGTGCTATTTATCTTTCTCCAGCTAGTTATAAGTTTGATTATCCAAAAGAAATACTGTTTTCAGATGAGAACAGACCTCCTGCCAATGCCATAATGCATGCGATGCCTGCAGAGGGATTGCAGACATCCTACAGGAGATGATCAGAGACTGCAGACATACTACAAGAGACGGTCAGAGACTGCAGACATACTACAAGAGACGGTCAGAGACTGCAGACATTCTACCGGAGATGGTTAGAGACTGCATACATAGTACAGGAGATGGTCAGAGACTGCAGACATGCTACAGGAGATGGTCAGAGACTGCATATATAGTACAGGAGATGGTCAGAGACTGCATATATAGTACTGGAGATGGTCAGAGACTGCATATATAGTACAGGAGATGGTCAGAGACTGCAGACATACTACAGGAGATGGTCAGAGACTGCATATATGGTACAGGAGATATCAGAGACTGCATACATAGTACGAGAGATGGTCAGAGACTGAAGACATACTACAGGAGATGGTCAGAAACTGCATAGTGCCCACATGGATGCACTAAGCAGGCTAGACACTGAGCCATGAGTAGGTAGAAAAGAACTGTACCAAGACCAAACATTCCAGGGTATGTAAACTTTTTATCAGGGCCATTTGGGTGATTTCTATTATCATTATGATTTAAAAAGGATCCAAAAAATGATATGAAAATAAATAGCTTTATGTGATCACTATCCTTAAATAAAAGACAGTTTTTTGGCATGATCAATCATACTTTCAATATTAATGCCAAAATGTCACAATTTCTGCCAGGGTATGCAAACTTTTGAAGTCAACTGTGTTATATATAGATACACAGTATCTCACAAGAGTGAGTACACATTTTTGTAAATACTTTATTATATCTTTTCATGTGACAACAATGTAAAGTAGTAAGTGTACAGCTTGTATAACAGTGTAAATGTGCTGTCCCCTCAAAATAACTCAACACACAGCCATTAATATCTAAACCGCTGGTAACAAAAGTGAATACACAGCTAAGTGAAAATGTCCAAATTGGGCCCAAAGTGTCAATATTTTGTGTGGCCACCATTATTTTGCAGTACTGCCTTAACCCTCTTGGGAATGGAGTTCACCAGAGCTTCACAGGTTGTCACTGGAGTCCTTTTCCACTCCTCCATGATGACATCACAGAGCTGGTGGATGTTAGAGACTTTGTGCTCCTCCACCTTCCGTTTGAGGATGCCTTTACCCTCACCTTCTTTAGCAAGGCAGTGGTCGTCTTTGGGGTGTGTTTGGGGTCGTTATCATATTGGAATACGGCCCTGCAGCCCACCGAAGAGAAGGGATCATGCTCTGCTTCAGTATGTCACAGTACATGTTGGCATTCATGGTTCCCCCAATGAGCTGTAGCTCCCCAACACTCATGTAGCCCCAGACCATGACACTCCCACCACCATGCTTGACTGTAGGCAAGACACACTTGTTTTTGTACTCCTCACCTGGTTGCCGCCAAACACGATTGACACCATCTGAACCAAATAAGTTTATCTTGGTCTAATCAGACCACAGAACATGGTTACAGTAATCCACGTCCTTAGTAGGGATGAGCCGAACATCCCCCCCGGTTCGGTTCGCACCAGAACCTGCGAACGGACCAAAAGTTTGCCCGAACATTAGAACCCCTTTTAAAGTCTATGGGACTCGAACGTTCAAAATCAAAAGTGCTAATTTTAAAGGCTAATATGCAAGTTATTGTCCTAAAAAGGGTTTGGGGAGCCAGGTCCTGCCCCAAGGGACATGTATCAATGCAAAAAGAAAGTTTTAAAAACGGACGTTTTTTCGGGAGCAGTGATTTTAATGATGCTTAAAGTGAAATATTCCTTTAAATATCATACCTGGGGGTGTCTATAGTATGCCTGTAAAGTGGCCATGTTTCCCGTGCTTAGAACAGTCCCTGCACAAAATGAAATTTTAAAGGAATAAAAGTAATTTAAAACTGCTTGCGGCTTTAATGTAATGTTGGGTCCCAGCAATATGGATGAAAATCAGTGAACGGCACGGGTACCCCCCACAGTCCATTACCAGGCCCTTTGGGTCTTGTATGGATATTAAAGGGAACCCCGCACCCAAATTAAAAAAAGGAAAGGCGTGGGGCCCCCAGGCCCTATATACTCTGAACAGGAGTATACAGGCGGTGCAAACAAGACAGGGACTGTTGGTTTGTTGTTACATAGTTACATAGTTACATAGTTACATAGTAGGCGAGGTTGAAAAAAGACACAAGTCCATCAAGTCCAACCTATGTGTGATTATGTGTCAGTATTACATTGTATATCCCTGTATGTTGCGTTCATTTAGGTTCTTATCTAATAGTTTCTTGAAACTATCGATACTCCCCGCTGAGACCACCGCCTGTGGAAGGGAATTCCACATCCTTGCCGCTCTTACAGTAAAGAACCCTCTACGTAGTTTAAGGTTAAACCTCTTTTCTTCTAATTTTAATGAGTGGCCACGAGTCTTGTTAAACTCTCTTCTGCGAAAAAGTTTTTCTATTGTGGGATCACCAGTACGGTATTTGTATATTGAAATCATATCCCCTCTCAAGTGTTAAACAGGGGCTAAAAAATTGGGCCTTGGGCACTGGTGCTGGTGCCACAACACTACAACCCCTCACAGATACTCTAGTTGGAGCGCAGGAATGAGCCCTGCTGCAAAGTATTGCATCAAAAATTGTAATTACACGCCCCTGTTAAACAGGGGCAGAAAAATTGGGCCTTAGCCACTGCTGCCACAACACTGCAACCCCTCACAGATGCTATAGTTGGAGCACAGGAATGAGCCCTGCTGCAAAGTATTGCATCAAAAATTATAATTACACGCTCCTGTTAAACAGGGGCAGAAAAATTGGGCCTTGGCCACTGGTGGCGGTGCCCAGAACCAAAAATGTTCTTACAAGCTATCAGCATGAAAATTGAGGAGGAAGAGGATTGTCACTCAGCATAACAGGATAGTCACTCAGCATCAGCATAGGCAGTCTTGAAGGGATCTCACATTAAAAAAATTCAGTTGGTTACATCAGCATCAGGTGCTTGGTAGCTGGTGATCCAACACTGATTCATTTTTATGAAAGTCAGCAGATCGACCGATTCGGTGGACAGGCGCACCCTGTGATCAGTTACAAAGCCTCCAGCAGCACTGAATGTGCATTCCGAAAGAACACTGGATGCAGGACAGGCCAGTAGCTCAATTGCATACTGTGCAAGCTCTGGCCAGTGATCCATCCTCAAGACCCAGTAACCCAGAGGATTTTCGGTAGGAAAGGTGTCCAAGTCTGATCTTGCCCCTAGTTAATCCTGCACCATGTGAATCAGACGCTGGCGATGGTTGCCGGAACCGATCAGACCTTGGGGCTGCAGACTAAAAAATTGTCTGAACGCATCGGTCTGACGGCCACCTTCTCCACCGCTCCTTCTGTGACTGACCGAAGCCTCAGCAACACGTCCGGGAGGATCAGGAAATTGTAATCTCCCAGGCTCTGGAAACGCGTTGCACAAACCTTGTGCAAGGCCTCCCGAAGATGTTTCATCCTCTGCTCCCTCTGCAACGGCAAGATAAAGTCCGCAACCTTACCCTTGTAACGTGGATCAAGGAGGGTTGCTAGCCAGTAATCATCCTTCCTCTTGAAACCACGAATACGAGGATCCTTCCGCAGGCTTTGCAGGATCAGGGAGGCCATGCAGCGTAGGTTTGCTGAGGCATTCGGTCCAGAGTCCTCTGGGTCACTAAGGATGACATGATCCACAGCCACCTCCTCCCAGCCACGTGCAAGTCCATGTGTTTTTTCGGACTGTAAATGATCCCTTGAAGACTGCTACTGATGCTGAGTGCCAGGCTCCACCTTTATGCTGACACAATCCTCCTCCTGTGTGATCGGCGGGCACACAGGAACACTGTCTAAATAAAGGGAGCCTTGAGTGGTAAGGAAGTCCTCCTCTTCCTCCCTCTGTTCTGCCTCCTGTGCCCTGTCCATTATTCCACGCAGCGTGTGCTCCAACAGGTGGACAAAAGGGACAGTGTCACTGATGCATGCACTGTCACTGCTCACCATCTTTGTGGCCTCCTCAAATGGTGACAGGACAGTGCATGCATCCCTAATCATAGCCCACTGACGTGGGGAAAAAAAACAAGCTCCCCTGACCCTGTCCTGGTGCCATAGTCCCATAGGTACTCATTGATGGCCCTCTGCTGCGTGTGCAGCCACTGCAGCATGGCCAACATTGAGTTCCACCTGGTGGGCATGTCACAGATTAGGTTTCTTAGGCAGGTTAAATTGCTTTTGGAGGTCAGCCAGCCGAGCACTGGCATTATATGACCTGCGCTAATTATATGAAAATACACACATAGATGTGAATACATGTGGGTGGTAGTAAAAACCACAATCTACTGAGAGCAAGTAAATGACTCCATGAGTGGTAGAAATATATAAGTGCAAAACATAAAAACTCAAATAAAAAGGAGAAACAAAAAAATGTGTACATGTGAAGTACAATAATATTAATAGCGTGAAAATCTGAAAATCAAACAAACTCAGTCCATGGGTTCAAACATAAAAAGTTCATCAGTGAAAAAAAGCTTCCATCCACTATACAGCTCAGCAGCAACTAATCCCCCTATGAGTGGATTGACAAAGGAGAGAGATGTGCAGGATGGTGCAAATCCACTGGCGGTGACTCCAATAAGTGAGAAAAGTGATAAAGGTGGACTCTTACCCTCCGTGTTGGACCCCCTCCTTGGCAGGGTCTATCAGGCATGCAGATTTTTGCCCTCTGCAGGGACCGTGTAATGAGAAGATCTCCCCAGCAGCTGTCAGGAATGTTGTCTCCGATTCGGGCTGGTCCAAGTGAAATGCCTGGAGAGGGGGGAAGGAAAGCTCTCTTGCTTCCAGTGTGGCAAAGGAAAAAGCAAAAGAGCGAAGCTCCAATAGTGTAAAAAGTTTCGGAATTTATTGAATAAAAGTACAAACCGCAACGGAGAGTGCACGCTCCGTGAGGTAAAAATACAATTAAAAACAAGCCGGCATATAAGAATCGTAATTACCCGTGCATAACATGGGGCAGTCGTGACGGCTTACAACGTAGCCACGCCCTACATGTTTCGTCATTAGTAGACGTCTTCAAAGGGGCACGGGCTACGTGTTAAGCCATCCCCTATATAGTATAACAGTGCGCACCAAGCCTCGTTTTCACCTCCGCTCTCAGGGAAGGGAAAACCCAAGCCTCTACCTGGTGCTCCTCAGTGAATGGATGTTGCCAAGGTGACAAATAGGACTGAAACTAAACAAAACTTCAGCCACTCCCAGCAGAGCCAATCTCTCGCGCCATCTGGAGGAAAAAGCCTAGTATTACTAGACAATTGATATGTCTTACAGATGCTAATTTAGAACGTAAAACTGACAGAGCAGAAAGGAAAAAATCACTGAATCTCACCAAGAGGCACGATGTGGTGGTTAATAATAATAAAAGTGTAGAAAAAAATTGTAAATATATATGGAAGTGTACGGAAAAGAAACAACGTTCATCTCCGTAGAGAAAACCACATTCAAAAAACACATGTATGAAAAAATATATATATGTATTAGAGTCACACCGTAATAAATGGAGGCCCATCCATGAACGTGAAGAGCACTCGGTATCACAATGATGCGACTAAATCATTATAATGTATAATATCTAAACATATCACTATGCTCCCATCCTCTCAAAATTCCTGGAAGCCCTAATCGCTAGATCCTCCCAATGTCCCGGAGAATCAACCAACCAGCAGCATGTGAGGAAGGAATAGATAATACACCTTTATCCAACCGTTGCTAGGAGCAAAAGTGAATGAATGGAAAGGTGAATAAAAATCAAAAAGTGAATGAATAAAAGAAATGAAAAAAGTGAAAAAAAAAAAATTGTGAATGGATGAAGAGATAAAAAAAGTGAATGGATGAAAAAATGAAAAAATGAAAAAAATGAAAAAAATGTATACAAAGGAGGGGAAAAAAGGAAAGGAAGCACAGGGCCCAAAGCATCACCTATGAACCTATCAACATTTAGGCCTAAGGGTCTAAGGAAGCGGATCTTATAAATCCACTCCATCTCGAGTTTAGAGATGGCCCGTCTTTTAGATCCCCCTCTCCATGGGAGTTTGAGTTTATCAATGCCTATGAACAAAGTACCGCTAGGGTCATTTTTGTGTTTGTCTAAATAATGTTTGGAGACTGGGTGGCCCAAAAAGCCCCTTCTAATATTTCCAATATGTTCCCCCAGTCTAACCTTTAGCGATCGGACCGTGCGGCCCACATAGTGGAGCCCACAAGGGCAAGTGAGTAGGTAAACCACATGGGTGGTTGAACATGTGATAAAAGATTTAATATGGAAATTAAGCGGGGAATTATTGGTAATGAATTGACACACCTTTCTCTCCGTTAAAGCATTAATAGCACAAACCTCGCAATTTTTACATTTGAAATAGCCTGTCATATGTTGAAAGAACATAGGTTTATGAACTGGAGGGTCACATGCAGCAGATACCACCCGTGAACTGATTGAGGGGGCACCCCTAAAGACCAGCTGGGGTCTGTCAGGAAGGGATGGTCCAAGCACGGGATCATTCATAATTATGTGCCAGTGTTTGTTCAACATCCTCCTGACAGAAAAGTGCTGGCAGGAGTATCTTGTGATCAAGGGACAGACCAGCTGACAGTCCCTCTGTGCCCTGGTTTTATCAGCCAGAAGAGCGTCCCTGTCCAGTGATACAACCTGATTGAGTTTTTCAGTCAGAAACTGCGCTTCATACCCCTTCTCTATAAATCTGTCAGTCAAAACCTTAGACTGAGCAAGAAAGTCAGTATTGGTAGAACAGTTCCTTTTCAGTCGGATGTACTGACTTTTAGGGACAGAGTCCAGCCAAGCTTTATGATGGCAGCTGTCCCTCGGGATAAACGAGTTGCGGTCAGTGACCTTGAAATAGGTAGAGGTAAGTAGAGAGTTATTTTCACCTCGTATCTCCAGATCCAGAAAGTGTATTTTTTCCTGGCTGGCCTCATATTTAAAGGATATACCCCTCTCGTTGGAATTGAGTCCATCCATAAAGGAACAGAGAGATTCATAGGAGCCATTCCATAGGAGGAGGACATCATCTATGTACCTGGCCCACAGGACCAATTCCGGTCTCCGGTGGGCATAGATGACGTCCTCCTCCCATTTCCCCATAAAAAGGTTCGCCAAGCTGGGGGCAAATTTAGCCCCCATGGCTACTCCCTTAGTCTGGAGATAAAACTGTTTATTATGCCAAATGAAATTATGTGTAGTGGCATATTCTAAAAGCTCCATAATGAAACGTTTTTGCTTCTTGGGTAGGGAGGCATCCTTATCAAGGAAAAATTTCACCGATTTAATACCCCAGTAATGGGGGATGCTAGTGTATAGAGAAGTGACATCGGCAGTCACAAGCCAATGCCCTTCTCTATAATTACTAGTCTTGAGTAGATTGATGGTATGTCTAGTGTCCTTAATATATGCTGGCAGAAGTTGTACAAGTGGTTGGAGGAAATTGTCAATGTACTTACCTGCCCTGGAGGTAATGGAATCTATTCCACTAATGATGGGACGACCCGGAGGATGAATTGGGTCTTTGTGGACTTTGGGCAGGTAGTACATGACTGGGATTCTTGACGCAACCGGGATGAGAAAAGATTTCTCCTTCTTGTTTATAATGCCAGATTGAAAACCATTATCCACAATCCTTTCCAGTTCTTTTTTGAAACGGATTCTGGGATCCGACTTAAGGGGTTGGTAGGTGTCCCTCTCTCCAACAAGTCTCTCCAATTCGTGAAGATAATCTGACTTGTCAAGGACCACTATACCCCCCCCTTTGTTGGCTGGCTTTATAACAAGGTCCTTACGTTCACAAAGTGAATCCAGGCCCAACTGTAACTCTCTCGTCATTTTCATTTTCTGAACCTTCAAACGATCGAGATCCCTCAAAAGAACATCCCTGAAGACTCTCAAAGAGGCAGATAAGCCACCCGGAGGGTTAAATAGGGATGCGTTGGCTAGGCCAGACTGTCTGATGGTGTTGAGACCAACAGTTTGGGGGGCAATGGGGTTGGACAGCATATATCTCTTGATGTTTAATTTCCTAATATACTTATGTATGTCCATGTAAGTTTCAAATTTATTGAGTGTTTTGGGCGGTACAAACTTGAGTCCTTTGTCTAAAATTGAAATTTCTGTTTCAGTTAGAGGTGTTTTGCTCAGGTTAAAAATACCCCTACCGCTTACACCCGCTTTCTTTTTGCCCCTTGATTTCCTCCCCCCTCGGGCTCCTCTCTTTTTTCTATGGGTCCTAGATGGTTTTGATGGGCTCTGGGAAAACCCCAATGCTGGGGTTGAGGATATTGGCCCTCTCTCTGTCTATAGGGAGATTGCCAGTCACCCCCCTCTCTAATCTGAGAAGGGGTGGGTTGGTGCCAGTATGGTCGATCATTCTGTGAACCTCTACCTGGAGTACGTGGTCCAGAATGATAATCTGCTCTGTACCCATGATGGTCATAGTTATCATGGCGATACCCCTCATCCCTCAAGCTCTGAAAGCGATTCTGCGTGGATATAGGATATCTAGAGGGGTGGTCGTCCGTATAAGCTCTCCTAGGGGAGTCATAACTATAGGGGAAGTCTCCAAAACCCTGTGAGTAATATTCCTTACTATGTTGATTGTACTCACTGGGTTTATGATTTTTGGGTCCCTTTTTCTGGTTTTTACCAGTTTCCTTCTGCGGCCTAGAACGTGGTTTAGGCTGAGGCGGTTTACCTTGTCTAACCGGAGATCGATAGGAGGCCCTCCTAGAAGCTGAAGGTTGTCGTGTCTGTGTTGAGGGGGGACGTCGCTGATATCCCTCGGACTCCACAGACATCTCTTCCCCACCAGGGGCAGAGGGACATCCAGTCACCTCAGACGTTTCAGCTGCAATCTTACTCTGCCAGACAAAAACGGAACCTGCCTTATAGTCCCCCACATCACGGCAACATTTTTTCTTTTTTTTAATCTTTTGTTCAGTTTCCTCTTTTTCCAATATTTTCCTAACATTCATTGATTTTTCCTTATATTCCTCGCTATCTTTGAAGGGAGATAATTTTTCTTTGATTATTTTAATCTCACCGTCAAGTCTAGCGAGTTTATCATTTTTTTTCTTAATCAGGAACTGAAGGAGTTTTCCTCCAGCCTCATTAAAAAACTGGAACCAGTCTTGAAAGTCAGTCTCTCCTTTTTGGGGGCTGACTTCCCATCTAAGACTCCTTGGGACCATTGAGTCCGTAACATATTGTGCCAAGAACAGAATGTCCCATTGGGTATGTATTTCTGACACCATGAGATTTTTCAATCTCATGAACATACCACTGATATCACTCACCGGTGCATCGCCAGTTTCAAAGATACCATCTTTAGCGATGACCCGCGAGGAACGGTAATCAAAAACGTCCATTCTAAATTCTGGACGTATGTATTTATAAGGGAATCCAAATATACAAAAACAAGGAAATATATAATGGTTTCCCAAGGGAAGGAGAGAGAGGCCTGACACCCAAAGAAGGAAGTTCCTATCCAAAGGGCTCCAATCCCTATTGTCAATGTCTAGACTAAGTCCCACCCCAACAACTAAATGGGGTAAACACTGCACACGCTAGGAAGAGAAAACAGAACCTCAACACTCCATGTACAGAAACCCAAGTATCAGAAGTAGGTAGCGTTACTAAAACTGAAATGCCAGGGCAATAAAGAAAGACAAATTAGAAAATTGAAAAGCTAGCTCCAGCTGCAAGTTAAGCTGATATTGGTATAACAAGGTTCAAAAAGAAAAAGAAAAACTGCGCTGCAGAGCAAAAAAGGTCAAAGGTAAAAGCTGCACACAAAATACACCAATATCTGTGTATACCATGGAAGATAAAAAATAAATAAAGTGCGCTAATTATATGAAAATACACACATAGATGTGAATACATGTGGGTGGTAGTAAAAACCACAATCTACTGAGAGCAAGTAAATGACTCCATGAGTGGTAGAAATATATAAGTGCAAAACATAAAAACTCAAATAAAAAGGAGAAACAAAAAAATGTGTACATGTGAAGTACAATAATATTAATAGCGTGAAAATCTGAAAATCAAACAAACTCAGTCCATGGGTTCAAACATAAAAAGTTCATCAGTGAAAAAAAGCTTCCATCCACTATACAGCTCAGCAGCAACTAATCCCCCTATGAGTGGATTGACAAAGGAGAGAGATGTGCAGGATGGTGCAAATCCACTGGCGGTGACTCCAATAAGTGAGAAAAGTGATAAAGGTGGACTCTTACCCTCCGTGTTGGACCCCCTCCTTGGCAGGGTCTATCAGGCATGCAGATTTTTGCCCTCTGCAGGGACCGTGTAATGAGAAGATCTCCCCAGCAGCTGTCAGGAATGTTGTCTCCGATTCGGGCTGGTCCAAGTGAAACGCCTGGAGAGGGGGGAAGGAAAGCTCTCTTGCTTCCAGTGTGGCAAAGGAAAAAGCAAAAGAGCGGAGCTCCAATAGTGTAAAAAGTTTCGGAATTTATTGAATAAAAGTACAAACCGCAACGGAGAGTGCACGCTCCGTGAGGTAAAAATACAATTAAAAACAAGCCGGCATATAAGAATCATAATAACCCGTGCATAACATGGGGCAATCGTGACGGCTTACAACGTAGCCACGCCCTACATGTTTCGTCATTAGTAGACGTCTTCAACCCCAGCATTGGGGTTTTCCCAGAGCCCATCAAAACCATCTAGGACCCATAGAAAAAAGAGAGGAGCCCGAGGAGGGAGGAAATCAAGGGGCAAAAAGAAAGCGGGTGTAAGCGGTAGGGGTATTTTTAACCTGAGCAAAACACCTCTAACTGAAACAGAAATTTCAATTTTAGACAAAGGACTCAAGTTTGTACCGCCCAAAACACTCAATAAATTTGAAACTTAC
Source organism: Aquarana catesbeiana (assembly GCF_042186555.1). Taxonomy (NCBI): domain Eukaryota; kingdom Metazoa; phylum Chordata; class Amphibia; order Anura; family Ranidae; genus Aquarana; species Aquarana catesbeiana. The sequence goes on along the minus strand of NC_133324.1, from coordinate 143,115,461 downwards.
ATGGACATACATAAGTATATTAGGAAATTAAACATCAAGAGATATATGCTGTCCAACCCCATTGCCCCCCAAACTGTTGGTCTCAACACCATCAGACAGTCTGGCCTAGCCAACGCATCCCTATTTAACCCTCCGGGTGGCTTATCTGCCTCTTTGAGAGTCTTCAGGGATGTTCTTTTGAGGGATCTCGATCGTTTGAAGGTTCAGAAAATGAAAATGACGAGAGAGTTACAGTTGGGCCTGGATTCACTTTGTGAACATAAGGACCTTGTTATAAAGCCAGCCGACAAAGGGGGGGGTATAGTGGTCCTTGACAAGTCAGATTATCTTCACGAATTGGAGAGACTTGTTGGAGACAGGGACACCTACCAACCCCTTAAGTCGGATCCCAGAATCCGTTTCAAAAAAGAACTGGAAAGGATTGTGGATAATGGTTTTCAATCTGGCATTATAAACAAGAAATCTTTTCTTATCCCGGTTGCGTCAAGAATCCCAGTCATGTACTACCTGCCCAAAGTCCACAAAGACCCAATTCATCCTCCGGGTCGTCCCATCATTAGTGGAATAGATTCCATTACCTCCAGGGCAGGTAAGTACATTGACAATTTCCTCCAACCACTTGTACAACTTCTGCCAGCATATATTAAGGACACTAGACATACCATCAATCTACTCAAGACTAGTAATTATAGAGAAGGGCATTGGCTTGTGACTGCCGATGTCACTTCTCTATACACTAGCATCCCCCATTACTGGGGTATTAAATCGGTGAAATTTTTCCTTGATAAGGAGGCCTCCCTACCCAAGAAGCAAAAACGTTTCATTATGGAGCTTTTAGAATATGCCACTACACATAAATTTCTTTTGGCATAATAAACAGTTTTATCTCCAGACTAAGGGAGTAGCCATGGGGGCTAAATTTGCCCCCAGCTTGGCGAACCTTTTTATGGGGAAATGGGAGGAGGACGTCATCTATGCCCACCGGAGACCGGAATTGGTCCTGTGGGCCAGGTACATAGATGACATCCTCCTCCTATGGGATGGCTCCTATGAATCTCTCTGTTCCTTTATGGATGGACTCAATTCCAACGAGAGGGGTATATCCTTTAAATATGAGGCCAGCCAGGAAAAAATACACTTTCTGGATCTGGAGATACGAGGTGAAAATAACTCTCTACTTACCTCTACCTATTTCAAGGTCACTGACCGCAACTCGTTTATCCCGAGGGACAGCTGCCATCATAAAGCTTGGCTGGATTCTGTCCCTAAAAGTCAGTACATCCGACTGAAAAGGAACTGTTCTACCAATACTGACTTTCTTGCTCAGTCTAAGGTTTTGACTGACAGATTTATAGAGAAGGGGTATGAAGCGCAGTTTCTGACTGAAAAACTCAATCAGGTTGTATCACTGGACAGGGACGCTCTTCTGGCTGATAAAACCAGGGCACAGAGGGACTGTCAGCTGGTCTGTCCCTTGATCACAAGATACTCCTGCCAGCACTTTTCTGTCAGGAGGATGTTGAACAAACACTGGCACATAATTATGAATGATCCCGTGCTTGGACCATCCCTTCCTGACAGACCCCAGCTGGTCTTTAGGGGTGCCCCCTCAATCAGTTCACGGGTGGTATCTGCTGCATGCGACCCTCCAGTTCATAAACCTATGTTCTTTCAACATATGACAGGTTATTTCAAATGTAAAAATTGCGAGGTTTGTGCTATTAATACTTTAACGGAGAGAAAGGTGTGTCAATTCATTACCAATAATTCCCCGCTTAATTTCCATATTAAATCTTTTATCACATGTTCAACCACCCATGTGGTTTACCTACTCACTTGCCCTTGTGGGCTCCACTATGTGGGCCGCACGGTCCGATCGCTAAAGGTTAGACTGGGGGAACATATTGGAAATATTAGAAGGGGCTTTTTGGGCCACCCAGTCTCCAAACATTATTTAGACAAACACAAAAAAGACCCTAGCGGTACTTTGTTCATAGGCATTGATAAACTCAAACTCCCATGGAGAGGGGGATCTAAAAGACGGGCCATCTCTAAACTCGAGATGGAGTGGATTTATAAGATCCGCTCCCTTAGACCCTTAGGCCTAAATGTTGACATTGAGTTGAATGCATTCATTGACAACTCATAGGTGATGCTTTGGGCCCTGTGCTTCCTTTCCTTTTTTTCCCCTCCTTTGTATACATTTTTTTCATTTTTTTCATTTTTTTCATTTTTTTCATTTTTTCATCCATTCACTTTTTTTATCTCTTCATCCATTCACAATTTTTTTTTCCACTTTTTTCATTACTTTTATTCATTCACTTTTTGATTTTTATTCACCTTTCCATTCATTCACTTTTGCTCCTAGCAACGGTTGGATAAAGGTGTATTATCTATTCCTTCCTCACATGCTGCTGGTTGGTTGATTCTCCGGGACATTGGGAGGATCTAGCGATTAGGGCTTCCAGGAATTTTGAGAGGATGGGAGCATAGTGATATGTTTAGATATTATACATTATAATGATTTAGTCGCATCATTGTGATACCGAGTGCTCTTCGCGTTCATGGATGGGCCTCCATTTATTACGGTATGACTCTAATACATATATATATTTTTTCATACATGTGTTTTTTGAATGTGGTTTTCTCTACGGAGATGAACGTTGTTTCTTTTCCGTACACTTCTATATATATTTACAATTTTTTTCTACACTTTTATTATTATTAACCACCACATCGTGCCTCTTGGTGAGATTCAGTGATTTTTTCCTTTCTGCTCTGTCAGTTTTACGTTCTAAATTAGCATCTGTAAGACATATCAATTGTCTAGTAATACTAGGCTTTTTCCTCCAGATGGCGCGAGAGATTGGCTCTGCTGGGAGTGGCTGAAGTTTTGTTTAGTTTCAGTCCTATTTGTCACCTTGGCAACATCCATTCACTGAGGAGCACCAAGTAGAGGCTTGGGTTTTCCCTTCCCTGAGAGCGGAGGTGAAAACGAGGCTTGGTGCGCACTGTTATACTATATAGGGGATGGCTTAACACGTAGCCCGTGCCCCTTTGAAGACGTCTACTAATGACGAAACATGTAGGGCGTGGCTACGTTGTAAGCCGTCACGACTGCCCCATGTTATGCACGGGTTATTACGATTCTTATATGCCGGCTTGTTTTTATTTGTATTTTTACCTCACGGAGCGTGCACTCTCCGTTGCGGTTTGTACTTTTATTCAATAAATTCCGAAACTTTTTACACTATTGGAGCTTCGCTCTTTTGCTTTTTCCTTTGCCACACTGGAAGCAAGAGAGCTTTCCTTCCCCCCTCTCCAGGCATTTCACTTGGACCAGCCCGGATCGGAGACAACATTCCTGACAGCTGCTTAATATTATTGTACTTCACATGTACACATATTTTTGTTTCTCCTTTTTATTTGAGTTTTTATGTTTTGCACTTATATATTTCTACCACTCATGGAGTCATTTACTTGCTCTCAGTAGATTGTGGTTTTTACTACCACCCACATGTATTCACATCTATGTGTGTATTTTCATATAATTAGCGCACTTTATTTATTTTTTATCTTCCATGGTATACACAGATATTGGTGTATTTTGTGTGCAGCTTTTACCTTTGACCTTTTTTGCTCTGCAGCGCAGTTTTTCTTTTTCTTTTTGATTATATGACCTGCGGAAATGCACACAGACTTTCCTGGCCTGCCTCAGGACATCCTGTAAGCCCGGGTACCTGCCCAAAGACCACTGCACCACCAAGTTAAGGACGTGAGCCAAACAGGGCACATGGGTCAGTTGTCCCTGTCGGAGGGCGGAGAGGAGGTTGGTGCCATTGTCGCAAACCACCATACGTGGCTTAAGCTGGCATGCCGTCAACCACCTCTGAACCTGCCCCTGCAGAGCTGACAGAATCTCTGCCCCAGTGTGGCTCCTGTCCCCCAAGCACACCAGCTCAAGCACCACATGGCATCTTTTTGCCTGCGTGCTTGCGTAGCCCCTTGAATGCCTACGGAGCACCTCTGGTTCCGAGGACAAATCAGCACAGGAAGAGACCATGGAGGAAGAAGAAGAGGAGGGGGTGGAGGAGAGAGGTGTGGCAGAATCGCCACTAGTAGAATTTTGGAGGCGTGGTGGCGGAACAACCTCCAACACTACTGCACCCTGTCCTGCATCCTTCCCAGCTGCCAGAAGAGTCACCCAGTGCGCAGTGAAAGATAGGTAACGTCCCTGTCCATGCCTGCTGGACCATGAGTCAGCGGTAATATGCACCTTACCGCTGACCGCCCTGTCCAGCGAGGCCAAGACATTGCCTTCCACATGCCGGTAGAGAGCGGGAGTCGCCTTCCTTGAGAAAAAGTGGCGTTTGGGAACCTGCCACCGAGGAACCGCACATTCCACAAACTCAGGCAAGGGGGCAGAGTCTACCAACTGAAAAGGCAGCAGTTGAAGTGCTAGCAATTTAGCCAAGATATCATTCAACCGCTGGGCATGTGGATGGCTGGGAGAGAACTTCTTTCGGCGGTGCAGCAGCTGGGGCAGGGAAATGTGCCTGGTACAATCTGACGTCAGTGTACCGATAGCAGATTGCCCGCAAGTACTTGGCTGTGACACACCAAATTCTACACCTTCATTACTCTCAGTGCAGGTTTCAGAGAGGACTGAAGGTATAGTGGGGTTGGAGATCCCAGCTGATGAGGAGCAAGGAGAGGTCCGCTTTGTTCTTTGGTGTGGGTCTTTTAGGTACGCTTGCCAACGAACTGCATGGCAGGTCGACATATGTCTGGTCAAGCATGTGGTGCCCAAGCAGGTGATGTTTTGGCCACGCGAGATATGCTTGAGACATATGTTGCAAATAGCAGCGGTGGGATCTGATGCACTCGTCTCAAAAAAAGGCCCACACCAAAGAACTTTTGGAATAACACGCAGAGACAGCAGCGCCCTGCACATGCGGAGCTCTACGGTGGGATGCAGTTGGTGTGCTGCCCTTAAGCTGCCCCCTGGAGGGCATCCTGCCTCGTTGGTCATGTGCCTCCTCCTCCTCCTCCTCTCTCCTATCAGGCACCCACGTGGAGTCAGTTACCTCATCATCCCCTCCCTCCTCATCACTGGAGCAAACCTGGCAGTATGCTGCAGCTGGGGGAACATGACTGCCAGATTGCTGTCCTTCTTGGGCACCCCCTCTCTCTGGGCTCACATTACTGCCTTCCTCTAGCTGGGTACCATCATCGGAGCCTTCAAAACGCTGGGCATCCTCCTGGAGCATGTACCCAACACTGTGGTCAAACAGTTCGGGGGATTCCTCAGGAGGACATGGTGGGGCTAGGGAAGGAGTGACTGATGCCATTGAGCCGAGGGAAGAGGCCGCGTTGGCAGCTGCTTTGCCAGACAAAGTACCCTGAGCCTGGGTGAGAGAGGATGAGGAACATGAGGACGGCTTGGTCATCCACTTTACCAAGTCTTCCGCATGTTATGGCTCAACACGGCCAGCTGCCGAAAAAAAGGACAAGCGTGTCCCACAGCCACGTGCTGATGAAGATGCACCGTCTCCATGACTAGCACTGTTGCCTCTAGACACAGAGCCTGCTTGCCCTCTTTTATTGGCTTGTGACTGTCTGTCTCTCCTTGTTGGCCTTCCAGACATACTAATGGCCTGGAGTGAGACGTAGCTGCACAAAGCTGGGATGTATATATATACTGATACTGCAGCTAGCAGAATCAACTGTCAAATGGAGGGGGGGGGACTTTAAATGAGGCACATATGTGGTGTGCCTCCATCCCCGGTACATATGTATGCAAAAAAAGGGAAAAAGTGGGACTTTGAATGAGGTGGCTGACATGTGGGCATTAGGCAGCACAGTGGTGTAGTGGGTAGCACTCTCATCTAGCAGTAAAAAGGGTCGCTGGTTCGAATCCCAACCACGACACTACCTGCCTGGAGTTTGCATGTTCTCCCTGTGCCTGCGTGGGTTTCCTCCGGGTACTCCGGTTTCCTCCCACACTCCAAAGACATGCTGGCAGGTTAATTGGCTTCTGTCCAAAATTGGCCCTAGTATATGAATGTGAGTTGGGGACCTTGGATTGTGGGCTCCTTGAGGGTAGGGACCACCCTGAGTGTGCAATGTATGTGTGGATCGCTTCGTAAAAAATTGACGACACTATATGGGTACCTTAAATAAATAGGGATAATTGTAGACACACACCCACACTCACACTGGATGGACTGGTGTCTTTATTCAACCTTACTAACTATGTAACTATGTAACTATGTGGAGGTGTATTTGAACAAATAAAGTTTATTGAGCAAGAACTTTATATGAAACATGGCAGTATATAAACCACATGAGCTCTGGTCTACTGAATCATATTAATCCACCCACACGTAACATATAGGTGTGGTGTGGATATAAAGCACATAGGTAAAAGGTTTCTATTTAATACATTGCATGAGATAAATTCATATAAATGCATTTGACATGGGAGCAGCACTGGCAGCAAGAGTATGGATAAATAAATAAAACAATGAGACCATGATTGATACCTCAAGTAAATAAATAAATAAATAGTCTATTAAGACAAAAATCAACATCATGATTCATTGTAGATATGGGTCAGCATCGCATATTCCCGACGCGTTTCGTGTAAGAACACTCTTCAGGGGCGGATGCTCAATTAATCTATAAGGTATGAAAAATGGTAACATTAGTCTAGTTGTAAATACTTACAGAGGGTCCAATATGGTAAAATACTGCGACCATGTAACCAAGACTCCAAACATGGTCTTTCCCGGGAGCTGAGGTAATTGAAGCCGTGTGCGGCAGGACGCATACAACCAAATCCCCCGATGACACAAAGACATGTTGCTGGTAGCTATGTGGGTTAAAAAAACAAAAAAAAAAGGGTATGTAAGCGTAACGTGAAAAAATATAATGAATGTGTTGATTGTGTGAACAAGAGCCAATGGCAGGAAGAGGAGTGAAGGATGAAATACGGTGGGGTCAAAGAAACAAGCCCAAGGTGAGAGGCGTACAAAGGAATAACATAAAAATGTGTCAAACAGTGAACAAACTTACTTGTGGAACAAACTAAAAAGAGGATTGAGTGCTACAATGTGGTGTGGTGTCTTGAATGTGTAGCAGCAAGGTTGTGTCCGGGGAGGCAGTATATATGTGAGTCCCACACAGGTGCACGCCGGCTAATCATCAGCATCACAAAAGCATGGCGTAGGCTGGGAAGGGCTCAGGCAGTGGCGGTAATCCCCACCCCCGACAGGAGCTCATATTTCCCGCCAGGGCAGCTAGATGGAAAATCACTGCTCGGCGTGTTGGCGCCAAAAGCGGCGCCGCGCGCTGGGCAGGATGCGTGGCGCCGATGCGCTGTAAATCGCCACGCACTACCCCAAACAGCTCTCCGCCCCGATGGGCGGGGAGGGGGGCAAGCATAGAGCGCATCGCAGCTCCCAGGTGCAGACTGGAAAGGAATCCCGGATCGTCACGGCCGCAGGATACCCCCCATATACTTGCCTTGCCTGAGGAGGGTTAGCTTGTCTTTTAGTGCGGGATCAGGATTGGATTGGTTTTGTTCGTCTAGAGTTTTAATAGTAGCTATGATAGTGTCTAGACGCTGTGATCTCCTCCTCTTCTCCCTAGCACTGATCTGTGTAATAATTCCTCTAACAAACGCCTTGTGAGCATTCTGGAGGACAGTGTTATTGGAAGTTGATTCTTCGTTGAATTTGAAGAACTCCTCAAGGTGTTTGCGTATGTAGGTGGAATGTTCGGGAGATTGGATGATGGAAGCGTTAGCTCTCCGTATCATATGTCGTGTGGGATGTGGGTGGTCAGTTGCTTCAATTGATACTGGGGCATGATCGGACCAAGTGATTAATCAGATTGCGGAGGCTGTGGTTTTGGTTGGAGTCCATTTATCTACTAAAAAATAGTTAATCCGGCTGTAGGAATTATGCCTGTGTGAGAAGAAAGAGTAGTCTCGTTCTGTGGTATGATGACATCTCCAGGTTTTATAAAGGTTGTTGTTGCATATGAAGGAACCCATAGGAAACGTGAGTCTGGAAGTACGAGATGAGGTATCCAACTTGCTATCAGGTACGATATTAAAATCGCCACAGAGAATAAAACAGCCTTGGCAAAATTTTTCAAGCTTTTTCATTAGTTTGGATAGAAATCTGATTTGGCTAGTGTTAGGGGTGTATATATTGACGATGGTATATCTGGTTTTCTCCAGGGTGCAGTCCCGTGCCAGATATCTCCCTTCTTCATCAATCATGCTATTGTGGAGCGTGAAGTTGAGAGAATTATTGATTGCTATCATGACTCCATTTTTCTTGTTTGGGCCCAAAGCTTTAAAAATATGGGTAAACTGGCAGTTGGTACAGTGGGGTTCGGCTGATTTTTTAAAATGAGTCTCCTGGAGACAAAGGACGTCACAGTTAGATTCCTTAGCTGTTCTCCACATGGAGGATCTTTTAGCTAGGTGATTAAGCCCTTTAACGTTGAGCAAGAGAAATTTTGGCATCTTGTGTGCTTCGTGTCAGTGTAATATAAAATAAGCAGTGCTTACGGCTGGAGAAGATTGCTGCACTGTGTCGTAAGGTACCTAGGGATGAGTTCCTGGGGATGCTTTAGTCAGAATCTCTCGATGGAAGGGGTATCAAGACGAGGTGAGGATGAAAGGAGGAAGAAGATTAAAACAATGTGGATTGATTCAAAACAGTATAAAAACTTGCTGTAATTATTGCTTCAAACGGCCTATTAACTCTAGGCTGTGTTAACTGAGAGAGGAGAGCGGAGTGGTCATGACGTAGGAAGTCAGACGGGAGGGGAGGAGATGGAGGTGTGTGGGCTGGCTGGCGCTGAGCGGCCTCGTGGATGAACAAACGAACGGCACGGTGGAGGATAGGGAGAAGAAGGGATTCCGAGTGCCGCTCTGCGGGACTACTAATACAGACAGACTCTCCGAGGGAAGCAGTAGATGCGGACGCGGTGCCGTGACGATCTCCGCCGTCCGTCCTGAGTCTCTCGGTCCTCCCCCCCTCCCTCCCCTCTCCCCCCTCTCTGGATCATAGCAATGAAGTGAAAGGGCTCTGGATCTAAGAATCATCCCTGCTGACAGGGACACAAAGCTGAGAGCAGAGCGGATAAAGCGGTACACAAGCACCTGGAGCCTGACGGTAACAGAGAGCTGACATCCACTCCAGAAGACGCCGTACACATTGGCTCAGGGACTGGGGTAAGAATTGTCTCGCGAACCCAGCTCAAGAGGTAAGAGAATGAACAGAGTTCCCCATGGTAAAATTAAGAGGGAAAACCCCGCTTCAATACGAGGAGGCAAGGATACTAGTATTCGCTGACTTAGCTAAAGACACTCTGGTGAGAAGGTGCCACCTTAAGCCCCTCCTAGACCAAATGAGAAAGCAAAATATAAAATACACGTGGGGGTTCCCAGCCTGCTTACTAGGAAGTAAAGATGGTGGTGACTCGGGGGGAAGGGGGAGGGCAAGGGAAGGGGAGACACTCATGTCACAAAATTAAGTTGGGGAATCACTCCAAGGCCAAAAGAAAAAAGGTTTATTCATTAGAGCAGAAGGATAGCTAGGTCCATGTTAAAATTTATAACGTACAATGTCAGAGGCCTAAACATGATTAAAAAACGAAGAAATATTTTTAATGAGCTTAAAATATTAGGCCCTGATGTGGTGTTTCTCCAGGAGACACATATCACACAACAATCCAAGCTAAGATTGTACTCAAGCGATTTCCCGTCCTGGTACCAAGGTGACACTATTTCAAGTAGAACTCGAGGGGTGGCCATTGGGTTTGCAAAAGGAACAAGTTTTGTGCTGGAGGATAGATTAGTGGACCCAGAGGGCAGATTCCTATTTATTAGAGGCAGATTAAATGAAGGGGAATACACCCTGGCTAATGTTTACGCACCTAATAAAAATCCAATGAAATATTTCGGGTACATCCTGGAGAAATTGATGGAGTCTAGGAAAGGGCATTTGATTCTGATGGGGGACTTTAATTGCTGTATGGACCCAAGAATGGACAGTACGGCCCATGCACAGGAGGTGAACGATAGCCAATTAAAGGTGGTGAAACAAAAACTATCCAGGTACCAATTGGTAGACATTTGGAGGGTCCAACACCCAAGTAGACGGGACTATACGTTCTATTCCCCTGTGCATGGTTCTTACTCTCGGATCGATGTTGGCTTTATAGAACATAGGGAAATAGATGAGGTTGTGGATTCTAAGATTGGTAACATAACCTTTTCAGATCATGCCCCTTTGATCATGGAAATGAAAATAGGAGGAGAGGTGGGGATCCGGGGTCAGTGGTGCCTTAACGAGGAATTGATTAAGGAGGAGGAGGGTTATGCCTTGATTAGAAAGGAACTGGAGAATTACTTCCTAGTAAATGACAATGGGGAAGTTTCAGGGTCCACATTATGGGAGGCACATAAAGCCTATATTAGAGGGGTCCTAATTGAGATGGGGGCTAGGAAGAAAAGAGAGAGACGGGAGGGAATTCTAAATCTAACAGGGGAAGTAGATAAGCTGGAACAGGAACATAAAAAACAATCAGGACAGCAACCCTGTGAGGTATACCAACAGTTGATAACTAAAAGGACAGAGCTGAAAAAGGCATTGGAGCTGGATTCAAGAATAGCATATAGTAGGTTCGTAAGGGACAGATACCGCTGGGGCAATAAACCAAGTAAATTTCTGGCAAAAATGGTACAAAAGAAGAAAACTAGAAATTTTATCGAGAAAATTCAGACTAAAGATGGTCATTTGGAACTTAGCGTATAGTAGGTGGTTGCTTATCATATGAGGAGTGTGTGGACCCCCTTTGGGAAGTGATTGTCGCTTCAGGTGATTCTAGAATGATGTCCCATATCTTGAGAAGTTTAATACCTTCTTGGACCATGGTGATGATATGTTTGACTCCATTTTTGGTGACAATAATATTGGTAGGGAATCCCCATTGGTATGGGATTTTGTGATTGTTTAGTGGCTTGGTTATGGTGTTGAGTTACCTTCGCAGTTGGCACGTGTACTGCGACAGGTCTGCAAACAGTTGTAGGTTGTGGAATGGCGCAGGAAGTTTGCTCAGGTGTCTGGTTTTGAATAGGAGTTGATCCTTAGCGTGGAAAAAGTGAATCCTCATTAGTACATCCCTGGGTATATCTGCCGCTAGGTGTGGCGGTTTGGGAATGCGGTGGATTCGATCTATTATGGTTTCCATTGGTGACAGATCTGGTAAGACACTGGAAATCAGCTTTCTAGCATATGCGTTTAGGTCATGAGGTAGAATGGATTCGGGTATACCTCTAATTTTGACGTTATTACTTCTGGACCTGTCTTTGAGGTCCGCCATTTTGGCCTTCATCCATTGTTGTTCATCATGCGTATGATCTCGTGCGTCTACAAGATCATTAACAGTGGCAGTCATATCACCCATGCGGTTTTCAATGAGGTGAATTTTGTTTCCCATAAGGTGTACACAGGAGGAGAATTTATTAAATATGGTTGCTATCTCATTATGCAGGGAGCTTTGTAGGGAGATGAGCATCTCTTTCATGGTAGTGTCTAGCCACTTAAGGACCGCCGCACGACTTTGTACGTCCAAACTTTGAACGGGGATATCGTTGTTATGGCAGCAGCTAGCTGCCATAACCCCGGTATCCCCGTTTTCATGCGGCGGCTGGCTTTCAGAAAAAAGTGGTCCCTGCGGCGGATTCGCCACGAGATCACTTTTATCGGTGGTCGGAGAGGGCCCCCCCTCCTGCCGCGATCCGGTGCCCTCCGCCGCTTACCGGAGCCATCGAGCGGCAGAGGCAATCGCGTCCTTCCCCGTGGTGTGACGAGTGAGGCTAAGATGGCGCCCACTCATCTCTATGACACTGCTGGGCGGAACGACGTCAATACGTCACTTCCGTCCACGCCTCTTAAAGGCATATTTTTTCAAATGTAATTTTTCTAAATTACTTTTTTTTTTTTTTAATTGCATTTTAGTGTAAATATGAGATCTGAGGTCTTTTTGACCCCGATCTCATATTTAAGAGGTCCTGCCATGCTTTTTTCTATTACAAGGGATGTTTACATTCCTTGTAATAGGAATAAAAGTGACACCATTTTTTTTCTTTAAAACAGTGTAAAAATAAATAAAATATTGTAAAAATAAATAATTAAAAAAAAAAAAATGTTAAAACCCCCCCGTCCCGACGAGCTCGCGTGCAGAAGCGAACGCATACGCGAGTAGCGCCCGCATATGAAAACAGTGGTCAAACCACACATGTGAGGTATCGCAGCGACCGGTAGAGCGAGAGCAATAATTCTAGCCCTAGACCTCCTCTGAACCGCAAAATATGCAACCTGTAGAATTTTTTAAACGTCGCCTATGGAGATTTTTGAGGGTAAAAGTTTGACGCCATTCCACGAGCGGGCGCAATTTTCAAGCGTGACATGTTGGGTATCAATTTACTTGGCGTAACATTATATTTCACAATATAAAAAAAAATTGGGCTAACTTTACTGTTGTCTTATTTTTTTATTCAAAAAAGTGAAATTTTTCCAAAAATAGTGAGCTTTTAAGACAGCTGCGCAAATAGGGTGCAAAAAAAAGTATTGCAACAACCGCCATTTTATTCTCTAGGGTGTTAGAAGAAAAACCATATATAATGTTTTGGGGTTCTAAGTAATTTTCTAGCAGACAAACCTGTTTTAAACATGTAAACACCTAAAATCCAAAACGAGGCTGGTCCTGAAGTAGCTAGAACAGGTTGATCAGATGTGGGGAAAGCTGCTATTGCAGATGGCTGAGGTGAGGTAATGATAGATGCAGGGCTTACCTCTGTGCCGAGTCCCGCTGAATCCAGTCGCATCCTCGTTTCTGCTGGGCTATTGCAGGCTGAGGCGGATGGATAACGTAGAGATGACTCTGAGGAATGTTGTTGAGGTGTTATTTCGTTTTCATCTGCATCAGGGAGATCTGTATAGGCAGATGAATCTTGTGCAGGGCCGCGGGCGCCATCTTGGATTTCTGTGTCTGGCGGCTGTGTGAAGTAATCTGTCAGCTTCTTCGGCAGCCTGTATTCTTTTCTTTTGCGGTTCGGGTGAGACATTACTGAGTCCTGAGGCAGTGTCCCTGTAAATTTAGGAGGTGATGGGAGCTGTCTGAGCGGCGATGTCTCGGTCCGGTCAGTGCAGGAGCTGAGGGTTCAGACGTCCATCTTGCTCGGCAGTTAGCCATGCCCCCCTCCAGTCGGAATTTCTGACAGCAGATATTTGAGAGCTGGATCTCAAATTTTCTGACAACAAAATCCACTGTCGTAAATTCTGAGCGTGTGTAGACAATTCCAACGCAACAAATTCCACGCATGCTCTGAATCAAGTATGAGACGGAAGCACTCGGTCTGGTAAAACTAGCGTTTGTAATGGAGATAGCACATTCGTCACACTGCACATTTTTTAATTTTTTAATGCAGCACATTCTCTTCTTCTTTAGAATGCTAGAATAATGAAGTTTTTTTGCTGCTGATTTTCACGCAGAGTTCTGACAAACTGATTTCTTTATTATTTCCGTGATCTCCTGAATAATCTTTATTTTTTTATTCTCCAGATCTCCAGAATAATGTTTCTATTTTTTTTTCATAGTGATCTCCTTTTTTTAATTTTTTTATCAAGATCTCCCTATTCTTTTTTTTTCTTTATAGTGATCTCCATAATATTTTATTTCGTTTTGTGTGTCAAGCTACCACAACACTATTATTATCTTATATTTTTTAACCTCAAGGAGATTGGTTGGTGTTGGTGTCCCTTGTTAATTTGACATTGTCTTTTTGAAATGTACCTGCCTACTCACAAATAAACTGTCCTTTTTGAACTAAAACACATAGCCAAGTATTGGTGAAAAAAATAGACATTTATTAGGGGTTATAACAAAATAAAGAGGAAGGCAACGCTGGATAAACTGTTGAAATTGGCGAAGCCTTTGTACCCCAGGGCAGACATCAATTATTTGACAGGCAAAATTGGTAGCCTGAGGAGTCCATTTAATAGGGAGCACAATATTGTCCAGGACTCTGAGAAATCGGGAGCAGCAGCAGATGACCTGAGGCTGTCGTCTTACAACAGCCTGCGTCTTTTGCCAGACCAGACCGAACCCAGGCCATCACTCTTTTGTCTTCCTTCCACGCTTCCTTCCAGGCTGTGGCTGTGGTGTTGGAGTTGTGGCAGGTGGTGGAGGAGGAGTATGGTCCAACTCACATACGTGACTTTTTTTGTTAGTTCGCCCACCACCTCCTTATTTAGGGCCTGGAAAAGCGCGAATCGTCTCTCACCAAACTTTTACTAACACGAGATTAGCAAATGGAGCCCAAAGGGTGCCGCGCTTGGTTCTGAACTGCCCTTTTATGGTCTCGTCCTACGTGGTGTATGTCACCGCGTTCTTGGCGTTCGGAAATTCCAACAACTTTGTACGACCATGTGTATGCAAAACAAGTTTGAGCCAACATCCGTCGGAAAAAATCCATGGATTTTGTTGTCGGAATCTCCGATCAATGTCCGACCGTGTGTACGGGGCATTACAGTGCAATATAGCAATAGATTTTGGTAGTTGTATGGCTTCTAACAGGCTTGTGATAAGTGTGGAATGTGAGATGTGGATTTTCCATCTGCTGCTGTGTAGCCCTTCTTTTCTATATATCTAAAAAATCGTGCACAACACCGAATGCGTACTTGGAGTCAGTGTAAATGTTTACATCCTGTCCTTCAAAAACCTGACAAGCTCTAGTAAGGGCTATAAGTTCTGCAGCTTGTGCTGATTGGAATGGGACAGGGTTTGCTTCCAGTATTTTATCAGGAAATTGGACGACAGAATACCCTGCATGGTATGTGTTATCATTTGGTCTTGAACAAGACCTATCCACAAAGACATTCTGTGCTCCAGGGTTGAAGACATATCTGGTCTGGGGGATGTGTCTTGGTGGATGAGTATGTCCCGGAGTGAATAATGTAGCCATTTCCACCACCATCGCATAGGATGTCAGAGCTCCAAGACACGCCGGCATGCCCCGCACTGGCATAGGCACAACCCAAATCATAGTAGGATTGAACCATGACGGGGTGTCCAGGACCGAAGGGTTGCCTGGAGGACCACTGAGTAGACTACAAGGGAATCTACATAACTGGGGCATATTTAAAAACAAAAAGCAAGGATTGGCTGTGTCTCCTTATCCGCGAGGACGCTAAAAAAAAAATGCATTCATTAAATCAATCACAGAAAAATACTCTGCATCGGATGGTATGGAGGTAAGGGGTAAATGGCACATCAGGCACTATAGGCACAATGGGCACCACCAGGTTACTTACAGCTCAAAGGTCTTGAACAAACCTATAACTGCCATCTGGCTTTTTTTTTTTTCGGTTGATGGGTGTGTTGTAGGGGGTTACAACTTCTTTTAGAATTCCTATCTTTAAGTGTTCTACCATAGGGGAAATGCCTTCCTCTTTTTCTTTTGACAATGGATGCTGTTTGTGATAAATGGGTTGTTCCCATTCTTTGAGGGCAGCCTTGTATGGGGTACAGAAGATGAGCCCTACATCTAGAGCGCTCTCTGACCATACTTTGTCAGAATCACTGGGGAGTCCTGTGTCTGTCTCTTGCACTTCAGTTTTCAGCATTATGGGCCATATGGGGATCTTTTTAGAATGAGCAATCACACCTCCCTGATTTGTTATCTCTATTCTAATCCCAAACTTACATAGTAAGTCTCTCCCCAAGAGAATGACAGGGCAGTTTGGTATTATCCTGAAACTGAGGTACAACAACACTGATCCCGGTTCTACATTTACTACTGGGAGGGGTTTTGAAAGTTTTGGTGAGCATCCCATTAATTCCCATTGAAGGCTCAGCATTCGTTGTCTCTCCTCTGTAGTAGTCCTCACTGAGGGTACTACGAGTAGTTCCTGAATCCAAGAGGAAAGGGGTTAACTTTCCCTGGACATGCAGAGTCACTATTGGTTGTTCGTCAAAGGAGCGAGAGATAAGGGGAAATGCTGGGATACTACCCCCTGGACAGCTTCACTGTTGTGGCTTTGGCTGGATCCACTGAATGAGGTATTTCACTCCCTGATTTTACTGAGGGTTCTGTATCTGGGCAGGAGCTTGACTATTTTGTTGTTTATTGAAAGGTTCATATGGGCATTGATTTTTCCAGCGGCCCTCCTGTCCGCAGTTGAAACAACTGGTTCTGGACTGCTGAGGACACCTAGAAAATCCTCTTCCTCTTCCCCACTGCCCACCATTACCATAGGGAGGCATTTGCTGTGCCCCTCCTTGGTAATGGGCACTTGCTGGTTTTTCCTTTGCTATATAGAAACATCCTGCAGCATCCTTTTCTGTTAATGTTTTCTGAAAAACATCCAAAGTACTTGTTGGCCACTCAGAAATCATTTGCTTGACCATTAAGCCCATCTTTGGTTTCAGGTTAGAGATGTAAGTCTGAATCATCAGACTAGTCATATCTGCCTGCAAGGATAACCCAGCCTTTTGAGTCCAGGTATCCATGAATCTCTTCCGAAAATCCAATACTGATACACTTGACTTTTGTTTGCACGCTATAGCAGTGGGGAGGGAAGACTTATTTTTAAAAGCACTTGTCATTTCTTTCTCAATTTCTTCCCACATTTTCTTCCTACCATTTACAGTCTTAAGCCCATAATCTGTTGCTTTGGTGTCACTGTCTTGTGTTTCAGCTATGGTCGGGACATGAACCCAGTTCCATGCAGTTGTGTGTCCGATTATTCCATCAATAATCAGGTGCATGTCTTCTTGTGTTTAAGATCTATATCTTCTTTTGATAGACTGGGATAGATTTTGTTTGTGTATGGTGGAGGGTTAAATGGAAGGGGGGGGGCAGTTGGGTCTGGTCTCTTCTTATCTGCCTCTTCCCTGTGCTTTCTCTCATAATCCTCCTTATGTAAACATTTGTTGGGTTTCTTTTGTTTCTTATTATCCCCCTGGAACCAATACGGGGCATATTTCTAACCAGTTCTCCCCTCCCTGTCTCATATAAGCCATTGTGGGTCCCCGGAGTACCAGGGAAATGCCTTTTTTTTATCTCCTAGACATAATCTTTTCAACATATCCATATGGAACCTATCATTATCACCATCCCGGGGGAAAGAATCGGAGCTATGCATAGTTTCAGTCCACCCTGAACTCACAATCCATACCACAAACCCTAGCTACATAATCTTTACATGTTTCCCCAGGGTTGGGAGGAGGGGGAGGAACTTCTTTACCATATTTTTGACACATATTGACAGTGGGAAACGATTGTCTTACCTTACAATCGTCTGATCCACACAACAAATGATCTTATACGTCTTAGCGACAGAAAGAATAAGCAGAAAAGTTTTTGGGTTGCGGTGGATTTACCTAATAGACTATTCTCCTTCCCACAAGGAGTAAACAGTACTGTTTAAATATTTGTGTCCTTCCCAAAAGGACTTAATTAGGTCTGCCAAAGACCTTTTTCTATATTAGTGTCCTTCCCAAAAGGACTTAATTAGGTCTGCCAAAGACCCTTTTCTATATTAGTCTATGTAGGCATGGTCTGTCTCCTTTCTATACAATTTAAATGGTTTTAAAGCTTTATCAGAGCCACAGCAAGGAAACAATTCGTCAGATAAGACAAACAACTTACCGTGGAATAACTGCTTTAACCGGGACGAACCCCCATTTGATAGCATAGATTACTGGACAGCCGACCACCCTTGGTAATCCACAGCGACACCGTCAGAATTCTGGAGACCCCAATGATACACACAACAGGCAGCTTTCATGTGCAAAGTGAGTCTGAACTCTTTATTAAGAATGATATCTTTATATGTGAGTTACAACACAGAGGGGAGGGGGTAAACTAGCTCCTAAGTTTCTAAGGGTTAACCAGGCTTCTACAGAGAGATTTTTTCATCATTAATTTTAAGCAGCTGAAAGGAATTTACAAAGATAGCTTATCTGCAAGACTAACTACCTAGAGTCCACCTAAACACATACAGTGCAAGTTCTTAATTAAAACTTGGCTCAAAGAAAAAGGTCTAAAACTCTAACGAGAAAGAAGTGTAAGATAAGGCACGTACCTTCTTTAAAAACAAGCTTTTAAAATGGAGGGTAGATTACATAATGGAGTGACAGTTGATCATATGCTCTATTACACTTCTCATTCAGCTTGATTGTGTGGCCACATGTCTTGTTTAGAGACCTTAGATTAAATAGTATTCTCCTAATGCTAGAGTCACCATTTAAAGATTTGTCTATTGCAATCATATCCCCTCTTCAGTCAGTTTTGAAAAAATGTAACTGCTGACTTTTAATAAACAGGCACTCACCTGTCCAAGGGTCCAGCCTTCTCCTCACCTGGGTTGGTTCTTCACTGGTCTTCGGGTCCCCGGCGCCAGCATCTCAATGTGGGCAGCACTGATGGCTGCCTGCTGCACGTGCGCAAGCTGCATGGCGCTTTGTGAATGGTCCCGCAGCCTTCTGTGACCTGTGGCGTGTCCCAGAAGGCTGCGGCCTAGGCGATCAGCGTGGAAGTGGGAGCGGGTACCTGTCAAAACTAGGTACCCACTCCCCCCCCCCAAAAAAAACCATGTTCCAAATATGGCAGAGAAGAGGGGAAAAGGATAAAGAGCAGAATTCCCCCTTTTGGGTGAAGTTCTGCTTTAAGCGTTGCTTCTCCAGTAAGAATAAGTTGTAACTGAGGTCTTCCAGCTTAGCTTTGTTACCATATCTGGACTTCCTCTAGTTCAAGCACAAGCATGTTAATATTGACGCTGAACTCTAGGCATATATAAAAGACACAAATTAATGTTAACAAGTGAGTGATTGGTTGCTAGAACCACCTCACATCCTAGCAATCCATCACACGTTTGTTAATGTGAAAAGTTGGGCAGCTCCTACCCTCCTTTCAGACCTGCCACATCTCTCTCCACCCACCATGCTGTGAGGATGGCAGCAGCGGCTGGCAGAGGCACCCTGGAAAGAATGTCCACCCAGTGCTAAGTGGCGCAGCCTGTCCTTGACCATTGTATAACAGATGTTCCATCCTTCCCCATAACTGCCTGACCAACCCCATACTCCAACCACCCGTACTATTATCCATTAATGGAGACCACATCAAGTTGGAGTAAATTTTGGCTGTAGCAGTCTCTTTATAAACAAATTCAACCTAAATTAACATAACTGTAAAAAACATCTGTTACCAAAACCATCAGTCAATACTCGCGTTGGTCTTTGCAGGAACCCCAAACTAACATATGTTTAATAATGCACTGCAGTACCTTTTATATATGATAATAGGCCTCTAGCCGACATGCTGGCTTGGGGACAACCCACTGACCGCAGTGCACCCATTAACCAAATTCCAGCTAACCCACCGTTAACTGGAATACTACACACGGGACCCATACCTCCAATGGGTCCAGAACTCTTCCTTATCCAAGGTTTCTTCATTCACCCGCAAAGACCACAGCACCCAAGGGAAAAACCTTACCCTTGAGTGCCCCTCCACACCCTCGATGCTGTCTGGATGCCATCCTGCAACCCCAGGGCCCACATATCAATCCCCACTGCACTGAGGTGTACCCCGTTACCCCGAAGGTTACATAGTCACATAGTAGGTGAGGTTGAAAAAAAGACACAAGTCCATCAAGTCCAACCTATGTGTGTGATTATATGTCAGTATTACATTGTATATGCCTGTATGTTGTAGTCGTTCAGGTGCTTATCTAATAGTTTTTTGAAACTATCGATGTACCCCGATGAGACCACTGCCTGTGGAAGAGAATTCCACATCCTTGCCGCTCTTACAGTTAAGAACCCTCTACGTAGTTTAAGATTAAACCTCTTTTCTTTTCATTTTAATGAGTGACCACGCATCTTGTTAAACTCCCTTCCGTGAAAAAGTTTTATCTCTGTTGTGGGGTCACCAGTATGGTATTTGTAAATTGAAATCATATACCCTCTCAAGCGTCTCTTCTCCAGAGAGAATAAATTCAGTGCTCACAACCTTTCCTCATAACTAATATCCTCCAGACCCTTTATTAGCTTTGCTGTCCTTCTTTGTACTCGCTCTTTTTCCAGTACATCCTTCCTGAGGACTAGTGCCCAGTCCAAGGTATCGCCAAGTATCCACTTCCAGCTCTAAATGCCTGATAACCAGCCCCCAATTCCTAACCACAAACCTGCTAACATCCCCGTTAACCTTTTTACGGGCCTTATTGAGCCGCTCTACCAATCTAGCCAATCTCCAAGTCGTCCAAGCAATGATGTCGGACCACACAATAAGCATCTCCGAGAAGGCCATACGGAGCCGCAGGAAATCAAATTTAATCCCGAATCATTACTGCCGATGTGTAACTCCAAAACGTCCAGCGGCCTGTCCAGTCGTGCAAAGTGATGCACTTCCAGCACCATCCTGCTCCACAGCATGCCCGATACTCCCAACCAACGGACACAGGCTTCCTTCCTAGAAATGCCCAATTGTCTCCCATCAAGCCTAACGTCTGCTCTTTTGGCCCCCCAAAACACACACGAGCGGCCCAATATCCAGACCAGGCCCTGCACACCACCTGAAAGAGAAGAAAAGCACACCACAAATAAAAACAGGCAAGCAGAAACATGCATATTCACCCAAAACATGCCCAATAAGCTCCCCCTCCCCCTTAATCAGTCAACATGTGAGGATAAAAGTATGACTGGAACCTACGCAATTCCCACCTACCAAGGCTTGACCACCTCTTCAATATCCGCTGAGCCAATCACGACGAGCGATGTATTCTATTAATGAATACAAAGCCTGCTCGGATTGGCTTTGAGAGTCAGAGAGGCGCGGGCTGATGATGTTCCAATCTCTGCCAATCACAGCGTGCGATGTATTCTATTAATGAATACAAAGCCTGCTCGGATTGGCAGAGGTTGTAATATCATCAGCCCGCGCCTCTCTGAATCTCAAAGCCAATCCGAGCAGGCTTTGTATTCATTAATAGAATACATCGCTTGCCGTGATTGGCTCAGCGCAGTACACTGTAATACTGTATACAGTATGTTACTGAATGCGGCTACCCCTCGGCTCCTTTTCCTTCCACGGCCACCTCACCATCCACCCCAGGAGCTTTGGTTTGAAGCACCTGACCCTCCATCTGGCACCTGACCCTTCATCTGGCATCTGACCCTCCATCTTAAGCACCTGAAAGGGGTCATCTTATACGGTGAGTATATCTCAAAACCAGCATTTTAGCTGTAAAATTAGGGGGTCGCCTTATACGCCCAGTCGCCTTATACGCCGGCAAAGACGGTAAGATTGCATGCATAATAGGGACTCTGATTAGATCCAGGAAAAAATTTGACCATGCAAGTAAAAAATGAAAGAGAAATTGTTTTATCACTCTAGTTCTACAATGTTACAAAGTCACACCCAAAGTCACTATATATTAGACAGAACACGCAGCTTAAGCTCTCTTAGCACTGGACTGCACAAGTGGCACCATGAGGATGAAAATGTATTTAGCTTTAGCACTGGGTCTGCTAAGCATAAGTCTCTGTATTAATGCAAAGGTAAGGCACAGCATGGGAATGGATTTAAGTTCTATAATAATCAAAATATAATTTTTTTTTGTCCAGTTAAATATAATTGGTTGCTGTTCAACACTGGTATTTTTCCAACAAACCTGTATTAAATTAGTATATAGTATGATAATTACTGTATTTTTTCTTTTTTTATTCTATGTCTTGCACAGTGTGACCTGACTGGTCAGTGGCAGAATGACCTTGGCTCCAATATGACTGTATATGTTGACAAGAATGGGCTTATAGTAGGGAAATACCTAACAGCTGTATCTACCACTAATAAAACCATTCTGGAATCACCTCTGTTTGGGTATCAACAGTCATCAGGCCTCCCAACATTTGGATTTACCGTCATGTGGCAGTTTACAAGTAACGTACTTCTTCTCCAACTTTATCATTATTATCTTTAATTATGTAGACTATATACTGTAATGTCAATAATTTACTAAAGCCACATCATTTTTTAACTTTATCGGTGTTATTGCCAGTTCACACCACAAAAATGTCCTCCAGATCCATTCCGAATGCGTTTCTGCATGTGCATTTTTGATGTGTTCCAGTGCGGTGTTGCATTTTTGATGCGTTTCCAGATAGATTCCAGATGATTTTTTTTCTTCTTTTTTTTTTTTAACAGTATTGGGGTCCGGTGCTTTTTTTTTCTGGAACCGGAACATACTGGAACTGCAAGCACTGGTGTCAATGATGCAGTTGAAAATCATGTAGCCTGTTTTGGATGCAGAAAAAAAGCACTACGCCCATTTAAGCCACGCCCGCTATTTTGCATAAACCACACCCACCACTGTTTTACTTTTCCCCCTGTGCCACACCTCCAAATGCATGCCCCGCACCCTAATTATAATGCGACTCCGCCTACAGCCAAAAAAGTGTCCCTAAAAATATTTTTACACTGTTGGCAACTATGCATTGTGTAGCCTATATAAGTAACCGAAATCTCATTACTGAGCACAACATAATTCTTCTCGAATGTCATCATTTTAGCTTACAAGTTTAGGCTATGTAAGTGACTACATTAGAGATCAAATATGTCTCTACTAAACACAGGGTTAGAGCAATCCCTAAAAATCTCTTTTGATGTTAAATAAACTTAAAACAAAAATGTTAGAAAGTTAAAAAAATGAATAACATAGGCGGGCGTGGCCAGCATCGGAAGTGGATGGTCACACTATAGGAGAGCTCTGAGAACCGAGTCTCCCTGAAGCAGCCCAACGCTATTTATAGCCTACCTGATAACACAGCATAGCCCTGTAAATTAAGCACATTTAACAGCCTGGACTCCAGAGAAACTGCATGGTGCCGGCCCCTCCCACTCACAGCACAGCATAGGAATGCAGGCTGATCAGTGTGAAGGAGGAGGGAGGGGGGAGAGAGCACACTCTTAAGCCCTGTTGGAATTTAACGTGAATTAATGTCACATTTCTGGATGGTCTACATATATTTCCTGTTGCCAAGCTCAGCCAGGTAAACTCAGTCTGAATGAAACACATCAAAGCTTTGTAATCAGAACAATGATTTGGCTTAAGCCCACCTGCTGTGACATGTGTGATTACAGGCTTCAAAGAGAATAAGAGCTAGCTGAGAAGGCACAGGGCTAATGGAGCTGCCCTTGTGGACAATATAGTATGCTTCCTAGAGAATGGGCAGACATTTGAAGGAATACCTCTCGGCAATATCTATTGGATGAAAGGCAAATGGGGGTGGCTACGAGTAGGCGTGTATGTTTGAATGAAAGGAGCATACACACAGGCAATTCGGTCTCTCTGCCCCTTTCTCTCTCTGCTGATGCAGGTCTGTGCAAGCCTCATGGCTCGGCCATCTTGAGGCCTTGCTCTGGGTGCTGGTTTGGGCCTAAACTCCATGCAGCACAGAGCTCCCTATTTGCAACACCCGGAGACCAGCCGATAGGATGTGTTACGTATAAGTCTTGTATTGTGTTCTGATTGTAAGCTTTGTAACAGTGCAATTTCTTGTAATACCTTTATGTTAGTTTTTTTTCCAATTCTGCTGTTTTAGTACATTCCTACTTTATTGGGAAATAAATGTAACTTGTTTACTAAGCAGAGGTGTTTGTTAAATCATTGTGCTTATCAGACTCTAACAGATTAGCAACTATAGGCATTAGACAAATTAATACATGTATGCAATAGTTATATAGGATATATTAGATTATATAATATTGCACCGATTACTTCATTTGGCACCACATGTTAAGAAGCACAACACGGTGAGACCATTATGGACTGTTCCATAGGAGGTGTTTCTGCACATGTTGAAAAACACAACATGTTAAGCAGTTAAGGACTATTCTATAGGTACTGGTTCGGAAACACGTTGGGGAGAAACAGTTATGGACTGTTCAATAGGAGCCGTGTCTGAAGAAGGGTGGTATGCGCCCTTTAGATGCAAAGCGGCATATGTTGGAATTTAACGTGAATTAATATCACATTTCTGGATGGTCTACATATATTTCCTGTTGCCAAGCTCAGCCAGGTAAACTCAGTTGGAATGAAACAAATCAAAGCTTTGTAATCAGAACAATGGTTTGGCTCAAGCCCACCTGCTGTGACATGTGTGATTACAGGCTTCAAAGAGAGTAAGAGCTAGCTGAGAAGGCACAGGGCTAATGGAGCTGCCCCTAGTGGACAATGTAGCATGCTTCCTGGAGAATGGGCAGACATTGGAAGGAATACCTCTCGGCAATATCTATTGGATGAAAGGCAAATGGGGGTGGCTACGAGTAGGCGTGTATGTTTGAATGAAAGGAGGACACACACAGGCGATTCGGTCTCTCTGCCCCTTTCTCTCTCTGCTGATGCAGGTCTGTGCAAGCCTCATGGCTCGGCCATCTTGAGGCCTTGCTCTGGGTGCTGGTTTGGGCCTAAACTTCATGCAGCACAGAGCTCCCTCTTTGCAACACCTGGAGACCAGCCAATAGGATGTGTTACGTATAAGTCTTGTATTGTGTTCTGATTGTAAGCTTTATAACAGTGCAATTTCTTGTAATACCTTTATGTTAGTTTTTTTTCCAATTCTTCTGTTTTAGTACATTCCTACTTTATTGGGAAATAAATGTAACTTGTTTACTAAGCAGAGGTGTTTGTTGTATCATTGTGCTTATCAGACTCTTACAGATTAGCAACTATAGGGATTAGACAAATTAATACATGTATGCAATAGTTATATAGGATATATTAGATTGTATAATTTTGCACCAATTACTTCAAGCCCCATACACACTATCAGATTTTCTGCTGATTTTTTCATCAGATTTACCAAAACCATATAATATGAGGTCAAACCTTAGGAGTTTCAATTTGTATGCAATCAGGCAGGCCCTTGCACTACATAGTTTTGGTAAATCTGAAGACAAAAATCAGCAGAAAATCTGATAGTGTATATGGGGCTTAACGTGCAGCATAACAGCTCTGACCCAGCTAATGCAGATATCAACAGCCCACTGAGGCAAAAAAGAAGAATTTCTGATGCTGAAAGTTATGTAAGTGACTCTCACCCTAATGTAAATGCTACATTCACAAACAACCCTTAAAATGAAAAGCTTAATGCTTTCCCCACTTCTGGCCAGCCCATAGTTGACACAGAGCTTAAGGAAATGCTACTATCCTTAAGGGGAGCTCTCCAGCAAGATGTTATTATTATTATTATTATTATTATACAAGATTTATATAGCGCCAACAGTTTACGCAGCGCTTTACAATATAAAAGGGAGACAATACAGTTATAAAACAATAAGATACAGGAGGATTAAGAGGGCCCTGCTCAGAAGAGCTTACAATCTAATAAGATATGCTATCCTTTATGCAAAAATCCAAGATGGAAATGGATGCTTTGGGAGAAAGGGTAGACTATATTGAGCACAAAATGAATGATTTTACTGAAGCCCACAATGACTTAGTGGATTCACACATAGATCTGGAGGATGAAATTAAATATCTAAAGTTGAAGGTTTCCGATTTAGAGGACAGATCCAGACGGAACAATATAAAATTTAGAGGAATCCCTGAAAATATAATAAATTTGAAACAATTTTTATGCCGAATGATGTCTGATCTGATACCTACAATATCTCCTTAAGAGCTGGTAATAGATAGAGCGCACAGGCTGCTTAAGCCCTCTCACATACCAGAAAAGTTGCCCAGGGATGTAATTGCGAAAATACATTTTTACCATGTGAAAGATCATTTGATGCAACTTGCGAGACAACGTTCTCCACTACCAGATCCTTATGCGGGCATTTAGCTATACTCGGATTTGTCATAAGCAACCATTTTGGTCCGAAAAAATTTGAATCCAATAACCAAAATCCTCCGCAACCATAACATTGTGTATAAATGGGGGTTTCCCACTAAATTGCTCATAGAGAGGGATAGCATCTCCTACTCTATTTACACGCTAGAAGAAGGGCTGAAGTACCTCAAATCATGGGGATTATTACCAAAAGAAGGTGATCTTAATTTGGAGAAACCCCCTCTGGGGAAAATAGCACCACAATGGCAAACTAGCCATGGATAAAGGGCACCTATACTGGCATTCTCTCCTGCTCCTAACCTGACTAACTTCATAGACAATATGGAGTACTATACCGTTATGTTCTCAGGTATATCATTTCTTCAGGGAACTCGTTATAATTGTATCTCAAAGATTTACTTTTCCCCCAACTGCAAGTACTAACATAATAGTACACAGGAGTTGTTCACAACTCCTCCTTGTTTTTACAGTTTTTTGTTTTTTACAGTTTTTCTTCAGTTGTGTTAAGAAGTTGGTTTTGCTTTACCTTCATGGACTTAGCTATATGGCTCACTCCAACATTCCGCTATATAATGCATAACCTCACTGGAATAATCTGGTTTATCCTAAGAATAGCAACGCGACACTTCGCTATCTATTGGTTTCACATTAATGGGACTTAAACTGCTATCATTAAACGCAAAAGGACTCAACAGTCCCCACAAACGGAAAGCTCTATGGACTGACGCCTTAAAGTTTGGAAGAGTCATAGTATGCGTTCAGGAATCACATTTTGCTAACAATTCACTAAAGTTCACTCACAACAAATATCCACATATTTTCCACTCAGACAATCACAAAAAGAAACAAGGAGTAATTATTGCAGTAAGAGACACTGTAACATTTAAGATGCTGGATTTACAAACAGACGACCACGGAAGATTTATTATATTAGTGGCTACCATAGACAACATAACATATACAATTGCCAATGTCTATGCACCCAACACACATCCTCACCGATTCTTGTGGAAAATATTGAAAAAAATAGGTAAAATCCAAAAAGATAACATTATCATTTATGGTGACTTTAATGCCCCTATGGAACCAAATATTGATACGACCAAGAAGAACCACACCATCAGATTGGGACTAAGTGATCTTTTTTTTCAAGAAGACCTGTATGACCCCTGGAGGTGTCTTCACTCCACGGAAAGGGATTATACATTCTTTTCCAATGCACATAAAACCTACTCAAGAATAGATTTTTTCATCACAGACAAAACTCTCTTACAAAAAACAATAGACGCCAAAATTCATAACATTACCTGGTCAGATCATGCACCAATTACATTAGAAATACAGGTGGACCAGCAATGCAACAACACATTTCTATGGAGAAATAATACTTATATTTTATCACAAGAGAAGCACATGTCTGTGATGAAAGAAAAGCTACAGGAGTTCTTTATGGTAAATGATAAAGATTCTGTGTCAAGCACTACTCTTTGGTGTGCCCACAAAGCCTACATTAGAGGTTTGCTAATTCAACTAGCCTCTAGGGAGAAAAAGAGGAAATCTACCACTATAGATAAACTAATGAGGGATATTAAAACCCTAGAAAAAGATCATAAAAAGCGACCTAATGACCTGCAGTTGTTACACCAACTTAACCTCCCTGGCGGTATTCCCGAGTGTGGCTCGGGGTTAAAATTCAGTACCATTAGCGGTAACCCCGAGCCACACTCGGGATCGCATTGCAGGATCCTGGGGCGGCTTTACTTACCTTGTCCCCGGGATCCTGCGATGTCACCCGCAGTGTCCGAGGACTCCGTCCTCCTCCGAAGCCTCTCCGTGCCAGGCTCCGTTCCCTGCGAGCGGCGCGACGCACGGGGGCGGAGCCTGGCGGCAAATTAAAAAAAAAGTAAAAATCATAACACATACAGTACTGTAATCTTACAGATTACAGTACTGTATGAAATGATTTCACATCCCTTTTGTCCCCAGTGCTTTGGCCCATGCCCTGCATGCAGTTTTACATAAAATACACTGTTCTTTCTGCCTGGAAACTGGAGATTGTCCATAGCAACCAAAAAGTGTCCCTTTACGTCAAAAGTGGCTTTAGACCAGCTAAAAAACAGCGATAGTAAATTAGAACACTTGCAGAATTGAGCGATAGTGAATTGTGGGGAAATTTATTTTATTACTATTTTTTTTTTTTTTTTTTTTAATTATTTATTTTTATTTATTATATTATAATTTATGTTTTTGTGTTTCAAACTTTATCATACCCGGGATATCTACTAGACTCTGGTTTGGACAGATTTAAGTGTGTTATTGTTAAGATTTACAGACCTACAATATAAAACGCCAAATTTCCATGCAAAATAATTGTACCGCTTTCAGCACCTAAAATCCGAAATAATCATACCGCCAGGTAGGTTAATAACTGTAGAAACGAATTAAGAGCTACTCTAGTAACTAACCACGATAAATATTTTAAGAAACTAAAACTTAACTTTTATTCACAAGGTAACAGAACAGGGAAGTTGTTAGCCTCCCAACTTCGAAAACAACAAATCAAAGGTTGAATTCACAAAATGGTCCATCATGACAATGGAAGGGTCATTTACAATCCCCAAGATATAGCGGACAACTTCTCAAATTATTATGGACTCCTCTATAATCTAAAGGAGGATAAGAATACTCCCCAACCTTCACCGGAGGACATAACAAAATTTCTAGATAATATCAAGCTTCCAAAGATTAATGCTGCTACCTTTGATAATCTAAATAAGCCGATTACAGAACAGGAAATATCAAAGGCCATTAAAGACATCCCAATTAATAAGGCATCAGGTGTCGACAGCCTCTCTGGTGAATATTATAAAACATTTGCCACTACTTTAGTACCCCACCTGACTAAATTGTACAATTTTACAGCATCCAGTAGTAATAGTTTCCCCCCAAAAATGTTGGAAGCTATTATAATAACAATACCGAAACCTGGGAAAGATACTACTTCACCGGCCAATTATAGGCCAATATCATTGTTAAACACTGACATTAAAATTTATGCTAAAATACTAGCTAGTAGACTGTTGGAAATTACTCCCTATCTTATCGGATTGGATCAAGTGGGCTTTGTTAAAGGTCAGCAGGCCCCTGCTGGAACAAGGCGTATGATTAATTTGATTCAGCAAGTGGAGAATAGTGGAGTGCCTTCTCTGCTTCTTGCATTAGATGCAGAGAAGGCATTCGATAGCGTTCATTGGGGCTATCTATCGGCAACACTTATGAAATTTGGATTTACAGGTTTTATTCATTCAGCCATAATGTCCCTCTATACGAAGCCCTCTGCTAAAGTATTCACTTCAGGAAATTTGTCCAAAAGCTTTGACCTTTCTAATGGCACAAGACAGGGCTGCCCTCTTTCACCAATAATATTTTCATTGGCAATAGAATCTTTGGCAGAACTAATCCGTTCTAATGAATCAATTACAGGTATTAAAGTGGGCAATATTGAACACAAATTAGGATTATTCGCCGATGATATAATACTTTCCTTATCCAATTCTGAAACCTCTCTCACCAATGTGCAAAATATATTAGAATCCTTTGGGAAAATCTCATACTACAAAATTAATAGCAACAAATGTCATGTCCTGCCTATGAATATATCCCAAAAAAGCTACATGACCCTTAAAAATAAAACAACTAACAATTGGGACCAGCCCTCCATTCCTTATTTGGGGATCCAACTTACCTATCCAACAGCTAAATTATATGAAGTAAATTTCCCTAAACTACTAGAATAAATAAAACACAACTCTCCTGGGTAGGGAAAATAGTGGTTTTTAAAATGCAGACCCTTCCTAAAATTCTTATTATTTCCGCTCACTCCCCATCCAGGTGAACAATAATTTTTTCAACCAGGTGAATCTAAAGCTTAAAAAAATTATTTGGAATGATAAAAAACCTAGAGTAGCCTTCTCAATTCTTACCACTACTAAGAATAAAGATGGGTAAAAAAATAAAAATAAGATAAGATATAATAATATCTCAACCGTTGGTAATGTGAGTCCTGATGTCACCCTCCTAACTCACTTCCCACCACTGCGCCTCAGGTTCAAGAATATACCTAATCTAAAGCTGCCACTTTAAAGAATCAGAATACTGTACACGGTGCTCTTCTGTGTGCCAAAACGGAAAACTATGTGACACAAAACAAACACAGTGGCGCTAGTACTTATGGATATATAAAAAATCCTAAACTCAACCAAATAATAAGTAAAGCAAATAAATATTACATAAATACGTGCCCACCCAGTGACAACTGATGAACATATGTAAATATAAATAATTCAGAAGACTGCTAGAAAAACCAAAACAGTCCTTTAAATGTTGACTTTCTTTTCTTTTCTTCAACTTCCACCACACCCAAGTGTTAGGTGATCCCACTCCCTATGGTAATCCACTCACCGACTCCTAATGCCCACACTCTCGTGTTAGGGCTTAAAAGCTTTTTGACCACATCACATGGGTCACATCGTCAGATCACAATGTCAGAATCGTGTGCAGGGATCGTTCCATATGTGAAATACAAAGAATACTCCAATAGTGCAAAAACGTTTACAAATTTATTAAAAGCACTCAAAAATCTTCAGTATAAAACTCACATGTTACAAGTATCAAAAACGCAGATAAACACTTCCACAGTAAATCGATCTTCACAGCACAGCAACAAACACAGCTCTATGACTGTATGACGTACCCCACCAATTACGAGTGACGCTGCCGCATCGTATGAGGAAGTGACACATGGATAGAGCGAGGAGGCACCGGGGAGTAGGTGAGAGAGATAGTCTGACGCCTGCACACCTCGGGTCCGCCGTGACCACAACTCATTAAGTGGCTGATCCATTTGCGTTTGTTGCTGTGCTGTGAAGCAGAGTTCCCACTGTTATTTTTATTTTTTTTAGGATCCATATCCTTTGTTAATCAGGCTGATTTAGAGTACTCTGAGCTGAATCTGCCCTCGATTGCCGATTTCGTAGAGGAATATAATTTATATTCCTCTTTTCAAGCAGTTTCCATAGTGCTTGTGGGCATGTGAAGCCCACAAGCACTATCTTCCGGGCTCTGGTGCAGCTGAGCGACCAGCGTTCTTGCGCATGCGCTGCATGTACGACGCGGTGCCGTACACTTCAGACGTTGCCATCACAATGGGCGTCGGTGTCAGAAGTGCCTGCCCCCATTGTGATGGCAACGAAGCCCTTGGCGCTGCCCAGTGACTCCTGGGAAATGATGACAAGCATCTCCCAGGAGCACTAGTGAGTGGAGGCACCGAGGGAAGTGATGTAAGGAGCCGAGGTGAGGAAGGAGGCAGATTACGAGGTACCCTCTAGCAGCAGGCATTAAGAGGTGAGTAAAAAAAATTTTTTTTTTCCAAATGTTTTTACTCGTTTTTAATGCAGCTGATTTATGCAAAAATAATTTTAGGAGTGGAACTCCACTTTAACACTTTTTATATAAACTTATAAAAAATTAAGCAATGTAAAGTGTACTTAAAGCGGAGTTCCACCCAAAAGTGGAACTTCTGCTTATCTGATTCCTCCCCCTCTCCGGACCCGACCTTGAAGGTGAAAGGCTACACTGCCGGGTTCCCTTACCAGCAATGGTGGCAGCAGCACCCGACAGCTGATGGAAACATCAGATTTTTCTATATGCAGCTGCTCCTCTTATCCGGCTTCTTTCTGCCGCCCCCCAGTGCTCTCAGACCCCCCCTTATGTGCTCTCCAGCCCCCTCAATGCTCTCCAACCCCCCTCCAGTGCTTTCCAACATCCTCCTGTGCTCTCGGCCCCCCCGTGCTCTCCGCCATCCACCTGTGCTCTCCAGCCCCCCCATGCTCTCCTGCCCACCTCCTGTGCTCTCTAGCCCCCTCTGTGCTCCCGAACATTCCCCTGTGCTCTCGAGCTCCCCCAGTGCTCTCTGCCCCCCCACAGTGCTCTCCTCCTCCCCCTGTGTTCTCCTCCTCCCAGCCTGTGCTATCCGCCTCCCAGCCTGTGCTCTCTGGCCCCCAAGTGCTTTCCAATCCTCCAGTGCTCTCTGACATCTCCCTATGCTCTCCAGCCCCTGTGCTCTCCAGCCCTCCTCCTCTGTTCTCTGGCTCCCCCCCTGCTCTCTCTGCCCCACCTAGTGTTATCTGCTTCCCCCGTGTTCTCCGCCTCTCCCCTGTGCTCTCCACCTTCCTAGTACTCTCCAGGCCCCCCCCCCCAGTGCTCTCTGCTTTACCCCATGTTCTCTGCTTTTTCCCCTGTGCTCTCCACCCCCCAAGTGCTCTCCGCCTCTCCCACATCCCTGCCCTTGGCCCTCCCAGTGCTCTCCGCTACACCCCGTGTTCTCCACTTCCCCCATGTTCTCCGCTTCCCCGTGTTCTCTGCCCCTCCCCTGTGCTCTCCACCTCCCCCATGCTCTCTGAGCCCCCCTTTTGCTCTCCAGCCCCCCCTGTGTTCTCCAACCCCATGTTCTCTGCCTCCCCCTGTGCTCTCTCGCCCCATGCTCTCCGCCTTCCCCCCTGTGTTGTCCACCTCCCCTCCTGTGCTCTCCGATCCCCCTTCCAGTGCTCTCCGGGTCCCTGTTGCTCTCCAATCCACTCCATGCTCTCCGACTTCCTCCCTGTGCTCTCTGGCCCCACATCTCTTACCCAGCCCCGCCCCCCCGCCCCGCAGCTCTGCCAGGTTCCCCCCTCCCCTCTCCCATCAGGATGGAGAGTGGGGAAGGGGCCGGTTAACATGTTATGGGCTGCTCAGTCAAAATGCCCGGGCCTGTTTTTTGTCCCAGTCTGGGCCTAACCAAGAGTCAGACTTTTTGGCCATAACAGGTGGGCAAAGTCAATAATTTGGGTCCCTGAAGGATATAAGAAATCAGTGTGGCAATCAAATGGCTCCACTCAAAGCCAGAATGTTTTGGACAAACTGGAAATTTGAAGCCTCTGTAAAATAATTATAGCTATCAAAAAAAGATGCACATATTTGCTGTCATGTGGGTATAAAAAAATAAATAAATAAATAAACACATGGGTATACATCCAGTTCAGCTGAACCAACTTTGTTTTTTTAAGTTTTCCCTTTTTCCTACACAGGCATTTTCATGTGTAAAAATTCATGCCTCTTGCTAGAATAAGGTTACAAAGTAATTCATAGATCACTGGTATTAACCCCTACAAGGTCATAGAATATTTCATAGACTTCTGATAATAACTCCCAATAGATAAAAGAATAATAGGGAATGATAATAATAGGGCCCTACCAGGGCATATGATGTGTAGGCCACTGATATTAACCAGATGCCTTTTTTCACAGATGTTATCACAGTATTCACAGGCCAATGTTTCAGAAATGAAACAGGACAAGCTCTACAAACTACCTGGTTACTTAGAGAAGAGAGCTCAGATGCTAAACATAACTGGATGCAAACAAGGTACTGTATACACCTAGTAGACTCACTGTTGAGAATTAGAGACCATTTTAAAGGGATTTTGCATTTGCATCGAATCTTTACCTTTGACCAACTGTTTGAGAGGAGATCTTGGATGTCAACAACACTCAGTGTTGTATAAAAGCCTAAATTTAGGTAAAACTTAGCTGATTTTTTATAGGTAAAAATCAACACAAGGGACATCTATGCCTGCCCTTTCCATAGCTCTCATCCATTCATAGAAGCTGTACTATAGCTTTCAGGAATGAAAATCACTCTATAAATGGAGCACAGGCACATAAAATGAAAGGTCCACTTTCTCCATTCATAGAGCGCTTTTCACTCATACTGTTTTGCCCCCCCAAAAAAAAAATTCCACTAGCTGACATTGTTTTAAGCTGAACTCTAGGATTAAAAAAATTTAGGCCACAGCTGCCGATTAACATCAGAAAGAAGTTAGTGGACAATTGGACTGTAAAGCTGGCTATACATGGATCAAAATGTGTCCAGTTCAGCAGGGACAAGCTGAATTTTTATCCATGTATGGGCAGACTGGTTGTACACAATACAATCTATCGCTCGACTTGTGTACAACTAGCCTATCAGGTTTCTCTTGAAAGATCAGTGCCGCTGGCAATAATGATATAATACTACAGCAACCTGCTGGTTGATCAAACAAATGCATAATGTATGGGCTGCCTAAGGTTATGTCTCAACCGGCTGATTACTACCCAGACATTCATGTTTGTAGCACATACATGTACTGTATACTCTCTGCAGACACCCATGATGCCAGCTGAAATTTAGGTGATCAATAGCTATCTAATAGGAAAATTCAACATATAGACTCATGAACAGTGAAAGAGCCCATAGACATGTATGATCTGACCTCCCTCAAGCATTGCTCTTGGCACACAAATGTGACAGCTTGACTCAGCTTAGCTTCATGTTTGTTGCTATGTTAAACGTGTAGGGAAAGAGAGTGGAGGTGCAAAAGAACACACAGGGGGCGCAAATGCATAGTGTATTACCCAAGGTTTATTAAAAAAAACCAAACAGTCAAATAAATACTCACAAACAGATGCAATGCGCATGACACGCTCTGATGGTAAATCAATGTGGCAACGAATGACCGAGCAATTGGCGATGTTGGCAGGCATTTCAGGGACGCATCCCTCTGAGCTCTGGGGAAGGGGATGTGTGCCCGAAACACGTAAATCTGTTCTTTGTGAGTATTTATTTGACTGTTTGGTTTCTTTTATTAAACCTTGGGTAATGCACTAGGCATTTGCACCCCCTGTGTGTTGTTTTGCAATTCTTAGTTGGATTCCCTGTCTGATGAGGGGTTCACCGCTGAAGCATTGTCCTTGAGATTACATAGACCGTGCACTTATCCATGACTAGTGACTGACCTTTTGAAGGCTGGAGAAATCAATTGTTCTAAGGAGAGTGGAGGGGTAGCAGCACTGGAAGCCATCAGACATGCTTATAATTGGGAAATAAATGCACATTTTCTGAGCTAAACAATTGATTGTTCCTTCCAAAAGTCATCATACGTGGGTTCCAAGGACATGAGACCATTGCCTTCTCTGGTCAAATAACAGTTGGCTTGAGCGACTGTATCTAGGTCTACCTTAAAAAAGTCAGGACTGTAACATGCATAGCATATGTAGCATTCAACGAGTGCAATGGCCCAGAGTGTATACAGTACTACTTAGCAACCAGCATCTATTGAGTCAATGAACACTTCGGTTAGCGATAACAGCACAGCCTACAGTGCAGGGGTCAGGAATATGTAGCATACAACATAGCACTTAGAATGCAGGGGTAGATACATACATCTCCCACTGCCCATGAACACTGTTCCACTACAGGACACAGTAGTGACCTGGGGTCCTAAAAAATAACTAGTAAGTGCAGAGGGGGGGAAAGGAGAGAGATACTACTGGTAGTGATGGTTTCTGCAGAGACTTTAGGGGACAATGGGGGTTATTTACGAAAGGCAAATCTACTTTGCACTACAAGTGCAAACTACAAGTGCAAAGTGCACTTGAAATTGCACTGAAAGTGCACCTGGAAGTGCAGTCGCTGTAAATCTGAGGGGTAGATCTGAAATGAGGGAAAACCCTGCTGATTTTATCATCCAATCATGTGCAAGCTAAAATGCTGTTTTTTTATTTTCCTTGCATGTCCCCTTCGGATCTACAGCGACTGCACTTCCAAGTGCACTTTCAGTGCAATTTCAAGTGCACTTTGCACTTGTAGTTTGCACTTGTAGTGCAAAGTAGATTTGCCTTTCGTAAATAACCCCCAATGTATTTTCATCAGAATAGTGTGTAGTAGCGTGGGCAGCAGAAGTATTTTCCCCCTGCTTTGCAGGGATTTCTGGTTTAAAAACAGAGTTGCTTAATACAGAAAAAAGGACAGTTCAACAATCAAAATCATTGAACTTTTTTGTCCCATCCATGGTAAACCAAATTTGTGGATGTGTGCTTAAAGGTTCACATAAATGCACATGTTTTTGCAGGTAAAAAAAAAGTGCATTTATTTTTTTTCCCCCAGGAGCCTGCAGGGCAATACACTCAGTCTTTCTTCCTCCAGCTTTGTATCTGTATATCCATACAGGCACAAAGCTAAAGAAAAAATGAATGAACTACACGCGTGCTGATCAGTGTGATTGCAGTTCGTTGAAACTACAAGTCCATCTGCCACAGTGGCAGATGGGACTTGTAGTTTTTCTCATTCATAGATCCTTGTGAATGAATGACACAGCTTTGGGGACGGAGCCCTGCAAAGTTGCACCGTTTTTAAACGTGACAGCGGTTACAGGCAGAGGAACCCCCGCCGCTGTCATGGGTGGGGGTGAGGTGCGCTGCTTAATAGTAACACATTACACCCTAAATACGTGTGTGACATGCAACAAGGTACCAGAGGTGTATTTATCCTTCAATTTTTCCCTGTTTTACAAGTTTATTTAATGAGGAGAAGCTGAAAGTGCAAT
This sequence comes from Aquarana catesbeiana, assembly GCF_042186555.1. Taxonomy (NCBI): domain Eukaryota; kingdom Metazoa; phylum Chordata; class Amphibia; order Anura; family Ranidae; genus Aquarana; species Aquarana catesbeiana. The sequence continues at coordinate 143,079,054 of NC_133324.1, read as the reverse complement.
AATCCTTGGCAAGCAATTGACAATATTTTGAAACAGCAACCAATTGGCATTCATCTTATGCAGCGTACACATGGTCGGACTTTTCGACCGGACTGGTCTGACGGACCGAGTCCGGTGGACAATCAGATCGTGTGTGGGCTTCATCGGACCTTCAGCAGACTTTTCCAGATGGACAAAAACCGACGCTAGGGCAGCTATTGGCTACTGCCTATCAACTTCCTTATTTTAGTCCGGTGTACGTCATCACGTACGAATCCGTCGGACTTTGGTGTGATCGTGTGTAGGCAAGTTCGTTTGTTAAAAAGTCAGTTGGAAGTCCGTCAAAAGTCAGTTGAAGGTCCGTCGGAAAGTCCGTCGGACCAGTCCAGTCGAAAAGTCTGCCCATGTGTACGCGGCTTTACATTGAGGAAGAGTGTTTTTTTTTAAAACAATAAGCTTTTATTGATGTTAAAAGATAACATTTGTACAATCATACTAACTTTTGTACATGAGTATCATATAGAATAATAACTGTATATAATTTAATTTAATGATAGAGTATTTTACTAGAGAAACCAACAAGATGGCTTTGTAATCAGCCTATCTTTACATCAATTGTTTATTTGAAATATTATTTCATAAATATTATTAAATAATAATAATATACATCAACACCGTTCTTCTAAAATAGGTTCTACAATATGTTGGTGTTAGTTGCTTAGTAAATAGCTGCATGTAACCAAAACATTTTCTTTTTATTCTCTTTTAAAGTTGGCTTTAATGTATTTTACCAGATACCATAATACCTGCCTTGGATCAAATGGCGTTAGTGAAGATAAACAAACCATTTACTGCTTTTGACTTCAAAATGATTATTGAAACTAAATCAAAATCTTTTTTCCAGACAAAGTGACAGCACAGAGGAAAATACACGTATACATACGCAGACATTATCTGTATGGTAATTATAAATAAATTATAAACAGTAACACAACCAGTGTCTCATTTGTTGTCATTCAAATACTATTAATGTGGAACTAAAGTTCCACACATTACTTTTACCTATAGGTAAGCCGATAATAAGGCTTACCTATAGGCAGGGCCGCTGATAGAAATCATAGGGCCCCATACAGCCTACCTGACGGGGCCCCCTTCAGCCCCACCCCTGGTCCCACCCCTGGTCCCTCCTTCAGCCCCACCCATGGCCCTGCTCCCTGGCCCCTCCCCAGACCCACCTTGAAAAAAGTGCAGGTTTGTCTTCAAGTGCTATTTATCTTTCTCCAGCTAGTTATAAGTTTGATTATCCAAAAGAAATACTGTTTTCAGATGAGAACAGACCTCCTGTCAATGCCATAATGCATGCAATGCCTGCAGAGGGATTGCAGACATCCTACAGGAGATGATCAGAGACTGCAGACATACTGCAAGAGACAGTCAGAGACTGCAGACATGCTACAAGAGACGGTCAGAGACTGCAAACATACTACAAGAGACGGTCAGAGACTGCAGACATTCTACAGGAGATGGTTAGGGACTGCATATATAGTACAGGAGATGTCAGAGACTGCATACATAGTACAGGAGATGGTCAGAGACTGCATATATAGTACAGGAGATGGTCAGAGACTGCATATATAGTACAGGAGATGGTCAGAGACTGCAGACATAGTACAGGAGATGGTCATAGACTGCAGACATAGTACAGGAGATGGTCAGCAGGAAAGAATATGTTGTTAATTCAAACATAAAATAAAACCCTTTTAGTATCACCTGGCTCATTGCCAAAACAGTGGGGGGAAAAAAAGAGGATAGCATCCAATCAGCAATCAGAAAGGAGTATACTGATAAGTGAACATCTCATGAGGGACAAGATTCCTACATAAGGATAAGAAGAAACTAGACAGAACACAAGTGTGCAGCACCCCCCTGTGTGATAGACACAAACTGGATAGGAGGGTGCAGCAGAGGTGGGGGATGTGCGGCTTCTATACACTCAGCACGTGATATACTTTAAGGATGACAAGCTGGTCGGCTATCTGACTTCATGTTGGAAATGACCCCCCTCCTCCCCCGCGCAAGCAGCTCAACACCTGAAAGACGTCTTCCTGTGCTTCATTCTGGGAATGTAGTGACTGTTACGTCTGTTCTCTTATCACCAAAGGGTAATGACAGGTGATTGGACTGCCCGGTCCAGACAGCAGCCTGTTCTGTCGGAGCCCCCATGCAGCGGTTTTCACACACAGCACACAGGTGGGACGTGAGAGACTCCTAAACTACAGTGGGATATTTACATTACATGCAGCCAGTGAAATACTTTTTTTTTTTATTCTGCACTCTCAATTATTCAGATTGCCCGGGCCTCCCTGCTGGCTGGGCCCGGCACAACAGGGCCAGTTGTCCTGGCTTATCAGCGGCCCTGCCTATAGGTAGTATAAATATCTCCTAAACATGCACCGTTTAGAAGATATTTACATTACATGCAGCCAGTGACATCACTGGCGCATGCGCTCTGAAGAAAAGGCCAGCTGTGCTGTTCCTTCTGATCCCTGTGCCGTAATCTGCGTCTCCTTCACGCATGTGCAGGAGTGACATCATCGCGGCTCCGGCCAGTCACAGAGCCAGAGTCCGCGAACCTGGAAGCAAGACGGGCGAATATGGGAGCCTGCTGCAGCTCTGAGATCTCAGCGCAGGAGGGCTTAGTTTTAAGGTAAGTTTAACATAATGTGCTAGTATGCAATGCATACTAGCACATTACGTCTTTACCTTGCAGGGTGTAAAAAAAGAAATAAAGTCCAGTGGTTTACAACCGCTTTAATATACACAGTATGTGCAAAGAGGAAGCATTGTCCAAAGGAGTCAGGTCTGAGCCCCTCCAAAAATTCCACACTTTTTAAAATTTGTCCAAACAGTTTCTATTAGTATGGATGAAATTTTTCATATGGAATTATTTGGTCAACCAAAAGGATACATTGATGTAGATTAGGAGGAAGCTGGTTGCATCCATCTTAACCCCCCCTGGCTGTATTGCCGAGTCTGGCTCGGGGTGAGATCTTAGTACCAGAAGCGGTAACCCCGAGCCAGACTCGGGATCGCATCGCTGGATCCTGGAAGACGTGACTTACCTTGTCTCCGGGATCCCGCGATGTTCTCCCGCTGTGTTCGGCGGCCGGATCTTCCGCCCGATCCACTGTGTGCCCTGGCTTCCGTTCCCTGCGAGCGTAGCGACGCAGGGGGTGGAACCGGCGGCAAATTCAAAATGTATAAAGCACAAACACACTGACACATTGTAATCCTATTGGATTACATTACTAAATAAAATAAAATTGACCTCAGATTGCCCCCCAGTGCTTTGTCCAGTGCCCCTGCCTGCAGTTTTACTGTACTTTCTGTCTGGAAACTGCAGAGCGACCATGGCATCAAAAAAGCGCGCTTCAACCTCAAAAGCGGCATATGACCTGCTGGAAAATAGCGACAGCGAGACAGAATCGCTTGCAGAAGTGAGTGATAGCGATTCATGGGGAAGTTCATCATCAGGCACGGAAAGCGATTTCAGCGATGATCCTGCGACTGTGCCCAGTGATGTGCGGACTTGGTGCTCGATTGATTGCGGTAGGGAGCACACAGCGCCCCCAAGGTTCCCGTTTACCGGAGCGCCTGGTATCAAAGTGGAGGTTGAAGATGACAGCCCCTTGGGATACCTCCAACTCTTTTTGACTGAGGAAGTCATAGAAAGAATTGTTACAGAGACCAATCGGTACCAGGAGCAACAAGCTGCTATACCTCTGAGGTTTTCAAGGAGCAGAAATGGGAACCAGTGACCAAGGAGGACATCTGGAAGTTTCTGGGCCTAATTATTCTCCAACGAGTGGTGGGGAAACCCCTGCAAAAGTGGTACTGGACAACCAACAAAATATTAGCCACACCATCATGTCGGAATACAAATTTTCTCTCATAATGAAATATCTGCATTTTCAAAATAATGAAGAATTTGATGAGACTTCTCATCCAGCTCCAAAACTGAAAAAGATTTGGGACCTATATCAAATTATTCTGAAAAATTTCCAGCAGACCTATGTACCAGATAGAGACATCAGTATTGACGAAAGTCTAATGGCCTACAAAGGAAGACTTAGCTGGATATAGTACATCGCATCTAAGAGAGCACGATTCGGCATAAAATCATTCATGCTCTGTGAAGCCAGCACTGGTTACATATGGAATTCGGTGCCTGGCAAAAGGCAAAATGATGGCACTAAGATGGCGCGATAAAAAAGATGTGTGCCTAATGAGTACCATTCACAACACCTCTACTGTCATGGTACATACAAAAGGTGGAAAAGACGTAATGAAACCTCAACTCGTAATGGACTACAACAACTCCATGGGAGGTGTTGACAGAGCTGACCAGGCCATGACTTTTTATCCTGCTATGAGAAAGCAACAAAAAAAATATTACAAAAAAATCTTCAGGCATCTTCTTGAACAGTGCCTGTGGAATGCGTTCATTCTTCTAAAAGAGTGACAGGCCTGTGATTCATGCAGACTTTGTTTGGAAAGTTGCCGAACTTATATTTCTCAAGTACCAAACATCAACCACTGTAAATAGATCTGGAAGTCGTGCTGCTGGTGTTGTGAACGCGGAACGCCTGACAGGTCGACATTTTATGGACCACATTCCACCAACGGAAAAGAAGGCAGCACCCACAAGGATGTGTGTGGTTTGCTGCTCTAAACGTGACGACACAGGAAGGAAAATCAGAAAAGAAACCCGGTTCTACTGTCCTGACTGTGACGTCGGACTTTGTGCTGTACCCTGTTTTAAAATTTTCCATACCCGAGATGTTTACTAAAGCAAAGCAATATGACTACTAATATTGCACTCTTGTTTGGCCAAAAAAAATGTCAGTGTTTTTTGATTTATATTATTTACTAAAATTTATTGAATAAAAAGTATTATTACTATTATATTATTATTTGTTATTATTTATAGTTATTTATTATATTATAATTTATGATTTTGTGTTTCAAACTTTATCATACCCGAGATGTCTACTAGACTCTTGTTTGGACAGATTTCAGTGAGTTATTCCTAAGAATTACAGGCCTACAATAAAAAACGCCACATTTCCATGCAAAAATAATGGTACCGCTTTCAGCACCTAAAATCCGAAATAATCATACAGCCAGGGAGGTTAAAGCTCTCACTTTATAGGTCATAAAAAGCTCCCAACCTAGGACACCAAACAGGAAAATCTCAGAGGAGCAGGGGATGGACATGGTGATCAGGGAGGACATTAAGTCTGTCACTTGGGACCAAAAATTGATTACAGGACATGACCATATCCAATGGACAAAGTCTACTTGGGGTTGTTGACAGCATGTACAGTTTGTATAACCAATCCTTTCTGTGTAGGTGAGTTGGTTTTAGATATGCTTGGTGGATAATGTACAGTTCAATGAGCTTGTTTTTGACAGCTGAAGATACTGACAAATTTAATTTCAAAATATCCCAATCACCAGATGACAAGGATAACATTAGTGTTTGCCACTATAGTAAACATCTTTGTTCGCAAGCCTGGAAATGTTGCTCAAAAAGTGTGAACTTGTTTTTGCGAAAGCCCGATTATTAAACAGGCTAACATTTATTTTATATATATATATATATATATATATATATATATATATATTGGAAACTGGAGATAACCAGGTGCAAATTACGCCACCCCTGACCTGTATTACCACCTCCGCGCTATGTTAATAAATGTCAAAACCCTACCAAAGCTGCCACTTAACAATAAAATATATATAAACCGAATTAACCAAAAGAAAATTATAGATGAAATAGTGGCGCTAATCCCCAGGTGGGGAGATGCCAGACACTCTTATCCAGCCAGTGAGCTGAATACAGACGTGACTAGAGAAAAAGTGAAAAAACATATATTGCTAAATATCCCAAAAAGTAAAAATTAATATTAAATAAAATAAAAAATTCAATATGAGCTCATATAAATTATAACACTCAGTGAAAGTGATATACAAATATATAAATCCAAGAAAAAATATATAATGAAAATTGAGCACAGTAAATATCTATAAAGTCCAGAAACCAATCAATCGTGAAAAATAATCGTGAAAATATTTGAAGACAGTCCAAAAAAAGGAGTGAGGGTGACTCCAAAACTGCTCAGCTGTGTTTTCAAACATCCACCACACCTCTGTGACGTGAATCCACTCCCTGCTGAAATTCAAACTCACCAGCTGTTAAGGCTGGTTAAGGGGTTCCATGATTAAATCTTTATGATGAAACATGTCGGGGCGTAGCTACAAGGCGATCTCACACGAGTGCTAGAGGAGGGAGTGAAGGGGGACAGAGCGGAGCTCCAGTGAAGGGACGAGTGCTGCAGACGGGTGAGACGAACGTGAGCACACACACCTCCTGGGTCCGCCGTGGCCTGCCTGTTGTTATTTCGGTTGCTATTGCTTGCTGTGCTGTGGGAGTTCTCCATTTGCCGTGAAGTGACTTGCCTGTTATTTTATTTTAAATGTGAGTTCATTACAAGTTGTTTTATATGTGATTAAATCTTTTAAACGAGATTACACTATTGGAGCTTCTTTTATTTTTACGTCATACTTACCAACCTGAGAAAAGCGGTGTTCCTATGGAGCAGTGGAGGTGTATGCTCGCATGTTAACCCCCATGTAAGTGGGTTAGAGGCTCTGTCAGGCCAAACACGAGAGTGAGAGGCCTTAACAGCTGGTGAGTTTGAATTTCAGCAGGGAGTGGATTCACGTCACAGAGGTGTGGTGGATGTTTGAAAACACAGCTGAGCAGTTTTGGAGTCACCCTCACTCCTTTTTTGGACTTTCTTCAAATATTTTCACTATTATTTTTCACGATTGATTGGTTTCTGGACTTTATAGATATTTACTCCGCTCAATTTTCATTATATATTTTTTCTTGGATTTATATATTTGTATATCACTTTCACTGAGTGTTATAATTTATATTAGCTCATATTGAATTTTTTATTTTATTTAATATTCATTTTTACTTTTTGGGATATTTAGCAATATATGTTTTTTCACTTTTTCTCTAGTCACGTCTGTATTCAGCTCCCTGGCTGGATAAGAGTGTCTGGCATCTCCCCACCTGGGGATTAGCGCCACTATTTCATCTATAATTTTCTTTTGGTGAATTCGGTTTATATATATATATATATATATATATATATATATATATATATATATATATATATATATATATACACAGTGGGGACGGAAAGTATTCAGACCCCCTTAAATTTTTCACTCTTTATTATATTGCAGCCATTTGCTAAAATCATTTAAGTTCATTTAAGCCACACACATGTCTATATAAGACCTTACAGCTCACAGTGCATGTCAGAGCATATGAGAATCATGAGGTCAAAGGAGCTGCCTGAAGAGCTCAGAGACAAAATTGTGGCAAGGCATACATCTGGCCAATTTTACAAAAAAGTTTCTGCTGCACTTAAGGTTCCTAAGATCACAGTGGCCTCCATAATCCTTAAATGGAAGACGTTTGGGATGACCAGAAACCTTCTAGTGCTGGCTGTCTGGCCAAACTGAGCTATCGGGGGAGAAGAGCCTTGGTGAGAGAGGTAAAGAAAAACCCAAAGATCACTGTGGCTGAGCTCCAGAGATGCAGTCGGGAGATGGGAGAAAGTTGTAGAAAGTCAACCATCACTGCAGCCCTCCACCAGTCGGGAATTTCATGGCAGAGTGGCCCGACGGAAGCCTCTCCTCAGTGCAAGACACATGAAAGCCCGCATGGAGTTTGCTAAAAAAAGACCTGAAGGACTCCAAGATGGTGAGAAATAAGATTCTTTGGTCTGATGAGACCAAGATAGATCTCTTTGGCCTTAATTCTAAGCGGTATGTGTGGAGAAAACCAGGCACTGCCCATCACCTGTCCAATACAGTCCCAACAGTGAAGCATGGTGGTAGCAGCATCATGCTGTGGGAGTGTTTTTCAGCTGCAGAGACAGGACGACTGGTTGCAATCGAGGGGAACATGAATGTGGCCAAGTACAGGGATATCCTGGACGAAAACCTTCTCCAGAGTGCTCAGGACCTCAGACTGGGCCGAAGGTCTACCTTCCAACAAGACAATGACCCTAAGCACACAGCTAAAATAATGAAGGAGTGGCTTCACAACAAGTCCGTGACTGTTCTTGAATGGCCCAGCCAGAGCCCTGACTTAAACCCAATTGAGCATTTCTGGAGAGACCTAAAAATGGCTGTCCACCAACGTTTACCATCCAACCTGACAGAACTGGAGAGGATCTGCAAGAAGGAATGGCAGAGGATCCCCAAATCCAGGTGTGAAAAACTTGTTGCATCTTTCCCAAAAAGACTCATGGCTGTATTAGATCAAAAGGGTGCTTCTACTAAATACTGAGCAAAGGGTCTGAATACTTAGAACCATGTGATATTTCAGTGTTTCTTTTTTAACAAATATGCAAAAATGTCTACAATTCTGTGTTTTTCTGTCAATATGGGGTGCTGTGTGTATATTAATGAGGAAATAAAATGAACTTAAATGATTTTAGCAAATGGCTGCATTATAACAAAGAGTGAAAAATGTAAGGGGGTCTGAATACTTTCCGTCCCCACTGTATATATACACATACACATCCATACACACACACACACAGACAGTTGTGCTCAAAAGTTTGCACACCCTGGTAGAAATTGTGAAATTTTGGCATTTATATTGAAAATATGACTGATCATGCCAAAAAACTGTCTTTTATTTAACCACTTCAATACTGGGCACTCCCCCCCCCCCCTTCCTGCCCAAGAAAACTTTCAGCTTTCAGCGCTGTCACTCTTTACATGACAATTGTGCGGTCATGCTACACTGTACCCAAACAAAATTTTTAGAATTTTCTTCCCACAAATAGAGCTTTCTTTTTGTGTTATTTGATCACCTCTGCGATTTTTATTTTTTGCTAAACAAATAAAAAAAGACCGAAAATTTTGTAAAAAAAAGTTTTTCTTTGTTTTTGTTAAACAAATTTTTGTAAATAAGTACATTTTCTCCTTCACTGATGGGCACTGATGAGGCTGCACTGCCAGGCACTGATAAGGTGGCACTGATTAGCACTGATGAGGTGTCACCGATGAGGTGGCACTGATGGCGACTGATGATGGGCACTGATATGCAGCACTGATGGGCACTCATAGGCGGCACAGATGGGCACTCATAGGTGGCACAGATGAGCACTAAAAGGTGGCACTGATGTGTACTTATGGGTGACACTGATGGGCACTGATAGGTGGCACTGATGGGCACTGATAGGTGGGTACTGATGGGCATGGATGGGCACTGATGGTGGCACTGATGGACACTGATGAGTGGCACTGATTGACACTGATAGATGGCACTGATTGGCATCACTGATTAGTAGGTACTGGCAGGTATTGCTGGTGGGCACTGATTGGCATCATGTGTGCGCACACATTGGCATCATGTGTGGACACACGTTGCCACCCATGGCCACCAGGGATGCCATCCCTGGGGGTCATCAGTGGTGGCCATCCCTAGTGTTCCTGGTGGCATCCCTGGTGGTCCAGGGTGGGCATTCGAGGGGGGCTGCGCTGATAAACAATCAGCTTAGAGCCCCCCTGTCAGGAAAGCCACCGATCGCTCTCCTCTGCTCGTGTCTGTAAGACTTGAAAAGTCGATAAATCGTGATCAGCTGTGATTGGATAGGGCTGATCACTCTGACTGAGACTATTTACCTAGTTCGATGATGATCGCCTGCGATGCGCACCGGCTTGTTATCTTGACCACGTCTTATGACGTCCGGTCAGGATATCGCAAACACTTTGTCATTTTGCTATATGGCGGGCGGCAAGTGGTTAAGGATAGTGATTACATGAAGCCATTTATTATCACATTTTGGATCCTTTTTAAATCATAATGATGACAGAAATCACACAAATGGTCCTGATAAAAAGTTTACATACCCTGGAATATTTGGCTTTGGTACAGACACAGAAGGTGGCACATACGGGCTAAAATGGCAATTAAAGGTTAATTTCTCACATTTGTGGCTTTTTAAATCACAGTTAGTGTCTGTGTATAAATAGTCAATGGGGGTTATTTATGAAAGACAAATCCACTTTGCACTACAAGTGCAAACTACAAGTGCAAAGTGCACTTGAAATTGCACTGAAAGTGCAGTCGCTGTAAATCTAAGGGATAGATCAGAAATGAGGGGAAGCTCTGCTGATTTTATCATCCAATCATGTGCAAGCTAAAATGCTGCTTTTTATTTTCCTTGCATGTCCCCCTTGGATCTACAGCGACTGCACTTCCAAGTGCACTTTCAGTGCACTTTCAAGTGCACTTTGCACTTGTAGTTTGCACTTGTAGTGCAAAGTGGATTTGCCTTTCGTAAATAACCCCCAATGGGTATGTTAGCTCTCACATGGATGCACTAAGCAGGCTAGACACTGAGCCATGAGGAGGTAGAAAAGAACTGTACCAAGGCCAAACATTCCAGGGTATGTAAACTTTTTATCAGGGCCATTTGGGTGATTTCTGTTATCATTATGATTTCAAAAGGATCCAAAAAACTATATGATAATAAATGGCTTTATGTGATCACTATCCTTAAATAAAAGAGTTTTTTGGCATGATCAATCATACTTTCAATATTAATGCCAAAATGTCACAATTTCTGCCAGGGTATGCAAACTTTTGAACTCAACTGTGTGATATATATATGTATATATATATATATATATATATATATATATATATATATATATATATATATATATATATATATACACATACATACACAGTATCTCACAAGAGTGAGTACACCCCTCCACATTTTTGTAAATATTTTATTATATCTTTTCATGTGACAACAATGTAAAGTAGTAAGTGTACAGCTTGTATAACAGTGTAAATTTGCTGTCCCCTCAAAATAACTCAACACACAGCCATTAATGTCTAAACCGCTGGCAACAAAAGAGAGTAGACCCCTAAGTGAAAATGTCCAAATTGGGCCCAAAGTGTCAATATTTTGTGTGGCCACCATTATTTTGCAGTACTGCCTTAACCCTCTTGGACATGGAGTTCACCAGAGCTTCACAGGTTGCCACTGGAGTCCTGGTGGATGTTAGAGACCTTGTGCTCCTCCACCTTCCGTCTGAGGATGCCCCACAGATGCTCAACAGGGTTTAGGTCTAGAGACATGCTTGGCCAGTCCATCACCTTTACCCTCAGCTTCTTTAGCAAGGCAGTGGTCGTCTTTGGGGTGTGTTTGGGGTCGTTATCATATTGGAATACTGTCCTGCAGCCCACCGAAGGGAAGGGATCATGCTCTGCTTCAGTATGTCAAAGTACATGTTGGCATTTATGATTCCCCCAATGAACTGTAGCTCCCCAACACTCATGTAGCCCCAGACCATGACACTCCCACCACCATGCTTGACTGTAGGCAAGACACACTTGTCTTTGTACTCCTCTCCTGGTTGCCGCCAAACACGCTTGACACCATCTGAACCAAATAAGTTTATCTTGGTCTAATCAGACCACAGGACATGGTTCCAGTAATCCACGTCCTTAGTAGGGATGAGCCGAACACCCCCCGATTCGGTTCGCACCAGAACCTGCGAACGGACCGAAAGTTTGCGCGAACTTTAGAACCCCATTAAAGTCTATGGGACTCGAACGTTCAAAATCAAAAGTGCTAATTTTAAAGGCTAATATGCAAGTTATTGTCCTAAAAAGAGCTTGGGGACCCGGGTCCTGCCCCAGGGGACATGTATCAATGCAAAAAAAAAAGTTTTAAAAACAGTCGTTTTTTCGGGAGCAGTAATTTTAATGATGCTTAAAGTGAAATATTCCTTTAAATATCGTACCTGGGGGTGGCTATAGTATGCCTGTAAATGCCTGGCGCATGCTTCCCGTGCTTAAAATGACATTTTTAAAGGAATAAAAGTCATTTAAAACTTCTTGCAGGTTTAATGTAATGTCGGGTTCCGGCAATATGGATGAAAATCAGTGAGACAAACGGCATGGGTACCCCCCCCCCCACAGTCCATTACCAGGCCCTTTGGGTCTTGTATGGATATTAAAGGGAACCCCACACCTAAATTAAAAAAAGGAAAGGCGTGGTGTCCCCAGGCCCTATATACTCTGAACAGCAGTATACAGGCGGTGCAAACAAGACAGGGACTGTAGGTTTGTTGTTAAGTAGAATCTGTCTGTAATTTTGAACTGACACATTTTTAAAGTGTAGCTCCAGCCAAAAAAATCTATTTTTAAGCTTTTTGGAAAACATAGGGAAGGGTTATCACCCCTGTAACATTTGTTTTGCTGTCTGTGCACCTCTTCAGAAGATTTCACCTCTCTTTCTGTCCCAATGACAAATGTTTTTTGAAAATTTGGGGTTTTTAGTGAAATAAGGATTTTTGATAAAGCATCAGTGAAGAGGAGACACGTTTTTCCCATTAACTCTTACAGGAGAGAATTTCCCTTCCTAGGGGTAGATTTCATCTCACTTCCTGTTGTCTCCTTCCGTTTGCAAGTAGGATTCGTTTGTAAGTTGGATGTTTGAAAGTAGGGGCCTGCCCCATATACTCTGCAGAAATTGGGGCCTTAGGTGTTGGTGTTGCCACAACACTGTAAGCTCTCACAGTTACACTTGGTGGGCGCAGGAACGGGTCCTGCTGTGAAATATTCGATCAAGAATTGTAATTACATGCCATTGTTGAACAGTGGTAGAAAAATTGGGCCTTTGGTGGTGGTGGTGGTGCAGGTGCCATAACACTGTAAGTCCTCACAGTTACTCTTGGTGGGTGCTGAAATGGACCCTGCTATTATATCAAGAATTGTAATTACATGCACCTGTTGAACAGGGGCAGAAAAATTGGGCCTTTGGTGATGGTGGTGGTGGTGCTGGTGCCGCAACACTGTAAGCCATCACAGTTACTCTTGGTGGGCGCAGGAATGGGCCCTGCTGTGAAATATTAGATCAAGAATTGTAATTACATGTCCCTGTTGAACAGGGGCAGAAAAATTGGGCCTTAGGCACTGATGCCACAACACTGCAACCCCTCACAGATGCTATGGAGTGCAGTAATGAGCCCTGCTGCAAAGTATTGCATCAAAAATTGTAATTACACGCCCCTGTTAAACAGGGGCTGAAAAATTGGGCCTTGGGCACTGGTGCTGGTACCACAACACTGCAACCCCTCACAGGTGCTATAGTTGGAGCGCAGGAATGAGCCCTGCTGCAAAGTATTGCATCAAAAATTGTAATTACACGCTCCTGTTAAACAGGGGCAGAAAAATTGGGCCTTGGCCACTGGTGGCGGTGCCCAGAACCAAAAATGTTCTTACAAGCTATCACCATGAAAATTGAGGAGGAAGAGGATTGTCACTCAGCATAACAGGATAGTCACTCAGCATCAGCATAGGCAGTCTTGAAGGGATCTCACATTTAAAAAAAAATCAATCGGTTACATCAGCATCAGGTGCTTGGTAGGTTGGTGACCACCGCTCCAGGTAACTGGGTTTAAATTTCCCGTCCTCCGCTGGGTGAATGGTTGTGAGAGCTCCAGGTGCTGGCAATTGCTATTCCAATGGTATAGGTGCAATGAAAAATCTGGACTGCCGCACTCCGGATTGGAATAATAAAGGTAAAATCTTCTTTATTGAAAAAATGACATAATTTAAAATGCTTACATTGCTCTGTTAAAATGATACAGCATAACCGCTGACGCGTTTCACGCTCCCATAGAGCGCTTACTCATAGCTGGTTTGTACAACAATGAAGGCCACTTATATACACATTATACGTCTCACACATGACCCCATACTGATTGTATAACTCTAAACAGCTGATCGTTAGGTTGTGTGGCATCTTAACATGGAGTTAATTGGGTGTGTGTTTTATGGTGGAGTGTTTATTAACGACGTGAATGTGCAGACAAGATGTTCCTATAGACAATACAAAAAAAAAACATAAATAAAAAGTTTATATTGCTTTAAAAGTCTTTTGAAGAAGGAAAGTTAGGGAGATATAAAGTTTCCTTTCTTTCCACGGGACTGAGATAGGTGCTAAAACTGACGCTTAGACGTATAAACATGTAAACCATTATATAAATGAATACAGGTATGTGTGAGCCGTGTGGTCCAGCAGCCACGGCATAGTGTGAAAGGTATCATATATCTACTCGGTTTACAAATATTATGAGAATATTATATAAATGAGGATGTTATAAAGGTTGTTATAAAAAATACTGTGAAAAACCACTGTGTTTTATAAACGACAAGATCTTACATGTGAAGATCTGTGACAATGTTTGCATAACTTTCAGATTTCATGACCTTATGTGAAATCTACCAAATTTGAAATGCTAACAAGGTGTATGTATATATGGTGTGTGGGTGCTTTTTTAATGATTTGAAATCTACAAGGAGAAAAAGTGTTTTATAAATGCATGTATATGTGCATTTATGTATATCGTAAATCTAAAAAGTGAAAATGAAAAATAAAGTGGAAATCAACATAAAACGTGAAAAGTGCATGTGTATATATATCTATCATCGTGAAAGTATATATAGAATATATATAAAATTAAATAAAGTAGAAACTGAACCATGTGTTGGTGTCTTAACTGAAAAGCACGATCAATAAATGATCTATGTGTGAATATATATTTCCCATACAATCTCCTACATATATACCTGTCGAGCTTATAATACATGAACAGGAAGTAAACGATAATAAAACATATCATGCACTAATAATTCCGTGGCTCAAACTCTCAAAAATATATCTTTAAAAGCATATGTTTATCAACCTGATAACATTCACTGTGGTTAAACAATAAGATAAACGTTTACTAAGCGTATTGTTTTGCAGCAATCTCATCTCTTGATGTACCGTCTTCATATGTATAGGCAGAACTATATGAGGTAAAGAAGAAAAATGTCACGTCTAAATATGTTATCATCCCCCTCATCCATCTGAAGTGTGGCATTAAAATACACATGTTTCTAAGTAAATGCCAATTCAAGTGAGTGACTAGATAGACATGTGGACGGTATACCTCTTTGCTCGCTACAACCCCCGGTATAGGATGGTGTGTATGTGGGCCCTATGAAAGTGAAAAATGGACGTATGCATTCAGAATTATGAGGGCTATTCCTATGAAGCCGGTGTTGTAGCTTGCTTGCAGCTACCATTGAACAATGGTGTCTGATTGGAGATGAAGAATAAATAACTAAACGGACAAACCAAAAGTCGGTGAATATAACCCATAGTGTCCTTTTGGTATGAGTGTATAGATATATCTCCAATCGTTCATCCATGTGAAAATGTAAATACAAGAACCTCATCAAGGTTTTATTTTGAAAAAGAAGAGAAGGAATATTTAAGCCAGACAATATGAGACCAAACTATTGGATCGTTGCAATTTAAGCTCTTATGCAATTTTTTAATTGGGGTTGATGGGTAAGTGGATGACTAGAAGGAGAGGTGAGAGGACAGAAGTGCAGATATATTGCTGGACATGTCTTTCAGAAATATTATTCATAGAAATGTGAAACGTCCCACTCAAAGTTTAACCCCCGTGGGATTCTAGTGTCTAATGAGAATATCCAAAGGACTTCTCGTTTACACAATATCTGGAATCTGTCTCCTCCCCTCACTGGTGTCATGATTTTCTCAATCCCTTGGATAACTAAACTGGAGATGTTTTTGTGGTGTGTGAAAATCCAGTGTTTTGATACATTTGTCAAAATCTCCTTCTCAATATTATACAGGTGATCATGTAGCCTATCTCTGAGACGTCGTGTTGTGCGTCCAACATATTGTACCTGGCAGCTGGTGCATGTAATGACATACACTACAAATTTGGTGTTGCAGTTTATAAAAGCGGGGATCAAAAACTCTTTTTGGCTGCTGCATGATCTTATGTATTGGCCGGTTTTAATATACCCGCAATAATTGCAAGTTTTTATTCCACATTTAAAATTGCCTGTGAAATTAAGCCAATTTGTTTTGGTACGTTTGGTTGTAAATAGGCTAGGAGACAGTGAGCGTCCCAGCGTGGGTGCTTTGCGAGAAACAACCTTGATCCCTTTAGAGAGGATGTTGTTGTAAATTGGGTCATTGTACAGTACCGGAAGATGTTTCACAATGATTTTCTTTATTGTGTTAAATTCTGTACTGTATGGGGTGGAAAAGACTGGAGTCCTCGGGGATGTTTCTCTTTTATGTTGGGTTTTTCTATGTGGTTTCTTATTTAGAAGTGGGACCTTGGGATAGATTTTACTGTATTGAGTGCTTTTAATATAGATGTATCTTTGTAACCTCGAGCTTTAAACCTATGCGCCATTTTTTCGCCCTCTGCTTCAAAAACTTCAGGGGAACTACATAAACGCTTTAACCTCAAGAACTGGCTGTATGGTATGCCTGTGATAGTGTGTTTAGGGTGTGCAGAGTCGGCTCTGAGTAGAGTGTTGCCACTGAGAGGTTTTCTGTACAAACTGGATTGGATGGTGTCTCCAGAGCCTGTCAGTTTCACATCCAAAAAGTCTATGGAGCTGACCTGCGAGTTTCCAGTGAACTTCAAATTAAGTGAATTGTCATTAAAGTATGTGAGCCATCTGTCCAAATCTGCCCCTTCATCTGATGTAATAAACAATAAGTCGTCTATAAAGCGACAGAAAAAGACGGTGTCTTTGCGGCGGGGACTATCTGGTTCAAAGATGCGGGACCTCTCCCACCAGCCCATATAAATATTGGCCAGTGAGGGGGAAAACTTGGCCCCCATGGTCTCTGGTATGTATGTTCGTCAGTCAATTGGCGTAAGGCTTCATTTTTATAAGCTTCTGCATCTAAGACTGCTACCATACCCCCTTTGTCTGCATTCCTGATGACTATCTGATCATCCATGGAGAGTCGGTTGAGCGCCTGTCTCTCCCTGGTGGTCAGATTGTCCTGTGTAAACTTGTTTTTATTGCAACTGTGAGCCAGGTGTACCAGAACTCCCTCTACCATTTTTTGGAATGTGTCAAGATCTTTGCCCCTGGCTGCCACCGGATAAAAATCTGATCTGCCCCTGGAAATATCAATGTGAACATCCGTGGGGTCCAGAGGGAAAGGATCTGACTCATGCGCCAAATCAGTCAAATCTTGTAAAGCACAATTGTCTACAAATAAAATAGGTGAAGACAAGGACTCACCTGTATCACAGCTGTCTATGGACCCACTGAACTCATCTACTGTGCAATCAAAAAAATGTTTCCTAAGAGTTAGTGTCCTTGCAAATCTGTTAATGTCCAAGATTGTTTCAAAAAAATTGAAGTGTCTGGTCGGACAAAAATTCAATCCTTTTGCTAAAAGGTTTCTTCTGTGTTCAGTGGTCTTTTGGACAAATTGATCACACTATGTTTTACTTCCTCTGCGTTTTCTCTCGCAGTGTGTAGCGTGAGTTGCTCGTTGCGCTTGTGTTTCCTACCGCCTCTTCTTGTCTTCTTGAAAATGACTTCTTTTTCTTTGTTGGTCTGGACCTGTGAGGGTTTCCAGAGGCTTGGCTGTTGGTAGATCTGATGGGCTCCGATGGGGTTAAAGATCTATCAAGTGACGAGTTTGATGCGGTACGTGCTAGAGTGTTGACTCGGTTAAATTGATGATAGGCAACTCCTATCCTCATATTGATTAGTGGTTCCAAATTAATAATAACTACTGCAGTAGGGAACAGACACAAAAGATACGCTCAGCATCTTTCCAAATTACTGTTCTGCTTTATTAAGACGCAATTGAAGGTTTTTATGCACATGATTACGTAGGTATCACATTAATATTACAATTGTACATTTATGGTAACAAGGGGCGTTACATAGGCAGGCTAATTCTAATCAGGACTCGAAAGAATGTAAACATTTACTGAAAACATTATTAGTGCCGTGTGCACAGTGAGGGCAGAGTGCAATACATACAAAATACAATACAATTATATACAGAACGTACAAATTTCCATTACAGTCTCCCCTCTTTTGATCAATATTTTGATCACTAACCATACCTGCTATCACCTTTAACCTGGAACCTCCACACGCTTAGGTGGAGGTAGTCCTGGCCAAAGAGGCAAAAAACTCCATTGCGGAGAAAATAATAGCTGAGCAACTTTTTCATTACAAAATGACTTTTCATTGTGAAAAACAAATGATTGATAAGACATATTTACAGAGTACTGGCTGTACACTCCTGTGGCCAGAATGGCCTTCTAGCTGAATTGTGGACATGCTGACTTATCAGCATATGTAAACACAGACAATTCTACATAAAATGGAAGACATACAAAAGACAAATATGACTTCAACATGGCTAAACTATTTTTCAAATATATATATCCCTTACAATTAAAGTAATTGAATCAAAAAGTACCCTAGACTGTGATCACAAGAGGGAAACAAATCAAACACAGAGATTTCTTTAATTTAGTCATTTTTGCAGTGTCTGGTGTGGATCCAGGTGACTTTTCCTTCAAGTTTTGCAAAAACTGTACATGAAATAGATGCTGTATTGAGTCTCCAAACATTTCCTTATATATAAATGTCTCTTAACAATCCAAAAGTCACCTGGCTTTAGTTTTAGATCCTTCCAAACTTTTAGGATCTGGAATTAGGGAGAAAACACATAAATGAGTTTGTAAAAAACCTTAAAAGATCATCAACATTCTCCGTGAGATCCGAATGGAGGACTTCAGCTGATGAGACAAAATATAAGCAAGTGAGTAACACACTCCCAAACCAAATCTCATAGGGAGAGAGTCCAATATCCCCCTTAGAGGCCTGATAAAATTTAAGAAAACATTCAGGCAAAAGTTTTCTAGTTTCTTACTTTACTTTGTCCGCTATATTGTAGACAGTAAGGGGTGTAAAAATAAAACCTCAAAACTTCTATTAAGGACTCTCCTATAAAAATTATTTTCTCTGTTACTCTCTGTACTTTCTGGCACTCTGTACTTACAAACTACTTCTGATAACACTTTTTACTGTGGCCTTTGCAGTAGCATTTGCCACTGGACATCCAAAAACATGTCCATACAGACAAAATGCATACTTGTAAGATCCTAACTTGGACATCTGGATATATCTTTTTTTTTAATCTCTGGAAGGGATGTTCAGCTTTTGGTAACACCTTTGGTAACAGGTAAAACAAGAAGTGGTATGTTATAAAAACAACTGTGGTGAACCCTGGCTCTATCCCACGCTCATTTACTAAGGCAGCCATAACTTCTTGTGACTGATGACACGGTCCATGTGTCAAGCTGGAGGGAAAATGGTGGCTGGCAGCACCTTTTCCAAAGTCCTGTTTCATAAGAAGTTGCCCCCTGTGGACCACTTGTTCTTCTCGTTCTGGGGTCCTTAAAGTTGAATTATTAATCCCAGCTATACTGGGCCAGAACTAGGGTGGAATCTGTGAGTTGCACAGACCCATCAAGTGTCCGGGGCTGTAAATGCAGCATCCTTAGTCACCTGGTCATGTGTGAAAGTTAATATGGCTACCTCAGCAAGAAGCTGGAAGGCTGAAAACAGCCGATCAAATTAACTTGGCATGCTTGGTTGGTTTACCTGCCGAAGTAAAAACAAACTTCTGGCCCTTCAAATGGAACCAAAAGCTCTCTATATCTCGACTATCTATATAAATATACAATCTTTTTATAGCTCACAGGCTTTGCTAAAACATGGAGCTCTGCTTCTTGAGCTGGGCAAAAAGGATCCAATGACTTTGAATACAGAGTATCCTTCTGGGTGATAAACTGCATACTCAAATCTACAAAAAATTAAATATCTGGGTCTTCAGGGAGTGTGTCCTGCACTGGACTCACAGCAGCTGATTCCTACACCATCAATTTAACACATGCGTCTTTTCCTTTCTTTTGAATAAATGTACGCATTTTTCATTGTTAGATTTGTACATAAACAAACTCATATTTTAAACCTTTCATTAGACAAACATTTAGTTAGCTGTAAATTTGCTGCACAGAATGTCGGACCATTGACCAAAACAATATCTAACTTTGTCTAATAGCACCTTTGCATAAGAGCTACAGCTCTGATATATCGGGGTGAACCATTTATTACTGGGTCCAGCTTGCATAAATATATTACAATGGCTTGTGTTCTATCACACTGTTTGTGTAAGAACTCCAGTTTCATGTTTCAAAAGACAACTTCTTCCTGGCAATATCATAATAAATGATAACAATACCCTACGGTCATGGAGAGATGCCCATAAATCCAAAATATTCTTCTGCTTATACCACTGTACTTACAAGAAAAAGGGGCACATCATTTCACAATCCACACATTCTGCTTTGGATTTCAAAAATAAAAATAAATAAAAACAAAAGGACCAAGAATCTGTATGATGGACCAGAAAGCATCAAAAACTATAAAACAACTGGCTGCAGGTGGCATCTATCCTAACAGGGTGTGTGGACTTGATGTGATGGGTCTGTTATATTTACATTTTATTTAATATTACTCTTACATCATGGACCGCACATCAAGTTATTATCAAAAACCTTAAAATTTCATTTTTATAGAAGAACTTCTTATGTATTCCATCCATCTTGGCTTTGTTAAATATTATGGCAGCTTTATTCAAAATAACAACCTCATCTTAATCTTTTTTTCTCTCAATAAGGGCTTATTGTATAAATGTAAAATTACAAAATTGTTATCTTAATCTAAACTAATCTCATTCATTACAAATTTCCCCAATAACCTGGATTTCATTTCCAACCAAAGGTTGTCTAAACCAGTTTCAATATATCTATATTATTAATAAAATTGTTAAACTCATATTAGAAATTAATACTCATTACTACTTAATTTTACTTAATTTCCCTTTTTTAAATGCACTGTTTCCACTATCAAAGGATATTCAATTTGTGTAATACACGGTTAAATGTAACCTTCATTTTACCATGTTTGGAAAACAGATTCAAAATAATTGTGATCACATTGTTTACCATTAGATTCGTTAACCCGGCACATTTTGTTATAAATGTTTTGTCTAAAAAACTGGAATTGGCATGATGTCCTTCCAGCTTATCACTAACCTCTCATCCCAGCCACATTTCTTTCAGGAGAGCACAAAGGAGGGGGTCACATCTGCGTACATGACACACACAAGCAATAGAACTAAAGGTCCCAGCATTCGCACACACATACACCAATAGCTCTCTAAAATCGCTTACATTTTTCCCATTTGTGCACAACACATGCATATCATTCTCTCACTTTCTTTTAACTCTTTAATATTTTCCTGTCTAAATTCTACTTTCCCTATTTTGTTTAAATAACTTTTATATCTAGCTTCTATGATTCTATGATCAGATGGGGAGCCACAGTGCTCATCCCATCTTCCCTCTCTGACAACATATAAAGTATTCTGTTTTACCTCTCATTTCTCTGTTTCTGACTTTTCCTAGTTGTAGTGCCTGACCCCAAATTCATCCCACAACGTACATGAAAATGTCCCTTTCTGTCTAGTTCTAATGTCACCCTTGATCCATCCTGCTCACATAGATAGCTGTTTCTCTAGCTGTTTACTCTGCACGATTCTTAGTCCCTGTGGACTTTGGTAACCCAGTTACCCATTGTGGATCCCTGTCCACTTTAACCATTAATCTAGGGGCTCAGTATAGGCAGAACCGCACCTTCGGTTCACATATAGCGCTCCTCTTGCGCTGGGCATTTTTGAGGGTCTCTTACCCTTCATTCCCTTACTTAATTCAATGCCCATAATGACTGGCCAGTCTTCTCTCTTCTCTACTTGTGCCTATACCCTCTTGCCTCTAAACTACTTTATCTAGCAGATGTACTACATATACCTGTGAACAGCACTATTCTTCCCTTTCTTATCTATAACACTCCAATGGACAATAGACAGGGACAACATAACATATAACCACCAATCAATACAGTTCGATTAAGGGGAGTAAAATAGGTGCCCTTTGTCCCGAAAATGCCTTACCGATCAAGGAAGTCTGATAACTCAAATGTAAGCAAAAGGCTTACCTCAGCCGGCTGATTATCAGAAATTCCCGGATCGTCTCAAGCTCCTCGTTTCGGATACTCAGGGTCACCTGGAATCCCCTCCTGGCTGGCTCGCCATGCTGACTCGGTTAAATTGATGATAGGCAACTCCTATCCTCGGCCGACTCTCCTTCATGATTGGAAAAGATCACTCTGCCTCGGTTTTTACGGGATTTGCTAGAATTGTGAAATGACCTGTTCCAGGTATAAACACTGTTTCCTTGGTAGTGATTTTTATCTCGGGCCATTTTGCCCTTCTTGGCGTCAATTACTGCTTTTTCCATTCGATCCAATTTCCTATTTAGCTTTTCATCAAGTTCAGAAAAACCTTTAGATGTTTGAGAGATGGTGAGGTCTTTTTGTATTGTAGATATGTCTAGCTGTAATTTCTCTGTTTCCTTTTTCTTTGAGGCAATCAGAATTTCCATGAGTTTAAAGGAACAAGTATCTAGAGTGTCCGTCCACTCTTTTTTAAAATTTTCATCGAATAAATCCGAGGTGGGGAACTTTTTGATCCTTAGTCCTCGAGGAATGTGTAGTATTGATATATATTCCGTGAGAAAAGTTATGTCCCAATATGCTCTTATTTCTTTAGCCATCAATTGTTCTAATTTCCTAAAAAGCATTATTAATTGACTCTCCATGGATGATCAGATAGTCATCAGGAATGCAGACAAAGGGGGTATGGTAGCAGTCTTAGATGCAGAAGCTTATAAAAGTGAAACCTTACGCCAATTGACTGACGAACATACATACCAGAGACCATGGGGGCCAAGTTTTCCCCCTCACTGGCCAATATTTATATGGGCTGGTGGGAGAGGTCCCGCATCTTTGAACCAGATAGTCCCCGCCGCAAAGACACCGTCTTTTTCTGTCGCTTTATAGACGACTTATTGTTTATTACATCAGATGAAGAGGCAGATTTGGACAGATGGCTCACATACTTTAATGACAATTCACTTAATTTGAAGTTCACTGGAAACTCGCAGGTCAGCTCCATAGACTTTTTGGATGTGAAACTGAGAGGCTCTGTAGACACCATCCAATCCAGTTTGTACAGAAAACCTCTCAGTGGCAACACTCTACTCAGAGCCGACTCTGCATACCCTAAACACACTATCACAGGCATACCATACAGCCAGTTCTTGAGGTTAAAGCGTTTATGTAGTTCCCCTGAAGTTTTTGAAGCAGAGGGCGAAAAAATGGCGCATAGGTTTAAAGCTCGAGGTTACAAAGATACATCTATATTAAAAGCACTCAATACAGTAAAATCTATTCCAAGGTCCCACTTCTAAATAAGAAACCACATAGAAAAACCCAACATAAAAGAGAAACATCCCCGAGGACTCCAGTCTTTTCCACCCCATACAGTACAGAATTCAACACAATAAAGAAAATCATTGTGAAACATCTTCCGGTACTGTACAATGACCCAATATACAACAACATCCTCTCTAAAGGGATCAAGGTTGTTTCTCGCAAAGCACCCACGCTGGGACGCTCACTGTCTCCTAGCCTATTTACAACCAAACGTACCAAAACAAATTGGCTTAATTTCACAGGCAATTTTAAATGTGGAATAAAAACTTGCAATTATTGCGGGTATATTAAAACCGGCCAATACATAAGATCATGCAGCAGCCAAAAAGAGTTTTTGATCCCCGCTTTTATAAACTGCAACACCAAATTTGTAGTGTATGTCATTACATGCACCAGCTGCCAGGTACAATATGTTGGACGCACAACACGACGTCTCAGAGATAGGCTACATGATCACCTGTATAATATTGAGAAGGAGATTTTGACAAATGTATCAAAACACTGGATTTTCACACACCACAAAAACATCTCCAGTTTAGTTATCCAAGGGATTGAGAAAATCATGACACCAGTGAGGGGAGGAGACAGATTCCAGATATTGTGTAAACGAGAAGTCCTTTGGATATTCTCATTAGACACTAGAATCCCACGGGGGTTAAACTTTGAGTGGGACGTTTCACATTTCTATGAATAATATTTCTGAAAGACATGTCCAGCAATATATCTGCACTTCTGTCCTCTCACCTCTCCTTCTAGTCATCCACTTACCCATCAACCCCAATTAAAAAATTGCATAAGAGCTTAAATTGCAACTATCCAATAGTTTGGTCTCATATTGTCTGGCTTAAATATTCCTTCTCTTCTTTTTTCAAAATAGGACCTTGATGAGGTTCTTGTATTCACATTTTCACATGGATGAACGATTGGAGATATATCTATACACTCATACCAAAAGGACACTATGGGTTATATTCACCGACTTTTGGTTTGTCCGTTTAGTTATTTATTCTTCATCTCCAATCAGACACCATTGTTCAATGGTAGCTGCAAGCAAGCTACAACACCGGCTTCATAGGAATAGCCCTCATAATTCTGAACGCATACGTCCATTTTTCACTTTCATAGGGCCCACATACACACCATCCTATACCGGGGGTTGTAGCGAGCAAAGAGGTATACCGTCCACATGTCTATCTAGTCACTCACTTGAATTGGCATTTACTTAGAAACATGTGTATTTTAATGCCACACTTCAGATGGATGAGGGGGATGATAACATATTTAGACGTGACATTTTTCTTCTTTACCTCATATAGTTCTGCCCATACATATGAAGACGGTACATCAAGAGATGAGATTGCTTCAAAACAATACGCTTAGTAAACGTTTATCTTATTGTTTAACCACAATGAATGTTATCAGGTTGATAAACATATGCTTTTAAAGATATATTTTTGAGAGTTTGAGCCACGGAATTATTAGTGCATGATATGTTTTATTATCGTTTACTTCCTGTTCATGTATTATAATCTCAACAGGTATATATGTAGGAGATTGTATGGGAAATATATATTCACACATAGATCATTTATTGATTGTGCTTTTCAGTTAAGACACCAACACATGGTTCAGTTTCTACTTTATTTCATTTTATATATATTCTATATATACTTTCACGATGATAGATATATATACATACACATGCACTTTTCACGTTTTATGTTGATTTCCACTTTATTTTTCATTTCCACTTTTTAGATTTACGATATACATAAATGCACATATACATGCATTTGTAAAATACTTTTTCTCCTTGTAGATTTCAAATCATTAAAAAAGCACCCACACACCATATATACATACACCTTGTTAGCATTTCAAATTTGGTAGATTTCACATAAGGTCATGAAATCTGAAAGTTATGCAAACATTGTCACAGATCTTCACATGTAAGATCTTGTCGTTTATAAAACACAGTTTTTTTTTTACAGTATTTTTTATAACAACCTTTATAACATCCTCATTTATATAATATTCTCATAATATTTGTAAACCGAGTAGATATATGATACCTTTCACACTATGCCGTGGCTGCTGGGCCACAGGGCTCACACATACCTGTATTCATTTATATAATGGTTTACATGTTCATACGTCTAAGCGTCAGTTTTAGCACCTATCTCAGTCCCGTGGAAAGAAAGGAAACTTTATATCTCCCTAACTTTCCTTCTTCAAAAGACTTTTAAAGCAATATAAACTTTTTATTTATGGATATTTTTGTATTGTCTATAGGAACATCTTGTCTGCACATTCACGTTGTTAATAAACACTCCACCATAAAACACACACCCAATTAACTCCATGTTAAGATGCCACACAACCTAACGATCAGCTGTTTAGAGTTATACAATCAGTATGGGGTCATGTGTGAGACGTATAATGTGTATATAAGTGGCCTTCATTGTTGTACAAACCAGCTATGAGTAAGCGCTCTATGGAGCGTGAAACGCGTCAGCGGTTATGCTGTATCATTTCAACAGAGCAATGTACGCATTTTAAATTATGTAATTTTTTCAATAAAGAAGATTTTACCTTTATTATTCCAATCCGGAGTGCGGCAGTCCAGATTTTTCATTGCACCTATACCATCAGGTGCTTGGCAGCTGGTGATCCAAGACTGATTCATTTTTATGAAGGTCAGCCGATCGACCGATTCGGTGGACAGGCGCACCCTGTGATCAGTTACAAAGCCTCCAGCAGCACTGAATGTGCATTCCGAAAGAACACTGGATGCAGGACAGGCCAGTAGCTCAATTGCATACTGTGCAAGCTCTGGCCAGTGATCCAACCTCAAGACCCAGTAACCCAGAGGATTTTCGGTAGGAAAGGTGTCCAAGTCTGATCTTGCCCCTAGTTAATCCTGCACCATGTTAACCAGACGCTGGCGATGGTTGCTGGAACCGATCAGACCTTGGGGCTGCGGACTAAAAAATTGTCTGAACGCAACGGTCTGATGGCCACCTTCTCCACCGCTCCTTCTGTGACTGACCGAAGCCTCAGCAACACGTTGTCTGGGAGGATCAGGAAATTGTAACCTCCCAGGCACTGGAAACGCGTTGCACAAACCTTTCTGCAAGGCCTCCCGAAGATGTTTCATCCTCTGCTCCCTCTGCAATGGCAACATAAGGTCCGCAACCTTACCCTTGTAACGTGGATCAAGGAGGGTTGCTAACCAGTAATCATCCCTCCCCTTGAAACCATGAATACGAGGATCCTTCCGCAGGCTTTGCAGGATTAGGGAGGCCATGCAGCGTAGGTTTACTGAGGCATTCGGTCCAGAGTCCTCTGGGTCACTAAGGACGACATGATCCGCAGCCACCTCCTCCCAGCCACGTGCAAGTCCATGGGTTTCTGCGGACTGTAAATGATCCCTTGAAGACTGCTGCTGATGCTGAGTGCCAGGCTCCACCTTTTGCTGACACAATCCTACTCCTCCTCGTCCTCTTCCTGTGTGATCAGCGGGCACGCAGGAACACTGTCTAAATAAAGGGAGCCTTGAGAGGTAAGGAAGTCCTCCTCTTCCTCCCTCTGTTTTGCCTCAAGTGCCCTGTTCATTATTCCACGCAGCGTGTGCTCCAACAGGTGAACAAGAAGGACAGTGTCACTGATGCATGCACTGTCACTGCTCACCATCCTCGTGGCTCCTCAAATGGTGACAGGACAGTGCATGCATCCCTGATCATAGCCCACTGGCGTGGGGAAAAAAAACAAGCTCCCCTAACAGTGTCCTGGTGCCATAGTCCCATAGGTACTCATTGATGGGCTTCTGCTGCATGTGCAGCTGCTGCAGCATGGCCAACATTGAGTTCCACCTGGTGGGCATGTCACAAATTAGGTTTCTTAGGCAGGTTAAATTCCTTTTGGAGATCAGCCAGCTGAGCACTGGCATTATATGACCTGCGGAAATGCACACAGACTTTCCTGGCCTGCCTCAGGACATCCTGTAAGCCCGGGTACCTGTCCAAGAACCACTGCACCACCAAGTTAAGGACGTGAGCCAAACAGGGCAGATGGGTCAGTTGTCCCTGTCGGAGGGCAGAGAGGAGGTTGGTGCCATTGTCGCAAACCACCATACCTGGCTTAAGCTGGCGTGCCGGCAACCACCTCTGAACCTGCCCCTGAAGAATCTCTGCCCCAGTGTGGCTCCTGTCCCCCAAGCACACCAGCTCAAGTACCACATGTCATCTTTTTGCCTGCGTGCTTGCGTAGCCCCTTGAACACCTATGGAGCACCGCTGGTTCCGAGGACAAATCAGCACAGGAAGAGGCCATGGAGGAAGAAGAAGAGGAGGGGGTGGAGGAGAGAGGTAAGGCAGAATCGCCACTAGTAGAATTTTGGAGGCATGGTGGTGGAACAACCTCCAACACTACTGCACCCTGTCCTGCATCCTTCCCAGCTGCCAGAAGAGTCACCCAGTGCACAGTGAAAAATAGGTAACATCCCTGTCCATGCCTGCTGGACCATGAGTCAGCGGTAATATGCACCTTACCTCGCTGACCGCCCTGTCCAGCGAGGTCAAGACATTGCCTTCCACATGCCGGTAGAGAGTGGGAATCGCCTTCCTTGAGAAAAAGTGGGGTTTGGGAACCTGCCACCGAGGAACCGCACATTCCACAAACTCACGGAAGGGGGCAGAGTCTACCAACTGAAAAGGCAGCAGTTGAAGTGCTAGCAATTTAGCCAAGCTATCAATCAACCGCTGGGCATATGGATGGCTGGGAGCGAACTTCTTTCGGCGGTGCAGCAGCTGGGACAGGGAAATGTACCTGGTACAATCTGACGTCAGTGTACTGATAGCAGATTGCCCACAAGTACTTGGCTGTGACACACCAAATGCTGTGACACACCAAATTCTACACCTTCATTACTCTTCATTACTGCAGGTTTCAGAGAGGACTGAAGGTATAGTGGGGTTGGAGATCCCAGCTGATGAGGAGCAAGGAGAGGTCCGCTTTGTTCTTTGGTGGGGGTCTTTTAGGTACGCTTGCCAACGAACTGCATGGCAGGTCGACATATGTCTGGTCAAGCATGTGGTGCCCAAGCAGGTGATGTTTTGGCCACGCGAGATACGCTTGAGACATATGTTGCAAATAGCAGCGGTGGGATCTGATGCACTCGTCTCAAAAAAGGCCCACACCAAAGAACTTTTGGAATAACGCGCAGAGACAGCAGCGCCCTCCACATGCGGAGCTCTGCGGTGTGATGCAGTCGGTGTGCTGCCCTTAAGCTGCCCCCTGGAGGGCATCCTGCCTCATTGGAGATGTGCCTCCTCCTCCTCCTCCTCTCTCCTATCAGGCACCCACATGGAGTCAGTTACCTCATCATCCCCTCCCTCCTCATCACTGGAACAAACCTGGCAGTATGCTGCAGCTGGGGGAACATGACTGCCAGATTGCTGTCCTTCTTGGGCACCCCCTCTCTCTGGGCTCACGTTACTGCCTTCCTCTAGCTGGGTACCATCATCGGAGCCTTCAAAATGCTGGGCATCCTCCTGGAGCATGTACCCAACACTGTGGTCAAACAGTTTGGGGGACTCCTCAGGAGGACATGGTAGGGCTAGGGAAGGAGTGACTGATGCCATTGAGCCGAGGTAAGAGGCCGCGTTGGCAGATGCTTTGCCAGACAAAGTACCCTGAGCCTGGGTGAGAGAGGATGAGGAGGATGAGGACAGCTTGGTCATCCACTTTACTAAGTCTTCCGCATGTTATGGCTCAACACGGCCAGCTGCCGAAAAAAAGGACAAGCGTGTCCCACAGCCACGAGCTGATGAAGATGTACCGTCTCCAAGACCAGCACTGTTGCCTCTAGACACAGAGCCTGCTCGCCCTCTTTTACTGGCTTGTGACTGTCTGTCTCTCCTCTGTCTCGCCTTCTAGACATACTAATGGCCTGCAGTGAGATGTAGTTGCACAAAGCTGGGATGTATATATATATACTGATACTGCAGCTAGCAGAATCAACTGTCTAATGGAAGTGGGGGGGGACTTTAAATGAAGCACATATGTGGTGTGCCTCCATCCCCGGTACATATGTATGCAAAAAAAGGGAAAAAGTGGGATTTTGAATGAGGTGGCTGACATGTGGGCATTGGGCAGCACAGTGGTGTAGTGGGTAGCACTCTCACCTAGCAGTAAAAAGGGTCGCTGGTTCGAATCCCAACTACGACACTACCTGCCTGGAGTTTGCATGTTCTCCCTGTGCATGCGTGGGTTTCCTCCGGGTACTCTGGTTTCTTCCCACACTCCAAAGACATGCTGGCAGGTTAATTGGCTTCTGTCCAAAATTGGCCCTAGTATATGTGTAGCAATAACTCACGGTGGAGCTGCTGGTTTAAAGCGGGCTGTTACTGTCACCTTCGTTACCTCAATTTCACCAGAACCGGGTCTAGGGTCCCGTTGAGCTTAATACCAGACAATGCAGGCACTGGACACTTGAGTATCTTTTCCAAAGTTTTAATAAAGAGTAACTTAAGGAAGTAGCAGGAAAGAGGCAGAAGAAGAATTGCAAGGAAGTTCAAATACCTTTTCTTAGTGTAGTATTAGGAATTGAAATCTTGTAGATTAATGTACTCTCCTTTTAGGGTTTAATCTTTGCCTGCCCGGATAGGTTTCTCTCACTAACCCAGCAGCCGGTACGCAGCACGAACAAAAGTTTCTGCCACAGACTTGAATGTAATACAAACCTGTAAGATCCTCTGCCACAGGATGTAATGGTTTACGATGAATAGCAAACACAGCACTAGAACCTTTAAGCCGACCCGGCAGTACTATGTGGTAGGTTAAATTTAGGATGCGTCCTCCAACTGAGTCACCAGGCCCCTCTCCAGACCAGCACTCTGCATGATCCTTCCATGACGGGTCCTCCCCTGGGATCTTCTCAGTTGTCCAGCTTCTTCCCGTAGGACAGACAGTACAGGACCATTCCCTCGCCGCTGTGGTAGGCCCCAGATAGGCTTCCACCCACACGCTGCAGCACCGTGGTCCCCCCGGTCGGAGGACCACGAGGTAGTACTCCTAACACATACCTGGAGGGCCAGCAGGTGGAACGAAAGAACCCCAAAACATGGCGTCTGTCCCATAAATACCCTCTCCCAGAATGCAACTCGGAGGACCACCTCCACCGAGTTATCTGCGGGACAGAGGAGCACTCATACGCTTTAATGTGTTGCCTTTCCAACACGGACCCATGGTGACAACGACACCCACAGGCACAGTGTGAAACTACACGCAACACAGCCAAACTGGAACAGAGGCTAAATCTGACTATGTATGAACAGGTAACCCACTAAATTTACCTATAAGCGGTAGATTGAAAATCTACCAGCGCTACATATGAATGTGAATTGGGGACCTTGGATTGTGGGCTCCTTGAGGGTAGGGACCAATGTGAGTGTGCAATGTATGTGTGGATCGCTTCGTAAAAAATTGACTTCACTATATGAGTACCTTAAATAAATAGGGATAATTGTAGACACACACCCACACTCACTCAGGTTGAACTGGATGGACTGGTGTCTTTATTCAACCTTACTAACCATGTAACTATGTAACTATGTGGAGGTGAATTTGAACAAATAAAGTTTATTGAGCAAGAACTTTATATGAAACATGGCAGTATATAAACCACATGAACTCTGGTCTACTGAATCATATTAATCCACCCACACGTAACATACAGGTGTGGTGTGGATATAAAGCACATAGGTAAAAGGTTTCAATTAATACATTGCATGAGATAAATTCATATAAATGCATTTGACATGGGAGCAGCACTGGCAGCAAGAGTATGGATAAATAAATAAAACAATGAGACCGTGATTGATACTTCAAGTAAATAAATAAATAAATAGTCTTTTAAGACAAGAGTCAACATCATGATTCATTGTAGATATGGGTCAGCATCGCATATGACCGACGCGTTTCGTGTAAGAACACTCTTCAGGGGCGGATGCTCAATTAATCTATAAGGTATGAAAAATGGTAACATTAGTCTAGTTGTAAATAAGATAGAGGAAAGGCAGATTGGCCCATCCTGAATACTTACAGAGGGTACAATATGGTAAAATACTGCGACCATGCAACCAAGACTCCAAACATGGTATTTCCCGGGAGCTGAGGTAATTGAAGCCGTGTGCGGCAGGACGCATACAACCAAATCCCCTGATGACACAAAGACATGCTGCTGGTAGCTATGTGGGAAAAAAAAAAGGGTATGTAAGTGTAATGTGAAAAAATATAATGAATGTGTGGATTGTGTGAACAAGAGCCAATGGCATGAAGAGGAGTGAAGGATGAAAAACGGTGGGGCCAAAGAAACAAGCCCAAGGTGAGAGGCGTACAAAGGAATAACATAAAAATGTGTCAAACAGTGAACAAACTTACTTGTGGAACAAACTAAAAAGAGGATTGAGTGCTACAATGTGGTGTGGCGTCTTGAATGTGTAGCAGCAAGGTTGTGTCAGGGGAGGCAGTATATATGTGAGTCCCGCACAGGTGCACACTGGCTAATCACCAGCGTCACAAAAGCATGGCGTAGGCTGGGAAGGGCTCAGGCAGTGGCGGTAATCACCGCCCCCGACAGAAGCCCATATTTCCCGCCAGGGCAGCTAGATGGAAAATCACTGCTCAGCGTGTTGGCACCAAAAGTGACGCCACATGCTGGGCAGGATGCGTGGCGCCGATGCGCTGTAAGTCGCCACCCTCTACCCCAAACAGCTCTCTGCCCCTGATGGGCGGGGAGGGGGGGAAGCATAGAGCACGTCGCAGCTCCCAGGTGCAGACTGGAAAGGAATCCCGGATCGTCACGGCCACAGGATACCCCCATATACTTGCCTTGCCTGAGGAGGGTTAGCTTGTCTTTTAGTGCGGGATCAGGATTGGATTGGTTTTGTTCGTCTAGAGTTTTAATAGTAGCTATGATAGTGTCTAGACGCTGTGATCTCCTCCTCTTCTTCCTAGCACTGAGCTGTGTAATAATTCCTCTAACAAATGCCTTGTGAGCATTCCAGAGGACAGTGTTATTGGAAGTTGATCCTTCGTTGAATTTGAAGAACTCCTTAAGGTGTTTGCGTATGTAGGTGGAATGTTCGGGAGATTGGATGACGGAAACGTTAGCTCTCCATTTCATATGTTGTGTGGGATGTGGGTGGTCAGTCACTTCAACTGATACTGGGGGATGGTCGGACCAAGTGATTCATCCGATTGCGGAGGCTGTGGTTTTGGTTAGAGTCCATTTATCTACTAAAAAATAGTCAATCCGGTTGTACGAATTATGCCTGTGTGAGAAGAAAGAGTAGTCTCGTTCTGTGGTATGATGACATCTCCAGGTGTCATAAAGGTTGTTGTTGCATATGAAGGAACCCATAGGAGACGTGAGTCTGGAAGTACGAGATGAGGTATCCAACTTGCTATCAGGTACGATATTAAAATCGCCACAGAGAATAAAACAGCCTTGGCGAAATTTTTCAAGCTTTTTCATTAGTTTGGATAGAAATCTGATTTGGCTAGTGTTAGGGGTGTATATATTGACGATGGTATATCTGGTTTTCTCCAGGGTGCAGTCCAGTGCCAGATATCTCCCTTCTTCATCAATCATGCTATTGTGGAGCGTGAAGTTGAGAGAATTATTGATTGCTATCATGACTCCATTTTTCTTGCTTGGGTCCGAAGCTTTAAAAATATGGGTAAACTGGCGGTTGGTACAGTGGGGTTCGGCTGATTTTTTAAAATGGGTCTCGCTGTTCTCCACATGGAGGATCTTTTAGCTGGGTGATTAAGCCCTTTAACGTTGAGCAAGAGAAATTTTGGCATCTTGTGTGCTTCGTGTCAGTGTAATATAAAATAAGCAGTACTTACGGCTGGAGAAGATTGCTGCACTGTGTCGTAAGGTACCTTGGGGTGAGTTCCTGGGGATGCTTTAGTCAGAAGCTCTCGATGGAAGGGGTATCAGGACGAGGTGAGGATGAAAGGAGGAAGAAGATTAAAACAATGTGGATTGATTCAAACAAAACAGTATAAAAACTTGCTGTAATTATTGCTTCAAACAGCCTAATAACTCTAGGCTGTGTTAACTGAGAGAGGAGAGAGTCTGTGATCTAAGCTGCAATGAGCAAGGCATCCGACCGGCATTGTATTCTTTGTGTACTGGCATCGCCTACCAGAACTTAGCGTATAGTAGGTGGTTGCTTATCATATGAGGAGTGTGTGGACCCCCTTTGGGAAGTGATTGTCGCTTCAGGTGATTCTGGGATGATGTCCCATATCCTGAGAAGTTTAATACCTTCTTGGACCGTGGTAAAGATATGTTTGACTCTATTTTTGGTGACAATAATTTTGGTAGGGAATCCCCATTGGTATGGGATTTTGTGATTGTTTAGTGGCTTGGTTATGGTGTTGAGTTACCTTCGCAGTTGGCGTGTGTACTGCGACAGGTCTGCAAACAGTTGTAGGTTGTGGAATGGCGCAGGAAGTTTGTTTAGGTGTCTGGTTTTTGAATAGGAGTTCATCCTTAGCGTGGAAAAAGTGAAACCTCATTAGTACATCCCTGGGTATATCTGCCGCTAGGTGTGGCGGTTTGGAAATGCGGTGGATTCGATCTATTATGGTTTCCATTAGTGACAGATCTGGTAAGACAGTGGTAATCAGCTTTCTAGCATATGCGTTTAGGTCATGAGGTAGAATGGATTCGGGTATACCTCTAATTTTGACGTTATTACGTCTGGACCTGTTCTCGAGGTCAGCGATTTTGGCCTTCATCCATTGTTGTTCATCATGCGTATGATCTCGTGCATCTACAAGGTCATTCACAGTGGCAGTCATACCACCCATGCGGTTTTCAATGAGGTGAATTTTGTTTCCCATAAGGTGTACATGGGAGGAGAATTTATTAAGCATGGTTGCTATCTCATTATGCAGGGAGCTTTGTAGGGAGATGAGCATCTCTTTCATGGTAGTGTCTAGAACAGGTTGATCAGATGTGGGGAAAGCTGCTAAAGCAGATGGCTGAGGTGAGGTAATGATAGATGCAGGGCTTTATGTGGTTGATGACCTATGTGTGATATATATTATATGGTATGTAACATTGCTATTTTTGACTTTCTTGAAATTTTAGAACGTGATGCAATCTTTCCCTGAGGAAGACTTTTTGATGTTATAAGTTGAATTGCATTGGAATACTGCTACTTGACGCCACCGTATCGCTATTGGTGGTAATTGTATCTTGTAGTAGGATGTATCATGATCTAGGAGTACTATCAATTCTCTGCTCTCCACATTTTCATGCTATTTGATGATTCTTTTTAAACTGTATGATCACTAAAATTATCTTTGTACGTTATGTAATTTTCTATGTATCAATAAATTATTCTTTTAGCTAAATATAATTTTTTCTATTACATTGCCTTAAAAATCCCATATTGAGGTTTATATTTGTTTGACAGATGCAGGGCTTACCTCCGTGCCGAGTCCATATAAATCCAGTCGCATCCTCGCTTTTCATCAGAGATGACTCTGAGGAATGTTTTTGAGGTGTTATTTCGTTTTCTTCTGCATCAGGGAGATCTGTATAGGCAGATGAATCTTGTACAGGGCCGCGGGCGCCATCTTGGATTTCTGTGTCTGGCGGCTGTGTGAAGTAATCTGTCAGCTTCTTCGGCGGCCTGTATTCTTTTCTTTTGTGGTTCGGGTGAGACATTACTGAGTCCTGAGGCAGTGTCTCTGTAAATTTAGGAGGTGATGGGAGCTGTCTGAGCGGCGATGTCTCTAATAATCGGTCCGGGCAGTGCAGGAGCTGAGGGTTCAGACGTCCATCTTGCTCGGCAGTTAGCCACGCCCCCCTCCAGTTGGAATTTCTGACAACAGATATTTGAGAGCTGGATCTCAAATTTTCCGACAACAAAATCCGTTGTCGTAAATTCTGAGCGTGTGTAGACAATTCCAACGCAACAAATTCCACGCATGCTCTGAATCAAGTATGAGACGGAAGTGCTCGGTCTGGTAAAACTAGCGTTTGTAATGGAGATAGCACATTCATCACGCTGCACATTTTTAAATTTTTTAATGCAGCACATTCTCTTCTTCTTTAGAATGCTGGAATAATGAAGTTTTTTGCTGCTGATTTTCACGCAGAGTTCTGACAAACTGATTTCTTTATTATTTCCGTGATCTCCTGAATAATCTTTATTTTTTTGTTCGCCAGATCTCCAGAATAATGTTTCTATTTTTTTTTATAGTGATCTCCTTTTTTTAATTTTTTTATCAAGATCTCCTGATTCTTTTTTTTTTTTTAATAGTGATCTCCATAATATTTTATTTCGTTTTGTGTGTCAAGCTACCACAAAACCATTATTATCTTATATTTTTTAACCTCAAGGAGATTGGTTGGTGTTGGTGTCCCTTGTTAATTTGACATTGTCTTTTTGAAATGTACCTGCCTACTTACAAACAAACTGTCCTTTTTGAACTAAAACACATAGCCAAGTATTTGTGAAAAAAATAGACATTTATTAGGGGTTATAACAAAATAAAGAGGAAGGCAACGCTGGATAAACTGTTGAAATTGGCAAAGCCTTTGTACCCCAGGGCAGACATCAGTTATTTGACAGGCAAAATTGGTAGCCTGAGGAGTCCATTTAATAGGGAGCACAATACGGTCCAGGACTCTGAGAGATCGGGAGCAGCAGCAGATTACATGTATGTCCTGAGGCTGTTGTCTTACAACAGCCTGCGTCTTTTGCCAGACCAGACCGAACCCAGGCCATCACTCTTTTGTCCTCCTTCCACGCTTCCTTCCAGGCTGTGGCTGTGGTGTTGGAGTTGTGGCAGGAGGTGGAGGAGGAGTATAGTCCAACTCACATACGTGACTTTTTTTGTGAGTTCACCCACCACCCCCTTATTTAGGGCCTGAAAAAGCATGAATCGTCCCTCACCAAACTTTTACTAACACGAGATTAGCAAACGGAGCCCAAAGGGTGCTGCGCTTGGTTCTGAACTGCCCTTTTATAGTCTCGTCGTACGTGGTGTATGTCACCGCGTTCTTGGCGTTCGGAAATTCCAACAACTTTGTGCGACCGTGTGTATGCAAAACAAGTTTGAGCCAACATCCGTCTGAAAAAATCCATGGATTTTGTTGTCGGAATCAATGTCCGACCATGTGTACGGGGCATTACAGTGCAATATAGCAATAGATTTTGGTAGTTGTATGGCTTCTAACAGGCTTGTGATAAGTGTGGAAAGTGAGATGGATTTTCCATCTGCTGCTGTGTAGCCCCTTCTTTTCTACATATCTCTAAAATCGTGCACAACACCGAATGCGTACTTGGAGTCAGTGTAAATGTTTACATCCTGTCCTTCAAAAAGCTAAAAAGCTCTAGTAAGGGATATAAGTTCTGCAGCTTGTGCTGATTGGAATGGGACAGGGTTTGCTTCCAGTATTTTATCAGGAAATTGGACAACAGCATACCCTGCATGGTATGTGTTATCATTTGGTCTTGAACAAGACCCATCCACAAAGACATTCTGTTCTCCAGGGTTGAAGACATATCTGGTCTGGGGGATGTGTCTTGGTGGATGAGCATGTCCCGGAGTGAATGATGTAGCCATTTCCACCGCCATCGAACAGGATGTCAGAGCTCCAAGACACGCCGGCATGCCCCGCATTGGCATAGGCACAACCCTTGAAAAAATGCAATAGGGCGGAGTTTGCCCCCATGCTTCTGCGCTAGGACCCCGCCATTGTTTTATATTGTCCCTGGCAGGTAATCCAAGTCCAGGAGCTGTGACCATTGCATTTTTAAGATACACAAAAACATTGTACATTTCATTATTCCATTTCACACAATCTGGCATGTCAGTACCTGTGGCTTGCTTCAGGAGATTATCGTATTAGGAACAATCAGGTATCCATTGGCAGCAGTAACCATACATACCAAGAAAGTATAGCATGTCCTTCTTATGCCCCGTACACACGGTCGGACTTTGTTCGGACATTCCGACAACAAAATCCTAGGATTTTTTCCGACGGATGTTGGCTCAAACTTGTTTTGCCTACACACGGTCGCACAAAGTTGTCGGAAATTCCGATCGACAACCACGCGGTCACGTACACCACGTACGACGAGACTAGAAAAGGCCGGTTCAGAACCAAGCGCGGCACCCTTTGGGCTCCTTTTGCTAATCTCGTGTTAGTAAAAGTTTGGTGAGAGACGATTCGCGCTTTTTCAGACTCGTGGCTTTCAGATCGTTTTCTGCCGTTCAGTTTGCGCTTGTGGGTTTGTATTTGCTCTTCAGTGCGTGCAGTCAGTTCGTATCGGAGTTTTCTGTGCGATCTTGTCCGCTCGTTGCTGTTTTTCAGGTCGCTCTTCACAGGCCTTGCTGTTCTTCAGTGCGTTCTGTTACTTCGTTCTGAGCAGCCGACCGTTTTCTAGCCATGTTTCGTATGCGTACTCCTCGTACAGTTCGTGCTGTGCGGGGGCTTGGTGTTGGGGTCCTGACCTTGACACAAGTCCAGTCCATGAACAAGGTGGGGAGGAGTTCATGGACCAAGAATTGGTTGCTTCAGCGTGACCAGTTCTGTCATATGCCTTTGCTCCGTGAGATCCGTGAGAATAATCCTGATGATTTCAGGAACTTTCTCAGGATGACGGACCCCGTATTTCACCGTTTGTTGGCTTCGCTGACCCCTTATATTAGCAGGCAGGATACCTGCATGAGGCAAGCCATCACTGCGGAGCAGAGGTTGGTCGCTACCCTGCGGTATTTGGCCACAGGGAGAAGCCTGCAGGACCTCGACAGGCATCTCCCCCCAGGCTCTTCTTTGTGGACATTTACTGCTTGTGTTTGTTTGAGCTGACCCTGACAGAAATGTGTGGAGTGCAGAAAATGTCGTGATTGTGTAACCTTATACAAAGCACTGTTGGCTGTTATTTACTAAATGCAAAGACACTTTTCACTACAAGTGCACTTGCAACTGCACTGAAACTGCACTTGTAGTGCAAAGTGGATTTCCCCTTAGGAAATTACCCCCATTTTCTCATAAAACAACAATTACATCACCCCAAAAGTGTTGTAGCGTTGAGACAATAATCCACACATTCTTGATGAGCAATCTTTTTAATACCTGCACAATCACATGTGCATTTACCAAAGGTTTTTCTGACAAACCAACATGTTTGTTGTATAACAATTTTTGTGGTGTCATTATCCAAAATCAAAATGTGCATTTTATAGAAAACAGGCCTGTGTAAAACCCACAAGAAAGACACAAATCTTGATCTTACAAAGTTCACATTTGGTAGAACTGGAAGGCAATATCAGACATGAGTATTTAGGAACTGTGTTTGATATTGCGTTCAGATGGGGGGAAATCACCCCTGGAAAAGCCAAATTTGGAAGATGCACACAAATTTCACAATGTCAACATGTGCTATCTGCCATCACGGGGGATCAAGGGACGTGTTTTGGGGGAGAAAGCCCTTCCTCACCGCTACTTTATCATTGAGGAAGGGGTTGCACCCCCAAAACGCGTCCATCGATCTCCCGTGATGGCAGATAGCACATGTTGGCACACTGTGTGCATCCTCCAAATTTGGCTTTGTGAAAAATCACAAAAACATTTCGCACATTGTAGCAGACAAAAGAAGAAAGTGATTTGGAGGGGCTTTAAACTCGCCCCAAAACATCAATGATGTTTTTATATTTTGGAATAACATCATTGATGTTTTGCTTGATGTTTTCCAATTGTAAATTACACCCCATGATCTCCCCGATCAGGATCTGGGCACTTTCTGATGTGAAAGGATCTTCATCCACAACCTCACGATCACCTAAAAAGAGAGGAAACCCAAAATAAATTAGGTCTAAAAAAAATGCCGCCATCCATCTCTTATCTGAGCCTGTGGTCGCAGACACTCACCTGTTGTGGTGACTAGTTCCACCACGTCTTCTTCCTCCTGCTCATCTTGTGTTGGGTGGATTTCCCCTTCTTCCAGAGGGGGGGGGTCTCTGGTCTCCTCAGATGAGGGGTGTCCTCCGAGTCTTTTCTCCCCTATGTAAAACAAAAATGGTATAATTAGCACACAGATATTTGATGGCAGAACTCTAAAGATGAAACATTGCTTGGAAGTGGGGTACAATTGTCTATTTTAGCAGAGTTCCAACATGTAGCTTTTTTAGTGCCCTTTGTCAAGCTGCAATACTTTACCTGTTTGGTACAAGCTTCACAGATGGAGACCCCCCTATAGTATACACTGGAGCACCTGTGTGGCCCCCTAATAAAAATGGTGTTCTTGTGTCCCACACTAGTGCTCCAGTGTTCAGATGTGAAAACAGCTGCTCAGTGTCCTCTCCTTACACACAATCTAGTTTGCATTTCATTCTAGTAACAAAGCCATCTACACAACCCAATTCTTTGAAGACAAGTATAGGGTCTCAAAATGGTGACCAAATGCATATGGGCTAAACAATGGTATTTTATAGTCCGAAAAAAAAATGTGTGATCCGAACGAATAATGTGCCCATGAACATGAAAGTTGCCATTTTAAACTGTACAACAGTTCCTAAAAGCACATGGAGCAGCACGAACGTAATAAACACAAGAACAATAGGAACACAGCACAACTACTTACTTTTTTGCAGCACTCTCCGGATCTTTCTGTACTGCTCATGTTCTCGTAATTTCAGGTCCGACCACCGCTTCCTGAGCTGATCTTTCGATCGTCGTACCCCGAATTTCCGGTGCAGACTCCTGACCACTTTCGCCATGATCTTGGCCTTTCGGACATTGGGGTTGGGGTAAGGCCCATACTTTCCATCATAGTCGGCCTTCTTCAGGATGTCCACCATCTCCAACATCTCCCCAAAGGACATATTTGAGTCCTTTAATCTCCTTCTGGATCGGGACGTTTCAGGCTCCGGGCCTTTCCTCCCCCTCCTCCTCGTTGCTGTACTTAGCACGATCCTGCTGTCTATCCGCCATGTGCTCTTCCTCCACTGCGCCGAACGAAAAGGGGCGGGGAATAGAATAGAAAGAACGTCAGGGGCGGGCGGAGTTATACGCATGCGCAGTGTGTATAAATCGTAACGCGCGCGTCTTACGTACGATCTGTGAGCGGAGGAAGGAGCATCGGAGACGCCGATCATGCTAACGAAGGTAGGATCTAAACTTGGGCCTATACTGCTTCGAAATTGAAGCCTATATTGTAACAAGATTAGGGGAGTTTGGCCTGACATTAGGGTTTGTCTTGTGTTGTGTCTTGCAGAGAAAATGGATGGTTTCAACGACCACAATTTCCTGCCCCTGTTTATTGACAAGTACAGAGAGCTGCCCTGTCTGTGGCAGGTCAGACACCCCCACTATAACCACAAACAGAAGAGGCAGACAGCGCTGGAGAAACTGCTGGAGTTGGTGAAGCCGGTGGTCCCCACAGCAACCATCCCCTATTTGAAAGCTAAAATTGGTGGCCTGAGGAGCACTTATCTTAGGGAGCGCAAGAAGGTCACAGATTCCCAGAGATCCGGAGCTGCAGCAGATGACGTTTATGTCCCCAGGCTGTGGTACTACGAGAGACTGTGATTTCTGTCAGACCACACTGAAGTCAGGGAATCCCTCTCTACTCTTCCTTCCACTCTTCCTTCCATACCAGCTGAGGCTTCCGATGTCCAACCTGGGCCTTCCAGCCAGGAAGAAGTGGAGGAGCCCAGCTTGAGTCAGGTATAGCATTCTTCTACAGATTTCTGGTCAATAAATAAATGATGTTTACTAGATGTTATTATTGATCACTAATTGCTAATTGAAAAAAGTGTTTTACATATCAATAGACAGTAGTGGGCACCCAAAATTGGGACAAGAATGCAAAATGCTGGGCTCAGAAGGATAGTCTGTTATATTTGTTAACATTGAATTTGCAGCAGTCAGGAGGTGAAAATTGTGTGTGATTGATGAAAACAATACTAAAACTATGTCCCTTTTTCATACACAGGAAGACCTCAGCCAGGAGGAGGCTGTGGAATGTGGCAGTCAGGAGGAGGCGGGGATTATTAGTGTCAGCCAGGAGGAGGCGGGGATTAGTGGCAGCCAGGAGGAGGCGGGGCTAAGTGTCAGCCAAGAGAAGCCAGGGACCAGTCGCAGCCTGACTGAGTCTCAGGTCCCTCCCCTCCGCCTGCCATATAAAAGGGCCAGGAAGGCCACTCCCAGTCCTGTGCAGGATTCAGCGTACAGGCTGATCCAGGAGGCTTCGGCGTCCCTCAGAGCCTTCCCCAGTCCTGAAGAGGCCTTTGCCTGCATGGCTGCCACCAAATTGCAGGGCATGCAGGAGGGCCAACGCATGATTTCTGAGGACCTGATTTATAAAGTCCTACGTAAGGGGGAGAGTGGGGAACTGACACACAAGACGGATGTCATGGAGAGGGACGATCCTCCTCCTCCTCCTCCTGCTGCCACTACTCCACCACCACAGCCAAAGGCTGGAAGGAAGCGTGGAAGGAAGACCAAAGAGTGATGACCCTGGGTTCAGTCTGGTCTGACAGAAGATGCAGTCTCTTGTATGACCACAGCCTGGGGACACAGATGTCATCTGCTGCTTTCCAGATCTCTGGAACTTCTGGACCAGACTGCACTCCCTTAGATATGGACTCCTCAGGCCACCAATTTTGCTTTTAAATAATTGATGTCTGCCCTTGGAGTCCAAGGCTTCGCCCACTTCTGCAGTTTCTCCAGCGTTGCCTCCCTCTTTGTTTATAGTTGTGACCCCTTAATAAAATATTTTTCGGTAAATTCTACTCTCCTGTGTGTGTTTTCATCCAAAAAGGACAGTTTGTTGGTGACGATTCAGGTACATTTCTAAAGTACAATGTGAAATTAACAAGGGACAACAACACCAAACAATCTCCTACAGATTAAATAGAACAACATATCAATGGTGTTGTGGGAACTTGTCACAAAAAACACACAAACATTTTCGGGAGTACAAATCAAAATCACCAAAAAAATAAAAATAAAAAGAGAAACACAAAAAAAGATTCTACATTAAAGTAA
Organism: Aquarana catesbeiana; assembly: GCF_042186555.1. Lineage (NCBI taxonomy): Eukaryota > Metazoa > Chordata > Amphibia > Anura > Ranidae > Aquarana > Aquarana catesbeiana. Next base: position 143,036,534 of record NC_133324.1, on the reverse strand, counting down.
AAAAACAAAAAAAAAAAAATATGTTGTCAGATATGAGAAATCAAAATATATTGAGGGAATCCCGATAAATAGTAACGAAAAAACTTTGTGAGAAGTGTGTGTGAATATGAGCATCAAAACGACTTAATTCTTGTCACATTATAAAGAAGAAGAGAGTGCGCTGTATTAAACCATTTTGAACATTGCAGCGTGACGAAAGTGCTTTATCCATTACGAACGCTAAGTTTACCAGAACGAGCTGTCCCGTGTCGGAATTTCTTCTGAGCATACGTGGTACGTTGTGCGTCGGAACAGGCCACACACGGTTGGAATTGACGCGATCGGATTTTGTTGTCGGAAAATTTTATCTCCTGCTGTCCAACTTTGTGTGTCGGAAAATCCGATGGAAAATGTCCGATGGCGCCCACACACGGTCGGAATTTCCGACATTGTCCATCTGAAAATCCGACCGTGTGTACGGGGCATTAGAGAGTGGGCGGGGCAGACCCATTGAGAGCCGCAGCTCTCTTGTGACTGATTTTCCTTTCTCCTTTGGAGAGTACAAAACCAAGGTATTCAACAGTCTCCTGACACCATTGTAGCTTTTTCGTAGAAACTTTGTGACCATTATCTGTTAACCAATGTAACAGATATAAACCATTCTCCTTGCATGCAACCTGGCTTGGACTACACAACAACAAATCATAGTAGGACGGAACCATGACGGGGTGTCCAGGACTGCAGGGTTGCCTGGAGGACCACTGAGTAGACTACAAGGGAATCTACATAACCCTGGGGCATATTTAAAAACAAAAAGCAAGGATTGGCTGTGTCTCCTTATCCACGAGGACACTAAAAAAAATGCATTCATTAAATCAATCACAGAAAAATACTCTGCATCGGATGGTATGGAGATAAGGGGTAAACGGCACATCAGGCACTATAGGCGCAATGGGCACCACCAGGTTATTTACAGCTCAAAGGTCTTGAACAAACCTATAACTGCCATCTGGCTTTTTTTTTTTTCCAGTTGATGGGTGTGTTGTAGGGGGTTACAACTTCTTTTAGAATGCCTATCTTTAAGAACTGTTCTACCATAGGGGCAATGCCTTCCTCTTTTTCTTTTGACAATGGATACTGTTGTGATAAATGGGTTGTGCTCATTATTTGAGTGTGGCCTTGTTTGGGGTACAGAAGATGAGCCCTACATCTAGAGCGCTCTCTGACTATACTTTGTCAGAATCACTGGGGTGTCCTGTGTCTGTCTCTTGCACTTCAGTTTTCAGCATTATGGGCCATATGGGGATCTTTTTAGAATGAGCAATCACACCTCCCTGATTTGTTATCTCTATTCTAATCCCCAACTTACCCAGTAAGTCTCTCCCCAAGAGAATGACAGAGCAGTTTGGTATTATCCTGAAACTGTGGTACAACAACACTGATCCACGTTCTACATTTACTACTGAGAGGGGTTTTGAAAGTTTTGGTGAGTATCCCATTAATTCCCATTGAAGGCTCAGTCTCTCCTCTGTAGTAGTCCTCACTGAGGGTACTACGAGTAGTTCCTGAATCCAAGAGGAAAGGGGTTAACTTTCCCTGGACATGCAGAGTCACTATTGGTTGTTCGTCAAAGGAGCGAGAGATAAGGGGAAATGCTGGGATACTACCCCCTGGGCAGCTTCACTGTTGTGGCTTAGGCTGAATCCACTGAATGGGGTATTTCACTCCCTGATTTTGCTGAGGGTTCTGTATCTGGGCAGGGGCTTGACTATTTTGTTGTTTATTGAAAGGTTCATATGGGCATTGATTTTTCCAGCGGCCCTCCTGTCCGCAGTTGAAACAACTGGTTCTGGACTGCTGAGGACCCCTAGAAAATCCTCTTCCTTTTCCTCTTCCCCACTGCCCACCATTACCATGGGGAGGCATTTGCTGTGCCCTTCCATGGTAATGGGCACTTACCGGTTTTCCTTTGCTATATGGAAACATCCTGCAGCATCCTTTTCTGTTAATGTTTTCTGAAAAACATCCAAAGTACTTGTTGGCCACTCAGAAATCATTTGCCTGACCATTAAGGCCATCTTTGGTTTCAGGTTAGAGATGTAAGTCTGAATCATCAGACTAGTCATATCTGCCTGCAAGGATAACCCAGCCTTTTGAGTCCAGGTATCCATGAATCTCTTCCGAAAATCCAATACTGATACACTTAACTTTTGTTTGCACGCTATAGCAGTGGGGATGGAAGACTTATTTTTAAAAGCATTTGTCATTTCTTTCCCAATTTCTTCCCACATTTTCTTCCTACCATTTTCAGTCTTAAGCCCATAATCTGTTGCTTTGGTGTCACCGTATTGTGTTTCAGCTATGGTCGGGACATGAACCCAGTTCCATGCAGTTGTGTGTCCGATTATTCCACCAATAATCAGGTGCATGTCTTCTTGTGTGTAAGATCTATATCTTCTTTTGTGAGACTGGGATAGATTTTGTTTGTGTATGGTGGAGGGTTAAATGGAAGGAGGGGGGCAGTTGGGTCTGGTCTCTGCTTATCTGCCTCTTCCCTGTGCTTTCTCTCATAATCCTCCTTACGTAAACATTTGTTGGGTTTCTTTTGTTTCTTATTATCCCCTGGAACCAATACGGGGCATATTTCTAACCAGTTCTCCCCTCCCTGTCTCATATAAGCCATTGTGGGTCCCCGGAGTACCAGGGAAATGCCTTTTTTTATCTCCTAGACATAATCTTTTCACCATATCCATATGGAACCTATCATTATCACCATCCCGGGTGAAAGGATCGGAGCTATGCATAGTTTCAGTCCACCCTGAACTCACAATCCGTACCACAAACCCTAGCTACATAATCTTTACATGTTTCCCCAGGGTTGGGAGGAGGGGGAGGAACTTCTTTACCATATTTTTGACCTATATTGACAGTGGGAAACGATTGTCTTACCTTACAATCGTCTGATCCACACAACAAATGATCTTATACGTCTAAGTGACAGAAAGAATAAGCAGAAAAGTTTTTGTGTTGTGGTGGATTTACCTAATAGACTATTCTCCTTCCCACCAGGAGTAAACAGTACTGTTTAAATATTCGTGTCCTTCCCAAAAGGACTTAATTAGGTCTGCCAAAGACCTTTTTCTATATTAGTGTCCTTCCCAAAGGACTTAATTAGGTCTGCCAAAGACCTTTTTCTATATTAGTGTCCTTCCCAAAAGGACTTAATTAGGTCTGCCAAAGACCCTTTTCTATAGTAGTCTATGTAGGCATGGTCTGTCTCCTTTCTATACAATTTAAACGGTTTTAAAGCTTTATCAGAGCCACAGCAAGGAAACAATTCGTCAGATAAGACAAACAATTAACTTACCGTGGAATAACTGCTTTAACCGGGACGAGCCCCCATCTGATAGTATAGATTACTGGACAGCCGACCACCCTTGGTAATCCACAGCGACACCGTCAGAATTCTGGAGACCCCAATGACACACACAACAGGCAGCTTTCATGTGCAAAGTGAGTCTGAACTCTTTATTAAGAATGATATCTTTATATGTGAGTTACAACACAGAGGGGAGGGAGTAAACTAGCTCCTAAGTTTCTAAGGGTTAACCAGGCTTCTACAGAGAGATTTTTTCATCATTAATTTTAAGCAGCTGAAAGGAATTTACAAAGATAGCTTATCTGCAAGACTAACTACCTAGAGTCGGCCTAAACACATACAGTGCAAGTTCTTAATTAAAACTTGGCTCAAACAAAAAAGGTCTAAAACTCTAACGAGAAAGAAGTGTAAGATAAAGCACGTACCTTCTTTAAAAACAAGCTTTTAAAATGGAGGGTAGATTACAAAATGGAGTGACAGTTGATCATATGCTCTATTACACTTCTCGTTCAACTTGATTGTGTGGCTACATGTCTTGTTTAGAGACCTTAGATTAAAGCGGCGTTTTACTGATTTCAATGGGGAGCAGCGGTGGAGGAGCAGTAAACACAACGCTCCTTCACCGCTCCAAAGAAGCTGCTGGCAGGACTTTTCCTGCTGCAGCTGTTTGAGGGCGGATTGCAGGTGCTATTTTTAACGCTATAGCGCCTGCAAAACGCCCTCAGTGTGAAAGGGGTCTTAAAGATTTGTCTATTGCAATCATATCCCCTCTTCAGTCAGTTTTGAAAAAATGTAGCTGCTGACTTTTAATAAACAGGCACTCACCTGTCCAAGGGTCCAGCCTTTTCCTCACCTGGGTTGGTTCTTCACTGGTCTTCGGGTCCCCGGCGCCAGCATCTCAATGTGGGCAGAACTGATGGCTTCCTGCTGCTTGTGCGCAAGCTGCTTGGCGCTTTGTGAATGGTCCCGCAGCCTTCTGTGACCTGTGGCATGTCCCAGAAGGCTGCAGCCTAGGCGATCAGCATGGAAGTGGGAGCGGGTACCTGTCAAAACTAGGTACCCACTCCCTTCCACCCCCCCCCCCTCAAAAAAAAAACATGTACCAAATATGGCAGAGAAGAGGGGAAAAGGATGAAGAGCAGAATTCCCCCTTTTGGGTGAAGTTCTGCTTTAAGCGTTGCTTCTCCAGTAAGAATAAGTTGTAACTGAGGTCTTCCAGCTTAGCTTTGTTACCATATCTGGACTTCCTCTAGTTTAAGCACAAGCATGTTAATATTGACGCTGAACTCTAGGCATATATAAAAGACACAAATTAATGTTAACAAGTGAGTGATTGGTTGCTAGAACCACCTCACATCCTAGCAATCTATCACACGTTTGTTAATGTGAAAAGTTGGAAACAAATAAGGGATAAGTACAGCGCTGCTAAGAAATACTAAAAAATATATAATACAGTAAGCAGCTAACACACCTCTAAGACAAAGAAGTAAAAAATTCAACAGATATATATAAAGTGTAGCGCTATGTGTATGGATAGATCAGGATGAGATGTTAAGATCGAGCCATCTAGCAATGGCCAGAAAACAAACAGATATTACTTTAAAAAGGTGAATTAAAAAAGTTATAGTTGCACAAATACAAAATCATATATAGAGCATAATAGAATACACCTGTGAAAGAGTGAAAACACAAACACAATATAAATCAACCGTAAATAAAGTCCATGTAAATAAAATGTGTCCTTGATGAAAAGCCACCACCCACGGTCTCTGAGGGTAAGTTGATGAAGGCAGCAACAAGGTGTTACTGGTGGGTGAGACGGAGGAACACCAAATCCAATGTGACGTCTATATATGTGTCAGAACCACCACCATAACATCTAAGGAGGCTTACCGGACATAGAAGACTTGTAAAGACATACGTCTTGCAAGTCACAAAAAGCTTGTTTAGCCGCCGGGGCTAGCAGGGTGAAAACATCAGAAATCCAAAACTTCAAGTATCCAAAACTTCAATAGATGAAAAGGGAAGATCTGTAGGCAGCTTCAACCGTCCAGAGGTATCAGCAAACCATCCGGATGTATAATTGGAACCATGAGAGAAAGAAGACTCACATGGCGTGATATCGTTTTAAAAGGCATGCATTTATTAAAACATTAAAAGAAAAGCACTCACATGGTATACGATCATAAACAGCTTAAATGATATCGGACGCGGTGATCATAGGAGGTCCACCCAACATGTTTCGGTTACTCAACCTTCATCTGGGGTGTGGACCCCCCTATTTCACCGCTATTTAAAGTAAAGATGACCCCCACTGGGAGTGTTGCAACCCAGGAAGTGACCTAATGATGTCACTTCCGGTACTCGAATTTGTGTATGCAGACTGTGTGTGACGTGTTTTTAAACCAAAAATCATAATCTATATAACAATGATCTCAGCATCAGGGTCACAAGTGAGTGTAGACTTAAAGTTTGAAATTTAAAAAATCTAAAAATCAGCTGAGATTGTGGCCGGGCGACCCGGAAGCGTTTAACATGGAGATCCAAGCCTCCTTTTCAACGCAGCCAGATCCGATAGGACGGAGCGTCATCTCGCTCTGCCCCCAATGTTCGGCTGGATATTGGGGATATGCGCAGTAGCGGAAGAGGAAGTCCACCACCACACTAGAGTCCGCCCACCGCCGCCGCACCCAAGCCTCCTTTTCAACACAGCCAGATTCAATAGGACGGAGCGTCATCCCGCTCCTCCCCCACTGATCGGCTGGATATTGGGGATATGCGCAGTAGCGGAAGAGGAAGTCCGCCACCACACTAAAGTCCGCCCACCGTCACCGCACCCACGGTCCGCCCACATCTATGCTCATATTACTGAAACCAAGCCTCTCATTCACAACATATGAACTTCCTGTATAGGGAGCCATATTGGACGGAGAGAAACCGGAAATAAATCCCAGCGATCTGACGGTAAAAGGCAGTGTCAGCAAAGGTGGTAAAAAAGAAACCTATGCCATAAATCAAAAAATATGTTTGACGGAAGTCCGAAAAAGGGCTAGTGCAGTGTCGAGTGGAGACAAAATTTAGTCGGGGCTGGTTAATAAGATAGCAACACTACCAATGAAGGGCATCTCATACAAATTAACCATACATATGAAGAGACCGACAGATTAAAAATAAGTAGCATTTGTCATATGAGAACAAAAACCACCAATAATGAGATTAGGTGTTAGAGTCACAGTAACGAGTAACTATAAAAAATCTCCGAAAAAATACAATATAGAAAGTAAAATAAATAAATGGGTGAAAACACCTAAAAATGGAATATAAAGGCATATTAGAAAAAAGAGTCACGATTATATAGTGGTTATGCCTGATTAATAAATGAATTGACGTCCCACTCCACGTTAATCCCTTGCGGGAAGTGGGAACCCAACTCGTAGATCCAGTAGGTCTCCAACCTAGAAAGCCCCCTAAGTGTTGACCCCCCCCGCCAGGGGGCCACATATTTGTCAATAATAAGGAACTGTGTGCCCTTGGGGTTTCGATCGTGGAACTCCCTATAATGACGGGGCACGGTGTGTTTCGTACTACCTGCCTTTATTAAATTAATATGTTCAGAAACACGCGTGGTAAAGGACCTGATTGTCCGTCCCACATACTGCTTGCCGCAGGGGCAAGTCAGAAGGTAGACTACCCCCGTCGTGGCGCATGTACAGAACTGTTTTATTTTGTGAGTACGACCGTTTACTCTAGAAGAAAAAGTGTAACTAGTGCGTCTCCCACTAATATTAAACTGACAAACTAAGCATTTTTTACAAGGGTGGAAACCAATCAGGTTGTGAAAAAACAAAAAAAGGGGTCCAGAAACAAGAGAGGGTCCAGAGGAGGGAGGAGGGTTCAGAAACGAAAAGAGGCAAAGGACCTAGTGTGTCAAGGGGTTTTTAACCTCAGTGACACGACCCTTACCAATGAAGAAAAGATTATCCTAAACAAAGGTCTTAAGTTTGCCCCTCCACGTAAATTGAACAAGTTCGATACTTTTATTGACGTTCAAAAGTTTATTAGGAAGATACATGTCCAGAGATATATTATTTCTAACCCTTCCAGGAATTTGGCCAGAGCGGCAACGTCTGGTACAGTCCATTCGAGTCTATCTAATCCCTCTTTGTTTAGTCCCCCAACACAGCTTCCACCTGCCATTAATTTGTTCAAGGAACTTGTGTTGAAGGACCTTAACAATGTTCCCCTGAAACGTAAAATCTATAATCCTTTACCCTCAGCAGGCCTCACTACCCTATGTGACAACAAAAATTTAGTCATCCGCCCCGCCGATAAGGGCGGAGGCATAGTTCTGTTGAACAAAACAGATTACGTCCAAGAAATGCACCGTATTCTGGGCGATCATGAAACATATGTTGAACTTCCCAGTAATCCTACACATAAATACAAAAAAGAGTTACAGGTTTTGGTTTCTAAAGGTTATTATTGATATATTATTATTGACAAATATGTGGCCCCCTGGCGGGGGGGGTCAACACTTAGGGGGCTTTCTAGGTTGGAGACCTACTGGATCTACGAGTTGGGTTCCCACTTCCCGCAAGGGATTAACGTGGAGTGGGACGTCAATTCATTTATTAATCAGGCATAACCACTATATAATCGTGACTCTTTTTTCTAATATGCCTTTATATTCCATTTTTAGGTGTTTTCACCCATTTATTTATTTTACTTTCTATATTGTATTTTTTCGGAGATTTTTTATAGTTACTCGTTACTGTGACTCTAACACCTAATCTCATTATTGGTGGTTTTTGTTCTCATATGACAAATGCTACTTATTTTTAATCTGTCGGTCTCTTCATATGTATGGTTAATTTGTATGAGATGCCCTTCATTGGTAGTGTTGCTATCTTATTAACCAGCCCCGACTAAATTTTGTCTCCACTCGACACTGCACTAGCCCTTTTTCGGACTTCCGTCAAACATATTTTTTGATTTATGGCATAGGTTTCTTTTTTACCACCTTTGCTGACACTGCCTTTTACCGTCAGATCGCTGGGATTTATTTCCGGTTTCTCTCCGTCCAATATGGCTCCCTATACAGGAAGTTCATATGTTGTGAATGAGAGGCTTGGTTTCAGTAATATGAGCATAGATGTGGGCGGACCGTGGGTGCGGTGACGGTGGGCGGACTTTAGTGTGGTGGCGGACTTCCTCTTCCGCTACTGCGCACATCCCCAATATCCAGCCGATCAGTGGGGGAGGAGCGGGATGACGCTCCGTCCTATTGAATCTGGCTGTGTTGAAAAGGAGGCTTGGGTGCGGCGGCGGTGGGCGGACTCTAGTGTGGTGGTGGACTTCCTCTTCCGCTACTGCGCATATCCCCAATATCCAGCCGAACATTGGGGGCGGAGCGAGATGACGCTCCGTCCTATCGGATCTGGCTGCGTTGAAAAGGAGGCTTGGATCTCCATGTTAAACGCTTCCGGGTCGCCCGGCCACAATCTCAGCTGATTTTTAGATTTTTTAAATTTCAAACTTTAAGTCTACACTCACTTGTGACCCTGATGCTGAGATCATTGTTATATAGATTATGATTTTTGGTTTAAAAACACGTCACACACAGTCTGCATACACAAATTCGAGTACCGGAAGTGACATCATTAGGTCACTTCCTGGGTTGCAACACTCCCAGTGGGGGTCATCTTTACTTTAAATAGCGGTGAAATAGGGGGGTCCACACCCCAGATGAAGGTTGAGTAACCGAAACATGTTGGGTGGACCTCCTATGATCACCGCGTCCGATATCATTTAAGCTGTTTATGATCGTATACCATGTGAGTGCTTTTCTTTTAATGTTTTAATAAATGCATGCCTTTTAAAACGATATCACGCCATGTGAGTCTTCTTTCTCTCATGGTTCCAATTATACATCCGGATGGTTTGCTGATACCTCTGGACGGTTGAAGCTGCCTACAGATCTTCCCTCTTCATCTATTGAAGTTTTGGATACTTGAAGTTTTGGATTTCTGATGTTTTCACCCTGCTAGCCCCGGCGGCTAAACAAGCTTTTTGTGACTTGCAAGACGTATGTCTTTACAAGTCTTCTATGTCCGGTAAGCCTCCTTAGATGTTATGGTGGTGGTTCTGACACATATATAGACGTCACATTGGATTTGGTGTTCCTCCGTCTCACCCACCAGTAACACCTTGTTGCTGCCTTCATCAACTTACCCTCAGAGACCGTGGGTGGTGGCTTTTCATCAAGGACACATTTTATTTACATGGACTTTATTTACGGTTGATTTATATTGTGTTTGTGTTTTCACTCTTTCACAGGTGTATTCTATTATGCTCTATATATGATTTTGTATTTGTGCAACTATACCTTTTTTAATTCACCTTTTTAAAGTAATATCTGTTTGTTTTCTGGCCATTGCTAGATGGCTCGATCTTAACATCTCATCCTGATCTATCCATACACATAGCGCTACACTTTATATATATCTAATGTGAAAAGTTGGGCAGCTCCTACCCTCCTTTCAGACCTGCCACATCTCTCTCCACCCAGCATGCTGTGAGAATGGCAGCAGCGGCTGGCAGAGTCACCCTGGAAAGAATGTCCACCCAGTGCTAAGTGGCGCAGCCTGTCCTTGACCATTGTATAACAGTTGTTCCATCCTTCCCCATAACTGCCTGACCAACTCCATACTCCAACCACCCGTACTATTACCCATTAATGGAGACCACACCAAGTTGGAGTAAATTTTGGCTGTAGCAGTCTCTTTATTAACAAATTCAACCTAAATTAACATAACTGTAAAAAACATCTGTTACCAAAACCATCAGTCAATACTTGTGTTGGTCTTTGCAGGAACCCCAAACTAACATATGTTTAATAATGCACTGCAGTACCTTTTATATATGATAATAGGCCTCTAGCTGACATGCTGGCTCGGGGACAACCCACTGACCGCAGTGCACCCGTTAACCAAATTCCAGCTAACCCACCGTTAACTGGAATACTACACACGGGACCCATACCTCCAATGGGTCCAGAACTCTACCTTATCCAAGGTTTCTTCATTCACCCGCAAAGACCACAGCACCCAAGGGAAAAACCTTACCCTTGAGTGTCCCTCCACACCCTCAACACTGTCTGGATGCCATCCTGCAACCCCAGGGCCCACATATCAATCCCCACCGCACTGAGGTGTACGCCGTCATCCCGAAGGTTACATAGTCACATAGTAGGTGAGGTTGAAAAAAGACACAAGTCCATCAAGTCCAACCTATGTGTGTGATTATATGTCAGTATTACATTGTATATGCCTGTATGTTGTAGTCGTTCAGGTGCTTATCTAATAGTATTTTGAAACTATCAATGTACCCGATGAGACCACTGCCTGTGGAAGAGAATTTCACATCCTTGCCACTCTTACAGTAAAGAACCCTCTACGTAGTTTAAGATTAAACCTCTTTTCTTTTCATTTCAATGAGTGACCACGCGTCTTGTTAAACTCCCTTCCGTGAAAAAGTTTTATCCCTGTTGTAGGGTCACCAGTATGGTATTTTTAAATTGAAATCATATCCCCTCTCAAGCGTCTCTTCTCCAGAGAGAATAAGTTCAGTGCTCACAAACTTTCCTCATAACTAATATCCTCCAGACCCTTTATTAGCTTTGCTTTCCTTCTTTGTACTCGCTCCTTTTCCAGTACATCCTTCCTGAGGACTAGTGCCCAGTCCAAGATATCGCCAAGTATCCACTTCCAGCTCTAAATGCCTGATAACCAGCCCCCAGTTCCTAACCACAAACCTGCTAACATCCCTGTTAACCTTTTTACGGGCCTTATTGAGCCGCTCTACCGATCTAGCCAATCGCCAAGTCATCCAAGCAATGATGTCGGACCACACAATAAGCATCTTCGAGAAGGCCATACGGAGCCGCAGGAAATCAAATTTAATCCTGAATCATTACCGCCGATGTGTAACTCCAAAACGTCCAGTGGCCTGTCCAGTCGTGCAAAGTGATGCACTTCCAGCACCATCCTGCTCCACAGCATGCCCGATACTCCCAACCAACGGACACAGGCTTCCTTCCTAGAAATGCCCAGTTGTCTCCCATCAGGCTTAACGTCTGCTCTTTTGGCCCCCCAAAACACACACGAGCGGCCCAATATCCAGACCAGGCCCTGCGCACCACCTGAAAGAGAAGAAAAGCACACCACAAATAAAAACAAGCAAGCAGAAACATGCATATTCACCCAAAACATGCCCAATAAGCTCCCCCTCCCCTTTAATCAGTCAACATGTGAGGATAAAAGTATGACTGGAACCTACGCAATTCCCACCTACTAAGGCTTGACTGCCACTTCAATGTCCGCTGAGCCAATCACGGCGAGCGATGTATTCTATTAATGAATACAAAGCCTGCTCGGATTGGCTTTGAGAGTCAGAGAGGCGCGGGCTGATGATGTTCCAACCTCTGCCAATCACAGCGAGCGATGTATTCTATTAATGAATACAAAGCCTGCTCGGATTGGCAGAGGTTGTAATATCATCAGCCCGCGCTTCTCTGAATCTCAAAGCCAATCCAAGCAGGCTTTGTATTCATTAATAGAATACATCGCTTGCTGTGATTGGCTCAGCGTGGTATACTGTAATACTGTATACAGTATGTTACTGAATGCGGCTACCCCTCGGCTCCTCTTCCTTCCATGGCTACCTCACCATCCACCCCAGGAGCTTTGGTTTGAAGCACCTGACCCTCTATCTGGCACCTGACCCTCCATATGGCACCTGACCCTTCATCTGGCACCTGACCCTCCATCTGGCATCTGACCCTCCATTTGGCACCTGACCCTTCATCTGGCATCTGACCCTCCATCTGAAGCACCTGAAGGGGGTCGTCTTATACGGTGAGTATATCTCAAAACCAACGTTTTAGCTGTAAAATTAGGGGGTCGCCTTATACGCCCAGTCGCCTTATATGCCGGCAAAGACGGTAAGATCGTATGCATAATAGGGACTCTGATTAGATCCAGGAAAAATGGCTGAAAAAATTTGACCATGCAATCTTTGTACAATCTCCTAGATCTACCACAATTATGTAATAGGAGGACCGCCTATTCACTCAGCACAAATGTTTGATTGAAGCTGAACAATTCCAGTGATATGGAAATTGAGCAAGCTGTAAGTAGACTTCCAATTTTAGAAGTAAAAAATGAAAGTGAAATTGTTTTATCACTCTAGTTCTACAATGTTACAAAGTCACACCCAAAGTCACTATATATTAGACAGAACACGCAGCTTAAGCTCTCTTAGCACTGGACTGCACAAGTGGCACCATGAGGATGAAAATGTATTTATCTTTAGCACTGGGTCTGCTAAGCATAATTCTCTGTATTAATGCAAAGGTAAGGCACAGCATGGGAATGGATTTAGGTATCAAAGTTCTATTATAATCAAAATATATTTTTTTTTTGTCCAGTTAAATATAATTGGTTTGCTGTTCAACTCTGGTATTTTTCCAACAAACATGTATTATATTAGTATATAGTATGATAATTACTGTATTTTCTCTTTTTTTATTCTATGTCTTGCACAGTGTGACCTGACTGGTCAGTGGCAGAATGACCTTGGCTCCAATATGACTGTATATGTTGATAAGAATGGGCTTATAGTAGGGAAATACTTAACAGCTGTATCTACCACTAATAAAACCATTCTGGAATCACCTCTGTTTGGATACCAACAGTCATCAGGTCTCCCAACATTTGGATTTACCGTCATGTGGCAGTTTACAAGTAACGTACTTCTTCTCCAACTTTATCATTGTTAGCTTTAATTATGTAGACTATATACTGTAATGTCAATAATTTACTAAAGCCACATCATTTTTTAACTTTACCGGTGTTATTGCCAGTTCACACCACAAAAATGTCCTCCAGATCCATTCCGAATGCGTTTCTGCATGTGCATTTTTTATGTGTTCCAGTGCGTTGTTGCATTTTTGATGCGTTTCCAGATAGATTTCAGATGATTTTTTTTTCTTCTTTTTTTTTTTTTAACAGTATTGGGGTCCGGTGCTTTTTTTTTCTGTAACCGGAGCGTACTGGTACTGCAAGCACTGGTGTCAACGATGCAGTTGAAAATCATGTAGCCTGTTTTGGATGCAGAAAAAAAGCACTGGAACACATGTGGTGTGAACTAGCCCCTCTTAAAGTATATGTTTAAGAAAAAAAAGTAAAAAAAATCAGCACAAGGGATGTTACTTACATTTAATCTAAAGTGTCCTTTGTGCTGGTGCCAGTTGTAATAGTGGAAATCTTAAATCCTTTTGTACCTTTGTCATACCCCGCAGTGGATATCTTCTGGTGCTAGAGGGGTTAATTAAGACTGCCAACTGTGCCTGCCCTTTCTACTCCCCATTCATAGAAGCCGTATTACACCTTCCATGAATGAAAAGCGTTCAAAGAATGGAGGACAGGCTGATGAATGAAAAGTCCACCTCCTCCATTCATAGAGCGATTTTCATGGAAAATATAGTACACCTTCTATGAATGGAGAAGGGGGATGGAAAGGGCGGGCATAGTCAGCACTCTTGATGAGTGAATGTCACAGGTCTGGTAGTGGTGTAAACCCATGCAGCACTGGAAGATTATGGCTGCTGGGTATGGGAGGGGGGTAGAGGATTTTGAATTTCCATTACTACAGCCGGCACCAGCACAGGAAACACGTAAAAATGGAAGAAATGTCCCTTGTGTTGATTTTTTAAAACTTATTTTTCCTAAACTTAGGCTTTAACTTGAACATTGTCATTGCCAACAGTCCCGATTTTCCCGGGACAATCCCGATTTTTGGACCGTCATGGCGATTTCAGCTTGTCCCGATTATTTTCCCGGGATTTTGTTTTTGTCCCAGGAAAATCAGGAATGTTTTGGGCTAAAAACAGCAGCGGGCTACACAAAGATGGCCGCTGCCTTTGCCAGGAGTTTTGTTTCCCCTTGTGTTCAGTGGAGAGGAGAGGGCAGCCAATCTGCTTCTCTCTTCAGTGCTGCAGGGATTGGAGACCCCTCCGCCTCTCCACTGAACACAGCAGGAAGAGATCAGCCGCCGCCAACCACCGTGTGACCGCTCCCCTTCAGATTAGTGATGGCTCAGATCCTCCTTCCAGTATGTGAGAAAGCAAAGTGAGTGAGGAAAACATGTCATGCTGATTAACCTGCCTAGATACTTGTTTTTTTATTGTTAATGCCAATGTGGCTTTCCTGGAAGAGCAATGTAATTCCAAGGTGATTTATTAAGGGGTTACTCTGAGATGTTTGCCTAAGATTGTTATATTTATGTCCATGGCTTTATAAGTTGTGCCTGCCCTGGGTGTAAACCAATTTAGGAACTACAAGAGCCAGCATGCCTGGCTTGTTTTTATACTAAAATGGCATTTCATCCAGCATAGACACCATTAGATACAGTAAGTGGTTTGTAGTACTACAAGAACCAGAAAGACTTGTTTGCTATATAATGACATTGCATCACCCAGCATGGTCTAGGGTCCCGGATACTAGTGACACCAGGAGATAAGTGGTCTCTAGAACTACAAGAGCCAGCATGCATTGGGGGACTTGGTATGATTACAGCATTTACAGATAACTAGGCTGAGTAACTACAAGAGCCAAGATGCCTTGTTTGCTATATAATGACATTGCATCATCCAGCATGGTCTGGGGTCCCTGATACTAGTAACACCAGGAGATACGTTGTCTGTAGAACTACAAAGCCAGCATTCACAGGGGTACTTGGTAAACGTTGCCACATTTACAGATATCTAGTCTATAGAACTACAAGAGCCAGTATTCACCGGGGTACTTGGTATGTTGGTATGATTGCAGCATTCACAGATAACAAGGCTGAAGAACTACAAGAGCCAGGATGGGTTGTTTGCTATATAAAGACATTGCACCATTCAGCATATGTGATCTGTAGAACTACAAGAGCCAGCATGCCTCCTTTGCTACATAATGGCATTGCATCATCCAGCATGGTAGTACCCCACAGCATGCTGCCTCTTGTAGTTCTACAGACCACTTATCTTCTCCTGTCACTTACCAAGGACCCTAGACCACGTTGTATGATGCAATGTTAATGTATAGCAAGCAGGGTAGGCTGGCTCTTGTAGTTCTATAGCCAATGTATCTGTAAATGCTGTAACTTACATTAGGTACCCCAGTGATTGCTGGTTCTTCTTATCCTGTTGATTGTTTATCACATGCCACCACTTCTCTCCCCCCCCCCCCAGTGCATGCTGGCTCTTGCAGTTCTTTATCCCATTTATCTCCTGCTGTCGCCTGTACCAGGGACCATAGACCATGCTGGGTAATGCAATGTCATTATATAGCAAACAAGCCATGCTGGGTCTTGTAGTTCTGCACCCTAGTTTGTACCAAGTACTCCAGTGCATGCCGGATCTTGTAGTTCTACAGACCACTAATCTCCTGGTGTCACTAGTATCAGGGACCCCAGACCATGCTGAGTGATGCAATGTCATTATATAGCAAACAAGGTGTGCTGGCTCTTGTAGTTCTTCAGCCTAGTTATCTGTAAATGCTCTAATTATACCAAGTACCCTAATGCATTCTGGCTCTTGTAGTTGTATAGACTAGTTTTCTTTGGATGCTGCCTCTTATACCAAGAACCCTAGATCATGTTGGTTCTTGTAGTTCTATAGACTAGATATCTGTAAATGTGGCAACGTTTACCAAGTACCCCGGTGAATGCTGGCTCTTGTAGTTCTACAGACAACGTGTCTCCTGGTGTTACTAGTATCAGGGACCTCAGACCATGCTGGATGATGCAATGCCATTATGTAGCAAACAAGGCATGCTGGCTCTTGTAGTTCTACAGATCAGTCCTATGCCTACATACGTTTGCTAGTAGGTGTCCTTCCTTCCCATTGCAAAATGTTGGGAGGTATGCTATGAAGCTTAAAGAGGAACTGCAGTCTGCTAACATAATTTGTAATAAAAATATCTTTGCCATTCTGAAGCTTCTCTCCAACTACTTTGCATATTATTTTATATATACTGTGATTCTGTACTTGCCAAATATACTGCAAAAATCTCCCACCACTGAGTCTGGCCGCAACCGTTTTCATACTTGCCAACAGTTCTGATTTTCCCGGGACAATCCAGATTTTTGGACCCTCGTCCCGATTTAAGCTTGTCCCGATTATTTACCCGGGATTTTGCTTTTTTTCCCGGGAAGATCTTCTGGACACGGCTGCTACACGTGACCTCCAGACTGGGTTTCCATCCTCCCCAGCATGTTGTTGGTGCCCTTCCATGTTCCACCAGGCAGTGGTTAGTGTAGTGGGTATTGTAGTAAGTAGTGTAGTGTAGTGGGTTTTGCAGTAATCAGTGTAGTGGGTGTTGTAGTAATCAGCGTAGTGTAGTGGGTGTTGTAGTAATCAGTGTAGTGTAGTGGGTGTTGTTGTAGTGGGTGTTGTAGTAATCAGTGTAGTGTAGTGGGTGTTGTAGTAATCAGTGTAGTGTAGTGTAGTGGGTGTTGTAGTAATCAGCGTAGTGTAGTGGGTGTTCATGTTGTAGTGTAGTGGGTGTTGTAGTGTAGTGGGTGTTGTAGTAATCCGTGTAGTGGGTGGTGTAGTGTAGTGGGTGTTGTAGTAATCAGTGTAGTGTAGTGGGTGGTGTAGTCGGTGTTCGTAGTGTAGTGGGCGTTGTAGTAATTAGCATAGTGTAGTGGGTGTTGTAGTGTAGTGGAGTAGGGAGTTGTAGTAATCAGTGTAGTGTAGTGGGTGTTGTAGTGTAGTGGGTGTTGTAGTAATCAGCGTAGTGTAGTGGGTGTTCATGTTGTAGTGTAGTGGGTGTTGTAGTGTAGTGGGTGTTGTAGTAATCAGTGTAGTGGTTGGTGTAGTGTAGTGGGTTTTGTAGTAATCAGTGTAGTGTAGTGGGTGGTGTAGTGGGTGTTCGTAGTGTAGTGGGTGTTGTAGTAGTTAGCATAGTGTAGTGGGTGTTGTAGTGTAGTGGAGTAGGGTGTTGTAGTAATCAGTGTAGTGTAGTGGGTGTTGTAGTAATCAGTGTAGTGTAGTGTAGTGGGTGTTGTAGTAATCAGCGTAGTGTAGTGGGTGTTCATGTTGTAGTGTAGTGGGTGTTGTAGTGTAGTGGGTGTTGTAGTAATCCGTGTAGTGGGTGGTGTAGTGTAGTGGGTGTTGTAGTAATCAGTGTAGTGTAGTGGGTGGTGTAGTCGGTGTTCGTAGTGTAGTGGGCGTTGTAGTAATTAGCATAGTGTAGTGGGTGTTGTAGTGTAGTGGAGTAGGGAGTTGTAGTAATCAGTGTAGTGTAGTGGGTGTTGTAGTGTAGTGGGTGTTGTAGTAATCAGCGTAGTGTAGTGGGTGTTCATGTTGTAGTGTAGTGGGTGTTGTAGTGTAGTGGGTGTTGTAGTAATCAGTGTAGTGGTTGGTGTAGTGTAGTGGGTTTTGTAGTAATCAGTGTAGTGTAGTGGGTGGTGTAGTGGGTGTTCGTAGTGTAGTGGGTGTTGTAGTAGTTAGCATAGTGTAGTGGGTGTTGTAGTGTAGTGGAGTAGGGTGTTGTAGTAATCAGTGTAGTGTAGTGGGTGTTGTAGTGTAGTGGGTGTTGTAGTAATCAGTATAGTGTAGTGGGTGTTGTAGTGTAGTGGGTGGTGTAGTGGTAATCAGTGTAGTGTAGTATAGTGGGTATTGTAGTGTAGTGGACAGGTAGGTCAATATACTGGTCAGTATAGGAATCAGGTAGGTCAGTGTAGTGGACAGATAGGTGGGTGTAATGGTCAGTCTAGGAATCATGTAGGTCAGTGTAGAGGTCAGTATAGGAATCAGGTAGGTCAGTGTAGGAATCAGGCTAGTAAGCACTATTGTAGGAAGGGAAGGTACTCAGGGAGTGCTAAAAGTCTGTAGGTTGGGGGAGCAAATTTCTTGCCTTGCACCGGGCGCTGACAACCCACGCTACGCCACTGCTGCTGGGGGCACCTAATGCAAGGAGAGACTCTGCTGGGGGCACCTGATGCAAGGAGGGACTCTGCTAGGGGCACCTAATGCAAGGAGGGAAAATGCTGGGGGCACCTGATGCAAGGAGGGACTCTGCTGGGGGCACCTGATGCAAGGACGGACTATGCTGGGGGCACCTGATGGCATCTGGTGGCAGGCGACGGTGACAGGCAGGTGACACGCTCAGGGGTCCCACTGATTCTGCATTAGACATGTGCATTCGTTTTCGTCCGAATGCATTTTCGTCCGAATTTCAGGTATTTTCGTTATCGTTTTAACAAACGATAGCGTAAGTGCAGAATCCAAAAAACGAAAGATCCGACATAAACAAATGCTTTATTTTCGTTTTCGTTGCTACAACAGTTCGATATAGATAGGAGATTCGACATGAGGATGACAATAACAATCTGTGTCCATCAAACCTGTGGTCGAATGTGCCTAACCTTAACTCTATTAGTCCAAGATTATTCTACATAGAGAGAAAAGATTCGACATAGAGAGAAAAGATTCGACGTAGGGGGGAAAAGATTCGACGTTGGGGGGAAAAGATTCGACGTAGGGGAGAAAAGATAAATAAAAATAATGATGATGATGAATGTTATTGGCTGATTGTAACCAAAGAGGAGGAGCAGTAAAATAGCTAGAACTAAGTACACACATACTTTGGCTTATGGTGTCTGTTGAAAGTTCTAAGAAGATTCGACGGAGCAGGTAAACTATACGGCGTTGTACAGTTTAGCTGCTCCGTCGAATCTTCTTTGAACATTTGACAGACACCATAAGCCTTCAATGACAGATTCAAGCTTAATTTGGATTTTCGGACGAATGCAATTTTTAACGAAAAACAAAATAAATAAAAACGAATTTCGGGAGTAACTAAATAAATTTATTTTTCGGACGAAAACAAAATTCCGAAACAAAATATTTCAGTGTTCACATGTCTATTCTGCATTATGGTGAGTTGAATGATTTAATTTTATATTACAATGTAATAATAGAAATAATGCGCTTCAATCATCCTGACACCATAACAACCATGGTGCCGGGTTGATTGAAGCGCTAGCACCAGGTGTTTGGAGTATATTTATCTGCTGATTGTTAAACTCTGGAATACACATATTTCTATTGTGGTGTAGGATCTGAGGCTGCTGTTCCTCCATCCCTCCCCCCCCCCTTTCCCCCTTTCCCCCTTTCCCTCTCCATCCCTCATTCATCTCAGACTCTAACCACACCCCCTTTGAGCCACGCCCATTTAAGCCACGCCTGCTATTTTGCATAAACCACACCCGCCGCAGTTTTACTTTTTCCCCTGTGCCACAACTACAAACGCATGCCCCGCCCCCTAATTATAATGCGACTCCGCCTACAGCCAAAAAAGTGTCCCTAAAATTTTTGTTTACACTGTTGGCAACTATGCATTGTGTAGCCTATATAAGTAACCGAAATGTCATTACTGAACACAACATAATTCTTCTCTAACTTCATCATTTTAGCTTACAAGTTTAGGCTATGTAAGTGACTACATTCGAGATCAAATATGTCTCTACTAAACACAGGGTTAGAACAATCCCTAAAAATCTCTTTTGATGTTAAACTTAAAACAAAAATGTTAGAAAGATAAAAAAGTTAATAACAAAGGGGGTGTGGCCAGCATCGGAAGTGGATGGTCACACTATAGGAGAGCTCTGAGAACCGAGTCTCCCTGAAGCAGCCCAACGCTATTTATAGCCTACCTGATAACACAGCATAGCCCTGTAAATTAAGCACATTTAACAGCCTGGACTCCAGAGAAACTGCATGGTGCCGGCCCCTCCCACTCACAGCATAGCATAGGAATGCAGGCTGATCAGTGTGAAGGAGGAGGGAGGGGGTAGAGAGCACACTCTTAAGCCCTGTTGGAATTTAACGTGAATTAATGTCACATTTCTGGATGGTCTACATATATTTCCTGTTGCCAAGCTCAGAAGGTAAACTCAGTTTGAATGAAACACATCAAAGCTTTGTAATCAGAACAATGATTTGGCTTAAGCCCACCTGCTGTGACATGTGTGATTACAGGCTTCAAAGAGAATAAGAGCTAGCTGAGAAGGCACAGGGCTAATGGAGCTGCCCTTGTGGACAATATAGCATGCTTCCTAGAGAATGGGCAGACATTTGAAGGAATACCTCTCGGCAATATCTATTGGATGAAAGGCAAATGGGGGTGGCTACGAGTAGGCGTGTATGTTTGACTGAAAGGAGCATACACACAGGCAATTCGGTCTCTCTGCCCCTTTCTCTCTCTGCTGATGCAGGTCTGTGCAAGCCTCATGGCTCGGCCATCTTGAGGCCTTGCTCTGGGTGCTGGTTTGGGCCTAAACTCCATGCAGCACAGAGCTCCCTCTTTGCAACACCTGGAGACCAGCCGATAGGATGTGTTAAGTATAAGTCTTGTATTGTGTTCTGATTGTAAGCTTTGTAACAGTGCAATTTCTTGTAATACCTTTATGTTAGTTTTTTTCCAATTCTGCTGTTTTAGTACATTCCTACTTTATTGGGAAATAAATGCATCTTGTTTACTAAGCAGAGGTGTTTGTTAAATCATTGTGCTTATCAGACTCTAACAGAGAAGCAACTATTATTATTATACAGGATATATATAGCGCCGACAGTTTACGCAGCGCTTTACAACATTAGGGCAGACAGTACAAGTACAATACAATTCAATACAGGAGGAATCAGAGGACCCTGCTCGTTAGAGCTTACAATCTAGGAGGGAGGGTCAAGTTATACAAAAGGGTAATAGCTGTGGGGGATGAGCTAATGGAGAAAATAGTGCAGTTGTTAGATGGAGGCAGGATAGGCTTCTCTGAAGAGGAAAGTTTTCAGGGATCGCCTAAAAGTGGATAAATTTGGAGACAGTCTGACAGATTGGGGTAGGGAATTCCAGAGGATGGGTGAGGCTCGGGAGAAGTCCTGGAGGCAGATATGGGAGGAGGTGATGAGGGAGCTAGAGAGCAGGAGATCTTGGGAGGAACGGAGGTGGCGATTAGGTTGGTATTTTGAGACTAGGTTAGTGATGTAGCTGGGGGAAAAGTTGTGGATGGCTTTGTAACTTATTGTTAGTATTTTGAATTTAATTCGTTGGGCGAGTGGTAGCCAATGGAAGGATTGGCAGAGAGGGGTAGCAGACACTGAGCGGTTTGTAAGGTGGATGAGTCTGGCAGCCGCATTCATGATGGACTGAAGGGGGGATAGTCTATTTAAAGGTAAGCCAATGAGGAGTGAGTTGCAGTAGTCAAGGCGAGAGATAACCAGGGAGTGAATCAGGAGCTTTGTGGTTTCACTGGTTAGAAAGGGACGTAGTTTAGAGATGTTGTGGTGGTTGAGGCAGCAAGCTTTGGAAAGTGATTGGATGTGGGGCTGAAAGGAGAGTTCAGAGTCCAGGATAACACCTAGCACCCTGACATGTGGGGACGGGTGGATGGTTTTGCCATTGCACTTCACAGAGAAGTCAGGGGAAGAGGCACGTGGGGGAGGAAATATTATAAGCTCGGTTTTGGACAAGTTGAGTTTGAAGAAGTGGTGTGACATCCATACAGATATGTCGGTTAGTAAGTTAGTGATGCGTGAGGAGACTGATGGAGTGAGTTGGGGGGTGGAGAGATAGATTTGTGTGTCATCAGCATAGAAATGATATTGAAAGTCGTGAGAGGCTATCAGCTGACCCAGGGAAGAGGTGTAGATTGAAAATAAAAGAGGTCCAAGAACAGAACCTTGGGGGACCCCGACAGAGAAGGGAAGAGGAGTGGAGGAAGTAGAATTGTAAGTGACACTGAAGGTGCGTTGGGATAGGTAGAATGAGAGCCACTGAAGAGCACAGTCACGGAGACCGAGGGAGTAAAGTTTTTTGAGGAGGAGGGGGTGGTCAACAGTGTCAAAGGCAGCTGAAAGATCCAGAAGTAGGAGTACAGAATAGTGTCCGTTGGTTTTTGCAGTTAGTAGGTCATTTGTGAGTTTTAAAAGAGCAGTTTCTGTGGAGTGTTGAGGGCGAAATCCAGATTGGAGGGGATCAAGAAGGTTGTTTTTAATGAGGTGGTCACTCAGTTGGTTGTAAACCAGGCGTTCAAGGAGTTTAGAGGAAAAGGGGAGCAAGGAGATAGGGCGTAGGTTGTTAAGATTGGTAGGGTCCAAGGACGGCTTTTGGAGTATGGGAGTGACCAGTGCATGTTTTAGAGCATCGGGGAAGATGCCAGAGGTGAGGGAGAGATTGAAGATGTGGGTTCGAGAGTGTAGGATGAGGTCAGAGGGTGACCGTAGCATTTGAGAGGGAATAGGGTCCAGAGGACAGGTGGTTAGGTGGGCGATAGAAAGGAGTTTAGCAACTTCGTCTGGAGTAGCAGATTTGAATAGGGGGAGTGTCAGTTGTACCTGTTGACCTGGGGTCTTAGCTGGGGGAGATACCTGTAGAGTGGAAATTTCATCACGGATTGTATCAATCTTGTTTTTGAAGTGATTAGCGATTTCCTGGGCAGTGAGTAAGTCAGTGGGGGGAGGCGGTGGAGGACAGAGTAGAGAGTTGAAGGTAGAGAAGAGTTTACGGGGATTGGATGAGAAGGTGTTAATAAGAGTTGTAAAATAGGTTTGCTTGGCAGTGTGGAGGAAAGAATAGTATTTTTGGAGGGCAGATTTGTATTGGTTGAAGTCTTTGAGAGACTTAGTCTTGTGCCACAGACGCTCAAGAGCGCGACTACGTTTTTTGAGAATTTTAGTGTCATCTGTTTGCTAGGGTTGTAGGGGTCGAGGCCTGATTCTGCGTGTAGTGAGGGGAGCGAGCTTGTCCAGGGTGGAGGACAGAGATTTATTGTAGATGGACATGGTTTGGTTGGGGCAGGACAGGGGAGAGATTTTGTCATAGACGTGGTCAGTAGCAGGAGAGAGGAGAGAGGAGTTGAAGTTGCGAAAATTTCTACGGGTGATGGTTAGGCGATTGGAGGGAAAGGTGGTGGAAGACAGGGGGAGAGAGAAACTAATAAGGTGGTGGTCGGAGAGAGGAAAAGGATTGTTTGAGAAGTTGCATGGAGTGCATAGGTAAGAGAATACAAGGTCAAGGGTGTTGCCATCAGAGTGAGTAGAAGCCTGTACCCATTGCTTCAGGTCAAATGAAGAGGTTAGACTAAGAAGTTTAGAAGTAGCAGGAGTGTTTGTATTAGCAGCGATGTTGAAATCACCTGAGAAGGATTGTGGGAATATCCGAAGAGAGAAAGTAGGGTAGCCAGGCAGAAAACTCATCAAGGAAAGTTTATAATGGTCCAGGGGGCCGGTAGATCACAGCAATTCTTAGGGAAGTAGGAGAGAATAGACGTATACAGTGGGCTTCGAATGATGAGAGTGAAAAAGAGGGAGGAGGGTGAATAACCTGGAAGGTGCTCTGGGGGGATAGGAGGAATCCCACTCCACCTCCCTTGCGTCCATTAGGCCTGGGGGAGTGAGTCCAGTGAAGGCCACCCTGGGAGAGGGAAGCAGGAGAAGGGGTGTCATATTCGTGGAGCCAGGTTTCTGTGAGAGCAAGTAGATTAAAGGAATTAGTGACAAAGAGGTCATGAACAGCAGTGAGTTTGTTGCAGACAGAGCGGGTGTTCCAGAGGGCGCAGGAGAGAGGGAGGCTGGTGTTGGCAAGAAGAGGAATGGACACTAAATTGTGTAGATTGCGACTACTGCCAGAGGGTGTAGGGTGATGGGTGTGTTGGGCACAGTTAAATAAGGGGGGCCCAGGGTTTGGGGAAATATCCCTAGCGATTAGGAGAAGAAGAAGAGTGAGGGAGGTAATATGAGAATATTATTTGTATGAGGGGACATGCTTCAGTATCCTGGGGGGTATGTTAGCAAGTGGGCTTAGAGTTAGAAAGAGGTGATGAGTGCAGTAATAGGGGGAGGGGAGAAGTGAGGGTGATATGTACAGTTTGTGGGGTGGAGCAGAGGGATGAAGAAAAGAGAGTTTGAGGAGAGAGGCAGCAATTGTGAAAAGGAGGAGAGGTAAAGAGTGCGTATTTCAGAGAGGAAGATGATAAAATTTGGAAATGGGGTCACCTGCAGTCTGTTATAGTTAGCTTTGTGCAAATCGCTGAAGTGCAAGAGCAGAAGTGCCACTTATTTAAAGAACCCCACTTCTTTGGAAGAACCCCCTGTATGTGCAGCCCCCTGTATGTGTTCCCCCGTAAGGAAGGCCTTGTTTTTATACTGTGTGTTGGGTGTGGGTTGAATCTGGCAATTAATCAATTAGGAGGGCATATTAGCAACACAGCTAGCAGGGCATAACTTTCACACCACAATCAAACTGCAAGGGGACTAAAAGGCCAAAATTGTAAAGATAAGGGAACCCATAATTTAGGTAAGACTTAATGGCTAAATAAACATTGAAATAATGTGAGCATGGCTACAGATGGAGTTGAAACAGTGGTGACAAACAGATTTACCAAATAAGCATTTGTGCAGTCAGGCAATATTCAGTTTTAAGGTATGTGGAGGTATAAACGCAGGTTTACCAAATAAGCATTTGTGCAGTCAGGCAATATTCAGTTTTAAAGGGGTTGTAAAGTTATTTATTTTTTTTTTTAAATAACAAACATGTTATACTTACCTTCACTGTGCAGCTCGTTCTGCACAGAGTGGCCCCGAACCTGGTCTTCTGGGGTCCCTCGGCGGCTGTTTCAGCTCCTCCCCGCAAGCATTTACCACCTTCATGCGAGCTCCCTCGCACGGTGGTGAGTGCTTGCGGGCGCGCTTCCGTGATACAGCCGGCGGCTATAGCCGCTCGCTGTATCACTCGGCCCCGCCCCCCGGCGCGCCGCGTCATCGGATGTGATTGACAGCAGCGCGAGCCAATGGCTGCGCTGCTTTCAATCCATCCACTGCAGCCAATCAGCGACCAGGCTGAGCTGCAATGAAGATGACGAGCACGAGCAGCGAAGATTTGAGGCGTCAGGTAAGTAAAACGGGGGGGCTGGGGGCGGCGGTACTGTCAAAAGTTTTTTCACCTTAATGCATAGAATGCATTAAGGTGAAAAAATTTTTACCTTTACAACCCCTTTAAGGTATGTGGAGGTATAAACGCAGGTTTACCTGTGAAGAGAGAAGAAGATGTTCAGATGGATGGTGCAAGAGCAGAAGTGCCACTTATTTAAAGAACCCCACTTCTTTGGAAGAACCCCCTGTATGTGCAGCCCCCTGTATGTGCAACTATAGGGATTAGACAAATTAATACATGTATGCAATAGTTATATAGGATATATTAGATTGTATAATATTGCACCGATTACTTCAAGCCCCATACACACTATCAGATTTTCTGCTGATGTTTTATCCCACAATAGGGATAAAACTTTTTCGCAGAAGAGAGTTTAATAAGACTCGTGGCCACTCATTACAATTAGAAGAAAAGAGGTTTAACCTTAAACTACGTAGAGGGTTCTTTACTGTAAGAGCGGCAAGGATGTGGAATTCCCTTCCACAGACGGTGGTCTCAGCGGGGAGCATTGATAGCTTCAAGAAACTATTAGATAATCATCTGAATGACCGCAACATACAGGGATATACAATGTAATACTGACACATAATCACACACATAGGTTGGACTTGATGGACTTGTGTCTTTTTTCAACCTCACCTACTATGTAACTATGTAACTATGTTTTCATCAGATTTACCAAAACCATATAATATGAGGTCAAACCTTAGGAGTTTCAATTTGTATGCAATCAGGCAGGCCCTTGCACTACAAAGTTTTGGTAAATCTGAAGACAAAAATCAGCAGAAAATCTGATAGTGTGTATGGGGTTTAACGTGCAGCATAACAGCTCTGACCCAGCTAATGCAGATATCAACAGCCCACTGAGGTAAAAAAGAAGAATTTCTGATGCTGAAAGTTATGTAAGTGACTCTCACCCTAATGTAAATGCTACATTCACAAACAACCCTTATAATGAAAAGCTTAATGCATTCCCCACTTCTGGCCAGCCCATAGTTGACACAGATCTTAAGGAAATGCTACTATCCTTAAGGGGAGCTCTCCAGCAAGATATTATTATTATTATTATACAGGATTTATATAGCGCCAACAGTTTACGCAGCGCTTTACAATATAAAAGGGACACAATACAGTTATAATACAATAAGATACAGGAGGATTAAGAGGGCCCTGCTCAGAAAAGCTTACAATCTAATAAGATATGCTATCCTTTATGCAAAAATCCAAGATGGAAATGGATGCTTTGGGAGAAAGGGTAGACTATATTGAGCACAAAATGAATGATTTTACTGAAGCCCACAATGACTTAGTGGATTCACACGTAGATCTGGAGGATGAAATTAAACATCTAAAGTTGAAGGTTTCCGATTTAGAGGACAGATCCAGACGGAACAATATAAAATTTAGAGGAATCCCTGAAAATATAAAAAATTCAGATTTGAAACAATTTTTATGCCGAATGATGTCTGATCTGATACCTACAATATCTCCTTAAGAGCTGGTAATAGATAGAGGGCACGGGCTGCCTAAGCCCTCTCACATACCAGAAAAGTTGCCCAGGGATGTAATTGTGAAAATACATTTTTACCATGTGAAAGATCATTTGATGCAACTTGCAGACAACGTTCTCCACTGCAAGATCCTTATGCGGGCAATTTAGCTATACTCGGATTTGTCACAAGCAACCATTTTGGCGCGAAAAAATTTGAATCCAATAACCAAAATCCTCCGCAACCATAACATTGTGTATGAATGGGGGTTTCCCACTAAATTGCTAATAGAGAGGGATAGCATCTCCTACTCTATTTACACGCTAAAAGAAGGGCTGAAGTACCTCAAATCATGGGGATTATTACCAGAAGAAGGTGATCTTAATTTGGAGAAACCTCCTCTGGGGAAAATAGCACCACAATGGCAAACTAGCCATGGATAAAGGGCACCTATACTGGCATTCTCTCCTGTTCCTAACCTGACTAACTTCATAGACAATATGGAGTACTATACCGTTATGTCCTCAGGTATATCATTTCTTCAGGGAACTCGTTATAATTGTATCCCAAAGATTTACTTTTCCCCCAACTGCAAGTACTAACATAATAGTACACAGGAGTTGTTCACAACTCCTCCTTGTTTTTACAGTTTTTTGTTTTTTACAGTTTTTCTTCAGTTGTGTTAAGAAGTTGGTTTTGCTTTACCTTCATGGACTTAGCTATATGGCTCTCTCCAACATTCCGCTATATAATGCATAACCTCACTGGAATTATCTGGTTTATCTGGTTTAAGAATAGCAACGCGACACTTCGCTATCTATTAGTTTCACATTAATAGGACCTAAACTACTATCATTAAAGGCAAAAGGACTGAACAGTCCCCACAAACAGAAAGCTCTATGGACTGACGCCTTAAAGTTTGGAAGAGTCATAGTATGCGTCCAGGAATCACATTTTGCTAAAAACAATTCACCGAAGTTCACTCACAACAAATATCCACATATTTTCCTCTCAGACAATCTGTCACGACTAATACTCACCGAGGCCAAGATGCAGAGAGCGGCTCGCCCTTACGACCATGTGCACCTGGGGCCCTGGAAATGATACAGGGAGCCGGGGGCACGCGGAGGCACGGGCTTCCGGTAGATGGGATATCCGAAGGTAGGACTGAAGAACTGGTATAAGTCTTCGGTTGCTGACTGGAGGTGCACCGGAAGGTGTCGTGCAGAATCAGGGAACTGAGTAGCAGGACATCCGTTAAGCCAGGGATCAGCAGAGGTCAGAACCGGGTTATCAGGCAGAGCAAAGTCCGTTTAGCAAGCAGAGGTCAGAACCGGGTTATCAGGCAGAGCAAAGTCCGTTTAGCAAGCAGAGGTCAGAACCGGGTTATCAGGCAGAGCAAAGTCCGTTTAGCAAGCAGAGGTCAGAACCGGGTTATCAGGCAGAGCAAAGTCCGTTTAGCAAGCAGAGGTCAGAACCGGGTTATCAGGCAGAGCAAAGTCCGTTTAGCAAGCAGAGGTCAGTGGGTATTAGGCAAGGAGCGGTATCCGATATAACTAGCCAGGGGTTCAGCACAGATCAAGCAGCAGACAGGGATCACAGAGGAACAGGGAACCAGGGACAGCTGACGACAAACCAGCAACCCGACTGGGCGCTGGAGTCGTCAGAAGTAGCCTCCCACGGTGCGCGCGTCAGCGTGACGCGCTACCGAGCACCCGCACGGGCGACGGCGCGCGCACGGGGACCATTGTGCACCCGCACGCACCGCACCATCGGGCCGTGAACGGGTGTACGCCGAAGCGCCAGTCCACCGCGCATGCGCCCCGGAGCCCGGCGGACCGAAGTCCCCTGACACAATCACAAAAAGAAACAAGGAGTAAATATTGCAGTAAGAGACACCGTAACATTTAAGATGCTGGATTTACAAACA
Source organism: Aquarana catesbeiana (assembly GCF_042186555.1). Taxonomy (NCBI): domain Eukaryota; kingdom Metazoa; phylum Chordata; class Amphibia; order Anura; family Ranidae; genus Aquarana; species Aquarana catesbeiana. The sequence continues at coordinate 143,007,716 of NC_133324.1, read as the reverse complement.
GACGCCCACGGAAGATTTATTATATTTGTGGCTACCATAGACAACATAACATATACAATTGCCAATGTCTATGCACCCAACACACATCCTCACCGATTATTGTGGAAAATATTGAAAAAAATAGGTATAAACCAAAAAGATAACATTATCATTTGTGGTGACTTTAATGCCCCTATGGAACCAAATATTGATATGACCAAGAAGAACCACACCATCAGATTGGGACTAAGTGATCTTTTTTTTCAAGAACACCTGTATGACCCCTGGAGGTGTCTTTACTCCACCGAAAGGGATTATACATTCTTTTCCAATGCACATAAAACCTACTCAAGAATAGATTTTTTCATCACAGACAAAACTCTCTTACAAAAAACAATAGACGCCAAAATTCATAACATTACCTGGTCAGATCATGCACCAATTACGTTAGAAATACAGGTGGACCAGCAATGCAACAACACATTTCTATGGAGAAATAATACTTATATTTTATCACAAGAGAAGCACATGTCTGTGATGAAAGAAAAGCTACAGGAGTTCTTTATGGTAAATGATGATGATTCTGTGTCGAACACTACTCTTTGGTGTGCCCACAAAGCCTACATTAAAGGTTTGCTAATTCAACTAGCCTCTAGGGAGAAAAAGAGGAAATCTACCACTATAGATAAACTAATGAGGGATATTAAAACCCTAGAAAAAGATCATAAAAAGCGACCTAATGACCTGCAGTTGTTACACCAACTTAATAACTGTAGAAACGAATTAAGAGCTACTCTAGTAACTAACCACGATAAATATTTTAAGAAACTAAAACTTAACTTTTATTCACAAGGTAACAGAACAGGGAAGTTGTTAGCCTCCCAACTTCGAAAACAACAAATCAAAGGTAGAATTCACAAAATGGTCCATCATGACAATGGAAGGGTCATTTACAATCCCCAAGATATAGCGGACAACTTCTCAGATTATTATGGACTCCTCTATAATCTAAAGGAGGATAAGAATACTCCCCAACCTTCACCGGAGGACATAACAAAATTTCTAGATAATATCAAGCCTCCAAAGATTGATGCTGCTACCCTTGATAATCTAAATAAGCCGAATACAGAACAGGAAATATCAAAGGCCATTAAAGACATCCCAATTAATAAGGCACCAGGTGTTGACGGCCTCTCTGGTGAATATTATAAAACATTTGCCACTACTTTAGTACCCCACCTGACTAAATTGTACAATTTTACAGCCTCCAGTAGTAATAATTTCCCCAAAAAAACGTTGAAAGCTATTATAATAACAGTACAGAAACCTGGGAAAGATACTACTTCACCGGCCAATTATAGGCCAATATCATTGTTAAACTCCGACATTAAAATTTATGCTAAAATACTAGCTAGTAGACTGTTGGAAATTACTCCCTATCTTATCAGATTGGATCAAGTGGGCTTTGTTAAAGGTCAGCAGGCCCCTGATGGAACAAGGCGTATGATTAATTTGATTCAACAAGTGGAGAATAGTGGAGTGCCTTCTCTGCTTCTTGCTTTAGATGCAGAGAAGGCATTCGATAGAGTTCATTGGGGCTATCTATCGGCAACATTTATGAAATTCGGATTTACAGATTTCATTCAATCAGCCATAATGTCCCTCTATACGAAGCCCTCTGCTAAAGTATTCACTTCAGGAAATTTGTCCAAAAGCTTTGACCTTTTAATGGCACAAGACAGGGTTGCCCTCTTTCGCCTATAATATTTTCATTGGCAATAGAACCTTTGGCAGAAATAATCCATTCTAATGAATCAATTACAGGTATTAAAGTGGGCAATATTGAACACAAATTAGGATTATTCGCCGATGATATAATACTTTCCTTATCCAATCCTGAAACCTCTCTCACCAATGTGCAAAATATATTAGAATCCTTTGGGAAAATCTCATACTACAAAATTCATAGAAAATATGGGGAACAACACTGCGCTAACTAAAGTAAAAAGATGAGCAGCTACATACAGTATGACAAAAACAATAGAAAGGGTGATGGAAAAATGTAGCGCTTAATAAACATACAAAAATATCGTGATATCAGTGTAAAGCAAAAAGTCCATAAAACTACAAGACCTTAAACAAGGTTCAATGGGCTAAATAAGTGGCGAACAAAAGTTCTGATTGCCTAGAGCGAAAATATATGTGATAAATGTCCAACGGTGTGTAAACACAGGAACAGCAACCCGAAATGGTGAGTTTCCAAGTGTAGACAGTAGATGTATAGATCCATCCGTAGGAACAACATCAGAAGAAAACAACATCAATGGATGAGAGGTAAGTGTATGCTCTTACTGGATCTGGTGGACTCTACTGTCAGCGACATAGAGTCTTTACGAGCAATGTGCCACACAAGGCAGATGTAAAGATGTCCAGGTGGTTGGGAACTCTGGAATGGACTCCACGGGAACTTCAAGAACCATACGAGTCAACCGTTACTGCTGGAACTCGAGACTGCAATCTTGTGAGGAGGGTATATCAGGTGTGCCAGGGCGGAACACACACTCACATCAGGGTAATATGTGGAGAAAAGAATATTGCTTCCACATAGTGCAGATAAAAAAGGGCGTTTTATTTCTAAAAAAACAATTATAATAAAAGGGATCACAATTAAAAAAGGAGCAACATGGAAAGTGAAATAGCAGCCCGACACGTTTCGACCTACGGGTCTTCTACTGGGGCATAAATCACCTCTTGCCTATATTTATAAATACAATGAGTAATACAGGACCAATAAAACATGAAGGAAAAAATTACTTCATCCCATTGGAGTAACATGGTCATCTGACTAACAAACCCACAATTTTATCAGACGAACCAATGGTATGCAAGGGTTAGAAGACATGCAGGCCAAGCAGCCAATCGGCAGCCCGACCAGAAGGTCCAGTCACCACGGGCGCAGGTCTGCGTGTCAAACAAAAGGAAATGACGTTGTGACCAAAAGACCGCGAAAAACGCAGATCTCAAGTCACGTGACACGTGCAGAATGCCCCACATGACCAAGGAAGCGAATAATCTCAATATATGCAGAAAGGATCGCCATGGCCACACATCACATCACGTGACAAAACTTCACCCACATGACCGAGATCATAGATCACAGGGAAAAGTATTAAAAAAGAGATGTCACTGCAATGTCTGTAATAGTCATAGTGATCTCTAAGGATGGATGGGTGAAACCAAATCACAATCTATAAAGAACATTTGGTTATGCAACGGGAAAAAAAATTCCATAGTCTGGGGACACGACCGGAAATGGGGGACAATGAAATGACCCAACCGGAAGTGACCCCCAAACAGGGAAACAAATTATTGGGACTCTGGAATGGAATAAAAAGATGATAGGAATATCCCTGGGTCCCAACATAGAATGGGAAGTAGCCCACGGATCAAGTATGTAAGCCCCCATACCAGAAGTAATCCCCAATGAGGGATAAACATGGAGCTAAAACAAAAAAAATCTCTAAAATTGGTTAATAAACAAGTTGAGGTCCAACTCCACGTTCAACCCGAACGGGAAGTAGGACCTCAACTTGTGTATCCAATACGTTTTGAGACGGGAAACGCCACGAAGGCGGGACTCACCCCTCCAATGAGGGACGAATGTCATGTCCTGCCTATGAATATATCCCAAAAAAGCTACATAACTCTTAAAAATAAAACAACTTACAATTGGGACCAGCCCTCCATTCCTTATTTGGGGATCCAACTTACCTATCCAACAGCTAAATTATATGAAGTAAATTTCCCTAAACTACTAGAAAATATAAATAAGGATCTCCAATCTTTCCATAAAATACAACTCTCCTGGGTAGGGAAAATAGTGTTTTTTACAATGCAGACCCTTCCTAAAATTCTTTATTATTTCCGCTCGCTCCCCATCCAGGTGAACAATAAATTTTTCAACCAGGTGAATCTAAAGCTTAAAAAAATTATTTGGAATGATAAAAAACCTAGAGTAGCCTTCTCAATTCTTACCACTACTAAGAATAAAGGTGGATAAAATAATAAAAATAATAATAATAAAAATATATAAGAAAATAAAAATGGGTCTCCCAGATATTTGACAATATTATTATGCGTCACTCCTTGATCAAATGAGGAGGAATTAAGTCCACATTGATAGCTTGGAAACACATATTATCTAAATCAAAAGAACTAGGTGAACTAATTAAAATCCCTGTGCCCTTAAGAATTCTGGACTACTGTAGAGCCCGTATCTCAGTGAATAATTGGATTTCACAGAGGTTTAATTACTATGTCAACCTACCCCTAGCCTATAAAGAGTTGGTGTTAAAAAAACTTAGACATTTTGAAAGATTAAAGAAACTTGACCCAGAATCAAGCATGAATATCCCATCAATAATCTGGAAGTTCCTACTGAACAAATATGCTTGTGATAAGAAAGGAATATCCTTATTTTACAAACTTTTCTCAGAATTCCCTAAATCTGTTAAAACCAATAACATGCTGAAATGGGAAAAGGATCTTTCCTTATCTATTTCTTGGCAACAATGGAATAAGGCCATAATTCTGAGCACTAAGGCATCATCCTGCGTTGAACATTGGGATAATGCCCAAAAGATATTAAACAGATGGTACCTTACACCATATAAACTTTCCAAAATCTACCCATCACTCTCCCCAACTTGCTGGCGATGCAATGAACAAACTGGTTCCCTTTATCATATTTTATGGAATTGCAAAAATGTTAGTAGTTTTTGGAAATCAGTTTCGACATTTATTGCTAACCTCACTAGTAATTTACTTCCCCTTACTCCCGCAATGGCCCTTTTAGGAATAAATCTGGATCTTTACTCTGTAGAATATAGAACAGTAGTAGCAAATGTATAAATAGCAGCAAGGCTGACTATAACAAAACTATGGAAATCTAACGAAGCACCGAATTTATCTGATGTTGTTATAAGGTTGAATACACAAGCTCAATATGAGTTAATGTTGGTGTATAAAAATTACAACACGGTCAAGTTTGAGAAATTGTGGCAAATATGGACTAGTCACTCTAGAGCTTCTACCTCACTCAAAAACATGAGCTGCAGTCCTTAAACCATATTTCAATATTATTCCAAGAGTAATATCAAGGCTTCACAGTTCTCTCTTTTTCTAATTTCTTGAATTGTCCATGATAATGTTGTCATTATATTAGTTAGCGCCTGTTTACAGTTAGAACCCAATGGGGTAAACAGGGATGTTACTATACTGTTTATGTATGCTTTATTTGATCATTTGTATGACTATTGTCCATTACTTTGATTGAGATTAGTATGTAAATGTTTTACTGCTATACCTGATTGTTATATACCAAAACCAGCTGCCTCTAATTTTTCTGTTAGTTGTATGGAAATTTCAATAAAAATTCTATAATGATAAAAAAAAAAAAAAAAAAAGTTAATAACACTGTCAGGAGTTTAGGTGAAAATTTCCCAGTCTTTACAGCAAGATGGGATATTTTCTGTTCTGATAATCAGAAATTAGGTGATAATCTCTGCATGTTACTTAAAGAGGAGTTCCCACTGTTATTTTTATTTTTTTAGGATCCATATCTTTTGTTAATCAGGCTGAATTAGAGTACTCACGTTTCTGAGCTGAATCTGCCCTCGATTGCCGATTTCGTAGAGGAATATAATTTATATTCCTCTTTCCAAGCAGTTTCCATAGTGCTTGTGGGCATGTGAAGCCCACAAGCACTATCTTCTGGGCTCTGGTGCAGCTGAGCGACCAGCATGCACCGCACGTTCTCGCGCATGCGCTGCATGTACGGCACTTCAGGCGTTGCCATCACAATGGGCGTTGGCGTTAGAAGTGCCTGCCCCCGTTGTGATGGCAACTAAGCCCTCGGCGCAGCCCAGTGACTCCTGGGAAATGTTGACAAGCATCTCCCAGGAGCACTAGCGAGCGGAGGCACCGAGGGAAGGAGCCGAGGTGAGGAAGGAGGCAGATTACGAGGTACCCTCTAGCAACAGCATTAAGAGGTGAGTTAAAAAAAAAATTTTTTTCCAAATGTTATTACTCGTTTTTAATGCAGCTGATTTATGCAAAAATAATTTTAGGAGTGGAACTCCACTTTAACACTTTTTATTTAAACTTATAAAAAATTAAGCAATGTAAAGTGGATCTTCTACTTATCTGATTCCTCCCCTTCTCCGGACCCGACCGTGAAGGCGAAAGGCTACACTGCTGGGTTCCCTTACCAGCAATGGCAACAGCAGCACCCGACAGCTAATGGAAACATCAGATTTTTCTATATGCAGCTGCTCCTCCTATCCAGCTTCTTTTTGCCGCCCCCTAGTGCTCTCGGACCCCCCCTCATGTGCTCTCCAGCCCCCTCAATGCTCTCCAACCCCCCTCGAAGGCTTTCCAACATCCTCCTGTGCTCTCGGCCCCCCTGTGCTCTCCGCCATTCGCCTGTGCTCTCCAGCCCACCATGCTCTCCTGCCCACCTCCTGTGCCCTCCAGCTCCCCCAGTGCTCTCTGCCCCCCCGTGCTCTCCTCCTCCCCCTGTGTTCTCCTCCTCCCAGCCTGTGCTATCTGCCTCCCAGCCTGTGCTCTCTGGCCCCCAAGTGCTTTTCCAATCCTCCAGTGCTCTCTGACATCTCCCTATGCTCTCCAGCCCCTGTGCTCTCCAAGCCTCCTCCTCTGTTCTCTCGCTCTCCACCTGTTCTCTCTGCCCCACCTAGTGTTACCTGCTTCCCCCGTGTTCTCTGCCTCTCCCCTGTGCTCTCCACCTTCCTAGTACTCTCCAGCCCCCCCCAGTGCTCTCTGCTTTACCCCGTGTTCTCTGCTTTTTCCCTTGTGCTCTCCACCCCCCAAGTGCTCTCCGCCTCTCCCGCGTCCCTGCCCTTGGCCCTCCCAGTGCTCTCCACTACACCCCATGTTCTCCACTTCCCCATGTTCTCCGCTTCCCCTATGTTCTCTGCCTCCCCCCCGTGCTGTCTGCCCCCCCCTTTAGTGCTCTCCACCCTACCCCGTGTTCTCCTCTTTCCCATGTTCTCCACCTCTCCCCTGTGCTCTCTCGCCCCATGCTCTCCGCTTTCCCCCCTGTGCTGTCCACCTCCCCTTCTGTGCTCTCCGATCCCCCTTCCAGTGCTCTCCCGCTCCCTGTTGCTCTCCAAACCACTCCATGCTCTCTGACTTCCTCCCTGTGCTCTCTGGCCCCCCATGCTCTTACCCAGCCCCCCCCCCCACCGCCCCACAGCTTTGCCAGGTTCCCCCCTCCCCTCTCCCATCAGGATGGAGAGTGGGGAAGGGGCCGGTTAATATGTTATGGGCTGCTCAGTCTAAAATGCCCAGGCCTGTTTTTTGTCCCAGTCTGGGCCTAACCAAGAGTCAGACTTTTTGGCCATAACAGGTGGGCAAAGTCAATAATTTGGGTCCCTGAAGGATATAAGAAATCAGTGTGGCAATCAAATGGCTCCACTCAAAGCCAGAATGTTTTGGACAAACTGGAAATTTGAAGCCTCTGTAAAATAATTATAACTATCAAAACAAGATGCACATATTTGCTGTCATGTGGGTATAAAAAAAAAAAAAACAAAAAAAAAACATGGGTATACATCCAGTTCAGCTGAACCAACTTCGGTATTTTAAGTTTTCCTTTTTTCCTACACAGGCATTTTCATGTGTAAAAATTCATGCCTCTTGCTAGAATAAGGTTACAAAGTAATTCATAGATCACTGGTATTAACCCCTACAAGGTCATAGAATAATTCATAGACTTCTGATAATAACTCCCAATAGATAAAAGAATAATAGGGAATGGTAATAATAGGGCCCTACCAGGGCATATGATGTGTAGGCCACTGATATTAACCAGATGGCTTTTTTTACAGATGTTATCACAGTATTCACAGGCCAATGTTTCAGAAATGAAACAGGACAGGTTCTACAAACTACCTGGTTACTTAGAGAAGAGAGCTCAGATGCTAAACATAACTGGATGCAAACAAGGTACTGTATACACCTAGTAGACTCACTGTTGAGAATTAGAGACCATTTTAAAGGGATTTTGCTTTTGTATCAAATCTTTACCTTTGACCAACTGTTTGAGAGGAGATCTTGGATGTCAACAACACTCAGTGTTGTATAAAAGCCTAAGTTTAGGTAAAATTTAGCTGATTTTTTATGGGTAAAAATCAACACAAGGGACATCTATGCCTGCCCTTTCCATAGCTCTCATCCATTCATAGAAGCTGTACTATAGCTTTCAGGAATGAAAATCACTCTATAAATGGAGCACAGGCACATAAAATGAAAGGTCCACTTTCTCCATTCATAGAGCGCTTTTCACTCATACTGTTTTGCCCCCCCCCAAAAAAAATTCCACTAGCTGACATTGTTTTAAGCTGAACTCTAGGATTAAAAAAATTTAGGCCACAGCAGCCGATTAACATCAGAAAGAAATGAGTGGACAATTGGACTGTAAAGCTACATGGATACATGGATCAAAATGTGTCCAGTTCAGCAGGGACAAGCTGAATTTTTATCCATGTACGGGCAGACTGGTTGTACACAATACAATCTATCGCTCGACTTGTGTACAACTAGCCTATCAGGTTTCTCTTGAAAGATGAGTGCCGCTGGCAATAATGATATAATACTACAGCAACCTGCTGGTTGATCAAACAAATGCATAATGTATGGGCTGCCTAAGGTTATGTCTCAACCGGCTGATTACTACCCAGACATTCATGTTTGTAGCACACACATGTACTGTATACTCTCTGCAGACACCCATGATGCCAGCTGAAGGTGATCAATAGCTATCTAATAGGAAAATTCAACATATAGACTCATGAACAGTGAAAGAGCCCATAGACATGTATGATCTGACCTCCCTCAAGCATTGCTCTTGGCACACAAATGTGACAGCTTGACTCAGCTTAGCTTCATGTTTGTTGCTATGTTAAACGTGTAGGGAAAGAGAGTGGAGGTGCAAAAGAACACACAGGGGGCGCAAATGCATAGTGTATTACCCAAGGTTTATTAAAGGAAACCAAACAGTCAAATAAATACTCACAAACAGATGCAATGCGCATGACACGCTCTGATGGTAAATCAATGTGGCAACGAATGACCGAGCAATTGGCGATGTTGACAGGCATTTCAGGGACGCATCCCTCTGAGCTCTGGGGAAGGGGATGTGTGCCCGAAACACGTAAATCTGTTCTTTGTGAGTATTTATTTGGCTGTTTGGTTTCCTTTATTAAACCTTGGGTAATGCACTAGGCATTTGCAACCCCTGTGTGTTGTTTTGCAATTCTTATTTGGATTCCCTGTCTGATGAGGGGTTCACCGCTGAAGCATTGTCCTTGAGATTACATAGACCGTGCACTTATCCATGACTAGTGACTGACCTTTTGAAGGCTGGAGAAATCAACTGTTCTAAGGAGAGTGGAGGGGTAGCAGCACTGGAAGCCATCAGACATGCTTATAATTGGGAAATAAATGCACATTTAGTAGGTAAACTATTGATTGTTCCTTCCAAAAGTCATCATACGTGGGTTCCAAGGACATGAGACCATTGCCTTATCTGGTCAAATAACAGGTGGCTTGAGCGACTGTATCTAGGTCTACCTTTAAAAAGTCAAGACTGTAACATGCATAGCATATGTAGCATTCAACGAGTGCAATGGCCCAGAGTGTATACAGTACTACTTAGCAACCAGCATCTATTGAGTCAATGAACACTTCGGTTAGCGATAACAGCACAGCTTACAGTGCAGGGGTCAGGAATATGTAGCATACAACATAGCACTTAGAATGCAGGGGTAGATACATACATCTCCCACTGCCCATGAACACTGTTCCACTACAGGACACAGTAGTGACCTGGGGTCCTAAAAAATAACTAGTAAGTGCAGGGGGGGGGGGGGGGGGGGAGAGATACTACTGGTAGTGATGGTTTCTGCAGAGACTTTAGGGGACAATGGGGGTTATTTACGAAAGGCAAATCTACTTTGCACTACAAGTGCACCTGAAAGTGCAGTTACTGTAAATCTGAGGGGTAGATCTGAAATGAGGGGAAGCTCTGATGATTTTATCATCCAATCATGTGCAAGCTAAAATGCTGTTTTTTTATTTTCCTTGCATGTCCCCTCGGATCTACAGCGACTGCACTTCCAAGTGTACTTTCAGTGCAATTTCAAGTGCACTTTGCACTTGTAGTTTGCACTTATAGTGCAAAGTGGATTTGCCTTTTGTAAATAACCCCCAATGTATTTTCATCAGAATAGTGTTTAGTAGCGTGGGCAGCAAGAGAAGTATTTTCCCCCTGCTTTGCAGGGATTTCTGGTTTAGAAACAGAGTTGCTTAATACAGAAAAAAGGACAGTGCAACAATCAAAATCATTGAACTTTTTTGTCCCATCCATGGTAAACCAAATTTGTGGATGTGTGCTTAAAGGTTCACATAAATGCACATGTTTTTGCAGGTAAAAAAAAGTGCATTTATTTTTTTTTCCCCAAGGAGCCTGCAGGGCAATACACTCACAGACTGGGGGTTATTTACGAAAGGCAAATCCACTTTGCACTACAAGTGCAAACTACAAGTGCAGTGCAGTCGCTGTAAATCTGAGGGGAATATCTGAAATGAGGGGAAGCTCTGCTGATTTTATCATCCAATCATGTGCAAGCTAAAATGCTGTTTTTTATCTTCCTTGCATGCCCCCCCTCAGATCTACAGTGACTGCACTTCTAAATGCACTTTTAGTGCAATTTCAAGTGCACTTTGCACTTGTAGTTTGCACTTGTAGTGCAAAGTGGATTTGCCTTTCATAAATAACCCCCTCTGTCTTCCTCCAGCTTTGTATCTGTATATCCATACAGGCACAAAGCTAGAGGAAAAATGAATCAACTACACGTTCGCTGATCAGTGCGATTGCAGTACGTTGAAACTACAAGTCCATCTGCCACAGTGGCAGATGGGACTAGTAGTTTTTCTCATTCATAGATCCTTGTGAATGAATGACACAGCCTTGGGAACGAAGCCCTGCAAAGTTGCACCGTTTTTAAAAGTGACAGCGGTTACGGGCAGAGGAACCCCCGCTGCTGTCACGAGTGGGGGTGAGGTGGGCTGCTTAATAGTAACACATTACACCCTAAATACGTGTGTAACATGCAACAAGGTACCAGAGGTGTATTTATCCTTCGATTTTTCCCTGTTTTACAAGTTTATTTAATGAGGAGAAGCTGAAAGTGCAGTAATCCTTGGCAAGCAATTGACAATATTTTGAAACAGCAACCAATTGGCATTCATCTTATGCAGCGTACACACGGTCAGACTTTTCGTCCGGACTGGTCCGATGGACTGAGTCCGGCGGACAATCCGATCGTGTGTGGGCTTCATCGGACCTTCAGCGGACTTTTCCAGTCAAAAATCTGACGGACTTTAGATTTGGAACATGCTTCAAATTTTTACGTCATAACTCCGCCGGACCCAGAAATCCGCTCGTCTGTATGCTAGTCCGACGGACAAAAACCGACACTAGGGCAGCTATTGGCTACTGACTATCAACTTCCTTATTTTAGTCCGGTGTACGTCATAACGCACGAATCCGTCTGACTTTGGTGTGATCGTGTATATGCAAGTTCGTTCGTTAAAAAGTCAGTCGGAAGTCCGTCAAAAGTCCATTGAAAGTCCGTCGGACCAGTACGGTCGAAAAGTCCGCCCGTGTGTACGCGGCTTTACACTGAGGTAAAGTGGAAAGTTTTTTTTTTTTTTTTTAAACAATAAGCTTTTATTGATGTTTAAAGATAACATTTGTACAATCATACTAACATTTGTACATGAGTATCTTATAGAAATATAACTTTATATAATTGAATTTAATGATAGAGTATTTTACTAGCGAAACCAACAAGATGGCTTTGTAATCAGCCTATCTTTACATCAATTGTTTATTTGAAATAGAAAAGTGGAAAGTTGACCACTTTGCACATCAACACCATTCTTCTAAAATAGGTTCTACAATATGTTGGTGTTAGTTGCTTAGTAAATAGCTGCATGTAACCAAAACATTTTCTTTTTATTCTCTTTTAGAGTTGGCTTTAATGTCTTTTACCAGATACCATAATACCTGCCTTGGATCAAATGGCATTAGTGAAGATGAACAAACCATTTACTGCTTTTGACTTCAAAATAATTATTGAAATTAAATCAAAATCTTTTTCCAGACAAAGTGACAGCACAGAGGAAAATACACGTATACATACGCAGACATTATCTGTATGGTAATTATAAATAAATTATAAACAGTAACACAACCAGTGTCTCATTTGTTGTCATTCAAATACTATTAATGTGGAACTAAAGTTCCACACATTACTTTTACCTATAGGTAAGCCGATAATAAGGCTTACCTATAGGCAGGGCCGCTGATAGAAATCATAGGGCCCCATACAGCCTACCTGACGGGGCCCCCTTCAGCCCCACCCCTGGTCCCGCCCCTGGTCCCTCATTCAGCCCCACCCATGGCCCCGCTCCCTGGTCCCTCCCCAGACCCACCTTGAAAAAAATGCAGGTTTGTCTTCAAGTGTTATTTATCTTCCTCCAGCTAGTTATAAGTTTGTTTATCCAAAAGAAATACTGTTTTCAGATGAGAACAGACCTCCTGTCAATGCCATAATGCATGCGATGCCTGCAGAGGGATTGCAGACATCCTACAGGAGATGATCAGAGACTGCAGACATACTGCAAGAGACAGTCAGAGACTGCAGACATGCTACAAGAGACGGTCAGAGACTGCAGACATTCTACAGGAGATGGTTAGAGACTGCATATATAGTACAGGAGATGGTCAGAGACTGCATACATAGTACAGGAGATGGTCAGAGACTGCAAACATACTACAAGAGATGGTCAGAGACTGCATATATAGTACAGGAGATGGTCAGAGACTGCATACATAGTACAGGAGATGGTCAGAGACTGCATATATAGTACAGGAGATGGTCAGAGACTGCATATATAGTACAGAAGATGGTCAGAGACTGCAGACATACTACAGGAGATGGTCAGAGACTAAATACATGGTACAGGAGATATCAGAAACTGCATACATAGTACAAGAGATGGTCAGAGACTGCAGACATACTACAGGAAATGGTCAGAGACTGCATATTTAGTACAAGAGATGTCAGAGACTGCATACATAGTACAGGAGATGGTCAGAGACTGCAGACATACTACAGGAGATGGTCAGAGACTGCATATATAGTATAAGAGATGTAAGAGACTGCATACATAGTACAGGAGATGGTCAGAGACTGCATATATAGTACAGGAGATGTCAGAGACTGCATACATAGTACAGGAGATGGTCATAGACTGCATACCTAGTACAGGAGATGGTCAGAGACTGCATATAGAGTACAGGAGATGGTCAGAGACTGCATATAGAGTACAAGAGATGGTCAGAGACTGCAGACATAGTACAGGAGATGGTCAGAGACTGCATATATAGCACAGGAGATGGTCAGAGACTGCATATATAGTACAGGAGATGGTCAGAGACTGCAGACATAGTACAGGAGATGGTCAGAGACTGCAGACATAGTACAGGAGATGGTCAGAGACTGCAGACATAGTACAGGAGATGGTCAGAGACTGCATATATAGTACAGGAGATTGTCAGAGACTGCATATATAGTACAGGAGATGGTCAGAGACTGCAGACATAGTACAGGAGATGGTCAGAGACTGCATACATAGTACAGGAGATGGTCAAAGACTGCATATATAGTAAAGGAGATGGTCAGAGACTGCATATATAGTACAAGAGATGGTCAGAGACTGCATACATAGTACAGGAGATGGGCAGAGACTGCATATATAGTACAGGAGATGGTCAGAGACTGCATATATTGTACAGGAGATATCAGAGACTGCATACACAGTACAAGAGATGGTCAGAGACTGCAGACATACTACAGGAGATGGTCAGAGACTGCATATTTAGTACAAGAGATGTCAGAGACTGCATACATAGTACAGGAGATGGTCAGAGACTGCAGACATACTACAGGAGATGGTCAGAGACTGCATATATAGTATAAGAGATGTAAGAGACTGCATACATAGTACAGGAGATGTCAGAGACTGCAAACATAGTACAGGAGATGGTCAGAGACTGCAGACATGATACAAGAGATGGTCAGAGACTGCATACATAGTATAGGAGATGGTCAGAGACTGCAGACATGATACAAGAGATGGTCAGAGACTGCATACATAGTACAGGAGATGGTCAGAGACTGCAGACATACTACAGGAGATGGTCAGAGACTGCATATAGAGTACAGGAGATGGTCAGAGACTGCATATATAGTACAGGAGATGGTCAGAGACTGCAGACATAGTACAGGAGATGTCAGAGACTGCATATATAGCACAGGAGATGGTCAGAGACTGCATATATAGTACAGGAGATGGTCAGAGACTGCAGACATAGTACAGGAGATGGTCAGTGACGGCATATATAGTACAGGAGATGGTCAGAGACTGCATATATAGTACAGGAGATGGTCAGAGACTGCATACATAGTACAGGAGATGGTCAGAGACTGCATATATAGTACAGGAGATGTCAGAGACTGCATACATAGTACAGGAGATGGTCAGAGACTGCATATATAGTACAGGAGATGGTCAAAGACTGCATACATAGTACAGCAGATGGTCAGAGACGGCATATATAGTACAGGAGATGGTCAGAGACTGCATATATAGTACAGGAGATGGTCAGAGACTGCAGACATACTACAGGAGATGGTCAGAGACTGCATATATGGTACAGGAGATATCAGAGACTGCATATATAGTACAAGAGATGTCAGAGACTGCATACATAGTACAGGAGATGGTCAGAGACTGCAGACATGATACAAGAGATGGTCAGAGACTGCATACCTAGTACAGGAGATGGTCAGAGACTGCATACATAGTACAGGAGATGGTCAGAGACTGCAGACATACTACAGGAGATGGTCAGAGACTGCATATAGAGTACAGGAGATGGTCAGAGACTGCATATATAGTACAGGAGATGTTCAGAGACTGCAGACATAGTACAGGAGATGTCAGAGACTGCATATATAGCACAGGAGATGGTCAGAGACTGCATATATAGTACAGGAGATGGTCAGAGACTGCAGACATAGTACAGGAGATGGTCAGAGACTGCATATATAGTACAGGAGATGGTCAGAGACTGCATATATAGTACAGGAGATGGTCAGAGACTGCATACATAGTACAGGAGATGGTCAGAGACTGCATATATAGTACAGGAGATGTCAGACACTGCATACATAGTACAGGAGATGGTCAGAGACTGCATATATAGTACAGGAGATGGTCAGAGACTGCATATATAGTACAGGAGATGGTCAGAGACTGCATACATAGTACAGCAGATGGTCAGAGACTGCATATATAGTACAGGAGATGGTCAGAGACTGCATATATAGTACAGGAGATGGTCAGAGACTGCAGACATACTACAGGAGATGGTCAGAGACTGCATATATGGTACATGCGATATCAGAGACTGCATATATAGTACAAGAGATGTCAGAGACTGCATACATAGTACAGGAGATGGTCAGAGACTGCAGACATGATACAAGAGATGGTCAGAGACTGCATACCTAGTACAGGAGATGGTCAGAGACTGCATATATAGTACAGGAGATGTCAGAGACTGCATACATAGTACAGGAGATGGTCAGAGACTGCATACATAGTACAGGAGATGGTCAGAGACTGCAGACATAGCACAGGAGATGGTCAGAGACTGCATATATAGTACAGGAGATGGTCAGAGACCACAGACATAGTACAGGAGATGGTCAGAGACTGCATATATAGTACAGGAGATGGTCAGAAACTGCAGACATAGTACAGGAGATGGTCAGAGACTGCATATATAGTACAGGAGATGGTCAGAGACTGCAGACATAGTACAGGAGATGGTCAGAGACTGCATACATAGTACAGGAGATGGTCACCTGGCTCATTGCCAAAACACTGGGGAAATAAAAAGAGAATAGCATCCAATCAGCAATCAGAAAGGAGTATACTGATAAGTGAACATCTCATGAGGGACAAGTTTCCTACATAAGGATAAGAAGAAACTAGACAGAACACAAGTGTGCAGCACCCCCCTGTGTGATAGACACAAACTGGATAGGAGGGTGCAGCAGAGGTGGGGGATGTGCGGCTTCTATACACTCAGCACGTGATATACTTTAAGGATGACAAGCTGGTCGGCTATCTGACTTCATGTTGGAAATGAACCCCCTCCTCCCCCGTGCAAGCAGGTCAACACCTGAAAGACGTCTTCCTGTGCTTCATTCTGGGAATGTAGTGACTGTTACGTCTGTTCTCTTATCACCAAAGGGTAATGACAGGTGATTGGACTGCCCGGTCCAGACAGCAGCCTGTTGTATTCTGTCGGAGCCTCCATGCATCGGTTTTCACACACTGCACACAGGTGGGACGTGAGAGACTCCTAAACTACAGTGGGATATTTACATTACATGCAGCCAGTGACGTCACTGGCGCATGCGCTCTGAAGAAAAGGCCAGCTGTGCTGTTCCTTCCGAGCCCTGTGCCGTAATCTGCATCTCCTGCGCGCATGTGCAGGAGTGACACCATCGCGGCTCCGGCCAGTCACAGAGACGGAGTCCGCGAACCTGGAAGCAAGACGGGCGAAGATGGGAGCCTGCTGCAGCTCTGAGATCTCAGCGCAGGAGGGCTTAGTTTTAAGGTAAGTTTAACATAATGTGCTGGTATGCAATGCATACTAGCACATTACGCCTTTTCCTTGCAGGGTGTAAAAAAAGAACTAAAGTCCAGCGGTTTACAACCGCTTTAATATACACAGTATGTGCAAAGAGGAAGCATTGTCCAAAGGAGTCAGGTCTGAGCCCCTCCAAAAATTCCACACTTTTTAAAATTTGTCCAAACAGTTTCTATTAGTATGGATGAAATTTTTCATATGGAATTATTTGGTCAACCAAAAGGATACATTGATGTAGATTAGGGGGAAGCTGGTTGCATCCATCTTAAAGCTCTCACTTTATAGGTCATAAAAAGCTCCTAACCTAGGACACCAAACAGGCAAATCTCAGAGGAGCAGGGGACGGACATGGTGATCAGGGAGGATATTAAGTCTGTCACTTGGGACCAAAAATTGATTACAGGGCATGACCATATCCAATGGACAAAGTCTACTTGGGGTTGTTGACAGCATGTACAGTTTGTATAACCAATCCTTTCTGTGTAGGTGAGTTGGTTTTAGATATGCTTGGTGGATAATTTACAGTTGAATGAGCTTGTTTTTGACAGCTGAAGATACTGACAAATTTAATTTCAAAATATCCCAATCACCAGATGACAAGGATAACATTAGTGTTTGCCACTATAGTAAACTTGTTTTTGCGAAAGCCCGATTATTAAACAGGCTAACATTATATATATATATATATATATATATATATATATATATATATATATATATATATATATATATATATATATATATATATATATATATATATATATACATATATATATATACACACAGTGGGGACGGAAAGTATTCAGACCCCCTTAAAGTTTTCACTCTTTGTTATATTGCAGCCATTTGCTAAAATCATTTAAGTTCATTTTTTTCCTCATTAATGTACACACAGCACCCCATATTGACAGAATAACACAGAATTGTTGACATTTTTGCAGATTTATTAAAAAAGAAAAACTGAAATATCACATGGTCCTAAGTATTCAGACCCTTTGCTGTGACGCTCATATATTTAACTCAGGTGCTGTCCATTTTTTCTGATCATCCTTGAGATGGTTCTACACCTTCATTTGAGTCCAGCTGTGTTTGGTTATACTGATTGGACTTGATTAGGAAAGCCACACACATGTCTATATAAGACCTTACAGTGCATGTCAGAGCAAATGAGAATCATGAGGTCAAAGGAACTGCCTGAAGAACTCAGAGACAGAATTGTGGCAAGGCACAGATCTGGCCAATTTTACAAAAACATTTCTGCTGCACTTAAGGTTCCTAAGAGCACAGTGGCCTCCATAATCCTTAAATGGAAGACGTTTGGGATGACCAGAACCCTTCCTAGAGCTGGATGTCTGGCCAAACTGAGCTATCAGGGGAGAAGAGCCTTGGTGAGAGAGGTAAAGAAAAACCCAAAGATCACTGTGGCTGAGCTCCAAAGATGCAGTCAGGAGATGGGAGAAGTTGTAGAAAGTCAACCATCACCGCAGCCCTCCACCAGTCGGGGATTTATGGCAGAGTGGTCGGACGGAAGCCTCTCCTCATTGCAAGACACATGAAGGCCCGCATGGAGTTTGCTAAAAAAGACCTGAAGGATTCCAAGATGGTGAGAAATAAGATTCTTTGGTCTGATGAGACCAAGATAGAACTTTTTGGCCTTAATTCTAAGCTATATGTGTGGAGAAAACCAGGCACTGCTCATCACCTGTCCAATACAGTCCCAACAGTGAAGCATGGTGGTAGCAGCACATGCTGTGGGGGTGTTTTTCAGCTGCAGAGACAGGACAACTGGTTGCAATCGAGGGGAAGATGAATGTGGCCAAGTACAGGGATATCCTGGACGAAAACCTTCTCCAGAGTGCTCAGGACCTCAGACTGGGCCAAAGGTTTACCTTCCAACAAGACAATGACCCTAAGCACACAGCTAAAATAACGAAGGGGTGGCCTCACAACAAGTCCGTGACTGTTCTTGAATGGCCCAGCCAGAGCCCTGACTTAAACCCAATTGAGCACCTCTGGAGAGACCTAAAAATGGCTGTCCACCAACGTTTACCATCCAACCTGACAGAACTGGAGAGGATCTGCAAGGAGGAATGGCAGAGGATCCCCAAATCCAGGTGTGAAAAACTTGTTGCATCTTTCCCAAAAAGACTCATGGCTGTATTAGATCAAAAGGGTGCTTCTACTAAATACTGAGCAAAGGGTCTGAATACTTAGGACCATGTGATATTTCAGTTTTTCTTTTTTAACAAATCTGCAAAAATGTCAACAATTTTCTGTTTTTCTGTCAATATGGAGTGCTGTGTGCACATTAATGAGGAAAAAAAATGAACTTAAATGATTTTAGCAAATGGCTGCATTATAACAAAGAGTGAAAAATGTAAGGGGGTCTGAATACTTTCCGTCCCCACTGTGTATATACACATACACATCCATACATACACACACACACACACACAGTTGTGCTCAAAAGTTTGCATACCCTGGCAGAAATTGTGAAATTTTGGCATTTATATTGAAAATGTGACGACTGATCATGCCAAAAAACTGTCTTTTATTTAACCACTTCAATACTGGGCACTTCCCCCCCTTCCTGCCCAAGAAAACTTTCAGCTTTCAGCGCTGTCACTCTTTACATGACAATTGTGCGGTCATGCTACACTGTACCCAAACACAGTTTTTAGAATTTTCTTCCCACGAATAGAGCTTTCTTTTGGTGGTATTTGATCACCTCTGCGGTTTTTATTTTTTGCTAAACAAATAAAAAAAGACCGAAAATTTTGTAAAAAAAAGTTTTTCTTTGTTTCTGTTTTTTGTAAATAAGTACATTTTCTCCTTCACTGATGGGCACTGATGAGGCTGCACTGCCGTGCACTGATAAGGTGGCACTGATGAGCACTAAAGAGGTGGCACCAATGAGGTGGCACTGATGGCGACTGGTGATGGGCACTGACAGGTGGCACTGATATGCAGCACTGATGGGCACTCATAGGCGGCACGGATGGGCACTCATAGATGGCACAGATGGGCAGTCATAGGTGGCACAGATGGGCACTAAAAGGTGGCACTGATGGGTACTTATGGGTGGCACTGATGGGCACTGATAGGTGGCACTGATGGGCACTAAAAGGTGGGCACTGATGGGCATGGATGGGCACTGATAGGTGGCACTGATGGGCACTAAAAGGTGGGCACTGATGGGCATGGATGGGCACTGATAGGTGGCACTGATGGATACTGATGAGTGGCACTGATTGACACTGATAGATGGCACTGATTGGCATCACTGATTAGTAGGTACTGGCAGGTATTGCTGGTGGGCACTGATTGGCATCATGTGTGGGCACACATTGGCATCATGTGTGGGCACACGTTGCCACTCATGGCCACCAGGGATGCCATCCCTGGGGGTCATCAGTGGTGGCCATCCCTGGTGTTTCTGGTGGCATCCCTGGTGGTCCAGGGTGGGCATTCGAGAGGGGGCTGCGCTGATAAACAATCAGCTTAGACCCCCCCTGTCAGGAAAGCCATTGATCGCTCTCCTCTGCTCATGTCTGTCAGGCGCGAAAGGCCAATAAATCGTGATCAGCTGTGATTGGATAGGGCTGATCGCTCTGACGGAGACTCTTTACCTAGATCGATGATGATCGCCGCGATGCGCATCAGCTTGTTATCTTGACCACGTCTTATGACGTCCGGTCAGGATATCGCAAACACTTTGTCATTTTGCTATATGGCGGGCGGCAAGTGGTTAAGGATAGTGATTACATGAAGCCATTTATTATCACATTTTGGATCCTTTTTAAATCATAATGATGACAGAAATCACCCAAATGGCCCTGATAAAAAGTTTACATACCCTGGAATGTTTAGCTTTGGTACAGACACAGAAGGTGGAAGGTGGCACACACGGGTTAAAATGGCAATTAAAGGTTAATTTCTCACATTTGTGGCTTTTTAAATCACAATTAGTGTCTGTGTATAAATAGTCAATGGGGGTTATTTATGAAAGACAAATCCACTGAAAGTGCACTTGGAAGTGCAGTCGCTGTAAATCTAATGGGTGGATCTGAAATGAGGGGAAGCTCTGCTGATTTTATCATCCAATCATGTGCAAGCTAAAATGCTGTTTTTTATTTTCCTTGCGTGTCCCCCTTGGATCTACAGTGACTGCACTTCCAAGTGCATTTTTAGTGCACTTTCAAGTGCACTTTGCACTTGTAGTTTGCACTTGTAGAAATAACCCCCAATGAGTTTGTTAGCTCTCACATGGATGCACTAAGCAGGCTAGACACTGAGCCATGAGGAGGTAGAAAAGAACTGTACCAAGGCCAAACATTCCAGGGTATGTAAACTTTTAATCATTGCCATTTGCGTGATTTCTGTTATCATTATGATTTAAAAAAAATCCAAAAAACTATATGATAATAAATGGCTTCATGTGATCACTATCCTTAAATAAAAGAGTTTTATGGCATGATCAATCATACTTTTAATATTAATGCCAAAATGTCACAATTTCTGCCAGGGTATGCAAACTTTTGAACTCAATGGTGTGTTCAAAAGTATATACATAATGTCTAAACTGCTGGCACCAAAAAACAAAAGTGAGTAGACCCCTAAGTGAAAATGTCCAAATTGGGCCCAAAGTGTCAATATTTTGTGTAGCCACCATTATTTTTCAGTACTGCAAGAGGGTTACTCTTGGGCATGGAGTTCACCAGATCTTCACAGGTTGCCACTGGAGTCCTCTTCCACTCCTCCATGACGACATCACAGAGCTGGTGGATGTTAGAGACCTTGTGCTCCTCCACCTTCTGTTTGAGGATGCCCCACAGATGCTCAACAGGGTTTAGGTCTGGAGACATGCTTGGCCAGTCCATCACCTTTACCCTCAGCTTCTTTAGCAAGGCAGTGGTCATCTTTGAGGTGTGTTTGGGGTCGTTATCATAATGGAATACCGCCCTGCAGCCCACCGAAGGGAAGGAATCATGCTCTGCTTCAGTATGTCACAGTACATGTTGGCATTCATGGTTCCCCCAATGAACTGTAGCTCCCCAACACTCATGTAGCCCCAGACCATGACACTCCCACCACCATGCTTGACTGTAGGCAAGACACACTTGTCTTTGTACTCCTCACCTGGTTGCAGCCACACACGCTTGACACCATCTGAACCAAATAAGTTTATCTTGGTCTAATCAGACCACAGGACATGGTCCCAGTAATCCACGTCTTTAGTAGGGATGAGCCGAACTCCCCCCGGTTCGGTTCGCACCAGAACCTGCGAACGGACGGAAAGTTTGCGCGAACTTTAGAACCCCATTAAAGTCTATGGGACTCGAACTTTCAAAATCAAAAGTGCTAATTTTAAAGGCTAATATGCAAGTTATTGTCCTAAAAAGGGTTTGGGGACCTGGGTCCTGCCCCAGGGGACATGTATCAATGCAAAAAAAAGTTTTAAAAACGGCCGTTTTTTCGGGAGCAGTGATTTTAATGATGCTTAAAGTGAAATATTCCTTTAAATATCGTACCTGGGGGTTGTCTATAGTATCCCTGTAAACTGGCACGTGCTTAGAACAGTCCCTGGACAAAATGACATTTTAAAGGAATAAAAGTCATTTAAAACTGCTTGCGGCTTTAATGTAATGTTGGGTTCCGGCAATCGGCAATATGGATGAAAATCAGTGAGACAAATGGCATAGGTACCCCCCCCCCAGTCCATTACCAGGCCCTTTGGGTCTTGTATGGATATTAAGGGGAACCCCGCACCCAAATGAAAAAAAGGAAAGGCGTGGGGCCCCCAGGCCCTATATACTCTGAACAGCAGTATACAGGCGGTGCAAACAAGACAGGGACTGTAGGTTTGTTGTTAAGTAGAATCTGTTTGTAATTTTGAACTGGTACATTTTTAAAGTGTAGCTCCAGGCAAAAAAAATCTATTTTTAAGCTTTTTGGAAAACATAGGGAAGGGTTATCACCCCTGTAACATTTGTTTTGCTGTCTGTGCACCTCTTCAGAAGATTTCACCTCACTTTCTGTCCCAATGACAAATGTTTTTTGAAAATTTGGGGTTTTTAGTGAAACAAGGATTGGTGATAAAGCATCAGTGAAGAGGAGACGCGTTTTTCCCATATTAACTCTTACAGGAGAGAATTTCCCTGTTGTCTCCTTCTTTTTGCAAGTAGGAGTCGTTTGTAAGTTGGATGTTTGAAAGTAGGGGCCTGCCCTATATACTCTGCAGAAATTGGGGCCTTAGGTGTTGGTGTTGCCACAACACTGTAAGCTCTCACAGTTACTCTTGGTGGGCGCAGGAACGGGCCCTGCTGTGAAATATTAGATCAAGAATTGTAATTACATGCCATTGTTGAACAGTGGTAGAAAAATTGGGCCTTTGGTGGTGGTGGTGGTGGTGCTGGTGCCATAACACTGTAAGTCCTCACAGTTACTCTTGGTGGGCGCTGGAACGGGCCCTGCTGTGAAATATTATATCAAGAATTGTAACTACATGCACCTGTTGAACAGGGGCAGAAAAATTGGGCCTTTGGTGGTGGTGGTGCTGGTGGTGTTGCCACAACACTGTAAGCCCTCACAGTTACTCTTGGTGGGCGCAGGAATGGGCCCTGCTGTGAAATATTAGAGCAAGAATTGTAATTACATGTCCCTGTTGAACAGGGGCAGAAAAATTGGGCCTTAGGCACTGGTGCCACAACACTGCAACCCCTCACAGATGCTATAGTTGGAGAGCAGGAATGAGCCCTGCTGCAAAGTATTGCATCAAAAATTGTAATTACACGCCCTTGTTAAACAGGGGCAGAAAAATTGGGCCTTAGCCACTGCTGCCACAACACTGCAACCCCTCACAGATGCTATAGTTGGAGCGCAGGAATGAGCCCTGCTGCAAAGTATTGCATCAAAAATTGTAATTACACGCTCCTGTTAAACAGGGGCAGAAAAATTGAGCCTTGACCACTGGTGGCGGTGTCCAGAACCAAAAATTTTCTTACAAGCTATCAGCATGAAACATCACTCAACATCAGCATAGGCAGTCTTGAAGGGATCTCACATTAAAAAAAAAATCAATCGGTTACATCACCATCAGGTGCTTGGTAGCTGGTGGTGATCCAAGACTGATTCATTTTTATGAAGGTCAGCCGATCGACCGATTCGGTGTGATCAGTGATCAGTTACAAAGTGATCACTGTGATCAGTTACAAAGCCTCAGCAGCACTGAATGTGCATTCCGAAAGAACACTGGATGCAGGACAGGCCAGTAGCTCAATTGCATACTGTGCAAGCTCTGGCCAGTGATCCATCCTCAAGACCCAGTAACCCAGAGGATTTTCGGTAGGAAAGGTGTCCAAGTCTGATCTTGCCCCTAGTTAATCCTGCACCATGTGAATCAGACGCTGGCGATGGTTGCTGGAACCGATCAGACCTTGGGGCTGCGAACTAAAAAATTGTCTGAATGCATCGGTCTGACGGCCCCCTTCTCCACCGCTCCTTCTGTGACTGACCGAAGCCTCAGCAACACGTTTTCCAGGAGGATCAGGAAATTGTAACCTCCCAGGCTCTGGAAACGCATTGCACAAACCTTTCTGCAAGGCCTCCCAAAGATGTTTCATCCTCTGCTCCCTCTGCGACGGCAAGATAAGGTCCGCAACCTTACCCTTGTAACGTGGATCAAGGAGGGTTGCTAGCCAGTAATCATCCCTCCCCTTGATACCACGAATACGGGATCCTTTTGCAGGCTTTGCAGGATCAGGGAGGCCATGCAGCATAGGTTTGCTGAGGCATTCGGTCCAGAGTCCTCTGGGTCACTAAGGATGACATGATCCGCAGCCACCTCCTCCCAGCCACGTGCAAGTCCATGGGTTTCTTCGGACTGTAAATGATCCCTTGAAGACTGCTGCTGATGCTGAGTGCCAGGCTCCACCTCTATGCTGACACAATCCTCCTCCTCCTTGTCCTCTTCCTGTGTGATCGGCGGGCACGCAGGAACACTGTCTAGATAAAGAGGGCCTTGAGAGGTAAGGAAGTCCTCCTCTTCCTCCCTCTGTGCTGCCTCAAGTGCCCTGTCCATTATTCCACGCAGCGTGTGCTCCAAAAGGTGGACAAGAGGGACAGTGTCACTCAGTGGCGTAGCGTGGGTTGTCAGCACCCGGGGCAAGGCAAGTAATTTGCGCCCCCCCCCCCAACCTGCGGACTTTTATCACTCCCCGAGTCCCTTCAAATACAATAGTACTGACCTACCTGATTCCTATACTGACCATTATACACTACACTGACCACTATAATATACTGTCCACTACACTAAGAACTACACTGACCACTACACTATACTGTCCACTACACTGACCACTACAGTATACTGACCACTATACTGTCCACTATACTGACAACTACACTGTCCACTACACTATACTATACTGACCACTATACTACACTGAGAACTACAACTACAGTGACTATTAAACTGTCCACTACACTACACTGACCACTATACTACAATGACCACTACACTGACCACTACACTATACTGTCCACTATACTGACCACTACACTACACTGACCACTACACTATACTGTCCACTATACTGACCACTACACTGAGAACTACACTACACTGACCACTATACTGTCCACTACACTACACTGACCACTATACTGTCCACTACACTGAGAACTACATTACACTGACCACTATACTGTCCACTACACTACACTGACCACTATACTACACTGTCTACTAAACTACACTGACCACTACACTGACCACTATACTGACCACTATACTACACTGTCCACTACATTATACTGACCACTACACTATACTGACCACAATACTACACTGACCACTACACTATACTGACTACAATACTACACTGACCACTACACTGTCCACTATACTACACTGACCACTACACTATACTGACTACAATACTACATTGACCACTACACTGTCCACTATACTACACTGACCACTACACTACACTGTCCACTACACTATACAGACTACAATACTACACTGTCCACTACACTACATTGACCACTACACTATACAGACTACAATATAACACTGTCCACTACACTACACTGACCACTACACTACACTGTCCACTACACTACACTGTCCACTACACTGTCCACTACACTGTCCACTACACTACACTGACCACTACACTGACCACTATACTGTCCACTACACTACACTGACCACTATACTACACTGTCTACTACACTACACTGACCACTACACTACACTGACCACTACACTACACTGACCACTATACTGACCACTACACTATACAGACCACAATACTACACTGTCCACTACACTACACTGACCACTACACTACACTGACCACTACACTGACCACTACACTATACAGACCACAATACTACACTGACCACTACACTACACTGACCAGACCACAATACTACACTGACCACTACACTACACTGACCACTACACTACACTGACCCCTACATTATACTGACCACTACACTGTCCACTACACTACACTGACCACTACACTATACTGACCACTACACTATACTGACCACTACACTATACAGACCACAATACTACACTGACCACTACACTATACAGACTACAATACTACACTGTCCACTACACTACACTGTCCACTACACTACACTGACCACTATACTACACTGTCCACTACACTGTACTGACCACAATACTACACTGTCCACTACACTGTACTGACCACTATACTACATTACACTGTCCACTACACTACACTGACCGACCACTACACTACACTGACCACTACACTGTACTGACCACTATACTACACTGTCCACTACACTGTACTGACCACTACACTACACTGTCCACTACACTGTACTGACCACTATACTACACTGTCCACTACACTACACTGTCCACTACACTACACTGTCCACTACACTATACTGACCACTATACTACACTGTCCACTACACTACACTGTCCACTATACTACACTGTCCACTACACTACACTGTCCACTACACTACACTGACCATAATACTACACTGTCCACTACACTACACTGTCCACTACACTGTCCACTACACTATACTGACCACAATACTACACTGACCACTACACTGTCCACTACACTGTACTGACCACTATACTGTACTGACCACAATACTACACTGTCCACTATACTGACCACAATACTACACTGACCACTACACTACACTGCCCACTACACTGTACTGACCACTATACTACACTGTCCACTACACTATACTGACCACTACACTGTACTGACCACTATACTGACCACAATACTACACTGTCCACTACACTATACTGACCACAATACTACACTGTCCACTACGCTACACTGTACACTTTACTGTCCTGCCTAGTCTTCCTATACTGACACTACATATACGGCGCCTGTCTCTTCTCTTCTCCCCCCCCCCCGTGTTTATCTATTTCTCACCTTATTGTCTTGCATCGGTCTGGAGGATAGGAGGAGGAGATGACAGCTGCCCCGGCGGCTCACACTCTCCAGTGCTCGTCTCCCCTGCGCTCCGGCTGCCATATTCATTTTTCCCGGCGCACTGTGATTGGGCGTATGGGGGTCATGTGCGGAGGCGGGACTTCAGGAGCAACTGTGATCGCGGATAGGCCAGCCCCACGCCGCACATGACCCCCATACGCCCAATCACAGGGCGCCAAACACTAGACATGGCGCGGAGCGCGGGGGACACAGGAAAATAAATTAGGAGGAGGCAGCCAGTAGTGACACTACTGGCACGAAATTGCGCCCCCCTAAATGTCGCGCCCGGGGCCATGGCACCCCCCGCACCCCCCACGCTACGCCACTGAATACTACACTGTCCACTACACTATACTGACCACAATACTGTACTGACCACTATACCGTACTGACCACAATACTACACTGTCCACTATACTGACCACAATACTACACTGACCACTACACTACACTGTCCACTACACTACACTGTCCACTACACTATACTGACCACAATACTACACTGACCACTACACTACACTGACCACTACACTACACTGACCCCTACATTATACTGACCACTACACTGTCCACTACACTACACTGACCACTACACTATACTGACCACTACACTATACAGACCACAATACTACACTGACCACTACACTATACAGACTATAATACTACACTGTCCACTACACTACACTGTCCACTACACTACACTATCCACTACACTACACTGACCACTATACTACACTATCCACTACACTGTACTGACCACAATACTACACTGTCCACTACACTGTACTGACCACTATACTACACTACACTGTCCACTACACTACACTGACCACTACACTACACTGACCACTACACTGTACTGACCACTATACTACACTGTCCACTACACTGTACTGACCACTACACTACACTGTCCACTACACTGTACTGACCACTATACTACACTGTCCACTACACTACACTGTCCACTACACTATACTGACCACTATACTACACTGTCCACTACACTACACTGTCCACTATACTACACTGTCCACTACACTACACTGACCATAATACTACACTGTCCACTACACTACACTGTCCACTACACTATACTGACCACAATACTACACTGACCACTACACTGTCCACTACACTGTACTGACCACTATACTGTACTGACCACAATACTACACTGTCCACTATACTGACCACAATACTACACTGACCACTACACTACACTGTCCACTACACTGTACTGACCACTATACTACACTGTTCACTACACTATACTGACCACTACACTGTACTGACCACTATACTGACCACAATACTACACTGTCCACTACACTATACTGACCACAATACTACACTGTCCACTACGCTACACTGTACACTTTACTGTCCTGCCTAGTCTTCCTATACTGACACTACATATACGGCGCCTGTCTCTTCTCTTCTCCCCCCCCCCCCCCTGTGTTTATCTATTTTTCACCTTATTGTCTTGCTGGAGGATAGGAGGAGGAGATGACAGCTGCCCCGGCGGCTCACACTCTCCAGTGCTCGTCTCCCCTGCGCTCCGGCCGCCATTTTCATTTTTCCCAGGGCACTGTGATTGGGCGTATGGGGGTCATGTGCCGAGGCGGGACTTCAGGAGCAACTGTGATCGCGGATAGGCCAGCCCCACGCCGCACATTACCCCATACGCCCAATCACAGGGCGCCAAACACTAGACATGGCGGCGGAGTGCGGGGGACACAGGAAAATAAATTAGGAGGAGGCAGCCAGTAGTGACACTACTGGCACGAAATTGCGCCCCCCTAAATGTCGCGCCCGGGGCCATGGCACCCCCCGCACCCCCCACGCTACGCCACTGAATACTACACTGTCCACTACACTATACAGACCACAATACTGTACTGACCACTATACTGTACTGACCACAATACTACACTGTCCACTATACTGACCACAATACTACATTGACCACTACGCTACACTGTCCACTACACTATACTGACCACAATACTACACTGACCGCTACACTACACTGTCCACTACACTGTACTGACCACTATACTGTACTGACCACAATACTACACTGTCCACTATACTGACCACAATATTACACTGACCACTACACTACACTGTCCACTACACTGTACTGACCAGTGACCACTATACTACACTGTCCACTATACTGACCACAATACTACACTGTCCACTACACTATACTGACCACAATACTACACTGTCCACTACGCTACACTGTACACTTTACTGTCCTGCCTAGTCTTCCTATACTGACACTACATATACGGCACCTGTCTCTTCTCTCCCCCCCCCCCCCCCCCGTGTTTATCTATTTCTCACCTTATTGTCTTGCATCGGTCTGGAGGATAGGAGGAGGAGATGACAGCTGCCCCGGCGGCTCACACTCTCCAGTGCTCGTCTCCCCTGCGCTCCGGCCGCCATATTAATTTTTCACTGCGCACTGTTATTGGGCGTATGGGGGTCATGTGCGGAGGCGGGACTTCAGGAGCAACTGTGATCGCGGATAGGCCAGCCCCACGCCGCACATGACCCCCATACGCCCAATCACAGGGCGCCAAACACTAGACATGGCGGCGGAGCGGGGGGGACACAGGAAAATAAATTAAGAGGAGGCAGCCAGTAGTGACACTACTGGCACGAAATTGTGCCCCCCTAAATGTCGCGCCCGGGGCCACGGCACCCCCCTCACCCCCCACGCTACGCCACTGGTGTCACTGATGCATGCAATGTCACTGCTCACCATCCTTGTGGCTCCTCAAATGGTGACAGGACAGTGCATGCATCCCTGATCATAGCTCACTGGCGTGGGGAAAAAAACCAAGCTCCCCTGACCCTGTCCTGGTGCCATAGTCTCATAGGTACTCATTGATGGCCCTCTGCTGCATGTGCAGCCGCTGCAGCATGGCCAACATTGAGTTCCACCTGGTGGGCATGTCACAGATTAGGTTTCTTAGGCAGGTTAAATTCCTTTTGGAGGTCAGCCAGCCGAGCACTGGCATTATATGACCTGCGGAAATGCACACAGACTTTCCTAGCCTGCCTCAAGACATCTTGTAAGCCCGGGTACCTGCCCAAGAACCACTGCACCACCAAGTTAAGGACGTGAGCCAAACAGGGCACATGGGTCAGCTGTCCCTGTCGGAGGGCGGAGAGGCGGTTGGTGCCATTGTTGCAAACCACCATACCTGGCTTAAGCTGGCGTGCCATCAACCACCTCTGAACCTGCCCCTGCAGAGCTGACAGAATCTCTACCCCAGTGTGGCTCCTGTCCCCCAAGCACACCAGCTCAAGTACTACATGGCATCTTTTTGCCTGCGTGCCCCTTGAACGCCTACGGAGCACTGCTGGTTCCGACGACAAATCAGCACAAGAAGAGGCCATGGAGGAAGAGGAAGAGGAGGGGGTGGAGGAGAGAGGTGTGGCAGAATCGCCACTAGTAGAATTTTGGAGGCGTGGTAGCGGAACAACCTCCAACACTATTGCACCCTGTCCTGCATCTTTCCCAGCTGCCAGAAGAGTCACCCAGTGCGCGGTGAAAGATAGGTAACGTCCCTGTCCATGCCTGCTGGACCATGAGTCAGCAGTAATATGCACCTTACTGCTGACCGCCCTGTCCAGCGAGGCCAAGACATTGCCTTCCACATGCCGGTAGAGAGCGGGAATGGCCTTCCTTGAGAAAAAGTGGGGTTTGGGAACCTGCCACCGAGGAACCGCACATTCCACAAACTCACGGAAGGGGACAGAGTCTACCAACTGAAAAGGCAGCAGTTGAAGTGCTAGTAATTTAGCCAAGCTATCATTCAACCGCTGGGCATGTGGATGGCTGGGAGCGAACTTCTTTCGGCGGGTGCAGCAGCTGGGGCAGGGAAATTTGCCTGGTACAATCTGACATCAGTGTACCAATAGCAGATTGCCCACAAGTACTTGGCTGTGACACACCAAATTCTACACCTTCATTACTCTCAGTGCAGGTTTCAGAGAGGACTGAAGGTATAGTGGGGTTGGAGATACCAGCTGATGAGGAGCAAGGCGAGGTCCGCTTTGTTCTTTGGTGTGGGTCTTTTAGGTACGCTTGCCAACTAACTGCATGGCAGGTCGACATATGTCTGGTCAAGCATGTGGTGCCCAAGCAGGTGATGTTTTGGCCACGCGAGATACGCTTAAGACATGTTGCAAATAGCAGCGGTGGGATCTGATGCACTCGTCTCAAAAAAAGGCCCACACCAAAGAACTTTTGGAATAAGGCGCAGAGACAGCAGCGCCCTGCACATGCGGAGCTCTGCGGTGTGATGCAGTCGGTGTGCTGCCCTTAAGCTGCCCCCTGTAGGGCATCCTGCCTCGTTGGAGATGTGCCTCCTCCTCCTCCTCTCTCCTATCAGGCACCCACGTGGAGTCAGTTACCTCATCATCCCCTCCCTCCTCATCACTGGAGCAAACCTGGCAGTATGCTGCAGCTGGGGGAACATAATTACCAGATTGCTGTCCTTCTTATGTGGTGTGCCTCCATCCCTGGTACATATGTATGCAAAAAAAGGGAAAAAGTGGGACTTTGAATGAGGTGACTGACATGTGGCTGACATGTGCACACTCGGGACACAATTACACTGTGTCCATGAGATTTTGCAGCACTTTGCGTCAAGTATATGGGGGGTATCCTGCGGCCATGACGATCTGGGATTCCTTCCCAGTCTGCACCTGGGAGCTGCGATGCGCTCTACGCTCCCCCCTCCCCGCCCATCATGGGCGGAGAGCTGTTTGGGGTAGTGGGCGGCGAATTACAGCGCATCGGCGCCACGCATCCTGCCCAGCGTGTGGCGTCGCTTTTGGCGCCAACACGCTGAGCAGTGATTTTCCATCTAGCTGCCCTGGCGGGAAATATGGGCTTCTGTCGGGGGCGGTGATTACCACCGCTGCCTGAGCCCTTCCCAGCCTATGCCATGCTTGCGTGACGCTGGTGATTATCCGGCGTGCACCTGTGCGAGACTCACATATATACTGCCTCCCCTGACACAACCTTGCTGCTACACATTTAAGACACCACACCACATTGTAGCACTCAATCCCCTTTTTAGTTTGTTCCACCGTTTTTCATCCTTCACTCCTCTTCATGCCATTGGCTCTTGTTCACACAATCCACACATTCATTATATTTTTTCACATTACACTTACATACCCTTTTTTTCCCCACATAGCTACCAGCAGCATGTCTTTGTGTCATCGGGGGATTTGGTTGTATGCATCCTGCCGCACACGGCTTCAATTACCTCAGCTCCCGGGAAAGACCATGTTTGGAGTCTTGGTTGCATGGTCACAGTATTTTACCATATTGGACCCTCTCTAAGCATTCAGAATGGGCCAATCTGCCTTTCCTCTATATTATTTACAACTAGACTAATGTTACCATTTTTCATACCTTATAGATTAATTGAGCATCTGCCCCTGAAGAGTGTTCTTAAACGAAACATGTCGGGAATATGCGATGCTGACCCATATCTACAATGAATCATGATGTTGATTTTTGTATTAACCACTTGAGCCCCGGACCATTATGCTGCCTAAGGACCAGAGGTCTTTTTCCAATTTGGCACTGCATCACTTTAACTTTTAATTGCGCGGTCATGCAATGCTGTACCCAAACGAAATTTGCGTCCTTTTCTTCCCACAAATAGAGCTTTCTTTTGATGGCATTTGATCACCTCTGCCGTTTTTATTTTTTGCGCTATAAACGGAAAAAGACCGAAAATTTTGAAAAAAAATGATATTTTCTACTTTTTGTTATAAAAAAAATCCAATAAACTCAATTTTAGTCATACATTTAGGCCAAAATTTATTCGGCCACATGTCTTTGGTAAAAAAAAAGTTAATAAGCGTATATTCATTGGTTTGCGCAAAAGTTATAGCGTCTACAAACTAGGGTACATTTTCTGGAATTTACACAGCTTTTAGTTTATGACTGCCTATGTCATTTCATGAGGTGCTAAAATGGCAGGGCAGTACAAAACCCCCCCAAATGACCCCATTTTGGAAAGTAGACACCCCAAGGAAATTGCTGAGAGGCATGTTGAACCCATTGAATATTTATTTTTTTTGTCCCAAGTGATTGAATAATGACAAAAAAAAAAAAAAAAAAAAATATTTACAAAAAGTTGTCACTAAATGATATATTGCTCACACAGGCCATGGGCCTATGTGGAATTGCACCCCAAAATACATTCAGCTGCTTCTCCTGAGTATGGGGATACCACATGTGTGGGACTTTTTGGGAGCCTAGCCGCGTACGGGGCCCCGAAAACCAATCACCGCCTTCAGGATTTCTAAGGGCATAAATTTTTGATTTCATTCCTCACTACCTATCACAGTTTTGAAGGCCATAAAATGCCCAGATGGCACAAAACCCCCCCAAATGACCCCATTTTGGAAAGTAGACACCCCAAGCTATTTGCTGAGAGGCATGTTGAGTCCATGGAATACTTTCTTTTTTGACACAAGTTGCGGGAAAGTGACAATTTTTTTTTTTTTTGCACAAAGTTGTCACTAAATGATATATTTCTCACACAGGACATGGGCATATGTGGAATTGCACCCCAAAATACATTTAGCTGCTTCTCCTGAGTATGGGGATACCACATGTGTGGGACTTTTTGGGAGCCTAGCCGCATACGGGGCCCCGAAAACCAAGCACCGCCTTCAGGATTTCTAAGGGCGTAATGTTGTGATTTGACTCCTCACTACCTATCACAGTTTTGAAGGCCATAAAATGCCAAGATGGCACAAAACCCCCCCAAATGACCCCATTTTGGAAAGTAGACACCCCAAACTATTTGCTGAGAGGCATGTTGAGTCCATGGAATATTTTATATTTTGACACAAGTTGCGGGAAAGTAACACTTTTTTTTTTTTTTTTTTTTTTTTGCACAAAGTTGTCACTAAATGATATATTGCTCAAACATGCCATGGGCATATGTGGAATTACACCCCAAAATACATTCTGCTGCTTCTCCTGAGTATGGGGATACCACATGTTTAGGACTTTTTGGGAGCCTATCCGCCTACGGGGCCCCGAAAACCAAGCACCGCCTTCAGGATTTCTAAGGGCATAAATTTTTGATTTCACTCCTCACTTCCTATCACAGTTTTGAAGGCCATAAAATGCCAAGATGGCACAAAACCCCCCCAAATGACCCCATTTTGGAAAGTAGACACCCCAAGGTAATTGCTGAGAGGCATGTTGAGTCCATGGAATATTTTATTTTTTGACACAAGTTGCGGGAAAGTGACAATTTTTTTTTTTTTTGCACAAAGTTGTCACTAAATGATATATTTCTCACACAGGCCATGGGCATATGTGGAATTGCACCCCAAAATACATTTAGCTGCTTCTCCTGAGTATGGGGATACCACATGTGTGGGACTTTTTGGGAGCCTAGCCGCATACGGGGCCCCGAAAACCAAGCACCGCCTTCAGGATTTCTAAGGGCGTAATGTTGTGATTTGACTCCTCACTACCTATCACAGTTTTGAAGGCCATAAAATGCCAAGATGGCACAAACCCCCCCCAAATGACCCCATTTTGGAAAGTAGACACCCCAAACTATTTGCTGAGAGGCATGTTGAGTCCATGGAATATTTTATATTTTGACACAAGTTGCGGGAAAGTAACACTTTTTTTTTTTTTTTTTTTTTTTTTGCACAAAGTTGTCACTAAATGATATATTGCTCAAACATGCCATGGGCATATGTGGAATTACACCCCAAAATACATTCTGCTGCTTCTCCTGAGTATGGGGATACCACATGTGTGGGACTTTTTGGGAGCCTAGCCGCGTACGGGGCCCCGAAAACCAAGCACCGCCTTCAGGATTTCTAAGGGCATAAATTTTTGATTTCACTCCTCACTTCCTATAACAGTTTTGAAGGCCATAAAATGCCAAGATGGCACAAAACCCCCCCAAATGACCCCATTTTGGAAAGTAGACACCCCAAGCTATTTGCTGAGAGGCATGGTGAGTATTTTGCAGCTCTCATTTGTTTTTGAAAATGAAGAAAGACAAAAAAAATGTATTTTTTTTTTCTTTTTTCAATTTTCGAAAGTTTGTGACAAAAAGTGAGGTCTGCAAAATACTCACTATACCTCTCAGCAAATAGCTTGGGGTGTCTATTTTCCAAAATGGGGTCATTTGGGGGGGGGGTTGTGCTATCTGGGCATTCCATGGCCTCCGAAACTGTGCTAGGCAGTGAAGAGTGAAATCAAAAATTTACGCCCTTAGAAAGCCTGAAGGCGGGGCTTGTTTTTCGGGGTCCCGTGCGCGGCTAGGCTCCCAAAAAGTCCCACACATGTGGTATCCCCATACTCAGGAGAAGCAACAGAATGTATTTTGGGGTGTAATTTCACATATTCCCATGGCATGTTTGAGCAATATATCATTTAGTGACATCTTTGTGCAAAAAAAAAAAAAAAAAAAAAAATATTTGTCTCTTTCCCGCAGCTTGTGTCACAATATAAAATATTCCATGGACTCGACATGCCTCTCAGCAAATAGCTTGGGGTGTCTACTTTCCAAAATGGGGTCATTTGGGGGGGGTTTGAACTGTCCTGGCAATTTATGCACAACATTTAGAAGCTTATGTCACACATCACCCACTCTTCTAACCACTTGAAGACAAAGCCCTTTCTGACACTTTTTGATTACATGAAACAATAATTTTTTTTTGCAAGAAAATTACTTTGAACCCCCAAACATTATATATTTTTTTTAAAGCAAATGCCCTACAGATTAAAATGGTGGGTGTTTCATATTTTTTTTTCACACAGTATTTGCGCAGCGATTTTTCAAACGCATTTTTTGGGGAAAAAACACACTTTTTTAAATTTTAATGCACTAAAACACACTATATTGCCCAAATGTTTGATGAAATAAAAAAGATGATCTTAGGCCGAGTACATGGATACCAAACATGACATGCTTTAAAATTGCGCACAAACGCGCAGCGGCGACAAAATAAATACATTTTTAAAAGCCTTTAAAAGCCTTTACAGGTTACCACTTTAGATTTACAGAGGAGGTCTACTGCTAAAATTACTGCCCTTGTTCTGTCCTTCGCGGTGATACCTCACATGCATGGTGCAATTGCTGTTTACATTTGACGCCAGACCGACGCTTGCGTTCGCCTTTGCGCGAGAGCAGGGGGGGACAGGGGTGCTTTTTTTTTTTTTTTTTTTTTTCTTTATTATTTTTTTGCTTTTTTATCTTATTTTTAAACTGTTCCTTTCATTTTTATTTTTTTAAAATTAATTTTATTGTTATCTCAGGGAATGTAAATATCCCCTATGATAGCAATAGGTAGTGACAGGTACTCTTTTTTAAAAAAATTGGGCTCTATTAGACCCTAGATCTCTCCTCTGCCCTCAAAGCATCTGATCACACCAAGATCGGTGTGATAAAATGCTTTCCCAATTTCCCAATGGCGCTGTTTACATTCGGCGAAATCTAAGTCATAAAATGCTCGTAGCTTCCGGTTTCTTAGGCCATAGAGATGTTTGGAGCCATTCTGGTCTCTGATCAGCTCTATGGTCAGCTGGCTGAATGACCGGCTGCATTTTCAGGTTCCCTGTTGGGACAGGAAAGCCAGAGAAAAACATGGAAGACGGTGGGGGAGGGGGGGGCATTCCCTCCCACTGCTTGCAAAAGCAGTCTAGAGGCTAATTAGCCACTAGGATTGCTTTTACATGAAAGCCGACCGCTGGCTGAAAAGAATGATACCAAGATGATACCTAAACCTGCAGGCATCATTCTGGTATAACCACTCAAAGTCCAGCAACATACCAGTACGTTGCTGGTCCTTGTTAGGCATATATTGTAAACTTTTTTTTCATGCAGCCTGTGGGCTGAACGAAAAAAAGATATTGATCGGTGGGTATGCCCACCATTAGAATACCTCCCTTCATCCACCCACTTCTAATGATGGGCATACATGCACCATTTATATATGCCGAAGCATGGGGGCATCCTCCCGCAAAAGGCAGGAGCAAATTGCTCCTCCACCCACTGCTGCCCCCACGCTTCGGCATATATGCTGAAGTATGTAACTGTGGTGGTGAAATCACCTCCGACAGCGCTGGAGTCACGGCTTTATATATCGTGGGAGCAAACGCTGTTGCTGTCAAGATAAATAAATCCGCGCTGCAACTGAATGGCGTACCTGCTAAGCAAATGATGGTTAACAATAAAACAAAGTAACATTACAGTATAACAGTAAGACTTACCATACCTGCAAAGCAAATACAAAAAAAAAACATAGTAAAAAATAAAACATTTAACGCAACCTGTGCCTAAAATATATATATGCCGAAGCATGGGGGCATCCTCCCGCAAAAGGCAGGAGCAAATTGCTCCTCCACCCACTGCTGCCCCCACGCTTCGGCATATATGCTGAAGTATGTAACTGTGGTGGTGAAATCACCTCCGACAGCGCTGGAGTCACGGCTTTATATATCGTGGGAGCAAACGCTGTTGCTGTCAAGATAAATAAATCCGCGCTGCAACTGAATGGCGTACCTGCTAAGCAAATGATGGTTAACAATAAAACAAAGTAACATTACAGTATAACAGTAAGACTTACCATACCTGCAAAGCAAATACAAAAAAAAACCATAGTAAAAAATAAAACATTTAACGCAACCTGTGCCTAAAATATATATATATGCCGAAGCATGGGGGCATCCTCCCGCAAAAGGCAGGAGCAAATTGCTCCTCCACCCACTGCTGCCCCCACGCTTCGGCATATATGCTGAAGTATGTAACTGTGGTGGTGAAATCACCTCCGACAGCGCTGGAGTCACGGCTTTAGATATCGTGGGAGCAAACGCTGTTGCTGTCAAGATAAATAAATCCGCGCTGCAACTGAATGGTGTACCTGAAAACAATAAAATGGTTACCAACAAAACAAAGTAAACGGTAAAGTATGAAAAATCTGAAAAGGAAACATGGTAAAACATAATAACAATAAAACATTGCAGAATAGAATAGAGTAAAAAAGAGAAGAACAATAGAGAGAGAATAGAGAGAGAGAGAACAATAAAACAACAACTATTTTTGGTTTTTTTATTTTATATTTTTTTTTGTTTTTATTTTTTTTAATTTTTTTTTAATTTTTTTTTTACACTTTTTTTTAGTAACTTTTAACTTTTGTAACTTGTTCCAGGTTTGGGTCTCTCAAAATGCAATGGCATCTTGGGAGACCCTGTGTTAGTGTGCCTAGTCTGTGCAGTGCTGAACCCTACGCTAATACTCAACTAATGTATGGTAGCGTTCAAAGCATTCACCCATGCAAAGACCAGGATTGCCAGGACAGGAGGGACAATAAGACCGGGTGTCACGCCTAAATCCACGCTTGCTACAGACACGACATCTTTTTTGGGGGGCTCGTTGGGTAGGGGTACTCGGGATGGCATAAAGAAAATGCCGCTCATGCAGCCGGCTTACTGCATTTGGTTGGGGAAGGTGAGGTAGAGCACCGTCTGGAAACAGAAGGGCTCTGACGATCTCTTCCTGGAATTTAAGGAAGGATCCAGTCTGTCCTGAAGCTCTGTATAGCACATGAGCATTCAGCAAAGCCAATTGAAATAAGTATACAGACACTTTTTTGTACCAGCGTCTGGCCTTACGGGCAACTAAGTACGGCGCCAACAACTGGTCGTTGAGGTCCACCCCTCCCATATTAAGGTTGTATTCGTGGACACAGAGGGGTTTCTCCACAACACCAGTCGCCGTAGAAATTTGGGTCGTCGTGTCTGCATGAAGGGAGGTGAGAACGAAAACATTCTTCTTATCCCTCCACTTCATAGCGAGCAAATTATTATACTTCAAGCAGGCTCTCTCCCCCAGCCTAAGACGGGAATCTACAAGCCGCTGGGGAAAGCCCCGGCGATTAGGTCGCACGGTGCCACATGCTCCAATCTGCTGATCAAACAAGTGACTAAAAAGTGGCACGCTCGTATAATAATTGTCCACGTACAAGTGGTACCCCTTTCCGAATAAGGGTGACACCAAGTCCCACACTATCTTGCCAGCGCTTCCTATGTAGTCAGGGCAGTTGATCGGCTCTACGTGACTATCTTTGCCCTCGTAAACCATAAATCTACATGTATAGCCTGTGGCCCTGTCACAGAGCTTATACATCTTGACCCCGTATCTGGCACGCTTGCTGGGAAGGTACTGTTTGAATGACAAGCGGCCAGAAAACTTAATCAGGGACTCATCAACGCAGACAACTTGATGGGGGGTAAACAAGTCTGCAAAACGTTGGTTGAAGTGGTTTACGAGGGGCCGAATTTTGTAGAGCCGATCGTATGCAGGGTCTCCACGAGGACGACAGAGTTCATTGTCGTTGAAGTGCATGAACCGCAAAATCTGCTCGTATCGTGCCCTGGCCATGGAAGCAGAGAACAAGGGTGAATGGTAAATTGGGTCAGTGGACCAATATGACCGCAACTTACTCTTTTTATTCAACCCCATGAGGAGGGAAAGGCCCAGAAAGGTCTTAAATTCGGAGACCGTAATTGGTCTCCAATCTCTGGCAAGGGAGGACTGGGGATTAGCGGCGATGTGTTGACCAGCGTATAAATTGCTTTGGTCCACAATAGATCTATAGAGATCTTCGGTGAAAAACAGTGAATAAAAATCCAGTGGCGTAAAGTCAACTGTTTCCACCTGAATTCCGGGTTGGCCAGTGAAAGGGGGAAGTACGGGTGCTGCAGAAGTGGAAGGTTCCCAATTCGGATTGGCCAATGCAGCAGGAAGGGCACTATGGGCACGACGGGCCTGTCTTTGTCTTCTTGGTGGCAGCGGGACACTACTAGTGCTTGCCACCTCGCCAGCTTGAACTGCACTTATGGGACTCGCCACATCACCACGTGATACTGCAGTGCTGGATGTACGACCAGGGTGTACTAGGCCGCTGGTGCTTGCCAGTTCACCAGAAGGAATAGCGGCGCTAGTACTTCTCTGCTCCATACGAGAGCCCTGCGGTTCTTGCACTTCAAGGACAGAAGAAGAAGAATGGGGTCTGGTACGCCTGACTCTAGCAGGGACCACAACTCTGTCGTCAGAGCTATCTGTCATGGAGCCGCTGTCCTCTACAGGTTCGTATTCTGAGCCTGAACTTGACAGATGAGTGACTTCCTCTTCACTATCTGTCATACTCAGAAACGTGTAGGCCTCTTCACTAGTGTACCTTCGATTTGCCATTTTGGCCTCTAAATTTAGGGGTACACTAGTGAGACTCACAGGCAAAAAAGCTCCTGACTGTTGGCGACTGTATAAAAACGCTACCAAAAAACTGTTAGCGATCGCAGGGATCAGGCCTGACTCTGCGAACGCTGCAGTTATGTGTGCTTAGTGTTTTGTAAGTGTCAGTTATCGATCGATACTGCACTTGGGTGGGCTGGGCAGGGCTGGGCCGAGGAGCAAAACGCAGGTGCTAGCAGGTATCTGGGCTGATCCCGCTAACACTGCGTTTCAGGGAACCCTAAACTGCTGGGGAGTATAGATCTGATCGGATCAGATATCGATCCGTTCAGATACTATAGCACTAAGGGAGGTGTATGCTGCGTGCGTGGGTTTTAGCGGTACTGGCGCTAACCTGACGCTGCCTGGGGCGACGCAGACCTTATCTGATCCTAAAAACTTAACTTCTATCACTGCCGGGCAATTAGGGGGTTAAACCTTTATAGGGTAATAAACGGCGGGTGCCCTAAAACTATAATAAACTGTAATAAACTGTAATAAACTACAAAAAACAAACTAGCTAACCAGCGTCACCCGTAACAGTTATACGGTGATCGCTGGTGAAAGGGTTAACTAGGGGGCAATCAGGGGGTTAAAACCTTTAGCAGGTAGTATATGGGGGTCCCTGTCGCTATAAAACACTGACAGCGAACCTATATACTTACCTCCCTAACTAGCGTCACCTGTGTCACTAATACAGCGATCAGAAAAACGATCGCTTAGCGACACTGGTGACGGGGGGTAATCAAGGGGTTAACTTTTATTAGGGGGGGTTAGGGGGGTACCCTGGACCTAAGGGGGGGTACCCTAGACCTAAAGGGGGCTAACCTAACTGCCCTAACACTTCTAACTGACACAAACTGACACCAATGCAAAAAAAAAAAAAAACTGCTATTGGTGACAGAGTGACAGGGGGTACAGGGGGGTGATCGGGGGGTGATCGGGGGGTGACAGGGGGGTGAAATGTGTGCCTGCGTGTTCTACTGTAAGTGTAGTGTTGGTGCACTTACTTGGATGTCTTCTCTCCTCTGCGTCGGATCAAAAAGACCGACTCGAGGAGAGATGACATCACTTCCTTTCCCTCTGTTTACATTACAGAGGGAAAGGAAGCATTTTCATTCGCCGGGAGCGATCGGGAGGGGGTGGCCAACAATGGATGGCCGCCCCCTCACCTCTCATCGCCCGGGAACAAATGGCGACCGCCTCGG
This sequence comes from Aquarana catesbeiana, assembly GCF_042186555.1. Taxonomy (NCBI): domain Eukaryota; kingdom Metazoa; phylum Chordata; class Amphibia; order Anura; family Ranidae; genus Aquarana; species Aquarana catesbeiana. The sequence goes on along the minus strand of NC_133324.1, from coordinate 142,965,808 downwards.
GCACCGGGGGGGGGACCGATCGGACCCCCCACCCGCGGAAGGCAAATCACGTACATGTACGTGATTTTGCCTGTCCGTGCCACCTTGCCGACGTACATCGGCGTGAGGCGGTCGTCAAGTGGTTAATAGACTATTTATTTATTTTTTACTTGAGGTATCAATCACGGTCTCATTGTTTTATTTATTTAACCATACTCTTGCTGCCAGTGCTGCTCCCAAGTCAAATGCATTTATATGAATTTATCTTATGCAATGTATTAAATAAAAACCTTTTACCTATGTACTTTATATCCACACCACACCTGTAGGTAACGTGTGGGTGGATTAATATGCTTCAGTAGACCAGAGTTCATGTGGTTTATATACTGCCATGTTTCATATAAAGTTCTTGCTCAATAAACTTTATTTGTTCAAATTCACCTCCACATGTCAGCCACCTCATTCAAAGTCCCACTTTTTCCCTTTTTTGCAGAATCAACTGTCTGCCTGTAGTATTATTAGTATGAGAACACCAGCAATTGTCTTCAGGTAGCTTTAGGTGCACACTGTTCAGAGGACACAGTACACTAACTGTAAATACTGCAGCTGCCTGCCTGTGGTATTAATAGGATCAGACCACCAGCAATTGTCTTCAGGTAGCTTTAGGTGCACACTGTGCAGAGGACACAGTACACTAACTGTAAATACTGCAGCTGCCTGCCTGTGGTATTAATAGGATCAGAACAACAGCAATTGTCTTCAGGTAGCTTTAGGTGCACACTGTGCAGAGGACATGGTACACTAACTGTAAATACTGCAGCTGCCTGCCTGTGGTACTAATAGGATCAGAAGAACACCACCAATTTTCTTCAGGTAGCTTTAGGTGCACACTGTGCAGAGGACACATTACACTAACTGTAAATACTGTAGCTGCCTGCCTGTGGTACTAATAGCCTCAGAAGAACACCAGCAATTTTCTTCAGGTAGCTTTAGGTTCACACTGTGCAGAGGACACAGTACACTAACTGTAAATACTGCAGCTGCCTGTGGTATTAATAGGATCAGAACAACAGCAATTGTCTTCAGGTAGCTTTAGGTGCACACTGTGCTGAGGACACAGTACAATAACTGTAAATACTGCAGCTGGCTGCCTGTGGTACTAATAGGATCAGAAGAACACCACTAATTTTCTTCAGGTAGCTTTAGGCACACACTGTGCAGAGGACAAAGTACACTAACTGTAAATACTGCAGCTACCTGCCTGTGGTACTAATAGGATCAGAAGAACACCACCAATTGTCTTCAGGTAGCTTTAGGTGCACACTGTGCAGAGGACACAGTACACTAACAGTAAATACTGTAGCTGCCTGCCTATGTTACTAATAGGATCAGAAGAACACCACCAATTTTCTTCAGGTAGCTTTAGGTGCACACTGTGCAGAGGACACAGTACACTAACTCTAAATACTGCAGCTGCCTGCCTGTTGTATTAATAGGATCAGAACAACAGCAATTGTCTTCAGGTCTTCAGGTAGCTTTAGGTGCACACTGTGCAGAGAACACAGTACACTAACTGTAAATACTGCAGCTGTCTGCCTGTGGTATTAATAGGATCAGAAGAACACCACCAATTTTCTTCAGGTAAGTTTAGGTCCACACTGTGCACAGGACACAGTACTCTAACAGTAAATACTGTAGCTGCCTGCCTGTGGTACTAATAGGATCAGAAGAACACCAACAATTTTCTTCAGGTAGCTTTAGGTGCACACTGTGCAAAGGACACAGTACACTAACTGTAAATACTGTAAGTACTGTAAAAACACCTGCCTGCCTGTCAGTAGGAAGAGAATAACAGGAACGGATCTAGCTAAACTGAATACAGTGTATATATATATATATATATATATATATATATATATATATATATATATATATACACAACACCTAGGATGCATATATATATATACACACAATACACTGTAAGTGCAGCTAACTGACTCGCCTGCCTACTCTATCTAACTTAATCTCTGTCTATCTCTCTCTGCCGCAACACACTACACAAGGCCGCCACGCAGGCTGCCTTATATAGTGTGGGGCGTGTACTAAACCCCCTGTGCCATAATTGGTGGCTTTGGCCAATTACGGCTCTGTGTACAGACGGCGCTGTGATTGGCCAAGCATGCAGGTCATAGTGCATGCTTGGCCAATCATCAGCCAGCAATGCACTGCGATGCCGCAGTGAATTATGGGCCGTGACACGCCACTCGAATTTAGCGCGAACGGCCCATAACGTTCGCAATTCGACGAACTGTCAAACAGGCGATGTTCGAGTCGAACATGGGTTCAACTCGAACTCGAAGCTCATCCCTAGTCCTTAGTCTGCTTGTCTTCAGCAAACTGTTTGCGGGCTTTCTTGTGCATCATCTTTAGAAGAGGCTTCTTTCTGGGACGACAACCATGCAGATCAATTTGATGCAGTGTGCGGCGTATGGTCTGAGCACTGACAGGCTGACCCCCCACCCCTTCAACCTCTGCAGCAATGCTGGCAGCGCTCATGCATCTATTTCCCAAAGACAACCTCTGGATATGACGCTGAGCACATGCACTCAACATCTTTGGTCGACCATGGCGAGGCCTTTTCTGAGTGGAACCTGTCCTGTTAAACCGCTGTATGGTCTTGGCCAACATGCTACAGCTCAGTTTCAGACTTTTGGCAATCCTTTTTATAGCCTAGGCCATCTTTATGTAGAGCAACAATTCTTTTTTTTCAGATCCTCAGAGAGTTCTTTGCAATGAGGTGCCATGTTGAATTCCAGTTACCAGTATGAGAGAGTGAGAGTGATAACACCAAGGGAGGGAAAATGGCTAATTGGGCCCAATTTGGACATTTTCACTTAGGGGTGCACTCACTTTCGTTGTCAGTGGTTTAGACATAAATGGTTGTGTGCTGAGTTATTTTGAATGGACAGCAAATTTACACTGTTATACAAGCTGTACACTCACTACTTTACATTGTAGCAATGTGTCATTTCTTCAGTGTTGTCACATGAAAAGATATAATAAACTATTTACAAAAATGTGAGGGGTGTACTCACTTTTTTGAGATACTGTGTGTGTGTGTATATCTCTCTATCTCTCTATTTACATCAATACTTGTAATTATAGAGCTGTTCTAAAAATCCAGAGGGTGACACCACTATTCCACAGTGACACACCAATAAAGAAAAAATATCAATTCATAAATCAATATACATAAATCCTGATGTAAGTTTACCACCCATATGTAATGCCGCGTACAAACCATCGGAATTTCCAACCACGTGTGTAGGCTCCATCAGACATTTTCAGTCGGAATTTCTTTTTTATAATAAATTTTTATTGAATTTCACATATTGACAGTAATATAGTTTACATCTGCAGTAAGTCCACAATCGTTATATCATAACTTAATTAACTAATAACAATAGTACACGTATATTTTAACATAAAACAGGTACTGAACGAGTGCAACATTCGTGTATTGTATGAACCATGCTAAGAAGGGGGGGAGAAGGAAGGTATAGGTAGGGGGAGGGGAAGGGGGAGGGTTCGAGAGCATCAAGTTGATGATATTTGCATCTGAGCAGCAGTACAAATGTATACAAAGTCAGAAGGAAAATTATACAATTCTACTCTTGTACCAGTTTCTCCATTGGAGCCACCTGTTTTGAATGTTTGAGTGTGAGGCAAGGCCCCTTGAACCTATAAGTTCGTAAGTGCAGTGTGAGTGTACTAGAGTGGTCACGTCTAGTATAGTTGGGATGTTTGGTGTTTTCCAATTTCTAGTTATAAGTAATCTGGTTGCAAGGAGGATGTGTGTGAGGATTGTTTTAAATGTGTGTGGAATTGATCCCGGGGTCATAGGACAGCTAGTTGTGGTGTAAGAGTTATGTGGAAGCCACCTATTTCTTGTATTAGTAGTGCTACATTGGTCCATAGAGTTGCTATTGCTGGGCAGAGCCGTAAAATGTGCATTAGAGTGCCTGTGTGGTTGCAGTTTCTCCAGCAGAGAGATGTGTTATTAGTTTGGAACTTGGCCAGTCTAAGCGGCGTCAAGTACCATCTAAATGTGATTTTGTTTGTTAGTTCCCATAAGGATGTGCAGCATGTAGCTGTGTAAATCGATTTTAGTGCCTGTTGGCCTGTTGCCATTGTTGGTCTGAGTATTGCATTTGAGTGTCTATTTCCCTGTCTTTAAATGGTTTAGACTCATAGAAGGTATTTTTTTCTTGTAGAAAAGTAGATACCTTTGGAGTTGGACTCCTGTGAGAAATAGAAGTACCATAACTTGACAGGTAATGTTCCTTCTATTTTTGTATGTGTGGATAAGTGTCACGGAACGTCCCACACTCCACTTGAGTGCTTCCGTCTGCATACCGCTTCCTAAGTTCTGGAACACAAGTCCAATGGATCTGGCTATAGGAACCCCCAAGAACTAGACAACACCAGTCTTGGAGTACATCAGGACTAACTTTATTTAGAATCAAAATTACAAGACTTTATATGCCGTTGGAACCTCCTCTAACAATACAACTGTAACCTAATTAACATGAGCTAATTATCTAATCCTTTATACAGCCTAGGTGACTGAGACATGACCTTTCGCCCAGACTTGTGGGCACCGAGCTTCACACAGTAATATAAACACAATAGCTGGAGCTAATTACAATTAACAATACAAACAAAACCTAATTAACCTAATTAACATGAGCTCCAATAGGAGTCGTCCCGTCTCCTACATTGTAAAGAGGACAATGTGATCAGCTCATTCAATTAACAGGTTGCGTTCAGAATCAACCAAACCAATAATAGTCTCTACATACATCCTGGGAGATATTGTGGACAAATATTACTGTCCCATTTTAAGTAGTCCAAGATATATTTTCTCACTCACCCTGTGCCAGGATGGCACAGGGTGACTTAGACATAAGATGTATTCTGAGTTCCACGGGCCCTCCCGTCACATCTCTCCCCTTTCGGCAGGAGACTAACACAGGAGGAGACCCCAGACGGGTTGACTCCGAAGTTAGTAAGTAGTTCCAGTCCTCTAATGCCTGTACCCACACAGTACCCCAAACAAATTGTTCCAAACAGAGTATTACTCACCCAGCCAACCTCTGCCTCTCTCAGAGAACATATCTGCCGCTGGGGAGAGGCCTGGACTGGCCCTTCTCCCTGGAATCCTTTCTGCCACTGGAGAGAAGACAGGGTGTCTGGGCTCACTCTGTCATGCTGTTGGGGTTCGGGGCCCACTGCCCAGCATCCCTGGGGTATACAGGTGGAGACTGAAGTCCCATCCACCTTCACAGGAAATCCATCCTCTGTTAGTTGAGGGCAGAGTCCAGCAGTCCTCGGCCCTGTTGCCAGCCCTTCTGCTGGAAACCCCACACCATCTGTTCCGGCTAACTGTTGGAGAGGGAGGCCGACTGCCCCGCCTCCCTGGAACTTTGTAGTTGTTGCTGGTGCTGGGCAGAGGTTGGTAACACTCTGCCCTGTTGCCAGCACTTCTGCTGGGGACTCCGCATCCTCCGCTCCGGCTAACCGTTGGGGCAGGAGGCTGGCTTCCTCCACTCCCAAACTGTGTAGCTGCCATTGGGGAGGTGAGCCGGCTGCTTCCTTTTCCATTCCCTCATCTGGCTGCTGGGACGACATGTCGATGGTACTGTCTCCCAGGTGCATGGATCTTTGCTGGGGAGGAAAGCCCGCTTCCTCCACCCTGGCCAACTGTTGGGGAGGGACAACACACACCTCCTCTCCCTTCTCCCCCTGTATCTGCTGCTGGGAAGTGATTGCCATCTTCTCACCCTGAGCCTCCACAATTGCTGCAGGTGTGGGGCAGAGGTCTTGGACCCTCTGTCCGGTTGCCAGCACTTCTGCTGGGGGTTTGCCAGGTGGTTTCTCCTCTACAGAAACGTCTATTAAATCCCCAGTCTCTGGAATTGGTAAAAGTGTGGGACAGAGGTCTTGGACCCTCTGTTCAGTTACCAGATCTTCAGCTGGAGAAGTTTGTTGTAACTCCATAGATGCTGCTGGCAGAAAATCACATGTCCCTGTCAGTGTTGTGGGAGAAAGGCCGACTACCTCTTCTCTCAGGAAGGCCGAAGCCACTGTTGGTGCTGGGCAGAACACAGTAAACTTTGACCCTGATAGCGGCTCTTCTGCTGGAGGCTCATCAGGTTGTTCTTCCTCAGCAGAAAAGTCTATCAAATCCCATGTCTCTGCAACTGATGTCTGGGGATAGAGGTTCACCATCTCCTGTCCATGGAACCCAGAAGATGCTATCATTTCTGGGCAGAGGTTAGCAGAGCTCTGCCCTGTTGTCAGCACTTCAGGTTTGGGGACGGCAATCTCCGGATTTTCCACTGCTGATTCTCTGGCATGCTGCTGAACTTGTTCTAGCAGTTTCCTGTATGCCCTTTCCAGATGCTGTTCCTTCCTTAGCAAATGGTCCAGATCAGGTTTGAGCTCTGAGACCCCTGCAAGACCGAGCATAGACTCTCTATATTCTCTCAGGTCCTCAAGGTCAGGTTCCCCTTCATCGCCAAACATAAAAAGATCTGTAAGGCTCTCCCACAGCAATCCAGGGCCGCCAAAGTCATATCCCTCCGGAGAGCATTCTGTTGTCTCCCCTAAATATCCCTCCTCTGCGTGCCATTGCAGAGCCCGATAACGATTGTCCAGCTCTATCTCCTGCTGGACCAACCTGTCCAACTCAGTCACCCATTGCTCCTGGGGCCGCTCTCCCAGGAATGCCATCCGCAATGCCCGTTGGTCACTGGCCCGTTGCTCTTGGGTTGGAAAGCACTTGCCCTGTTTTATACCAGCGAGACGGAGGGCTGCAATCCAGAGCTCCACCCGAATTTGCTGCCTAAGCTCCAGGTATTCATCCTCAGACACAGTCCTGGTGTATGTTGAAAGGATGATCCGCAGCAGCCCCGGGAATTCTGATGCCAGGTCCATATCTCCGCTGGGGTGACTGAAGTCTGCTATCCTGATCTTGGATCCAGGTGGAGGTTTAGATTTCCCAGACTGCAGGAAGCTTTCCCGCTGCTTGCCACACATGTCACGGAACATCCCACACTCCGCTTGAGTGCTTCCGTCTGTATACCGCTTCCTAAGTTCTGGAACACAAGTCCAATGGATCTGGCTATAGGAACCCCCAAGAACTAGACAACACCAGTCTTGGAGTACATCAGGACTAACTTTATTTAGAATCAAAATTACAAGACTTTATATGCCGTTGGAACCTCCTCTAACAATACAACTGTAACCTAATTAACATGAGCTAATTATCTAATCCTTTATACAGCCTAGGTGACTGAGACATGACCTTTCGCCCAGACTTGTGGGCACCGAGCTTCACACAGTAATATAAACACAATAGCTGGAGCTAATTACAATTAACAATACAAACAAAACCTAATTAACCTAATTAACATGAGCTCCAATAGGAGTCGTCCCGTCTCCTACATTGTATAGAGGACAATGTGATCAGCTCATTCAATTAACAGGTTGCGTTCAGAATCAACCAAACCAATAATAGTCTCTACATACATCCTGGGAGATATTGTGGACAAATATTACTGTCCCATTTTAAGTAGTCCAAGATATATTTTCTCACTCACTCTGTGCCAGGATGGCACAGGGTGACTTAGACATAAGATGTATTCTGAGTTCCATGGGCCCTCCCGTCACATCAAGCATGTTCGAATTCGATGGTAAGTGAGAAAATCTGAGGTAGGTGCTTTGTAGGTGGTTTGGATGGAGGATAATGATTTATGTTTGATTATATTTCTAAGTTCTGCAATGCAAGACGCGTGTGTTAGCAACCAGTCAGGGATAGATAAATCTGGAGTTAGTAGGTGGAGGGTTTGTAGTGGAACTTGTATCTGTTTTGTGGTGAGTGAGGGCCACTTATGGGTATGGAGCAATTTCCATGCTTTGATTGAAGCTGGTACGGTTGGTGAGTATAGGTGTATGTGTGTGGCCAAAGCAGTGGTTCTAAATAGCTAATCTTTAAGATTAGGGCCTGGTGTGGCATTATTCTCAATGTTTCCCCACAGTGTGGTTTGGTGAGATTTGGTCCATTCTTGTAATTGGGAGAGAATGGTGGCTAGGTAGTAATCTTTGACATCTGTGTAACCCATTCCTCCCGCCAGTCTATGTTTAATGAGTTTAGAGTGGTTGTTTCTTGGTTTTCTACCCTGCCATATATAGTGGCTAACTATAGTTTGATGGGATTGGAGATAAGAGTTGGCTAAGCGAATGGGAAGTGTGCGGAACAGGTAGAGTATTCTAGGTAAGATGAGCATTTTGAAAGCAACCAGTCTGCCTGACCATGAGAGCTCGAATTTGGCTAGTTTTGCGGTTTCCTTGATTAACATTTGTTTGGCTTCTAAGTAATTATTGCTGAACAATCCTTTTACTGATTTGGTGAGCGTGATGCCCAAGAAAGATATACCATTTTCTGCCCATGGGTATTTATAAATGTTGTGTAGAATGTTGCTGGATATTGCGTCAAGACCTAGGTCTAAGATGTATGACTTAGTTTCATTAACTTTGTAATACGAAATAGTGCTGATTTTCATTAGAACATTTTGAACCGAAGCCAGGGAAGAGATTGGATCAGTAATCATCATTATAACATCATCAGCGAATACATTTATTTTGTGTTCATTTTGTCCTATATTGAATCCAGTTATATGTTTATTCATCCTGATGCGTTCCGCCAGAGGTTCCATTATTAGGTTGAAAATAAGTGGCGATAGGGGACATGCCTGGCGGGTTCCATTTGTGATTGGGAATGGACGGGAAATCATCCCTTCTGTGTACACTTGGGCTGAGGGGGAGGAGTATAAGGCCATTATTGCTGATAATATTGACACTATTCTGTACTCCTACTCCTGGACCTCTCTGCTGCCTTGTGTTGCGTTTGTTAAAAATATGATTTTTTTATATTAATCAGACATAAGATAAATGGGACAATATTACAATAGTGAGTTGGTCAGATTACTGTCAGTTTTTTGGCTTGAGTAGATTTCTCAAACAAATGCGGGTTCATACAATGGGGTTAGATACCATTGTTGTATTACAGTTTGAACAGGCTATTGTCTCTATAGCTACAGTAAACAAGTGTCATGGATCTGCCACCTAAGGGTTAACTTAGTCCAGGCTAATTTCAGTGATTGGCAACAGGCTGCCTTATTTAAACACCTCAGCAGCTCTGTGTCCTTGCTGTTTGATCTGCAGCTCTGTGTATGTGTTTCCTGAAGATCTAATATCTGCTCCTGTTTGACCCGGCTTGTTTTGAGACTGTTCCTGTTATCCGCCTGCACCTGACCCTTGGTTTGTTTGATGATTCCTTCTGCCTGCTCCTCTTGTACCTTTGTTGCCAGCCTGATTATCAACCCGGCCTGCCTGACATTCCAAGACTCTCCTCCAGTCTGCTATACTTACCTACTGCAGCCATCCAGCTTCAGTTCCAGTCTGCTCACCTGTCTGCTGATCCATCCAGTCTGCTCACCTGTCTGCTGATCCATCCAGCCTGCTGGTCCTGTCTGCTGTGCCGGCCATCTGACCCATCTGCTGTTGATCCTGCCAGGCACTCATACCATTCTGCACTCCCGTGCCACCTGTCTGCTCTACCAGGGGCCGCGAGTCAGACACGTAAGGGAGGCCTTCCTCTGCACTATCGGGCTCATCAGTCAGGTACGTGAGAATTTGACAGTATCAAACAGTCATGTCTGAGCCCGAGCGAGGAACCTCCCCCATGGAAGAACTGTGCCGACACCTGACGGGTTTGACACAAGATGTTAAAGATCTACAAGAGGGTTATACTCGGCTGGAAGAACGAGTTCAAATTCTGTCATCTCCCGCCAACCCTCAAAGTGCTACCTCAGCTGGTATCTCATGCGCACCTTCATTAGTGATGTTACCACCAGAACCAAGGGTACCCATGCCCGAAAGATTTGCGGGTGAACGCAGCAAATACAGAGCCTTTTGTAATGCTTGTTAACTCTATTTTGCCCTACAACCCCGCACCTTTTCTCTGGAAGCAACTAAAGTGGGTTTCGTTATCTCCCTGTTGACCGGTGAACCCCAAGTCTGGGCACATCGCCTTTTGGAACACTGAGGCCGCATTACATGCACTTCAGCAAGGCCGCAGAGCAGCAGAGGACTACGTGGCCGAGTTCAGGCATTGGAGTTCTGATACCAATTGGAACGATGCGGCCCTTCGTTACCAGTTTCGGATGGGACTATCTGATCCTCTAAAGGATGAACTGGCATGAGTAGGGATACCCCAATCTCTGGATGAACTTATTATATTGTCAATTCAGATTGACCGACGTCTAAGGGAACGTCGCTCCGAAAGATCCATAGGTCAATATCGTCCAAATTGGATGCTACCTAAAGTTCCCAGTTTCTCCAGCCAGACTCCTTCCGCTCCAGTTGCTCCGGCTCCAGATTCCTCCGAGCCCATGCAGTTGGGTTTGCTTCGTCTCTCTCTCACCACGGAGGAACGACAGCGCAGGCGAATCAATAACCTCTGTATGTACTGTGGGGGACCCGGGCATTATGTGAGGTCTTGTCCTGCAAAGATGCGTAAGTGCCTTTCAATCTCTTCAATGCATGTTCCTGTCTTACCTAACCAAGCCTCTCACTTTGCTCTCCCCATCATGTTACAGCTCCCAGGAAAGAGTATCCAGGTATCTGTCATAATTGATTCTGGAGCCTGCAGCTGTTTCATAGACTTGACGTTTGCAGCCAAACACCTCATTCCACTTCAATTGGAGACTAGCCGTACATCTTGCTGATGGCTCTGTCATTAAATCTGGTCCGGTCACACAGGAGACTGTCCCTTTGCTGGCTATCATTGCTTCCCATCACCAAGAGTTTTTACGCCTGGATGCCATTTCATCACCTCTGTTCCCCATCATCTTAGGTAAGCCCTGGCTGCAGGCCCATAATCCCCACATCAACTGGGCTACTGGAGAAATCAAATTTCCTTCAAGTTATTGCCAGCAACATTGCCTGCAAGAGGCCTCAGTCAACCCTTCACCCTTACTCTGCCTTGACACAGATCCTGAATTACGCCAATCAATCCCAGTGGCATACCATGATTTTCTGGACGTGTTCAGTAAGAAGGGTGCAGAGACCCTTCCTCCCCATAGATCCTACGACTGCCCTATTGAACTGTTACCAGGGGCTGAGGTCCCCTTCGGAAGAATATTCCCTTTAACCGAGCTTGAGTTGGGCACGCTGAAGGACTATATTGATGACAACCTTTAGAAAGGATTTATTCGCCCATCTACTTCTCCGGCTGGCACAGGCATCTTCTTTGTTGAAAAGAAGGACCATTCACTACGCCCCTGCGTAGACTATCAAGAATTAAACAAGATTGCTGTCAAAAACAGTTACCCACTGCCTCTTGTGCCCGAACTGTTTCAGAGACTGGGAACCGCATTCATCTTCACTAAACTGGATCTCCGGGTAGCATACAACCTAATCCGTATTCGAGAAGGAGATGAGTGGAAGATGGCTTTTCGTACCCGATTCGGGCACTTCGAATACCTAGTCATGCCTTTTGGGTTATGCAACGCGCCAGCCACCTTTCAGCACTTTGTCAATGACATTTTTCGTGACTATCTGGACTTGTACGTCATTGTGTACCTGGATGACATCCTGATTTTCTCCTCCACAGTAGATGACCACCGTAGGCATGTCCGAAATGTGCTAACCTGACTCCGGTAGCATGGCCTCTACGCCAAACCGGGGAAGTGCGAATTTGAACTTCAGTGTATCCAGTTCTTAGGACTGATAATCTCTGTTGAAGGCATCAAGATGGACCCCCAGAAAGTCACCGCCATCTTAGATTGGCCAGCTCCTGTGGACAAGAAGGGGGTTCAGCGCTTCATTGGGTTTGCCAACTTCTACCAGAAGTTTATTAGGGGGTTCTCTGCTATTATTGCTCCCATTACCGAACTAACCAAACAAGGAACCTGATTCCTCTGGTCTCCCAAAGCGCAATCGGCATTTGAAGCCCTCAAAAAACTGTTCACTTTAGCCTCCATCTTGAAGCACCCTGACCCTGCCTTACCATTTGTTCTTGAAGTTGACGCCTCGGAAGTTGCAGTAGGGGCTGTGCTGTCTCAACGGCAAGGAGCTAAAGCCCTACTTTACCCAGTTGCTTTCTTTTCCTGCAAATTATCTACAGTGGAAAGAAATTATGATGTGGGAGACCGTGAGCTTTTGGCCATCAAGGCCGCATTAGAAGAATGGCGTTACTTACTTGAAGGTGCAGCACATCTCATTCTGGTCTATACAAGCCACAAGCATTTAGAATATCTGAGAACAGCAAAGAGATTAAAACCACGGCAGGCAAGGTGGGCACTTTTTTTCTCTAGTTTCTCATTCCATATAACGTACAGGCCAGGGTTGAAGAATACAAAACCAGATGCACTCTCACATATGTTCAACGACTCTGAGAGGTCCACACTTCCAGACACCATCCTTCCCTCAGGAAACTTTCTCATACTACAGGAGAATCTGCTATCCCGAATCAAACAGGCTTCTGCTGAGGTTGCTTTGTCTTCTGAAACCAGCTTACAGGCACAGGATGGCCTACTGTGGCATGAAGGTAAAATTGTTGTACCTAAGGACTTAAGGGTGGCAGTATTGGAGCTCTGTCATGACCACAAGCTGGCTGGGCACTTCGGTGCCCTGAAGACGGCCGAACTGGTACAACGCACGTTCTGGTGGCCTCAGGTGGTAGATGACTGTAAGAGTTATGTGGAGTCTTGTACTACTTGCTCCCGAAGCAAGAACAGCAAGGTAAAAGCCTGGGGTTTACTGAAGCCATTGCCCATTCCAGAGAGACCCTGGAAAATGATCTCAATGGACTTCATTGTGGAACTCCCTCCGGCAGAGGGTTTTTCTACCATCTTCATGGTGGTGTACAGGCTGTCCAAAATGGCCCATTTTTTGCCCATGAAAGGAACACCCTCGGCTGTGGAAACTGCAAAAATATTCATCAAAGAAATTGTAAGGCTCCATGGAGTCCCAGCCAACATTGTGTCTGACCGGGGTGTCCAGTTCACCTCCAAGTTTTGGAAAGCTCTGTGTGGGTCCCTTGAGATCGAATTGGCCTTCTCCTCCGCATGCCACCCTCAGACGAATGGGCAAATGGAAAGAACCAATCAGACCCTGGAGCAGTACCTCCATTGCTTTTCTTCGTTCTCACAAGATGACTGGGTCGCTTTACTCCCCATTGCCGAGTTCGCTTATAATAACTCTTCCCATTCTGCCATCAAACAAACTCCATTTTTGCTAATTACGGCTATCACCCGTCCTTCCTGCCTAGTACCATACCTGAATGCTCAATCCCTGCAGTCTCTGAAACGATAGATTTCTTCTCTAGAAACAACAAACTATTACAAGAGAGCATGACCAAAACACAAAGTACAATAAAAAGCGAGGAGAACTAATTCTGGAACCCGGCAACCAGGTATGGTTGTCTACAGTGAACTTGAAAATGGCTTGCCCCTCAAGAAAATTGGGTCCTAAGTTTATGGGCCCCTTCCCTGTAAAGAGAAAGATCAATGACGTTGCTTATGAGCTGGAATTACCCAATTCACTTAAAGTTCACCCCGTCTTCCATGTGACTCTTTTGAAACCTGCTGTTCCGAATCCCTTCCCTGAACGAAGTACTGGTCCACCGGAGCCTGTAATAGTCAATGGAGAGGAGGAATTTGAGGTGGAGGCAATCTTGGATTGTAGAAGGAGGTACAATCAGGTTCAGTATCTAATTAAATGGAAGGGGTATGGGCCGGAAAATAACTCTTGGGAGCCTGAAAGCAATAATCATGCTAAAGAACTAATGCAATCCTTCAAGAGATCCCATGATGTGAAGTTGGCCCAATTGGGCATCTGGAGGCTGCCCTTTAGGAGGGGGCAATGTCATGGATCTGCCACCTAAGGGTTAACTTAGTCCAGGCTGATTTCAGTGATTGGCAACAGGCTGCCTTATTTAAACACCTCAGCAGCTCTGTGTCCTTGCTGTTTGATCTGCAGCTCTGTGTATGTGTTTCCTGAAGATCTGATATCTGCTCCTGTTTGACCCGGCTTGTTTTGAGACTGTTCCTGTTATCCGCCTGCACCTGACCCTTGGTTTGTTTGACGATTACTTCTGCCTGCTCCTCTTGTACCTTTGTTGCCAGCCTGATTATCGACCCGGCCTGCCTGACGTTCCAAGACTCTCCTCCAGTCTGCTATACTTACCTACTGCAGCCATCCAGGTTCAGTTCCAGTCTGCTCACCTGTCTGCTGATCCATCCAGTCTGCTCACCTGTCTGCTGATCCATCCAGCCTGCTGGTCCTGTCTGCTGTGCCGGCCATCTGACCCATCTGCTGTTGATCCTGCCAGGCACTCATACCATTCTGCACTCCCGTGCCACCTGTCTGCTCTACCAGGGGCCGTGAGTCAGACACGTAAGGGAGGCCTTCCTCTACACTATCGGGCTCATCAGTCAGGTATGTGAGAACTTGACAACAAGTAAGAGATTTGTCAGGTGTTGGCTCGATTAGACAATGGGTATGTAGATACAGTTTTCAACAGTTCATTGTCTACATAGCTACAGTAAACAGGTATGTTTTCTGTTGTTTGGTAACTATGGTAAACAACCTGGCACATACAAGGGGGATTCAGGCATAAGCTAGGGACACACACACACCATCATGCTTTGAAGATCAGAAGCCACCAGTCATGATACAAGAACACTGCCTGGTGTCCAAGAAGCATCGTTGCCAATGGAGATCACGAACATACAGTAACAGAAGATAAGTAACTTTTAAGTGTATTTGTACTGATATAGACTATAGGCTGTTCATTTGATAGGCATTTTACTTGTTATAGAGATCTGTCAGGCTTGTATTATATTCCTAGTATTGTAATAGTTTTGTATGTACAGCATCTTTGTATAGTAAAGCACATTTACATACTGCAGAAATCTCAGCTTCCTTGCTTATACCACAGAGTAACCTTGCTAGATAGATGCAAGCAAAACATTTGGGGGCTCGTCCAGGATCTGTGCTATACTTCAACTGAAGCAAACCTGTTTTTCTGTAGTGTGTTGTGTAGCTTGTGCTAGGTAAAATGCTGCGTAAGCTGTTTAGGAAAAGCAAGGCTGCAGAGGGTTCCGGTGGCCAGAAGGAAGTGTGCAGCTTGCCTATCTTGGCCAGAGACAATGAGTGGGAGCCTCTTGAATTTGTGAAGTATGCTTCTCCCTTGAAGCTGACTTGGGGTGATAAAGTCTCAGATCATTTTGTAGATTTTAGCCTTAAGGGGTTGGATTTAAGTAAAAAAAAGAAGAGGACAGTGTCCACAGTGGGCTGGTGTTTCCTTAATGCTATTTACACTGAATCACAGAGAAGGGAGAAGGCAGAGGCAGAAGTTAAGGTATTAAAAGACCAGCTAGCAGTTGCTTCAGAGTGTGTGCGTTCAACTGCTAGTCGGGCTGATGATTTGCAAGAGCGGTGTGCAGCCCTCATGACCAAATCAATTAATTCCTTAAGGAAAAGGAAGGGCCGTAAACCTGTTAGTAAAGCCAGGGTACATGCCATTGTCACATCCCAAAATTGGGATTGTGAGGATGTGCTCTCCTCAAATGATAGTGAGGATGAGGAGATAGAGTTTGATATTTCACATGATGATCTGCTAATGCGAAAGAAAAAGTATGCCAGACCTCTCATTACTAATCATAGGAAACGGCAACATGATAGAGAGGATATGGCAGATGGGGAGGTGCATTATCGCAACCCCAGAGATGTTGAATTTGAAGAAGTACGGGAGTTTACACAAACTGAACTCCATGAGCTGGCAAAACAATACAAACAAAGGTCTGGGGAGCCCCTATTGACCTGGCTTCTACGCTTATGGGATGAAGGGGCAGACAGTGTTGTTTTGTCAGGTAAGGAAGCAGTGACTATGGGAGCGTTAACCCATGATCCACAATTGCGTCAGGCAATGCGAAAAGCCAGAGAGTTTACAGTGAACTTTTCACTGTTGGACCTCGTGAGAGATGGAATAGTCCGAGTATACGCTAGTCCTACTGACCTGGAAAATACCTACTCATGGAGAGCAATAGGAGAGGGTATTTCCAGGTTACGTGAGATGGGTTGTATAACCGGATTAAATACGTTTCCAGAATGGATAGGTCAAGATATGGAACTCTTTACATCTGCTCTGCGCTCTAAACTCATGAAGTCTGCGCCATTTAATCTCAGGGCTCCATTATTGTCCTTGTTGGGAGGCCTGGGATTAAACAGCAAAATTCATGAAGCCACTACCCTTTTAAGCCAGTTGGGGGAGCTAGAGGAGACTAAAACAAAACCTGTCAGGGCAGTAGATAAGGTCAAGTCCAGACAGGAAGAATACAAGCAGAAAAGAACAGAGAAGAAAGGGAATGGGGTAGAGAAGACAGGAGGTGAAGAGAAAACCAGACTTATTATTTCTAGGAAAGTAATGTGGGTGGACCTATTAAAGGCAGGAGTACCTAAAGATGAGATAGATGGGATTTCTACTGCAGAAATGCTGAAGAGGTGGAAACATTTAGTAGGGAAAACTGTCAGGGTTAGAAACACTACTCCTAGTGAAGATAACATCAGCCTAGACCAGTGATGGCGAACCTTTTTGAGCCCGAGTGCCCAAACTGCAACACAAAAGGACTTATTTTTTTCAATGTGCCAGCCAGCACTGCAATTACACCTGAATACCGAGGTTTTAGTTTAGAAAAAACAACTCACACAGTTGTCCAAACTAATTAACAGCTTTTGTTTAAAAAGAAAAACACAATAACAAAGATTTCCATTAAACACTTTTTTTTGAGCAGAGTACTGCAGAGTATGGGCAGAGTACTGCAGAGTATTGCAGAATATGGGCAGAGTACTGCAGAGTATTGCAGAATATGGGCAGAGTACTGCAGAGTAATGCAGAATATGGGCAGAGTACTGCAGTGTATTGCAGAATATGGGCAGAGTACTGCAGAGTATTGCAGAATATGGGCAGACTACTGCAGAGTATGGGCAGACTACTGCAGAGTATGGGCAGAGTTATGCAGAGTATTGCAGAGTATGGGCAGAGTATTGCAGAGTACTGCAGAGTATGGGCAGAATACTGCAGAGTATGGGCAGAGTACTGCAGAGTACTGCAGAGTATGGGCAGAGTACTGCAGAGTATTGCAGCGTATGGGCAGAGTACTGCAGAGTATGGGCAGAGTACTGCAGAGTATGGGCAGAGTACTGCAGAGTATGGGCAGAGTATGGGCAGAGTACTGCAGAGTATGGGCAGAGTACAGCAGAGTATGGGCAGAGTACTGCAGAGTATGGGCAGAGTATTGCAGAGTATGGGCAGAGTATGGGCAGAGTATTGCAGAGTATGGGCAGAGTATTGCAGAGTATGGGCAGAGTATGGGCAGAGTACTGCAGAGTATTGCAGAGTATGGGCAGAGTATTGCAGAGTACTGCAGAGTATTGCAGAGTATGGGCAGAGTACTGCAGAGTATGGGCAGAGTACTGCAGAGTATGGGCAGAGTACTGCAGAGTATGGGCAGAGTATTGCAGAGTATGGGCAGAGTATTGCAGAGTATTGGCAGAGTATTGCAGAGTATGGGCAGAGTACTGCAGAGTATTGCAGAGTATGGGCAGAGTACTGCAGAGTATGGGCAGAGTATTGCAGAGTATTGGCAGAGTATTGCAGAGTATGGGCAGAGTACTGCAGAGTATTGCAGAGTATGGGCAGAGTATTGCAGAGTATGGGCAGAGTATGGGTACTGAGCAGCACTGTGGGCTGGATCTGTAGTGCCCATACTCTGCAAACGTTCTCTCTCCCCCTCTCCCCTCGTAGGGTGCGGGGGAGCAAGATTCTGGGAGGACCTCAATGGACGCCCTCCCAGAATAAGCCGACCGCGCTGTAGCAGTCTTTCGGCTATGGCCCGGTCGGCAAGTGGATTACAATACACTCACATTTCAGTAGTTCAAATCAGTCGGTTGTCCTCCGGTTTCCAGCTGGCTGCGGTGTGTGCTCAGTCCCCGGTCGCTCCGGTGGTGTTCGTTGCTCCGAGGAAGGGATTTCCCACAGCAGGCACGTCAGCAGGTGCGTCGGCAGAGAACGTCAGATGCGCGAGAACGGGGGGCGTGGCTTCAGCGCTCACGTTCGGAGCATGGGTCACGCCCACTCGGACACATCACCGCTAGCCCAGAGAACTGTGGGAGATGTAGTTTGGGGTGCAGTGTGGACGATTCAATGATTTGTCAGTGCAGTGTATAATTTCTCAAATGTCACGGCGTGCCCACAGAGACGGCTCGCCGTGCCGGCAGCGGCACGCGTGCCACGGGTTCGCCATCACTGGCCTAGACTTAGAGGAAACAGAACAGACCCCTTCTGTTAGCCCCAAACCAATTCTCAAAACTGAACATGAACCCAAACCCAAATCCCTTTATCCTGGGGAGGAGTTAGAGAGAATCAGAAAAGGGGATTGGGAGGTTCCTTATCCTTTATGAAGGGAAGGTAAGTCTCCTGTAATAGCCGTGAGGGCAGTGACAGCAGGAGACCGATGCCCATATACACCTGTCTCTGTATGGTGGGGGAAGTCATCTTCTCCTACACATGTAATGGCTTTAGTTGATAGCGGAGCCGAAGTTACACTTTTGCAAGGAAATCCTTCCCATCACAAAGGAGTATTGATTTATGAGGAAGGTTTGGGAGGGCAAACTACACCAGCAGTTAGGATACAGGTGAAATTGGCTATTGGCAAGGGATCAGGATTTATGACAAATGTTTTGGTATCAGAGTTACCCGAAAATATTCTTGGGATGGATGTACTTCAAGGTCAGTCAGTTCAGACTGAAAGAGATACATTCACATTCGGGTATCCTGATAAAGCGTATTTGGTTAGGGCGGTGAAGGCTGTGGTCAGAGGTCATGCGAAATGGACCCCTGTCTACATTCCTCCACCAGAGAAGCCAGTCTGTCTCAAGCAGTACAGACTTCCTGGAGGCCACAAAGAAATTGGGGAGACTATTCAAGAACTGTTGAGAGTAGGGATCCTTAGACCTGCTGTAAGTCCTTTCTCGTCTCCGGTGTTCCCAGTAAAAAAACCTGATGGGACATATAGAATGACTGTGGATTACAGAGGTCTAAACAAAGTGGCACCTCCATTGAAGTCAGCTGTACCAGATATGATCTCAATTGTTGAGAAAATTGCTAAAGATGCAGGAGAATGTCATGCTGTGAAAGACCTGACTAATGCTTTCTTTTCGATTTTAATAGACCCAGAGTGTCAAGACCAGTTTGCTACGGTGTGGGACGGCTGCCAGTACACTTTCACCGTGTTTCCTGAAGACTATGTTCATTCTCCAACGATTTGTCATGGATTGATTGCCCGAGATTTAAGTACCCTGAGTTTGAAAGTCGCTGTGTTTCACTACATTGATGACATCATGATCTCTGGAACAAAAGAAAATGTAACTGAAGCACTGCACCTGCTGATACATCACATGGAGAACAGAGGGTGGGCTATCGACAAAGACAAAGTCCAAGGACCTGCCACAGAAGTGAAATTCCT
Source organism: Aquarana catesbeiana (assembly GCF_042186555.1). Classification (NCBI taxonomy): domain Eukaryota; kingdom Metazoa; phylum Chordata; class Amphibia; order Anura; family Ranidae; genus Aquarana; species Aquarana catesbeiana. The sequence continues at coordinate 142,946,171 of NC_133324.1, read as the reverse complement.
GGGAATGATGTGGACTGGGCCGCAGTGGAAAATTCCAGAGACAGTTGTGCAAACTATCCAGGCTCTGTCGCCCCCTACTACCAAAGAGGAGGCACAGAAGTTCATTGGAGTTGTGGGATTCTGGAGATCGTTCATCCCACATCTTGGACTGATTCTGAGGCCTATATATAATGTCACCAGAAAAAAGATTGAGTTCTCATGGGGTTCAGAGCAGCAGACTGCATTCCTGGCTGCTAAGGAAGCTATTTTGCAACATCAGGGATTATCAGTGAGACAAGGAGTATCATTTCAGCTGGATGTAGTGGAGCAGAATGGTACCATATCTTGGAGTCTGTGGCAGCCAAATGAAAAGAAAGGACTGAGAGCAATACCCATTGGATTTTGGTCTAAACAACTGACAGGGGCACAGAAGAGGTACACGCCCCTAGAGAAGTACCTGTTTGGGGCCTACACAGCACTTCAACATGTAGAGACCATTACAGGAAAGGACACATTCACCATCCATACTGCACTGCCAATAGCAAGATGGGTGAGAGATAATGGACTGACCACTAGGGCAGCTGTAGCCCAGAACCAGACACTGATGAAATGGAAGTGGTACCTTCAAGAAAGAGGGGGTATTGCAGCTGGGGATGTTAGAGACATTTCAAAACAGTTGGCTGGGCTTGTCACTTTTACCAGCACCCGGCCAGAAGAAGAAATTCCTGTGCTGCAGTCATCCCCCATTTAGGGGCTCCACCCTTTGAGTCTCTGTCAGAAGACTGTCAGGAGTCAGCGTGGTTCACTGATGGTTCAGCCATAGTCACCTCGTCTGGACGTAAATGGACAGCAGCAGCCTACAACCCATGTACAGACACAGTCCTGCAGGAGACCGGAATGGGAGGGTCCAGTCAGTATGCAGAGTTGAAAGCTGTGGTGATGACTCTTCAGGAGGATCCTTCTTCCCATGTCACTATCTACACTGACAGCTGGGCAGTTTTTAAAGGACTGATAGCTTGGATGCCCACGTGGAAGTCCAATGAATGGATGATTCATGGAAAGGTGGTGTGGGGAGGCAAGGAAGTCTGGGGCTACATCTGGAAGGAAGCTCAATCCCGCACCATAAATGTGGGGCATGTTGATGCACATGTGCCCCTAGTCCCAGACTTTCAGAACTATAACAGAGTTGCAGATTAAATCGCCAAAGTGAAGGCAGTTGTGCCAATTAATCCTGTCTTGATGAACTTGGCCAACTGGGCCCACAAGCAATCTGGACATTTGGGGCAGAAAGCAACATATGAATGGGCACAGCAGAGAGGATTGCCTATATCCATGGACATGATAAAGACTGTAATAGGGAACTGTACAGTGTGTGGAGAAGTGCGACAATGGCCATTGCAAAAGTACTCCACCGGGTCGATTAAGAGGGGTGAGAGGCCTGGAGAGATCTGGCAGATTGATTTCATCGGTCCCCTGCCCCGGGGAAATAATGGACTGAGATATTGTTGCACTGCAGTGGACACCTATTCAGGACTTTTGTTTGTTCATCCCTGCAAACGTGCAGATCAAGCCGCAACGCTTCAACTGCTCCAGAAACTTGTAGTTGCTTATGGTTGTCCCAAACAAGTCCAAAGTGATAACGGCTCCCACTTCACTGGATCAACAGTACAGCAGTGGGCCAAAGATTCTGGAGTGTACTGGTTGTGCCACATCCCATACCATCCACAGGCAGCTGGTTTGATTGAAAGATACAATGGGCTATTGAAGGACCAGATACGCAAACTTACACCCACATATACACTAAGGGGGTGGGATCGGGTCCTCTCACAGGCAGTCATGTTGTTAAATTCTAGGCCAATAGCCAAAAGCACACCATATGAGAGGATGGTAGGGGCTGGGGCACAGATTCCACAGCTGGAGTGCAGAGTTCAGTATTTATGTAAGGTTCCTGAAAGAACAGGGCTTAACAGATACCATGTTACTGCTTCCCATGACATAGAAACCAAGAGTGACGTATCTAAAGCTGAAGACTATCTAGGAATGAGAGGGAATCTGGCAGGAAGGTTTGAAGTTACATTTGCATTGACAGATGAGCTTCATGTGAGTGGCTGGGACTCTGACTGGTTAGTGGATACTTTTCAGCAAGAGTGAAAAGTGAGGCTACATAACAGCAAACCTTCCAAAATAAACAGCAGTGATCTTCTGGGAAATATCAGTATATTTTCTCTCCTCCCTATTGATGTTCTTTGGGAGGGTCAGAAGTGGGTACGGGCAGGGGGCAAAGTATTAGTCAGATATCCAGGCAAGAAGCCATTTAGAGGAGAGATTTTAGCTGAAGGGCCTGGATCTACTGTTTATCTATTATTAGAAGGAATAGATAATCCGCTTTGTTTTCCACTCCACAGGCTGTCTCCGCTTTGATCCATAAGACATGATGGAAAGAATGACGGAAGATCGCAAGAGCTGTGGAGAGCAAGGCCTTTGATGAATTACAAGCCTGGACTTTCTAAAGAACTGTAGAATGGACTTTCTAATGAATTTTTAAAGACTGAAACACCTTCTCAATGACAGAAATATGGGAGGTGTTGCATTCAAGGAAAATGAATGTTTAAAATGAGTTTTCATAGTAATGAAGTAATTTTCCGTATGGAGTCTGATAAAAAAAAAATCTAGGGCGCAATGTGTTGCGTTTGTTAAAAATATGATTTTTTTTATATTAATCAGACATAAGATAAATGGGACAATATTACAATAGTGAGTTGGTCAGATTACTGTCAGATTTTTGGCTTGAGTAGATTTCTCAAACAAATGCGGGTTCATACAATGGGGTTAGATATCATTGTTGTATTACAGTTTGAACAGGCTATTGTCTCTATAGCTACAGTACACAAGTAAGAGATTTGTCAGGTGTTGGCTTGATTAGACAATGGGTACTTAGATACAGTTTTCAACAGTCCATTGTCTACATAGCTACAGTAAACAGGTATGTTTTCTGTTGTTTGGTAACTATGGTAAACAACCTGGCACATAAAAGGGGGATTCAGGCATAAGCTAGGGACACACACACACACACACACACACACACCATCATGCTTTGAAGATCAGAAGCCACCACTCATGATACAAGAACACTGCCTGGTGTCCAAGAAACATCGTTGCCAATGGAGATCACGAACATACAGTAACAGAAGATAAGTAACTTTTAAGTGTATTTGTACTGATATAGACTATAGGCTGTTCATTTGATAGGCATTTTGCTTGTTATAGAGATCTGTCAGTCTTGTATTGTATTCCTAATATTGTAATAGTTTTGTATGTAACGCATCTTTGTATAGTAAAGCACATTTACACACTGCAGAAATCTCAGCTTCCTTGCTTATACCACAGAGTAACCTTGCTAGATAGACGCAAGCAAAACATGCCTTCGATACGGTTGACCACCCCCTCCTCCTCAAAAAACTACACGCCTTTGGTCTCCGTGACTGTACACTTCGCTGGTTCTCTTCCTACTTATCCAACCGCACCATTAGCGTTTCTTATAACTCTACTTCCTCCTCTCCTCTTCCTTTCTCTGTTGGAGTCCCCCAGGGTTCTGTTCTTGGACCTCTCCTATTTTCAATCTACACCGCCTCCCTGGGTCAACTGATAGCCTCCCATGGCTTCCAATACCAATTCTACATTGACGACACCCAAATCTATTTCTCTACCCCTCAGCTCACTCCCTCTATCTCCTCACGTATCACTAATTTACTATCAGATATATCAGTCTGCATGTCACACCACTTCCTCAAACTCAATCTATCCAAAACCAAACTTATAATTTTTCCTCCCCCATATGCCCCTTCCCCTGATCTCTCTGTCAAAATCAATATCACAACTATAAGCCCATCCCCACATGCCAAGGTTCTAGGTGTAGTCCTAGACTCTGAACTCTCCTTCAAGCAACACATCCAATCACTGTCCAAATCCTGCCGCCTCAACCTCCGCAACATCTCCAAAATATGCCCCTTTCTAACCAATGACACAACAAAGCTCTTAATTCACTCGCTTGTCATCTCTCGCCTCGACTACTGCAATTCCCTTTTCATTGGATTGCCTCTACATAGTCTATCACCTCTTCAATCTATCATGAATGCCGCTGCCAGACTCATCCACCTTACCAATCGCTCTGTGTCTGCCACTCCTCTCTGTCAATCCCTCCACTGGCTTCCGCTCGGCCAAAGAATTAAATTCAAAATTCTAACTACGTACAAAGCCATCCACAATTTCGCCCCCAGCTATATCACTAGCTTAGTCTCTAAATACTAACCTACTAGTTCTCTTCGTTCCTCTCAAGACCTCCTGCTCTCTAGCTCCTTCGTCACCTCCTCCCACGCTCGCCTCCAGGACTTTTCCAAAGCCTCTCCATTCCTATGGAATGCTCTACCCCAATCTGTCCGCTTATCTCCTACTTTATTAGCTTTTAGACGATCCCTGAAAACCCTTCTCTTCAGAGAAGCCTATCCTACCCACACCTAACAACTGTATTTTCATTTTTTCCATCAGCTCATCCCCCACAGTTATTACCTTTTGTTTCCACTTGACCCTGCCTTCTAGATTGTAAGCTCCAACGAGCAGGGCCCTCTGATCCCTCCTGTATGGATTTGTATTGTAAGTGTACTGTCTGCCCTCATGTTGTAAAGCGCTGCGCAAACTGTTGGCGCTATATAAATCCTGTATAATAATAATAATAATAATATGTGGCACTGGAATCCAAATTTATGGAGCGTTGCCTCTAGGTATGCCCAGTGTACTCTATCGAACGCCTTCTCTGCATCCAGAGAAAGGAGCAGAGAAGGCGTTCTGTTTGTCTCAGCATGGTGAATTATGTTTATAATTCTCCTAGTTGCGTCGTAGGTCTGCCTACCTTTTGTAAAGCCAGATTGATCTGGGTGTATTAGTGTGGGCATAATTTGTACTAGTCTAGTAGCTATGAGTTTGGCATATATCTTTGTGTCTATGTTAAGAAGTGAGATCGGTCTGAAATTTTGGGGTGTGGTGGGTTCATTCCCTGGCTTCGGTAAAGTGATTATCAAAGCATTAAGCATCTCGTTCAGGAGAGAAGAGGAGGAGGCAGTGTCATTGCACATTTGAGAGAGATAGGGTGCTAAGGTGGTACGAAATTGTTTGTAATATTTGCTTGTTAGGCCATCTGGACCCGGGGATTTATTAGACGGCAAGGCGGAGATATTTAAAATCTCTAGGTGAATGAATGGAGCATACAGGTCAGTGAGGTGTTGTTGTGATAGTTTTGGTAGCTTAATTTCCTGTAGAAAAGAGTTGATATTTGTTGTGGTAGGTTGGTAGGTGTTAGTGTCATCTTTTAAATTGTACAGTGTTTGGTAGTAGTGGCTGAATGCATCTGCAATGGCTTGAGGGTCAATGAGATTCTTTTTTGTGGCTGGGTGGAACAGGTGTGGGAACTTGGATTTCATGTGATGGCCTTTGATTGAAAGTGCTAATGTTTTCCCTGCTTTGTTGCCCGTAGTGTAATGTTTAGCTTTAAATCTGGTTTGAGTGTTGGTATGTGATTCTAGAAGTATGTTCCTTAGTTCTTGCCTGAGGAGGGTTAGTTTGTCTTTTAGTGCGGGATCAGGATTGGATTGGTTTTGTTCATCTAGAGTTTTAATAGTAGCTATGATAGTGTCTAGACGCTGTGATCTCCTCCTCTTCTCCCTAGCACTGAGCTGTGTAATAATTCCTCTGACAAACGCCTTGTGAGCATTTCAGAGGACAGTGTTATTGGTAGTTGATCCTTCGTTGAATTTGAAGAACTCCTCAAGGTGTTTGCGTATGTAGGTGGAATGTTCGGGAAATTGGATGATGGAAGCATTAGCTCTCCATATCATATGTCGTGTGGGATGTGGGTGGTCAGTCACTTCAATTGATACTGGGGCATGGTCGGACCAAGTGATTAATCTGATTGCGGAGGCTGTGGTTTTGGTTAGAGTCCATTTATCTACTAAAAAATAGTCAATCCGGGTGTACAAATTATGCCTGTGTGAGAAGAAAGAGTAGTCTCGTTCTGTGGTATGATGACATCTCCAGGTGTCATAAAAGTTGTTGTTGCGTATGAAGGAGCCCATAGGAGACGTGAGTCTGGAAGTACGAGATAAGGTACCCAACTTTCTATCAGTTATGATATTAAAGTCGCCACAGAGAATAAAACAGCCTTGGCGAAATTTTTCAAGCTTTTTCATTAGTTTGGATAGAAATCTGACTTGGCTAGTGTTAGGGGTGTATATATTGACAATGGTATATCTGGTTTTCTCCAGGGTGCAGTCCAGTGCCAGATATCTCCCTTCTTCATCAATCATGCTATTGTGGAGCGTGAAGTTGAGAGAATTATTGAGTGCTATCATGACTCCATTTTTCTTGCTTGGGCCCGAAGCTTTAAAAATATGGGTAAACTGGCGGTTGGTACAGTGGGGTTCGGCTGATTTTTTAAAATGGGTCTCCTGGAGACAAAGGACGTCACAGTTAGATTCCTTAGCTGTTCTCCACATGGAGGATCTTTTAACTGGGTGATTAAGCCCTTTAACGTTGAGCGAGAGAAATTTTGGCATCTTGTGTGCTTCGTGTCAGTGTAATATAAAATAAGCAGTACTTACGGCTGGAGAAGATTTCTGTGTCGTAAGGTACCTTGGGGTGAGTTCCTGGGGATGCTTTATTCAGAAGCTCTCGATGGAAGGAGTATCAGGACGAGGTGAGGATGAAAGGAGGAAGAAGATGAAAACAATGTGGATTGATTCAAACAAAAAACAGTATAAAAACTTGTTGTAATTATTGCTTCAAATGGCCTATTAACTCTAGGCTGTGTTAACTGAGAGAGGAGAGAGTTTGTGATCTAAGCTGCAACGAGCAAGGCATCCAACCGGATGGTATTGTATTCTTTATGCATCATATGAGGAGTGTGTGGACCCCCTTTGGGAAGTGATTGTCCCTTCAGGTAATTCTGGGATGATGTCCTATATCTTGAGAAGTTTAATACCTTCTTGGACCGTGGTGATGATATGTTTGACTCCATTTTTGGTGACAATAATTTTGGTAGGGAATCCCCATTGATATGGGATTTTGTGATTGTTTAGTGGCTTGGTTATGGTGTTGAGTTGCCTTCGCAGTTGGCGCGTGTACTGCGGCAGGTCTGCAAATAGTTGTAGGGTGTGGAATGGCGCAGGAAGTTTGCTCAGGTGTCTGGTTTTGAATAGGAGTTGATCCTTAGCATGGAAAAAGTGAACCCTCATTAGTACATCCCTGGGTATATCTGCCGCTGGGTGTGGCGGTTTGGGAACGCTGTGGATTCGATCTATTATGGTTTCCATTGGTGACAGATCTGGTAAGACAGTGGAAATCAGCTTTCTAGCATATGCTGATATGGAAATTTGGCTGTAAGCTATGCACACAGCCATATCTCTGTGCTAATAAGCACCCCTTTCCATCTTATGATATAATACCAATTTCGTCTAATTAAATAAATGCATCTTACCTAAAAACCCACGCATTATCAGCTCAGCATGACTCTCTCTGACCCTCAGCCGTGAGAGCGTCCCTTTATTAGCATATCAACAGGAAGTCCCAAAGCTCGAGGGTTGGGCTTCCAACAGCCAAATACCTCTTACAAAGCTTGTGACCTCACAAGAAATGAATACAGGATGTGAATGACCATATAAGGATTTAACAACAGAACACAAAACAACCACCAATTACTACAGGACATGATACAATATACAATAACTAAATACGATGACTAGAGTTCCTTGTGCATGAGAGATTATCTGCAGGTGTACGTCATGGCACCCCAAACATGTTGATCAGGCATACCAGGGGTGACAAGAGCAAACCACCACTAAACCGACGTCTTTGCAGAGCGAACGCATCCCCACCAGACGATCGTTCTGTGCATTGCACAGGGGCCCTTTGCTGGCGGACATGTCTTCTCTCCACAAACACCTCTCTCCAAACACCAGGAAGTTTTCCACTACCTAACAGGTCTCAACCAGCGTCAGTCTGCCCCAGTCAGCTCTTTAGAGCGGGCTGCGATTGAACAGACACTGAGAGACTCTTATGACAATACATTAATATAACATTTTCCACAACAGTTCCCTCCTCTTGTCATATGATCCCATGTGTCCCTCGATGAATCCTGATCTTCTTCTTAGTCCATAAAAAGTAAAACACGGCTTGACATGTAGACTTTGTTGCAGATGACGTGGTGAGCTGTAGTAGTCGCTGGTCGGTCTGGGATCCTCTGTGTCTTGTACGTGGCTCGGGCTTCAGGGCATCTCATCAGGGAAGATGTGGTCATCTGCTCAGATTCTGGTCATGCGTCCAATCAGGCAACAGGAGCACCTCATCATGGCATATAGAAGGAATAGAAACAAAAACAACATGAGTATATATACCTCTACTTCCTTCACTATGATCCGCTGCAAGATAAAAATTAAATCCCCAACGATTCCCAAACCCTTAAAAAGTATTCAAACCTTCACTAGCTATAGCTCTGGCTTTGCCTTGTAGGGATCTAAACCTTATCCATATGGGCCTGAACTTTGTCACTACTATCCCCGATCCAGATGTAACAATCTTTACTTATGAATTCCCAGAAACCCTTGGACTGTGGAAACTTCCTTGTAGCTTCAACAGTTACATGAAACATCCCATCCTCAATGGATGAGAAATTGTTCAAACGTTTCATAAGCTCAAGCCCCCACCGTGTACAAGCAATTCCCTTCCAGCTGTCCCTGCCATTCTTACCTTCTCTCGCGCCATCAGATCCTCACGATTGACCGCGACATAAGATGCTGGGACGAATTTCACCAGCACACATGTGCCTCTTGCCTTATGGGAAATTACCTTATAAGCTGTAGATCCGCATTAATACCAAACTAGAGTTGAAGCACACTTGTGGGCTATCTAGTTATCCCGATACCAAAGCTGGCAAGAACTAGAGCTATTGTTAAAATTATAATTAATCTTACCTTCTAGAAATGTTCTGTTAAGTTCTATTGACAGGTGTCTGTTTGGATTTTACTAGTCTGTCAAAACTCCTCACACCAATATGAACGTCACATATAGCATGTACCGCCGTCATCGCTGGGGCACTAATACCCGACCATGTGTCCTGTTCTCTTTCTTAGCTATTTGGGATGCTTTTCATCGTTACCCTTGATAAAATTTATTAAACAAAAAATATAAATTAACGAAGATACTTCTCTACTCTTTGTGGTTGATCCACTTCTTGCAGTGGCTGGCGTGGTCTCATCCCTCAAGCTTCTTTACAATGACCCAGTCACCTGGTTGGAAAGAATGTAAACTGGTTATTGTGTCAGGGTCCAGGATGGACTCGTGAACCCCGTGGTGGACTTTTTGAAAATCATGTTACAGTGATTGCACCTACCCCATCAGCTGAGAATGTAGGTGACAGCTAATGAGGAAAGTACAATTCTGTTTTTGGTTGACCTTCAAACAAACCTCATATGACAATAACCCAGACATCGGCACTGTGGTCACTGCATAACCTGTGCGTGGCTTACCATCTGGGGTGTAATACCTGGAACCATTGACAAAAAGGTTCTTAGCATCTGGGATAGGAGCCTCTTTCACCAGACTGCTGCTTGCAGATTCAAATTCCATCAAAGAAAGACAGTCTTGGCACAAACTTGGCTGGAATTAGAGCAGTTAGTATTATTGGTTTGAAATTTGTCATTCTCACCACTCTCATCCCCCCTTTTCTTCCCTCCTCATTACAAACTGGAGGAAGACATGCAGGGTTTAGAATGGTGCAGAATAAAACAGTGAAATAGCCTATGATACTTTTACCTTCTTATACACCTGTACACACACTTCCAGAAACTCTTTGGACCTGAAAAGATACTTATAAACAAAAGTTATTACTCTATCCTTCAAAGAATGGTAAACAATACAACATTCGCGTATATTGGTAAATTGTCACTGACATCCCACAAAACTGATAATAACTAAACCCTCTGTAAATCTTACTTTCACGTTTTTACTTAAAATACAACAGCCGCGACACGCAAGAGGGCTGTCGCGGTAGGTTCAAACATCTTGTTACCACATACAAACAATGAAACAAAGACAAACATTTAGATACAAATGTGGGGGAGATATTTCATAGTTCCCAAAAACGAAAATGAAAAAAAATAAAAACAACCAGATGGAATGCTGCCTTCACTCTTTTAGCGATAGAAAAAGAATACAATTTGAAAGGCACGAGAGCATTTCAAAATCTTTGCATGGACCAGCCACACAAAGTTCAAAAACAGGCCTGTGTATTTTTAATCACACAAATGTGTACTACGCATCCATCAACTCACTCAACATTACAGATTTCTGAAGCCACAGCTGAACTACTTCCAAGGTATTTTTATTCTGGGGTCTCGTACCTCCAGACATCAAAAGTACCTTCCAAAGGAATATACTTTACTGTACCCTCTGACCATATCTGCCAATCTTTAAGGGGTCTCATGTCCGGAGCCTCAAACCAGATCTCATGTGAGGTGCAGCTGTCTGACTGGTGTGGAGCCTCATTTTTTTCCTCCAACGCATGGACCAACATTACCCATGACGATTCGAATCACTTATGACGGTCCCTGCATCCAGGGCACCCTTGCACTAGTTTTCGGATCAGTACTGCTTAGTGACTATTTTTACAGTACTGGCACCCGGCATTCTCAGATTATTTTACACGGCCTCCCGGTGTGCTAGCGTACTAATCCTCACATTTACATGCTCTACAACCAGTTATCGGCAGCCCTATAAATGTGTTGTCAGACAAACTACAAAGCACCATGAAATCCTCCGCTATTCAAAACAATCTTATGGCTTCTATCTGTACCTCGATATTACAACAATAACTTGGATGCCTCCTGTTTGCTCTCTACCCAAAACTGTATTACAGTATAAACCTTAATTTAATTTAAAAAAATAAAAATGATTTTGTCCTTCCAAACACAGGTCAAAAGACCCCAAGCCCCTCCCACCAACTTCCTGTTGCACACCTGAGTAGGAAGAGGGAGGGGGAGGGGGAGGGGAAGCCTTGAATAGCTTCATATTTTGTCTATCAAGACATTAGAAAAATCTATGGCTAACATCAACAAATAAAACTTTTGTCCGGGAGTGGGTGGAATAAACCCCCATATTGCAAATGGGAGGGAATCCCCCTTGACTCACATATCCCCTGGGAAATCAAACCACAAGTTTTGACAGAAATACCACACAACAGTGTAACAAAAGCCAAAAACTGAAACTCCTGCAAAAAGACGGCTGAAGGAGTTCAACCAAAGTCTTTCCCTTCCACTGCAAACCACAAACAAAGTGGGGCCATTAACACATGAAATTTAGTTGTTGATCCCGCCAAAATCGAGATTTCTTCACTAGAAACATAAACTTCTTTAAAACAACTGAAATAAAAACCTAAATGATTCTACTGAAAATGGAATTCAGTACAAAACCAGAGATATTTCGCTTGAGACTAAAATCAGCAGAAACAAGAAGGCAGTTGCAGCAATCGAAAATCGGTCCACGGGAAAATGGTGAATGAAACCCAGTCTACAGAAAAATGGCCGACATTAACAAATGACAAGACAAACCAGGATTTCTTCCTACAAAAACTGACTATACAATTGAGACACCAATTTTAACACTTATCCCCAGACAAACACTTTAGGCTATGTCAATTAGGGCCTATACTGAAATATAGGCATATTTAACTAAACAATATTGGGTGGCACAGTGGTGTAGTGGTTAGCACCCCCGCCCAGCAGCAAAAAAGGCAGCTGGCTTGAATTCCTACCATGACACCACCCGCCCGGTCTCTGCATGTCCTCCCTGCGCCTGTGTGGGTCTCCTCCGGGCACTCCGGTTTCCTCCCACACTCCAAAGACATGCTGGCAGGCCAATTGGCCTCCATCCAAAATTGGCCCTAGTGCATGCGTGGAGCACTGCGCAAACCAATGGCGCTATATGGGTACCTTTAAACAAATATGAGCATCTCAATGAGACACAATGCACAGGGACAACAGCAGACACACACCCACACTCAGGATGGACTGGTGTCTTCACTCAAACCCCACCAACCATGCAATTATGTAATATATCCAAAACGCCAAAGTTACATAAAACATGTAATAAAACGTCTTAATCAATACACTCTTGCCGCAAATACAAAACAATATTTGACTCTGAGAGTTAGAACTCCCCCCATGCTATTACCTAGAAACCTGAGACCCCCCCGGGTGTAAACAGCTCCTATTATGATGTCCCAACAATGCATGGGCACTTGGATATGCGACAGGCATTTCAACTTAAAACCAATATTCAATACAGAAAACGCAATAGTTTCCTTGAAAAGTATGTAAACAGTACAAAAATAGAATTCACAAAATGGTGCCTAGAAGCCAGATTGTAGCTTAAAGCACATGGCTTTGCACACACAAAGGAATACACAATGGAGCAGCTTCCCCTATAGGAAGGCCCAGAGGTCTTCAAAATGGCCGCCGATGCACATGGTGACCAAAACAAAAGCCAGACCCCAACAAAATGGCACATTTTCCCGCCAATCTAAAAATTTCTCCCCACAAAATTACACATTTGAGATACTAAATGAACACAGACAGATATTTAAAAGTGTTAAAGTTACGAAAAATCACAACTTAGGAACACATAGTAGATGAAATCTGGACCACAGCAAGATGGCCAATGACAAAAAGACCACATTAAAAAACACAAGCACATGGCTGCCACATACCCTCTCCTCAAACTCAGTTCACATCAGCTTTCATGGGAACAAGACATTGAGAGGTACAAACAGTGAATGCTTGCATGTTCTTTTCATCTCAAAACAAAACCTTTCTATTGTTAACAGGGAGTAGCCAGCTTAAAATGTTTGGCCGTCCTTCCCCCAGGCAGCATGCTCACTTGAAAAACCATCTATGTCTTGAGACACTTAAACACTCTACAAAACTCATGCAATCTACTTGTCCCATACATAAGTAATAATTACAATTCATCCATTTCTCACATGCATTACAAACTTGTTACACAGCATCAGTCACACCCACATTGCAGGCTGCAAATGATCATACATTTCTATTTCTCATATACTTATTACACAACTACACAACATACAGTTACTTACACATACACACACACACACACACACACAGGCACACACCAGACATACGATCAAACTTCCAGCATTATTTCAAAAGATGAAAAATTAACTCTTTTGCAGAGCAGAGGCTCCCCAACACATCGGAAAGAGATGTCCTAGACTGGGATCCGTTCTCCCCCCTTTTCTTACCGATGTGGAGGGGGGTTCTGTCTGCTCCATAAAGTACCTGGCCCGCCATTTTGATATTGAAATTTGGCTGAAAGCTTTGCACACAGCCATATCTCCTGTGCTAATAAGCACCTCTTTCCATCTTATGATATAATACCAATTTCGTCTAATGAAATAAATGCATCTTACCTAAAAACCCATGCATTCCAAGTAAACAGGCATCTGCTCCTTCTTACATTATCAGCTCAGCATGACTCTCTCTGGCCCTCAGCCATGAGAGCGTCCCTTTATTAGCATATCAACAGGAAGTCCCAAAGCTCGAGGGTTGGGCTTCCAACAGCCAAACACCTCTTACAAAGCTTGTGACTTCACAAGAAATGAATACAGGATGTGAATGACCATATAAGGATTTAACAACAGAACACAAAACAACCATAAATTACTACAGGACATGATACAATATACAATATACAATAACTAAATACGATGACTAGAAATCCTTGTGCATGAGAGATTAGCTGCAGGTGTACGTCATGGCACCCCAAACATGTTGATCAGGCATACCAGGAGTGACAAGGGCAAAGCACCACTAAACCGATAATGTCTTTGCAGAGCAGACGCATCCCCACCAGACGATCGTTCTGTGCATTGCACAGGGGCCCTTTGCTGGTGGACATGTCTTCTCTCCGCAAACACCTCTCTCCAAACACCAGGAAGTTTTCCACTACCTAACAGGTCTCAACCAGCGTCAGTCTGCCCCAGTCAGCTCTTTAGAGCGGGCTGCGATTGAACAGACACTGGGAGACTCTTATGACAATACATTAACCACTTGAGCCCCGGACCATTATGCTGCCTAAGGACCAGAGGTCTTTTTCCAATTTGGCACTGCGTCGCTTTAACTGCTAATTGCGCGGTTATGCAATGCTGTACCCAAACGAAATTTGCGTCCTTTTCTTCCCACAAATAGAGCTTTCTTTTGATGGTATTTGATCACCTCTGCAGTTTTTATTTTTTGCGCTATAAACGGAAAAAGACCGAAAATTTTGAAAAAAAATGATATTTTCTACTTTTTGTTATAAAAAAAATCCAATAAACTCAATTTTAGTCATACATTTAGGCCAAAATGTATTCGGCCACATGTCTTTGGTAAAAAAAATGTCAATAAGCGTATATTTATTGGTTTGCGCAAAGGTTAGAGCGTCTACAAACTAGGGTACATTTTCTGGAATTTACACAGCTTTTAGTTTATGACTGCCTATGTCATTTCTTGAGGTGCTAAAATGGCAGGGCAGTACAACCCCCCCCCCAAATGACCCCATTTTGGAAAGTAGACACCCCAAGGAAATTGCTGATAGGCATGTTGAACCCATTGAATATTTATTTTTTTTGTCCCAAGTGATTGAATAATGACAAAAAAAAAAAAAATATTTACAAAAAGTTGTCACTAAATGATATATTGCTCACACAGGCCATGGGCCTATGTGGAATTGCACCCCAAAATATATTCAGCTACTTCTCCTGAGTACGGGGATACCACATGTGTGGGACTTTTTGGGAGCCTAGCCGCGTATGGGACCCCGAAAACCAATCACCGCCTTCAGGATTTCTAAGGGTGTAACTTTTTGATTTCACTCTTCACTGCCTATCACAGTTTCGGAGGCCATGGAATGCCCAGGTGGCACAACCCCCCCCCAAATGACCCCATTTTGGAAAGTAGACACCCCAAGCTATTTGCTGAGAGGCATATTGAGTCCATGGAATATTTTATATTTTGACACAAGTTGCGGGAAAGTGACACTTTTTTTTTTTTTTTTTTGCACAAAGTTGTCACTAAATGATATATTGCTCACACAGGCCATGGGCCTATGTGGAATTGCACCCCAAAATACATTTAGCTGCTTCTCCTGAGTATGGGGATACCACATGTGTGGGACTTTTTGGGAGCCTAGCCGCGTACGGGGCCCCGAAAACCAATCACTGCCTTCAGCGTTTTTAAGGGCGTGAATTTTTGATTTTACTCTTCACTGCCTAACACCGTTTCGGAGGCCATGGAATGCCCAGGTGGCACAAAACCCCCCCAAATGACCCCATTTTGGAAAGTAGACACCCCAAGCTATTTGCTGAGAGGCATGGTGAGTATTTTGCAGCTCTCATTTGTTTTTGAAAATGAAGAAAGACAAGAAAAAACTTTTTTTTTTTTTCTTTTTTCAAATTTCAAAACTTTGTGACAAAAAGCGAGGTCTGCAAAATACTCACTATACCTCTCAGCAAATAGCTTGGGGTGTCTACTTTCCAAAATGGGGTCATTTGGGGGGGTTTTGTGCCACCTGGGCATTCCATGGCCTCCGAAACTGTGATAGGCAGTGAAGAGTGAAATCAAAAATTCACGCCCCTTAGAAAGCCTGAAGGCGGTGCTTGGTTTTCGGGGTCCCGTACACGGCTAGGCTCCCAAAAAGTCCCACACATGTGGTATCCCCGTACTCAGGAGAAGCAGCAGAATGTATTTTGGGGTGTAATTTCACATATTCCCATGGCATGTTTGAGCAATATATCATTTAGTGACAACTTTGTGCAAAAAAAAAAAAAAAAAAAAAAAAAATTTGTCTCTTTCCCGCAACTTGTGTCGCAATATAAAATATTCCATGGACTCGACATGCCTCTCAGCAAATAGCTTGGGGTGTCTACTTTCCAAAATGGGGTCATTTGGGGGGGTTTTGAACTGTCCTGGCATTTTATGAACAACATTTAGAAGCTTATGTCACACATCACCCACTCTTCTAACCACTTGAAGACAAAGCCCTTTCTGACACTTATTTTTTACATGAAAAAGTTTTTTTTTTTTTGCAAGAAAATTAATTTGAACCCCCAAACATTATATATTTTTTTTAAAGCAAATGCCCTACAGATTAAAATGGTGGGTGTTTCATTTTTTTTTTTTCACACAGTATTTGCGCAGCGATTTTTCAAACGCATTTTTTGGGGAAAAAACACACTTTTTTAAATTTTAATGCACTAAAACACACTATATTGCCCAAATGTTTGATGAAATAAAAAAGATGATCTTAGACCGAGTACATGGATACCAAACATGACATGCTTTACAATTGCGCACAAACGTGCAGTGGCAACAAAATAAATACATTTTTAAAAGCCTTTAAAAGCCTTTACAGGTTACCACTTTAGATTTGCAGAGGAGGTCTACTGCAAAAATTACTGCCCTCGATCTGACCTTCGCGGCGATACCTCACATGCATGGTGCAATTGCTGTTTACGTTTGACGACAGACCGCCGCTTGCGTTCGCCTTAGCGCAAGAGCAGGGGGCGACAGGGGTGCTTTTTTTTTTTTTTTTTTTTTCTTTATTATTTTTTTGCTTTTTTATCTTATTTTTAAACTGTTCCTTTCATTTTTTTTTTTTTAAATCATTTTTATTGTTATCTCGGGGAATGTAAATATCCCCTATGATAGCAATAGGTAGTGACAGGTACTCTTTTTTGAAAAAATTGGGGTCTATTAGACCCTAGATCTCTCCTCTGCCCTCAAAGCATCTGACCACACCAAGATCGGTGTGATAAAATGCTTCCCCAATTTCCCAATGGCGCTATTTACATCCGGCGAAATCTAAGTCATAAAATGCTCGTAGCTTCCGGTTTCTTAGGCCATAGAGATGTTTGGAGCCACTCTTGTCTCTGATCAGCTCTATGGTCAGCTGGCTGAATCACCGGCTGCATTCTCAGGTTCCCTGTTGAGACAGGAGAGCCAGAGAAAAACACGGAAGACGGTGGGGGGGGGGGGCATTCCCTCCCACGGCTTGTAAAGGCAGTCTAGAGGCTAATTAGCCGCTAGGATTGCTTTTACATGAAAGCCGACCGCTGGCTGAAAAGAATGATACCAAGATGATACCTAAACCTGCAGGCATCATTCTGGTATAACCACTCAAAGTTGTGAATGGCGTACCTGAAGACAAAAAAATGGTTAACAATAAAGCACAGTAAACAGTAAAGTATAAATAATTACATACCTGAAAAACAAACATGATAAAACATAATAACAATAACAATAACAATAAAACACTGCAGAATAGAATACAGTAAAAAAAGAGCAGAACAATAGAGAGAGAGAATAGAGAGAGAGAACAATAAAACGACAACTATTTTTTTTTATTTTATATATATATTTTTTTTTTTTTTACAGTTTTTTTGTAACTAACTTTTATAACTGTAACCGGTTCCAGGTTCGGGTCTCTCAAAATGCGATGTCATCTGGAGAGACCCTGTGAAAGTGTGCCTAGTCTGTGCAATGCTGTACCCTACGCTAATACTCAACTAGTGTATGGTAGCGTTCAAAACATTCACCAATGCAAAGACCAGGATTGTCAGGACAGGAGGGACAATAATAGCGGGTGTCACGCCTATATCCGCGTTTGCTGCAGACACAACATCTTTTTGGGGGGGTTCGTTGGGTAGGGGTACTCGGGAGCACATAAAAATGCCTCTCATGCAGCCGACTGCATTTGGTTGGGGATGTGAATGGGGGAAGTACGGGCGCTGCAGAAGTGGTGGGTTCCCAATTAGGATTGGCGAATGCAGCAGGAAGGGCACTATGGGCACGACGGGCCTGTGTTTGTCTTCTTGGTGGCAGCGGGACACTACTTGTGCTTGCCACCTCACCAGCTTGAACTGCACTTATGGGACTCGCCACGTCACCAAGTGTTACTGCAGCGCTGGTTTGACTACGACCGGGGTATACTAGGCCGCTGGTGCTTGCCAGTTCAATAAAAAGCTTCCAAAAAAACTGTTAGCGATCGCAGGGATCAGGCCTGACTCTGCGAACGCTGCAGTTATGCGTTTAGTGTTTTGTAAGTGTCAGTGATCGATCGATACTGCACTTGGGTGGGCTGGACTGGGCCGGGCGGAGGGGCAAAACGCAGGTGCTAGCAGGTATCTGGGTTGATCCCGCTAACACTGCGTTTTTGGGAACCCTAAACTGCTGGGGACGCTAGTATAGATCTGATCGGATCAGATATTGATCCGTTCAGATACTATACCACTAAAGGAGGCGTATGCTGCGTGCGTGGGTGTTAGCGGTACTGGCGCTAACCTGACGCTGCCTGGGGCCGGTGCTTGCTAGTTCACCAAAATGCTACCAAAAAAACTGTTAGCGATCGCAGGGATCAGGCCTGACTCTGCGAACGCTGCAGTTATGCGTTTAGTGCCTTGTAAGTGTCAGTGATCGATCGATACTGCACTTGGGTGGGCTGGGCTGGGCCGGGCGGAGGGGCACAACGCAGGTGCTAGCAGGTATCTGGGCTGATCCCGCTAACACTGCGTTTTTGGGAACCCTAAACTGCTGGGGACGCTAGTATAGATCTGATCGGATCAGATATTGATCCGATCAGATACTATACCACTAAGGGAGGTGTACGGTGCGTGCGTGGGTGTTAGCGGTACTGGCGCTAACCTGACGCTGCCTGGTGCTTGCTTGCCAGTTCACCAAAATGCTACCAAAAAAACTGTTAGCGATCGCAGGGATCAGGCCTGACTCTGCGAACGCTGCAGTTATGCGTTTAGTGTTTTGTAAGTGACAGTGATCGATCGATACTGCACTTGGGTGGGCTGAGCTGGGCCGGGCGGAGGGGCAAAACGCAGGTGCTAGCGGGTATCTGGGCTGATCCCGCTAACACTGTGTTTTTGGGAACCCTAAACTGCTGGGGACGCTAGTATAGATCTGATCAGATCAGATATTGATCTGTACAGATACTATACCACTAAGGGAGGCGTATGCTGCGTGCGTGGGTGTTAGCGGTACTGGCGCTAATCTGACGCTGCCTGGGGCGACGCATATCACCGCCGGGCGATCAGGGGGCTAAACCTTTATTAGGTAATAAACGGCAGGTGCCCTGACACTATAAAAAATAAACGAACTAACCTGCGTCACCCGTAACGGTTATACGGTGATCAGTGGTGAAAGGGTTAACTAGGGGGCAATCAAGGGGTTAAAACATTTATTAGATAGTATATGGGGGTCCCTGTCACTATAAAACGCTGACGGCGAACCTAAATATTTACCTCACTAACTAGCGTCACCAGCGACACTAATACAGCGATCAGAAAAATGATCGCTTAGCGACACTGGTGACAGGGGGTGATCAAGGGGTTAAAACTTTATTAGGGGGGGTTAGGGGGGTACCCTAGACCTAAAGGGGGGTAATACTAACTGTCCCAACACTGTAACTGTCACAAACTGACACCAATACAGTAATCAGAAAAAAAAAAAAAAAAAAAAAAACCTGCTGGTGTCAGTTTGTGACAGGGGGGGGGGATGATTGGGGGGGGATCGGGGGGCGATCGGGGGGGGGATCGGGGTGTTTTGTGTGCCTGGCATGTTCTACTGTGTGTGTAGTGTGTTGTGCACTCACATTGATGTCTTCTCCCCTCGGCGCTGGAACGGAAACTACCGAGCCGAGGGGAGATGACATCATTTCCTTTGCTGCTGTTTAGCATACAGCAGCAAAGGAGTGTTCCCATTGGCCGGCGGCGATCGCGAGGGGGGGGCCACGAACGGATGGCCTCCCCCTCATCTCCGATCGCCGGGGAACAGAACGGGACCGCTTCGGGCACCGGGGGGGGGTCCGATAGGACCCCCCACCCGCTAGAGGCAAATCACGTACATGTACGTGATTTTGCCTGCCCGTGCCGCCTTGCCGACGTAAATCGGCGTTAGGCGGTCCTTAAGTGGTTAATATAAAATTTTCCACAACAATGCGTTTAGGTCATGAGGTAGAATGGATTCGGGTATACCTCTAATTTTGACGTTATTATGTCTGGACCTGTCCTCGAGGTCCGCCATTTTGGCCTTCATCCATTGTTCTTCATCATGCGTATGATCTTGTGCGTCTACAAGATCATTCACAGTGGCAGTCATATCACCCATGCAG
This sequence comes from Aquarana catesbeiana, assembly GCF_042186555.1. Classification (NCBI taxonomy): domain Eukaryota; kingdom Metazoa; phylum Chordata; class Amphibia; order Anura; family Ranidae; genus Aquarana; species Aquarana catesbeiana. The sequence continues at coordinate 142,925,915 of NC_133324.1, read as the reverse complement.
TTTTCAATGAGGTGTACATGGGAGGAGAATTTATTAAACATGGTCTCATTATGCAGGGAGCTTTGTAGGGAGATGAGCATCTCTTTCATGGTAGTGTCTAGACCAGGTTGATCAGATGTGGGGAAAGCTGCTATAGCAGATGGCTGAGGTGAGGTAATGATAGATTCAGGGCTTACCTCCGTGCTGAGTCCAGCTGAATCCAGTCGCATCCTCGCTTTTGCTGGGCTATTGCAGGCTGAGGCAGATGGATAACATAGAGATGACTCTGAGGAATGTTGTTGAGGTGTTATTTCGTTTTCATCTGCATCAGGGAGATCTGTATAGGCAGATGAATCTTGTGCAGGGCCGCGGGCGCCATCTTGGATTTCTGTGTCTGGCGGCTGTATGAAGTAATCTGTCAGCTTCTTCGGTGGCCTGTATTCTTTTCTTTTGAGGTTCCGGTGAGACATTACTGAGTCCTGTGGCAGTGTCTCTGTAAATTTAGAAGGTGATGGGAGCTGTCTGAGCAGCGATGTCTCTAATAATCGGTCCGGTCGGTGCAGGAGCTGAGGGTTCAGACGTCCATCTTGCTCGGCAGTTAGCCACACCCCCCTCCAGTCAGAATTTCTGACAACAGATATTTGAGAGCTGGATCTCAAATTTTCCGACAACAAAATCCGTTGTCGTAAATTCTGAGCGTGTGTAAATAATTCCAACGCAACAAATTCCACACATGCTCTGAATCAAGTATGAGACTGAAGCGCTCGGTCTGGTAAAACTAGCGTTTGTAATGGAGACAGCACATTCGTCACGCTGCACATTTTTTAATTTTTTAATGCAGAACATTCTCTTCTTCTTTAGAATGCTAGAATAATGAAGTTTTTTTGCTGCTGATTTTCACGCAGAGTTCTGACAAACTGATTTCTTTATTATATCTCGTGATCTCCTGAATAATCTTTATTTTTTTATTCGCCAGATCTCCAGAATAATGTTTCTATTTTTTTTATAGTGATCTCCTTTTTTTTATTTTTTTATCAAGATCTCCTGATTCTTTTTTTTTTTATAGCGATCTCCATAATATTTTATTTCGTTTTGTGTGTCAAGCTACCACAACACCATTATTATCTTATATTTTTTAACCTCAAGGAGATTGGTTGGTGTTGGCGTCCCTTGTTAATTTGACATTGTCTTTTTGAAATGTACCTGCCTACTCACAAACAAACTGTCCTTTTTGAACTAGAACACATAGCCAAGTATTTGTGAAAAAAATAGACATTTATTAGGGGTCATAACAAAATAAAGAGGAAGGTAACGCTGGATAAACTGTTGAAATTGGTAAAGCCTTTGTACCCCAGGGCAGACATCAATAATTTGACAGGCAAAATTGGTAGCCTGAGGAGTCCATTTAATAGGGAGCACAATACGGTCCAGGACTCTGAGAGATCGGGAGCAGCAGCAGATTACATGTATGTCCTGAGGCTGTCGTCTTTCAACAGCCTGCGTCTTTTGCCAGACCAGACCGAACCCAGGCCATCACTCTTTTGTCTTCCTTCCACGCTTCCTTCCAGGCTGTGGCTGTGGTGTTGGAGTTGCGGCAGGAGGTGGAGGAGGAGTATGGTCTAACTCACATACGTGACTTTTTTGTGAGTTTGCCCACCACCCCCTTATTTAGGGCCTGATACATGACTTCCTCACAAATGAGGCATTGGCCCACCTCCAATTCCTGCAATTTGCTGGCTGCCATGCAGGCATAGGCTTCTTGAAGATTGGGGGTGGTTCTGAGGGCCGCAGTAGCCTGCCGAATCAAAGACAGCGCTGACTCCTCCACGTTACTCCCCTTCCTGGGCCTTTTTGTTGGAAGGTAGAGGGGAGGAACCTGCGATTCGGTCAGGCTACTGGGCACGGCCACCTCCTGGCTGCCACTTTCCACGGCCACCTCCTGGCTGCCACTTTTCATGGCCTCCTCCTGGCTGAGACTTTCCATGCTCTCCTCCTGGCTGAGACTTTCCTGTGTATGAAAATGGGACATAGTTTTAGGTTTTTGGTCATCAATCACACACAATTTCGAGCTCATGACTGCTGCAAATTGAATGTTAACAAATAGAAATGACTATACTTCTGACCCCAGCATTTGTCATTCTTGTCCCAATTTTTTTGGTTACAACTGTCTATTGATATGTAAACCAGTTTGCTAAGTCAGAAATTCATGATCAATAATAACATCTAGTTAACATAATTAATTTTTGGCAAGAAATATGTTGAACAATGCTATACCTGGCTCAAGCTGGGCTCCTCCACATCTTCCTGGGTGGAAGGCCCAGGTTGGACTTCTGAAGCATCATTTGAGGTGGAAGGAAGAGTGGAAGGAAGAGTGGAAGGAAGGGTTGAGAGTGATGGCCTGATTTCAGTCTGGTCTGACAAAAACCACAGTCTGTTGTAGTACCCTAACCTGGGGACATAAACGTCATCTGCTGCTGCTCCTGATCTCATGGAATCCTGGACCTTCTTGCGCTCCCTATTATATGTGCTTCTCAGGCCACCAATTTTGCACTTCAAATAGGGGATGGTTGCCATGGGACTCACCGGCTTCACCAATTCCAGCAATTGATCCAGCGCTGCCTTCCTTTATTTTATTATTATAAAAAGGGTGTTTCACCTGCCACAGACAGGGCAGCTCCCTGTATTTATCAATGAAGCTAGGAAGGAAGTCATGATCATTGAATCTATCCATTTTCTCTGCAAGACACAACACAAGACAAACCCTAATGTCAGGCTAAACTCTCCTAATCTTGTCCCAATATAGGCTTTAATCTATAAGCAGTATAGGCCACTGATGTTCGCTACTCCGTCCTCTGCTCACAGATCATACGTACGACACATGCGTGTTACGTTTTATATACACTGCGCATGCGTGAAACTCCGTGACCTTCTCTCTAGTATATTCTCTTATACTCTTTTGGCGCAGTGGGAGAGCACATGGCGGAGAGACAACAGGTGCATGCAGAGGACAGCTGCAACGACGAAAGCCCGGAGCCACAACGTCACGATCCAGGAGATTTGAGGCCTCAAATATGGCCTTTGGTGAGATGGTGGACATCTTGAAGAGGGCCGACTATGATGGGAAATATGGACCGTACAGCAAAGTGAGAAACGCCAAAATCATGACTAAAGTTGTGAAAAGTCTACAGAAGAATTTTGAGGTACGGCGATCCAAGGATCAACTGAGGAAACGATGGTCAGACCTCAAATTGAGGGAGCAGGATCAGTACAGAAGAATCAAAAAGTATTTTGTCGTGTGTTCCTATTATTATTATTACTTTCATGCTGCTCCATGTGCTTTTCTTTACTGTTTTACAGTTTAAAATGGCATTTAAAATGAAAAGAAAGAGGGCGCACCAGCCTAGTGCATTATCCTTGAGTATATTTATTTAAAAACATGATTAAAATCTACTCACAAGGGTAGAAAGAAAGTCGCACTTATAGCAGTCTTATGGCAGTTAGTCCACTGGTAGCAGTTTCCAGGTCCTAGTGAGAGGACGTACGAACCGCTGCTGCCTGACGCGTTTTGAAGTGCCTTAACTGTGATGAACACATATCTAAATAGCTGCAAGAAAATAACACAGTTAAGGCTATGAAGAAGAAGGGACACCTTTGAAACGCATCAGCCAGCAGCGGTTCGTACGTCCTCTCCCTAGGACCTGGAAACTGCTACCAGTTGACTAACTGCCATAAGATTGCTATAAGTGCGACTTTCTTTCTACCCTTGTGAGTAGATTTTAATCATGTTTTTAAATAAATATACTCAGGGATAATGCACTAGGCTGGTGCGCCCTCTTTCTTTCTTTTCATTTGACTACTAGGATATCCCCGTCCTGGAGGGCAACAAGGCCGAAACTCATTGTCCATTTTGGATTGAATTTCTTGGATCATTTAGCTTACACACCTGTGCGCAAGAGTATTTGCTTTTGGAGTACTGGCATTTAAAATTGCAAGTTTCAGGTTCGTGGGCACAGTAATCGTTCGTAGTAAACATCATTCGTTCACCCACTAATACGATGTTTTTTGCAGGTACAGGTTAACTACATTTGTTCAGGCCTATTTGTATTAAAAAAAAGTTTGTTGTCTAGATGGGTTTGTAACTAGAATGAAATGCAAACTTGATTCAGTGTAAGGAGAGGACACTCAGCAGCTGTGTACACATCTGGACGCAGGAGCACTAGTGTGGGACACAAGAACACCCTTTTTAGGGTGTCCCACACAGATGCTCCAGTGGATACTAGGGGTGTCCCCATATGTGAAACTTTACCAAAAAAGGTAAGTATTCCAGCTTGAAGAAAGGGAAAAAAAAACATGTCTTCAGCTTGGAACTCTGCCAAAACAGACAATTGTACGACACTTCAAGCAATGTTTCATATTCCTATTTCTTGCCTCAAATATCTGTGTGTTAAGTATACCAGTTTTTTTATTCACATAGGGGAGAAATAACTCGGGACATCAGAGGACACCAGGGACCCCTAACCTCCTAAAGAAGGGGAAGTCACCACACCACAGCCTGAGGATGTGGAGGGGGGAGAGGTTCATGACATGATTGAAATAGTGACCACAACAGGTGAGTGTCTGAGACCACTGCTTCAGGTAATAGATGTATGCCTGCATATTTATAATACACGGTGTGTTTTTTTATTTTAGGTGATGTGAATGTTGTGGAAGAAGAAACTCATTTCACAAGTGCAAGTGCACACGTCCTCATCGGGGAGATCATGGTGTGCAATCGTGATTCAGAAAAGATAAAGGAAAACACCAATGGTGTTCAACAAAAAATGAAGAACATTATTGATGTTTTAGGCAGAATCTAAAACACACAAAAATTGTACCGTTTTGTCAAGGACTTTTTTTATTTTAATTCAAGTTTTAAAGTATTTTAAAAGCCAAATTTTAAAGATGCACACAGTGTGTCAACATGTGCTATCTGCCATCACGGGATATCAAGGTATGCGTTTTGGGGGTGCAACCCCTTCCTCACAACTAAAGTAGATGAGAGGAAGGGGTTGCACCCCGAAACACGTCCATTGATCCCCCATGATGGGAGCTAGCACATGTTGACATTAGGCATGGGATTAGGAGGGAAATCCACATTTTGACTCCCAATTTATGTGCATCTTCAAAATTTGGCTTTTACAAGGGGTGACATCACCCCATCTGATGAAGGCAATATCAACACAGTTTTGACATAGCTTTCAGCTTTCCTGTACTTCTTGCTGTGGCATGTACTTTTTTGTTTTTATCAATAAAGGCGATTATCATTTTGAGTGCGGCTGTCCAGGACTTTTCTCACATTCATTGTTACTAGCATTGCCGGGACCTGAGGCTTCCAGTTTGGAGGAGAGGTTCCTGATTGACCTCCTTATAGCAGGGATTTTTCTTTCTCCATCAACACAGTTTTGACATACTAATGTCTGATATTGCCTTCACTTTTTCAAAATTGAACTTTGTAAGTTTATGAGTTGTGTATGTTATGGTTTGAAACATGCCTGTTCAACCAAAAATTTGATATTTCTAATGTCAAACATAAAAACAAAGATGTTGGTTTGTTCAAAAACCCTTTTCTAATGCACATGTGAATGTGCTTTGAGTAAAATGTTTTATACTCAACAATGTGTGGTTTCTTCTTTCAATGCTCAATACCATTTTTTGGAGTAAGTTGGTGTTTACAGTGGCAATGGGGGTTATTTACTAAAGGCAAATCCACTTTGCACTACAAGAGCACTTTCAGTGCAGTTTCAGTGCACTTGTAGTCCAAAGTGGATTTGCTTTTAGTAAATAACCCACACAGTGCTCTAAAATTGGCCCCAATCAGGCCATTTAAGCACTCAAAACAATTAATTAATGGTGCTGAAAAGGATGATTATTTTTAACATTAATGCATTACATACATTAACAACAAAAACAATGTGTGTGTGTAGCAGACCCACAACAGAATATTTAGCTGAAGAAGAGATTGTCACCTCATGTTTCAATTAAATTACGATTGCACTATTTTAGAAAATGGCCAAAAAGAAAAGCCCATTGGAGAACCTAGGAGACAGCTAAAATAAACACAAGCAGTAAATCAAATTAAATATTATTTCAGTTTAAAATAAAAAATTATTTTAAAAACGTTTCTCAAACATTTGCTGGCATATCAATGGCCCCCCAAATTACTCCAGATATTTTTGTCTGACTTCGCGGGCACTTTGGGTGGGCAAGCCAGGATGGCCAGCCTAAAGTGTCGTCAGGGTTGGTTGATCTGGAAAGCCGGCCGCAGGCCCAACTGAGGCCACATAGTTAGTAGCATTTTTCCTTAGAAAATTGTGCATAATGCAGCAGGCAAGGACTATATGGTTGAGTTTATATTCCGCCATGTGGATTGGCGTCAGGAATAGGTGGAACCGGCTGGCCAGTATGCTGAAAGCATTCTCCACCACTCTTCTGGCTCTGGCCAGCCAGTAGTTAAAAACCCTCTGGTCCGGGGTGAGGGTCCTCATGGGAAATGGCCTCATCAGATGTTCTCCTAGCCCAAACACTTCATCAGTGACGAACACAAACGGAAGATCAGCCATGTTGTCTTCCGCAGGTGGCAAGCCTAAGCCACCATTCTGGAGCCGTCTGTAAAACTCCGTCTGGGCGATGACTCCACCATCCGACATCCGGCCATTCTTCCCCACGTCCACATACAAGATGTTTTGGACAAGTAACCGTCTCCACTTCATTGAGAGCTGAATGCATACATAATGTGTGTTACTTTGGCCAGCCCCTCCTTACTTACACTATTGGCAGCCCACTGGACAGGTAAGAAGTGTCATAATACAAAAATATGAATACACACTGTCCAATTTGAAGCACAATTTTACATTCTGCAATTACATATCTAGATAATAGAAGAACAAAACTTTAAACAGTACCATTTGAAAGTATTCAGGCAGGCCCTTGCACTACATGCTTTGGTGAATTCATCCATAATGCTGACCACAAAAGAGGTAGGTATAGTGTGTATGGGTTTGGCAAAGTCATCAGATAGAGGATTGGTATCGGTTGACTTAGCAGTTGGGGGGAGGGAGGGTTCCAAATGAGTATGGGCCCCAAAAAATAAAGCCTCTTGCACTCTGCCTGAATTTAAGGACAAAAATAACATTTGTACACATTTTAGGGGGTGTTTAAGGTAAAGCACTACAATGGAGCTGACAAAATACATTGTTAAGTGACTAGGCTAGGTGTGTATAGGCCCAGGATAGCATGCTGGGGAGGTCAGTGAAGGCAAATATGCATGAAGGACAAAAAAGGAGCATTAAAAGCTTACAGCATGTATGAGGACAAAGAGGACATTCACAGCATATTACAATCATGGTAATTAGGGAATGATGAAATAAATCCAATAGATTAGCAAACATTAAATACATAGAATGTGATGTTAAAAGTAGAAAACTTACCTTAATATAGTCCTTCTGCAGGACCTGAATGATGGCAGAACAGGTCTCTGGAATAATGATCCCCAGAGCCTGGGGGGGAGATGCCTGTCGAGAACCTGATGTCCTGCAGACTCCTCCCCATCGCCAAATACCGCAAGGTGGCAACAAGCCTTTGTGTCCTGAGTGACGGCTGCAGGTGTCCTGTTTGGTAATATAGGGGGACAGCAAATCCAACAGACGGTGAAAAACGGGTTCTGTCATCCGGAGATAATTCCTGAAATCATCAGGATTATTCTCCTGGATCTCCCGCAACAGAGGCATGTGCGAGAATTGGTCATGCTGGAGCAACCAATTCTTGGTCCATGAACTCCTCCTCCCCTTGTTCATGAACTGGGCTTGGGTCAAAGTAAGAACCCCAACACCAAGCCCCTGCATAGCACAAACTCTATGACGAGTACTTAAATGCAACATGGCTTCAAAACGGTCAGCTGGTCAAAACGAACTAACAGAACGCACTGAAAATCAGAAAGGCCTGAGAAGGAGCTGAAAATCAGAAACGAGCGGACAAAAACGCACTGAAAAAACAGATACGAACTGACTACGCACACTGAAAAACAGACACGAACCCACAAGCACAAACTGAAGAGCAGTAACGATCTGAAAAGCACGAGGCTGAAAAGCGCGAATCGTCTCTCACCAAACTTCTACTAACATGAGATAAACAGAAGGAGCCCAAAGGGTGGCGCACTGGCTATTGAACTTCCTTTTTCTAGTCCCATCGAATGTGTTGTATGTCAGCGCGTTCTTGCCGATCGGAATTTCCGAAAACATTTGTGCGACCGTGTGTATTTCAGCCAACATGCATCGGAAATAAATCCATGGTTTGTTTGTCAGAAATTCCGATCGTCTGTACGCTGCATAAGTATATAAGTCCAAATAAAATAAGTAGTTATGTGTAGGAGGGTTCCACCATCATAGCAAATCTTGCCATATGGTTTCACTCCTGAATTTCAATAAGCAGCCTCAACATCAATTGCAGCCTCTTACCAAGTGCTAAGACCCAAAATCTCGGTGGTCTTATAGCAACATGTTGTCAGGAATCATCCATCTCCAGCCTTGTAACCATATGGCATATCACAGCAACAGATTGTTGCTTTCTTTTGGTGCATGCTAAGGAACATAGATCTTTGGCCTGTAGCAGTGGCGGCTGGAAAAATACAGAAAAAAAACAAAAAAAACATCAAATGCAGCCCCTGTGCCCCATCAAATGCTGCCCTGTGCCCCATCAAATGCAGCCACTGTGCCCCATCAAATGCAGCCACTGTGACCCATCATATGCAGCCACTGTGTCCCACCATATGCAGTCACTGTTCCCATGATATGCAGTCCCACTGTGCCCATCAAATGCAGCCACTGTACCCATCAAATGCAGCCTCACTGTGCAGTGCCCATGATATGCAGCCACTGTGCCCCATGATATGCAGCCACTGTGCCCCATCATATGCAGTCACTGTGCCCATCATATGCAGTCACTGTGTCCCACTATATACAGCCACGGTGACCCACCGACCCGCTCGCTGTCTAACCAGCACTTACCCCATCTTGGTGGTGAGTCAGGCAGCGGGTGACGCCGGGAGCTGTGTGGGACGAGCAGCGGGTCCTCCATGCTTCCCTGCATCTTTTTTTCCATTCAGCTAGGTGTCCAATAGGATCGCCTCTGCCTTCAGCCAATCAGGTGACGGGTATTAGACCCGCGCTTCCTGATTGGCAGAGAGGTAGTTCAGTGTTAGAAAAGCAAATATTCATTTGCTTTTCTAACACATCTGGTTGGGTTCCAAGCGCAATGCTCTGCACCACAAATCCGCCTTTTTTGAAGCCTATTAAAACCTATGGCTCTAATCAGGTGCTTTAAAAAAAAACACCCCCGCCACTGTAATTCAGGCGCCCGGCATCCAAAAAGGGGCCGGACGCCTGAATAGGGGGTGGCAGCGGCGGCCGTGGATAGATTCATGCGATGCATGAATCTATTCATTAGTCATATGGGGGGGTGGCGTGACAGAGGGGGTGGTGCCCATGCGTTGCCACTGGCCTGTAGTCTGAATTGATGCCCATAGCATCAAAGGGCTAATGCAGTTGGAAAAAGTATTTGCCCCTGCACTTTTCTCTTTTACCACTGGGTGGCCGGGTACTTGGTGATATTAGATACAAGAAGGGCAACCCAAGGCCAGGTTATGGGTATGTGGGTGTCCCAGCCAATGGGCAGGGGTTTTCTTTAATCCCTTGGCCTGCTGGGAGAGCCTATATATTCAGGTGAGGTCAGGTGATCTGTGTTCTGTGCCACCTGGACTGCTGTCTGGGTAGATGTGTGTCATCTGCCCCGGGCTGCTAGGCTGGAGATTGGGCTTATCCCAGGGGCATCTAGTTGTCAGGCTGTGTGAGGGCCTATCCAGAAGTAAGAGGGCAGTGCAGGGTTGGGACTGCGGCTTCCTATTGAAGTCTCGGAGTCTGCCAATTGAGTTTGCAACTATCTAAAGGCCCATACACACGATTGGACTTTTTGACAACAAACATGCAAATTAGCTGTTTTAAGGCAACATCCAACCGTGTGTACGCTCCATTGGACAAACTTTTTCGTTTTTCATCAGACAAATGTTGGCTGTGCGAACAGATAAACTTGGCGGCAATAAAAGTCCTATCGTGTGTACACAAAACCATCGGACTTTAGTACAAAGTACAAACACACATGCTCAGAACCAATGCAAAAGATCAGACAACAATACAGAAGTTGACCAAAGGGTGGCATCGGAGAATTGAACGTCCTCTTTTGAAGTGTTGTCCATTGAAATGTCACTACGTTCGTGTTTGTTACCTAAAAAGTTCTGTCGTGTGTATGCAATACAAGTTCACGGCCAACGCCCTTTGGACAGAAATCCACAGAAAAGTTTGTTTAAAGTCCGATCGTGTGTACGAGGCTTAAGGGTGTCCTGGCCCTAACCCTCTTTCCCCCCAAAATATATAAAAAGGACTGTCAAAAGAAATAAAACCTCTTTTACATCCAAGAAGTGCCTGGCGCCCAATGACTTTCACCATCTTTGCACCCACTATGCCTCACAACCCACCACATATTGAAGGATGTCAGCTATCTTTGGCTTTGGAGGTCCTCAACAGACCAAAAGAGGTAAAATACCTTGCTACACAACCTATGTTATATGAAGGACTACAGTAGTGGGGTTTGCTTTGCCTGAGAAGAGGCCAGATAATTTGCTGTCAGTCCTTGAATTTTTTTTTTTTTGAGGGGGTGATATTGTGCAACACCCCACTAAGGCTGTTTTGATGTTAGTTTTGTCTGTTTGCTGTAATTGTTGTGCATTTGTTTCTCAAAAGTGGGTTTATGTGGGCATGGCTTCAATTTTGTGTGTATTTTTTTCCTGTCTGACCATGGTTTGTGAGCATCTGCAGACCTTTGTCTTGTTATTGTTACTAACAAATGTCAATTGTTCCACTCTTACAACTCCTAACATATATTTTGCCTAATCATGTAGACAGTAATGCAGCTTCCTGCTTACCATAATCAAAATGCATGTGTGTGGGAACTGGGGGTTGGTGGGTGTTGGTGCTATGTTGTACTTTGTTGGTATGCTGAATTTTCTTTTACCCTGTTTTGTTTTTGAGACTCTTGCACCTAACAACAAATTGATGTGGGTGGACGGGGTGGAGAAAGTTGTACTTTAAAATATGTTGCCTAGTTAATATTAGCTTTATCTTGTTCCCTGCTGTATACTGTGAAAATTAAAGTGATTGTCAGGGTTCGTTTTTTTTTATTATTTAAAGTGACAAACATATGATACTTACCCCACTGTGCAGCTCGTTTTGCACAGAGTGGCCCTGAACCTGCTCTTCTGGGGTCCCCGGGCGGCTCTCGCGGCTCCTCCCCGCATCAGATAACCCCCTCGGGGAAGCGCTTCCCCGAGGGGGTTACCTTGTGAGCTCGCTCCATAGACACGAATGCTGGACTCGGCCCCGCATAATTGGATTTGATTGACAGCAGCAGGAGCCAATGGCTGAGCTGCTATCAATCTAGCCAATCAGGACACGAGACGCCGGCTAGAGTTGGTGTGTTCGTCCCTGGCGCGAGAAAAAGAAGGTTCAGGTAAGTAAAACAGGGGCACTGGGGGCTGCTGCACTGCAAGAGGTTTTTCACCTCAATGCATAGTATGCATTGAGGTGAAAAACCACAAAGGTTTACAACCCCTTTAAGTTGTGCTCCCTTTTAATTGTAAGCTCTTATGAGCAGGGCCCTTCTAACCCCCACCTAACAACTGTACATTTATCTTCTCAATCAGCACATCACCCACAGTTATTACCTCTTGTATCTCTTGACCTTCCCTCTTAGATTGTAAGCTCTAAGGAGCAGGGCCCTCTATTTCCTACTGTATTAAAGTGTATTGTATTTGTACTGTCTACTAGGGATGAGCTTCGTGTTCGAGTCGAACCCATGTTCGACTCGAACATCGGCTGTTCGATCGTTCGTCGAATTGCGAACGATATGGGCCGTTCGCGCCAAATTCGTGTGGCGCGTCACGGCCCATAATTCACTGCGGCATCGCAGTGCATTGCTGGCTGATGATTGGCCAAGCATGCACTATGACCCGCATGCTTGGCCAATCACAGCGCCGTCAGTAGAGAGAGCTGTAATTGGCCAAAGCCAGGGTGGCTTTGGCCAATTATGGCTCAGGGGATTTAGTACACACCCCACACTATATAAGGCCGCCTGCACGGCGGCCCTGTGTAGTGTGTGTTCCGGTGTGCTGAGAGATAGAGAGAGAGAGAGACAGTGTCATTTGATTTGAGTTAGATAGATTAGGCAGAACAGTCAGTCAGTTAGCTGCACTTACAGTGTATTGTGTATATATATGCATCCCAGGTGTTGCATATATATATATACACTGTATTCAGTTTAGCTAGATCCGTTCCTGTTATCTTCTATCTAGACTATTTACATTTAATGCAGTGCGTCCTGCTCACAGTGTTCAGCTAGATCCGTTCCTGCTATTTACATTTAGTGCAGTGCGTCCTGCTCACAGTGTTCAGCTAGATCCGTTCCTGTTATCTTCTAGACTATTTACATTTAGTGCAGTGCGTCCTGCTCACAGTGTTCAGCTAGATCCGTTCCTGCAATTTACATTTAGTGCAGTGCGTCCTGCTCACAGTGTTCAGCTAGATCCGTTCCTGCTATTTACATTTAGTGCAGTGCGTCCTGCTCACAGTGTTCAGCTAGATCCGTTCCTGCTATTTACATTTAGTGCAGTGCGTCCTGCTCACAGTGTTCAGCTAGATCCGTTCCTGCTATTTACATTTAGTGCAGTGCGTCCTGCTCACAGTGTTCAGCTAGATCCGTTCCTGCTATTTACATTTAGTGCAGTGCGTCCTGCTCACAGTGTTCAGCTAGATCCGTTCCTGTTATCTTCTAGACTATTTACATTTAGTGCAGTGCGTCCTGCTCACAGTGTTCAGCTAGATCCGTTCCTGTTATTTACATTTAGTGCAGTGCGTCCTGCTCACAGTGTTCAGCTAGATCCGTTCCTGCTATTTACATTTAGTGCAGTGCGTCCTGCTCACAGTGTTCAGCTAGATCCGTTCCTGCTATTTACATTTAGTGCAGTGCGTCCTGCTCACAGTGTTCAGCTAGATCCGTTCCTGTTATCTTCTAGACTATTTACATTTAGTGCAGTGCGTCCTGCTCACAGTGTTCAGCTAGATCCGTTCCTGTTATTTACATTTAGTGCAGTGCGTCCTGCTCACAGTGTTCAGCTAGATCCGTTCCTGCTATTTACATTTAGTGCAGTGCGTCCTGCTCACAGTGTTCAGCTAGAGCCGTTCCTGCTATTTACATTTAGTGCAGTGCGTCCTGCTCACAGTGTTCAGCTAGATCCGTTCCTGTTATCTTCTAGACTATTTACATTTAGTGCAGTGCGTCCTGCTCACAGTGTTCAGCTAGATCCGTTCCTGCAATTTACATTTAGTGCAGTGCGTCCTGCTCACAGTGTTCAGCTAGATCCGTTCCTGCTATTTACATTTAGTGCAGTGCGTCCTGCTCACAGTGTTCAGCTAGATCCGTTCCTGCTATTTACATTTAGTGCAGTGCGTCCTGCTCACAGTGTTCAGCTAGATCCGTTCCTGTTATCTTCTAGACTATTTACATTTAGTGCAGTGCGTCCTGCTCACAGTGTTCAGCTAGATCCGTTCCTGTTATTTACATTTAGTGCAGTGCGTCCTGCTCACAGTGTTCAGCTAGATCCGTTCCTGCTATTTACATTTAGTGCAGTGCGTCCTGCTCACAGTGTTCAGCTAGAGCCGTTCCTGCTATTTACATTTAGTGCAGTGCGTCCTGCTCACAGTGTTCAGCTAGATCCGTTCCTGTTATCTTCTAGACTATTTACATTTAGTGCAGTGCGTCCTGCTCACAGTGTTCAGCTAGATCCGTTCCTGCTATTTACATTTAGTGCAGTGCGTCCTGCTCACAGTGTTCAGCTAGATCCGTTCCTGCTATTTACATTTAGTGCAGTGCGTCCTGCTCACAGTGTTCAGCTAGATCCGTTCCTGCTATTTACATTTAGTGCAGTGCGTCCTGCTCACAGTGTTCAGCTAGATCCGTTCCTGTTATCTTCTAGACTATTTACATTTAGTGCAGTGCGTCCTGCTCACAGTGTTCAGCTAGATCCGTTCCTGTTATTTACATTTAGTGCAGTGCGTCCTGCTCACAGTGTTCAGCTAGATCCGTTCCTGCTATTTACATTTAGTGCAGTGCGTCCTGCTCACAGTGTTCAGCTAGAGCCGTTCCTGCTATTTACATTTAGTGCAGTGCGTCCTGCTCACAGTGTTCAGCTAGATCCGTTCCTGTTATCTTCTAGACTATTTACATTTAGTGCAGTGCGTCCTGCTCACAGTGTTCAGCTAGATCCGTTCCTGTTATCTTCCTACTGACAGGCAGGCTTGTCTGGTTACAGTATATAAAGCTACCTGAAGAAAATTACAGGTGTTCTATTTGATCCTATTAGTACCACGGTCAGGCAGCTAGACTATTTACATTTAGTACAGTGCGTCCTGCTCACAGTGTACAGCTAGATCCGTTCCTGTTATCTTCCTACTGACAGGCAGGCTTGTCTGGTTACAGTATATAAAGCTACCTGAAGAAAATTACAGGTGTTCTATTTGATCCTATTAGTACCACGGTCAGGCAGCTAGACTATTTACATTTAGTACAGTGCGTCCTGCTCACAGTGTTCAGCTAGATCCGTTCCTGTTATCTTCCTACTGACAGGCAGGCTTGTCTGGTTACAGTATATAAAGCTACCTGAAGAATATTACAGGTGTTCTATCCCAGCTTAGTGCAGCTACAGGCCATTAGTATGTCTGGAAGGCCAAGAAGGAGAGGCAGACAGTCACAAGCCAATAAGAGAGGGCAAGCAGGCTCTGTGTCTAGTGCTGGTCGTGGAGACGGTGCATCCTCATCAGCACGTGGCCATGGGACACGCTTGGCCTTTTTTTCGGCAGCTGGCCGTGTTGAGCCGCAACATGCGGAAGACTTGGTCGAGTGGATGACCAAGCCGTCCTCATCCTCCTCATCCTCTCTCACCCATGCCCAGGGTGCTTTGTCTGGCAAAGCAGCGGCCTCTTCCCTCAGCTCAATGTCATCAGTGACTCCTTCCCTAGCTCCACCATGTCCTCATGAGGATTCCCTCGAACTGTTTGACCACAGTGTTGGGTACATGCTCCAGGAGGATGCCCAGCGTTTGGAAGGCTCTGATGACGATACTGAGCTCGATGAAGGCAGTAACATGAGCACGGACAGAGGGGGTGCCCAAGAAGGACAGCAATCTGGCAGTCATGCTCCCCCTGCTGCAGCATACTGCCAGGTTTGCTCCAGTGATGAGGAGGGAGGGGATGATGAGGTCACTGACTCAACGTGGGTGCCTGATAGGAGAGAGGAGGAGGAGGAGGAGGAGGAGGAGGAGGAGGAGGCGGCGGCACATCACCAACGAGGCAGGATGCCCTCCAGGGGCCAGCCTAAGGGCAGCACATTGACTGCATCACACCCCAAAGCTCCACATGTGCAGGGCGCTGCAGTCTCTGCGCGTTATTCAAAAAGTTCTTTGGTGTGGGCCTTTTTTGAGACGAGTGCATCAGATCGCACCGCTGCTATTTGCAACATATGTCTCAAGCGTATCTCGCGTGGCCAAAACATCTCCCGCTTGGGTACCACATGCTTGACCAGACATATGTTGACCTGCCATGCAGTTCGTTGGCAAGTGTATCTAAAAGACCCACACCAAAGAACAAAGAGGATCTCTCCTTGCTCCTCATCAGCTGAGATTTCCAACCCCACTAGACCTTCAGTCCTCTCTGAGACCTGCAGTGAGAGGAATGAAGGTGTAGAATTAGGTGTGTCACAGCCAAGTACTTGTGGGCAATCTGCTTTTGGTACACCGACGTCAGATTGTACCAGGCAAATTTCCCTGCCCCAGCTGCTGCACCGCCGAAAGAAGTTTGCTCCCAGCCATCCACATGCCCAGCGGTTGAATACTAGCTTGGCAAAATTGCTAGCACTTCAACTGCTGCCTTTTCAGTTGGTAGACTCTGCCCCCTTCCGTGAGTTTGTGGAATGTGCAGTTCCTCAGTGGCAGGTACCCAAACGCCACTTTTTCTCACGGAAGGCGATTCCGGCTCTCTACCGGCATGTGGAAGGCAATGTCCATGCCTCGCTGGACAGGGCGGTCAGCGGTAAGGTGCATATTACCGCTGACTCATGGTCCAGCAGGCATGGACAGGGACGTTACCTAAGTTTCACGGCGCATTGGGTGACTCTGCTGGCAGCTGGGAAGGATGCAGGACAAGGTGCAGTAGTGTTGGAGGTTGTTCCGCCACCACGCCTCCAAAATGCTGATTGTGACACACCTCTCTCCTCCACCCCCTCCTCTTCTTCTTTCTCCATGGCCTCTTCCTCGGAACCAGCGGTGCTCCGTAGGCGTTCAAGGGGCTACGCAAGTACGCAGGCCAAAAGATGCCATGCGGTGCTTGAGCTGGTGTGCTTGGGGGACAGGAGCCACACTGGGGCAGAGGTTCTGTCAGCTCTGCAGGGGCAGGTTCAGAGGTGGTTGACGCCACGCCAACTTAAGGCAGGAATGGTGGTTTGCGACAATGGCACCAACCTCCTCTCTGCCCTCCGACAGGGACAAATGACCCATGTGCCCTGTTTGGCTCACGTCCTTAACTTGGTGGTGCAGCGGTTCTTGGGCAGGTACCCGGGCTTACAGGATGTCCTGAGGCAGGCCAGGAAAGTCTGTGTGCATTTCCGCCGGTCATATAATGCCAGTGCTCGGCTGACGGACCTCCAAAAGGAGTTTAACCTGCCCAAGAACCGCCTAATCTGTGACATGCCCACCAGGTGGAACTCAACGTTGGCCATGCTGCAGCGGCTGCACACGCAGCAGAGGGCCATCAATGAGTACCTGTGCGACTATGGCACCAGGACAGGGTCAGGGGAGCTTGGTTTTTTGTCCCCACGCCAGTGGGCCATGATCAGGGATGCATGCACTGTCCTGTCACCATTCGAGGAGGCCACGAGGATGGTGAGCAGTGACAGTGCATGCATCAGTGACACTGTCCCCCTTGTCCACCTGTTGGAGCACACGCTGCGTGGAATAATGGACAGGGCACTTGAGGCAGAACAGAGGCAGGAAGAGGAGGACTTCCTTAGCTCTCAAGGCCCCCTTTATCCAGACAGTGTTCCTGAGTGCCCGCCGATCACACAGGAAGAGGACGAGGAGGAAGAGGAGGAGGAGGAAGATTGTGTCAGTATGGAGGTGGAGCCTGGCACTCAGCATCAGCAGCAGTCTTTAAGGGATCAGTCCCAAGAAACACATGGACTTGTACGTGGCTGGGAGGAGGTGGCTGCGGACCATGTCGTTCTTAGTGACCCAGAGGACTCCGGACCGAATGCCTCAGCAAACCTACGCTGCATGGCCTCCCTGATCCTGCAAAGCCTGCGTAAGGATCCTCGTATTCGTGGTATCAAGGAGAAGGACCAATACTGGCTGGCAACCCTCCTTGATCCACGTTACAAGGGTAAGGTTGCGGACCTTATCTTGCCATCGCAGAGGGAGCAGAGTATGAAACATCTTCGGGAGGCCTTGCAGAAAGGTCTGTGCAACACGTTCCCAGAGACTGGGAGGTTACAAACTCCTGTTTCTGGACAACGTGTTGCTGAGGCTTCGGTCAGTCAAAGAAGGAGCGGTGGAGAAGGTGGCCGTCTGACCGATGCGTTCAGACAATTTTTTGGTCCGCAGCCCCAAGGTATGATCGGTTCCAGCAACCATCGCCAGCGTCTGTTTTACATGGTGCAGGAATACCTAGGGGCAAGATCAGACTTGGACACCTTTCCCACCGAAAATCCTCTGGGTTACTGGGTCTTGAGGATGGATCACTGGCCAGAGCTTGCACAGTATGCAATTGAGCTACTGGCCTGTCCTGCATCCAGCGTTCTTTCGGAACGCACATTCAGTGCTGCTGGAGGCGTGGTAACCGATCACAGGGTGCGTCTGTCCACCGACTCGGTCGATCGGCTGACCTTCATAAAAATGAATGAGTCTTGGATCACCACCAGCTACCAAGCACCTGATGCTGATGTAACCGAATAATTTTTTTTGAAATCTCAGATCCCTTCAAAGACTGCCTATGCTGATGCTGAGTGACTATCCCTGAGTAATTATCCTCTTCCTCCTCAATCATCACGCTGATAGCTTGTAAGAACATTTTTGGTTCTGGGCGCCACCACCAGTGCCTAAGGCACAATTTTTCAGCCCCTGTTTAACAGGGGCGTGTAATTACAATTTTTGATGTAATACTTTGCAGCAGGGCTCGTTCCTGCATTCCAACTAGAGTGTCTGTGAGGGGTTGCAGTGTTGTGGCACCAGCACCAGTGCCTAAGGCCCAATTTTTCTGCCCCTGTCTAACAGGGGCGTGTAATTACAATTTTTGATGCAATACTTTGCAGCAGGGCTCGTTCCTGCGTTCCAACTAGAGTGTCTGTGAGGGGTTGCAGTGTTGTGGCACCAGCACCAGTGCCTAAGGCCCAATTTTTCTGCCCCTGTCTAACAGGGGCGTGTAATTACAATTTTTGATGCAATACTTTGCAGCAGGGCTCGTTCCTGCGTTCCAACTAGAGTGTCTGTGAGGGGTTGCAGTGTTGTGGCACCAGAACCAGTGCCTAAGGCCCAATTTTTCTGCCCCTGTCTAACAGGGGCGTGTAATTACAATTTTTGAAGCAATACTTTGCAGCAGGGCTCGTTCCTGCGTTCCAACTAGAGTGTCTGTGAGGGGTTGCAGTGTTGTGGCACCAGCACCAGTGCCTAAGGCCTAATTTTTCAGCTCCTGTTCAACAGGGGCATGTAATTACAATTCTTGATCTAATATTTCACAGCAGGGCCCTGTGAGGGCTTACAGTGTTGTGGCCACAGCAACACCTAAGGCCCAAATTTCTGCTGAGTATATAGGGCAGGACCCTACTTTCAAACATCTAACTTACAAACGACTCCTACTTGCAAACGGAAGGAGACAACAGGAAGTGAGATGAAATCTACCCCTAGGAAGGGAAATTCTCTCCTGTAAGAGTTAATATGGGAAAACAATTTCTCCTTTCCACTGATGCTTTCCAATCCTTGTTCCACAAAAAAACCCAAATTTTCAAAAAACATTTTTCATTGGGACAAAAAAGTGAGGTGAAATCTTCTGAAGAGGAGGAAAGACAGCAAAACAAATGTCACAGGGGTGATAACCCTTCCCTATGTTTTCCAAAAAGCTTAGAAAAGATTTTTTGGCTGGAGCTAAACACGCTAAAAATGTTCAAAATTACAAACAGATTCTACTTAACAACAAACCTACAGTCCCTGTCTTGTTTGCACCGCCTGTATACTGCTGTTCAGAGTATATAGGGCCTGGTGGCCCCACACCTTTCCTTATTTTAATTTGGGTGCGGGGTTCCCCTTAATATCCATACAAGACCCAAAGGGCCTGGTAATGGACTGGGGGGTACCCATGCCGTTTGTCTCACTGATTTTCATCCATATTGCCATGACCCGACATGACATTAAACCCGCAAGCAGTTTTAAATGAGATTTTTTCCTTTAAAAATGACATTTGGTGCAGGGACTGTTCTAAACATGGGAAACACGCGTCACTTTACAAGCTATACTAGTCTTCAAAATACACATTTTATTCTGCACGCCTGCAAGGCATTAAATAAAAAAACACACCCCCCCCCCAACAAAAAAATCCTTTAAAAGCTGAATTTCAGGGACCATTGAATTCAGCTGGTGAATAGGTAAGAGTGTTCACATGTCAACCTGTGCCTTCAATTTTGAATTTACCAGTTGCAATCCCAGGAATAAGGATGAGCTCGGGCATGTTCGCACTCTCCACCTGCAGAGCCCGCCAGGAAGTCGGCACAGCGCTGCGCTAATCACAGGCAGTGAGACATTTCCCGATCTTTGCAGCTGCACATAGGGAAAATGTCTCACTGCGATTAGCGCAGCGCTGTGCCGACTTCCTGGCGGGCTCTGCAGGTGGAGTGTGTGAACATGCCCGAGCCCATCCTTATTCCAATCAATTTGTAAATAAAGTCAAATAGTTTCCGAATAAATCTATTTCACACAAAAGAAAATCTATTTGCATCTGTGTGTAATCTTGCATAAAAATTAGCTCTCGCGCATGGTCTCAGGGCCGGCTGCCAGACTGGAAATGCATCTTCACATCTGCAGAAAGACGTTCGCATTCACCTGGAAGTACTACTGCAACTCTGGGAATTTTTTTTGAGCGAACATGGCAAGGTCCCTGTTTAGTAAGGAGGAGTTGTGCTGATTTACAAGGTAAGTGTATATATATATATATATATATATTCGCATTTTGTAAAGCGCTGCAACAACTGATGGCCCTATATAAATACTGTATATTAATAATAAAGATATATACATAATTATATTATACACACAGACGCGCTGTCCCGCCACAGTACATGTGATGGGGTGGCATAATCATGTACATCAAACTTGCTCATTGAGTTTCTTAACAAATAAGTATGTTTTTTCAAAAGAAATAAGCCTAATAAGATTAAAAATCCAGTCGGATAGAGTGGGAGGATAGGAGTAGGCCCACTTGAGGACAATTTGTCTGCGTACCACAAAAAGAGCACAAAGAACAGTATTAGAAATAGGAGGAGTATAAAAGTAGAATCAAGATAGCCCAATGGGCATATAAGTGGTTGGACTTGAATGTTTAGATCAAAAAGCCCATTGAGTGTACCAACCACCTCCTCCCAATATCTCTGAAGTTTGGAGTGTAAACTTTTACACTTTACACTTTAATTCAGTCATAGCTAGACCCTTCATCTTTCTTCCAGTTCCTTCAGTGTTAGTACTTCACAGAGACAGGGCTTAGGGAAGTCATTGTCTTCTTACACCTCAAAAGACACCCTCTGCATTGCATTTATCTGAAGTAAAATTTTGTATTGAGCTTCTGTGTCTTAATCACTTTAGGTCCAGGCCTATTCTGACACTTTTCACATATATGTACTAGGGATGCACCGAATGGGTTTTTTGGTGCCGAAACCGATACCGAAAATAAATCTTCCTTGATCCCGAAAACCGAAACCGATACCGAAACAGCATTGAAACCGAAATAGGCTTTTTTTTTTTTTTTTATGAAATAAAATGCAGGAACTAGTGCGCAAAACCACAACCTAAATAGATAAAAGATAGTACCAGATGAGAAGCTGCCAACATAGATCAGTGTACTCACACAACCCTGACAGACAAGTATTCAAATATGGTAAATATGTGGCGCTAATCCATCCTTGTGTACCAGTTCCAAATACGGGAAAACCACAAAATGCTGCAACAATATATAAATAAATATAACTTCCTCTTACAAGTGCAGTGTGCATATATGATAGCAATACCCTATGATGACCAGTGCATCAAAATATTATATTATGATTCCTCGTGCTCATAAACATACAAAATATATTAAAGTGCTCCGTGCAAAATGCAACTCCTGTTGCGATTATTAAAGCAAAAATTAAAAAGTGACACAATGTGCAAAATTACCATAAAGTGCATACGTGTGACTGAAGATGCAACTATGAATTCAATAATTCATTAATTAGCCATAAATCCAAAAAAATATATCCAAAAAAATATGGTGCATCAAAATATTATAGTATGATTCCTCGTGCTCATAAACATACAAAATATATTAAAGTGCTCCTTGCAAAATGCAACTCCTGTTGCAATTAATAAAACAAAAATACAAAGTGACACAATGTACAAAATTATCATAAATGCATATGTGCGACTGAAGATGCGACTAAGAGCCCCACATCCACATATAAGCAATACAGTACATTTAAAGTGACAGTTGTGCAATAAAGTCCACAAAGACGCTGTTTCATGCAATGTGACTCGTAATGTCCGCAAAGGAAAGTCTATTGAAAAGTGCAAATAAAGGTGACGGGGGGGCATGTCCTGACCATGGAGGAGTGAGGTTGTGTCTTGCCTCAGCTCCGCTCCACCGCCGCACTAACCAGCGAAAAACAGGGGGTAAATCGCCGTTCCAGACTCCCCACATGTCACAACGGCTCAGGCAACCCACACAGCCGGCAAAGACCGATCGATCAAGACAGGGACAGCTTGATTATTACTTTTCAGGGACCCGAGGACAAGGCCGCGAGCCATCCAAGATGGCGCCGCCCGGGAAGGCCCAGAAAGCAAGCAAATCCTCCCAGCCAGCTGCAGCCACAGCACGGACACTGAAGGGAACAAACTCCCCAGCATCCCCGGTTCCATCCCCAGGGTCGGTGAGTGATTCTGCCCCCTGTGCCTCCCCAGCTTCTCTAGGAGGCCGCTCTGAGATCTCTGACTATCTCAGTGATGAAGACATTCGGCGCCATATTATGTCCCTGCCCACCAAAGAGGACTTGGAGCGCTTCACAAGCAGGGTGGAAAAAGCCTTCACTGAGGATATAGCCCAATTGAAAACTGACACCACACACCTGGGTAATAGAGTGGAATCTATAGAAGAAAAACTGGAGGAGGCTCTCCCCACTATTGCGCTGCTGCAATCACAATGCCAAATACAAAGCCAGCAGATTGAAAACTTGCTTTGCCAACTGGATGACGCTGAAAATCGCAGCAGGAGAGCCAACATAAGGATCCGAGGTCTGCCTGAAGCCACAGCTTCAAGAGATATTATCCCCACACTGACAGACATCTTCAGGGATATACTGGGCCTATCAGCAACTACACCAATAGAAATTGATAGGGCACATAGAGCCCTAAGACCTCCATCTCAAGACGTGGACAATCCCAGGGACATCATTTGCAAACTCCACAAATATAATCTAAAAGACCGCATCATGCAAAAAATGCGTGGTAAACCATTCTATGATTTTGATGGCGCGCACTTATTTTTTTATCAAGACATCTCCAGGCGTACCCTCATGCAACGCAGAGCTCTGCGTCCACTCCTGAATGCCATTCAAGAGGCTGGTCTGCCGTACCGCTGGGGCTTCCCTTTCTTCTTACAAGTGACTAAAAATGGACGTCAAGTCACATTGCGTAATAAGGATGATCGCCCAAACTTCCTTTCCACTCTTGACCTAGATCCAGTGGACTTTCCGGATTGGAGAAACACATTTGATGCTCCCAGGACTCAATTACCCTCTCAATGGTCAACAGTCTCCCACAAGAACCGCAGAAGAGACAGACAACACCAGAATCAAGATCCTGAGGCGGGGCCCTCCACCACACGAGATTAATGCCGCAGTCCACATGTGATACCTTGACAACTATGGATGACTTTTACATTTTCTATGCAGCCATTATGTGATTCCCTGATGACTACGGGTGAACTACACATTTACCATAAAAGAACCACACCCACATTCTGAGACATTCCCCTCTCTCTTCCAATTTGACAAGCAAAGCGGGCTACTTACATGCAAGCCTTCAGATTAACCACGATCACTAACTACAATCAACAAATGAGGGACCCTAGCTGGCAAAGCTCAGGACTCAGATGACCCCACGCGAAAACCACCCTCCTGATATTATTGTCTCACCTATCTTACCTAGGCCCCATATAATGAAAGGCTGCATTTGCTCACCCAGAATGACTCCCCCTGTTCAAAACCACAACTTAATGATGCGGTGGACGGAGACGGCACCCCATGTCTCCCCCCCGTGTTTAGGTTCACGTCTCCCCATGTAGGCCACCCCTTGTTGGGTATTGCCCCTAGTTGGGACATTAGTTTAAGGTCTGAGGCCTCCTCTGTTGTTGGGGCAGACCTCATACCTCACATGCAGAAACTCTTCTCATTAACACTGTTACTCATAAGTTGTACTGTTTTGTATGTTTTAACGGTAATCTCTTTGTGCTTTCTTTTCCTTTACTTTTCTGACTTCCTCCACCCTCTCCCTACCCCACCCCCTTCTTCACAGGAGCAATACATCACTGGGGGCTCCGCGTCGGACGGGCTCGGCCACGCGACATACGTCCAACCATCTGACCCATCATGTCTACACTAAAGGTAATATCCTATAATATAAGAGGCTTATGCTCCCCTGGGAAGAGGAGCAAATTATGGTGGGAACTCAAAAAACTGAAGGCACAAATAGTTTTCTTACAGGAAACCCATTTTACCCATACCTCCTTACCTAGACTTCCAACCCATTTATATAACCAATGGTTCCACAGCACTTCCCCTACTTCCAAATCTAAAGGAACTACAATAGCGATCCATAAAACATGCCCTTTTCAACTCTTGAACAGTAAAATAGACCCACAAGGTCGATACGTTTTCCTGAAAGGTACCATAGCAGAACGCAAATACACATTCGCCTCGATATATGCTCCCAACTCAAATCAAATTTCCTTCATAGATAAGGCCCTTGAACTTTTGACAGAGTTTAAGGAAGGATTTGTTGTCCTTGGAGGAGACTTCAACGTCAGCCCAGACCCTTCCATTGACACCTCCAACACTAGCCACACTCACTCTTACGCCTTTCTAAAACATTTCCGTAAGTCCTTTCAATCACACATGCTTGTTGATAGCTGGAGGACCCTACATCCTGCAGAGAGGGACTTCAGCTATTATTCGGCAATACACAATGTCTATACTCGTATAGGCCAAATATATGTTGATCGGCCGGCGCTGGAGCTCCTACAGTCAGCATTCATTGGGAACATCACAATATCGCACCATGCACCGGTAGGTGTGACTCTCAAGCTCCCGTCTGGCTCTCGTGGGGCATGGACGTGGAGATTAAATGAAAATTTGCTGGATGATGCGGCTGTGGGGGCTGGAGTGTCGGAAGCCATCACAAATTATTTTAAAGAGAATACCACTAACGATGTTAAAGAAAGCATAGTATGGGAAGGCCATAAGGCTGTAATAAGAGGAGAGCTAATATCTCTAGGGGCCAAACTTAAAGAGATGCTCCAGGCAGACTTCACAAGAGTACTGACTGCCCTTCAAGAAGCAGAACTGAAACATAAACAAAATGAGAGCCCTGAGGCATTACAGAGGTTAACTGACCTACGAAACTTGTTGTCACGTCTACTAGATAGACAGACTCGTAAGCAAGCCAGACGTCTTTCACACAAATATTATGAACATGGAAATAGGTGTGGGCGCATGCTCGCTAGAGCTCTTCGCAAGAAACAAGCTCAGACTTATGTCCACAAACTACGCTCCTCAAATGGAGACATTTCGGTCCGGTCCTCTGGAATTGCATCAGGGTTCCAAGAATATTATACTCAACTTTATAACCTGACCCCTGACCACCCTTTAGATGCCCAGACAAATAGAACTACAGCCATACGAGACTACCTGGCTTCAGCCGGTGTTCCACCCTTAAACGAAGATCAATGCACAGAACTAGAACTACCAATATCACCAGAAGAGATAGAGTTAACAGTGAAATCCTTGCCCAATGGGAAAAGCCCAGGACCGGACGGCTTCACGGGGACATATTATAAAACATTCCTACATCTTTTAAGTCCCCACATGTGCAGATATTTCAATACCATTGCGGAAGGGAATCCTATCCCCACTGAGGCGCTTCTAGCACATATAACAGTGCTACCCAAAGAGGGCAAAGACCCGATGCTACCCCAAAGCTGCCGGCCCATATCCCTTCTTAATGTTGATATTAAGATCATGGCGAAGGTATTAGCAAACAGACTTGGAAACCTTATACCCAATGTAGTCCACCCAGATCAAACAGGGTTCATTAAAGGGAGAGAGGCAAGAGACAACTCAGTTAGAGCCATCCAACTTATACACTGGGCACGTACCCGCCCACACTTAAAACCTTACGTAATTCTCTCTACTGACGACGAGAAGGCTTTCGACCGGGTTGATTGGACATTTCTTAAAATGGTATTAGAGACTCTAGGACTTAAAACACGCATGCTATCCTTGATTCTAGCTCTTTATTCCACTCCCTGTGCACAAGTAAAAGTGAATGGAATTCTATCCTCTCAATTCCCGATTCGGAATGGCACGAGACAGGGGTGCCCACTTTCCCCTCTCCTCTTCGCTCTAGCTCTTGAACAGTTATTATGCACTGTCAGAACGAATATAAATATAAAGGGCCTAAAGGTTGGAACAACTGAACACAAACTGTCTGCCTATGCAGATGATGTTCTATTTCATCTATCAGAACCCCTGACCTCGCTGCCAAACCTGATGAAGGAACTAAACAAATTCGGATCATTATCAAACTTTAAAATTAATTTCTCCAAATCAGAAATTTTGCCTGTTCACTTGCCTCCCTCCCTGATGAGTAACTTACAAAATGCCTTCCCCTTTACCTGGGCCAAATCCTCAATTAGATACCTAGGAATACAACTGACAGACAGCTATGATACCCTATACGCCACAAATTTCCCCCCACTCCTTAATATAATTAAAAAAGTCCTTTCACAGTGGACTAAGACTGCTTTCACATGGATAGGACGTGTCAATATAATCAAAATGAATATTTTACCCCGCATCCTTTTTTACTTACAAATGATCCCCATACCCTTACCGAACAAGTTTTTTCCCAGATTAATAGTATACTTTCGGGTTTCGTATGGAACACACAGAAATCTAGAATAGCTTTGAGAGTGTTGAAGCGATCTAAAATGACGGGGGGACTGGGAATTCCTGACATATTGAAATACCATAGAGCTATAGTCCTTCAGAGAATTCTCAGTTGGCGCTTCCACACCCAGTCCAAGCTTTGGGTCTCCTTGGAAAAGTGGCTAGCGGGCAGGAACCTGGCTTATGCGCCATGGCTGCCCAGAGAGTACAGGGGACTGTCAGAAGATACTTCCCCCTTGACACTCCACGCACTCTCCACTTGGGACAAATTAAACTCAATTCTAAATCTGTCTCCTCCTATGTCACCACTAGCTCCATTAGGGGGATTCCTATGGTTCCCACCAGGAGAACAAATGGCCTTCTTTGGTCCTTGGTTGGATGATGGTAATGCCAGCTGTGGGAAACTAATGCATGAAGGTAAATTAATGGACTTTGAATCTTTACAAAATAGACACGGGGGCTCCAGAATGAACTTCTGGAGGTATAGGCAGCTCCATCACTTCTTCGAGATAAATGGGAATTCAATTAGAGACCTTTCCACTCTCACAAGCTTTGAAAAGATTTTCATAGAAGAAGATCCAATCCCTCACATGGTCTCGGAAATGTACCGTTTATTAAGTAATGCTACCGACAATCTTAGGCCAACCTATATAAGGGCATGGGAAAAGGACTTAAAGATGGACCTCTCCCCAACTCAACTGACACACCTTTACCATCTAACCCACTCGAGCTCCATAGAATCCAAATCCCAAGAAACTAATTACAAAATTTTATCACGATGGTACCGAGTACCGGCTGACTTAGCTCGCATCTACCCCTTGGCATCAGACCTATGCTGGAGAGAGTGTGGACAAAAGGGTACACTCCTCCACATTTGGTGGGAATGCCCACTGATCCAATCATATTGGAGTGAAATTAAAAACCTAATAAAAGAGATCCTAGATCTTGACATCCCCATGTCACCTGCATACTTCCTCCTACATATCCCACAAATGCCAATCAGTAGATACAGAAAATGCATATTGCCACATCTCCTAAACGCAGCCAGACGCCTCGTCCCGATATATTGGAAACAAACCAAGACCCCTTCAAAAACAGACTGGATAAAGAAAGTGAATGACATTAGAGAAGCTGAACACTGGGTAGCGACCTGTAAGGGGAAAGTAGAAAGATTTGAAATTATATGGACCCCCTGGAAAGAATATATGTCCGAACCTGATCATGAAAATTCCAGTTTAGACATAGCCCTGCTAGAGCTGGCAGAACCTTCCATAAGATCTCGCCTTAATGTTAATAATACCACATAAAGAATGAGACCCACATCAAATACTGAAAGGACCTGCCGTGGTTGGGGCCCGTTCGGGGCGGAATTCTGAGACTTTTCCAGAACATAAGGTATGCTCCTCACCTACCTTCCCCACTTTCCCCACCTACCCTCCCCCTCCCCCACTCCAATTCTTTATCTATTCCTTTCTCTCTCTCTTTCACTTCTCTTCTCTTACTAATTATGATTTATAGAGCATGCAATACCCTCTCGCCCATAGACTGGATAATAACTGTATTATACACTGCAGCAGCTAGAAATAAGACAACAGTGGCCAACCACAAGAGGGTGGGCCCGGCTCCTCTAAAACCTGTCGGGGCGGGGGGGTCGTGTCTCGCACTCCGGAAAATGGGAATCGGGGGGAGGTGCTTCCGCCGATATGGCGGTCCGGGGGAGGTTGTTGGAGGCAGAAGGCCCCCCTCTCCCCGGGCAGTCGTTGGGGGGGGGTGCTCCCTTTACCCACCCGAGCAGCCAGCACCCTGGATGAGGGAGGACCGTCACCGGACGGGACTTGCTCCCCGGGGACGTTTGGACTCAATAAGATGTTTAAAAGCCACAAAAATTGTGATCTAATCTTACTTGAGATATGGTCGGTTGCAAAAGCATGTGTCATTATAAACCTTCTCTGGGCTATGCTAATACATGTTTACTCTATGTAATGTTTTTCACTGAAATGTTCTTAAAAATAAAGATTTTACAAAAAAAAAAAAAAAAAATTAAAAATAGTGACCAAACCAAAAAGGATTTGGAATGGTCCTTTTTGACCACTTTCTCTTCCCATTTTTGGTGGGTAAATAAGATAATTCAAAAACACTGGCAGGTTCTAAAGTGCGATAAGGTTCTGGGCCCGGAGCTCCCTGATCATCCCAAAGTTCTGTACAGAAGAAATCAAAATCTAAAGGACCTTTTGGCACCCAATGTTATTGACCCTCCCCCGAAGGTACAAATGTTTGGCCATTTGAAAGGCTTTTTTCCTTGCAAAGGCTGTGCGGTCTGTAGATCGTCACAAACCTTGAAAAGTTTTACTTTTACATCATTTGTTACTTCTAAGACCTACCATATCAAGGACTTCATCACATGTGGAACTATAGGGGTAATATACCTCCTTAGTTGCCCATGTGGGTTCCAGTACATCAACCACCCGTGCCCTTAGAATCAGAATAGACGAACACTTGTCCAACATCAGGAGAGGATTTATTGGACATAGTGTTTCGTGGCATTTTCGCTAAGTTCATAATCGAGATCTGTCCCTCCTAAAAGTCATTGCCATCGAGAAATATACCCCTCACTGGAGGGGAAATAAAACGCCATATCTCGCGTAGAGAAACTCGATGGATATTTGAATGCAGTGCTACAGCCCCTGGGGCCTCAACATCGAGAGGGACATAAACTGCTATATAAATAATAGTTAAGGGGGGAAGCAGATGTCCCCTTGTTTTGAGGCATTTTTTACGTACGATTTCAAATAGATCCGAATGGGGCTGCTAACACTGCCACTATCCTCCAGTACAATATTTTTAATTGAAGTTTCAGCATCCCACCTTCCTTGCACGGAATTGGTAGGATATATGTCTGTGTGCTGCACCTTCCTATAACATGTTCCTGTGAGCGGCTGTAGCACATAATCATATGTCAGGGAACCATTGTCTCCTTCCTTTTCTGTAATAAAGGAATTATATTAGTAGTTTTTGGTTGCATGGGGATTGTTGGATTTTTGGGACAATCCGAATGGGGCTGCTAACACTGCCACTATCCTCCAGTACAATATTTTTAATTGAAGTTTCAGCATCCCACCTTCCTTGCACGGAATTGGTTGGACATATGTCTGTGTGCTGCACCTGCCTATAACTTGTTCCTGTGAGCGGCTATAGCACATAATCATATGTCAGGGAACCATTGTCTCCTTCCTTTCCTGTAGCAAAGGAATTATATTAGTAATTTTTGGTTGCATTGTTGGATTTTTGGGACAATTAATTTTAACACATATTCAGATGTTGTCCCTATTTCATAGTAAATTTCTTTGGATGACTTTGGCTCATAGACATGGGTTAAGGAATTTATAAATAGTTTTCCTGTTTTGTTGGTTTTAGAATAAAGTAAATAATAATTTTTATATGTTTACCTATTTCTTTCTATCAGCTTGTTTCCATGATAAATGTCAGATTTATATATGGTGATATATTTTCCAGTGGGGCAAATTCTATAGTGAATGCTTCACTGGAAAATGCTATATTCGCTATGTTCTAGCAATAGGACTCTGAATATATCGCTTTGGTTGTAACATATTATGGTTTATGAAATTATATACACTATTTGTGATGTGCTTTAGCTAGTACATACTAATTTTTTGGCTGACAAGGAGGATGGTTGGTTTCATGTCCATGCACATAGTGGGCTGTGCAGGATGTGATCCCAAATCCATTTCCTGTGTCAACGATGCACTGAGGTATTTAAAGGTGTGGTGGCCATAGCCTCCTCTCCCAGTCGATGCCTGTTTAGGAGAAACGTACGTTGGGTGGAGCCAGAGGACCTGACGTCACCACACTCTCAGCTGATCGGCTTCAGCTTCGGCTGTGTTTTTTAATTGCTACGGTGTTTTACCATGCCAATGCTTTGATGTCAGTTGTCCATTCATGGATTAAAGCATTTTAAACTACTCCACAATGAAGCGCTTCTTTTTCTTTTAAATTATACTATTTTCTGCTACGAGTGGTCTTGCTGGAGCAGCTAATGGAGGAGAGCGTTCCTGGTTGCTGCCTCTGAAATTTCAACTACCAGGCGTGGAGGGAAGTCTGTCTCTACTCAAAGACCAGCTGTTCCTGACTCCGAGAGGAGTTTGTTCAGGCTCTTATGATCTCTGTGGTGGGGATCCATCAAATCTGGTAAGCAGCCCCCATCATTTTCCATCATTTACCATCATTTTCCATATGAACTATAATTTTTTCATTCCTTTATATTCATATTATTATTTGAGTAGCGCACTGAACTTTTTTCTTTATACTGTATAAAACCTCATGTTCAAGGTTTTTTAGTTGCAGCACTCAGGATTATTTATGTTTCATATATTTGCGATTTTGTGTGTTTTTTGTGCACTTTTAAAATAGATTTTCACTAATTTAAATTTCACATTGGTTTATCACAGTTGGGGGTAGCGCGGGAAGTTTACCATATATTGTCCCTTAGAATCATACTTACCTAGGTAGATGCAGCCTCAGTTTGAAGCTTCATCTTTCCCCCCTGCCGGCTCTAAGACTGAGAACAGCGATCAAACACTGCCAATCACTCGGTTCTCAGAGTTCTGTGAGCAGAGAGCTGCTGTTAGTCACCGCTGTCTGCTCTGCCCCCTCACTGTAGCTCTGCGCTGTGGAGGGGGCGGCAGTGGCCGTCTCAGGCTCTCAGGGACTTGCCGAGAGGCTGAGCCAGATGTCAGTCCAGGCATGTGGGCAGATCATATGGTCGCGGTCTTTCCCGAACCTGGACCGGCTCTGTGACGTCAGCCGACAATGGGCCACTGTCTGCTGAAAATGGGTCACAGGCCTGCAGAACGAACTGCACTCCTGTGATGCACAGGAAAAGTACAGGCAAACAAGCTTTCCTCATACTTCTCCTTTAAACTCAGGGTGAGATTTGCAGCCATATAACTGTAGATTTCAGATCTCTTTGGCTGAAAATAGTTGTTAGTTTTTGACAACAAGGATCCTTCTACTTGGTGAGTTTTTCAAAGTATGCACATATTGTCCGTACACGTGGCTTACTGATTTCAAAGAGAACCATTTTCACTTTGTCCTTCCTATAAGTCTGCAAACAAGACAAACATTCCACTCTTTCACAGTCCAATGTAAATATAAAGGATGAATTTTGTAGATAACGCATTAATATTTTTGCTTTAGTTTCCACCCTGAAGGTTTACTTCCTTTCTTGTTGTGCGTCTACGGAAGACAAAAATTATGCTGCATATTTTGAGGAAACATACACAGTGGATCATATTTCCCTTTTCTTCACGTGATATTCACAAGTCATTCGTGACTTTTCTTCCTGCAATAAAAGCAACCTTTGTAGCCTGAGAGAGCAAACACCATTGTGCATTTTCAGTAAGTACACATTTTAGGATTGTTTTGTTACATTTTCATGATTTAAATCTGGCAATTATTTAAATGTGACATTGATTTAAATGTGACTTTCTCAATATTCCAGTATTGTATGGTATTGCTTTGTACACAGATGTGCAGAAACAAGGTAGTTCTCCTATAGCATGCTGTGCAATCAGCACCCATAGGGCTTTTTCACATGGGCGTCCAGAGGACAGTACAAACAGGTGGTTGTTGAGCAGTGGTTTTCCCCACTTTGATTCTACTATTGCAACCAGACAAGACTGTACCCATAGGCTTGCGCACAGCGTGTGCTGGGTGTGCCTGGGCACACCCTAATCAACCCATGCACATTAGCATTATCGCTTTGTTTGCCAATGGGAAGATAGGAAAAATCTTCCTCTTACTGGCTCTGCCATAAGAGAAGTGCTTATGCACTTCTCTTTCACTGTGTCGGCAGGGAGATCAATGTGCCAGTGCCATATATATGTACACACACACACGCACAAGTGTTTTTGAGCTTTAGGGTGCACACCTATGACTGTACTCAAGCCACGGCTGCAATGCTTTTTTTCATGGCAATTTTAACTTGCCTTGCAGAGTTTCACAGTCAGCCCCTTGGGATTAAAAAAATAAATAGACATTCAGGCAGCAGTGTCAGGGAAATTTGGCTGTACACTATGCGCACACCATATCTCCTGTGCTCCTAAGCACACATTTCGTCTAATGATATAATGCATCTCACTTATAGCTCTATTTCCCGTATATACCCAAGTAAACAGACATCACCATAGCTTACGTTCTCAGCCCCATCAGCATGACTGCCTTGCCGAGCAGTCCACTTGCTTTTTATTCCAACATCACAAAAGCTATGAAAAACAGGAAGCGATGGCCACAATAGCCAATCGCTTCCTCAATACAAAATGACATCACAGGAAATTACCAATTAAAGACATGACCAAATAAGGACATGACCACACAGCATGTGACTTTCAACACAGGAAATACAACAACCAATACAACAATGACTAGGGGAGTCATATGGGCATGTCTGGGCAGAGGCAGCGTGTACGATCTCCAGCCCCCTGTCTCTGATCACAGGAAGCCTGAGACTTTGAACACCTTTCCCGAC
Source organism: Aquarana catesbeiana (assembly GCF_042186555.1). Classification (NCBI taxonomy): domain Eukaryota; kingdom Metazoa; phylum Chordata; class Amphibia; order Anura; family Ranidae; genus Aquarana; species Aquarana catesbeiana. The sequence continues at coordinate 142,892,746 of NC_133324.1, read as the reverse complement.
CACAACGATTCAAAGAATCCCGTTCTTATCGCTTGTTCATGAATCCTTATTCAGAGAACAACGCATACCTGGACTATACTACTGTCTTTGTGGACGAGAGATTATCTGCAGGTGTATGCTCATGGCGCCACAAACATGTTGATCAGGCATACAGTGGCTACACAAGCGCACATCCGCTAAACCAACAATGTCTTTGCAGAGCGAACACACCCCCACTAGACGATCGTTCTGTGCATCGCACAGGGGCCCTTAGCTGGCGGACATATCCCCACTCCGCAAACACTTCTCTACATCCCCAAGGAGGTTTTCACTACCAAACGGATCTCAACCAGTCTGCCCCAGTCAGCTCTTTAGAGTGGGCTGCGGGAGTACTAACACTGGGAGACACTTATGACAATACATATTAAATAAATCTTCATAAAATTTCCACAACAAGCAGGATTACCCCCTTTTGAGGGGCACTGCTCCACTGCCCTCTGAAAGGCAATCCACTGCAGATTGCTTTCAGAGGGATGTATGCCACCCACTAACTGCCACCCACTAACTGCTCCTTTTTAAGCTGCAAAGGCAGCGGCTGAGGGTGTACACATTCTTTGCTGCAGTAGGAATTATACTTACTGTCACATTCGGCTTGCCACTTTGGCAGCATGGCCAACTGGACAGGCAAGTATTGAGTATTTACTTTGGAAAGAGATCTTATTTGCAGGTTTTTATTCTAGCAAAAGAGTTGCTTTAAAGTATTTAAAATTTAGTTGGAGTGTCAGGGGACAGAGGTCACCTAAAGTTTAATACAAACTTCCCAACCCTGGAACTTGAAGTGAGACACTTTGGGATATACATTGTAGTAAACATGTGGCATTCTCTTTCCTTGTACACACAAATCTCAGTCCTTGTACACTCTTAAATTATTATACTATGAGTGAGGCTCTCACAGACACATACCTAAGGGACCCTTACCTTGTAAAACAACTCACTCAGTTGAAAAAAGAATACAATTGGTTTGTGAATAGATAAAAAAAATATATATATATATATATATATATATATATATATATATATATATATATATATATATACACCTTTTTCTCTCTCTTTTTTTTATTTTAATATGTGATCACATAACCTCTGTTCTCAGCTGCATAAGGGGCTTGGGGAGGTGGGTGTGGCAGCACAAGTCTAACTAATTGAAGGACAGGCAGACTGTGCTCCCAGCACAGCCAGAAAACTGACCACGCTGGGATGGAGGTGCTCTCATCACTAGCATAGTCCGTTTGAAATAAGAAAGCAGGGGGACTGGCAGGATGCCCGGGTATTTAACACAAAGAAAGCAATGCAAAGAGAATAGGGCACTTTTTAACATAAGTCTGAGGTATAACAGACATATATCAGGAATATGAAATGTTGGATTAACCTACACTTTAAAGTAAGACTAAAAACAAAATTTAGAGCAAGGGAGGGTTCGAACCCTTGTAAATTGTTCTTTTGGGTCTCCACTGTATCCAAACCATAAAAAAAAGTTTGCCTTTAGTTATACTTTAAAAAAAGCTGTCATAAACCAAATGTGACCAGAACTGTGTGACTGCGACAGAGTGAACCCGACATAAATAGGTGAAAGTAAGTATATTAAGGTAAATGCATATACATGTGAACACACCACCAATACAAACAGAGTGAACAACCAAACAGTGATAATAAACCAACCAGAATATGTAGCAAAAGGGAGTACCAGAATCATAGTCAAGCCAGGCCAGGGTCATAAACAGGAGATCAGTAGATGGGAGGCCAGGAGTAAACAGACAAGATGGAAGGGATCGGGCTGCAGGGCAAAGATCCGGGATACAGGAACAGATATGACAGGTTCAGGATACAGGAATCAGGGTTCAGAATAACAGGTAAACAGCCTGCAGGTCAGGGCACAAGGACAATACCAGGGCAAGGTGTGTGTGCACTTGCCGGCTATTTATACAATAGCTGCTAACAAGGTCAGGTGAAGCCTGATTGCAGAAGGTAATACCTGCTCCACACTGCCAGGATCCCTCCGCTGGTGGACATCAGTACTGCGGTCAAAAGATGACATAATACCAGCAGGGAAAAGCTCTTCTGACAGCTCCAAACTGCCAGGAGACACCTACTGATGGGCCTCAGTACTGCACGCCAAATGATCAATATTACCAGCGGAGGAAACCTTTCCTGACAGTACCCCCCCTCGAAGGAGCGACCTCCGGATGCTCCAACTAGCCGTTGCTGGGGAAAGTCCATGGCATCAAGCCGGCACCGGGCAAAGTCACATCAGATTGGGCAATAAGTACATCAAACTGGATAGCAGGCACGGGAACCTCAAGTTGAGTAGCAGGCACATCGAGCTGGGCGGCAGGCACATCGAACTGGGCAACAGGCACATCAAGCTGGACAGCCGGCACGGGCACATCAAGCGGGGCAGCAGGCACAGGCACATCAAGCGGGGCAGCAGGCACAGGCACATCAAGCGGGGCAGCAGGCACATCAAGCGGGGCAGCAGGCACATCAAGTGGGGCAGCAGGCACATCAAGTGGGGCAGCAGGCATGGGCATATCAAGCGGGGCAGCGGGCACAGGCACATCAAGCGGGGCAGTGGGCAGAGGCACATCAAGCGGGGCAGCAGGCACATCAAGCTGGGAAACAGGCACTTCAAGCTGGGCAACAGGCACTTCAAGCTGGGCAACAGGCACGGGCACTTCAAGCTGGGCAACAGGCAAGAACACATCAAGCTGGGCAGCAGACAGAGGCTCATCAGGCTGGGCAGCAAACAGGAACACATCAAGCTGGGCAGCAGACAAAGGCTCATCAGGCTGGGCAGCAGACAGGAACACATTAGGCTGGGCAACAGACAGGATCACATCAGGCTGGAAAGCGGGCATATCAGGCTGGAAGGCAGGCACCAAGACATCAGGCTGGAAGCCAGGCACCAAGACATCAGGCTGGAAGGCAGGCAACGAGACATCAGGCTGGAAGGCAGGCACATCAGACTGGAATGCAGGCACATCAGACTGGAAAGCAGGCACATCAGACTGGAAGGCAGGCACATCAGACTGGAAGGCAGGCACCAGGACATCAGACTGGAAGGCAGGCACTGAGACATCAGACTGAAAAGCGGGCACATCAGACTGGAAAGCAGGCACATCAGACTGGAAGATAGCCACATCAGACTGGAAGGCAGGCAGATCAGACTGGAAGGCAGGCACCAGGACATCAGACCGGAAGGCAGGCACCAGGACATCAGACTGGAAGGCAGGCCCATCAGACTGAAAGGCAGGCACCGAGACATCAGATTGAAAGCGGGCACATCAGACTGGAAAGTGGGCATATCAGACTGGAAGGCGGGCACATCAGACTAGAAGGCAGGCACCAGGACATCAGACTGAAAGGCAGACACCGAGACATCAGATTGAAAGCGGGCACATCAGACTGGAAAGCGGGCATATCAGACTGGAAGGCGGGCACATCAGACTGGAAGGCAGGCATCGGGACATCAGACTGGAACTCTGGCTCTTCGGGCTGGAATGCTGGCTCTGGCTTCTCGGGCTGGAACACTAGCTTCTCAGGCTGGAACACTGGCACCTTGGGCTGGAACACTGGCATGGCGGGCTGGAACACTGGCACTGGAACTTCAAGCTGGGACAGATTGGTGGGTGTGGAGGCAGGTTGGGTTAATGGCAGGATCATTTTGGTAGGGAAAATCTTTTGTTTTTTCTTTGGCTTAGCCACTGAAGCTCTATAGGTGAGGGGTGCAGCAGACTGGAAAGGAGGATTGGGTTATGGCAGAGAAGAGGTAACAGTAGCTGGGGGAAGTTCCTGTGGGTTTGTAGGCAGGTGGGTTGAATGCAGGATAGGTACAGGGAGCAGAGACCGGATATGAGTATTTGGTTGGGAGCAGCATATACTGAGCTGCAACTGAGTTTGACATAGGTGATGGGGAAACATTTGGGTAGGCTGATGTTTGATGGCAGAGGTGGTTTGTTTGGCTGGAACCGATTGCACCGTGTCAGACCATGCTGAAAGTATAGGTTCAGAAATCGCCTGTGGGGTACAGGCTGAGTAGTGCTCACAAAAATCGGTAGGATCATCTTCAAAAAGCCATACTAGGGAAACAACCTGATTCATATCAAAAGGAGGCGTGAAATCATCATGGCCCTCTGGAATACAGGGCAGGGCCAGCTCAGTACAGATCTTGATCAAAGGCTGCACCTCCCCAAACAATATATAACCCTGATCAACCAGGGAGTGAGCCAAACGTATAGTTGCAAACAACTGGTCACTAGACCATCCTTTCAAAGCCTGGCGGCAATAATCACCACTTTCAGATGCCAGCAGAGAAAAATAAATAACCTCATCGGCATTCATGTTTGCAACCAAACTGAATCAAAATGGTTTCCCTGGAGGAGCTGCTACCCAAGATGGCCGCCTAGTAAACCAGACGGGCAGACATGCTGACATGCTGCTGAGACCGGAGACGCGGTGAGCTGGCGGACTGCGGGGAGCTGACACATAGCTGCAGTCTGTCCCATTAAATACGGACATCATATTAAAACAATAAAGAGGGAGGATCGCGGATTAAAGCCCTACCTGTGGAGTGCCGAGTAAGGGACCGGAGACCGGACCGCGGGAAGGCGCATAACCATACGGGTGACTGACGGGTCTGCACACGCAGACGGCAGATCCTGCAGTGACGGCTCGTTGGCGGGAGCGCGCAGCGCGGGAAGGTTCCAGGGCTCAAGCCGGCAGTGATCCAGGAGGAGCAGGAGATCTCAACATCTTGCCAAGTAAGACAAGGAGAATAGTACCAGACAAGATTATCAGTACGGGGAACTGGTAAGATGAATAAATGAGCCAGAATCGGAGCTATGTGGATATATTATACATGATACCTACAGCTGATATATAGGAAGTTTGTGGTAACCCTCATAGTTCAAAAGACTGACAATTCTGGTTGGATACTCTGCCTGTAATTATATGCTGGCTGATTATATGGACTTGTCTGTGTGGCTTGTGAGAGTTGTGCTCAAACTAATAGCCAAAGGAAGATAAGCAATACATATAATTAAATTACACTATAAATCGTAAGCTGACCTGGAGGAGAAGTGACGAGAAAGAGATACGAGAAGGACAAGTAATCCAAGATAGTGGCAATATCTGATATCACTCCCTTACAACATATATTAAAGAGCAGAAAAGGGTTTTTTTTTTTTTTTTTTAACCCTTGGACCACATATAAGTCCTGATAGTGTAGGTGGTTGGAAGGTGTAACGCAAAGGGAGGGGGTGTGTAAAAATCAGTAAAAGATACATAGCTATGGCGCCTAAAAAGGAAAATAAAACACCGCAACCCCAGAAGAATAAGAAAGATAAGGAAGAAAATAAAAGTAAAAACCCCACTGGGTCACAAACTACACAAACGGCAGATATCAAGGAGATATTTCAACAATTACAGCTACAATCTCCCCGCGTAATACAAGCCTTACAAACGCCACAGGATATCTCAGACATAGCAGAAATCTCGGGGGGATCCAGATCTTCAGGGGAAATTCAACCCCAGCACCCCAGAAGTAGCTCACTAATAGATACCACAGGCTCGGGTAGTGATCCAAAAGAAGTGGAAAAAGAGAATTGGGACATGAGAAAATATATCCAATCCCTGCCAACTAGGGAAGATATGGACCAATATGTGTTTAGACTGGAGAATTTATATAAAAAGGAGGTGCTTGAGCTTAAGGTGTCTATTAAAAACACACAAGAAAAAACAGCCACGTTAGACACTAAACTTGCGAATGTCGAGCAGGAATCAATGAAGCTAAAAGCAAATATACATAAACAAGAAAAGCAAATTTATCACCTAATTAACAGCATCGACGAGCAAGAAAATAGAAGTAGGAGATCTAATATTAGAATAAGAGGATTAAAAGAGGAAGTGGGGGCTAAAGAGCTAATAAATACCCTACAAAAGATCTTCCAAGAGTTAATTCCGGGGATAGAAATAAAGGAACTGATAATCGATCGGGCCCATAGAACAGCAGGAATAAGAAGATTGGATCCTAACAAGACACGGGATGTCATTTGCAAGATGCATTATGCGCATATAAAAGACAGGATTATGCATGCTGCACGTTTAAAGAATGTTATTCTGTTTGAAGGGGCCCCAATACAATTCTTTCAGGATCTGTCCAAATTTACTTTAGATCGTAGAAGGGCGTTAAAACCCCTAGTGGAACAACTAAAGAAGAGTAATCTCCAGTATTTTTATTTATTTATTTCAGGTACTTATATAGCGCAGTCAATTTATGCAGCGCTTTACATATACATTGTACATTCACATCAGTCCCTACCCTCAAGGAGCTTACAATCTAAGGTCCCTAACTCACATTCATACATACTAGGGACAATTTAGACAGGATTCAATTAACCTACCAGCATGTCTTTGGAGTGTGGGAGGAAACCGGAGTACCTGGAGGACCCATGCAGGCACAGGGAGAACATGCAAGCTCCAGGCAGGTAGTGTCATGGTTGGGATTTGAACCAGCAACCCTTCATTACTGCTAGGCGAGAGTGCTACCACCACACCACTGTGCCACCAGTATAGATGGAAATTCCCATTCCAACTACAAGCACAGAAAGAAGGACATATTGCTGTATTTAGAGATCTAGAGGACTTGCCGCAGTTTGTGTCAACCCTCAGTTTGCCAGAAATAGAATTACCGGACTGGCCTATTTCATATTTTATTATTAGTTTATGCATTTGCTTTACCGCTGTATTAAAGATGACGGGTAGGGGTGAGGGTAGGGGGTTTGGGTGACGGGGGGGTTGGGGTGGGGTTTTTTTTTTTTTTGGGTATAGTAATACAAGAGGATATGTTAGATTCTTGATTTTAGGTTTCTCACAGATGATGGTTTTAATATTTAATAGTAGCACCGATGATGAGGGTATTTTTGTTGTGATAACATTATGCATAATGTTAGTTTTTGCATTGTATGATGTACGCATGTGAGAGGGGGTAAGTAGGGGGATCCCCCCTCCCCCCTTTTTTTTTTTTTTTTTCTTTCTATTTGTCTCGATTTGTATATAGAAACGCATAGGTTTTGGTTATAATTTTGAGCACCAACAGTGGTCAAAAGTAAGATGTAATGGTTTGTTTTTGTATAGGGATAAGCACCGTACTAAATAGTACTAAATATTACGCGTTAGACGATAGGGTATAGGGGGAGGTGGAGGTTTCCCCCCCCCTCCCCTCCCTTTTTTTTTTTTTTTTTTCTTTCTCTCTCCCCCCTTTATTTAGGTATGGCTTATTTAGGCCATTAAGATAGTATGTATATGCTTAAACATGATATAGACTGACATAGATATGATATTGGTGAAGTTTATTATCCTCTATGAAAGTTTGTTCTCTCCCGTAACCATCGGAACCAACCAGACAAGGGGAAATCTAAGGAATTAAAAAGGTTTATAATACACAAAAAATTCAGCGTGTAGCCACCAACTGGTGGGCGGTAATTCGAGGGTACACTCCGCCCCCCCTAGTATAGGGAACTTACGTTAAAGTAAGATAGACTGTTTATAAGTCAATCAGGTACGAATTGGTGTGTGTGTGGTGGGTGGGGGTGGGTAGGATAGTTCTTGGGGGGGTTAATTTTTTTTTTGAAATTTTTTTTTTATTTTTATTTTTTTTTTTGTTTGTTCTCTTTTCTTCCCCTTGTGGGTCCAGTTTCCGTAAGCCTTGACTAGTAATGAATATATGTTCCTATAATATTAGGGGTCTCAATTCGACATCAAAAAGATCACAGGTGCTATATTCGCTTCACAAACAAAAGGTGGGGGTTATCTTCTTTCAGGAGACGCATTTCCGGTCGGATCATATTCCTAACCTACGAAATAAATATTACACCACTTGGTTCCATGATTCTTATGGGTATTCTAAGTTGAGAGGGGTATCTATCGCAATCCATAGAACAATTCCAATGCAAGTGCTAGAGGAATGGCGTAATAGGGATGGTAGAGCAATACTACTTAAGCTTAATATATATGGCCAAAAATACACCTTGATAAACATATACCTACCTAACCAAAACCAGATCAAAGTAGGCTTACAACTGATTAATCAACTGTTGGATAAAGCAGAAGGTATAATAATAGTCGGGGGTGATTTCAACTTCGTTATGGATGGAGGGATCGACACCACAGCACCAACGATAGTGCAGTGTAGTAAAGACAAGAGGAAATTTAAGGATTTATTGGCTAAACGTCAATTGGTGGATATCTGGCGGTTACTACACCCAACTGAGAAGAACTTTACATTTTACTCTAAGGTACATGGATCATACCACCGTATAGATTTTTTCTTAATAAATCAGAGAGGGATAAATGCCATCCTCGCGGCAGAAATAGGCAACTCAATATGGTCCGATCACGCACCCGTGTTTCTAAAAGTAGACTTACATACGGGGGAGAACAATAGGGGTAACTGGCGTCTTAACGATAATTTACTTTATGACGAGATGTGTGTAGAAGAAATAAGAAAAGCAATAACGGACTTTGCTGCTGATCATATTGGAGATATTACATCACGGCCTACACAATGGGAAGCATTGAAATGTGTGCTACGAGGCTTATTTATAAAACATGGGTCTAGATTGAAAAAACAGAAAAGCTGTAGAATTACTCAATTATTTAAAGAAATAGAGACGGCAGAAACACAACATAAACAAAGCCTAACAAGGGAAACACTATTGATAGTAACAGAATTAAAGGCAGAATTGCAAATATTATTGAATGAAAAGACGCTGTATGTTAGAGATAAAAATCGAGCCCTATTTTATCAGCAGGGCAACAAGCCAGGTAAACTACTGGCAAGGGCCCTAAAAAACAGAAACACTACACTACCCATTGCCAAATTAAAGTCAGCTGATGGAGACATGAGATATGATCCAAAAGGGATTCTAAAAGAATTTCAAATATTTTTTACAGAGCTGTATAATATTCCTAATGGGAAGATGTATGGCAACCCTGAGATGGCCCAGCAAAAAATACAACAGTACATTAAAGAAACCGCAATCCCGACTTTAACATCCTCAGAGTCAAGCCAGCTTGAGTGTGATTTCTCTATGGAAGAAATACAAAGAGTAATTGACTCATTAGTACCTGGGAAAAGCCCAGGACCGGACGGATATACCCCTAGGTTCTATAAGACATTCAAAACGGAACTTATGCCTATAATGAAACAGACGTTTAATGCAGTTTCCACGGCAGTACCTTTTGGTTCCCAGAGTATGCAGGCTTATATTACCCTCGTACCAAAAATGGATAAAGACCATACCCTATGTGGGAATTATAGGCCGATATCTCTGACAAACCTTGATCTCAGAATATACTCCAAAATCATCGCCAATAGACTTACCCCTATAATACCTCGTTATATCCATCTGGACCAGGTGGGATTCGTTAAAGGGAGAGAAGCCAGGGACAATACCCTGAAAACGCTTACTCTAATGGAATATGTACAGAGAGGCTCCATCCCATCCTGCTTGTTAGCAATAGACGCTGAAAAAGCTTTTGACAGGGTGGGATGGAGCTTTCTCAAAGAGACCCTTTTACAGTGGGGGCTGGGAACTGTAATGATAGACAAGATAATGACCTTGTATCAACATCCAACGGCCAAGATCCGGGCGAATAGTAACCTATCCGGAGAAATAATAATAGCAAATGGAACCAGACAAGGCTGCCCACTGTCCCCAATACTATATATATTAATCATGGAACACTTATTAAATGCTATTAGGGCGAATAAAGATATACAAGGTATAAGAGTGGGGGATACAGAATACAAGCTGTCAGTCTATGCAGACGACATCTTGATGTATGTCACAAACCCGTTGATAACACTACCAAACCTGATAAGGGAATTTAATCGTTTTAGCATCTTGAGTAATTTTAAAGTTAACTATAATAAATCTGAGGCAATGAATATCAATATGTCTAGAAGTATGGTGGAATTGCTCAAGAAGGACTTCCCCTTTAGATGGCAGGAAAAGGCTATTAAATACCTGGGCACTTATATCCCTACGGATTTAAAGAAATTAGAAGAGTATAACTATGTCCCGATGTTGCAAAAAACAACAAAAACTCTCCAGCAATATAACAGGGGTACCTTCTCATGGTTGGGTAGGGTAAACGTCATAAAAATGGACATACTCCCAAAAATACTGTACATATTACAAACGATCCCCGTGTTTCCTGTATTGGGTTTTTTGAAAAAGGTTTCCAGGATTATTGGACAATTTGTATGGGCAGGTAAGACCCCCAGAATTAGTAGAAAAGTGCTAAATAAGACCAAAGCAAATGGGGGCCTATCCCTCCCTGACATAGCAGTATATCTTAAGGCGGTAATGGTCACTAGGCTAGCTGACTGGTTCCATAATAGGAACAAAAAACAGTGGGTGGGACTGGAGGAAGAGATTACAGGGTTGAAACTGAAATCTCTGCCATGGATCAAAAGGACATATAGCTCACCGTATGGCTATACACCCTTCTTAGTGACCTCAACAATGAAAGCGTGGGACATTCTGATTAAAATGGGGCGTGTCTCCACCTTTAGAGGACCCATGACCCCTCTCTTCGACAACCCAGAATTCCCGCTTTCACTTGGGGTAAAATCATTCCTTAAATGGTACAGTCATGAGGATACAAGGGTAATAGAAACACTGGTGGGAAATAAGGTTCTTCCTCTAGAGTCCATGGGGGAGGAACATAGAAAAGATTGGTTGCAATATGGCTTATTCCAAAAGTATGTTATATCCCTGTTCAAAGAAGCAGAAATAACTAGACCTCTAACAGCGCTAGAAGAAATCTTTATTCAAGCTGAAAGACCCGCGCACGTGCTATCGAAAGTATATAAAATCTTAATCGAGGACGGCCAGGAGTTGGAGTTACCATATATTAAGAAGTGGGAAGAGGAACTGGGGATGGAGATCCCCAGGAAGGAATGGGAAAAAGCCTTAGCAGTCACGCACAAACTCTCTGTTTCTACTAAACATCAAGAAAGAAACTATAAGATTTTAGCTAGATGGTATAAGTGCCCCGTAGACCTCTATAGGATAAGCCCTACGAATAAAGAAGTATGTTGGAGGTGTCAGGAAAGACGTGGTACAATGTCCCATATTTGGTACTATTGCTCTAAAATCCTTCCATTCTGGCAGAAAATTTTCGAAATTTTTAGGGCCATGACAGCGAGGGAAATATATCCAGATATACAAATGGCAGTATTATCCATGATCCCCGGATCAATGAAAAGTATAAAGAAAGGCCCATTAAAATATTTCCTAACGGCTGCCCGTACCTGTATAGCCAGAAAATGGAAATGTACAGATGCACCCTCTATGGTAGAGTGGGAGTGTGAGATGACGGAGATGCGGACCCTGGAAGAAAGAAAGGTGAGAGAGGAAGGATCCAATAAACAGATTAAACGGACAACGGATATTTGGAAGGGGTGGGTAACATATAGCGCCTCGGCAGAATTACTATGTGATCCATAGGAGGCTAGGTACCCTTAGGGATATGGGAATATATGCCCCTCTTTTTTTTTTTTTTTTTTTTTGTCCTGTGGGTTAGGTACGAATGGTAGAGTATGATTAAGTGGATGGGATCGACTGTTAGGATGTTTGATGTTCGAGCATAGGCGATCAATGATGGATTAGAGCATAGTAAATAATCATTATCTATGGTGTATATGTGTTCTTAGTATGATTGTTTTTATTATTGTAGGTGTTGTAATGATAAAAATGAAAACTGTTTGAATAAATAAAGATATAAAAGGGGAAAATGGTTTCCCTGTGCAGCCACTTCCGGCCAGGGATGGCCCTGGTATTCTGTCATAAACCAAATGTGACCAGAATTGTGTGACTGCGACAGAGTGAGCCAGACATAAATAGGTGAAAGTAAGTTTATTAAGGTAAATGCATATACATGTGAACACACCACCAATACAAACAGAGTGAACAACCAAACAACCAAACAGTGATAATAAACCATCCAGCATATGTAGCAAAAGGGAGTACCAGAATCATGGTCAAGCCAGGCCAGGGTCATAAACAGGAGATCAGTAGATTGGGGGCCAGGAGTAAACAGACAGGGAACAAGATGGAAGGGATCAGGCTGCAGGGCAAAGATCCAGGCACAAAATGCAACATTCCTAAGCATGTATTATGCCGCGTACACACGATCGGAAATACCGCCAGCAAAAGACCGATGTGAACTGTTGGTCGGAAACTGCGACCGTGTGATCTTTTGCTAGTGGAATTCCAGCCAGCAAAACATTGAGAGCAGGTTCTCTATTTTTCGGTCGGAAAAAGTTCCTATCCGAAAATGCGATCGTCTGTATGCAATTCGGACGTGCAAAAAATCACGCATGCTCAGAATCAAGTACGAGACGGAAGCGCTCGGTCTGGTAAAACTAGCGTTCGTAATGGAGATAGCACATTCATCACGCTGCAAATTATTGGATCTTTTAATGCAGCGTATTCTTTTGTTCTTTATAATGTTAGAATAATGAATTTGTTTTGCTGCTGATATTCACACAGAGTTATGACAAACTTATTTCTTTATTATTTCTCGTGATCTCCTGAATAATCTTTTTTGCTTTTAAAGCAAGATCTCCATAATAATGTTTAGAATTATTTAATCTTTTTTTAATTTTTAATCAAGATCTCCTGTTTTTTGGATTATTTTTAAATTATTTTCTAGTGATCTCCATAATTTTTTTTTTTGTGTGTCAAGTTTCCACAACAACATCATCTTGTATTTTTAAAGCTCAAGGAAATATACCTGCCTACTCACAAACAAACTGTCCTATTTGAAGAAAAACACATAGGCAAGTATTTTCATATAAAAAAATCCATTTATTCTGGCTCATAATAACAAAATAAAGAGGAAGGCAATGCTGGAGAAACTGCTTGAATTTGCAAAGCCTTTGTACCCCAGGGCACACATCAACTCTTTGTAAATAAAAAATTGGTAGCCTGAGAATTCCATATTAAAGGGAGTGCAATCTGGTCCAGGACTCCCAGAGATCATGAACAGCAGCAGATGACATATATGTCCCCAGGCTGTGGTACTACAACCGGTTACGTCTTCTGTCAGACCAGACTGAACCCAGGCCATCACTTTCATGTCTTCCTTGCAGCCTTCCCTCCACGCTTCCCTGCAGTCTTCCTTGGAGGCTGTGGCTCTGGAGGTGGACATGTAACAGGAGGGGGAGGAGGAGGAGGATAGGTGAGCGCACATAAGTGCACGTTATCGGTCATTTGGCCCCTCAACCCTTTATGAATGGCCTCAAAAATAATTTTTTCGCAGTTGAGGCATTGCCCCTCCTCCATTTGCTGCAATTTGGCAGCTATATAGCAGCCATAGGCTTCTTCAGCGTGGGGGGGGTTTCAGGGCCGCATTAGCGTCCTTAATGAGGCACAGTGCTGCCTCCTCCACGTTACTCCCTTTTTGTTGTAAGGCGGAGGGGAGGCACCTGGGATTGGGTGAGGCTACTGGGCCTGGCCACCTCCTGGCTGACACTTACCCCCGCCTCCTCCTGGCTGACACTCACCCCGTCTCCTCCTGTCTGCCACATTCCAGAGGTCTTCCTGTGTATGAAAAAGGGACATAGTTTTAGTTTTTGGTTCATCAATCACACACAATTTTCAGCTCATGACTCAAAACTAACATTCTGAGCCCAGCATTTTTCATTCTTGTCACAATCATTTTTGGCCCCTACTGTCTATTGATATGTAAAACACATTTTGTTAAATCATTCATTTGTTAGCAATAATAACATCTAGTTAACAACAATAATTTTCAGACAATAAATATGTTAAAAAATACTATACCTGGCTCCAGCTGGGCTCCTCAACTTCTTCCAGGATGGAAGGCCCAGGTTGGTCCTCGGAAGCCTCAACTGGGGTTGAGGGAAGGGTTGAGGGAAGGCTGGATGGAAATGTAGAAAGTGATTCCCTGGCTTCAATCTGGTCTTCCAGAAACCGCATTCTGTTGTAGTACCACAGACTGGGTACATACACATCCTCTGCTGCTGCTCCTGATCTCATGGAAGCCTAGACCTTATTAAGCTCCTTCCTATACGTGCTTCTCAAGCTACCAATTTTCTTCTCCACAAACTTGATGTCTGCACTGGAGACCTGCATCTTCACAAATTGCAGCAGTTTCTCCAGCAATGCCCTCCTAGCTGCTTTACTGCGATATAAGGGGTTTTTAACCTCCCAGAAATTTCGCATATCCCTGTATTTGTCGATGAACTGGCCCATGAATTCAGGGTCTTTGAATTGTTTCATATTTGCTGAAAGACAAAACAGAAGACCAAAACACTAATATCAGGCTAAACTCTCCTAATCTTATCCCAATATAGGCCTCAATCTAGAACCAGTATAGGCCACTGATGTCCCAAGTTAAAATGTTATCTTCGTTATAACGTTCGGCGCTTCCGATCCCCCTTCCTCCGCACACAGAACGTAGGTACGACACACACGTGTTAGCTTTATATACACTGCGCATGCATGAAACTCTGCCTGCGTCGCCTGCCCCTGATGTTCTTTCTAGAATATTCCCCGCCCCTTCTCTTTCAGTGCAGTGGGAGATGACATGGCGGGGACACAGCAGGTGCGTGATAATAGCAGTAACAAGGAGGAAAACCTGGAGCCAGAAACATCCCGATCCCGGAGGAGAAGATATAAGGCCTCAAATATGTCCTTTGTAGAGATGGTGGATATGGTGGAGATGGTGGACATCTTGAAGAAGGCCAACTAAGATGGGAAGTATGGACCATACCTAAACCCAAATGTGAGAAAGGCCAAGATCATGACTAAAGTTGTGAAGAGTCTGCACAAGAATTTTGGGGTACGACGATCCAAGGAGCAATTGAGGAAACACTGGTCAGACCTGAAATTGAGGGAGCAGGATCAGTACAGAAGAATCAAGAGAGTGCTTCTAAAAAGTAAGTAGTTTTTGTGTGTCCCTTTTATAATTATTACTTTAGTGCTGCTCCATGTGCTTTTCTTTACTGTTGTACAGTTAAAAATAGCTACTTTCATGTTTGTGGGCACAGTAATCGGTCGCAGTAAACATTGTTCGTTTGCCAACTAAATACGATGTTTTTGGCAGATACAGGGTTAACTACATTTGGTCATGCTAATTTTTATTAAAAGAAGTTTAGGACATTGTTGTCTAGATGTGTTTGTAACTAGAATGAATTGCAAACTTGATTCAGTGTAATGTAAGGAGAGGACACTCAGCAGCTGTTTACACATCTGGATTCAGGAGCACTAGTGTGGGACACCAGAACAAACTTTTAGGGTGTCCCACACAGGTGCTCCAGTGGATACAAGGGGTGTCTACATATGTGAAAGTTGTCCAAAAAAGGTAAGTATTCCAGCTTTGTTAAGGGAATAAATCATGTCTTCAACATGAAACTCTGCCCAAACAGACAATTGTACCCTATTTCGAAGCAATGTTTCACATTCATATTTCTGGCCACAAATATCGGTGTGCTAAGTATACCTTTTGTTTCATTCTCATAGTGGAGAAAACACCTGGGACATCTGAGGACACCAGGGATACCCCACCTAAGGAAGAAGGGGAGCAGAGGACACCACAACCTCAGGATGTGGATAGAGGAGAGATGGATGACGTGGTTGAAATTGTCACCACAACAGGTCAGTGTCTGACACCACAGATTCGGGTAAAAGAGGTATGCCTGCATATTTATAATACATGGTGTGTTTTTTTTTATTTTAGGTGATGTGCATGTTGTGGAAGAACAATTTACTCATTTCACCAGTGACAGTGCACAAAGGCTAATCCAGGACATAATGTTTTGTAGCCGGGATTTAGACATCATAAAGGAAAAAACCAAGGAGATTGAACAAAGAATGAAGATCATGATTGATGTATTAGGGAGAATCTACATCCAAAAAATATTACACATTTCGTTTTTTTAAAGAAAATTTAACTAAAGTTTTAATACAGTTTAAAAGCCAAATTTGGAAGATGCACACAGTGTGTCAACATGTGCTATCTGCCATCAGGGGATATCAATGTATGCATTTTGTGGGTGCAACCCCTTCCTCGCTACTCTAGAAGGTGAGAGGAAGGGGTTGCACCCACAAAACACGTCCATTGATGCCCCATGATGGGAGATAGCACATGTTGACATTAGGCATGGGATCAGAAAGGAAATCCCCATTTTGACTCACAATTTGTGTGCATCTTCTAAATTTGGCTTTTACAGGGGTGACATCACCCCATCTGATGAAGGCAAGATCAACACAGTTTTGACACTATAATGTCTGATATTGCCTTCATTTTTTCAATGTTGAACTTTGTAAGTTCCAGAGTTGTGTATGTTATGTTTTGAAACATGCCCCTTTCAGTACTTTTATAAAAATTTCAAGGTAAAACTTTAAAAAACCAAGATGTTGTTTTTTTACCCCAAAATGTTTTATAACGCATATGTGCATGGAGTAAAAGGCTTTCTACTTAACAATGTGTGGCTTCTTCTTTCAATACTCAATACCAGTTTTTGTATTAAGTTGGTGTTTAGAGTGACAATGGGTGTTATTAAAATAATGGAAAAACCACTTGGCACTACAAGTGCACTAGGAGAACCTAGAAGACAGCTAAAAGAAACACAAGCAGTAAATCAAAATCAAGATTTTATCAGATAATTTTTTTTTAATTTTGAAAATATTTAAAAATGTGCTGGCATAGCAATGGCCCCCCTACCCGTAAAATAATCCACATATTTTTGAAGCACTTCACGCTCGCTTTGGGGGGGCAAGCCAGTCCAGCCTCAGGCCCAACTGAGGCAACATAATTTGGAGCATTTAGCTTTAAAAAGTTGTGCAGTAAGCAGCATGATAAAATGATGTAGTTAAGTTTTGTACTCCGCCATATTCATTGCCGTTAGAAATAGGCAGAACCGGCTGGCCATTGTCCCAAATGTATTAAGTGGAGTGTGCCTGCTATATGCGGTCATACTAATCATAACAGTCATGTTTGTTTTTGTTATTGTTCTATTCATATTTGGTTACATTTTTGGTGTCACCTATATATATATGTGGTTTATAACCTATAGGCACCTTTCTATTATTTGGTATGGGTACTACCTGCGAACCTGTAGCACGATCTTATTATATTGCTCACTTCTGTATTAGATGTGGTATTAGTATGTACACTTTTTAGCCTTATTTGTATTTATCACATCAGAGGTTTTACACCATTGCTAGCCACGCACATTTATTCACTATCACAGTGAAATAGGTATCATCTTTGGGTAGCGCCAATCACCTCATTTAACAGGTTTTTTTTCACATTATCCCAAATGTATTCTCCATGACTCTTCTGGCTCTGGCTGGCCGGTAAATAAAAACCCTCTTCTCCGGGGTGAGGGTCCTGTGGGGGGAATCATCATGTGATCACCCAGACCAAATGCTTCATCAGCGATAAAAACAAATGGGAGTCCTTCGACGTTCTCTTCTGCAGGTGGCAATCCCAAGCCACCACTCTGGAGACGTTGGTAGAACTCGGTCTGGACAAAGACTCCACCATCCGATATCCGGCCATTCTTCCCCACGTCCACATATAAAAACTCATATGTCGCCGACACCACCGCCATTAACACAATACTATGAAACCCCTTATAATTAAAATAGTATGACCCCGAGTAGGGTGGTGGGAAGATGTGGACATGCTTCCCATCGATTGCCCCTCTGCAGTTGGGAAAGTCCCACCGCTCGGCAAACTGGGATGCCACAGTTAGCCATTCCTGTGGCGTTGAAGGAAACTGTGGAGTCAAAACATAAAATAAAAAATTAGTACTTTTGCACATAACAGTGCAAGCAGATTAGACACAAACATTATTTGCCAACATCAGTATAACAGGAGTATTTAAAGACAAAAGTATAAGGTCCACTTATCAGATTCCTCACCCCCTCTGATGGCCCATTGTAAAAATTTTAGGGGGGGGGTTCTAAATGAGTTTGGGAGCCAAAAAAAAGCCTCTGGCACTCTGCCTGAATTTAAAGTGGAGGTCCACCCTGAAGAAATAAATTGCACAAAAAAATACCTAAAAAATGGAGGAAAAAAAATATTTTTTTTACTTACGTGAAATGGCTGTTGCTAGGCAGCCTTCCTAATCTGCCTCTTCCTATACCGCGGTGATCTTCAGTCTTCTGCTCTTCTGGGGAATGGGTCGCGGTGTGTTATGGGAACTGTGTGTGTCCCACAACACATCGCGTTCCATTCACAAAGCGCCACGCTCGCGCATGCGCAGTAGGAAACTGGCAGTGAAGCCGCAAGGCTCCACTGCCTGTTTCCCTTACTTAGGATGGCGGTGGCGGGACCTAAGAGCCGAGGGATGGGTCGGCCTCGGGTGGGCGACATCACGGGCACCCAGGACAGGTAAGTCTACTTATTTAAAGTCAGCAGCTATAGTGTTTGTAGCTGCTGACTTAAAAAAAAAAAAATTCGCTTTAAGGACAACAATAACATTTGGACACATTTTAGGGGGTGTTTAGGGTAAAGTACTACAATGGAGCTGACAAAATACATTGTTAAGTGACTAGACTATAGGTGTGTATGGGCCCAGGATTGCATGCTGGTGAGGTTAGTGAAGGAAAATATGCATGTAGGCCAAAAAAGGAGCATTAAAAGCTTACAGCATGCATTAAGACAAAGGGGACATTTACAGCATATTATAATCATGGTAATTAGGGAATGATGAAAGAAATACAATACATTAGCAAACATTAAATACATAGAATGTGATGTTAAAGGAGAGAACTTACCCTAATATAGTCCTTCTGCAGGACCTGTATAAAGGCAGATAATAATCCCCAGAGCCTGGGGGGAGATGCCATTCGAGAACTTGAAGTCCTGTAGACTTCTCCCTGTCGCCAAGTACCGCAACGTGTCGACTAGCCTCTGCTCCAGAGCGATGGCTTGCCACATGCTAATATAAGGGGACAGTAAAGCCAACAGATGGTGAAAAACGGGGTCCGTCATCCGGAGAAAATTCCTGAAATCATCAGGGTTATTCTCCTGGATCTCACGCAGCAAAGGCATGTGAGAGAATTGGTCACGCTGGAGTAACCAATTCTTGGTCCATGAACTCCTCCCCACCCTGTTCATGGACTGGGCTTGGGTCAAAGCAAGAACCCCAACAGCAAGGCCCCGCATAGCACGAACTCTACAATGAGCACATACCCGCAACATGGCTTCAAAACGATTGGCTGGTCAGAACGAACTAACAGAACGCACTGAAGAACAGCGAGGCCTGTGAAGAGCGAGCTGAAAATCAGAAACGAGCAGACAAGAATGCACTGAAAAACAGATACGAACTGACTACACACACTGAAAAACACATACAAACCCACAAGCACAAACTGAACAGCAGTAAAACGACCTGAAAAGCACAAATCTGAAAAGCGCAAATCGTCTCTCACCAAACTTCTACTAACACGAGATAAACACGAGATTAGCAGAAGGAGCCCAAAGGGTGGCGCAGTGGCTATTGAACTTCCTTTTTATAGTTTTGTTGTACGTGTTGTACGTCACCGCGTTCTTGGTGCTCGGAATTTGGTGTGACCGTGTGTATGCAAAACAAGCTTGAGTGGAATCCCGTCGGAAAAACCATCATAGCTTTTTCCGACCAAAATTCCGATCGTGTGTACGCGGCATAACAGGAGCCCTGTTCGACCCACTGATCAATGGGAGTTAAAAATGCTGCAACATTAGTGGAAGTCAATGTCTTGGTGTCAGTGGAGGGAATAAATGTACAGTGCATCCGGAAAGTATTCACAGCGCTTCACTTTTTCCACATTTTGTTATGTTACAGCCTTATTCCAAAATAAAATAAATTCATTATTATCCTCAAAATTCTACAAACAATACTCCATAATGGCAATGCGAAAGAAGTTTGTTTAAAATCTTTGCAAATCAATTTTTTTTAAAAAGAGGAAAAAAAACACATGTACATTCACAAGTATTCATAGCCCTTGTGCAATACTTTTTTGAAGCACCATTGGCACCAATTACAGCCTCAAATCTTTTTGAGGCACACCAATTTTTGGGCAGTTCCTCCTATTCTTCTTTGCAAGACCTCTCAAGCTCCATCAGGTTGGATGAGGAGCATTGGTGTACAGCCATTTTTAGATCTCTCCAGAGATGTTCAATCGAGTTCAAGTCTGGGCTCTGGCTGGGCCACTCAGGAACAGTCACAGAGTTGTTCGCAGTAGCCACTCCTTTGTTATTTTGGCTGTGTGCTTAGGATTGTTTTCCTGTTGGAAGATAAACCTTTGCTCCAGTCTGAGATCCAGAGCGCTCTGGAGCAGGTTTTCAATAAGGATACCTCTGTACATTGCTGCATTCATCTTTTTTCTCGATCCTGGCTATTCTCCCAGTTTCTGCTGCTGAAAAACATCCCCACAGCATGATGCTGCCACCACCAAGCTTCACTGTAGGGATGGTATTGGCCAGATGATGAGCGGTGTCTGGTTTCCTCCAGATATGATGCTTGCCATTCAGGCCAAAGAGTTCAATTTTTGTTTCATCAGACCAGAGAATTTTGTTTCTCATTGTCTGAGAGTCCTTCAGGTGCCTTTTTGGCAAACCGCAGGCTGGCTGTCATGTGCCTTTTACTGAGGAGTGGCTTCCGTCTGGCCACTCTACTATATAGGCCTGATTGGTGGAGTGCTGCAGAGATGGCTGTTCTTCTGGAAGGTTCTCCTCTCTCCACAGAGAAGCGCTGGAGCTCTGTCAGAGTGACCATTGGGTTCTTGGTCACCTCCCTGACTAAGGCCCCTCTCCCCCGATCGCTCAGTTTGGCCAGGTGGTCCACTCTAGGATGAGTCCTGGTGTTTCCAAACTTCTTGCACTTTCGGATGATGGAGGCCTCTGTGCTCATGGGGACCTTCAATGCTGCAGAAATGTTTCTGTACCCTTCCCCAGATCTGTGCCTGGAAAGGCTATGATTACTTATCTACATGTGATATTTTTTTTTCATTTTTTTTTCTAAGAAATTTGCAAAGATTTCAAACAAATTTCCTTCACGCTGTCATTATGGGGTATTGTTTGTAGAATTTTGAGGAAAACAATGAATTTAATCAATTTTGGAGTAAGGCTGTAACATAATAAAATGTGGAAAAAGTGAAGCGCTGTGAATACTTTCTGGATGCACTGTACAGTTTCAGTGGTAAGTGGAGAAAAAAATATTTCATCAGTTGGAGGAAGAAAATGCTTGGCATTGGCACTCAGTGGGAAAGATTAATTGCTCGTGTTGGTGTGTTGGGGGGGGGGCGAGAGATTGTGTGTCAGTGTGGGTTGAGGGGAAGACATTGGTTGTCAGTGGGGGGTAAAAACCTGCTGATTAATGTTGCACTGTAGTAAGCGCCCTGCTCTGCTGCTCTCTCTCTTTACCTCCTTCTTTTGTTGGGACTATGCACCTACTGCCAGGAAGGAGATTACTCCACTGGACACCTTGTGAAAGGGCTGGAACCAGGTGCTGGGATTAGTGTTCTGGTGCTTGGCCCTCAGACAAGTACCACAGGTAAGTACAGGCCGTAATTGGACACTCCCAGGAGAGGAGTGGGCTATGATATGCAAGGAGGAAGGGAGCTAAGCTAGGGAATTGACCTTTTTTGTAGTGGTCAAAATTTCAAAGAAAAATTCAAAGGCCCAAGTAAAGTAAAAATCATTTATGGAAACAAATAATACGCATCTGAAATAATTTTTACCTGCAATTCTTTAAGTTGGTCACAGTGTAACTAAAGCCCAGCTCCAGCCAAAACCTTTTATTTTGTTTGGATTGATTGGGGAATGGTTAGGAACTGCTATTTCTGTCTATGTTCCTATTAGAAACAGAGCAGGAAGCATAAGGAAATCTTTTCAACAGGGACACAGATAAGAACACATTTTTATTATTATTGCCATCTGTGCTTTTCTGTCCTGGTGACAACCACTTTCCCCATTTCTTGTCCTGGTGTCGCAGAGACAGGAATTGAGTGAAAATCTTCTTAGTGGAATCATGCAGAGAATTAAAAACTCTTTCATACTGAATCCAAACTGGGCATACAGGGCTTGAATCTCAATCTGTTAGTGGCCCTGTCGGCACAAATAAAATTGATAAGCTTTGATTAAAATATCGAAGGAGACGGTTGGAAAGTTGTGTTGGCTGAACAGTAATCGCATCTAATCATATGTGGTCACTGTCCAGGTATTCAGACAGTCTGAATACAGTAGCTGACAAGAGGAATTCCTCCATCGATGTTGTTTAGCATACATGGGGGAATCAAGTGTTTTCTCTTGCTTGATTTAGAGAGATCTTAATGTACAGTATATGGCTAACCTTAGGCTTCAATGAAAGAAAACCGAGATTCAAAATCCTTCAAAATTTTGGGATGTTGCTTAACTTGCTTTTGTATAATTTAATTTTTAGGAAGGAAAATGGCTTCTGGAGACCATAATGATGGCAGAGAAGAGGAAGCAAATCAGACTCATCCAATAAAGTTTATACTAGATTTAATTTTTAATTACAACTGGGAAAAATTTACCACTGATTTCTCAGAACAAAATGCTGCCATACGTAAGCAACTGGGAACAAGTAAAAAACCGAAAATGAGGTGTGAAGCCAGGAGATTAAAATCATTCCAAGCTTTAAGAGATTCCAATTCTGAGAAGTTTTCATGGTGGTCTCCATCAGAAATGGCCAATGCTGGATTATATCATACTGGAGTCAGTAATAGTCTTCAGTGCTTTTGCTGTGGGGTTGTTTTCAACAAAAGACCTTTGACATATCCACCAAAGAGACTTCATGTTATAGAAAGCCCAACCTGTCCTTTCATGAAAGGAGACGATGTGGGTAATATTTCTATGTTTGAGGTCCGTGTTCAACCCCCAGATCTTGATCATGTGTCTCCAGGAGCATACGCAACCGAGGAAGCCCGACACATGTCCTTCACAAATTGGCCGTCCTATGCCACGATTAAACAAGATCAGCTTGTCAGTGCTGGATTCTTCTTTACTGGTAAGTAAATGATGCACTAATGACAAGTGTTTGTTAATATATTAAAGTAATATTAAACCCTAATTTTTTTAAGCACTTTCAGCAGCTGATTTAATCACTTAGGCCTGATTCATACCAATGCGTTTTTTACTGCATTTTCAGTTTTGCAAAATGCACTACAGTCCATTTAAGAGGGTTTCATAGATACATAGTTACATAGTTATTCAGGTTGAAAAAAGACACAAGTCCATCTAGTTCAACCAATAAAAGAGAAAAAAAACTTCAATGGAAACACAGCAGAAATGCAGTGCTCGCAGTTTTTGATACTTTTGTGCTGCATTTTTACTGGTTTCTCCTGCAAGACAACAGGCATCTCATAAAAATGCAAAACGCATTACAAACGCGTCAAAATGTGTGTGAAAAAATGCTAAACGCACCAGAAAAAAGCATCAACCACAACCTGCATAGATGAGAACCAGGCCTGAGTGTGCTGATTTTTTTATACATTTTAATTTTTTAATTTTTTAAATTGGTGCTATGATCACTGCCCCAGGTTTCCTGTTTCAAGTTGGCTCCTTTCTCTGGTGGTATCCTATGGAGTCATCATTGCATGCAAGGACTAGAGTTGATTCTCCCTACACTGTGTGCATCAATAGAAACCTACACCCCTGTAACATAGGATGTCAAGCTTCTCCCCTACTACTCCCTCCTCCCCACCTGCTTTCTCCAAGCTAACAGAGTGACTGGAGACTGCACTGTCCACTGTTATCTCTTTTTTTTTTTTTTTTTAAATCTGTTTAATGGTTTTAAGGTCACAAACATGCAACAAATACACAAACAAATCATTAGTAGCCATGTGACCCTCGCAGGGGGACGTAAAATATGGTACATGACAAAATTTTAATGTTGGCAACTTAGGAGAGTCACATCAATGGAAAATAAGGCATGGCTCCCTTGAGCTGATAGGTAACATAATCATCAACACACGTTCATAAAACTGTTATGCCCCGTACACACGGTCGGACTTTGTTCGGACATTCCGACAACAAAATCCCAGGATTTTTTCCGACGGATGTTGGCTCAAACTTGTCTTGCATACACACGGTCACACAAAGTTGTCAGAAAATCCGATCATTCTGAACGCGGTGACGTAAAACACGTACGTCGGGACTATAAATGGGGCAGTGGCCAATAGCTTTCATCTCTTTATTTATTCTGAGCATGCGTGGCACTTTGTCCGTCGGATTTGTGTACACACGATCGGACTTTCTGACAACGGATTTTGTTGTCGGAAAATTTTATATCCTGCTCTCAAACTTTGTGTGTCGGAAAATCCGATGGAAAATGTGTGATGGAGCCTACACACGGTCGGAATTTCCGACAACAAGGTCCTATCACACATTTTCCGTCGGAAAATCCGACCGTGTGTACGGGGCATTAAAGCTGAATTGGTACTAAGGTAGCAGGTATCCAGACAACAGCATTAAGACAAGGTGCATCAAACCGTGGTCATGTCAGAAGCTCTGCTAACCATTTGGACTAGATCATGTCATATTTTTTGGGGCAACCTCTGTTGATATAGGTATCCTTGTAAAGGGGCAAACTATTATTGACCTGTTTCCAAAAGTAAGAGGTGAAGACCGGTGGTGGTGCATCCATAAAGGCGCACGGGCGCCGCCCCCTCTCTCCTGCCACTCTTCTAGCACCAATAGATAGATTCATGCATTGCATGAATCTATCTATGGCTGCCGCTGCCACCCCCTATTCAGGCACCCGGCCCCTTTTCGGGCGCCTGAATTACAGTGGTGGGGCGATGCTGGGCGCTCGCAGGTCACTCAGCTGTGTTAGAAAAGCGAAAGAATATTTGCTTTCCTAGCACTAAACCGCCTCTCTGCCAATCAGGTGCTCGAATCTGTTACCCGTCATCTGATTGGCTGAAATGACAGGAGCTGTGATTGGACGCCAGGTGTCCAATCATAACAGGGGACGGGTGGAGAGGAGGGGAGAGAACATCGAGGAGCTGTCCCACCGAGATGGGTAAGTGCAGATGGTGGGCCAGTGTGGGGCACACTGGCAGCATTTGATATGGCACAGTGGCTGCGTTTGATGGGACACTGTGGGAGCAACTGATGGGCACAGTGGCGGCAATTGATGGACACAGTGGCTGCGATTTGATGGGCACAGTGGCTGCGATTTGATGGGCACAGTGGCTGCGATTTGATGGGCACAGTGGCTGCGATTTGATGGGCACAGTGGCTGCGTTTGATGGCACAGTGGCTGCAATTGATGGGCACAGTGGCTGCGATTGATGTTACAGTGGCTGCGATTGATGGCACAGTGGCTGCGATTGATGGCACAGTGAGGCTGCTATTGATGGGGTTTTTTTAAAAGAATTTTTCAGTTTGTTTGCGCCCCCCAAAAATTTTGAGCACCAGCTGCCACTGGTGAAGACCCGAAATAAAGGGAAGCAGCACTGAGACAGCAGGAGCTAGCAGAACTGAAAAATATTTAATAAACATAACAAACAGTTTACCGGGGAGTGTTCATTTTATTGTGCTCAATGTATAGCTAAAATATGCTGAGGATGTGTGTAATATAACTTTACCATGGTGTTTGCATAGCAAGGAAGACTCTGTAGTGTTGCTGGATCCCTTTCTGTCTCTCTGGACAGAAGTGAAGATTACTTGCCCAATGAAGAAGCTGGAGGCACAGCAATGAAAGAGGAAGATGAGTTTCTTAATCCAGAACTACATGTGTCTCCTGTCTGGCTGCACAGTGTGGGAAATGTTAACCTCAGGATTGGCTAATCACAATGAGAAATCCTAGCTGGCAAACATTTTTTTCTTCAAAAATTTTTTAGTTAAATGCATTTTAATACATAGAAAAAAGTGAAAATTATCAACATTGTACATTGGATTGCAACCCAGATAGTAATTACCGAAATATATATAATATTGTGTAATGTATTAAAAGTATGACAGAAGCATTTATATAATGATACAAATATAAAACAAACATAATATTTTCAATCTTTCACATTTTCAAATTCGCAGTTAGTTGTTTTGATTTAAAGCTGGACTCTAGCCTCACTTTTAGGCGTGCACAGTTGTACTCCTCTCCTGTAATGAAATTACTTAATCTATTTAGAGCTTTTTACATTCTGCATTAGAAGCTGCAGCAAGACAGAGCTCACCCCATTTCCTGGCTGGAGGACATCCAGCATCATCTAACCCTTTCCTCTCCAGCCTGAATTTCTGGCTCATGTTAATATCTGCATAACCTCTCCCAAGAGCCAGGCCACTGCTTGCATCAGGACCGAGGGCTCTTGAGTGTAGTACTAAGGCAGGCTGCAGTGACAATTCAAGGAAGTTATGTACCGCACCTGGCTATTAGCTATGATCTGCCTGCATTGCATAAAGATGCACAGAGATCCAGTGATATAGGGTATATTAGATGGAAGAGTTTAAGTTTAACTAGCAAATTGGTGATGAAGAAAAGCAGGAACCAGAGAAGGCAAAATAAGAAAGGCAGCTTCACAGTAATTGTTTTGACAAATCTGAATGACTGTTAAAGTGGGGTTCCACCCAAATTTTGAACAATATCTGTATGTATTCTCTTCCTTGCCTAGATGCTGACATGCCGTTTAAAAAAATTTAAATCGCCGTAATTACCTTTTATTTTTCTATTCTTCTTTGCACTTCCTGGTTCTCCTCCCGTGGGAGTAGGCGTGTTTCTAGCCTCTCCCAGACTCCTGGGAGCTAGTCTCAGGCTTCCCAGGATGCCACTGAGCATGTGCGGAAACGAGCGGTGAATGCTGGGAGCACAGCATTCACCGCATCCAGGAAATAAATGCTTGTGGGCTTCAAATGCCCACAATGAAGATGGAAACCGCCTGCAGTGAATAATATAAGTTATTCTTTACGACGAAATCTGACACAGGCGGACATATTACACACAATATGTGAGTATGTAATGCTGAGAAGAACAGTTTGTGAATGAACTAAAAAAAAAAAAAAAAGATAGATAGGTGGACCCCCGCTTTAAATCTAAACTCAAGGCAGATATTGATGTAGCATCCTGATGTTTAGGCAGGTTGCTGTCATATTTAGTTGCCAGTCGATAGTTGCTGTGGTGAATTGTTAGGAGATCAATTGACTCCTCTCTAAATCTGGACTTGTTGCACCCTTTCTCTTCTGTCACTAGGTGGCACTATGCTAGTGACATTAGATAAGACAGGAGTTTGCAAGCTCAGACATGAATGGATGGGGTGTCTCAGCCAATGGGCAGGGATTTTCTTTGGTCCCTTGGCCTGCTGGCAGAGCCTATTTATTTGGGTGGAGTCAGGTGATCAGAGTTCTGTGCCACCTGGACGGCTGTCTGAGTGGTTGTGTGTTATGCTGCCCCGGGCTGCTAGGCCATAAGCCTGAGGCCTATTCCAGGGACATCTAGCTGCTAGGGTGTCTGAGGGCCTATCCAGAAGCAGGAGAGCAGCGCAGGGTAGCGGTTCCCGCCGGATGTGGAACCAACTGTGGTCGGAGGTAGAAAGGGGAAGCTGTCGCCACTAAGGGACCATCCACCTTGTTACCTTAGACCATTGTGAGTAAGCTGAAGACAGTACCAGAGCAGACTTCCCACCAGCCAGGGATGGTGAAGAAGTGGGAAAACCTCAGCAAGTGCCAAGTCAGGGACCCAGCGGGACAGCAGAGGTGACGCTTGAGGAGCATCAGTGAGTGCCAAGCCAAGGACCTAGGGTGTCAGCGGGGGTGACACTTGAACAGTATCTGTGAGTGCCAGGCCAGGGACCCAGCAGGGAAGCGGGGGTGACGCTTGAGGAAGATACTGAGTGCTAAAAGTGAAAAAGCTCAGGGGGATCCAGTGGCTATTGGATCCGAAGTCTAGTGAAAGACTGGGAGTTCATTGAGTGAAGACCAACAGTGAGTGATTGTGGAGTAAACTGTTCGTGTTGCAAATAGTTGAATACAATTGCCGTTATTAATACTACAAGATTGTTGCCATAGGAGACAGCGGTCCTACCTATACAGAAGTGGTGTCTGGCTGGAGGCCTTCACCTGTATAGCTGTTTACCTATAGAAGTCTCGGAGTCTGCTAATTGTCATTGCATCTACCTAAGGGTATCCTGGCCCTAACCCTCTCTCCCCCAGTTCTGTTTAAGAGACAATAAATCTCTTTGCATTCAAAAAGTGTCTGGCGCCCACCTTTTCATCTTGCAGTACACCCACTCTACACAGAAGGATGTCAGCTGTCCCTAACTCCGGGGGTCACCATTAGGCCTCAGGGGCCCCGGGACTTTGCTACATTAAAGACACAAAATAATGCAGAGTATAATAGTATCACTATTATAGTTTGGAGGCAATGTGATTTTTCCTAGTTTTGTGGATTTTTTTCCCCTTTGAGTGGATTTTTTGAAATTGGGAATTTGTTTTCCCGGGGAGCTAATTACCTCCCAAGTTCTCTTCATAAAATAATGCAGCCCAGTAATCATTGATAAATCATTTGTTGTAATTTTTTTAATTGGGCTCAAAAATTATTTTTCTTTCTTTTTAAAAAAGGGTATTTTTTAGGTAATATACTGCAGATCTATTCTCTGAAACTACTATGTCTGTAGAAAAAATATTTCTTGGATGAATGATTATTTTGTGATACATGCAGAAGAGTCTTGTGAGGTTCACTGCACCTTCTCTGAACCCCATTATATATACTTACATATTCTAATTGATTTTGCATAATGTAATATGATTTTACCTACAACCACCTGTAATTAGTGTAGTGTGTTATTATGATGGTTTTTATTATTAATTTTGTTTGCTGTGCCTTCCAGGTAGAAGAGACACAGTACAGTGTTTCAGTTGCGGTGGCTGTCTTGGCAACTGGCAAGAAAATGATGATCCCTGGAAGGAACACGCCAAGTGGTTCCCTGAGTGAGTTGGGAGCTTAACTCCAGTTTGCAGCAGTCTATATTTTTATACTTTAACTATGTCTTTTATACCACTCTCTGTCCTTCTAATTAACATTTATCTGATGTTTTCTACCTAAACACCATAGAGAAAAATAAGGTCACATGACCATGCTAGGTCTTTTCACCTTGCTCTATACTGGCCTGTGGGACGAGTCAGGTGGAGCCAGCACATTACTGTAGTAATACACACTCAGCAGTGACTGACATTTAGCAAACACCATGCCTATCTGAACTTATACTCAGAGCTTTATCTAAATGTGCACAGTAGAAGGCCATAAACCAGATGATGTGTGTTACATGTATTTACACTAATCTGAGCTCCCCTTTGCAGTCTAGATCACACTGCTCAGCTTAAAGAGGAAGTAAACCCTGATGAGTTTACTTCCTCTTTGTTTCCCTGCAAAGGTAAAGCATAACGGGCTACTGTGCATCGCATAGTAGCCCATTATGTGTCACTTACCTGACAAGGAAGCCTGAGATGTCACCGCTGTCCCTTCTCCTACGTAGCGTCCATCTTCTTTCCGGGTATCGCGGCTCCGGCGCTTTGATTGGTCGGAGGCGCGATGAAGTCACTCCCGCGCATGCGCTATGGTTCCGCCACTAACGGCATGCGCCGTAGACATCAGTGCCTGTCTTTTGGCAATATCTCCTAAACCATTCTTGCGCCTACAGGTAAGCCTTAATCTAGGCTTACCTGTAGGTAAAAGTGGTCTGTAAGGGTTTTTCAACCACTATAAGACACTAATCTGAGCTCCCCTTATATACATGTAGCACTACCCCCGCAGGGGCCACTGGTGAATATGGGTATCTCCCACACTGCACATTTTTCACTCACTCGGAAGACAAGAATCAGTTTTTGCAGCTTTGTTTTTTGTTTTTATTAGGGGGATTAAACTTGGATGGGAAAAGGGTTTTTATGGGATGCCCATTTTATCAGCAAATAAACTCTTCAGGGACTCAACTATATACAATCTAGTATATACATTTCTCCTCTTCTACCTCCAGCACAGACTTGCTTGTAGAACTACATCTCACAGGACCAGCTGGCACTGACAGTTTGATCCAACACAATCTCAGTCAGATCTAAGTGAATGCCCTTTGCAGGCAGGGATTGCGGGCCCCTTTAGTAGTGTAGCAAAAAGAGAGGTCTTTGGTGCTAGCTGCTGTCCTCTCCTTGCTCCCTGCCTCCTGGTCAGGATCCCTCCATGTGTCATTAGAAGTAATCCCTTCTACACCCGAGCACAGGCTTGAGTTCACCCCCCACCCCCCACACTAGGGAGCTACTCTCAAAGGCTTCAGACAGCCTAACACTCCATCTTCCACCGAACTCCACTGCCCCAACTGGGCTGTGTATTTGAGGGGGCCTGCCCCCTGCCAACCTATCTGTTGGGGATTGGTCAGAGCCCTCAGAATACTCCAGCCAGCTCCTCCCAACTGCTTCTGGATTTTTCTCCAGTTTCCAGCAAGCAGGGAGGAGTCACCAGAGATGCTTCTGCTGAGTCATCCAGCCCTCCTTGAGTCACTCAAAGCCCTGACCCAGAAAAACACACAGGCTTGGCTGATGTTACCTACTTTAAAAAATCCTAACATTAGCACTCTAGCCACGCTAGAATCTGCATCTGGTCCCCCATATAGATCCCCCTTTAGAGCAGGCCAAGCAGGTCCCCCATAGATTCAGCTTTAGAACAGGCCAGGCCAGGGTCCCCCATATAGATCCCCTTTTAGAGCAGGCTAGAGCAGATCCCCCATAGATCCCCTTTTAGAGCAGGCCAGGCCAGGGTCCCTCATAGATCCCTCTTTAGAGCAGGCCAGGCCAGGGTCCCTCATAGATCCCCTTTAGAGCAGACCAGGGCCCCCCATATAGATCCCCTTTTACAGCAGGCCAGGCCAGGGTCCCCCACAGAGGCGTAGCTTGAAGCTTGTGGGCCCCGATGCAAAAGTTGACCTGGCCCCCCCCACTACCACCCACCACTTCCACTGCGTGTGCAGATACACCCACCGCAGTGGCAGTGGCAGTGAATGGCAGTGTAGTTGCAGTAGGCAGATACACCCTATGCAGATCATGGCTAACTGGCTGTGTTGTAAAGGAATGTGATGTCAGCCCTGCGGAAGAGGAGCAGTATAGAGTGCTGTAATGGGAAAGGAGCTCAGCAGCGGGTATAGCATCCAGGGTGGAGGGGGTGGTCAGGGGGCTTTGGGGGGGGGCGCAACTTAGATCTGGGGGGGACAAAGCAAAATCTGAAGCCTGTAGCCCCACAGGGGCCCCTCAGGAGGTGTTAAGGGATTTGTTTTAGCAATTTCTGAAGGTTTCTCTGTCAGTGTTGGCTGGTGTTGGGGGTAGGTCACCTCCTTGAGGTGCGTGTCTTTTCCCCAGTTGTCAGGGAAGTGGGGTAAGCAAACATCCCCGGGTGGGGGGGTACAGAGAATCCCAGCTAGTGACTAGAAGACACTGAGCGGTGTCTTACCTCACCAGTGACATTGGTTCCATCGTGGCTACAGGACGGCAGTCTCGTCCTCTTAACTCGCTGAGCTCGGTTACCATTCCATGTTGCCAGCACACAGCACAGACACTTCCCCATCCTGGGCTGTTCTCACCCCGTGCTCCTCTCCATTCAGGAAATGGCTCACAGCTTCTCCCCAGCCAATGAGAACAGAGGGGTGTGGACTGTGGAAGGCAAAGTGGAAGCCCAGTACAGGAGAGTGGTTGTTGGGCCCTAGGGCATATCGGAGCTGAACTTTGTCGAGGATATGATAATATGACAGGAAGGCTGCAGGGGCCCCCTGGATCTAGGGGTGGGGTGGTGATTGTGACCCCTGCAACCCCTTATGCTACGCCCATGGTCCCCCATATAGATCCCCTTTAGAGTAGGCCAGGGCAGGTCTCCCATAGAATAGATTACCCTTTACTTAGTTTTCTTACTCTTACCTTTTTTTTACCTGTATATAGAATAGAATCCCCAGGTTTTTCTGTAGCACCACACTCCAGGCTCTCTGGCCTCTCCCCCTGCAAAGGTGGCTGTCTTGGCAACTGGCAAGAAAATTATGATCCCTGGAAGGAACATGCCAAGTGGTTCCCTGAGTGAGTTGAAAGCTGAACTCCAGTTTGCAGCAGTCTATATTTGTATACTCACCTTGCTTTATACTGGCCCGTGGGATGAGTCAGATGGAGCCAGCACATTACTGTAGTAATGCACGCTCAGCAGTGACTGGCATTTAGCAAACTCAGCAACAGCTGGGGAGCCAGTGTGTATGATGAGGCCACAATGTAGTGCACTGGGAACAAGATTAGAGATTTTTTGGATACATTCTGGTGTCACTTTGACTTTGGATAGAAGTAACGGGTGCGTAAAAATTGGTCTTTGGGTGTCGATGGCGCCTTCTCACTGTAACCCTATAGAGGTACTCTTGATGAAAGCAAGAAATGGTCTTGCTGTAAAAAATTGCAATGATATGCACCTGTCAAATAGGTGCAGAAAAATTACTCTTTGGGTGTCGGGGGCGCCTTCCCACGGTAACCCTATAGAGGTGCTCTTGATGAAGGCAAAAAAAATTGCAATGATATGCACCTATCAAACAGGTGCTGAAAAATTGGTCTTTGGGTGTTAATTGTGCCCATGAAACCTATACCAAAAACATTCTTCCAGATGAAATGATTGAACACCCTCAAAGTTAGGCAGCCTCGAAGTCCGGCAGAGATTCCACATCCCAAAAAGACTTAATCAGTGACATCGGCATCAGGGGCTTCATAGCTGGTAATCCAGGACTACTTCATTTTTATAAAAGTCAAATGGTCCACGGAGTCTGTGGACAGATGCGTTCTATGATCAGTAACAAAACCTCCTGCAGCACTGAATGCCCGTTCTGAAAGCACGCTGGATGCAGGGCAGCCCAACAACTCAATAGCATACTGGGAAAGTTCTGGCCAGTGGTCTATTCTCATGACCCAGTAAGTCAGTGGATTGTCAGCTGGAAAGCTCTCCATCTCTGTTTTGGCCCCAAGGTAATCGTCCACCATGTGATACAGACGCTGCCAATGGGATGTGGAAGCTGACAGCCCTGGGAGGCGAGGACTAAAAAAATTCCGAAATGCCTCACTTAGGCAGACGCCTTCTCCAACGCTCCTCTCTTGACCAACAGAAGACTCAAAGCGGCGTTTTTCGCCACACTGTAACTTACTGAAGTCAGGAAAAACATTCAATAAAATTCTCTTTAACGTGTCCTCAAGAGATTTTCTCTTCTGCACTCTCTGTGGGGACGGGATGAGTTCTGAGACCTTCCCCTTATAACGGTGGTCAAGGAGGGTTGCCAACCAGTAATCATCCTTCTCCTTTATGCTACGTATTCTTGGGTCCTTTCGCAGCCTTTGAAGCATGAGGTTGCCCATGCACCTCAAAGTCACTCAGGATGACAGCATCTGGAACTTCCTCCTCCCAGCCACGTACTACTCCCAAGAGTCTTGGGGTTGGAAAGCCATCGCTTACAGATTGACGCATCTCTTCCTCTTCTTCGAAGCCTATGAAAATGCCAGAATCCTCCTCCTCATCCTCCTCCCCTCTCTCCTCCTGTGTGTTCTGTGACATAGGAGTGATGGTGTCTTGAGAGAAAAAGAAGCCCTCCTCTTTCTCCAGCTGCTCTGCCTCCAGTGCCCTGTCCATAATGCCACGCAGAGTCTGCTCCAGCAGGAACACAACAGGGATTGTGTCACTGATGCATGCACTGTCACAGCTTACCATCCTTGTGGCCTCCTCAAATGGTGACAATACAGTGCATGCATCCTTAATGATCAGCCATTGGCATGGGGAAAAAAAGCCGAGGCGGCCTGAGCCTGTTGTTGTGCCGTATTCGCACAGGTATTTGTTGACGCCCCTCTGCTGCATGTATAGCTGCTGCAGCATTGACAGAGTTGAGTTCCAACTGGTGGGCATATCACAAATCAGGCGGTTTACGGGCGGGTGGAGTTCCTGCTGAATTTCAACCAACTGAACACTGGCTGTGTATGACCGCCTGAAATGGCTACAGACTCTTTTGGCCAGCTTTAGCACATTTTACAACCCTGAGTACGTATTTAGAAAACGCTGCACTGCCAAACTGAGGACATGTGCCAGGCATGGCACATGTGTCAACTTTCCCTGTCTAGGGGCAGACAGGAGGTTTGAGCCATTATCGGACACCGCCATTCCTGACTCCAGCTGGCGTGGTGTGAACCACCTCTGGGCCTGTCCCTGCAAAGCTGCAAGAATCTCTGCTCCGGTGTGGTTCCTATCCCCTAAACACACCAGCTGAAGCACTGTATGGCACCTTTTAGCCTGACTCTGTGAATAGCCCTTTGAAGGCTTAGGGGGTACCTGATGTTCATAGGACAATTCTGGAGAGGAGGGCATGGAGGTGGCGAAGGAGAAGGAGGAGGAGGGGGTAGAGCTCACAGGTATGGCATCATCACCACCAGCTGTATGGAGACGTGGGGGCACAACAAGCTACAGCACCAAGCCCTGTCCTGCATCCTTTCGAGTTGCAATCCATATAAACGTAAAATTTATTAAAAGAAAATTGGAAACACTCACATTTAGAAAGTGGATCAAGAGCTTAAAATTGGGCCCCTAGATGATGTCTCTTTAGACGAAACGTATCAGGACGAGCCCTGCTGATGTCATTGCGTTACCCACAAACTTCAATTTTAAGCGCTTGATCCACTTTCTAAATGTGAGTGTTTCCAATTGTCTTTTAATAAAATTTACGTTTATACGGATTCACACTATGTGGAGTATTTTCTTTTTTGGTCATGCTATTTTGAACACTTGAGAGGATTCGGTCTGACAAGTTGGCTGCTTCTGAAGACCGCTTCTTGGTGACATCTCTCGACCAGTTGGATTGTCTTACAACTTGATCTGGAACCCAGACGTGGAGGTCCCATTATTTGGTGGTTGCACCATAAGCCTTGTTGACTCACTGAGCATATGCCCATTTGAGTCCTCTCACTCCAGTAAGCCTCCTCACCAACCAGTGGTGGTTCTATTGTCTGTGTCCTCACCTCAACATTGATGTCACGTGGAATCCCACTTCTAGTTACACAATTTGTTTTCACCATTTATTTAAAGACTGGTATGTTTATGTTTTAAAACAACTTTTGTATGATGGCACATGGACTTTGGTTTGGGTCTGAATTTCACATCTCATTTTCATTATTATTCATTTTTGTGGTCATTGCACAGTGTACATTAGTTTGCATACATATGTATTTCCATGTTTTGAGCGCTGCACATAATTTCACTTTTTACTTATTCCTTGATTTACACTTGTCTTAGTGTTGTGCTGGCTGCTACTAGATATATGTCAGCGCGATATACACCATTTTTTTCATGTTCCTGTTATCCTCAACCTCAGAACCAACATCTGAATCCAGTAATGGCTGGGCATCATCAAGGAGCAAGTGGCTGATGCTGTGGTCAAAAAACTCAGCTGACTCCTCCATGGCTGATGTTGGGGCTATGCCAGGAATAGATGTGGACAAGGAGGCAGGCTTATCTACTCTGGCAACTGCAGGGGACTGCACACTTGTCTCTGCTTGCGTGACAGAGGATGAGGAGGATGAGGAAGGTTTAGTAAGTCAGTCCACCACCTCCTCTGCATGCTGTGGCTGGATAGCACGGGCAAACTCACTAAACAGAGGAAGTGATGCCCTCCCTGAGGACTGACCACCACGTCCCCCTTTGCCTGTGGACACATTTGTTGCTGGCCCCCTTACAGTGCCAAGGGAACGTCTGCCTCTCCTTGTTGTCCTCCCAGACGTTATTGGGAGGGAGGGGGCGGTACTTATAAGCAAATGTAAAGAAGAAGTGGAAATCTGTACATAGATGCACTTTAATCAATGTAAAGTGGTGTTTGGTGCACTTTAATTTTCGTAGTCACACTACACAGATGCACTCCACGGATACACTATAATATACTGCAATATAATGCGCTAAATGTACAGTGATGCACAGAACTATATGGCCCTAAACTGCCAGTAATGCACACAGAAGTAAATGGCGTTAAACTTGCAGTAACGCACAAAACTATATGGCGTCAAACTGGCAGTAACGCACACAGAACTATATGGCGTTAAACTGGCAGTAACGCACACAGAACTATATGGCATTAAACTGGCAGTAACGCACACAGAAGTAAATGGTGTTAAACTTGGAGTAACACACACAACTATATAGCGTTAAACTTGCAGTAACGTACACAGAAGTAAATGGCGTTAAACTGCCAGTAACACAATCAAATAGACAGTGTTCAACCGTCACTACACTGACACTATCTAAACTGTCCCTACTCTAGCTAAATTATTATTATACAGGATTTATATAACGCCAACAGTTTACGCATCGCTTTACAATATAAAAGGAGACAAGACAGTTACAATACAATAAAATACAAGAGGATTAAGAGGACCCTGCTCAGAAGAGTTTACAATCTAATAGCTATACACTAATGTATATATGAATGACACGGTCTCACTACACTACAGTGAAACTATCTGAGCTGTCCCTACTCTAGCTGCACACTATGCAAAGCTGAATGATGGTCCACCTCACTACACTCACACTATCCCTAGACTGACACTAAGCCAATATTCTACACTGACAATTGAAGCAAAATAGCACAGTATAGCACACTAACTAACTAATAGCACTGAACAGAGCCCTGCTCTATCTCTCTCCACGCCAAAATCACACTGAAAATGGCTGCCATTGAAAAAATACTTTTATACTGTGGGGCGGGAATGAGCCATGATTGGATAAAGCCATGATGACAGTGTTCAATCATGACTCTGACAGTGCTCTGTGTCCTGATTGGCTGAAGCTTTCACTGCTTCAGCCAATCAGGGCTTGCAATGCACTGTTCAGCGCCACAATGCATTGTGGTCAGTTCGGAGGGCCGAACAAACGGTCGAACGACCTGTTTGTTCAGCTGCTAACACAACTTACAGTGTACTGTCCGCTACATAGAATTTCCTTCAGTGTGCAAATGGAAATGATGTGCTCTTTCTCATCCAAATAAAACTGGCTCTGTGGAAGTTAAATGCACCACAAAGGACACAGCAACTGTGATTGACTGTGCAGAGGGCATGCCTAAGACAGTAAGTGAGTCTTGTGCGAGGCTGGGAGTCTGAAGACGCAATGCATGCCTGCCCTAAAGCCCTTTAATGAAAATTCTGAAGCACAGAGTGGGGAGGGGGAGAAAAAAAAAATTGCACAGTTTTCCACAAACACAAACCAAAAAATGAACCCCTAAACATTTGGGCCAAATATGTTCTTCCATTGATTTCCAGGGTAATAGCAATCCTTTGAACAGGAAGAGATGAACAGGAATCCACAATGGGTGAGAAGCAGCAAACTGGTCCTGCAGAGACTCAACTGCAACAGGGTCAGCTACGGACAGCAGCACAAGTTGATTCAGAAGACAGTGAACTGTGAAACTAATACATATGACCTCATGCAAATTATAGAAAATACATCACTATTGGAAGTCTATACCATATTTGGGCACAATATAGAAAGTGAACATTACACTGTTACTGAATTAATTTTATCTGACTCAGATGGCCCTAAAAAGAATACATACAAATCTGTATATAACAAATGAATTTGAAAAATATGACACCTGTACTGTAGAAAGTACACAATAGTTTTCCGTTTGTGTTTGGCTCAGCCCCTTTGACACACCAGGTTGAGTGTAAAAACAAGTAAACACAATGAAGGTTGGCAAATAATTCCTATTACCCAATATTTGTTCTATATCAAAATTAGTCCACCTGAAGTACAACAATAAGCAGCAATGAATCTTGAGCTAACAAATTGCTGGGACTATAATGCCAGTGTGGCTATGCTAGGCCTAAACTGATTGGGTAGGCACTGTCCATAGAAATGAAGGAGATTGGAGAAGGGAACAGAGGATGCTTGCTGGATGCTTTATGGGAGGGG
Organism: Aquarana catesbeiana; assembly: GCF_042186555.1. Taxonomy (NCBI): domain Eukaryota; kingdom Metazoa; phylum Chordata; class Amphibia; order Anura; family Ranidae; genus Aquarana; species Aquarana catesbeiana. The sequence goes on along the minus strand of NC_133324.1, from coordinate 142,854,726 downwards.
CAGTCCTTTATAATATTCTTCTTCCAGCTATTGTTAGGGCCCTTTAAGAAGCATTTGTGCATTTCATGACAGTTTATGACGTTCTTCGAGAACAACAGTGCTCTCGCCTTGGAAGTTTTCCTACAATAGGCTGGGTGGGAGGCGGTTAACGTGGATGTAAACCTGATTCATGAAATTTGAACTGAGCACATACAGTATCTCACAAAAGTGAGTACACCCCTCACATTTTTGTAAATATTTTATTATATCTTTTCATATGACAACACTGAAGAAATGACACTTTGCTACGATGTAAAGTGGTGAGTGTACAGCTTGTATAATAGTGTAAATTTGCTGTCCCCTCAAAATAACTCAACACACAGACTTTCATGTCTAAGCCACTGGCAACAAAAATGAGTACACCCCTAAGTGAAAATGTCCATATTGGGCCCAAAGTGTCAATATTTTATGTGGCCACCATTATTTTCCAGCACTGCCTTAACCCTCTTGGCATGGAGTCCACCAGAGCTTCACAGGTTGCCACTGGAATCCTCTTCCACTCCTTCATGACGCCATCACGGAGCTGGTGGATGTTAGAGACCTTGCACTCCACCACCTTCTATTTGAGGATGCCCCACACATGCTCAATAGGGTTTAGGTCCTTTAGACATGCTTGGCCAGTCCATCACCTCAGCTTCTTTAGTAAGGCAGTGGTCGTCTTGGAGGTGTGTTTGGGCTCGTTATCATGTTGGAATACTGTCCTGTGGCCCAGTCCCCGAATGGAGGAGAAACATGCTCTGCTTCAGTATGTCACAGTACATGTTGGCATTCATGGTTTCCTCAATGAACTGTAGCTCCCCAGTGCCAGCAGCACTCATGCAGCCCCAGACCATGACACTCCCACCACCATGCTTGATTGTAGGCAAGACACACTTGTCTTTGTATTCCTCACCTGGTTGATGCCACACACGCTTGACACCATCTGAACCAAATAAGTTTATCTTGGTCTCATCAGACCACAGGACATGGTTCCAGTAATCCATGTCCTTAGTCTGCTTGTCTTCAGCAAACTGTTTGCGGGCTTTCTTGTATATCATCTTTAGAAGAGGCTTCCTTCTGGGATGACAGCCATGCAGACCAATTTGATGCAGTGTGTGGCATATGGTCTAAGCACTGACAGGCTGACCCCCCTACCCCTTCAACCTCTGCAGTAATGCTGGCAGCACTCATACGTTTATTTCCCAAAGACAACCTCTGGATATGACGCTGAGCACGTGCACGCAACTTCTTTGGTCAACCATGGCGAGGCCCGTTCTGAGTGGAACCTGTCCTGTTAAACCACTGTATGGTCCGTGCTGCAGCTCGGTTTCAGAGTCTTGGCAATCTTCTTATAGCCTAGGCCATCTTTATGTAGAGCAACAATTCTTTTTTTCAGATCCTCAGACAGTTCTTTGCCATGAGGTGCCATGTTGAACTTCCAGTGACCAGTATGAGAGAGTGAGAGCGATAACACCAAATTTAACACACCTGCTCCCCATTCACACCTGAGACCTTGTAACACTAACGAGTCACATGGCACTGGGGAGGGAAAATAGCTATTTGGGGGCAATTTGGACATTTTTACTTAGGGGTGTACTCACTTTTGTTGCCAGCAGTTTAGACATTAATGGCTGTGTGTTGAGTTATTTTGAGGGGACAGCAAATTTACACTGTTATACAAGCTGTACACTCACTACTTTACATTGTAGCAAAGTGTCATTTCTTCAGTGCTGTCACATAAAAAGATATAATAAAATATTTACAAAAATTTGAGGGGTGTACTCACTTTTGTAAGATACTGTATATGTGCAGTGTTTTCTTATCTATTTTCAAAACACTAAGTCCTGTGACTTTCTCCTGCTCCGTTCTTCTGTTATCAGCATGATAACTTCTGCCAAGTTCTCCATCAACTAAGATAAAACCAGGCTCAATTTTGTGTCGGGGAGGTTGTTATAAATAGATTGGGAGAGAACTTTCCATGTCACAAGACAGCTATGCAAGTCTCTGCCTGTCTCTGCCTGCATGTGGAGGGGAGGGGGTGCCTTTCCTCTAATCATCTGTATTGGCTGTATGCCCAGACTTCACACTCAATTCGTAGCAGGAACAGAAAAATCTTTATCATGGTCTGAACTTTCTAAAGCATATATAAAGCTGAAGACAGCAGATTAACATGTAAAACTTATGTAGAGAGATTTGTGTATCATCTGAGGCCGTTCACTTCACTGGGTAAATGTGAGGGTTTACATCCACTTTAATGTCCTGCCTACAGTTATTCAGTCCCTAAAACAATCTCTTCCAGTGATCAGAAATCCACCAAAAACAAAGAGTACAGCAGACCAATAATGGCAAGAATAACCTCTGTCAGAATGCTCAGCCGATGCAGCCCTCCTCATATCGGGGAAACCAATACTACTAGCAATAAAGCTACTAGCAGTGTGAACAACGGGCAGCTAGTATAGGAGAATTTGTAGAATAGGGCTCCCTCAGCCTCTCCACAGAATACCTCTGGTGATAAGCAGTGGGAAGTAGAGGGTGAGAGGATGCTCCGTTCTCATTGCTGCAGAGTGAAGAAGGAAAACACTTGCAATGCAGGTGACATGCTTGGAGAGAAAATAAATAAGTAAAAACGAAAAAGTGCAGGTGCATTGGCCAGGCCAGTCTTTATTGATTCACCTGGTAAATGCTTCCAGAGTGTGTGTTCCATTACTCTGGAGATAGAAGTCACCCAATCCCATTTAACAATGGCTATCCAAAATCTCAGAGATCTGTTATATCGTTGACACAAACATTTTCTAAAAATGCAGTACTATTGTTATTTAATCAGAATTATTAGACAGGCAGTTGAATTTGTAACTGTTCTTCATCTATAATACTCTCCCTTTCTCCACTTACCTTCCTATTTTCCCTATCTTTTCCAACTTTTCTATTCCCTTTCTGGTCATTCTATATACAGTATATGACAACACCTGTTATCTAATTTTTTCATCTTTTTTCTCATCCACATTATTCTCATTATTTATTCCCACTTTTATGCCTATGGATATAAAGATACATGGGTACGTTTAGAAAAAAAAATATGATTGCTTGTTGCAGTTGTACTATGTAACTATGTACCTCATCTATTTATGCAATGTAATTTTCATATAGAAAAAAAATAATTTACAAAAAAAAGTTTGGCTTTTTAGTTCTTCTTTAAAACGGTATTAAACCCAAAACCAAAAATGTAATATATATCAGTTTACCAGTCATTAGATGTGATGGCTGCATCAGTTTTCTTTATTTTGGCTTTTCCCCCTCTGTTTTCACCTGGTGATCTGGCCAGTAACACACATCCTGTATTAGTGAGATACAACTCTGGAGGAATGAGAACAGGAAGCACAGCAGACAGCAGCACTGTCATTGGGGGTTTTAAAGGTAGTAGATTTAGAACCACTAACAAATTGAAGCCAAACTCCAACTCATCCTTTATAATCAGTTACAGCAAACAGTACTTTCTTCCTTCTGGGATAAAGGTTTTGAATGAATAAATAAAAGCTGATCATTTTAGTCATCCCTGTCAGTGTTAAAGCGGAAGTAAAGTCTGCTATAAAATAATTTTTTTTGGGCCCCCCAGGTGGGTTATGACATAATGTGCTAGTGTGCACAGCATATTAGTACAATATGGTAGACTTACTGTACCTGTCATATGGTGTCCCCTAGCTTTGCAGTGCGATCAATCCGTCCGCTTCCATCTTTGCCAGTCTTCCTTTCAGTTTCTGTGCCTTCAGGCCAGGCTGGGCTGCGATGACGTAACTCATGCGCACCTGATTCACATCACCACAGATTGAGCCATAAATGTTCACTGAGTTGCACATGCGTGGCTCAGTGAACATGTCAGCTGACAGGCAGAAGGATGCATTTATGGCAAAAGAGACCAACAGGGTCTCTTCTGTCATAAATACCCTGCCTGTCAGCCATTTGTTTACAAATCAACTTTACTTTCACTTTAACCCCTTGCCGACCAGCTCACGACGATATACGTCGGTACAATGGCACGGCTGGGAAAATGGGCGCACAGGTATGTCCCCTTTAAATCGTGGCATTGTGGGCACCTGCGCCACCGACTCCATGAGCGTGCCCGCTGGTCCCACGGACTCGATGTCCACCGGGGGCCCGCGATCGTGTCACGGAGCAGCAGAACAGGGAGATGCCTATGTAAACAAGGCATTTCCCTGTTCTGCCTAGTGACATGACAGAGATCTACTGCTCCCTGTCTTCGGGAGCAGTGATCTCTGTCATGTTCTAGTGAGACAATCACCCCTACGGTTAGAATCACTCCCTAGGACACACTTAACCCCTTGATTGCCCCCTAGTGTTTAACCCCCTTCCCTGCCAGTGTCATTTACACAGTAATCAGTGCATTTTTATAGCACTGATCGCTGTATAAATGACAATGGTCCCAAAATAGTGTAAAAAATGTCCGATGTGTTCGCCATAATGTCACAGTCACAATAAAAATCGCAGATCGTCGCCATTACTAATAAAAAAAAAATAATAATAAAAATGCCATAAATCTATCTCCTATTTGGTGGACGCTATAACTTTTGCGCAAACCAATCAATATACGCTTATTGTGATTTTTTTTTTGTTTACCAAAAATATGTATAAGAATACATATCGGCCTAAACTGAGAAAGAAATTTGTTTTTTTTTATATATTTTTTGGGGATATGTTTTATTGCAAAAAGTAAAAAATATTGCTTTTTTTCAAAATTGTCGCTGTTTTTTTGTTTATAGCGCAAAAAAAAACAAAAAAACGCAGAGGTGTTCAAATATCACCAAAAGAAAGCTCTATTTGTGGGAAAAAAGGATGTCAATTTTGTTAGGGTGCAACGTCGCATGACTGCGCAATTGTCAGTTAAAGCGACACAGTGCTGTATCGCAAAAAGTGGTTTGTCTCATCCATGTAAACTGATACATTCTGCTGGAGAGTTTGTGCTGTGAAAAACAACAGACTTGCTGGCTGGATTACCAGATGAAAATAGAAGAAAGAAAGCCTAAAAAAGGAAACTAACACAAACCATCACATCTAAGAATTGGTAAGCTGTAATATAATAAACACAGTATAGTGAAATAATGTGTTGCGCTAATATTAACCTTCCAAACAAATAGAATCTATATAAATAAACCTTCCGATTGTTCAGACACCTAAAATAATAAAGGGAATAGTGTGCCACTAATACACCTTCCAATCAAACTCTAATAAAGTATACCTTGAAAAAGTCACGTGTCGGGTGACGCAACGCGTAGGAGGAGTCAGTGATGGAGACTATTGTGGCGAGTCAGCAGCTTTGTTACGAGCGGTGTGAGGACCCACCGCGCCCCCAATGTGAGATACTGTGTGTTTGTGTGTGTGTGTGTGTGTGTGTATATATATATATATATATATATATATATATATATATATATATATATTATAGTATAAATATACATACATAATAAACAATCCCATCGCATATACAATATATATTTTCTAGGAGAGATGAAGTTTGGTTTTGTCAGTACAAAGCTGGAAGAATATATTTGTACTTACATTATATTTTGGTGACTGTCTCAGGTGTGATTTTCTACAAAGAATGAAAACTCACAAAGAAATTACAGAATACATTGATTCCTACAGTGGATTTGAAGGACTTCGAGTAAGTAAATATGATTTTGGTTTATGAGTCATATCTTGAACTCTAATATGACTGTAGATCCTTGCACCGGTGTACAATAGAGTTATTGCTGTCAAATGAGACTTCTTTCGTAGTGATGAATAGAGGAAAGGCTGCAAAAGGGTTAGTTCACTTTAACTATAAAACTGCCTAGGCAGGTAAGGGGGGCCTATAGATAAAAACAAGCTGTGCAGCTTGACCAAAGTTAAAAATTGCCCCGCTATTGGTGTAGGCTATTTACGTACCTCCCAAACCCTGATCAAAATATTCCCAGAGATGGCATCATCCCGTTCCTTGCTAAGATACTCCCAGCTGGATCAAAGCCTCTTGCATGCCGTCTCTCCCCCCTGTCACAGAAGCTCTGAGCTCAGTGCAGTGGTGGAACTACCAGAGTTGCAAAGGTAGCACTTGTGACTGGGCCCTGACGTTCCGCTACTGTGAGGGGAGGCCTGAGACGGCCGTGTGTCTGGGGCAGCGTTAATAGGCACTTTTCTCCTGTCTGTAGACAGGAGTAAGGTACCTGTAAAAATGTCTGTGTCAGCGGCTTTAAACTGCTCATGCACAGTTCCTGAAGCAGATGATTAGAGAACTGCAGGGCTTGGCCTTAGGTCAGGCAGTGAGGTGTGGATTATACACTCCATACCGAATGAGTAGAGACCGAGCTCAGCAGTACACTAATCGGCTGAATTCAGACCTGCACATGCCATGCTCCAAGTCACCTTCAAGGACATTTTTAAAAAAATGTTTTTACCACCAGCCCAGCCTCTTGCGAGTTGCGGGCGGTCCGCTGTACTCAATCTTTCCACTTGCTTGCCTCCCTCAAAGCCAAAGCCCACAATGAAACTGGGAAAAGAAGGTGACTAGTGCCTATAGCCACTAACATTACTGACAGCACAAATTCCAGATTGTCTTTTTGAGCTCTGGAGGATTGAAAGGGGCACTCTGGAGGATGTAAAGGGTACTAACATAGTAGTTCTACATTGCACTGTAACGGGCACTTGGGGGGGAACTCTGGAGGCACTAAGGGGGCACTCTAAAGGCACTAAGGGGGCACTCTGGAGGCATTAAGGGAGCACTCTGGAAGAGGATGTAAGGGGGCACTCTGATGGTACCATTTTAGTACCTCCAGAGTGCCACCTTATTTGTTCCAGATAGCCCCCTTACATCTTCCTGAGTGCCCTCTTAAGGCCTTTAGAGTGCCCCCTTAGTGCCTCAGAGTTCCTGATCACATCTAACAGAGTGCCCCCTTACATCCGCCAAAATGCCCCCCTAGTAATAGTAAGGTCAGTGGTGTGACTACCAGGGTCGCAAAAGTCACACTTGTGACTGGGCCCTGGCAATCTGCCACTGTAGGGGGGCCCTAAGATAGCAGGAAGGGGGCCAGCCGCAGAACATGTGAAAGGGTCCCACTGCAGGACTATAATAAAGGGCCCCAAGACCAGTGTGAAGGGTCTTGGGTTCAGAGGGAAGTGCCCTGGGACTGATGGAAAGTGCCATGGGATGAGTAAGGGGGGCCCTTCATGGTTTCTTGCACCGGGGGGGGGGGCCTGAACATTTTAATTAGGCCTCTGGCTCAGCGATTCTGAGATGGAGGAGATAGTGAACCACACATGTGCGGGGGATAGAGAGATTGCTCCTGTGATGGTGGGGATAAGCAGTAATGGCTGGGAGTATCTTAGAAATGTCTTAGCAACAAGGCAGAATGGGATGATGCCATCTCTGGGACTTCTTCAGTCAGGCTTCAGAAGGTACAGAAATGGCCTACACCTATAGCAAGAGCATTATCCAACTTTAGTGAAAGCTGGACGGGTTGTTTTTATCTACAGGCACCAGTTACCCGCATAGACAGTTTTATTGTAAATGTGAACTAACCATTGAAAAGTGTTACTAAACCCACAACAGTAAAATCAGTCTGTATATGTAGTAAAGCATGCTTGTTATATTCACTGTGGAACCTCAGGGGTTAATCCTCCGCATTGTGTAAAAAGACTGTTTAATCCTGTCTTCTCTGATCCTCCCCTTCCTCCACAATCCATCTGCTGGAGGCACTCTGCACATGCTCAGTTTGGTGTGTATTTTATTTTTATTTTTTGGATGGGTGCATGTGATCAGCAGAGGGCCAATCAACACTGTCCAGACAGAGAGACAGAGATCATGTAGCCTCATAGGACAGTCAAAAGAGAATGAAAACTTCTCCTACAAGCTTTAACCAGACACTGATAGAAGTCTGCTATATACTGCTGATGAGAAAATGTATTAAGCAGTTTATATTTACTAAAATAATTTCCATATTCTGTTTAGTAACACTTTAAGGGCTGTGATTTTATGTTTGCAGTTTAGTAAATATATTGTATACACTTTTTTTGTCTGTAAAGTGAATTATAGAACTTGCCTTACTAGTTAATTGGTGTGGTTCAAACCATTTGTTTTTTATTACAGGGGAAAGATTTTATTTACAATAACATTGATTGGACTCTGCCCATCCAACCATGTAAGTCACTGTATACATTTTAAACAGACTGTTTTTATAGGGAATTTTTATATGTATTTGTAGTGCTACCCCCCCCCCCCCCAAAGGGGCCGCTGGCCCAGCTCTCCCTTACCCGTCCAGAGGCTGCTAGGCCAAGATACCAGTTCCAGATCACACCGACAAACACAGGTTCAGTCTAGTTTTTTTATTTTTTTTTGTAGTACTTGAACAGAAGAGAGGGGCGAGGGTGCAAGATATATTAAAAAAAAAAGCAGATACAGGAGGACAGATTTGCCAGCAAAAATCCTTCGGCAGCAGTCATTAAAGAGGAGTTTCACCCAGGGGCTCCATTAAAAAAAAAAAAAATTAAAAGTCAGAAGCTACAAATACTGCAGCTGCTGACTTTTAATTGGACACTTACCTGTCCCTGGGTCCAGCGATGCGGGGGATCGAAGCCCCGCTCGTCCCCCCCTCCACTCCTCGGCGCCGGCATTTTAACTGTGGACGCCTGGCTGTGGCTTCACAGCCGGGCACCCACTGCGCATGCGCGAGCGGCGCCGTGCGCCGTGATTGGCCGCTCAATCACCTGGGACCTGTAATGGGTCCCAGATGATTGACAGGAGGGAGGGAGCAGAGCCAAGCCCTTCCTGTGCCTGGGGGGAAGTGATGTCACCAGCCCAGGCAAAGGAAGAGGCAGAGTACGAGGGACCACCTAGCAACAGGCATTTAGAGGTAAGTAAAAAAAAAAAAATATTGAAATGTTTTTTTGTTTTTGTTTTTTACAATTTTTCAGGTATTTTTGTTTTTTTGGGTGGAACCCCACTTTAAGTATTGCTGGAGGTAGAAGGGACAGCCAGTCTGCCTGAGACTGTGAAAAAGCAGTCACAGTTCTTGTAGCTACCCTTGGCATGCAACCCTCAAGGCAAGGGCACATCTGGAGCTCTTCAGTGAAAAGGCGTCCTTCTCCAGGCCAGCTTTCTAAGGTAGTAACCTCCAGCAAATGCCTTTCAACCCAGGTTTCTCCAGGTCTAGCACCAACAGCACTACAGTAACATAGGCTTCCTCCCAGGCCAGAGGCCCCAGGACAAGACAGCTCTAAACAAGCCTTCCCAAACATTTATCTTCTCCCCAGCCACCTTCTTGGCGCCTTCTCCCAGGGATTGGCTGAGGTCAGATAAATGTTCATAGCCCAGAGATCTCTCCTCCTGTTATATTTCTGGAAGCTTCTTCCAGAGGCAAGCAAGAGCAATTACCTTCAGGTTTAGGGATAGACCTGACCAAACCTGAAAAATACAATGCTGCTCCACTGGGTTTAGCAGAGCCAAAAACTACATTTATTGAGCCTAGGGCAGAGCACTGCATATTAACTGGTGATTAGTGGAGAATCAGCAGTGAACTACCGGGGATATGTGCTTGTGCTGTCCATGATGATTGCATTGCTCTGTAGAGTACAGCTCTAAAGGCCAGCATTTCATTTGGGGCCATAGAATCAATCTGAGTTGATTTTTTTTTTAAAGGTGCCACCAAAGGGGACCTTGCAGCCAAGGGGCTGTTATAAAATGTGTCAACACATTGGCTGCAGACCTGTGTGTTTTTACACAATAAAGTTGGCACAACTGATACATAAAATTATTGGCCATTCTTCCTTCAGAATTGCCAATATTCTGCACTGGCTGATTTCTAATATATATAGTGCCTTGAAAAAGTATTCATACCCCTTTAAATTTTCCACATTTTGTCATGTTACAACCAAAAACGGAAATGTATTTTATTGGGATTGTATGTGATAGACCAACACAAAGTGGCACATAATTGTGAAGTAGAAGGAAAATGATAAATGGTTTTCAAATAAATATTTGAAAAGTGTGATGTACATTTGTATTCAGCCCCCTTTACTCTGATAGCCTAAATGAAATCTAGTGAAACCAATTGCCTTCAGAAGTTAACTAATTAGTAAATAGAATCCACCTGTGTATAATTTAATCTCAGTATAAACACAGCTGTTCTGAGAAGCCCTCAGAGGTTTGTTAGAGAACCTTTGTGAACAAACAGCATCATGAAGGCCAAGGAACACCCCAGACAGGCACGGGATAAAGTTGTAGAGAAGTTTAAAGCAGGGTTAGGTTATAAAAAAAATACCCCAAACTTTGAACATCTCACGGAGCTCTGTGCAATCCATCATCGGAAAATGGAAACAGTGTGGCACAACTGCAAACCTACCAAGACATGGCCGTCCATCTAAACTGACAGGCATTGACAGAGCATTAATCAGAGAAGCAGCCAAGAGGCCCATGGTAACTCTGGAGTAGCTGCAGAGATCCACAGCTTAGGTGGGAGAATTTGTCTACAGGACAACTATTAGTAGTGCACTCCACAAATCTGGCCTTTATGGAAGAGTGGCAAGAGGAAAGCCATTGTTGAAAGAAAGCCATAGGAAGTCCTGTTTGCAGTTTGCAAGAAGCCATGTGGGGGACACAGCAAACTTTTTTGGCCTAAAAGCAAAACGATATGTGTGTCGGAAAACTAACACTGCACATTACCCTGAACACCCCATCCCCACTTGGAAACATGGTGGTGGTAGCATCATGTTGTGGGGATGCTTTTCTTCAGCAGGGACAGGGAAGCTGGTCAGAGTTGATGGGAAGATGGTTGGAGCCAAATACAGGGCAATCTTAGAAGAAAACCTGTTAGAGTGTGCAAAAGACTTGAGATTAGGGTGGAGGTTCACCTTCTAGCAGGACAAGGACCCTAAACATACAGCCAGAGCTACAATGGAATGGTTTATATCAAAGCATATTCATGTGTTAGAATGGCCCAGTCAAAGTCCAGACCTAAATCCAATTGAGAATCTGTGGCAAGACTTGACATTTGCTGTTCACAGATGCTCTCCATCCAATCTGACAGAGCTTGAGCTATTTTGCAAAGAAGAATGGGCAAAAATGTCACTCTCTAGATGTGCAAAGCTGGTAGTGACATCCCCAAAAAGACCTGCAACTGTAACTGCAGTGAAAGGTGGTTCTACAAAGTATTGACTCAGGGGGACTGAATACAAATGCACGCCACACTTTTCACATATTTATTTGTAAAAAAAAATTGAAAACCATTTATCATTTTCCCTCCACTTCAAAATTATGTGCCACTTTGTTTTTGTCTATCACATAAAATCCCAATAAAGTACGTTTATGTTTTTGGTTGTAACATGACAAAATGTGGAAAATGTTAAGGGGTATGAATACTTTTTCAAGGCACTTGATATTAAATTACAACATATATTCATAGTTACATACAAAGACTGTGTGTCTTGGAGGTATTTTAACCGCTTGCCGACCGTATAACTTACATATACAGCAGCTTTCCTGCGCCAGATCACATACCTAGTATGTGATCTGGGATTTCCGGGTAGGGAGTGTGGGCGCACATCGACAGCGATCTGGCTCTGCTGTGATTTTACACAGCAGATGCAGATCAGTGGATGCCGCCCAATAGATTATTATTTATAGCTCAAAACATAAAAAACACTGAGGTGATCAAATACCACCAAAAGAAAGCTCTATTTGTGGGAAAAAAGGAGATAATTTTTATTTGTGTAAAGCATTGCAATTCTCAGTTAAATAACTCAGTGCCGTATCGCAAAAAATGGCCTGGTCACGATGGGGGGCAAATTTTCCAGGGGCCAAGTGGTTAAATATATCTCTGGTTTCAATAAAAATTGCAAAGTGTTAACAGTGGTTGGTAACATATTGCAATGCCACTGTTTCAGCAGAAGAATATTTTTTGTTGCACCATAATATGTGAATATCAGTCACTATTAAAGAAGATTCACTTGTAGGGACACTTTCCTAAGCTGGTGTATTCCTTGTTAGGTTTTTTTTATTTATTTTTACAGCTAGGCTGTAGCCAACCTTTGCATTTGTTTTTTTTTTTTCTGTGTTCCCCAGGTTTTTCTTAAGCCCAGGGTATTAACTACTTCTGCCTGCTACTGTTTAGGGCTCATGCACCCGATCGCCTTTGCTCGTATAGTGTAAAAAACAGGTGTATTCCAGCACCCAGGAGGCACAGGTGTAGCATACAGCCTGCTATCAATAGTTCTGTCAAAATCAATGATAGGCTGAAATACGTTCAAGTCCATATGCATTCAGGGATGTGTGCCCTGAACATAGAATTCCTGAGTTTGGGTCATACATCTCTAAACGCATACTGCGCATATCACATCAGTAAAAATTTGTTTCCCAGGTGCTGCCAACCTGAATGTCTTTGAAAATGAGAATGTTCGTCTGGAGTCGTTTAAAAAGTGGCCTGCAAATGCCAATGTAGATCCTGCTTCACTTGCCAGATGGGGATTTTTCTATACAGGTAAAGCTGATTTTTGAGTGCCATTTTTTTTTCTTCTTTTGTTAGTTCATGTGTTAAGCTCCATGCTCACTGGGCGTTTAGCCCCGGTGCATGGGGCTCCAGCGTTTAGCCATAGGTGGAGGGCACAAATGTGTTCTCTGGCCCTGCTGCTGGCATCCTGTCAAATTCTATGAGAGTCTGACAGCTGCTGTGGCTGGACAGGCCTGGGTGGTGCATCTAGTGGTACTTCTGTTTAGGGCAGTATGCAACCAGGGACAAATGCCCATAATGCAGAGCCCCATGTGCCGGGGCCATACGCACGCTGTGCATGGAGCCTTGGTCTCACTCGTCTTTAGTGGGCACAATATTGCACACCTTCTAAAGCAGGAGCTCTCTGCCCTCCTAAACTATTGTGGAAACGTTGATAAAGAACTCTTTTTTTCTGCTATTTTTCAAAGCCAGACCGCATATATTTCACAGTATATTACCTGTTCCTACAAACATTTTGCTTGCTTTTTTGGGGAACTAATTTAACTTAAAGTGATCCCAAAGCCAAAACTTTATTTTTTGTCATTTTGGGTAGAGGTAAGAACTCCTTTTAGGCTTTATTTCTCTCAGAGATTCACATTGCTTGTCTGCTCTGGTGATCATTGTCACATGGACAGAAAGTGAGGTGAAATCCAACATTTTGAGTTGCTACCAGAACATGAATAAAGGGGAAAATATTTGAATGTGTACGCTTGTTCTGTGACAGCCGTCAAGAAGGGATATTCTTTATTTTGGAGAGATTTCCTTTTACTTCCCTGTGTGTCTACTGAAAGTGAAGGTAATTCCTCCAAATGGGACACAGACAGCACAAATTTTACATTTTGTGTTTGTTTTCTGTCATATACAGTATATCAGGAGTGGGAACACCTCATTTTCTTAGGGAGATCTTATTGGTGGCATTCCCAAAAAATCAAAGAAGCTATTGGGTAAAAGTCCATCAGATACCTGTCAGAAACCATGACTCAGACCAAGACAGAAGTACAGTTAAATCACACTTGTTTAATAGTAAAAGTAAATAGAACAAACGTAGTCATAACATAGCCAAAGTTCGGTAACTGGAACGGATAGTCAGACAAGCCAGAAAGTCGAGAAGCCAGGGATCAGCATAGTGGAACAGCAAGCAGGATCTGGAGCCAGAAGGAATGTCAGCCAAGCAAGTCTTTAACAGGAACGCAGGAGATAGTCTCTGTGATGTTGACCAAGGCAAAGGTAGAGATCATCTGGGCTGGATGGCTTAAGTAGGCAGGACTGACGAGCAGGATATATCAACAGGTGAGTCACTGTGGAGAGATAGGAGCTGGCAATTAGCCGACAGCTGAGTGGCCAGCTCAGAGAAGGAAGGGCTGAGCCCAGCCCTGACAATACCACCTAAAATTCACTCACTCTTGGGTCGGCTGATCCTTAGGTCATGCCTAATGAATGCATAATAAAGACTAAGAAGTATTTCTATACAATTGCTGCATTAAAGTTACCAGCAAAGGTTGCCATCCAATAGCTTAATGGCGAAAGTCTTTCTGATCCAGGGTTCTCTGGAACCCTGGGGATCCTGCAGTGGTTGCTAGGGGTTCCTTGAGCAGGATAATAAGGCATACCTTCTACTTACCACCATAGTTATCTCTCCCACTAACCACCAATGTAAGGGAGCACCTATCCTACTGACTAGGGATGAGCTTCGCGTTCGAGTCGAACTTATGTTCGACTCGAACATCGGCTGTTCGCCAGTTCGCCGAACAGCGAACAATTTGGGGTGTTCGCGGCAAATTCGAAAGCCACAAAACACCCTTTAAAAGTCTATGGGAGAAATCAAAAGTGATAATTTAAAGGCTTATATGCATGGTATTGTCATAAAAAGTGTTTGGGGACCTGGGTCCTGCCCCAGGGGACATGGATCAATGCAAAAAAAGTTTTAAAAACTGCAGTTTTTTTGGGAGCAGTGATTTTAATAATGCTTAAAGTGAAACAATAAAAGTGTAATATTCCTGTAAATTTCGTACCAGGGGGGTGTCTATAGTATGCCTGTAAAGGGGCGCATGTTTCCCGTGTTTAGAACAGTCTGACAGCAAAATGACATTTCAAAGGAAAAAAAGTTATTTAAAACTACTCGCGGCTATTAATGCATTGCCGGTCCGACAATACACATAAAAGTTCATTGATAAAAACGGCATGGAAATTCCCCACAGGGAAACCCCAAACCAAAATTAAAAAAAAAAAATGACGTGGGGGGTCCCCGTAAATTCCATACCAGGTCCTTCAGGTCTGGTATGGATATTAAGGGGAACCCCGGGCAAAATTTTAAAAAAATGGCGTGGGGTCCCCCTCAAAATCTATACCAGACCCTTCAGGTCTGGTATGGATTTTAACGGGAACCTTGCGCCAAAATTTTTTTAAAAAATGGCGTGGGGTCCCCCCAAAAATCCATACCAGACCCTTATCCGAGCACGCAACCTGGCAGGCCGCAGGAAAAGAGGGGGGTGAGAGAGCACCCCCCTTCTCCTGAACCGTACCAGGCCACATGCCCTCAACATTGGGAGGGTGCTTTGGGGTAGCCCCCCAAAACACCTTGTCCCCATGTTGATAGGGACAAGGGCCTCATCCCCACAACCCTTGCCCGGTGGTTGTGGGGGTCTGCAGGCGGGGGGGTTTATTGGAATCTGAAAGCCCCCTTTAACAAGGGGACCCCCAGATCCTGGCCCTCCCCCTGTGTGAAATGGTAAGGGGGTACAAAAGTACCCCTACCATTTCACAAAAAAACTGTCAAAAATGTTAAAAATGACAAGAGACAGTTTTTGACAATTCCTTTATTTAAATGCTTCTTCTATCTTCTATCTTCTTTCTTCTATCTTCTATCTTCTATCTTCCTTTGGTTTCTTCCTCCATCTTCTTCTTCTGGTTCTTCTGGTTCTTCTGGTTCTTCCTCCGGTGTTCTTGTCCGGCATCTTCCTCCACGGCGTCTTTTTCCCTTCTTCTTCTCGGGCTGCTCCGCATCCATGATGGCATAGAGGGAGGCTCCCACTGTGTGACGCTTCTCCTCTTCTAACGGTTCTTAAATAATGGGGGCGGGGCCACCCGGGGACTCCGCCCCCCTCTGACGCACAGGGACTTGACGGGGACTTCCCTGTGGCATTCCCTGTGACGGGTGACCCCGCTCCCCTCTGACGTCAGAAGAAGGGACGAAGACGCCACGGAGGAAGATGCCGGATGAGAACACCGGAGGAAGAACCAGAAGAAGAAGAAGATGGAGGAAGAAACCGAAGGAAGATAGAAGATAGAAGATAGAAGAAAGAAGAAGCATTTAAATAAAGGAATTGTCAAAAACTGTCTCTTGTCATTTTTAACATTTTTGACAGTTTTTTTGTGAAATGGTATGGGTACTTTTGTACCCCCTTACCATTTCGCACGGGGGGGGCCGGGATCTGGGGGTCACCTTGTTAAAGGGGGCTTCCAGATTCCGATAAGCCCCCCGCCCACAGACCCCCCACAACCACCGGGCAAGGGTTGTAGGGATGAGGCCCTTGTCCTCATCAACATGGGGACAAGGTGTTTTGGGGGCTACCCCAAAGCACCCTCCCAATGTTGAGGGCATGTGGCCTGGTATGGTTCAGGAGGGGGGGCGCTCTCTCATCCCCCCTCTTTTCCTGCGGCCTGCCAGGTTGCGTGCTCGGATAAGGGTCTGGTATGGATTTTTGGGGGGACCCCACGCCATTTTTTTTTTATTTTGGCGCGGGGTTCCCCTTAAAATCCATGCCAGACCTGAAGGTTCTGGTATATATTTTGAGGGGGATCCCACGCCATACTTTTTTCTAAATTTTGGCCGGGGTTCCCCTTAATATCCATATCAGACCTGGAGGGCCTGGTATGAAATTTAGGGGGACCCTCCATGTCATTTTTTTTTTTTTAATTTTGGTTCGGGGTTCCCCTGTGGGGAATTCCCATGCCGTTTTTATCAATGAACTTTTATGTGTATTGTCGGACCGGCAATTCATTAATAGCCGCGAGTAGTTTTAAATTACTTTTTTTCCTTTGAAATGTCATTTTGCTGTCAGACTGTTCTAAACACGGGAAACATGCGCCCCCTTACAGGCATACTATAGACACCCCCCAGGTATGAAATTTAAAGGAATATTACACTTTTATTGTTTCACTTTAAGCATTATTAAAATCACTGCTGCCGAAAAAACGGCCGTTTTTAAAACTTTTTTTTTGCATTGATCCATTTCCCCTGGGGCAGGACCCAGGTCCCCAAACACTTTTTATGACAATAACTTGCATATAAGCCTTTAAAATTAGCACTTTTGATTATTCATGTTCGTGTCCCATAGACTTTAACGGTGTTCGCGCGTTCGAACAAATTTTTTGCCTGTTCGCAAGTTCTGGTACGAACCGAACAGGGGGGTGTTTGGCTCATCCGTACTACTGACCACTATTGTAAAGGGATTTTTTTTCTGTGATATCCAATGTAGAAGCACACTTTTATACTAACCACCAATATAATGGGCAATTTTTCCACTGACTACTGCTGTAAAGGGATACCACAACTTTCACTGTCTGTATTTCTTTTGTGGATATTATGAATATTTGTTCAATTTAATGATTAATCCTGAAAGTTTTTGTGTAGTGGAGGCAGGTGCTAAAAATAATCCAATTTAGGTGTCAAATACGCTACTATATGAACTATAGATGAGGCTCGGTTCACACTCCTGCAACTTAGGATCTGACTTGTGAGACCCAAAGTTGCAGGACATGTATAATGCCATGTATCTTTATGAGAGAAGTTCCAATTGATGCTACTGAAGTCGCTGCGACTTCAGAAAAGTTTCCTGCACTACTTCCTTCAGTGCCGCACAGTGTAAAAGTCCTTTTAAAGTCAAATCAAAGTCGGACTCCAAAGTTGCAATGAAAATCACATGACTTTTGGAGTCGGCTAGTGTGAACCAAGCCTAATAAGTTTTTAGCAGGGGTTCCCTGAGGCCCTTACATTCATTTAAACAGTTCCTCCAAGGTATAAAGGCTGGCAAAGTTGATCTAGGATTTTAACTATTGATATCCTTAGGTAGTTGCACTTTATTGTGAGGAAGAATATTAATGAAATATGAGGGTGGTCTGGGAAATCAGTGATGCTGCAAAGCAGTGAAGTACCATGATGTGTAATAAGGGGAGCCTGGCAAAAGGAAAACTGTATATCCTTTTCATCTTTCTATAAAATGGTGAATTAATCTAGTGTAGCACTAGTGTCCCAAAGCAGGGCTCCAGGTAAATTTAGTTGTGCTGGGTAGTAGCCAGCCTGGCTAATTTGTAGTGTTTAGTGGTCAAGTGGCTTTTCTCCTAATCCTGTTTAGCTGTGGTTCCTCTCTTTTGTCAGTAGGTGGCACTGTCGCCGCTGGCATTAGTATGATAAGCTACAGTGCATTCAGGTTATGCATAAATATACCTTTTTCATCCAATTAGATTGGCCGCTATGAATGCTGGGAGAAGGTATTTATTTGGAAGAAGTCAGGTGATCTAGGTCTTCCCTCCTGGGGCTGCGGCCTGGATGGATGTGTGTCAAACAGCTCCTGGCTGCTAGGCCTGAAGCCTGAGGCCTATCCAGTAGTCCTACTGGCTGCTAGGTCCGTTTGAGGCCTATCCAGGTGTTCAAGATTCCCCAGAGGAGAGCCTGCTCACTACTTGGAGGCATGAAGGAAAGGATGTAGACCTGAGATGAAGTACCAGAGGTGACATGCATGGACTGCAGACCCATGGTGAGCCTGGGAAAGCATTGAGATGGAATCATCCATAGAATTTCTGCACCTTTCATGAGTTGAGTTCAGTTACTAGAGGAAACAGCCTATTCTACAAAGTACAGATGTGCTGGTTCAGCTTAAAGGCTCCTTTCCTGTACTGTTGTCTACCTTATCTCACCATTTTTGTCTAACGAGTCTGCCGTTCTGCCTGTCTGCTGATCGTTACTATTTTTGACTAATAGTGTCCTGTGTTCTATCCCCTCTCTCCCACATTTTTCCTGTTGTGAGAAATAAACTTCTCTTTATGCAAGCATAAAAGTGACTGGCGCCCAATCTTTCTATCTTGTACATCACCCACCATGCCTAGTAATCCCCACCCTGAGGAGTTATGTCGGCCCTCCCTGCCTCTGAGTCACCATCAGGCCCCTGGAAGTGAGTGGTAGGCGCTACACTAGCATGAAACATTGCCTCAGTGACGGAGCTTTCTGTAATAAAGACAAATCACAGCTGCTCTCTCCATGTGCAAGGTGACTGGTCTTGTCTTCGCCCCCCTCTTGTAGTTTTCTGCAGGCAGCCTGTAGTAGATAGGACCTGCTGGGTCACTCCCATAGCTCAGCGCTCTTTGCAAGCTATAGGCAGCACAGTGATGAAGTCACTGCTAATTTTACAAGGTAATAACTCGTTTGCAAAGGCATTTGGTGCACACAGAGTGGATTTATATCCTTTGTGGCTATTTAGGAATATATTTAAATCAGAGTTTTTATGCTTGAAGTTCCATTTTAATAGAAGGGAAAATAGAAAAAAAATATTTAAATCAAGTAAACCTTATACATCATAAACAATTGTGGAAAAAAACAATAAATCCAAGTGAACTATCTGTATTATTTTAGGAAAAGGAGATGCAGTGAAGTGCTACACATGTGGTATCTGCATTCATTCATTTCAACCTGGGGAAGACCCAATGACTGAACATGTAAAACACAGCTCTGAGTAAGTATAAAGTGTTACGAAACCTTCTAAATTATTCATTAAAAAATACCTAGCTGCAAATTGTCTGCATGTCATCCCATGTTTTACTTAGTATCTAGCATTACAAGAGCCAAGTTTGCATAAATATTGCAAATGTAATCTAAAAACTGAACTTCTACACTGTAAAAAATATTGTCCTGGGTTTACTGAAAACAAATGAACGCAACTATATGCATCAGCTTTTTGATTGCTGTCAACTAAACTTATTTTTCCGACTCATTAGACTTTTCATGTTTTCAACTTTTTTGTTTTAACCACTTCAGCCCCGGAAGAATTTACACCCTTTCTAACCAGAGCACTTTTTGTGATTCCGCACTGCGTCGCTTTAACTGACAATTGCGCGGTTGCGCGACGTGGCTCCCAAACAAAATTGATGTCCTTTTTTTCCCACAAGTAGAGCTTTCTTTTGGTGGTATTTGATCGCCTCTGTGGTTTTTATTTTTTGCGCTATAAACAAAAATAGAGCGACAATTTTGAAAAAACGCATTATTTTTTACTTTTTGCTATAATAAATATCCCCGAAAAAAATATATAAAAAAACTATTTTTTTCCTCAGTTTAGGCCGATACGTATTCTTCTACATATTTTTGGTAAAAAAAATCGCAATAAGCTATTATTGATCGGTTTGCGCAAAAGTTATAGCGTTTACAATATAGGGGATAGTTTTATGGCATTTTTATTAATATATATATTTTTTTTTTAATGGCGGCGATCAGCCATTTTTATCATGACTGCGACATTATGGCGGACACATCGGACATTTTTGACACATTTTTGGGACCATTGTCATTTATACAGCAATCAGTGCTATAAAAATGCACGGATTCCTGTGTAAATGACACTGGCAGTGAAGGGGTTAACCACTAGGTGGCAGTGTAGGGGTTAAGTGTGTCCTAGGGGCGTGTTTGTAACTGTCAGGGGGATGGGCTGTGTGTGTGACATCACTGATCTCTGCTCCAATGACAGGGAGCAGAGATCGAGTGACACTGTCACTAGGCAGAACGGGGAGATGCTGTTTGCCCTTCTGCCGCAGTATATCTGCGTGAGGCGGTCGGCAAGCGGTTAAGTAAAGCCAACTCAATTTTTTTCAGTTTATAGACCATAGGTTTAAAGGAGTTGTAAACCCTCGTGTTTTTTTCACATTAATGCATCCTATGCTGGGGGGCGGGGCCAAATCCGTCATTCTGTGTCTATGCACGCAAAGGCTGGACTACTGGACTGAAGACGAGGTTCGAGGCCACACTGTGCAAAACAAACTGCACAGTGGAGGTAAGTATGATATATTTATTATTTTAAAAAAAAACAAGGTTTACAATTACTTTAAGTAAAGCCAACAAAATGTTTCCAGTTTCTAGACTATAGGTTTAAGTAAAGCCTACTCAATATTTTCAATTTATAGACCATAGGTTTAAGTTAGGAATACACACATTAACTTATTTATTTCAGGTACTTATATAGCGCTGTCAATTTACGCAGCACTTTACATATACATTGTACATTCACATCAGTCCCTGCTCCCAATGAGCCTACAATTGAAGACCCCTAACTCACATTCGTACAATTTAGAAAAAGAGGCCAATTAATCTACCAGCATGTCTTTGGAGTGTTGGAGGAAACTGGAGAAACCCACAAAGGCATAGGGAGAACATGGAAACTCCATGAATGTAGTGTTGTGGTTGGGATTTGAACCAGTGAACATTTTGCTGCTAGGTGAAAGTGCTAACCACTACACCACTGTGCTAACACTGTGGTGCCACCCTATTACTTGTCTGGAACCATAGTTTTAAGTGATATTAACTTTCTGTATTTATTGGAGTATAACACGCACTTTTTCACCCTGAAAATCAGGTGCAACTAGTGTGTGCGTGTTATACGCCGATACTGGAATTTGGGCTGCATAGGAGGGAACGGGGAGGGGGACGGGACGAGAGCCATCAGATTACATACAGCGAGAATCTCCTGTTTACTCAGCGGCTTCTGTAATAGGAATTCCCGTCTCCTGGGCCGGCATTGGACCAGTGTTCTGTCTATCATAGAAACCGGTCCAGGGGGCTTTGTATTAAAGAGGCTGCCGAGTAAACAGGAGATTCTCGAGGTAGCAGTAATCTGTGGTGTGGCTGCAGATGGGCACTGATCAGGCTGCATTCATGGCAATGGTAAGGCTGCAGATGGGCATTGATCAAGCTGCATTGATGGGCAATTGTGAGGCTGCAGATGGCATTGATCAGGCTGCAGATGGGCAATGGTGAGGATGCATTGATGGACACTGACCTTTATTTTGCTTCAAAGTTTTTTATTTAAAACTTAAGTTTTTTTCCTGAAACTTCCCTCCTAAAATGAAGGTGCAAGTTATACGCCTGTGCGTGTTATATGCCAATAAATACGGTATTTTTTCTTGTAACTTACTCAATTTTTTTTAACTTGGTAAAACTTATTTTCCAAATGTATTTGATATATGTTTGAAGGTTTTTATATAACAATAATACAATAATATATATTTTTTAAAGGAATAGTCTCATGAAACAGGCTTTAAAAACAAATTAACATTTATTATTTATAAAGTGTTACAAATGTAATATTATTAAAGCAGCATCAAATGTAAATGTAAACATCTTTTAAAAAATAAAAAAAAAAATAAAAAATGCCTCTTTCTTAGCTAACAAATCAAACACACACATGTAACATACAGTATATCTGTAAAGAACATAGAACAGAAAATGTATTAAAGGAGTTGTAAAGGCAGAAGTTTTTTTAACTTAATGCATTCTATGCATTAAGATAAAAAACCTTTTGTGTGTGGCAGCCACCCCAGCACCCCCCTAATTACTTACCTGAGCCCCATCTCTCTCCAGTGATGTCCACGAATGTCTAAACTGTCTGGGACACTCCTCCTGATTGGCTGAGACACAGCAGCAGCGCCATTGACTCCCATGCTTATCAATCAAAGTCAGTCAGCCAAACAGGGGAGAGAGAGGGGGCAGGGCCAGGTTGGGGCTCCATGTCTGAATGGATACACATAGCTGTGACTAAGCTCCAGTGCCCCCATAGGAAGCTGCTGACTGTGGGGGCACTCAATAGGAGGGAGGGGCCAGGAGCAAAGAGGGACCCAAGAAGAGGAGGATCCGGGGCTGCTCTGTGCAAAACCAAGTGCACATAGGAGGTAAGTATAACATAAGTGTTCATAGGATTGGCAGGAGTCATGCATCTGTCCATATATACTGTATATTCATTGTGTGTATATTAATTAATCAAATTCTTACTAAATAATTATATTTTATACCAATTGCTGGGGGTTCATAAACAATATATACATGTATTCATAGCCCCAATATATAAATAAATACCCTTTATAAAAGAAAAAATATTTTTTTCTTTTAACAAATAAGTTTAGAACACATGTTCTGTCCTCAGACACACCCGGTGGCTGAAGATGATATCTTACACGGTAAATCATTAAAATTCCCCAACCAATGGAGCAGAGGCGGCTCTAGGCTTTGTGAGGCCTTATGCAAATCTTAGACATGAGGCCCTACTTACTCCCATAATGGGAAAAATAAAATAATAAATAATTCAAGCGATAGACTCTCCACCCCAATATCCCAAAAAACAAACATGCACATAGACTTTTCTAAAAAAAAAACATTTTAATAATGTACACATAAAAGTCTGGTTCACACTCATTGATTGCTCCAAGCTCACTGATTGGTTGTTAGAGGTTAGTGCACATCATGACTGCTCACTGATTGGTTGCTAGAGGTTACTGCACAATATTACCACTCAATGATTGGTGCTAGAGGTACTGCACATCATTACTGCCCACCCATTGGTTGCTAGAGATTATTGCACATCATTACTGCACATTAGTTGCTAGAGGTTACTGCACATTATTACTGCTCACTGATTGGTTGCTAATGATTACTGCTCATCATTATCACTCACTGATTGTTTGCCAGAGGTTACAGCACATCATTACCTCGCACTGGGTGGCAGGGCAGTATTGTGGTGTGTGATGCAACTGCTGGGGTACAGTTGGTTGGATGACAGGATGCAGTTTGGGATGATGGTGGCAGCATTGGGATGAGAGGCTGAGATCATATCTTCCCTATAACGATAAAGGGTAGGGTGATAGGATGCCAGAGGTGGGGTACAGGAGGGATGAGGATGATAATGACAGGGGGCAGGGTGGTAGGATGCCAGAGGTGGGGTACAGGTACAGGGGGATTATGGGGATGATAATGACAGGGGGTGGGGTGGTAGGATGCCAGAGGTGGGGTAGAGAGGGATGATGGGGATATTGATGAAAATGGGTGGGGTGGTAGGAGGTCAGCAAAGGGGCATAATGATGACAGTGGGTGGGTAGGAAGCTGGCAGTGGGGTACGGGGGGGTGATGATGATGGGGGTAGGATGGTTGGATGCTAGAGGTGGGGTACAGGGGGGGTGATGATGGGGGTAGGATGGTTGGATTATAGAGGTGGGGTACAGGGGGATGATGAGGATGTTGATGACAGGGGGCAGGGTGGTAGGATATCAGAGGTGGG
Source organism: Aquarana catesbeiana (assembly GCF_042186555.1). Lineage (NCBI taxonomy): Eukaryota > Metazoa > Chordata > Amphibia > Anura > Ranidae > Aquarana > Aquarana catesbeiana. The sequence goes on along the minus strand of NC_133324.1, from coordinate 142,830,875 downwards.
GTATTGGGATGATGATGATAGTGGGTGGGGTGGTAGGGAGCTGGCAGTAGGGTAAAGGGGATGAAGATTACAGGGGGTGGGGTGGTAGGAAACTGGCAATGGGATACAAGGTGGGATGATGATGACAGGGGTCGGGTGGTAGGAAGCTGGCAGTGGGGTACAGGGGGATGAAGATTATGGGGGTGGGGTGGTAAGACACCAGGAACAGGGGGATTATGATAAGGATGGAGATGATGATGACAGGATGTAGGTTGGTAGGAGGCTGACAGTGGGGTAAAGGGGGGAAGATAAGGATGATGATAACGGGGGTAGGGTGGTGGATGCTAGAGATGGGGTACATGGGGGTGATGGGGATTTTGATGACAGGAGGCAGGGTGGTAAGATGTCAGAGGTGGGGTATGGGGGGGGGGTGATGATGACAGCGGGTGGGAGGTAGGAAGCTGGCAGTGGAGTACCAGAAGGGATTACGATGATGATGACAGTGGGTGGGGTGGTAGGATGCCAGAAATGGGATACAGAGGAATGATAGGGATGCTGATCACAATGGTTGAGGTGGTAGGATGTCAGCAGTAGGGTACAGGGGGATGGAGATGACAGAGGGGTGGGGGGTAGGAAACTGGCAGAGGGGTACAGGGGGGATGAAGATGATGGGGGTGGGTGGTAGGAAGCTGGCAGTGGGGTACAGGGGAGAAAAAGATGATGGGGTTGGGGTGGTAGGGAGCTGGCAGTGGGGTGCAGGAGGATGAAGATGATGGGTATAAGGTGGTAGGAAGCTGGCAGTGGGGTGCAGGGGGATGATGGGGGTGGGGTGATAGAAAGCTGGCAGTGGTGTGCAGGGGGGATGAAGATGATGGGGGTGGGGTGGTAGGAAGCTGGCAGGGAGGATGAAGATGACGGGGGTGAGGTGGTAGGAAGCTGCCAGTGGGGTGCAGGGAGGATGAAGATGACGGGGGTGAGGGAGTAGGAAGCTGGCAGTGAGGATGAAGATGACGGGGGTGAGGTGGTAGGAAGCTGGCAGTGAGGATGAAGATGACGGGGGTGAGGTGGTAGGAAGCTGGCAGTGAGGTGCAGGGAGGATTAGGATGATGGGGTGAGGTGGTAGGAAGCTAGCAGTGGGGTCCAGGGAGGATGAAGATGATGGGGGTGGGGTGGTAGGAAGCTGGCAGTGGGGTGCAGAGAGGATGAAGATGAGGGGGGTGGGGTGGTCGGAAGCTGGCAGTGGGGTGCAGGGGGGATGAGGATGAGGGGGGTGGGGTGGTCGGAAGCTGGCAGTGGCGTGCAGGGGGGATGAGGATGACACAGGGGTGGGGTAATAGGATGCCAGGCACAGGGGGATTATGGTGAGGATAGAAATGATGACAGGGGGGATGATAGGAAGTATGATGACAGGAGATAGGGAAGTGGGATGCCAGGAACAGGGGGATGATGAGGAGGATTATGATTATGGCAGGGGTCAGTAGGTGGCATCATATGTCAGATGGCATACATCACGTCACTCAGGGCTGTGAGGTCACGGGCGGCTGGCAGCCTTGATTTTCGGGGTGATCTCAGTCGGGAGGTGACATCACGGGATGCTGTCAGCCTGTCAGTGTCGGGTAGCACCTTAAGGCTGTGACAGACAGACTGGCTTCTCGATGACGCGGCAGCTCTGGCAAGTCCTCCATTGCAGGCCGATCCACTCTGGAGAGTAGAGCAGGGAGCTGCTCAGCCGCTGCATGCAGGAGATTCGCTCAGCAGAGCAGAAGGGGGAGGAGCCAGGAGGGAAATACATACAGCCACCAACTGACCCGGGACATCGAGCAGTTCTCAAGTGGTCAGTCCGCTCACCCGCCTTCGGCTGGGAAAAGTAGTTGCGGACACCGCGTTCCCCCGTGTTAAAGACGGTTTGGGGACACCGACCGGGGACATTCCCTCCCATTTCCACACACAACTTAGGCAAATTAGGCGGTGGCTGCGAGGCCCCTGGGAGTGTGGGGCCTTAGGCTGCCGCCTAATTTGCCTAATTAGAGAGCAGCCTCTGCAATGGAGAGTGAGCCAAACATTCTGGGCTGAGCTTATGATAATTTTATGAGCTTATTGTCCCAAAATGGTATAAAGGCTGCGAGGGCTATAAGGAAGGGATCACAGACCCATACACCAGATGCACCCCTAGATGATCAAGAAGTCTGCTGATATTTGACCACTCCCCATCTTGCTGGACCTTGTGAATGGAACCACTCGATGTGCTTAGATATTGGCGGACATCTTTCCCTTTTAAGCTGATTGGTAAGATACAGATCATACAGATTCTATTTCATCTTCTCTCTCAAAACTGAAGGGTTATATTTTATAGGTTATGTATTGACATTTATTGACTGTCTAGGCTGTGCATCATTATAACCGTGTTTAAGGGAATTCAGACAAACATATTTACATCAGTTTACAATTGTGTGATCCCAGGGAGAGTTTTATTGCTCCATTTAATTGAATTAGCTCTGTTGGTTTAATACTTACCGTATTTCAAATTGGCAATATTGTTCTGTTGACATTGTGAGACATACTTTGGATTCCTTCCGGCCGGAGAAATTCAGAGGACTGTTTCCCCGAGCGACAAGGGATATTGCATTCTTGAATATAAGGCGTAAATTACCACACATATTTTTCCAACAGACCAATTTGGACTCCCCTGAGTAATTATATATTCAGATATTGTTTCATTGCTGTGTTGATGTTTTGATAATGTATGTGTGAAATATCAATCACCGGAAAATCTAGTTCTGTATGACATTGTATAATTATACTCGGTAATTAATAAAGTCAAATTATTTACTTATTAATTTTGTTGGGAGATATTTATATTTGGTAAGAAAACCCCATAAATTAACGAACTCAGGAAAGGTGGTATGCACTGATATTCTGAACTAAGTTCACAAAATTACCGTAAGGTTGGAGGCACTGGAAAACAAAACACTGAGATCTTAATTAAGATTCCATACCACACTCACAAAAACTTAGACAATAGTCCCAACTTTGCCTACACAAATACTGAACCTGTGCTCCAGTGTCTGGAGTGATCACAGATATCTGTCACTTATCTGTCTGGGATTTCCCTATGCTCCTGTTAGCAGGGCCCTAAAGACCCCATATAAAATGAAAGTATACTCAGCTTGTCAGAATCAGGCTTCCTGTTGTCTACCCATGACCTGCTCTTGTTTTAAACCATTCTCTACTATCCACCACTTATCCACTATGTCTACTTTATTTCTATTTTCATGAACCACATCTACAATATAACAGCCATACCATTATTATGCCAGTTCTTGCCATTATGTCTTCCAATGATTCTGTCTGCTATGTCTTATATCCACTCTGTCCTCACAATTTTCTGCCCACTCTGTCCACTCCATATTCAGCCTACAATGCCCATATAACAATCTGCAGACTTTTGGCATTACGCTTGTGAGCAAGGTGTAGCATGGTGTGGCAGGCAGTAAACACAAAGTACAAGCTAGGCAATAGCAATTCAATGTAGAAAGGTCCAACACAACTGAACTAGGCTCGGTGGGTAGGCACGACCATCCAGAGCCACGTACAAACCGTAACAGTGGTCTGTGGACTTGAAAGATGCCATCAGTATCTACAACAAGGAGCAGAATGCGCCCTGGCTGGTCCACACCCAAAAGGGAGGCTTCCTGAAGAGAGGCAGATGTAAAAGTTGGGATCCACTATAGCAGGCACTGCTACTACAGTGACCACCGCTAGCTTTTGGGTCCTGTGCTGAGTGGCTGCCCTACTGCTTACCCAAAAGCTAGCAGTGGTCACTGTAGTAGCAGTGCCTGCTGTAGTGGATTCCAACTTTTACAGGGATTGTACAAGCTGGACCAAAATACCAATGCAAAAATATCAATATCTGCAATTCAGCTATAATGGCCCTGTGCATTGGCTTAATAGCCTTGGGTGGTTTAAAATATTTTAAACATTTAGGAAATGTGCTATGATGACTGGAATAGACCAGCAGATTCATTATATGAGGAAATATCATGTCATCATAGAACTAGTGCCTGCAGAAGATATCTGTTATAATTAGAGATGCACTACTTAAAAGGTTATGTAGGGTGGTGCAGGGATGGATAAAAGAGGTGGGCCAGCCCAGACAATAATTAGACAACCCCAGGAGAGGAAAAGACTAAAACATGCAAGGATGGAGAGGGCTGTGCTAGGGAATTGACTCTTCTTGGAGTGGTCAAATTTGCTAGCAATTACAAAAGCACATTGCAAAAAAACAAAAAAGCTGCAATTGCGCATTTGAAACACTTTTTTTTCTTGAAATTGTTTAAGTTCATGACAAGGCTCTCTTTAGGTATCACTACTTCTTGGCAGTGCCAGTAATGTTGTGATCCCTGTGTGTGTAAGTGCCTTTTATTAACGCTGCATAAAACCTTTTACAGAAAGCATGTAATCCATAAATCATATGTACTTACCTTATGTACAGGGTATGGAAAGTTGTTGGAGGAGCCAGGAAGCACAGGGAAACATACGCAGAGTGTGCGAAGGGGCATGTAGGCAGGTGCAGTCTGTACTCCCTACTGCAGGTGGCGCTTGACCGAAGCAGCAATGCAGAAGCGGAAGGATATTGTGAGGAACTTGGTTCCTTTATGACAGTGGTTCTCAACTCTTGTCCTCAGGAGATTACTGGCTCAGCATTTTCTCTGTAAATGCAAAGCATTCACTGATTGGATGAGGTGGTGAGGTGGTAAAGTCACAATGTGACTGCAGTGAAAGGAGAAGCAGCACAGTAATGAGTTTGTGTTTCTGTCACTTTGCTTTTTCCTATCAGCATTGGCAGCACATAAGTTGATTGGCTTTTTTATTGATTTTTTTGTTTCTCCCACTCTGAGCTCTGCTGTATAGAGACTGTTGGGGCTGATACCAGGTCAAATTCAGGTACTTACACTTATATTAAAGATTACAGGGCTGCATTAAATTGTGTGTTTTTTATATGTGTTCAGCTGTAAGGTAAATCTTCAAACAAGTAATGTGCTCTGATAAAGTGAGTTTGTTCACACCAGCAGAGCAGTTTCTTCTTTTTTTTTTTTTTCTTTTTAAGCAAACGTTATTAATATATCACAAAGACATCTCATACAGTTTAGTTGCCAACTGTGCAGTACGAGGCAGTGGATTGCTTCTCACCGCGCTGTGCTGATAAACAGTAGTGCACGCAGTACATCTGTCAGCGCACTGTGCCTGCACGTCACCGCAACACATTGGCGTGACCTGAGCAAATAGGAGACAAGGCATTTTGCCACCCAATGCAGTCCCACTGCATTTGGTGTGAGTATGCCCTTCATTTTTTTTTGATTATCTCATCAGCTGTTAATCTTATTTTTTTTCTTTAAGTTGCACATTTTTGAAGAGAATGTTGGAAATAAAATGTGAAAATACAGAGAATATCAGTCTTACAGAGAACCAACAGTTTCAACTACTAGTAGATCAGGTAAATATTATCCTTTTTATTATTTTACATTATTATACCATTTTTTTATATTAACAATTTTATTAAAATAAACATTTAACACCTATGCATGATGCTTCATTTATATTTCTAATTCCTCGCTAACCTTTTTTTTTTTTTTAGATAATCTGTATCTTTTTCATATTTTTTTTCATTTATTTTATATACAGTTTGTTAGTTGCTGGCTACATGGAATAGACAATATTTTTCAGAAGAAGGGTTATATCTGTGGTGCATACACCACAGCACAGAGTGTTTGTAGAGAGAATGAAGAAGAATTAAACAATATCTAAACCCAAGAACAGAAATTTAATATACTGCAATTTACCAGTACCAGTGGTGGCTGCATTAGTTTTATTATTTCAGGCTAAAAGCATTTTCATCAAGTACAAAATACCTTTTGATCTGGACAAATATGCAGTGTCCTTTTCACTTCCTGTAAGCTAAACTGAAAGCACACATGCTCACCTTTCTGTCTTCTGTAAACCACTAATCCCATCTCTGCATAATAAAACACTGGAAGTGTGTCTCGATGATGTGATAAAGCTGACCAACCTCTACGTTATCACGTCATCGAGACACACTTACGGTCCCGGAAATCAACCAGTATACCGTGGCAGGGGGCTTACCACTGCTTATGGGCAGATTTCTTGGAAACTTACCTGCTGTTCACATCGGGTGCCAGGCTTTTAGGCACCCTTACGTGTGAGTCTAATACCATGTTTTTTTATCTGAAATAAATGTTTTAAACGTTGCTGCGCAATGAGGCTTTTCCTGTCATTTTTATGAGGAACATCTGCCCCAAACAACGCTAGTACATAGAGGAATGAGGCACTCCTTATTACGTCCATTCATATGAGGAAACAACTATCTTAAACCACATCAGCCCACAGAAAATCCACGGGGACTGCCCCACATGCGTGTTTGACCAAACTAGAAATAGTTGGTCTATTTGGAGGGGTGAGTTCTCATCTATGTGGGGGCACCATTTTGTGAGCACATATCAAGCACTTATCAAGCACGGACTCGTATCCACTTTGTAGAGCACGAGCACTTTACTTGGGATTTGGAACTTTCATTGCTTCAAGGTTATTGATGTTTGCAACAAATTATCTGCATGGGACTTTTTAGCGATTTTTTTCAAAGTCGCATCGGTTTCAAATGTGATATTTGTTTAACATTTTTGGCACTTAGCGCGGTATATTTATGTAGCGGTTGCATATTTGTTTAATGGTTTAATGCTATGTTGTCTCATATGCACTATTATAAGTTAGTATTTGGTGCCATCTAGCGGCCAAAATTGTGAATGGACTATGTTTTGTTTTTTTCTTTCTTGGGAGATAAGAAGATGAAAGGAAGTGACTGTTCTGTATATTTCACATTAACTTACCCACAATGCCTAGTGACCTCCCATAAGCACCAATAGACTGAACTGCATGCTGGGTAGGCTATAAAAGGCTTACAATTTGTGTGCAGTGTTGTCCTTTCTCCTGCAGGTGGAGCAACAGATACCCAGGTAGAGGTACATTATAACTGTATTATCCATTGTGGGATTATAGTTTGTTATCAGCTTCATTACAACACTGCACTACAGCTGTGTCAAGGGGATTAATCCAAATTATTGAGGGGTGTTTGAAGAGAGAACAGGCCCGATCAAATACTAGCAGCTCCTTCGGGGGTCAGTGCTACATGTGGGGGCTCGTCCAGGATAACTGTTTCTCTGAAGTCAAGCCCCCCCTTATGAACCCCAGAATGGATCCCCTCACTGTGGTGCAGTGGTGTGAAGTAGAAGGCACCCGCTCAGAAGCGAGCGTGGCAAATGAGCTCTGGGGAGATGTCTGGGAGAAAGAACAAATTAACCAAGTGGTGAAAGCACTGTCCCCAGACCAAAAAGCAAAGGTGATTGCTGTCAGACCGGACCATGGGACATCCCGCACGTACGCGCTGCTAGGGTGGAGGAAGGGAGTCCCGGAAAACTTCAAGGGCACAAGTGTTGAATTAGCTGATAAGACCAAATTTTATCTGACGCACCCAGGAGGACCGGGCGAAAGCCTTACCAACTTCTCACAGATGGGATCAGCTAAAGTCAAGGTTCCCTCCCAGTCAATTCCGGATGCAATTGAACCAGAGCTCTTTACAGCCCTAGGGAATTTTGTGTCTCAATGTCAGAAGGGAAACTGAACATACTCAGGGACTGGGTATCGAAAGCTCGGTATTTTCTCTGGCCGACAGCCTGTACCTCTAGAGGAAGACACCTTTGAAGAGTGGTTGGAGCAGACCACACAAGCCTTAGATGAATGGGACATCCCTGAAGCGCACAAAAAACAACGAATCACTGAGAGTTTGAAAGGGCCTGCTTCAGAAGCTATCCGAAATTGGAAACTCAGCAAACAGAACTGTGTAGCCCAGGACTACCTAGATATCCTGCAGGATGTGTTTGGGCGTACCGAGAAAGTCTCGGACCTGATTTATCAATTGGAGCACACCTATCAAGATGAGGGGGAGAAACTGTCAGAATATATGAGACGGTTGGACAAGATCATTCACCAGATCTTGTTGAAGAAGGGGCTAGATCCCCGTGAGGTGGATGAAATTCAAGCCAAACAAGTTTTAAGGGGCGCCCAGCCTTTGGACCCCATCACGCTCCAGTTAAGAACTCGTCAAGATGGGGGGCATATTGAAATATCCCGACCTGATTCGGATTGCACAGGAAGAAGAGGCTATCCTGGAGAGGAAAAAAGAAAAGACTCAAGAGCCAAAACGCACTGTTGGGGTCAGGACAGTTAGCGTAATGGATGATGATCCTCAGATCGAGCTCCTCAAGACCCAGGTGTCACAATTAATGGAGATGATGGCTCTGTTGACTGCCAAACCCGTTAATCCACCCGATGGAGGGGGTCAAATATCAGAAAATTTGTTAAATCCACACTTGAGAGAAAATCTGGGCCCTGTTTCAACTGTGGAGGGGTTGGACACTATAGGAGAGTATGCCCAAGCCTGAGGGCAGCAGTAAAACGCCAAAAGTCGGCAGAAAACTTCAAGGGCCCCAGTGAAGGAGACAACTGGGTGCCCTGTAACAGCTGCCAACTACAACAAAACCCAGACATAGCAAGTTTTGAGGGCAAAAAAGAAAACTAAGCCGAGTAAGCGCCCATGGAAACGAGGGATCAAGGTACGCACTAGCAAGCAAGTTAAACTCACCACTCATCGTGGATTCCCTCCCAAACTAGTGGGACCCTCCCCAATCATCCCCATCCAGGTAGACGGAATCTACGCCAAAGCACTGCTGGATACTGGAGCCCAAGTGACTTTGTTATACAAAGATTTTTATGAGAAATATCTCAAACATCTGCCCCTGCCAAAAGTTGGAGGAATTGGAGATATGGGGCCTGGGTACCCAGAATTTCTCTTATGAGGGTTACATCCCCATCAAACTCACTTTTGACCCGAGTGTGGCTGGAAAGGCTGAGACTTTCGACACCCTGGCAGTAGTGTGTCCTCACCCCCCAGGGGCTCACAGAAGCTCCCTTATCATCGGGACCAATACCGATCTGGTCCGAAGACTTCTGACACCGCTTGTGCAGGAGGATAGTACCCCAGCCATGAGGGTACACCCCATGTTAACCCAAGTGTACAAGAATCTAGTGCACGAACAGAAGGCCCCACCAGAAGGGGTGGGAAAGATTTGGCGCCTAGACCGGAGTGAAGAGCTGGTACAACCGGGTGAAGTGGTCTGACTGAAAGCCTCTGTCAGGTTGAGCTGGAGACAACCTGGTCCTTTCATTGTCTTGGAGACGGACACTCAAGAAGAAGATATAGGTCTAGAAATAATCCAAAAAGTGTTATCGACCAAGGCACTTAAGAGAAGCAGGGGGAGAGTCTCAGTAAGTGTCAGAAACACAACAGCCTTACCCGTGAAGATACCAGCAAGAATGCTGCTTGGACAGGCAAATCAAGCGACCCCGGTCTCACCGTGTGATGTTGTGAGAGGACAAGAGGGGGCAATCCCCTTAGAAGATTTCTACCCGAAGAACACACCCCTTACACCTGCTTGAATGGAGAGGGCCAAAGCCCAGCTCATGAGATGGAGAGAGGCTTTTTCGAGAAGTGAGTATGATGTGGGGTATGCAAAGAGCACCAAACACAAGATTCGGCTGGAGGAAGACAAACCCTTTCGAGAAAGGGTCAGACAGATCCCTTTGGGGGATCTTGAGGACCTCCGAGGACAGCTGGCTGAGCTGAAGAGGACTGGGATTATCAGGGAGTCCCAGAGTCCATATGCCTCCCCGATAGTGGTAGTGAGAAAAAAGAATGGGTCATTACGGCTGTGTATTGACTATAGGACACTGAACCGACGGACCATTCTAATACACTACACCTCGTATAGAAGATGCCTTACAGAGCCTGTTGGGGGTGAAGTGGTTCAGCGTGCTGGATTTAAAGAGTGGATCCCCATGAGTCCTGAAGATAGGGAGAAGACCGCCTTCATTACCCCCGTTGGGTTCTATGAATTCAACCGGATGCCACAAGGTCTGTCTGGGGCTCCGGCAACTTTTCAGAGGTTAATGGAGAAGACTGTGGGCAACATGAACTTGACTGAGGTGCTAGTATACTTGGATGATGTCATAGTGTTTGGCCGAACTCTAGAAGAGCACGAAGAACGCCTGGAGAAAGTCCCGAAGAGACTTCATGATGAAGGCCTGAAGCTCTCAATGGAAAAGTGCCAGTTCTATCAGCCTTCGGTAAACTATTTGGGGCACATCGTGTCTGCAGAGGGAGTGGCAACGGACCCTAAAAAGTTGGAAGCTGTTACCTCTTGGCCCAGGCCCACAAATGTGACTGAGCTCAGGTCATTTCTGGGTTTCTATTCCTACTATCGGAGGTTTGTGGAGGGGTTTGCAAAAATAGCTCACCCACTTACGGAGCTATTGAAGAACCAGGAAGAAGCTGATGTAGATTCAGATAAACTTGGGAAACTGAAAGAAAGACCCAGAAAGAGGAAGCAGTCCATTCAGGATAGGTGGACTCCGCAATGCGAAGAGACATTCAGACAGCTGAAGTGGAGCCTTACCACTGCTCCGGTTTTAGCTTATGCGGATCCTACCAAACCCTATGAACTGCACGTGGATGCCAGCCGAGATGGGCTAGGTGGGGTGCTTTACCAGGAACATGATGGGCATTTAAGGCCCATTGCCTATGTGAGCCGAAGTCTAGCCCCTGCTGAGAACTACCCCACTCACAAACTTGAATTTCTGGCCTTGAAGTGGGTTGTGTTGGACAAGCTAAGGGACTACCTATATGGTGCGGAATTCATGGTCAAAACAGACAACAACCCCCTCACATACTTGCTCACAACCGCAAAGTTGGATGCCACAGGCCACAGGTGGTTGGCTGCCCTTTCAGCATTTACCTTCAGCCTGAAATACAGACCAGGGGTGGGTAACAGAAATGTGGATGCGCTGTCAAGAAGACCACACTGTTTCCCGAGCCCTTCAGAAGATTGGACCCAGCTTGCCCCTGAAGGAGTAAGAGCCCTTTGTGAAGGGGCGGAGTGGCAGGAGAAGGGTGGAGCCAGAGCTGAAGAAGTTGGAGTGACCACAGCAGGGGTGCCCAAGTGCTACTGTAATGTCTCCCAGATCACAGAGGAAGGTCTACCTAAGTTATTAAGAAAGGACCTCCGGAGAGACCAACAGGAAGATCCACTCTGTAGCTTGGTACTAGAGGCTTTGGAGAGTCGGCATCCTGACCTACTTCTCAAAAGCACTCAGAGGGAAGCTCGCTTGCTGCATAAAGAGTGGAGTCGGTTGCAGATACAACTACAACTAGACTACCGGTTGACTTGGCTCCGGAACTTCTCTGGATTACACCTCAGAGACCTCTCATCGAGGGTACGCAAATAGGTTGCGGAGGAGTCTGAAGATTGCTTATGAGAAGGCTCAAGCTATGTCAAACAACAGAGGGAGTAGAAATAAGAGGAACTTTGACCTCAAAGTAAGGATTCAAGACCTACAACCTGGCGACCGAGTCTTATTAAGAAATCTGGGAATTCCAGGAAAACATAAGCTGGCTAACCGCTGGAGGTCGCAGCCATATATTGTATGTAGACAACTTCTAGGGCTCCCAGTGTTTGAAATTAGACCGGAAGGGAGCGCTGGACCAGTTAAGACCTGGCATCGGAATCACCTCTTACCCCTCACCAAAGCAGTTAGGATAATCCCAGAGGAGGAGTTATCATCTACATCCACTGTTGCACGTTGGCCTGTAACTAGGTCTCAGCCTGGATCCTTGACAACTGAGGATAATGTGGAGAGGGACATGGACATCAGCTGGTTGTGGTTGTCTGATACACCAGAAGCTGAAAGGAGTGTTTCATTCCAGACAAAAAGAGAAGATAGTGAGGCTCTTAGGCCAGAAGTTCCAGAATTCGTACCACTATCTGAACATTCTGAGGAATGCTTGTCTCCCACTGACTTTGAAATGCAGAGGTCTGTAATAGAAGAAAATAGTGTTTGCCCAGAAGTGGTGGACACACCCAAAAAACAAAGAGGAAAGATGGACATTCGCCCACCAAAAAGATCAACATATGATACACTGGGCGAATGTTCTGAAGTGGCTAAAGTTACCAGTAAAAGCAATGCCGAAGAGCCCAGTTCCTCCTCTGTCAATTTAGAAAGGGAGAACCCCATTTCACCCCTTAACACATCTGTACCTGATATCAAGGTGACAGCTGTGGGTACACAGAATAGCTCTCCATCATACGAAATATGGTGAGAAGCTCCTCTGTCAGTATTATGCAACCGTTTAGAAGCAAAAATGTGTAATAAGGACAGGATCTTGCATATCTTTGGGGACCAAAGACTCAAAGCAGGGGGAGCATGTAGCGGTCGCATATTTGTTTAATGGTTTAATGCTATGTTGTCTTATATGCACTTTTATAAGTTAGTATTTGGTGCCATCTAGCGGCCAAAATTGTGAATGGACTATGTTTTGTTTTTTTCTTTCTTGGAAGATAAGAAGATGAAAGGAAGTGACTGTTGTGTACATTTCACATTAACTTGACCTACCCACAATGCCTAGTGACCTCCCATAAGCACCAATAGACTGAACTGCATGCTGGGTAGGCTATAAAAGGCTCCGGGGCGGCCATTTTCTTTCTCTTGTTCCTGGGACGCATGGCCTGCCAGCAGGGCTCTGTGGATGTGTGTGTCCCACAGAGCCGCGCCCTAAATTATGCAGAGCAAACTTAAAGCTGAGGAAAAGTTCACACCACAGTGTGCTGGAACAGCAGTGTGGCCGGATCGGAAGGATCGAGAGACCCTTGACGGAGGTAACTGAGAACTCCAGGTCATCTAGTCTACGGAACAGCGTAACAGTGTGGCTGCAACTCCAAACAGACTGAGAACTTGTGGAACGAAGACATCCATCTGTCTGGATCCAGTGCGGTGTGAGGGATAACGCCCAGAAGTTTGCATCACATTTTACACAATTAGTTTAATTGTAAAGTGTTGGTGGGACTGATAGTCCCACGGAACAGTTCAGTTGGAAAGAGTTACACTTGCACAGGCTTCAAGTTAGATTTCATTACCCAGGAACTGATGCTGGAAGTTTGTTCCCTTTGACAAGGAGTATCCAACCAATTTACATGATTGAAATTACTACTGTGCATCATTCTACACTGTTCTATTGGTTGAAAATCCTGTGCAGTCAATCCTGGGCAGTCAAGTGTGAAGCTAACAAGCTCACATTTCCCGCGGAGCGCACAGGAGAGGGGAGGGTGGAGAAGGGAGAGATCAGCTGTGTGTCCTGTATCATCCCGTGTGAGAGAGGACAGACCGGACGGTCTCCATTGGAAAGGGTTATAAAACTGTAAATGCCGGTGTCTCTGTGCTGCTGTTACCTGAGAGACACGCTCTCCGCCTCAGAGCCGTGCTGTCCTGAGAAGACAGAGGACTCTGATGGGCACTGATAGGAGGCACTGATAGGGATACTGATAGAGGACACTGATGGGAACTGATAGGGACACTGATAGAGGACACTGATGGGCACTAATAGGGACACTGATAGAGGACACTGATGGGCACTGATAGGAGGCACTGATAGGGACACTGATAGAGGACACTGATGGGAACTGATAGGGACACTGATAGAGGACACTGATGGGCACTGATAGGGGGCACTGATAGAGGACACTGATGGGCACTGATAGGAGGCACTAATAGGGACACTGATAGAGGACACTGATGGGCACTGATAGGGGGCACTGATAGAGGACACTTACAGGCACTAATAGGGGCACTGATAGGCACTTATAGGGGATGCTGATAGGGGGCACTGATAGAAGACACTGATAGGGGACACTTATAGGGGACACTGATAGAAGACACTGATGGGCACTGATAGGGGGCACTGATAGAAGGCACTGATGGGGGCGCTGATGGGGGATGCTGATAGGGGACACTGATAGGGGACACTGATAGGGGACACTGATAGAAGGTGCTGATAGGGGGCACCGATGGGAGGCTTTAATAATATTTACTGATGAGCACTGAAGGGAGGCACTGATAGGGGGCACTTAGAAGGCACTAGGGGGCACTGATAGAGGGCACTGAGATGGCACTAGGGGGCACTGATAGGGGGCACTGAGAAGGCACTAGAGGGCACTGATAGGGGGCATTGAGAAGGCACTAGGGGGCACTGATAAGGCACTAGGGGGCACTGATAGGGGAACTTGAGAAGGCACTAGGGGGCACTGATAGGGGGCATTGAGAAGGCACTAGGGGGCACTGATAGGGGGCACTGATAAGGCACTAGGAGGCACTGAGATGGGCACCGATGGGAGGCACTGGTGGGCACTGATAGGAGGCATTGATGGGCACTTATAGTTGGCACTGATGGGCATTGATGAGCACTAATAGGCAGAGCTCATTCTTCAGTGATGGGCACTGAAGAACAATGATAGGCAGAACTCAGGCAGTATTGATAGACAGCATTGAAGAGTACTGATAGGTGGCACGGATGGATGCTGTTAGGCAGCTTTAATGAGCACCGATTGGTGGTGCTGATAGGCAGATTTGATGGGCACTAATAGGCAGCATTAATGAGCACTGATAGGTAACACTTGTAGGCGGCATTGATGGGCACTGATAGGCGGCGTTTATGGGCACTGATAGGCGGCATTGATGGGCACTGATGATTGGGGCACTGATTATCAGTGTAAACAATTTTCTGACATTCTTGACAGTTAATGGCAGTCCTTTCCTAACACAGACACAGCGTGGGAGGAAACGGCTGCGGATAACCGGCAAGTCTGTTTACATGTGATCAGCTGACATCACATGGTAAAGGGCCACTGTGATTGATGCATGTCCCAGGGGGGAAGCGGGAAGCACGGTTTTGGGGACGATGTCCATGGACACCCTCCCAAAATTGGAAGCCCGGGGCTCGGATGGAATAGGGGGGGCATCATAGTTTCTTGCACCGGGGGCCCTGAAGGTTCTAGTTACGCCACTGTGTGGGATTATAGTTTGTTATCAGCTTCATTACAACACTGCACTACAGCTGTGTCAAGGGGATTGATCTAAATTATTGAGGGGTGTTTGAAGAGAGAACAGGCCCGATCAAATACTAGCAGCTCCTTCGGGGTCAGTGCTACATTTATTTTCTTTACTAGTATCATTTTGCACTTGCAAAGTTTTATTCACTGCAGCTGTGAATTTTCAATTTTCATGTTATCACTTACTCATATCAATATTTGGCACTTTGGTTTTTTTCTTTTTACTTTAGTTGCCACTAGTAACAGACAATCCACCAATTCACCCAGCTGCCAGACTTCATACATCACTTGCAGAGACAATGAACAGTCTTTTGCTGGTTTTGTTTTTGTTATTTTATTGGGGGGTTGAACTTGGTTGGGGAAAGGGTATATGGGATACCCATAGGATTGTTTAATTGCCATCATATTCTAAAGCTCACTCACACTAACACATAGTTAGAGCCAGAAGAGATGATGTGCATTTATACTGAGTATAAATCTCCTCCTGCATCTCCATGCAGACTGTTGCTCCTCCTCTGCTTAACCACCGCAGACTATTTCTTCCAAGAATTCCCCATCCCTCACCGTGTAAAGGATGAGGACATAACTCTTGACCATGTAAAAGTGATGGTCCCAGAACTTCTTCTCCTCCTGCACAAAACATCTTAATACTGAGGTAAAGTAATGTCACATCTTATATGGGCAAGAAGGACCCACTCTGAATGAGTCCTTAAGCAGGCTCTAGTTGGTCGCTGCTACTAGGCCTGAGGCCTGCAGCACTAGGCCGGAGGCCTAGTAGTTTAAAAGCATTCTTATGGATGGTGGACTACTGTTCCCAGCCAGCCCAACTTGCAAATCCTGTGCCCTCAGGCCACATTGATTTGACACAGATCCCCACAGTCTCTTCTCTGATCCAGGACTCCTCATCATTCACCGTGTAAATGATGAAGACTTTGCTAATGACCGAGTAGAAGCAAAGTTCCCTCACAGACTTCTTGGCACATCCAGCCCTCCACTGTGGTAACACTCATCGACCTTTCACTGCCCTGAGTCCTTGATGGAGAACTTGACCGGACCATACATTCCGACAGCTTCACCTGCCCTTCTGCTCCAGGAGTTCTTTATCAACGACCGTGTGATGATAAAGACATTGCCAAAGTAGAGGCAAAGTTCCTTCACAGCTCTCCCCGGGCCTCCTTCTGCGATCGGTACACCCCCCCTAGATGGGTGTGCCCTCCTGCTGCTGCCTAGTATTCCATTCTCCACTTTACTCAGCCGACATCTCCCCAAAGTGGCATGTTACCTCAGCTTATATAGGAGGCCCGGCCCCTGCCATTACCAATTGGGGATTGGTCAGGGCTCCCACATGAGCTGCCTGCCACTCCAGTTCTAGGCCCAGCCCCTCTTCCAGAATATTCTCCCTGGAAGTAGGGGAGGCGCCTCAGAACTAGAGCACAGGTGGTCACACCCACTGCTACTCTGACCACTCCCAGCCCCTAGATCAAAACAGACAGGCCTAGCTTGCAGCATATGCCAAATTAAATGTGCCTGTGCTGACAGCTCCTAGTAAAAAAAACATTACTAGCACCTACCTATTGGTAAAGGGTGCTACATTATAATGCAATTACCTTACAATATATGGATGGTGGTCACTCCTATCACAAATTAGGCAGGGTGAGCCATCTGGGGCTTACAGGTGGCCACACACCTGCACCACTCTAAGAGAATTTCAAAGCAATAATAGGGAAAAATCAACATAGGTGATAGATGCATTTGTGCTGGTTGTTACTGTATGATTAAAGTACTAACCAATGCAGGGGCATGAGGTGTAAGCTGGAGTTACTACATGAACAAAGTCCTTAGAAAGACCTCAATGGTCTCATATGGCACAACACCTATACAAATATGAGTTATATATTCAAAAAAGATGCTTAAAAGACACTAAAAAAATGTATATATTGCCAGTCAAAAATGTATATAATTTGTAATGTCAATCAATAAAAGGACTAATCAGCTTAGAAAATTGAGGAGTGTGAGGTCTAACCAAACCTCCTGCCCAAAGAGGAAGGAATAGTCAAATGATTTTTGGTTTTAATTCAAATTGTGATATGCGATATTAGATCATGCATAAGCCAGCTAGGATCAAAAAATGTATATAAGCAATCAAAAATATAGTTCAGTATACCCCCATTTATATAAGTGCAGTATGGGCCATATAGAAAAATCAACTAACTCTATATTCACAGGGGGGCGTGTCCAGACGTGAACAAGGGAGGACGTGCTGTGCTGAGCTCCGCACAAGCAGGGAGAATCCAGTGCCATCCGTCCCTTAACCCGCCACTCTATTTTATTTGCTACGGCCCCTGGACCCCCTCTGCTATATTCCTAGCGAGGTTTTTCCGTGCTATGGCGGCTTACATTTGTTTTGGGCCTACAGCCAGACCCGCACTAAGGAGGCCCGCTGCCATCTTGAGGCCTACAGGCCGTCCGGAGTATCCCGCTCTCCACTCCCAGGATCCTGAGGCCCATCCGAGCGCTCTACCTCGGCTAACGAATCCCTGCACCTCCGGAGGACA
The DNA here is from genome assembly GCF_042186555.1 of Aquarana catesbeiana. Taxonomy (NCBI): domain Eukaryota; kingdom Metazoa; phylum Chordata; class Amphibia; order Anura; family Ranidae; genus Aquarana; species Aquarana catesbeiana. The sequence goes on along the minus strand of NC_133324.1, from coordinate 142,813,276 downwards.
GACGCTGTTTACACAGCGGCGGAGAGTCACCTGGAATCCCGTAACAGCGGCTCCGCTCTCCCACGGCCTGCCACCATCTTGCGGCCTGCCATCTCATCCTCTTGACACAGTAAGTGACAAGGCAATCGCCTATTTCTCCTGCACCGGATACCCCCAGCAATAATTGTGCATTACTATTTGCCCAGGATACTGTTTGCTGATTAATTTAGTGACATTTTAAGCCTGAACGGAGCGGAGTTCGCCCGATTGGCTGACAACCTCAGGAAAGCCTGCGGCTTCGACCTGTTTCTGGAGGACGGCGACCATCTTGGTGCTCCAAATACTCCCATTATCAGCTTGCTCCTTTGTCTGCCTTATAAAAGCACTCTCACACTTCTCTCTCATCTACTGCCTCCCCCTTATACTGCTGGGACATATACCTATTGCTGCTACCCCGACTCTGGGCCCGGTAGGAACCTCCTAAGACTTGCATACTAACACATTGCCTGCACTGCTCCTGTTCCTATAATCTTTAGCCAAGTTGACCGTCCCTGCTTGTCTCGGTGACTATTGAAGTGAATCTATTACTATCAACACACCATCTACATTAAAATCTCTCTGCATGTTAACAATATTTTGATGTATGTTTGGCACTGAACAGATGTGAACAAGAGGTGCCCCTTACAGCTAACGGCCATATAGTTCCAGGTATGCCTGCCAAGACACCTAAACTTCAGTCTGCCCCAGGTAAATGTCCTGGCAAGAGGTCTCTGTCCATTCCAGTCTCAACGGGTTCCATTCAACAATACTTAGCCAACGCACGTGACGACCAAGTCCGAACGTCGAGAACAAGTGCTTCTCCATCATCCCACGCTGCTTCGGAACTTGCAGGTATGTTTCACAGTTTGGAGAAATCCATTAAAAAAGAAATAACTGCTGTGAGATCTGATATGTCACATATCTTGGTCAGAGTGGAAGAAACGGAGAAACGGCAGGATGCACAGGCCTTAGCCATTAAAGAATTGCAGGACACTGTCACCCAGTTGGCATTCGCCCATAGGGCCTCTTTATATAAGCTCGAAGACCTCGAGAACTGGAATCGCAGGAATAATATTCGTGTTAGAGGTCTGCCGGAGGCAACTGGAGATAGTGATCTTGAACCATCTATCAGAGGCATTTTTAACACCATTCTGGGTAGATCTGCCACTGATCCATTACGCTTCGACCGTGTGCACCGTGCCCTAAGACCACGTAATGCCAACTCAGACCTGCCCAGAGATGTTATCTGTCGCTTGCACTACTTTGAAGACAAAAATGCTATCATGATGAAGATGCGGAGCCTACCTAACATTGACTTTGATGGGGCGGTCCTTACCTTGTATCCGGACCTTTCCAAGGATACTTTGGATCGTCGTAGATCCCTAAAGCCGCTCCTTGAACACCTACGCTCTGACGGGATCACCTACAGATGGGGCTTTCCAGCCTGCCTGATTGCCACAAAAAATGGTCGTTCCCATACACTAAGATTTCCTGAAGAACTCCCAACTTTCTTGCAGGATCTTTATCTCTCGTCCATAGAGCTCCCAGGCTGGCAGGACCCAATCCCCAATTTTTCATGTCCAATGGAACCACTTTGGAGGAAAACCCCATCAAAGAAGAGACGCACTTCTCTCCCAGGCTCTGCACAAAAACATGGATGAACTGTATATTCTTTTGTCCATACTAATTTCATCAATGTAGACTATTTTCCTCCTACAGGGTAAAAGTTTTTTTTTTTTTTTTTACAGAGTCAGGTTTTGGCCACAGTTTTTTTTCCTAATTTTTGTCTAGCCATACATGGCCCAAGCTGACTTGCAGTTGAACTGACCAGTGTTCTCTTTTTTCCTGTTTTCTTTTATAGGTTAGTTCATGTTCCAATTCAATTAACATCTGTGTTACCTGGTAGGATACATAAAGTTCAATATGATCCTGGTCTTACATTGTTATCTTTCATATTTCTGACTGGAACTAGTTATTTACTTATAGTTATGCTAATTTTTGTTTATAGGCCATGCGCTGTTGGGGCGCACCTCCCTCACTTTCACTTCCCTATAGCGTAACCCCATCCCCCCCTCTCCTTCTGGGGTTGGCGAGCGCGAGCGGCCTTACAGTTGTCCTATTCAATGCCTGCTCTGGGATTGGGATGGCTTCTCGCTCTCTCTTTCCCCAACGGGACCACTGCAGATTTCTGCGTGTTATTCACATGTTTCCCACAAGTTCTCCAACGCACGTATGTAATTTTTATACATGCTTATCTTCTTACTCCATTCTTTCTTTCTCTCTTCAAACTATCTCTTTCGCTTTTACCCCCTTATTCTCCCCTCCCTGCTGGCATGCATGGCAGGATAAGCTGAGAGACCACACTTTGTTTTAACAAATGGCTACGATAAAAATTATATCTTACAATGGCCGAGGTCTTAATGTAGCGGCCAAGCGACATCAAATTACTCATGAACTTAAACAACCCGCTTGTTCCATTGCCTTTCTTCAGGAAACACATCTAACTCACACAACACCTGTTAAATTGACATCACCCCACTTCCCTCAGTGGTATTATAGTCTATCGGACACTAATAAAGCTAAGGGAGTGGCCATTGGTTTTTACAGGGATGTGTCCTTTAGGCTATCCAATATGCTAGCTGATGATCATGGTCGCTTTCTTTTTCTTAGGGGCTTCATAGGTAACACTCAATGCACTCTCGCAAATGTATATTGTCCAAACCATAATCAGCCTGCCTTTCTCTCACAACTAAACTGTCACACTTCGCTAAAGGACTTACTATCCTAGCGGGAGATATAAACATGCCATTAGACCCAACACTTGATACGTCCCAAGGCCGCTCCAATATCTCTTTCAAACGACTGAAATTTGTTAAAAAAAGGCTTCTAGACCTTCAATTGATAAATGTCTGGCGCTTCCTCCATCCCAAAGAGAAGGATTTTTCACAATTTTCCACAACACACCAATCTTACTCCAGAATAGATAATATGTTTTTAGATCACTTTCATCTCCCCCTGTAACAAGGGGTTAAATTCTGTGTTACATTTATTCATAGATTCATTTATATATTTACCCTTTCAGATATGTGGTCAGTAAATGCAATGATTAAAACACACAAAACAAAGAATGTAATAAAAGAGATTTACTTAGCTTCGATTAAAGATGTATTACAGATGTTACAATACAGGATAAATTCAGCATTCAATCCAGGGAACCCCTCAACTTCTGAATATTCAGATAGTTCTGGAAGCCGACAGCCTGTTCAAGATCTAGGACTTCTTACGTCCTCAGCGAAGTTCACTGGCCTGCTCTATTGTCTGACCTTTTAAAGGCTAGATGGAAGGCGCGAAAAAGCTGGTTTTATCTGGTACTCACAAAGCCTATCCCAAGACAATGTGACCATCTGTGAATGACCGTCTGTGAGCTCAGAAACATACATTATACATATATAGGAATATATATATATATATATATATATATATATATATATATATATATATATATATATATATATATATATATATAAAAGCAATCACCTTAAAACTATTATTCAGTTTCTTGTAATTCAATAACTAAAGTTATATATGAATATAGACCCATACTACATTCCACCCCTTGACTTACAAGATTCTTAGTTTAGTTTATAATACTCAAGATTACTTATAGATATATCAAGATGTTCTACTCAAGGTAGTCCTTTCGCTTGTACTCCAATATAAACATTTCTGACTTCATTAATTTCATCCTTCACATTTCCAGTATTATGAGTATATATGCGAAACACTCCTCATTATTAAATATGGTCCCATATATCCCACCCCTTGGGTATTTTCCACATGTAAATTAATGTATAACAGTTTTACATCCTTCCACACCTCGTCTTATTTATCTAAAGTTCTCTTGACCCACTTTCTTTGTCTGATTTACCTGTCCAGGAAATCTCATTCTGCTATGTTAGGGCTGAAAAATATAAAAAATGTCCAGGCTTATAAAAACAACTATATGTTGGACTAACAGAATAACACCAAACCTTTTGAAAGTACAGGCATGAGCATCAAACTTTCTTTCCAAGAGTTTAAACGCATAGATACTTGTCAAAGTCCTCCGTATCTGGTGATAGACAGCAGAGTCTTAGACATCCGGTTACCAGATCGCAGCTGTAGCATAACACTTGCAACACTGTAGAACTGAAAGAACTGTAGAATACAAAGTCCATATCCTTCGGACTATTGCAGCTCACAAGTCATAGACGTGCAGGCACATAACCACATAGTAGCTGGAACTTCTACAGACAGTTCAGGCACATGACCATCAGAGCAGATAAAACAGTTCAAGTACTTCACCATCAGATCAGGTGGAACTTGCACCAACAGTTCAGCTGCTGATCATTGGTAAAGACTTTATAGACCGTTGCTGCTGTCAAAAGTGTTTGTCTTCTTTCTCCAATATGCTTCTAGTTGACATCATGGCAGGTGTGTTACCAAATATGTCAGTCCAACATTCCTTAATTAACAACAATGCCCATATAGCCCATTATAGATTTCTGAACAGGCAAATCGATAATCATTAGTGACCTGTCTTAACACTGAAAAACTCAGCTTTCTACATTAAAGGTGAAATATTATTACAGGTATATTACTAATCCCCCACCTGAACTATACACTACTCTGTCTCAAATTATAGGCCCAACTTTAAACTACTTCATGTGTGTTTCCTCTATGCACTTTGATCTCCTTCCACACTCTAAAGACATTCTGGCAGGCTAACTGGCTCTTGTCTACACTGATCCCAATATGTGCATATAATATGCCCATGCATATGTGTCACTGTATTCTACATGCCAGTCCCACCCCAAGCAATCAATGAGAATTGAGGAAAACAAAACCTGATAACCTATTTTATAACTCTTTTTCTTTACCAAGAAAATTTTATGAAAACTCAACCAGGTGTATAGGACAGGGTGGTCAAAGAATCAGAAGAGTGTCAGATATAACTGACCATATATATAACACTAGAACACCTCATGTTGAAAGACTTAAAAATTGTGTTCAGTGCAATAATATTAACCTAAATGTACAGTTATAAGTAGACATAAGTACTTTTTTTTTTTTGAAAAAACAAAATGATTACTTTAAATTTAAACTGTCAATCATGCAGAAAAATGTACTTTATATGTAAAACCCCAGGCACACTCCCACAGTGGTACCAAAATAATTATGGCAGAATATACAGAAGTAGATGCCGCCATAATTTAGCTTACATATACACAGAAAAGAACAATATGTAAATGTTTGGGTATTCTTACACCCTTCAAACCATTACAAGTATTATATAATTCCAGATATCAAAACAATCTTGCTGTCAATATTCAAACATTATTTGTTCTATATCATTTTATATTCAACTCAATCAGAGGAAACCCTTATAAATATATTATGCAGCATCAAGATTATTAGCTGCTCTGCTTTACAATCAGTTCCAATGAAAACTTTCAGTACATTTGCATATTGCATAAAAATAACAACAAAACAACATAAATTATTCAGTTTGACTGTAATCTTCATCTTTAGTTCTTGGACATCAAACCATATCAGACAGGTATATTGATGCTGTTTAATATTGTCTAGGAACTAAACAAAATGAAAGATATTCAGTGTGATATTTTTACAGTTCCTTCCTAGAAAGTAACAAATAGTTAGCAACAAACACATTTAACCAACACTTTCCACAAACTACAAAACATATGGCCATTTTTTCTGTTATTCATGAGTGCACTTTTATTACCCTTATTAATTGAGCTCATATTACTTAATTATCACCACGTGGATTTTCATTAAAGGACGTCCATTAAAAGTTGTCATTAACCATGGTTGAACTAATCCACAAGAAAATTATATGGTGTTCATTACATTTGTGCACAAACATTATACATCACCAAACTCATATTGATGTTTCTATTGCAACCTCTTGTTCAATACCATACAGATCTACGAAACTTCTAGGAATAGATCTGGTTCCTTCTGTATTAACGAAAAAAAACATTAGTGTTGTATCCTAGAACATGACACTATTATATTCACCAATAGAATTATAATAATCATGACTGCTATTCAGGATTTTAAAGGGTGTTAACATCAATCAGCCATTTACTTTCTTTGTTTCAAATAATCCTAGATTTTAACAAAACTAACAATTTCAACTAGGATGTTATTTTTTCAACATGATTAGACATTTCTCAGATGTTCAGCACTGTCCTGCTTTTAACAGACACAAGCTTTTTTAAGGGGGGGGGTTAAGGGGGAATCTCCCTCTCTTAAGGGATCGTCTCATTCAAGCAGACTCTCACAAATACAGTCTACAGCTGCAGCTCTTTTTTTCACAAAATGCTGGACTATTGTCCATTGTCCGGGGGAGGGGGGGAATGCTGCAGACTAGCCATTCCTGCTAACTCTTCAGTTACACATACAAAAGACTCACTTTTCTCAAAGCGTTTGCCTAAGTTTCATTACTTGAATATTCTAATGTTAAACATACTTAAACATCAGTAGCCAAATACATTTTTACATATCATCCATACAAGCAACTTTTCCTCACCAAAAGCTAGCTAAACAACCAACAAAAGAGCTCAACATTTAAACTCAACACATATATTACTGCAGTAATCACAATCTAAGCATCAACACAGGTCATATTTTTCCTTTTCCTACCTGTTTTCTGCTCATTGTTTTCAAACCTTAAAGAACAATTATGTGAGCACCAGCGAAAGGGCCACTCGTCCACCTAACACGGTTATCAGCTCATCTGTTCTATATCTTTAAAAATCTAAAGCTTGCCGGGGGCTCGCTAAGCACACAATGAGTGGAAACATTCGACCATCTACCCCCGTTTTGTCTCAATGCCTGCAAAAATATCCATCCTAATATAGATGCAGCTTTCTGTTCCGATTTTGAATATCGAAACAAGTCAAGATTCAGGAGACAGTGGCGGGGGTCTTCCACTTTAAATGCATCCTGATACTTGATCTATTCACGAGCCAGAGTAGACCAGTGTCTAGAATCTGCCCACTCAGAGATGGGGCTCTTTCAACTGTCTCCCCCCTTCGCTTTTTTTATCCAGTTAAACATATCTGCCACTAACTGCCACCAAAGCAAAGCTAGCAACAAACCTCCCATCACAGTGCACACTAATAATACAGTTTCCCAATTGTCAAAAAACATTACAATTCACAACAGTATTACTAGGATTAATCACTGCACTTCAAACAAGCACTGAAAGGGTTAAATATCCTGCTCACAGCGCCATTATGTAACAAGGGGTTACATTCTGTGTTACATTTATTCATAGATTCATTTATATATTTACCCTTTCAGATATGTGGTCAGTAAATGCAATGATTAAAACACACAAAACAAAGAATGTAATAAAAGAGATTTACTTAGCTTCGATTAAAGATGTATTACAGATGTTACAATACAGGATAAATTCAGCATTCAATCCAGGGAACCCCTCAACTTCTTAATATTCAGATAGTTCTGGAAGCCGACAGCCTGTTCAAGATCTAGGACCTCTTACGCCCTCAGCGAAGTTCACCGGCCTGCTCTATTGTCTGACCTTTTAAAGGCTAGATGGAAGGTGCGAAAAAGCTGGTTTTATCTGGGACTAACAAAGCCTATCCGAAGACAATGTGACCATCTGTGAATGACCGTCTGTGAGCTCAGAAACATACATTATACATATATAGGAATATATATATATATATATATATATATATATATATATATATATATATATATATAGGAATATATATATATATATATAGGAATATATATATATATATATAAGCAATCACCTTAAAACTATTACTAAGTTTCTTGTAATTCAATAACTAAAGTTATATATGAATATAGACCCATACTACACCCCCTCTTACACTCTACTCACATAGGCACCGCATCTGTTTCAGACCATGCACCTGTGTCAATGACGTTGACTATGTCTTCCTTGCCACGACATACTAATAACTGGAAACTTAATGACTCCCTTCTTTCTAATGAAGCCGAGATTTCCATGTTAGCCTCTCATTTATCGCACTACTTCAAGGAAAACAAATCCTCTGACACTTCTCCCTCCATTGTTTGGGAAGCTCATAAGGCTACTATTAGGGGCCGTCTCATTGAGCTAAGTGCGAGGAAAAAAAGGGAACACAGGCAACAAATTGACCAGGTACTACAACAGATAGCGGTTCTTGAAAAACAACATAAACTATCTCTGCATATTAAGCACCTCCAATCCCTCACACTTAAACAAGAGGAATTGAAGTCTCTTCTTAATTTAGACACCAGGAGAAGATTTCAACGCCTCTCACAGAAATTTTATGAGTGGGGGAACAAACCAAGTAAATTATTAGCTAGATCATTGAAGATCAAACAATCGCAGTCATTTATCCCCAAAATCAAACGGGAGAGCTGGCCCATGCAACTCCAGACATTGCTAAGGCCTTTAAAGAGTATTATGCTGACCTTTATAATGTTAAAAACGACTTACCCTCGCATGCTCTCCTACTTGAAAGAAGCAAATCTTCCTAAATTGCCCATATCTGTTCTTAAAGAAATGGAGGAGGATTTCTCGGTTGAGGAATTTCAAGCAGCATTGAAATCTTCCCCAACTGGTAAAGCTCCTGGACCTGACGGGTTCACTGTATTGTATTATAAAACATTCAGCGATATTTTGCTCCCCCGCCTTGCTGCTTATGCAAATTCTGTCTCTCAGTCTTCAGGTCTACGCCCAGAATCCCTCTCAACTCATATCACTGTCATTCCTAAACCTGATAAGGACCCCACCCTATGTAATAGTTTTAGACACATATCATTAATAAATGTTGACATTAAATTATTTGCAAAAGTAATGGCGAATCGCCTGCTCCCCCTATTACCTAGATGGATTTCGGCAGACCAGTCTGGTTTCATACCCAATAGAGAAGCAAAAGATAATTCCCCCGCGTAATCTCCCTAATTCAGTATGTTCAGAGATGCGCCCAGCCCACCCTACTGGGAATATCTTAAAATGACCTTACGACATTTTGGCTTAGGACCTAAAATGTTCCATCGCATCTCTTCCCTCTACTCTAACCCCTCTGCACAAATTAGAATTAATGGAACATTAAGTGATCCCTTTGTTTTACATAATGGAACCAGACAGGGCTGCCCCCTTTCCCCTCTCCTCATTGCCATCATTTTAGAACCCTTCTTAGCTACAATTAGGCACAATGCTAACATCAAATGCATACAAATAGGTAACAGATCCCATAAATACGCGGCTTATGCCGATGATGTACTATTTTTTATTCAACAACCACGTATCTCGATTCCCAACTTAATGTCTGCTTTTTCTACATTTCACTCAATCTCTAACTTCAAAATAAATTTATCCAAATCCGAAATTCTAAACATTAATATCTCCAAGACCGAGGCACTCTCCCTCAAACCCCTTTTTCCCTTTAAATGGGAACCGAAATATATGAAGTATTTAGGTATTTATCTTACTTCTAATCTCCAATCTCTCTTTCGCTATAACTATATCCCCTTGCTAAATAAGATTAGAGACGACCTGCGAAAATGGTCCAGCCTATCACACACGTGGTTGGGGAAAGTAAGTATCATTAAAATGAATATATTGCCTCGCATCCTTTTTCTCTTTCAAATGCTCCCACTAGGTGTACCAGTGGGGTTCTTCACTATTTTACAATCCATGATTTCCCGATTTATTTGGAAGAACAGTCATCCCAGAATATCCAGAGGGCTATTGTTTTGCTCCAAATGCTCGGGAGGATTAGCACTTCCTAATTTTAAAGTATACTATCAAGCTGTTGTTCTGACCAGAGTGGCTGAATGGAAATATGCTCTTAAATCGAAATTATGGGTACAAATTGAATATTTTTTAAGCGGCATGGATCTCTCAATAGCCCCTTGGATACCCCGTTCCTATAGAAAATTTGCTCGTACTACCTCAGCTCTTACTATATCCTCTTTAGACATATGGGACTCCATACACAAAAAAATTTCGTGGAATTATGATTCCCCCCTATTACCCCTCCTCAATCATAGATATTTCCCTCCGGGTCTACTTGACCCAGGCTTTAAATCATGGAAATCGGGAGAACCTCTCTTATTACATCACGTCCTCCAAGGCAATGTACTTAAACCGCTACGTATGATCCTGGCTCCTAAATCGGCCACTTTTTTAGATAAATGGAGATATCACCAATTACAACATTTTTTAAGGTCTCTTCCTAACCCGCTTAGAGGTATAAATGATTTAAATAATATAGAAGTAATATTCTATCCGAAAGATCCCCCTACACATGGTATTTCTTTATTCTACAGAGCTCTTATTACTCTTCATGATACTGGATTTCCATCCTTCCTAGCCAAATGGGAGACTGATTTAGATTCCTCTCTCACTGACGGCCAAAAGGACAAGATCCTACAATTAGCTCATACTTCATCCCTTGCCTCCAGAATTGGACACTGAATAATGTTGGGTTATTTCCAGATACAGATAAGGGTCCCCAATCCCTAATATTAAATCGCAAACAATGTGTTAGGAGAGAGCCTAGGCTGCCTCGTAAAGGATGGGATTTTTACAGGAGACCATTTTATCTGTATAGCAAGGCAAGCACAAACTCAAAAAATATGGTAAAAATTACATTTTATTGAATACACAAAACACATAGTATCTGATATGATAAAATCACAGGCTACATAGAGTACATTGTTAGTACTTGATACTAAAATTGCTGTTACGCAAGATGCTGGAGAGATGCTAGAGTATGCGGAAGGCCAACATGTTTCGCAGTTTCCTGCTTCTTCAAGGGCGTCGCCTGCATCAGTAGGTGTCTCTAGATTACATAAATTCACATTAGGAGCCATAGTTTCTACAGTACACAACCCAAATACATTTTCTTTGGCTAATAAAGGTGCTTACCCAATCGCAATTAACAGTGCCTAAGATAAGGCGTGCACAGCGATACTCAGATCAAGGGCCCAGTGGGTTATCAGCCAATCGCGATCATTACCCCAGGGTAGTCAGAGCCTAAGGAGTTGGATAGTGGGGTGTCGGATCACGTAATGGCCAACCAGTCAGATAGGTATGTCCTGTATAAAAATATATTTTTAACTGCTATTGCACTGGGATAAAGCTTAGTTAACATTATTAATAGTCTTTATGTATTAGGTCCCTCTAGCTTTCATTATCAATTCATATTACATAATGCTAATGTAGGTTATACTACTGACCACATCAAACCACCCTCAATGCCAGTTGGAAGTACAGAAAAAAGGTGGATTTTATTTAGTTATATTTATTGTCTAATTTAGTTAAATATAAGCAAAGATATATTATATTATATTATTCTTGGTGCTAGAGTGTCAGCCAGCTGTGATAGACATCTGATACAAACCTGACACCAACAGAAAAGTTCAACCATCTGGTCAATAATGGCAGGTAAAGCTTTACTTATACATTCTGGTATAGATTTCTCATAGTGAATTAATTAAAGTAGTATAAAGACTTCTGTCTAAACAACCTAGTAGAAAAGCTGGGTGAAGTATGCAGTCTCAGTATATGGATAAAGATACCTATATTGAAATGTGTAACAAGATTCTGAGCAACCAGGAATGGTACCAACGGGTCCCATCTGATAAACTTATTGAAGCCAGAGCCCAATACAAAGCAATCATCACCCAGGCACATCAGCAGGCCCTCGTGGCCAGTATATCGTGGCAAAATTTTTTTTCCTATAGTAAAAAGGCAAGGGGAATATCTATCTAGCATTTACCTCAAACAGGTCCTGATATAACACGGCTTAGTAGCCGGGAGCCTCCGAGCGTTGTCCGCTATGTGTGCTGCCGTGATAGGTGGCTAGGGAGACACTGGTCACGTCTCCTTAAGTCTACGTGATCCCTCCGGAAGCAGAGGGTCAGCTGACCCCTGACTTTGCTTCCGGAGCGGGAGCCCCTGCATTGCGCACGCGCGAGACGGACGAAATTGGCCGTCATCGCGCCGACGCACACCACGCACTGGATCGTGCGAGGGAAGGGAGGAAGGGAGATGGAATGACCCTAACCTCCCACCAGGGGCGCCCGAACACCACCACTCGTCTCCTGATCGCCGCCGGCTGAGTCCCTGAGCCCCCAATGTGAGATGCCGAGCACGTCCATCAGCACCGATTGCTGTAACGAACCTAAAGGGTTATTCAATACATCAATTTATACATAAAGAGAAATAAAATATATATATATATTTTTTTGCCCTAGAACAATAACAAAGAATGTAGAAAAAACACAAACAACCATAGGCTATCTATTGAGTTAGTCATTATGAGTTACAACCAACACATAAATCTCTTGGTGGTGCTGCATAATCACAAAATAATAACAAAAAGATAATATCCGTGAGAAAAGAAGGAGGAGAGAAAAGAAAAAAAAAACAAAAAAGGAAAAAGAAGATAGGGAACAGGGAATGCAAGGAGAGGGAGCAACGGGGAGACCAACAGATATTGTGGGGAGATTCTGACCCTAATCAGGATCTTGTCCCCCCTATAACATCTAGTGAACTATATATATTGAAATAGATTCATAGAGACATACCAATCAGACAGGCAATATTATGCTAGTCAAGTTAGATGTATAAATTGGGTCTGCATTATATACGTGGAAAGGAGAGTAGAAACCCTTTACTTGATCGGTGTACCATCAAATGTGAGGTACGGGAAGATCCAACCGATGTTGTCAGTTTCGTGTTGTTAGTTTATAAGAATGGTTTGAATGACAAAGCAGTGTTCAATCCCGGTGGGTAAGTAGCTCTTTGACTAAAGATCCATCTAGCCTCGTGCTGGAGGATTCTTTTATCAAAGTCACCTCCTCTATCGGATTCTGGTATCACCTCCAATGCAAAAAATGATATATATGTAGGATCATAACTATGATTTAATCCGACATGCTTACAGATTGGGGTATATAGTAATCCCGCATCAAGGTAATAGAGGTGATCCTGAATCCGTTTTGCAAACGGGCGTTTCGTCTTGCCAATATAAAATGTGCCACATAGGCACATTGCAAGGTAGACTATCCCAATGGTACTACAATCCGCATATGTTTTTGATTTGTGGTACCCTCCTCTCGGTAATGGACAACCAGTGCCCTCTCTGATCCAAGGGCATTGATCGCAACCACCACATTTGAATGTCCCCTTTCCACCCGCCGCTCCAAGAAGGGGAGCAGCGGGTGCAAAGTGACTGTGTACCAGACGGTCCCTAATTGATCGGGATCTCCTATAGGTGATTTCTGGTCTGTTTGCCACATATTTAGATACGATTGGGTCCTCTGATAGGAAATGCCAGTTGTTCTCCATAAGTTGCCAGAAAATATTCTGATGTGCACTAAAAGTAGTGACAAATTTAGTAGTCAGTTTGGTTTCTGGTCTCTGCGTTCTAAAAATTAGCGACTCGCGTGTTTGTGTTTTAGCCCTTTGAAATGCTTGTTTGAGCCCCTTCTTACTATATCCTCTGGTGATAAGTCGTTCATACAGTGCTTTAGCTTCTTGGTAAAAATCCTCATCTCTAGCACAGTTTCTGCGTAGTCTTAAATATTGACTGTACGGTATGCTTCGTACTAAGGGTCGAGGATGTGCACTGGAGTAGTGTAGAATAGTATTCCCCGCTGTTTCTTTCCTATACAGGTTGCTATAAATGGAACCGTCACTCCTAAGAAAAAGACGTAGATCCAAAAAGGCAATGCTTTTGGTATCTGATTGGATTGTGAATTTGAGATTAAAGTTGTTGTTTGATATAAAAATCATGAATTCGACAGTTCCAGAGCAGATCCTGTCCAGACGAGCAGCACGTCATCGATAAACCTTCGCCACAATAAAATGTGGCGAAGGTGTATCACGGCGCCGTCATCTGAAAACAGCTCCCGCTCCCACCCCCCCAGGTACAGGTTGGCATATGATGGGGCACAAGAAGTCCCCATCGCTACCCCCTGTACCTGGAGGTAGGTGGAGCCGTTAAACAGGAACATATTAGTGGTAAGAATATGTTCAAGAAGTGTCTTAATAAATTGGCATAGTTTCCAATCATTCCGATCTTGTTCCCTGAGGAATGTTGCAATAGTTGCCACACTTTTATTGTGTGGAATACTGGAATATAATGCTTCAATATCTATGGCAGCTAGGATGGTTCCAGGAGGCACTGTAAGTCCTTCGATCACTTTTAAGAGATCTAGGGTATCCTTTAGATATGAAGGCAATGCCATCTCGTGCGGGCGTAGGTGGCTATCAACATATCTACTGGCGGTTTCTGTGTGACTACCGATCCCAGACACTATAGGTCGTCCTGGTGGATTTTGTAAGCTTTTGTGTACCTTTGGGATGGAGTAGAAGGTGGGTGTAGTAGGGCATTTCACGTCCAGGTACTCCAGCAGGTCCCTATCAATAAGGGCCTGCTGATGTGCCTGGGTGATGATTGCTTTGTATTGGGCTCTGGCTTCAATAAGTTTATCAGATGGGACCCGTTGGTACCATTCCTGGTTGCTCAGAATCTTGTTACACATTTCAATATAGGTATCTTTATCCATATACTGAGACTGCATACTTCACCCAGCTTTTCTACTAGGTTGTTTAGACAGAAGTCTTTACACTACTTTAATTAATTCAGTATGAGAAATCTATACCAGAATGTATAAGTAAAGCTTTACCTGCCATTATTGACCAGATGGTTGAACTTTTCTGTTGGTGTCAGATTTGTATCAGATGTCTATCACAGCTGGCTGACACTCTAGCACCAAGAATAATATAATATAATATATCTTTGCTTATATTTAAATAAATTAGACAATAAATATAACTAAATAAAATCCACCTTTTTTCTGTACTTCCAACTGGCATTGAGGGTGGTTTGATGTGGTCAGTAGTATAACCTACATTAGCATTATGTAATATGAATTGATAATGAAAGCTAGAGGGACCTAATACAAAGACTATTAATAATGTTAACTAAGCTTTATCCCAGTGCAATAGCAGTTAAAAATATATTTTTATACAGGACATACCTATCTGACAGGTTGGCCATTACGTGATCCGACACCTCACTATCCAACTCCTTAGGCTCTGACTACCCTGGGGTAATGATCGCGATTGGCTGATAACCCACTGGGCCCTTGATCTGAGTTTGGCTGTGCACGCCTTATCTTAGGCACTGTTAATTGTGATTGGGTAAGCACCTTTTATTAGTCAAAGAAAATGTATTTGGGTTGTGTACTGTAGAAACTATGGCTCCTAATGTGAATTTATGTAATCTAGAGACACCTACTGATGCAGGCGACGCCCTTGAAGAAGCAGGAAACTGCGAAACATGTTGGCCTTCCGCATACTCTAGCATCTCTCCAGCATCTTGCGTAACAGCAATTTTAGTATCAAGTACTAACAATGTACTCTATGTAGCTTGTGATTTTATCATATCAGATACTATGTGTTTTGTGCATTCAATAAAATGTAATTTTTACCATATTTTCTGAGTTTGTGCTTGCCTTGCTATACAGATAAAATGGTCTCCTGTAAAAATCCCATTCTTTACGAGGCAGCCTAGGCTCTCTCCTAACACATTGCTTGCCTCCAGAATGTCAGAGGTCAACTATAAATTACTCACTAGGTTGCATTACACCCCAGTTAGACTGCATCAAATGTTCCCCGTCAGTTTCCCATTGTGCTGGAGGAACTGTGGGAACAAGGCTATTCATGCACACGTGTGGTGGTTTTGCCCACTCATTCGACCATACTGGGATGCCATTCGCGATCTGATTGTACAGATCTCGGATGTCAATATACCTAATGACCCATGGACTGTCCTTTTCCATGCTACGAAAACTCCCGTACATTTATATAAATGTTCAATCATTCCTCATTTACTAAACGCCGCCAAAGCCTTAATTCCCACTGTATGGGGCCAACAAACAACCCCCTCTATAAAGGTTTGGCTACAAATGGTGGATAACATACACCTTATGGAGAGCATTACCCACAATATTAGAGGTACTTCCCAGAAACATTCTCTAACATGGGATCCCTGGATAAAATTTCAGTCCACCTCCTCCTATAAGGACCTCATAACGCAAACCCCTTAAATATGTCACTTTAAAGTAGTCATTTATTGAGTGTCCCTTACACTCCACCCTTTTTAAATTTATCGAAGTGCATGCCAGCAACCCTTCTCCCTTCCCCTCTTCTCATTATCCTCTTTTCATACCTTCCTTGTTTTTCTTTCTTTCTCATTTATTCTCTTCTCTATCATTTCACTTTTCCTATTCACTAGTTGCTGTTTTTTTTCATTCTTTAACCTTTTAAACCAAAGCAACGTATTTTCTCAAAATGAGTTTGGATTCAATTGCTCACATAATAGGAATCCATTAACTAGGCGGATATCACTATGTCAGTTAGTAGGTCTCCAGAGACACTTATTGGAGTATTGCCTTCTACCGAACCATTGTATTGTGTGAGTACTGGAAATTATTATTTTGTATATGTGAGAATGTTTCTATTTTGAAATGTTTATATACCTTTGCTTTGTTTTTGTTTAATAAAAAATTATTAAACAAAAAAAAAACTCTATACTCACAAAAAGGTGTGCTTTACCTTGATATGATACATGTCACAAATCAGCTCAAACCTCAAATAAAGGCCATAATGAAGGATGGCTATATATAAGTCATAACTCCACTCAATTACTAATTGAATAATGAAACATATGCTAGGTTTGTGGAACCATGCATTTCCCGCCGCAGCAGGGATAATGGCCAATGGCGCACAAAATGGCGTCCCCGTGTGATCCCCTCCAGGAAGGAACCAACTCCTCCAGCCACTGCCTCTTAAAGTATATCTAATGCTGATCATGCCAGAAATACAGTGTCCTTTAAACAGCATTGAACTGAATTATCAAACAATGTTATGCATAAACAGCTTAGGCGAACAACATTGCTTCTCCATAGATACTTTGACTAAGCATTGTTACCTTAGGATAGGAAGTGTGTTACTGTCAGGATTAACAGGTGATATAAAGCAAAACAAAACTGAAAAAATAAAATTAAAGCAGTCATCACATTTAGGAACTGGTAAGCAGCTATACAGTATATTACATTTTAATTTTTGGGTTTAGATACACTTTAAACTTAAGCTGGCCCTCATCACAAAGAGAGCAGTGTCAGGAAATCAGGTTATGAGATCTCACCTCTGGAATTCACAAACTATATAAGACGCTATCAGATTCTACACCTATATGAAATATAAGTCTTGAATCAGCTGGCCCAAGAATTATGCTCTAATTGTCCTGTATTAGATTCTTTATATGAAAATCAGAACAACTAATTCCCACATCGATACTAAGAGATCACTCTGCATATCTATGCTACAAGACTTTGAAAGAACACCCTCTTACTCTATAAAAGTAGACTAAAATGTTACTCTTTCAAAAATGTCTAATCAGTTTTCTCCTTGTTTTTACACACTCGCATTCTTATATTACTTATGCTATACAACACCAGTGCTCAGTACCATTTGTATTACACAGACTGAGCCAAGTGACAACTTATTTAAACTTGGTTCATGATTATCTTCCCTCTCCAGCCTCATCAGGATGTGGACAGGAAAGAGCTTCACAACATAGAGAGCTGTAAGTCTGTATTTTAGTACTAAGCTGTTAAACTGTAATGTGTTTTTGTACAAATGTTCCCTATTATATTTATACTTTTTGTATTGCCAGGTTTAAAACCCCCCAAAGCACATTGGCCTGACAAAGCAAGGGAATTAAGACGTTGTCTGACCGATGTCTATAACAATTCTACCTTCAGCAACATGTTACCATTTCCAGAATTCTCTCATATTTCAGTAGATCTGAGGTCACTCTTTGCTGATATCTCCGTACTGTTAAAGGACATTAGAAATCGCCTATTGAGGCAGCTTACATTACCAGATGTCCTGTCAGAGCTGGGGGACATCACTATGATAGAAGGAGAAGCTGGCAGTGGGAAGACGGCACTGCTCAAGAAGATTGCCTTGCTTTGGGCCTCAGGAAAGTGTCCTATACTCAACAGGTTCAACCTTGTGTTTTATATCTCTGTATCCTCCACTCAGAGGCATCAATCCCTGTGTGACATCATATGCCAGCAACTGAAGGGATCCGCTGCATCTCTTACTGAGGAGTCTCTGGGAGAAATTATACAGCAGCTAAAAGAAAAGGTGCTGTTCCTGCTGGATGATTATGGCTTAGTGGGCTCTGCTTCTAGAGCCATAGAAGAACTTATAACAAAGAACCCCTGGAACAGATCGACTCTAGCAGTCACAGTGAGTACCGATGCTTCATGCAAGGTGCGACAATATGCAAAGAACATACTAAGTATTCAGGACTTCCCTCTCTTTAGTTCATCATACATTTTGAAACAGCTTTTCTCCCATGATATAACATTTATGGAAACCTTTGGCTTTTACTTGCTACTACCAGAATCTGCTATGCTCCAGGCAGCTTTAACAACTCCTCTATTTGCTTTTGCTCTTTGTGTTTTTTGGGTACAAAATTTTGCTGATAACAAATCAGAGGACTTTTTCATTTGTACAACTTACTTGATGCACAAAATCTTAAAATACAGCACAGAAAAAGACAAAATAGAAGCTGCAGTGTTGTCATGTGGACAGCTTGCACTTGAAGGTATCTTCCAATCACGCTTTGAATTCACTCAGGAGAATCTAGATAAAGCTGGTGTACAAAGTGAGGATGCTCTTCGGTTTGGTCTATTGAGTAGGTTCACATCACAGAGACTTAAGCCCATCTTCAAATTCTTCCATCCCTTATTTCAGGAGTACTTAGCTGGTAGGAAGATGAATGCACTTCTGCAGTCAGAAGATGTTGCAGAAAATAAAAGTGGCTTATCTTATCTGCAGAAAATTAATACTTTCTTAAGTGTCCAAAATCGCTATCATTCTTTCTTGAAGAACTCATGCATGTATTCTCCTAAAACAGCTACATCCGTCATCTCTCATCTTTTCAGCTTGATGAGTAATCCAAAGGCATTTGCAAATGAAGGGGCTACAAATGTCCATTCTCTTCTAAATTTGGGCATTATGGATTCTCTTCTTAGCGTCATTAAGCCAGAGCTTTCCCAGCATTTTGTAATCAGGATGTTGCTTGAGTTTGCTATTGACATAGCCAATAAGAGTAAATATTTGGATGACTGTGCTCCCATTATTTTGCATTTTATCAAAGACAAAGACATTGTAATATGGGAACGAGACTTTTGGCTGCTGAAATTCCTGCACAAATATCCTGAAGGACTGATGTTAATGAAGAGTCTGGAGATAAATTTACCTCATGATATGAACAATGCAATCCCTGCGTTCTGGAATTCAGAAGGATTTAAATCTATTTGGACTGTGCCAACAGTTGAGGAAGACTATTCCAATGCATTCCGGCATACTTCAGACTTTCTGACTAAGCCAGAGTTTAAATATATTAACAGTTTAAAGGTTCCCGATCTGTCCAAGCTTGGTTTTGACCCTGTTCAACACAAAATTTCTGTGCTAAGAATTAAAGTTGTGGGTGGTGACATGGAGGATGAAAACAGACTAGGTAACATTATGGTCTTCTGCAATCTAGCTAATCGCATTGAATTAGACGTATCTAACTGCACAGGATTTCTGAATTTCATCTGGCCTGTTATTGACCTGTACAAGGCTTCCATTGTGAAATTAAGTCTAAAGGCTACAGAGCTTTCCAGAGAGGGAGAAGAACTATTTACACATCTGACTTCACTGGAAATCCTGCAAATAAATGAAATGCCACCACCAGGTAAACAGCAAAGTATATACTTAGATCACGGATATAAAGTAAGCAATTCAACATTATCAAAGCCTTTGATGCTAAACTAATGTCAAAATAATAATAATAATGATAGTAATAATTATGATATAAGATAGCTTGGCCACATCTAACTATAAACAAAGTAAGGTTGGCTTTTTTCTTAAAGTCACAATGTGGTCTCTACAGATCACTAGCACCAGTAAGGAAACTGTGCGTGAAACCTTTAACCTTTAGTTCTCCAAACACATAATCTCTAATCTATAAGCAAAACTTTTTTTTTCATTTTGGATAGATCAATGGAGAGTTATAACTTTTTTTTTTCGCCATCTGTGTCCCATTGCAGAGATTTCCCTTCACTTCCTGTCCCATAGCCAAGCAGGAAGTGAGAGGACATTCCTGCAAATTAAGGGATTCTTGGGGACCCCCATGTCACCAGAACTAGGGCCCCGATTGTAAGATTTCCCCTCTATTACTTTTCTCGGGGAAACCCCAAATTTTGGATTTTCTTTTACTTTCATTTTTCAATTATAATGGAAAAAATAGAGAGGGTGAAGCTCCTTAACAGGAGTGCAGATGGCAATAAAAACTGACAGGTGTTCTAATCACTCTATTCAAAACGAAAATAAATAAATGTGCCTTTAGTTATACTTTAAATCATAATCTTGACCATTCTCCACTGCTATCAGGGGCATCTTAATAACATCATGGGCCCCTGGGCAAAGTAATTCACTGGGGCCCCAATCCCAGCTGGCCGTCCTCTCTTACTCATCCCATGTAATCGGAGCAGTACACATCCTGGCCATGCAAACAGCAGCAGTAGTAAGATGCTCCGTCTTGGGGGTTCTTCCTTAAACCCTGCAAAGCGCCAGAAACTGCGAGAGGAAAGTAGCTGGGAGAGATGTCATTCCGATTGTACATTTAGCCAGTGACAGGCTGCTGCTGTCCCTGCAGCTCAGATTCTGGGACACTGTCGGGAACATGACCATCCTGGGACAGCTCAGTAAAAAGTGGGATTTTCCCGGCAAATCCGGAACAATTTGCAAGTATGATGTAATGCAAGATTATCATGGTGCCCCAATGCACCTGGAGCCCCTGGGCAGTGCTCAGGGGTGCCCATGCGTTAAGATAGCCCTGACTGCATTAACAGCAGTGGAGGGAAGCAGATGGTTAGAATGGTATATTCTGCATTGTGTGGCTTAGGTGTCTGAACTAGGAAACTGCCGTGACAAATTCTTTGCAGTAAAGTAATTTACACAATTTAACTGTGTTTAGCTCTGTTGATTGACAGATAGAGACGTTGTAGCCTGCTAGAAGATTATAATTACAACCAAAGTTTGAAGCTTTATTACATCCGAGGTAAAACTATCCCTGCAAAGCCAACAGTACCTTTGGGGACCTGGGTAAGGATTGCACACACACACATCAACATAGTGTTAACAGGACTCCTGAAACCTGTGGCCAGTTGCATACCTTGCATGGTTTACTATAAAAACAATATTTTTTTTTGTTCCTTTTGGTCACTTAGATGTAGCTCTTGATTTGGTCACTGTAGCTCTTGGTTTTATCTTCTACAGAGTACATCCTTTCAAACATTCACAATTTTAAAGAGCTGAAGGAACTAGAGGTGGAATGCCCAACTGGTAAATGGGACATCATTGGGGTTTTGCCAGAGGAGTTTAAAAGCCTTCAAAGAATTGAAAAACTTGTATTCAAGAATGAGAGTATGGAAACACAGTGTGAACAACTGGGTGTGTAAAATGTCATGATTATTTTATTCTCCTATATCTCCTATTGACAGTATATGTATTATAGCTCCTGGTGTCTGATAATAAGAATAAGAATAATCACAGCATAAAGTGCCACTAAATGCATTGAACAACCTTTCTCAACCACAGCTACCTGGAGCCTTAAAATTGTTCCAAACGTAGCGGAAGAGTCACCTCTCATCTGAAGGTCCCAGGCCTCAGGGCCTGGCACAAGTGGAGCCTCTCCTGTCATCTCTCATATAAACAGCTACTGACACCAATAATCTTTTAGCAGTATGTAAGGGTGGTATTCCTCCAACGGGCCCATTAATGTAAGAGACATTCTTTCCAATGTAAGGGACATTCTTCTTGCCTATCACTAATTGTAATAGGCATTATTCTTCCTACTGACCGCCAATGTAAGGCCCCTTTCACACAGAGTAGACTCTGTTTTGATCAGCAAGGGATCTGTCCGCTGATCCCCTGATGATCAGGACAGAGCAAGCGGATGACAGGTTCATGTTCACTCAGTTTCTGTAGAGCAGAGATGGACTGAGCCCACTCTGCTCTATAGGTAACCGGGAGTAAATGGACTCTGCTGTCTGTTTACACCCATCTGCCCTCTGCTTCGGTCTGCCTAGATGGAAGGGGCGAATCCCCTTCTTTTTTTTTTTTTAAGTGGACCATATCGGATTGAAGGTAGGCAGGTGTAAAAGGACACAAGTCTGTGTACACCTGTTGGTCCGAAGGGATACATGGATCATCTGATCATGTCCACTTGTAAAAACTGAGGGTCGGACCTGATCCGATCTTTCACATTAGAGGGGCTTTAGTTGGAGCCCTTCTCCTCTGACCACCAATGATAGGCAGCATTTATCAATTGATAGGAGTATTTATTGACCTCTAATTTAGCAACACAAACAGTAATTATTTTTCCTAATCCTTAATAATTTACTTGAAAAATTTGCTTTCATGCTCAGAGTGCTGACTATCTGTCAGTCATCTCTTTTAACAACTTCCTGGATTCCCTGCATGCTTTGCAGCTTCTCCTCTTCTCTCATTCCTTTTGTTCACATTACATTTCCTTAGAACTACATATCGCATGGTACCTTCCTGCCTGCTAGCAGTGATGTCACATGTGGTATATTACCTGTACTGGCTGTCTCCTAAAAAGCCACCTCCTCAGAACATCCAGATATATAGGTGTAGTTCAAACAGTAGGCTCTGTGAAAAGGTTGACACAGCAGTGAAACATGGTGAATATGTAAATGAAAGGGTAAACTAATAGGATTTTTACACTCATACATGAAACATGACAATTTAAAAACATTTCATAATTTTATTGAGTCACAGTGTTAAAAACCATATGAATAAAATACACACACATTTGTTACATTCGTTGATATGCTCATTAGTGCGGGGATATGGTAGAGTAGACCCAAACATGTTTCGCCCACTGGGGCTTCTTCGGGGGATTCTGATAGCCGCTAATGATCTAAAGACTATATCAAAAGATAAAATATTACTCAACTGGTATAGTGACCATAAAGGGACATGTAATGAATTCACATATTCAATTATCCTCTATGCTAGGCAATTTTCATGCTTACCCTTTACACTTATTAACCAAAAATGGGCTTGTCCGCTCGGTATCAGAGTGGGGTTCTGTGTGACCACAGGAGGTACTAACTATAATAGGTAAATATTTATTGTGTGAGTATTTTAAATTGAATTAATTAGTAAATATTAACGGGGGCGGGGTTATTCAATTCAGTATTCACAATGTGTAATATTCTGAATGGTCATGTGGGACGCCTAATGCCTAGAGCAGTGAGCAATGCCCAGCCTTACACAGACTGTATATCATAATATCTGTCACAAAGTCATAACAGTTATAGTGTGCTGCAATTTACAATAGTAGGTATAAATCTAGATGAAATGTGTATATATTTTATGCATATGGATTTTAACATTGCGAATCAATAAAATGTTGACATTTTTTAAAATCGTGATGTTTCATGTATGAGTGTAAAAGCTCAGCACCCTTCAAAATCCCATTTTGTTTGAATATTCATTCAAGGTATGTGGTGCTATAATTAGTTGTGTCATTTACCCACACAATAAAAACCCCACTATTTCATGGTAAATATGTGTTTCTGCATTCAATTAAGTGGGATTCTTCAAAAAGCTTTTTTTTCCAAACTTCAGGATCATTCAATAATAGGAGTAGGCGAGAACTAAAAATTGAAATTCAGTGTGGAAATAAATGGATGAGTCCTTTTTCCCCACATACATTTTACTAAAAAGTGTCCCTCTTTTCCATCTCATTAAGAGATGCTATGTGTATTTGTTATGCCGCGTACACACGACCAAACTTTCCGTCAGAAAAGGTCAGACGGAATCATTCCGTTGGACATTCCGATCGTGTGTGGGCTTCATCAGACTTCTTCTTTCGAAAATTACGACGGACCTAGAGATAGAACATGTTTCAAATCTTTCCGATGGACTCAATCCCTATCGGGAAAACCGTTCATCTGTATGCTATTCCAACGGACCAAAAACAATGCAAGGGCAGCTATTGGCTACTGGCTATTGAACTTCCTTTTTCTAGTCCTGTCGTGCGTCATCGCGTTCTAAACGATCGGACTTTGGTGTGATCATATGTAGGCAAGTCCGTTTCAGCGGAACTCCGTCAGAAAGACCGTCAGAGTCTACTCTGACGGAAAGTCCGGTCGCGTGTACGCGGCAAAAGTATACTAATATGTGTCATTGCTATCATTTTAATCACAATGAGTGTGTACCTTACTTTGCAGCAAAGATGATTGACCACTTTCCCAATCTGAAGTCTTTCACGATACAATGTAATCATTGTCCTGAGTTTGAGAAGGTTATCACTTCTTTATGTCAGAATACAAAAATGGAAACTCTCTGTATTAAGAAACAAATGTTAAACAGGGAACTAATCCATTTAGGTGAGTGAATGATTTATTGTCTAGTAATAATATTGTATTATTTTTTTGTGCATACACCAGTGGTGGCTGGTGTTTTTTTTTTCTTGGTGGGGGGGGGGCGGCAAAGAATCACGCCCCCCGGGGGGTCTCGTGGTCGGTCATCCAGCACTTACCCCATCTAGGTTCCTGGCGGGCAGCTCTGCGACGGGCGGGCATCTCCTCCTCCTCTGCATCACGGCCGCTTCTGCCGTACGTCTCCTCCCTCCTCCTCCTAGGCGTCCAATAGGATCTGTCCTTTCAGCCAATTGGGTGACGGGACTCACGACCCGCTTCCTGATTGGCCGGGAGGAGGATCGTTGTGAGAATAGCGAATATTCATTCTCTATTCTCACACAACTGGGCGGCTGGTCGGCAAGTAGTTAAACAAAAGTCAAAAAACATATTTTTCCATTTACATGGCCAGGTTAATTTAACCCAGCCAGCACAGAGTTTTCCCATATATCAGAGTCTGCAGGATTCCCCTTACAGTGAAAGAGAACTCTCACATAAAGGGGAATGCTGCAGATCATGATCTAAGGGGGAATTCTGATGTAAGGGGGGAGCTCTGGTGACCCATCCCGGCAGCGCTCCCACTCTTGACTCCTCTCTAAACTCCCCCTCAGCGACTGCAGACATGATAAAAGACAAGAGATGGTCAGAGGCTGCGGACATTGTACAGGAGATAGGCAGAGTTTGTGGACAGCCATATTTTTTACAGGCTGCCCCTAAATTAATGGTTCTTTGCCCCCCTTCATATCATGACCCCACCCCACTGCAGTGTCCACTACATATCACCCCCTTCCAACAGCAGTGTCCTAATATGCCCCCATCCATCAACCAAACTTTACATAGCATTAGCAAACAGGTTGGGCTGGGGGGTAGTTGTGTGGCAGGGCGGGGGGGGGGGGTAAGTGCCCAGTAAGCAAGTAGTTAATGAATAATTAGACTCACCTGTAGTTGAATTCTTCTTAATTAGGATTTTGTTGTTTAAAATTTAGCTTTGCTCTTAAGACTTTCGTTGAGGGGTATTCATTTTTGCTACATGGTCTAGGATGAATTTGTTAGGAAAAATACTTTTTTGTGTGTGCAAATTAACAAATCTTGGTTGCAATCAATGGCCCGTGTTTGTGGGAGTATTTTTTAGTATAGTGTCCCATAGAAAATTTTGATTCTGAAATGAAAGTAAAGGTTTTCTGACAAATCTGTTGGGGTGTACTCATTTATGCTGAGCAGTGTGTGTGTGTGTGTGTGTGTGTATATGTATGTGTGTATATATATATATATATATATATATATATATATATATATATATATATATATATATATATTGGAATTAATACCTTTTTGTTTTATAAGCCCATATGTGTTAATTGGGGGCTGATTATGAATAATACAGAGGGAGGACCAGTATTGGTCTTCCCAGATTTAATAGTATGATATAGTTATATACTGTATTTAAGCAATAATTCCAACAGTACATGAGAACAACTGAGAAAAAGACTTCACCTTACTTCACTTTCACCTTGCAGCTGGGCTGTGTCCACATGCTTGTTTCTGTCTAGGGTATATGAAAAGCATTTTTTTTTACCTGATCCCCCACTCCCCTGTCAAGCAGTGCTTCCCTATGCAGTGAACTGTCCCTTCCCAGCTTTATAATCAATGCAGGGCTATGGTCCCTGCACTGGTCTTGATGACGACAGAGGATCTTAGACCGCTGGACCATTGGGGAGAAGAGGCTGCAGGGATCGGCCTAGCAGGGCAGAGGAACCTGCAGGAGTGGTGGATCGGGTAAGTAAAAGTGCTGGACCCCTAGAAATAACAAGCAGTTAACCTTTGCAATGACAGGTAGCCCCATAGAAAGGGAGGACTTTTACTTTTCCTGGAGTTCAGTTTTAAGAAACTCCACAGTAATTCACCCAAGTGTACTTTAATCTTTTACCTCTAGCCATTTACTATGAGTTTGGAAACATGGCACCGAGTATCATTTGACATGATATATTGATCATTAACTTCACAATATAACTTACATTTTTCTTTCTGTGTTTATTGTATTTTTTCAGCTTCTGTATTACCCTCTCTTAAAAATCTAAAAATTCTGGAAGTTGACGATCAATATTCAGTGGACGTTGAAGCATCAGAAACATTTGGTATTACAATTATGCATACAATTCATTTATACTTAATAGATAATCATTTATATTCATTTCCTTTCCCCTTTCTATAGTGCTCATATACAGGATCACATTATTTTGCATTACACAATTATTACAACTGGAGCAGAATTGGAGCGGTTTTTTTGCAGATGTCTCTAATTAGTGATTAAAGATCCTATCCTATCTATACACATGTATACATTCACTATACTGTTCCTTTTTTGTAATTAAAGCGTTTGTAAAGGTGTTTTTTTTTTTTTTTTAAAATAACAAACATGTTATACTTACCTTCACTGTGCAGCTCGTTCTGCACAGAGTGGCCCCGAACCTCGTCTTCTGGGGTCCCTCGGCGGCTGTTTCAGCTCCTCCCCGCAAGCATTCACCACCTTAATGCGAGCTCCCTCGCACGGTGGTGAGTGCTTGCGGGCGCGCTCCCGTGATACAGCCGGCGGCTATAGCCGCTCGCTGTATCACTCGGCCCCGCCCCCCGGCGCGCCGCGTCATCGGATGTGATTGACAGCAGCGCGAGCCAATGGCTGCGCTGCTTTCAATCCATCCACTGCAGCCAATCAGCGGCCAGGGTGAGCGGAGGAACAGATGTCGGGAACGCGAAGCTGACTTTCGAGGCGTCAGGTAAGTAAAACGGGGGGGCTGGGGGCGGCGGTTCTGTCAGAAGTTTTTTCACCTTAATGCATAGAATGCATTAAGGTGAAAAAATTTTTACCTTTACAACCCCTTTAATAATACACATTTACAAATTAAAAAAACAAAGATTGTTATCCTATTATGATAAAAAATGAATGATCACTTTGTTTTAAGTTTTGCATAGAATAAAAAAACAAATTTGGTACAATGGAAGAATTTCTGTTCTAAAACGTTAGATTGCTTCCTGTGCTCTAAGACAGGGGTCTCCAAATTTTCTAAACAAAGGGACAGTTTTCTTTAGGGGGGGTAAAGAGTAAACAATGCCCCATCTATGGTATTAGGAGAAAAAATAGTGCCAATTTTTGGTGCCAGTAGGGGGAATAGTGCCCATTATTAGTATCAGTGGGAGGAATAGTGCCCCAGAATTGGTGTCAGTGGGAGGAACAGTGCCCCCATCGTTGGTGTCAGTGAGGTGAATAGTGCCCCATTGTTGGTGTTAGTAGAAGGAATAGTCCCATATTATTGGTTTAACCACTTCCTGACCAAGGACGTCATATGATGTCCTGGACTTTGAGTGGAGATATCTGAATGATGCCTGCAGCTATCTTTTTTTTTCAGCAGGCGATTCCCTGCAATGTAAAAGCCATCATAGCGGTGCTTCTCTTGGCTCGCCTGTGCGACCGGCCGCCGGAGAATGAATCCGCCAGTGGCGGTGGTTTACCATAGAACTGACCACAGACCAAATGGTCCCTGGCCATCTATATGACCGTAGGCCAGAAGCGACATTATGACGTCACTTCCGACACCGGCAGATGTAAAGACTGCCGTTTTTTTCGCTGGGAAGCCTGAGATCGTTTTTTTTTTATCTCAGGCTTTCCAGCATAGAAGAGAGATGTGGAGACTTTTAGACCCCAGATCTCTCCATAAAAAGAGGACCTGTCATGCTCTATCCCTATTACAAAGGATGTTTACATTTCTTGTAATAGGAATAAAAGTGATAAAAAAATAAAAAATTAAAGGGCAAGTGTAAAAAAATAAAAAATAAAGTAAACAATAAAACATTTTTTTTTTAAAAAAGCACCCCCATCCTCTAGTGCTGGCAAACAGAAGCGAATGCATATGTAGATTCCGACCACATATGTAAACAGTGTTCAAACCACATAGATATCGCCACGAACGTTAGAGCAAGAGCAATATTTCTATCACAAGAACTCCTCTGTAATTCTAAACTGGCAACCTATAAAAATTTTTAAAGTGTAGGATATGGAGATTTTTAAGTACCAAAGTTTGGCGCCATTCCACAAGTGTGGGCAATTTTAAAGCATTATATGTTAGGCATCTATTTAGTCAGCGTAACATCATCTTTTTTCTAATTCATGAAAGTGGTTTTTTTTCTAAAAAAAAAAATTGGGTGTGAAAAATTGCTGCACAAATACCATGTGGCATGGAAAATTAAAAATAAAATCCCTAGGGATATATATATATATATATATATAGCGCCAACAGTTTACGCAGCACTTTACAATGTATAAGGGGGACAACACAATTACAGTACAGTTCAATACAAAAGGTACAGGAGGGCCCTGCTCGTAGAGCTTACATTCTAAAGGGAGGGGGTGGTGGTACAAAAGGTAATAGCTGCAAAGAATGATTTGATGGGGGTGGCTCAGGGACAGTTATGTGGGTGTGGGATAGGCTTCCCTGAATAAATGAGTTTTCAGGGATCTCCTAAAGGTGGACAGGGTAGGGGCTGATCGGACGTACTGGGGCAGGGAATTCCAGAGGATGGGAGAGGCTCTGGAGAAGTCCTGAAGGCGAGCATGGGAGGAGGTAACAAGGGAGCTAGAGAGCAGGAGGTCCTGGGAGGAGCGGAGGGGGCGATTTGGGCGATATCTGCAGATGAGGTTGGTGATGTAGATGGGGGCGATGTTGTGAATTGCCTTGTATCTTATGGTTAGCATTTTGAATTTTACACGGTGGGGTAGGGGAAGCCAGTGAAGGGATTGGCAGAGAGGAGCAGCAGTCACGGATCGATTAGTGAGGTGTATTAGTCTAGCAGCAGCATTCATAATAGACTGAAGGGGGGATAGCCTGCTTAAGGGTAGGCCATTAAGGAGAGAGTTGCAGTAGTCAAGGCGGGAAATAATCAAGGAGTGAATAAGTTGCTTTGTGGTGTCATTAGTCAGGAAGGGTCGAATTCTGGAGATGTTGCGGAGGTTAAGGCGGCAGGATTTAGCCAGTGATTGGATATGGGGGCTGAAGGAGAGGTCAGAGTCAAGGATTACACCCAGGACCCTGCCATGTGTGGAGGGACCAATGGTTGTGTTGTTGATATTAATGGTGAAGTCACAGGAGGGGGACCGTGAAGGAGGAAATATAACAAGCTCAGTTTTAGAAAGATTAAGTTTGAGGAAGTGGTGTGACATCCATACCGATATGTCATTCAGCAAGTTTGAGATCCGTGAGGAGATAGTGGGGGTGAGTTGAGGAGTGGAGAGATAGATCTGTGTGTCATCGGCATAGAGGTGGTATTGGAAGCCATGGGAGGTTATCAACTGGCCCAGGGAAGAGGTATAGAGCGAGAAAAGGAAAGTCCCAAGGACGGAGCCTTGGGGTACCCCAACAGAAAGAGGAAGGGGAGCGGAGGAGATGGAGTTGTAAGTGACACTGAAAGTGCGCTGAGATAGGTAGGAGGAGAACCAGGATAATGCAGAATCACGGAGGCCAAGGGAGTGTAATTTGCTGAGGAGCAGCAGGTGGTCAACTGTGTCAAAGGCAGCAGAGAGGTCTAAAAGTATGAGTATGGAGTAGTGGCCATTGGTTTTGGCAGTTATTAGGTCATTGGTGAGTTTTAGTAGGGCAGTTTCAGTAGAATGTTGTAGGCGGAAGCCAGACTGTAGGGGGTCGAGAAGGTTGTTGTCTGTGAGGTAGCGACTCATTTGGTCATGAACAAGGCGTTCGATGAGCTTGGAGGCAAACGGGAGAAGGGAGATGGGTCTTAAGTTATTCAAACAGGTGGGGTCTAGTGAGGGTTTTTTGAGTATGGGGGTAACCAGTGCATGTTTGAGCAGGGAAGGAAAGGTGCCGGAGGAGAGGGAGAGGTTGAAGATGTAGGTTAGTTAGTTGAGGATAGAGTGGGAAGGTGGTCGCAGTAATTGAGAGGGGACAGGGTCCAGGGGACATGTAGTGAGGTGGGCCATGGAGAGGAGTTTATCAACTTCTTCTGTGGTAACTGGGCAAAAGGAGGAGAGTATTGAGTGTGGTGTTGGACCTGATATGTTGGGTAGGGGAGGAATTTGAATGCTGGATATCTCCTTGCGAATTGTGTTGATTTTGCTATTGAAATGGTTGGCAATATGTTGAGCGGTAAGCAAGTTGGTGGGTGGGGGCAGTGGGGGGTGAAGTAAGAAATTAAGGGTAGAAAAGAGTTGACGAGGTTTGGATGAGAGGGTTTTGATGAGAGTGTTGTAATAGGTTTGTTTAGCAGTGTGGAGGCAGGAGTTGTATTTGAGAAGGACAGATTTGTAGAGGGTAAAATCTTGCAGGGATTTAGATTTACGCCATGCTCGCTCAAGAGCACGGCTGTGTCTCTTGAGACTTCTGGTGTCGTCTGTTTGCCAGGGTTGTGGCAGATGGGGCCTGGTTCTGCGTGTAGAAAGAGGAGCAAGTACGTCTAGGGAGGATGACAACGT
Organism: Aquarana catesbeiana; assembly: GCF_042186555.1. Classification (NCBI taxonomy): domain Eukaryota; kingdom Metazoa; phylum Chordata; class Amphibia; order Anura; family Ranidae; genus Aquarana; species Aquarana catesbeiana. Next base: position 142,782,132 of record NC_133324.1, on the reverse strand, counting down.
GGTGTTGTAGATGGAAGTGGTTAGGTCTGGGCAGGACAGGGGTGCGATTTTGTCATAAAGGCCATCAGTAGCAGAGTGAAGAAGGGAAGGTTTGAGGTTGCGAAGGTTCCTGCGGGTAGTGGTTAGTGGGTTGGCAGCATGGGATATAGGAGACAAGGAGAGTGTGAAACGGATAAGGTTGTGATCATAGAGAGGAAAATATATATATGTATGTATATGTATATGTGTGTATGTATATATATATATATATATATATATATATATATATATATATATAAAATGTTTGGGGTTCTGAGTAATTTTCTAGCTAAAAAATTATGATTTTTACATGTAGGAGAGGAATGCCAGAATAGGCCTGGGCTGGAAGTGATTAAGTGGCAAGAATTCTGCCCCATTTTTGGTGTCATTGGCAGAAATCATGCCTCAAGGGTTAGATAAAGACAAGTAAATGGCCGCAGTTTGGAGACCACTTTTCTAAGAGATAATGCTACCCTATAGACTTTTGTGCTTCAGGAAAAATATTAGTAAAAATGAGGCTTATATGTTTTGTGACTGGGGGATCTTCTTACAGTATTTCTACACAGTGGGACAGACTCTTCTGTGGGATTTTTTTTGTTAAAGACTAACTCCAGCCAAATTTTTTTGGTAGTTTTGGATAGAAGATCTGTCTGATATTTATTGCTGTCTTGGTCCCTAAATAGACATTTTGCTTTTACTTCTTGGGCAGTGTCACCAAGACAGGAAGTGGGATGGTTTTCCCAGTGGCCAAAGTTCTAACCTTTATCTGTTCTACTATTTTAATTGTATTGGAGAAATGTCTCCTCAATTCCTATTCGTGTGTGTGTGTGTGTGGATGAAGTAGAGGAAGATCTCCCTGAAGGAGAAAACGAAAGCAGTAAAAACCAAGGTTCCCCTTCCTCACCCCAAAATTAAAATGAAAACATTGCCTGAAGATGGGCTTTAAGAAGGGAATACAAAGAATTATTTACATTTTTCTAAATATTTTATCCCAGCCAAAGCTTTAGCATCTTTAGAGAAGCTTGAAGAATTCATTTTCCCAAGAGGAACTGCAGTAAGGCAAACAGTGTCCTGTTTCATACAGCAATTGAAGCATATGCCCAACCTCAAGAAGCTGTGCATAAACCACAGACCACTGACGGACAGCAGCCTGCTAGAGCTTGGTAGGTTCACAGTTGACAAATAACTAATGGGAATGTACAACAAAATGACTATTTGTGCATGACCAGCTTTGATTACTTTACTTTTGATACACATAAACTACCCCCTTACCTCCTAAAAGCAGCTGGGGACCCCCAGGTCAGAATTCTTGACTCTTGGTGGGTTGCAAGAAATGTTTGGAAGGTTAACAAAGTTTATTAGGACCATAAACTCAGATAGGGATAGGGGCACAGGGTAGCCAATAACAACAAAAAATGCAGACTCCAAACTCTACTTAAGAGTTAATACAGAAAAAGGGTCTTTAAGATGGAACCGACACTGCACTCTTCACACTGGGACCGCCTGCAATGTCCATTGGTAGTAGCTTCTACCCAGATATTTCAGGACATTCATTAGTCGTGAAGTCTTAACCCCTAGTGTTCCAATACAAACAGCCACCTTCCTGCTCTATTTTCCCCTGGATGTACCCTCCAGCAGGACAGCTGACTCCTGCTGCTGTCATTCATAGTCAAGAGCGAGCACGCGTGGGTGGCCCCATAGCAAGCTGCTTGCTATAGAGGCACTCAACAGGGGGAGGAGCCAGGAGTTCCGGCAGGGGACCCCAGAATTGGAGGTTTAGGGTTGCTTTGTGTAAAGTCATTGCACAGAGAAGGTAAGTATGACAATTTTGTTATTTTTTTTTTTTTTTAAATTACCTTTAATATCACTTTAACCACTTAAGCCCCGGACCATTTGGCTGGCCAAAGACCGGAGCACTTTTTGTGATTCGGCACTGCGTCGCTTTAACTGACAATTGCGCGGTCGTGCGACGTGGCTCCCAAACAAAATTGACATCCTTCTTTCCCCACAAATAATGCTTTCTTTTGGTGGTATTTGATCACCTCTGCGGTTTTTATTTTTTGCGCTATAAATAAAAAAATATCGACAATTTTGAAAAAAAACGCATTATTTTTTACTTTTTGTTATAATAAATATCCCCAAAAAATATATTAAAAAAACATTTTTTTCCTCAGTTTACGCCGATACGTATTCTTCTACATATTTTTGGTGAAAAAATCTCAATAAGCGTTTATTGATTGGTTTGCGCAAAAGTTATAGCTCCTACAAAATAGGGGATAGATTTATGGCATTTTTATTGATATTTTTTTTTTACTAGTAATGGTGGCGATCAGTGATTTTTTATTGTGACTGCAACATTATGGCGGACAGATCGGACACTTTTGGCACTATTTTGGCACCATTCACATCTATACAGCGGTCAGTGCGATTAAAAATGCATTGATTACTGAGTAAATGTGACTGGCAGTGAAGGGGTTAACCACTAGGTGGCACTGTAGGGGTTAAGTGTGTCCTAGGGAGTGATTCTAACTGTGGGGGGGGGGGCTATGTGTGACATGACACTGATCATCGCTCCTGATTACAGGGAGCTGTGATCAGTGTCAGTGTCACTAGGCAGAATGGGGAAATGCTTGTTTACATCAGCATTTCCCCGTTCTTCCTCTTCGTGAGACGGTCACGGGTATCCCCGCGGACATCAAGTCCGCGGGACCCGCGATCACACTCATGGAGCTCGCACGCGCCCGCAAGCCGCTTCTTAAAGGGCAACGTACAGGTACGTGATTCTGCCCATACGTGCCCTTCTGCTGCAGTATATCTACGTGAAGCGGTCGGCAAAGCAGTTAAATATACTGAGTATACTTGCTAAAACAGTAAGTAAAATTGATTGTAGAAAAGACTGAACCTTATGTGACTAAGATAATGAAACCATGTTGCTTTGTGTATTGTATTCACTTTTCTTATTTTTGTCTTATTCCTTTTTAATACTATTATAATAATATTACTTTCTTTACAGGCAAAGTCTGTGCAGATGGCTATGTAAGAAATTTGCAAGCTTTGGATCTGAACCATAACCAGGACATCACTCAGTCTGGATGGAGAGACTTCTTAAATGTTATAGATAATGTGCCAAAATTACAACATTTTGGCATTTCCAGACCCATTCAAGTACAATTTAAGACAGAACCTGTAACGCTGATTGCCTTAATTCGATGTGTATCTAAACTCCATAACCTGAAACAATTGGACATGTTTGGATGGCTGTTGGATGAAAAAGATCTGGAACTTCTTAATGAGATGAAGTCAGAGCATCCCAATGGAAATAATCTAACACTGTTTTGGCAAACAACGCTACCATTTCACCCAATTATAGAGAAATAAATGCACTTTTTTGTGTAATTGCTGACAGCTAGGGAAAAACTTTAGTGTATTTTCAGTGAGACAGAATCATTTTGAGTAATTATCTTATTGTTAACCTGATACAATTTTGTATATTATTATTATACAGGATTTATATAGCGCTGACAGTTTGCACAGCGCTTTACAACAGTAGGGCAGACAGTACAATTACAATACAATTCAATATAGGAAGATTTAGAGGGCCATGTTCATTAAAGCTTACAATATGTACTTTCACATTTTATTTCCAATATTTTGCTGATTATTTTTCATATACAGACTTGTACTGTAAATTCCCCCTCTAGCAGTTATCTACGTTCCAGGTAATGTGCTTAGCATTTATGATGATAGACTGCTGAGACAAAATCAATTAGCTGTATGTGGTCTTTATCTTCTGTTTAATTAGACAGAATGCATAGAGAAAGAAAATGGCAAAGCATAATTGCTGTATAGCCTTAGTAAACAGAAAGTAAAAGGTTTATATGGAATGAACAAATATGGTTTCTCTGGGTACACACATAATGAAAAAGTGTACCAGAAATTAGATTTTTGGAAAATCATATACATGTGTTGATATAGCAGTATACATTAGGCTCATTTTGCATATCTAAAATAAATGAAAATACTTTAGATTTCCTTTAAAGGGGTTGTACAGGTTTGTTTAAAAAAAAATAAATAAAAATAACAAACATGTCATACTTATCTGCTCTGTGCAAGGGTTTTGCACAGAGTGGCCCTGATCCTCATCTTCTTTTTTAAAAGGTTTTTTATTTGCCAAATGTACATACATGTCAAGAAGTGTATCAAAACAGGGTACAGTCTGGAGTGTATCAAACAATATATTTGTTAAAAAAAAATTCTCTCATCTTTATGGCGTATTTCAATCGTACATTTAGCTTTTTTTGTAATTCAAAAAACCATTAGTCATAACATGTGCTCATATAAATAAGAGACACAATGATTATATAATTCAACCCAAAATCGGAGGTAAACTCCCCCATAAACTCTTGTGCTGTGTGCTGTTCTCCATCCAATACCAAGATCTCGCAATTACCGCTCACATTGTGTACTAATTCCCCCTCCTAGTGTTATAAAAGAATTAGCTTAGGGAGGCGTATGCGCGGCAGCTCACGAGATGGCCGCCGGCTTCTAGAGCTCCACTCCACCATGGCCCACAAATAACCAGCAGAATGAGCCACCACACCTATTGCTGGGACCATTAAGCATTGGAGACCCCTGAGAACCCTCCGATGACAGCGGCACAAGCCAGGAGGAACCTCATGAGCCAGATGTCCGTGGTGGCCGTTCCAGTCAGCTATGCTAAGATGGTGACGGCTCCACGAGGCGCACACAGCACGGAGGTATCAGACGAATCCATCACTGATCAGGACTTGATACCACCACATTCTTCAGGCACTGCCTTCTCTCCCCTGGCAACATCCCCTGCCTCCACAGAGTCCCTGCTGGGCAGAATGAGCGCCGGTCTCCCGCCCACCCCCATGCTAGACCCACATACAGGCCTGCTCCTGTCTGTGAGTGAGGCAAATGCTGCAGCTCCCATCCCCAATGACTTCCCTTCCATGATGGAGGCTTTCTCCTAACTACTTTCAAAAAGCCTAGCCCTAAGGGCCCTTTCACACTGGGGCGGGGGTGGCGGCAGCGGTAAAGCGCCGCTATTGTAAGCGGCGCTTTACCATTGCTATTCGGCCGCTAGCGGGGCGGTTTTACCCCCTGCTAGCAGCCGAGAAAGGGTTAAAAACCACCGCAAAGCGCCTCCGCTCCTTCACCGCTCCGAAGATGCTGCTAGCATGACTTTTTTTCCCGTCCTGTTAGCGCAACGCTCCAGTGTAAAAGCCCTCAAAGCAGCGGCACTTTCGGGTTGGTTTGCAGGCGCTATTATTAGCAGAATAGCGCCTGCAAACCGCTCCAGTGTGAAAGGGCCCTAAATGCAGCCCAAATTACCTCATCCATCCATGCTGACCTGCAGCAATTGGGGATGAGAATGGACAATATTGAAAAGAAAGCTGATCAATCTGTGGCACGGATTAATCAGAACTTAGCCAGGATCCAAGATCCAAGATTTTTCTACTGGAAAGCAAAGAAAGGGGGGGGGGAAGCTATGTACCAACCCAGGGTGGGACTTTAAATGAGGCGCACATAAAATTAATTAAATTAAAAAAGGGGGGATTTGTGGGACTTTGATTGAGGTACAAGACTTGGTGAGAGAATGTTTAAAAAGATCACATGTTTATTATCATGGAAAGTAATACAAATATGGGTCATAGGATTGCGCATAGGTACAAAATACAGCATGAATAATAAGAGACATAATGACCATATCAACTTGGACACGCATGACAATATGACAGTGCATATATCTAACATGGTACATCAAGGATGCGACATAGTGTCAACCTAATAAATACATGGCAATAATAGAGATCAATGAGCAAATCCCATGAGTACATATATGTAGTAACAGTGGTGGAAGCGGCAAAGTGCATATAATGACAAGATGTCAATGAGTAAGGGTGTGATTATTCAAACTTGGTTGGTTGCTGGTGGAGATATGTGTAGGCATCCTAGATAGTCCAACGCGTTTCGTGTTTATACACTCATCAGGGGCAGATGCTCCCAATAATCTAGAAAAAATGATGAAATGTTCAATCCAATGTAGTACTAGTGATAGTAAAACAGAGGCAAAAAAAGGCCCATCCTAAGTACTTACGTATAGAAACTGGTAAGCAAAGAGGATATGTGGAGTATGGGACCAAGTCCAGCAGAAAAATGTCCATCCCGGAAGCTGGGGTATAGTGGGGCCGCATGCAGTTGAGGTGTGTTACACAGGGCTGCCGAGAAGGAGGGGTGAGTGGTATACTCCACATAACATGTCATGATATGCCAAGGGTGCAAAGAGCCAGCATATGATCTAAGTGAAATGGATAAAAAATCCACATTAGGTATATTGTACCCACTGGGGGAATATAGCGGCATGATGACTAGTGTTGAGATTACCTTGGTGGCAATTTGGAGAGGTGGAGGATCCCTGTGTCATCTGGTATATGACTCACCATGGGAGTCATGGCTGTGTGCGAGCGGCGTGTTAAGTACCCGCCGTGCAACTGTACGCTGGCTCCTACCGGCGTCACGCAGCCCAACATGTGCAGGGAGGGGCTCCAGCCTGGGCGGAAGCTCCGCCCATGGCCGGGGCTGAACCTTCCTATTGTGGCAGCTAGGGTGGTAATAACCGCGCCCCGCGCGACAACGCGCATAGTGACGTCACGTGTGAGGCATGTAGCGTGGCGTCGATGCGTCATGGATCCCGTCCAAGTCCCCCGAACCATCCGCCCCACTGGGTGGGAAGGAGGGGGAGAGGGGCGGGACTCAGAGCGCATCGCAGCTTCCGGGATAGAACAGTACCGGAAGCATGTGGTGCCATACAATGCAAGATTTAAGTGACAAAATAAAGACAATGTTGGTAACAATAGCAAATAGCTCAACCAGGTTAGCAAAATCAGTTAAGTGCCAACTGGCACATGGACATAAAGAATATGTACCAAGTGCAACCAGGCCCCAAAATGTGGTGTAGGGCCACATGGAGCCTTGCGACTTCCACCTAAGCGGCAGGGGGACACTGCCAGCTCAGTCAAGATACCTCCATCCCTAATCAGCAGCAAAGAAAGGGGGGAGGGGGAGCTATGTAGCAACCCAGGGTGGGACTTTAAATGAGGCGCACATAGTGTGTGCCTTCATCCCTATTACACAACAATAATTAAAAAAGGAGGGATTTGTGGGACTTTGATTGAGGTACAAGACTTGGTGAGAGAATGTTTAAAAAGCTCACGTTTATTATCATGGAAAGTAATACAAATATGGGTCATAGGATTGCGCATAGGTACAAAATACAGCATGAATAATAAGAGACATAATGACCATATCAACTTGGAAACGCATGACAATATGACAGTGCATATATCTAACATGGTACATCAAGGATGCGACAGTGTCAACCTAATAAATACATGGCAATAATAGAGATCAATGAGCAAATCCCATGAGTACATATATGTAGTAACAGTGGTGGAAGCGGCAAAGTGCATATAATGACAAGATGTCAATGAGTAAGGGTGTGATTATTCAAACTTGGTTGGTTGCTGGTGGAGATATGTGTAGGCATCCTAGATAGCCTGACGCGTTTCATGTTTATACACTCATCTGGGGCAGATGCTCCCAATAATCTAGAAAAAATGATGAAATGTTCAATCTAATGTAGTACTAGTGATAGTAAAACAGAGGCAAAAAAAGGCCCATCCTAAGTACTTACGTATAGAAACTGATAAGCAAAGAGGATATGTGGAGTATGGGACCAAGTCCAGCAGAAAAATGTCCGTCCCGGAAGCTGGGGTATAGTGGGGCCGCATGCAGTTGAGGTGTGTTACACAGGGCTGCCGAGAAGGAGGGGTGAGTGGTATACTCCACATACCATGTCATGATATGCCAAGGGTGCAAAGAGCCAGCATATGATCTAAGTGAAATGGATAAAAAATCCACATTAGGTATATTGTACCCACTGGGGGAATATAGCAGCATGATAACTAGTGTTGAGATTACCTTGGTGACAATTTGGAGAGGTGGAGGATCCCTGGCCATTTTGTCGGAATTTTTGTCGGAATACAACCACATTCCTGAGTGACAGCTGGCTCCAGCTCTGTCCAGCCGGGTGCCCCATTTAGTACTGGAGGTAAAGAGTGGAGAGCTGTGACTGACAGTCACTGCTCTCCACTCCCAGAAGGCTGAGAACCGAACAAGTCTTATGCCCTGTACACACGGTCGGATTTTCAGACGGAAAATGTTTGATAGGACCTTGTTGTCGGAAATTCCGACCGTGTGTGGGCTCCATCACACATTTTCCATCTGAATTTCCGACACACAAAGTTTGAGAGCTTGCTATAAAATTTTCCGACAACAAAATCCATTGTCGGAAATTCCGATCGTGTGTACACAAATCCGACGCACAAAGTGCCACGCATGCTCAGAATAAATTAAGAGACGAAAGCTATTGGGTACTGCCCCGTGTATAGTACCAACGTACGTGTGTTACGTCACCGCGTTCAGAACGATCGGATTTTCTGACAACTTTGTGCGACCGTGTGTATGCAAGACAAATTTGAGCCAACATCCGTCTGAAAAAATCCATGGATTTTGTTGTCGGAATGTCTGATCAATGTCCGACCGTGTGTACAGGGCATTAGAGCTGGCAGGGAACAGCTGCAAGATCACAGCGACACTGCAGCACAAAGGTATGTATGTTTGTATTTTCAGTAACCTCAAACATCTCCTTTAAGTTATAAAAGGAACTCCTACAGGATCCTAAGATAAAGATTCATATTGATAGGTGTCAAAAGAGTGGAATTGTATCTGAAAGGGAAAGTAAAAAATACTACTCCTTCCTTTAGAAGAATTTTAGTCATATACGTTTTACCTTTATCCTGCACAAACATTTGGCACATCCCCAGGCAGGTCCATCATGAATTAAGTCAATTCATTAACCTCACAGTTGGGAGAGTAGGAAGAGTTTTTTTTTCTTGCAGCTGCTGGAGGCTAATACAAAGTTTTAAACCAAAGACACTAAACACTTTATGCAACTGTTAAGTTAGTTAATGTATAACCAGGGTTATTTACAATGCACAACTGGTGTTTCCATATTATACAAAATGATCTTCTATACAGCAAGTCTGCAAGCAGTAAAAAGTTTTTTTTAGAGAAGGATGGGTGCATACTACAAACACAGAAGAATGTTTTATTGGAATTTTTAACCTTTTCTCTACAACATAATTACTTCTGCCTTCATTCCTGCTAGGCGCTATGCTGAGAATGGGTTGTGACCTTCCCTCTCCTCATCAGAACCCCCTCCCCCAAGAGCTCCCTCCCTTAGGGCTCATTTACACTTGTGGTTGCCCTCTGAAGCGAAATCTACAATAGATGGATTTTCAGTGGGTGGTTGACAGGCGTTGAGAAGGCATTATGTTGCCTCTTTACCACCTGTTTTAACCCCTAAAATCTCATTCTGCTGCAAGTGCTACTATTAGTCCCATCTCCTTTTCACCCCCCTCTAACTAACCTCTGCTATTAAAAAAAATATCCAAATGTCCATTTTACTTACCTGAAGCTATAGTAATTCGACCATTCTTTTGTTTTCTGTTTACTTCCTGGTGTCTTTCTTCTTCATGTGGACACCTGCCAAAATTCCTATTGGAGGAGGCAACACTTCTAGCAGCTGGGTCCTTCTCATAGGCTCTAGATACAGAAGAACTCATGGGAGCACAATTGCAACCCCAATTGCAACCCCACCCCGAGCTCCAGGGGGCCCCTGCAGCCTCCCTGTCAAACTATCTGTAGTGGACCCTACGGCTGACTGCTGCGGATTGAACCCTGGGAGGTTCAGGAAGCAGGTCTACTGGATCACTGACACAGATTCCACTGGGAGCTAGAGCATAGATTGCCCAGGGCGCGGAGTCTAAGAGCCAGCAGGTGTTCACCAGAGCCTTTAATGGTAAGGATGGACTGCGCTGCAGTCTGGCTCCAGGTCGCGGCCCCCAGGGTCTCACAGCTCACGCTCACGGTAGACTACAGGAGAAAAGGAAGGAGGCAGCAGGCTGGAACAAGGAAAGTAAGGGACAAGCCAAGGTCGGGGCCACAAGCAGACAAGGACAACAGAGTACACGCCAAGGTTCAGGGTCACAGGCAAACAGGAATGGTCGGGGACACGCCAAAGGTCAGGGTCACGAGCAGACAGGAATAGTTAAGAACAGGCCAAAGTCGGTAACAGGAATCAGATGTAGGAAACACAGCAAGTACATACAGAGGCTAACACACAATGGTTGATCAGCACTACTGGCTTGCAGTGCACAGGTTAATATAGGGTTCCCTGATAGGGCCTGGGGTGGGGCCATGCTTAGAGGAGAGGTTACAAAAGCAGTCAGGTGAGGTCAGCTGGTCTCTAGAGATGAACACATGAAGACAAGTATGCTGATCGACAAACTCTATTGCATAACCATGACAGTACCCCCCTCTTAAGACCTCCCCCTCCCCCGCCTGTGTCCAGGCTTAAAGGGAAACTCCAGATGGAACCTACTCAATAGACGAGGAGCAAAGATCTCAGATGCAGTGATCCAAGACCTCTCCTCAGAACCAAACCCTTTCCAATGTACGAGGTACTGAAGAATGCCTTTACGGAGCCGGGAATCCAAAACTTGACTAACCTCGTACTTTAGATTATCCTCAGAGGCCGGAACCGAGGTAAGGAGAGGACGAAAGGACTTATTGAGGACTAAAGGCTTTTTAGAAATGGGTAAGGGCACGAGAAGACCATCAGAAGTCTGAGCAGGGTCCCCCAGACCCTTAAAGATGTGCTGGACATCCAACACAGGACCATCAGACTGGGTAGAGGTCAGTGGATCCCTGAGGTCAAGTTGGTTAAAAGGTGACGTGTCACAAGAGTTAAGCTGGATAGCTGGAACACAAACAGAATGCAGAGAGCCCCGAACAAAAGATTGAAAACCCCACCTGGCCGAATGAGGCAGTCTATCCAAAGCATGGATTGAGCCTCTTAAACAGGTTTGAACGGACGTAGTAGCAGTAGGGTGAGGCCAGGATACAGAAGGTCCTGAACAAGAAGCAGGAAGCTCACTGGGCATAGGCTGGACTGGTGCAGAGGCCGACTGAACAGCATTGCCAGGTGCAGCGACCACCAGAATTGCATCGCAGGGCGTAGCGACTGTGGAACTGGTGAACGAGTCAGCCTGGGTGTGTGTCCAAGGGGTCCAGGGACAGGCAAAGGGAAATGGCCATGCAAACTGGAGTGACTGATCGGCTCAGGTTCACAGGTAGGCTCCTCATCCAGAGTACCACATGACCCAGAGAGTGCCTCAGGCCGACTATTGCAGGAGACATTCCAGAAATCGCTATACGCAGTGGGAAGAGCAGAAGATACTGGGATTCTCTTTTGGGGTAACCTTGAGTAGGCAGGAGGAGGAACCCCAAGTCAAGATCTGTCCAGCAGTCCAGTCAACATGTGGAAAATGGAGCCGTAACCAAGGAAGACCTAAAATGATAGGAGACGAAGCCTTAGGTAAGACAAGGAAGGATATCCAGTCCTGCTGGAGTGTCTCTACCGACATCCTTATGCCCCGTACACACGGTCGGATTTTCCGATGGACAATGTCCGATCGGAGCGTGTTGTCGGAAATTCCGACCGTGTGTGGGCGCCATCGGACATTTTCCATCGGATTTTCTGACACACAAAGTTGGACAGCAGGAGATAAAATTTTCCGACAACAAAATCCGATCGCGTCAATTCCGACCGTGTGTGGCCTGTTCCGACGCACAAAGTGCCACGATGCTCAGAAGTAATTCCGACACGGGACAGCTCGTTCTGGTACACTTAGCGTTCGCAATGGATACAGCACTTTCGTCACGCTGCAATGTTCAAAATTGTTTAATACAGCGCACTCTCTTCTTCTTTATAATGTGACAAGAATTAAGTCGTTTTGCTGCTCATATTCACACACACTTCTCACAAAGTTTTATTTGTGTTTTTTTAGTGGGATTCCCTCAATATATTGTTATTAGTTGTCACATCTGACAGTTTTATTTTTTTTTATTTTTTTTTTTTTGGATTTTCAGCCTTTTTTTTTCTTTAATGTTTGGATTTTTTCCAAGGCTGATCTTTGCTCAATGTTATTTTTATTTTTACTCCAGAATATTTTTGTGTGTGTTTTGTGTGTCAAGTTACCCCAACACCATTGATATCTTTTATTATTTAATCTCCAGGAGATTGTTTGGTGTTGGTGTCCCTTGTTCATTTCACATTGTATATTTGAAATGTACCTGAATCCTCACAAACAAACTGTCATTTTTGAAGTAAAACACATAGGAGAGTATAATTCAAAACAAAAATCCTTTATTAAGGGATCAGAACCAAACAAAGAGGAAGGCAACACTGGATCAACAGGAGAAATTAGCGAAGCCTGGGACCCCCACGGCAGACATCAATTCTTCAACATCAAAATTGGTGGCCTGAGGAGTCCATATGTAAGGGAGGGCAGTCTGGTCCAGAAGTCCCAGAGATCCGGATAGCAGCAGATGACATCTGTGTCCCCAGGCTGTGGTACCACAAGAGGCTGCATCTTTTGGCCAACCAGACTGAACCCAGGGCAATCACTGTCTGGTCTTCCTTCCACGCTTCCTTCCGGGCTGTGGCTGTGCAGTTGGAGATGTGGCAGGAGGAGGAGTAGGACCTGGAGGAGGAGGAGGAGGAGGACTGGGAGGACCTGGAGGAGGACTGGGAGGACCTGGAGGAGAGGGAGGAGGAGGAGGAGGACCTGCAGGAGGAGGAGGAGGACCATCCCAAAGCTGTGTGTGAGGTGTAATTTGGCCCCTCATACCTTTCTCCAGAGCCTCTGATATGAGGGCCTCACACATGGCTTTTTGGCCCTCCTCCATCCTCTGCATTTTATATGCTATGAATGCAGCAATGTTCTCCTGCCTGGTGTGTGGTGCTCCCAGGACCTCTGTAGCCCTCCAAAAGAATGCTATAGCCGCCTCCTCTAGGGCACTCGTCCTACTGCCACTTTCTGTTTTCAGGTGTAGGGGAGGGACCTTGATATCAGCCAGCCGGCTCGGCCCGGCCACCTCCTGGATGAGACTTCCCTGTGTATGAAAAAGGGACATGGTTGTAATGTTTTGCATCATCAATCACAATCCTAAATTAGTACTCCCAACTAACATCTAGTTATCATCATTGATTGGACAAGCAGAAATATTTAGAGGAATGCTATACCTGGCTCAATCTGGGCTCCTCCACATGTGGCCTGGAAGGCCCAGGTTGGGCGTCAGAAGCCTCAGCCGGGGGGGAAGGAAGCGTGGAAGGAAGACTGGAGAGGGATGGCCTGGGTTCAGTCTGGCCTGCCAGAAAGTGCAGCCTGTCATAGTACCACATCCTGGGGACATAGATGTCATCTGCTGCTCCGGATCTCTGTGAATCCAGGACTTTCTTGCGCTCCCTCAGATATGTGCTCCTCAGGCCACCAATGAAAATCTTTAAATAAGTAATGTCTGCCGTGGGGATCACCTGCTTCACAATTTCAAACAATTGCTCCAGTGCTGCCTTCCTCTTTGCTTGGTTCTTGAAATGGGGGTGGGTAATCTCCCACAGACAGGGCAGCTCACTTAGCATATCTATGAATACTGACATGAAGTCATTATCTTTCATTAAGATATCCATGTTCACTGCAAGACACAACACAAGACAAAGCTTAATGTCAGACAAAACTCTCCTAATCTTGTTACAATATAGGCCTCAATCTAGAAGCAGTATAGGCACAAGTTTGGCTCTTACCTTCGTTCTTACGATCGGCGCGTCCAATGCTCCTTCCTCCGCTCACAGATCGTACGTAATACGCACGCGTGTTACGCTTTATACACACTGCGCATGCGTGTAACTCCGCCCGCCCCTGACGTTCTTTCTAGTCTATTCCCCGCCCCTTTTCGTTCGGCGCAGAGGGTGAAGAGCACATGGCGGAGTTACAGCAGGTGCGTGCTAATTCGAACAACGAGGAGGAGGAAAGCCCGAATCCAGGCACGTCCCGATCCAGAAGGAGACGTTTTAAGGCCACAAATATGTCGTTTGGGGAGATGTTGGAGATGGTCAACATCATGAAGAAGTCCGACTATGACGGAAAATATGGGCCTTACCCCAACCCCAATATCAGAAAGGCCAAGATCATGGCGAAAGTGGTCAGGAGTCTTGAGCGGAATTTCGGGGTACGAAGGTCTAAAGATCAGCTCAGGAAGCGGTGGTCGGACCTGAAGTTGAGAGAGCCAGAGCAGTACCGAAAGATCCGGAGAGTGCTGCAAAAAAGTAAGTAGTTGTGCTGTGTTCCTATTCTTTCTGTCTTTATTCGTTCTGCTCCATATGCTCTTAGTAATTGTAACGTTTCAAAAGGTCAACTTTAATGTTCATGGGCCCATTATTCGTTCGTATCAAACATTTTTCTTTCGGCCTCTAGAACACCATTGCATTTTCACACATTTTTGGGGGCCTACTTGGATGCTAAATATTTGTTTGTGTGGATGGGTTTGTTACTAGAATGAAATGCAAACTAGATTGTGTGTAAGGAGAGGACACTGAGCAGCTGTTTTCACATCTGGACACTGGAGCACTAGTGTGGGACCCCAGAACACCCTTTTTATTAGGGGGGCCACACAGGTGCTCCAGTGTATACTATAGGGGGGTCTCCATCTGTGAAGCTTGTACCAAACAGGTAAAGTATTGCAGCTTGACAAAGGGCAATAAAAAACATCTTGAAACTCGGCTAAAATAGATAATTGTACCCCACTTCCAAGCAATGTTTCCTATTTCTAGTTCTGCCATCAAATATCTGTGTGCTAATTATACCATTTTTGTTTTACATAGGGGAGAAAAGACTCGGACACCCCTCATCCCAGGAGACCAGAGACCCCCCCCCCCCTCTGGAAGAAGGGGAAATACCAACCCAAGAAGCTGAGCAGGAGGAAGAAGAAGATGTGGTGGAGATTGGCACCACAACAGGTGAGTGTCTGCGACCACAGACTCAGGTAAAAGAGATGGATGGTGGCAGATTTTTGAGACCTTTTTTTTTGTTCTTTATCTCTTTTTAGGTGATCGTGATCCAGAACGCTTTACATCTGAAAGTGCCCAGATACTCATCGGGGAGATCATGGGGTGTAATCTCCAATTGCAAAACATCCAGCAACAAATCACTGATGTTATTAAAAAAAATAATAACATCATTGATGTTTTGGGGCGAATTTAAACCCCACAAAATCACCTGTTTTATGTTACTAAAATTTTTACAATGTTTAGAAAAGCCAAATTTGGAGGATGCACACAGTGTGCCAACATGTGCTATCTGCCATCACGGGAGATCAATGGACGCGTTTTGGGGGTGCAACCCCTTCCTTAATTATAAAGTCGCATTGAGGAAGGGCTTGCTCCCCCAAAACACGTCCCTTGATCCCCCCTGATGGCAGATAGCACATGTTGACATTCTGAACTTGGTGTGCATCTTCCAAATTTGGCTTTTCCAGGGGTGATTTCCCCCCATCTGAACGCTATATCAAACACAGTTCCTAAATACTCATGTCTGATATAGCCTTCAGGTTTTACCATATGTGAACTTTGTAAGTTCAAGTTTTTTGGCTTTCTTGTTGGTTTTACACAGGCCTGTTTTATCTGAAATGGATATTTCGATTTTTGATAATGCTACTGCAAAAATTGTTATACAACAAACATGTTGGTTTGTTTTAAAAACCTTGCGGAAATGCACATGTGATTGTGCAGCTATAAAAAAGTGCCTTACTCAAGAATGTGTGGATTATTGTCTCAACACTACAACACTTTTGGGGTGATGTAATTGCTGTTTTATGCACAAATGGGGGTTATTTCCTAAGGGCAATTACACTTTACACTACAAGTGCAGGTTCAGTGCAGTTGCAAGTGCACTTGTAGTGAAATGTGTTTTGGCATTTAGGAAGTACCAGCCAACACTATTTTTTATAAGGTTACCCAATCACGACATTTTCTGCACTCAAAACATTTCTGTCAGGGTCAGCTAAAACAAACACAAGCAGTAAATGTCCACCAAGAATTTCTTTTGTTTGTTTTTTATTTTACAAAGGTGTCACAGATTCTCTGGCATATTGATAGCCCCCCTACCCGCAAAGAACTCCAGGTAGCGTAACCGGACATCACGGGCATTCAGGGAGGGCAAGCCAGGACGGCCACTTTCAAGCGCCATCAGTGTTAATGGATTTGGGATTCCGGCCTCAGGCCCAACTGAGCCAGCATAGTTGGCTGAATGTTTTCTTAAAAAATTATGGAGAACACAGCAGGCAAGTATTATATGGTTCAGTTTATACTCCGCCATATGGATGGGTGTCAGAAATAATCGGAACCGGCTGGTCAGGATTCCAAATGTGTTCTCCACCACTCTTCGGGCTCTGGCCAGCCGGTAATTAAAAACCCTCTGTTCCGGGGTGAGGGTCCTCATCGGGAATGGCCGCATCAGGTGGTCCCCCAGCGCAAATGCTTCATCAGCAACGAACACAAATGGGAGACCTTCAACATTGTCCTCTGGAGGTGGCAAGTCCAAGCTGCCATTCTGGAGACGCCTGTAGAACTCCGTCTGGGCGATCACTCCACCATCGGACATCCGGCCATTCTTCCCCACATCCACATACAAGAAGTTGTAATTAGGCGACACCACCGCCAACATCACTATACTATTAAACCCCTTGTAATTATAATAGTACGACCCCGAGTTGGGTGGTGGGACGATGTGGACGTGTTTCCCATCAATTGCCCCTCCGCAGTTAGGAAAGTCCCACCGCTGGGCAAAGTGGGAGGCCACAGTCTGCCATTCCTGTGGCGTGGAAGGAAACTGTTGAGGAAAAAACAATAAACATTACTATTTTTTCACAGAAACATGGCAAGCAGATTATACACAAACATTATGGGGCAACCTCCAGATAGCATTTAATAAGGGGAATTTAACAAGGCCAAAGTATAAGGTACACCTATCATATTCCCCCCCCCCTCTCATGGGCCATTTCTAACATTATAGGGGGGGGAACTCTTGGACAGGTAACCCTCTTCACTTCATTTTGAGATGAATGCCTAAATACAGGGTATTACTTGGAACAGCCCCTCCTTAGTTACACTATTAGCAGACTACTGGACAGGTAAGAAGTGTCTGAATACAAAGATATAAATACACACTGTACACATTTGAGGACATTTGGACATTCTGCTATTACCTATCAAGATAATAATAGGATACAAAAACTTTAAACAGTTCCATTGGAAAGTATACAGGCAGGCCCTTGCACTACATGCTTTGGGGAATTCATCCATAAATCTGACCAGTAAAGAGATGGGTATAGTGTGTATGGGTTTGGCAAAGTCAGCAGATAGATGATTGAGGATAGAGAATTGGGATCAGCTGACTTAGCAGTTGGGGGAGGGAGGGTTACCAAAAATTTGTGGACACCACAAAAAAAGCCTCTGGCACTCTGCCTGAATTTAAAGCTAAAATAACATTAACAAACATTTTAGGGGGTGTTTGGGGTAAAGCACTACTATGGAGCTGATAAAATACATTGTTAAGTGACTACATGAGGTGAATATAGGGCAGGAGACACCATGCTGTAGAGGTTATTGAAGGGCAAATATGTATGAAGGACATAAAATAATAATTACATAAAAATCCAGCATGCATGAGGACAAAGGGGACATTCACAGCATATTCCAATCATGGTAATTAGGGAATGAGGAAAGAAATACAAGATATTAGCAAACTTTCAATACAATAAAATATGATATAAAAGGATAAAAATCTTACCTTCATATACTCCTTCTGCAGGACCTGTACGATGGCAGAACAGGTCTCTGGGATAATGATCCCCAGAGCCTGGGGGGAGATGCCTGTCGAGAACTTCAAGTCCTGCAGACTTCTCCCTGTGGCCAAATACCGCAAGGTAGCGACCAACCTCTGCTCCGGAGTGATGGCTTGCCTCATGCAGGTATCCTGCCTGCTAATATAAGGGGTCAGCGAAGCCAACAGACGGTGAAACACGGGGTCCGTCATCCTGAGAAAGTTCCTGAAATCATCAGGATTATTCTCACGGATCTCATGGAGCAAAGGCATATGACAGAACTGGTCACGCTGAAGCAACCAATTCTTGGTCCATGAACTCCTCCCCACCCTGTTCATGGACTGGACTTGTGTCAAGGTCAGGACCCCAACACCAAGCCCCCGCACAGCACGAACTCTACGAGGAGTACGCATAGGAAACATGGCTAGAAACTGCTCAGAACGAAGTAACAGAACGCACTGAAGAACAGCAAGGCCTGTGAAGAGCGACCTGAAAACCAGTAACGAACGAACAAGAATACAGTGACTAAAGTCACGCAGAACTTGCTTGCACGCACTGAAGAGCAGATACAAACCCACAAGCACAAACTGAACGGCAGAAAACGATCTGAAAGCCACGAGTCTGAAAAAGCGCGAATCGTCTCTCACCAAACTTTTACTAACACGAGATTAGCAAAAGGAGCCCAAAGGGTGCCGCGCTTGGTTCTGAACCGGCCTTTTCTAGTCTCGTCGTACGTGGTGTACGTGACCGCGTGGTTGTCGATCGGAAATTCCGACAACTTTGTGCGACCGTGTGTAGGCAAAACAAGTTTGAGCCAACATCCGTCTGAAAAAATCCGAGGATTTTGTTGTCGGAATGTCCGAACAAAGTCCGACCGTGTGTATGGGGCATAACAGGGATGGTCTGGAAACGGATAGGGCCCCCTGGAAGAACAGTGCCATCAATCAACAAGACCACCAATGGCGTTGTAAGGGGCAAAAGGGTAAGTCTCATGGAAGACGCAGTTCCCCAGTCCATGAAATTGGCAGCGGCTCCGGAATCCAGATGTGCCGAGACTGAACGAGAGGAAGCGCCGACATGAAGGAACACAGAAAGAAGAAGACGAGAAGGTAAAGGTGATACTTCAGGGTCTAATACTCCACCTTCCAGATGTATTAGCCCCGATCGTTTTTCCGGACGAAGAGAATAAGTGTCACGAAAATGACCTTTGGCCCCACAGTAGAGGCACAGGCCCAGAGTTCTGCACCTAGCGCGTTCTTCAGGAGACAACTTGGTCCAGCCCAGCTGCATAGGTTCCTCAGCGGGCAGGGGGTGCTCCTCGGATCGAAGGGAAGGGACTGGGAGCTCAAGCTGCCTAAGGAACGGGGAGTGCTGGCGTCTTTTTTCCAGGGCCCTCTCCTGAAAGCAAATATCGATCTGGTTACACAAGGTGATGATACCGTCCAGATCAGCAGGAAGGGATCTTCCTGCTAATTCATCCTTCACTCTATCAGAGAGGCCATGTAAAAAGGTTGCAACTAGGGCCTCATTATTCCAGCTCAATTCAGCTGTGAGGATACGGAACTGAAGAGCATACTGTCCCACAGAAGCGGACTCTTGACGGAGACGTAAAAGAGCGCTAGCCGATGAGGAGACACGACCCGGTTCCTCGAAGGTATTTCGAAAAAGTTTCAAGAAATCAGACAGGCTAGAAACCACTGGATCATTCAGTTCCCACAGAGGGGCAGCCCAAGCTAACACCTCGATGGACAGAAGGAATATAATATAGGCTACTTTCGCCCGATCGGACAGGAAGTTTTGGGGCTGAAGTTCAAAATGAATCGTGCACTGGCTAAGGAACCCCCTGCAAGCCTTTGAGTCCCCAGAGAAATGGGCCGGAGCTGGCAGTTGTAATGAATGTGTGGCTGCGACTGGTGCGATAGGTGCATCAGCAGATAGCGGTTGAGGTTGTTGAACCTGGGGTCCTAATGAGGCCTGAACCTGTTCAAAACGGAATGCCAAATCCTGAAGGAATCGCATCACTTTGGTCTGATATGATTCCTGGGTCTCAAGTCTGCGAACTAAGCCCTGCAGCGGATCATCTGCGGGTAGCGGCACATCAGCCAGATCCATGGCTGATCAAACTGTCAGGTCACCTAGAGGCTGGGTGACAGATGCACACCGTTGGGATCAGGAGTGCACCGCAAGGTAGTGAACCCTACGGCTGACTGCTGCGGATTGAACCCTGGGAGATTCAGGAAGCAGGTCTACTGGATCACTGACACAGATTCCACTGGGAGCTAGAGCATAGATTGCCCAGGGCGCGGAGTCTAATGCTATGTACACACGGTCGGACTTTCCGGCGGACTTGGTCCGGCACACTTTCTGACGGACTTTGTCCGCCAGGTGCGCCGGACTTTAAAACGGACGGACTTGCCCACACACGACCGGACTTTTCCGGCGGGCTAAGTCCGCCCGTCTTTCCGACGGACTTTCGCCGGAGGTACGGCGGACTTTCAGAATGAACGGACTTGCCCACACACGGACAAGTCCGTTCATTTTGAACGTGACTCATGTGCGACGGGACTAGAAAAGGAAATCAATCTTGCCGCTTTTATCGGCAAGATTGACACCTTGCGAGCCCCGTCGCGGGGCATACCAGGCCCTTAGGTCTGGTATAGATTATAAAGGGGAACCCCCTACGCTGAAAAAAACGGCGTGGGGTTCCCCCAAAGATCCATACCAGACCCCGATCCGAGCATGCAGCCCGGCCGGTCAGGAAAGGGGGTGGGGACGAGCGAGCGCCCCCCCTCCTAAACCGTACCAGGCCGCATGCCCTCAACATGGGGGGGTGCTTTGGGGGAGGGGGGCGCCCTGCGGGGCCCCCCACCCCAAAGCACCTTGTCCCCATGTTGATGAGGACAAGAGCCTCTTCCTGACAACCCTGGCCGTTGGTTGTCGGGGTCTGCGGGTGGAGGGCTTATCGGAATCCGGGAGCCCCCTTTGATAAGAGGGCCCCCAGATCCCGCCCCCCCACCCTATGTGAATGAGTATGGGGTACATGGTACCCCTACCCATTCACCTAGGGAAAAAGTGTCAATAATAAAACACACTACACAGGTTTTTAAAATAATTTATTAAACAGCTCCGGGGGGGTCTTCCTCCGGCTTCGGGGGTTCCTCCGGTTCCTCTTCTCCCGGCGTCCGGTTGGTTCTTCTCCGCTTTCTTCTCCCGGTGTTCCAGTTCTTCGGCCGGCTCCTCTGCTGTCTTCAGGTAGCTCTCTTGCCAGCAGAGGTCCGGGCTTCTGGGCTTCTGGGCTTCTGGGCTTCTTGGCTTCTTCCCTCTTCTCTTCTTCAGATGTTGACACAACGCTCTCTCCGGCTGAACTGCTCTCTGAGGGCTCCGTTGTGACTTATATAGGTGGAGACCCCGCCCCCTAATGATGTCACAGTCCCTGGGCATGCTGGGACTGTGACGTTTTAGGGGGCGTGGTCAACATCGCCCAGTGACCACGCCCCCTAAAACGTCACAGTCCCAGCATGCCCAGGGACTGTGACATCATTAGGGGGCGGGGTCTCCGCCTATATAAGTCACAACGGAGCCCTCAGAGAGCAGTCCAGCCGGAGAGAGCGTCGTGTCAACATCTGGAGAAGAGAAGAGGGAAGAAGCCAAGAAGCCCAGAAGCCCAGAAGCCCGGACCTCTGCTGGCAAGAGAGCTACCTGAAGACAGCAGAGGAGCCGGCCGAAGAACTGGAACACCGGGAGAAGAGAGCGGAGAAGAACCAACCGGACGCCGGGAGAAGAGGAACCGGAGGAACCCCCGAAGCCGGAGGAAGACCCCCCCGGAGCTGTTTAATAAATTATTTTAAAAACCTGTGTAGTGTGTTTTATTATTGACACTTTTTCCCTAGGTGAATGGGTAGGGGTACCATGTACCCCATACTCATTCACATAGGGTGGGGGGGCGGGATCTGGGGGCCCTCTTATCAAAGGGGGCTCCCGGATTCCGATAAGCCCCCCGCCCGCAGACCCCGACAACCAACGGCCAGGGTTGTTGGTAAGAGGCCCTTGTCCTCATCAACATGGGGACAAGGTGCTTTGGGGTGGGGGGGCCCGCAGGGCGCCCCCCTCCCCCAAAGCACCCCCCCATGTTGAGGGCATGCGGCCTGGTACGGTTTAGGAGGGGGGGCGCTCGCTCGTCCCCACCCCCTTTCCTGACCGGCCGGGCTGCGTGCTCGGAGTGGGGTCTGGTATGGATTTTAGGGGGGGACCCCACACCGTTTTTTCGGCGTAGGGGGTTCCCCTTCATAATCCATACCAGACCTAAGGGCCTGGTATGCCCCGCGCTCACCGCAATAGGAAAATCTATTTTTCCTATTGCAGCGAGCGCGAGATGCAATACCCTGCCCTCGCGTTGTATCTGGTCCGTCGGACCAGCATACACACGAGCGGGCTTTCCGTTGGACCAGCACACAGACGAGCGGACTTTCCGCCCGAAACTGAGTCCAGCGGATAAATTTAAAACAGGTTTCAAATCTTGGTCCGGTGGACTTTGGGGAAAAAGTCAGCCGGAAAAGTCCGCTGGCGCCTACACACGGGCGGATTGTCCGGCACACTCTGGTCCGCCGGAAAGTCTGACCGTGTGTACGCGGCATTAGAGCCAGCAGGTGTTCACCAGAGCCTTTAATGGTAAGGATGGACTGCGCTGCAGTCTGGCTCCAGGTCGCGGCCCCCAGGGTCTCACAGCTCACGGTCACGGTAGACTACAGGAGAAGAGGAAGGAGGCAGCTGGCTGGAACAACAAGGAAAGTAAGGGACAAGCCAAGGTCTGGGCCACAAGCAGACAAGGACAACAGAGTACATGCCAAGGTTCAGGGTGACAGGCAAACAGGAATGGTTGGGGACACGGCAAAGGTCGGGGTCACGAGCAGACAGGAACAGTTAAGAACAGGCCAAAGTCGGTAACAGGAATCAGATGTAGGAAACACAGCAAGTACACACAGAGGCTAACACACTATGGTTGATCAGCACTGCTGGCTTGCAGTGCACAGGTTAATATAGGGTTCCCTGATAGGGCCTGGGGTGGGGCCATACTTAGAGGAGAGGTTACAAAAGCAGTCAGGTGAGGTCAGCTGGTCCCTAGAGATGAACACATAGAGACAGGTATGCTGATCGACAAACTCTATTGCATAACCATGACACTATCATATTCTCCACAAAGTCCAGCTCTAATCTGCCCTAGGGCCCCACAGCCACGCTCCAGTACAGGGCTTCCACTTTGCCTTCCACAGTCCACACCCCTCCGTTCTCATTGGCTGGGAGGAAGTTGTGAGCCATTTCCTGAATGGAGGGGAGCACGGGGTGAGAACTTCCC
Organism: Aquarana catesbeiana; assembly: GCF_042186555.1. Taxonomy (NCBI): domain Eukaryota; kingdom Metazoa; phylum Chordata; class Amphibia; order Anura; family Ranidae; genus Aquarana; species Aquarana catesbeiana. Next base: position 142,758,890 of record NC_133324.1, on the reverse strand, counting down.
AGGATGGGGAAGTGTCTGTGCTGTGTGCTGGCAACATGGATTGGGACCTGAGCTCAGCGAGTTAAGAGGAGGAGAGTGCCGTCCTGTAGCCACGATGGGACCGCTGTCACTGGTGAGGTAAGACACCTCTCAGTGTCTCCTAGTCACCAGCTGGGATTCTCTGTACGACCCCACCCAGGGATGTCTGCTTACCCCACTTCCCTGACAACTGGGGAAAAGACACACACCTCCTGGAGGTGACCTTCCCCCAACACCTGCCAACACTGACAGAGAAACCTTCAGAAATTGCTAAAACGAATCCCCTAACACCTCCTCTTCAGATTTTGTGTCACATGGTCTTGCCCCCCCCAGATCTAAGTTGAGCTCCCAAAGCCCCCTGACCACCCCCTCTGCCCTGGATGCTATGCCTGGCTGCTGAGATCCTTTCCCATTACAGCACTCTATACTGCTCCTCCTCTGCAGGGCTGAAATCACATTCCTTTACAAAAAAGCAAGTCAGCCACGATCTGCACAGGGTGTATCTGCCTACTGCAACTACACTGCCGTTCCGAACAGAGAATTTCACAGGTCAGAACGGCAACATACAAGCCAGATACACCCTGTGAAGGCTGGCAGACTGTGTGTAAAGGAATGTGATTTCAGCCCTGTGTAGTGTGTGTGTGTGTGTGTGTGTGTGTGTGGGGGGGGGGGGGGGGCAGGAGCTGTATACAGTGCTGGGATGGGAAAGGAGCTCTGCCAAGTGACCTGCCAGTGGTGATCCCTGTCCTCTGATGTAAGGAGGAACTCTGGGAACTCAAAGCTCTTAAACCACTTTGAGTATCTTGACGTGTGGTCAGTGCATCTGCACGCACGGTGAAAGTGGTGGGTGGTAGTGGGGGGGCCAGGTCAACTTTTACATCGGAGCCCACAAGCTTCAAGCTACGCCTCTGCATGGGAGCCAAGGGGGACCAGTGCCCAAGATGATAATAAGCAGGAAAAAATGCCTAGTCCCCAGGGCAGGAAATTATCTTGGCTCATAGAGGGAACTGTGATTTTGATCCATTACACTGCAGGGTGGCTGAGGAAGAAGTGTTTGCAATCAAGAGGAGTAAGGAAATTGATGCATAATGCACTATTTTAATGTCATATTTGACTGAAGTTGGGCTTTGATGATTGTGGAATTCAACTATCTTTCTGTATAGCCAAAATGTCTATTTTTTTTTTAGATTTAACAGTTTTTATTAAGACTACACTATCTATACTAAAACCTTCTTCAATGGGTCTGATCGGAATGATTTCATGTCATGTTCAAGCTTGGCATCACCCTTGGTGGATTCATAATATCCCAGGATGTCAGTTTACAACGATTAGGTGACATTGCTGCTCCATTAAAGCGGTTGTAAACCTCTGGGTGCTTTTTTTTTTCAGACCTGCAAGGTAAAAGCATAATGTGCTAGTATGCATCGCATACTAGCACATTATGTGAAACTTACCTGAAAACGAAGCTTACCTCATTATGTGAAACTTACCTGAAAACAAAGCATTCCAGCGATGCAATCTCATCACAAAAGACCGCTTCTGTCTCCACCCTTCTTCCATCCGTGTCCTGTATGACTGGCTGGAGCCACAATGACGTCACTCCCACGCATGTGTGAGGGAGCCATTATTTACGGCACAGGATTCTAAAGGAACGGCCCAGGTGGCCGTTCCATCAGAGCGCATGCGCCGATGATGTAATCAGCTGCATATATAGTATATATCTCCTAAACGGTGCACATTTAGGAGATATTTACAGTACCTATAGGTAAGCCTTATTACCTATAGGTACAAGTACAAGGATGAGATTTACAACCACTTTAAGGAAATTTATGAGCAGATAGGAACGCTAAAAACCACACTACTTGAAAAGGGTTAAATGGAAGAAAAAAAAAAAAATAGAAAGAAAATTGACAATTTACATAGAAATTACTTGAGTAAATACAAGTATAAGAATAGTAATAAAAGGACAGTTTTGAATAGGCTATTTTAACCAGTATAAAAAAACACATTCTATTGAAAGATGAGGTAATTGGTCCCCTGTTACTGAGGAGTACCGAAAGGAAATATAGGAAGATACCATCTTTACGGCTGTTGGCACCTATCATGGTAGATCTTCTTTGCTAAAAAATCAAAGGATATCTAAAGGTAAATGTAAAAAAAAAACATGTCATATTTACCTACCTCCACTGTGCAGTTGGTTTTGCTCAGAGTGGCCCCAATCCTCCTCTTCTGGGTCCCTCAGTGGCGCTCCTGGCTCTCTTCTTCTCGAGTGCCCCGTTGGAGAAGCACTCTCCCTCAAGACACCCGTGTGGGCATGCTCCCGTGTCCTGCTGCTGTGTCTATTGACATAGACAGCAGGACCCGGCCCTCCTCCCGCTCCCACATAATTGGATTTGGTTGACAGCTGCAGGAGCCAATGGCTGTGCTGCTATCAACCTTTCCAATCAGGACACAAAACACCGGCTAGAGCTGGTGCGCTCATTCCCGGCACGGGAACGACAGGGTTCAGGTAAGTAAAATGGGGCACTGGGGGGCTGCTACACATACGCTGCTACATAACATGCATTAAGGTGAAAAACCTTGAGGGTTTACAACCCCTTTAACGTTCTTTGAAAGAGATTGGGAGATGCCTAGATTGTAGAAACTGTAACAAGATTCCTCAGAAAACTGAGTTTGTTTCTAACATGAATGTAAAGTTTACTATCAATATCAATTCATCTCTTGAAAAACATTTTAAATTTATTTCATTGAATGCCCATGCAAATTTCAAAATATTTGGCATAAAAGTAGGGCACTACAAGTTTGTATGGGAAACATGAGAAATATCAGAAAAGACCTCTAAACACTCAATTTATCAATACATTTCAGAGATATCACAAACGGGAGCCAATTCTGTGGAACATATACAATAAAGACATTTTGGAGAGTATCTAATTTAACCAAGGAAATTTCAAAGAATAAGACCAAAAGCATATACTATGGATACACTCATTTCAAAAGGTTTAAACATTGAAGAGGGTATAAAATATATCAGTTTAGCACTACCCCTGAAAGAGCTACTGAAATTTACTTGGTTCTTTTCTAAGCTAGTGCAGAGGCAGCCAGGTACACAGCAACAGTTCATTCACTCTGGCTCATAAACGGTCTAAAGGATGTCTTCTTAGTATTTATTGCTTAGAGAAACTTGGGAAAGGATTTGGGGCAATAGTATGGGATATTACAATAACACTAAATAGTAACAGGAGGACACTCTTCATTAGGCTAGGCTTCTCTGAACAGTCTTTATGCCAGGGGCAAAATGGAAGACCAGAACCGAGACCCTGTAAGACCTGTCTTAGTTAGGGCTACAACTGGAACTTTCACTCAAAGGAAACCAGCACACAGTCATTAGAATCCTGAGCTCAGGTCAGTACAATGTCACAGGACTACTGAACACTTCCCAGTATCCACCAGACACTCTTGAGTGAGTGAAAGGTTAATGCTCACAATGCCACAGGACAGCTATGCACTTTCCAACTTCCATTGTGCACTCTTCAGTGAGTTCTCCAAATCAGATCCTTAGTTCAAAAAATATTTTAAACATAAGCCCCCAGCTATGTCACAGCCGAGATCTCGATGAACGTACAGCAAACTCCAACAACCTGCCTCAGAAGGGCAGAGCCCCTGAGGCTGCCCCATCCCCGCAGGACTAGACTAGGGATATTCTAGGCCTCAGACTATTTATATTCTCCTCAGTCACCTACTGGACACACCTCCCCAGGGATTGGCTGAAGCACTATAAATATTCAGGCTGCTCATTTGACTTTCCCACTCTCTATGTTCTGGAAGCCTCCAGATTGCAGGGGGAAACAATATAACCTGCAGTCTGTAAGATGTTGCAGATGTTGATGTTTTCTAATTTGGTATATACAGCTATACACAGTATATATTTGCCTTTTTTAAGTTAATGTATTTAAGCATGGAATATTGTTTCCTCCACAGTTTTTTCTTCCTGGGTTTATTGGATCTTATGCTAATAGAGCAATGTCTAATGTCATACAATATTAATCCATGAATATCATACACTTTTTTGGACTGGTATTCATAGTTTAGAGTGGGTTGGAGTAGTGAATAATCAGGTCAGACATTGGTAATTGTATATTTAAGGTTAAAACAAATGACATTGGATGTTGGCGAACAAAGGGTTAATGGACATGAGCGAGCATAAAAAAAAACAATAAGATGCTTCCTGTGTGTGTCCCTGATGAGGTTCGAGTGTCGTAACGTGTTGGACATGTCTAAACAGGAAATGTCATCACGCCAGCCCTGCGTACTGAAAGTAGGTCCACCAAAAGGAGGTCCGCTGTATGAAGAACTGGCTGGGACATAAACTGAAGATTCACTGGGGACTGATTACTTACCGGTATGCATGGTGATTAGTATACATGCCTAATGTAAGTGCACATGCTATTATTTTTTAATACAATTGAGTTATGCTATGGGCATGTTTCCTCATGCTTCTTGGGACAACATGGAGTATTTCAGTATATCAGTGACTGGAGAGGTCAATAGTCAGGAGTTATTTTCATGGTCCTGTGAATGCAATATGGGAATAATCATTATGCGCTTTTGACCGTTCATGGCAATACTGATGTTCATACTGTATATCTCTTTCTGTATAATGCATATACATCCTTTATATACAATGTAGTATATTACTACATAAGTAAAATTATATTTAATTTATGTTCTATTAGCATATTTATATATTCTTAGTATTAGATAGGAAGACTAAATATGCTGAGACAAAATGTAAATGGTCAAGAGCTGGACTTCTGAGTTAGTTCCTGTCATGTTACTCAGTGCAATTTTATTTTTAAAATGTTTTTTTATGGGACATACCATGCATTCTCTGAAAATATGCTATACTTTCTCTTTAAAGTTCCAGAGGCTCTGTCTTAACAATGCACCACCTATCAACATACCACTTTCTTATCTGGGTGGTTCTTTCTCCTCAGTCACTTATAGCAGCAGTTCAGAAGTAATGTCCTTCATGTTTTTTAAGTGAAGTGATCGGATTGTACATATCACCTAAACACCTAGATTTCTTCCTTTGATTCTTCATTTGGTTTTCTTTGGTAAGTACATTATTTTCCTTGCCATAGTATGTGAAGTAATACAGTTTGTGTGCACTGAATTACTAGTCAAGATGTCTATATGAAAGCGCTTTTCTACCTGCGTTATGCTGAGCTGACCAAACGTTTACCAAAGTCTATTTGGCAATGTGCAAGAGATTTTGTTTGCTTGCCTGTAAATCCACTGAACATCTCTTGGACCTTGAAGTCCATATTCAATGTTTTGTGCATTTTAAATTAAATAACGCTGCTCAAAATCACTGCATTGTAGTCATATGTACAGCACACTCCTCATACTACCAAAGAGGGATTTTTTTTCTCTGCATAAACATTGACAAGTATAGGACAGAAGTATAGGAGTGCCTAGTAGAGGGGGGCTTAAAGTATTCTTCTCAGGGATTGCTGGAGATCCCTATGAAGGTAAAATTACCAAATAGGAGCATTATCACCCACTGAACACTAACAGTGGTGGAATGTACAGCACAGTCTCAAAACATATTAAACAAAGGACCAATTCATTGTCCATCAGACTGTTTAGCGAATGGACTGCAGTCAGTAGAATTAAAAAAAAATACCTTGCATAATAGGGGGTCAGTTGGAGTTAAAATTGCTCATACATCAGTGGTCAGAGGGTGTAAATAATGTGCCTATGTTGGTGTTTAGGGAGAACAAAGAATACCTCTGCGTCAGTAGTCAGGGGGAGGAAAAAATGCCCTTTCCTCAGTCTCCAGGGGTAGTAAAAAAAAATGACCCTACATTGGTTATGCGAGGGAGTAAAAAATACCCCTACATCAGTGATCGGGGTAGTAAAAAAATGTCCCTACATTGGTGGTCGGCAGGAGTAAAACATGCCCCTATGACAGTGGTCTGTATGAGTAAATAATTTCCTTATATTACTGGTCAGTGGAAGTAAAATGCCTCTAATTTGATGATCAGTGGGAATAAAAATGCCCCTGAGTTGATGGTCAGAGGGAATAAAAATGCCCCTAAGTTGATGGTCAGTGGAAATAAGGAATGCCTCTTTGTCAGTGGGAGTAAAAAAGAAAAGCTCCCTGTGATAATAAAGGGAATAATGCCCCATCATCAGTTTTGGTGGAATTTGGAAATCCCCCAGTACTGGTGTGGGTAAGCGTAATAAAAGATCTCCCCTTCCCAAGACATTGATGTCATTGGGAGTAATTAAAGACCCCTCCCCCCCATGGAATTGTGTTAAATAGGGATAAAAGGTCACCCACTCCTCCTCCAAGCTAATTACATGTATGCATTTTGTCTAACAGTATGAAAGTTTAAGCATTAAATGTGACATTAGTTAGGATTAGATTACTAAAAAACAGAAAAAATAGAAAAGAGAAAACTGTATTTATTTTTTAGGCCTCATGCCCACGGACGTTTTTACAGCTGCTTTTATGAGCATTTTGTGCAGCTTAAAAACGCTTCTCCATGTTAGCCTATGGCCCCATGCCCACCATGGCGTTTTTCAGCTGTAAATGGCATAGCCGTTTTTAAGCTGCAAAAAAAAAACCCAGGACCAGCACGTTCTGAGGCTCCAGCGCTAGGGCTGTAAAAACATCAGATGCCAGCAAAAGGTGTTAAATGCGATTTAACGAGGCTTAACTCTGTGTTAAGCTTTGTCTGGCGTTTCTGTCTCTATTCAAAATCAGTGGTTCCCTATGGGAGCCCATTGATTTGAATAGAAGTCGCACCAGAAGTCGGATCAAGATCATCCGACTTGCGGTGCAACTTGTGTGCTGAGAATCTTGAAGGGCGAACACCGCAAAAAAAATAAATAAATAAATTTGCGTGAGGTTCCCCCCAAGACGATACCAGACCCTTCGGTCTGGTATGGATCGTACCCCTACCCATTCACCTGGAATAAAAAGTGTCAAAAATAAAACATACTACACAGGTTTTTAAAGTAATTTATTAGGCAACTCCGGGGGTCTCTTTCAACTTCGGGGGTCTCTTCCGACTTCCCCGCCCTCTCCGGCCTCTTCTCTGCGCTCTCCGGTTCTTCTCCCACTGTCTTCTGCCTGGTTCTTCTGGTCTTTTGCCCACTCTTTTGCTAGCTCTTGCCTGGTCTTCTCTGTCATCTTCCTCCCTCTGCTCTTCGTCCGATGTTGACACAACGCTCTCTCCCGCTGTAATGCTGTGTGTGCGGTGCACAACGACTTATATAGGCACTGGCCGTGGTCCTGGGGTGATGTCATCCAGTGACCCCACCCCTTATGAAGTGACGTCCCATCATGCCCCTGCTTCTATTTAGGGGGAACAAGCTTTGCATAATTTTTTTAAAGGCGCGTTCTCCCACATGCCTGGAAGTGTAATACTGGGTCTGGGGAATCAGCCTGCCTAATCTGCTGGGCTGGAGTCACCCCTGAAGTGCCTGGTACCCCTCTAGTTAGAGAGGGCTAAATGGTTCGGTTAAGACCTGGTGTAGGGCCTACACTCTGTTCATCCACTTCTGTCCCTGGTTGTCCGAGATGACCGGAGAAATTCTGCCAGGGAGGCGCAGACTTCTTTCTTGAGCAAGGTTGACACCTGTTGACTCTTGGTCTGTGGCAAGCTGCCTGAAGCAGTTACTTCAAAGTAGCTTTCCTGGCATAGGGTCAACTCCACATTACCAATGTTTGCCTTTCGGGCGCTGAGCCCTCGGAGGAGAAGCTGTGTGCTTTCTCTTAAAAGAGAAGTATGGGGTTTTTTTTTTTACTATTCATACTTACCTTGGTGGATGCAGCATCAGACCGATGCTGCATCTGTCCCCCGGCGTCTCTGCACTGAGAACCGAGCCACCGAACACCGACGATGGCTCGGTTCTCACTCCTCCCAGGTCAGCATCGCTTCTGCTCTACTTCTCCGTGCTCATTGGAGTGCTAAGCAGTGGAGGGGCAGGGAGCGGCCATCTCAGCAGCTCACTGAGACTGCTATCAATCAAGGCAGCTGGCGGATCCAGACTTGGAAGTCGGGATGACGCGCTGCCCTGACTGATAGCAGTGACATCAGCGGAGAGCGGACTTCAGACCACTCTCTGTTGAGAACGGGTCACAGGAGTGCAAAACAAATTGCACTCCTGTGACCCATAGGAGAGGCCCAGCCTAAAAAGCTCAGGCTGGACTTCTCCTTTAAGCGTACATTTGCGCCCTTTGTACTGGGGTCTGCCAGGACTGGAGGAGTCATTTTCTGCCCTGGAAAAATCCTGACGATCCAGAGGGCCTCTGGACCACCTAGAGCGGGAGTGTGAGCAGCCGGGGCTGTAATAGGCAAGAAGGCACGCTCATCAAGGCATAATGCACTCTTTTTCCCGCATCTTACCTTACCTACCTAAAGTTGGCCCTTACCTGAGGTGGTCTTGGTTGTTTGGTGGTAAGCTCATGCTGGCAGAAGAACCGAAAGGCGAAAGGTGCAAAGGGGACTGCATTGCAACCGAAAAGAAAATAAGAGAAGAAAAGGAATGGAAAAAAAGCCATAGAACAAAAAACACAAAATATGCACATATAAATACACATACACACATATATATATATATATATATATATATATATATATATATATATATATATATATATATACAGCCCTCAAAAAATCCACTCTCCTGCTCGCATTTTGCAAGTGGATTTTGAGGGCTGGCGAGGAAGGGCTGAGCACCGCCGGCCCGCAGGTTGTAGTCAGGTTATAGTCCTTCTCCTAGCGCTCGTGGAGGGGAAGAAAGAGGAGTGAGCCGGCTGGTTGATCAGAGCGCGAGGGACATCACAAGCGGCTTTCATTTCAATAGCCGACTGTTCCTCGCACTCCCGGGACGAGTGATGTGTATCGAAGTTCCCCGGACAAGGGGCAGGGCTGTATGTGTCGCCAAGCGGCGGGGAATTGAAATGAAATCTGTTCCAGTGATGTCCCTCGGCGCTCTTATCATCTGGACGGCAGTGCTCTTCTTCTCCTCTGCTCCCCTGCATTATGGACACAGGTAGGCTGCATTATGGACACAGGTAGGCTGCATTATGGACACGGACAGGCTGCATTATGGACATGGATAGGCTGCATTATGGACACGGGTAGGCTGCATTATGGACACGGACAGGCTGCATTATGGACACAGGTAGGCTGCATTATGGACACGGGTAGGCTGCATTATGGACACAGGCAGGCTGCATTATGGTTCAATCTTATTTTATTGAAAGAAACATACAAGGAAATGTATTCCACATAAACATCATTAATAATAGTAGTAGGTGATGACAATAAATCCAGTGTATTCGAAGGATACATAATGTAGTATCGTACCAAGTTTGTTATGTGTGCAGATAACAAGGAAAAAACATTATTTTAAACAACATGTTGAGACATAACATGGATAACCAAGCACTTCATGTGTTACTACAATCAAACTTATTCCAGAAACCTGTTATGTTGTAGAGGATTAGCTTGTGGGGGTCGTATTTTGCATCTGGATTCTGAGGAGTACATTTATACGAAGAGGAGAAGGATTAGGGGGAAAGTAGGGAAGCAGAAAGTTTAGGAACAGGAGTCGCTCCAGCATGGTCATGACGTGGGCAGGCTGCATTATGGACACGGGCAGGCTGCATTGGTGAACACGGGTAGGCTGCATTGGTGGACACGGGTGAGGCTGCATTGGTGGACACGGGTGAGGCTGCATTGGTGGACACGGGGGAGGCTGCATTGGTGGACACGGGTGAGGCTGCATTGGTGGACATGGGCAGGCTGCATTGGTGGACACGGGCAGGCTGCATTGGTGGACACAGGTGAGGCTCCACTGGTGGACACAGGGGAGGCTACATTGGTAGACACAGGTGAGGCTGCATTGGTGGACATGGGTGAGGCTGCATTGGTGGACATGGGAAGGCTGCATTGGTGGACACGGGTGAGGCTGCATTGGTGGACACGGGTGAGGCTGCATTGATGAGCACGGATAACGTTGCTTAATTCTGCATAAAACATTTAAGTGTAATTTCATGAGATAGTTTATGAGGGCATGTTTAAGGGCGGAATTAGGGGCGTGGCAGGGTAGGGGTTGGGTGGGGTAACTTGTGGCGAGTAACCCTTGAGGCCTGGCTAGTAGCTCAGGACTTGAAATTTTGAGCCCTGTATATATATATATATATATATATATATATATAAATAAACATACACATACACATCCGTCATTTTCTATATACCCACAAAGATACATACATACATGAGTATATTTACATATATATATATATATATATATATATATATATATACATACACATTTCCGTACACATATCCCCAGTTCCTAATATAATGACTTACATGGTTGCTGGCTGCTCCTTTAAGATGCTGCCTGTTCGGATGCCTAAATCAAACGGCATCCATTGCTGCACCTGTGTGCCCTTTTAATTAGGGTGCCTTTTGTGAAACTCCATCCCCCCTCCGTCCATTCTCCTATCCAGGAGTTCTGCGCCATCTGAGGGAAGCCTTTCCCCTCTTCCAAGATGGCCATCGCACATGTGCCGACATCTCTAGGCCCCCAAAAACTTGGCCATCAGAGGTCCCGGAGTCCACCGTGCATGCGTGGACGAGTGGGAATGCTTGAGGCTGCCGCGGCCAGATAAAAGTTAAGGGAGAGCCGCACGCAAGCCCCAGGGACAAGGAGGGAGAAAAATGCTAGAGGGACCCCTGCACAAGCTCAACCTCCCCCTTAGCCCATATACATAAACAACAAAAAAATGTATCACTGGAGACATGAGAGGGTAAAAGGTATAAAAAGAAAGGCCAGACCTGAAAGAGTTCCATAGAAAAGCCACAGACGCCATGCAGTCCCAGCCGCTAGACCCCCACAGCAGGCATGCCACAAGTGGTAGCTCTCAGTCAGACTTTTATAGATCTAAACAGGTTCTGTGGGTGGATATAGGGGCAGAGCTATATCATATGTATGCTGCCATGTTGGCATCAAGAAACAGCTATTTACAAATATACACACTAGAGGGAAGCTGCTCTCTACAATTATAATTATCATTTAAAAACTATCAACTTTTTTTTAACCTATCTTGCAGGCATAAACGAATGGACCTGATAAATATATCTGAGTTTGAGTCACCTCACAACATTTCTTTACCACCATCTATAATTCACATGGATGTAAGTAAATCTGTCCAATTTGCTGAAGAAAAACACAGGAAAATACGAGAGCAACTGCCAAGAAGACCCAACTACTCCATGAGAAGTGAATTAAAAAGGCTAAAGAGTGTTTTGGCTCAAAATCCTTTGTCCAGCTGGTCTCCAAAAGAGATAGCACGTGCAGGATTTTTTTGCACAGGCCTAGAGAACAGTTGTCAATGCTTCTGCTGTGGACTGGTACTCTGCCAGCAGTTTTTATACTTTACCCCAATGGACCAGCACAGAAAATTTAACCCCAACTGTGAATTTGTTAAGGGCAATGATGTTGGGAATATATCAAAGTATGAAGTACGTGTGCAGCTTAACACATATCAAGCCAGCCACGGGGAAGCTATGGAAGATGAGCAAACCAGGTTGCAGTCATTCTCTGGCTATCCTGTCTATGCTTTAGTAGAGCCCTCTGCTCTTTCACAAGCTGGGTTTTTCTTCACTGGTAATTGCTCCATAATTCCCATTTTTTATACATTGATTTACAAGATTGCATACAGTATATAATGATCTGGTAAAGATGATGATTTTTGATTTCTATGTAAAATAACGCAGGTACAAGAGACACAGTGCAGTGCTTCTCCTGTGGAGGATGTTTGGGGAACTGGGAGGAGAATGATGATCCATGGAAAGAACATGCAAAATGGTTTCCTGAGTAAGTTGTATAGAAATAAAAAATTAATAAGAAACAATACATTTCTATTATCAGCCCTCCTAGACACTGTCTGCCAGTGTGCCAAACCTTAATAATAGCATTATCCAAAGTTTACCAATCATATTATTGAAGCTTCACCTTACTCTATACAAGCTACTTAAAGTCATAAGAAGCATACAGGGATCAGCAAGACAGAAGGATAACTGAGATTGTAATAATATGAGGTCAGCAACGGCAGTCTTCTTATTTTTCTCAAGACCAGAAGACTGAAGGAAGAAGACCAGAGGAAGAACACCAGAGGGAGAAGACCAGAGGAAGATTATTAATTAGAGAATTGTCAAAACCATCTCGTTTTTATTTACACTACACTGCTTTTTTTTTTGGTGAATGGGTAGGGGTACAGTGTGCCCCATGCTCATTCACATGGGGGGGTTGGTCCTGGGGGCCTCCTTGTTAAAGGGTGCCTCCAGATTCTGATAAGCCCTGTACCCGCAGACCCCCACAAAAACCACCTAGGGTTGGGGTGGGGGCTCTGTGCCCCCCCCCCCCCCACTCCAAAGCACCTACAACCATGTTAAGGGCATGTGGCCTGGTATGGTTCAGGAGGGGGGTGCTCTCTCGCCCCCCCCTTTCCTTACCTGCCAGGCTGCATGCTCAGATAAGGGACTGGTATGGATTTAGAGGGGACCCCACACCTTTTTTTTTAATTTTGCATGGGGTTCCCTTTCAAGATCCATACCAGACTCAAAGGGCCTGTAATGGATCTTGGGGGGGACCATTTTGGTGTGGGGTTCCTCTTCAAGATCCTCAGAGCACAAGTCACACCACAAGTCGGATCATGATGATCCGACTTGCATGCGATTTCCATTCTAATCAATGGGCTGAAAGTCGGATCAGTTAAGATGGCTCTCATAGGGAACCATTAACACACGTTTACAAGCAAAAAACGCCTCTGTAACCTCAACTGCCTCTAACCTACTATGTGTACATGTACACATAAGATAATATTGAGGAGAGTTCAGCGGCTGCTGAAAAAAATGCCCAACTGCTTCTATACATCTGTTTATCAGCTGCAGTTTACATAAGGCCTAAAATGGAAAAGTCTACAGCTACAAATACTGTAGCTGCTGACTTTTAAAAATCAGGTACTTACCAGTCCATAGACTTATGTGCTGTCTTTCCATGGTCAATTCCTTTCACCGCTGAGGGGTCCCCGGCGCTGCCATCTTGGATTTGTGAGCTTGCTCTGAAATCAGTGGCGGAACTACCGCCATAGCGACCCACGCGGGCTCTATGGGGCCTGCAGCTGAGTGTGGCCTGGTGAGTCGGCGTGCAAGTGTGAGGGCAGCGGGTGAGCATCCGAGCTGCCCATCCGCTTGGCGCCCGTACAGTCACACTGACTGTGCGAGTGGACGCAGCTGGGCGGCTCGGCGGGCGGGTGAGAGAACGGACGGGAAGATGCCAGCTGGGAGGCTCGGTGGGTGGACTGGCCAATCAGCGGGTGGCGGAGCAGAGAGATGACATCATCTCTCACCGCCTGGCGCCCGCCCTGCATCCCGGAAGTTCCGCTCTCCCTCACTGTGCAGGCAGCAGAGATTACATCATCTCTCTGCTGCCTAACTCAGACTGGGACACAAGAAGTGACAATCCCCATTCCCCACCTTAGCAGGAAAGTGACAATCTGCAACTTGTGGCAGGTGATGTGGCAAGTGGACTATCCGCAATGTGTGGCAGGTGACGTGGCAAGTGACAATCCGCAACTTGTGGCAAGTGACAATATGCAACTTGTGGCAAGTGACAACCGCAACTTGTGGCAAGTGACAATCCGCAACTTGTGGCAAGTGACAACCACAACTTGTGGCAAGTGACAACCACAACTTGTGGCAAGTGGACAATCCACAACTTGTGGCAGGTGATGTGGCAAGTGACAATCCGCAACTTGTGGCAAGTGACAACCACAACTTGTGGCAAGTGAACAATCTGCAACTTTTAGCAGGTGATGTGGCAAGTGACAATGCGCAACTTGTGGCAAGTTACAATGCGCAACTTGTGGCAGGTCACGTGGCAAGTGGACAATCCGCAAGGTGTGGCAGGTGAAGTGGCAAGTGGACAATCCGCAACGTGTGGCAGGTGACGTGGCAAGTGGACAATCCGCAATGGGTGGCAGGTGACGTGGCAAGTGGACAATCCGCAATGGGTGGCAGGTGACGTGGCAAGTGGACAATTTGCAACGTGTGGCAGGTGACGTGGCAAGTGACAATCCGCAACTTGTGGCAGGTGACGTGGCAAGTGGACAGTCCGCAATGTGTGGCAGCTGACGTGGCAAGTGGACAATCCGCAATGTGTGGCAGGTGATGTGGAAAATTACAATCCACAATGTGTGGCAGGTGACGTGGCAAGTAGACAATCCACAACTCGTGGCAAGTGACAATCTGCAACTTGTGGCAGGTGACGTGGCAAGTGGACAATGCGCAACTTGTGGCAAGTGACAATCCCCAACTTGTGGCAGGTGACGTGGCAAGTAGACAATCTGCAACGTGTGACAAGTGACAATCTGCATCTGGTGGCAGGCGATGGTGGCAAGTGACACACTCGGGACTCTCACTGATTCTGCATTATTGTGAGTTGAACTATTTCATTTTATATAACAATGTAATAATAGAAATAATGTGTTTCAATCATCCTGAAACCATATTAACCATGGTACTGTGATGATTGAAGCTCCAACATCAGCCATTGCCCTGTTAAATTGCCTCCAAAAAAACGTATTTTCTGGCAGTGCCCCTCCCGAGACTAGACTCTGGATCCGCCCCTGGGTGAGGATGAGGAATGTAAGTTTACTGTTAAGCCTCCTGGGCCCCGCGAGTCCGGCCATGTCCCGAAACACGCAGCCGCATACAGCAGGAGCAGAGAGCAGAGTGGGCGGGAGCAGAGTGGGCGGGGCTGTGAAGGGACATTGTTTTCGGCACATAAGAAGGCTCTGGAGTCTGGACAGGAGGTAGGAAGGGAGTGGGAGACTGTCATCTGTTTTGCACTGTTTTGCTATTTTTGTGAAGAAAATGTTAGCTATATTTTTTCATTAGGATAATTTCGGCACAAAGAGAAGGGGAGCAATGCCAAGTGCAAGGGTGCAGATGTTCCTAAGACCTTAAGACTAAATTTGATCAAACTACCATTAGGGCCACTGTTCATCATTGCTATCTTATTTCTTCCCTATTTGTTTTGTATTTACACATAAGTTTAATCAGAGCAGAAATTGGTTAGAAGGCATGGAGCTCAGCAACGTGTGTCCTGCAGGGGCCGCATACAATATACTGCATACTTTGTTGTTCTAAATTAATATAAGCTGTTGCCTGGGTACTGTGCCACATGGGTGTGGTAATCTGTTGTTGGTAATCTGTTGTTCAATGGCATTAGTTCATTTTTTTGTGGGGGGGGGGGGGCTGTTTGCAGGGGGGGGAATGCAACATTTTGCTATGGGGCCCTGTGATTTCTAGGTACGCCCCTGTCTGAAATCCTCAGGAATCACAGACAACTCTCCACTGCACATGTGCAAGATCAACTGACTGGTTCCGCAGTCTCCTCAGAAGTGTGATGTGTCCCAGAGAGGCAGTGGGTGGGGAGGGGGATGGGACAAGAAATGTCATCCTTGCCTAGACAAAAAACAGCACTCCCCCCCCAACAAAAAAAAACCCTCCAACACAGTTACAGGCTGGGGTAGAAAGAGAATCAGCCGTATTGTACATTTTAAGTGAAGTTTTCGCTCTATGACTATTTCCTGACGCCAACATGGTGGCATACATATGATATAGCTCTGCCCCTTCACCACCCACAGGACCTGTTTAAATCTATAAAAGTCTGACAGAGAGTGGCCTCCCCCATTCTTCATGTCCATTGTCGATAAAAATTAAATTTGTAGCAGGCCCTGTTTAGCTTGTTATTTATCATTTGTATGCTGCCATGTTGGCATCAGGAAAACAGAAAATGACTGTAATTTTCCTTTCCTGATGCCAACCCATGGCAGCCTACAAACCCTCCCTCTTTTGATCTTGTGTTTAGGCTGGGTTCACACTGATGCAAATCGCATAACAGGAGAGTGTGACCGACTCTCAATGGATCCGGTTCACAAAGCTCCAGGGTGGCTGCAGTTTGCATTGGAAAAGGGTCCTGTGCGTCTTTGGCCTGGTGAGAATTCAGGCAAAAATTTGGACCTGATTCACACAAGAATCACGCACCGGACCCCCTGCTGTTACCCATGGCCGCATCAGTGTGAACCCAGCCTTATACAGAGAATGGGGGAGGATGCCCTCAGTCAGACTTTTGTAGATTTAAACAGGTCCTGTGGGTGGTGATAGGGGTGGAGCTATATCATATGTATGCTGCCATGAATTGTGGTCAAGAAAGGAAAATTACAGTATATATTTGATTAAATTTTCTGTTTTCTGAGAACAATGATGAATTATAAACCACATACAGTACATGCAGATCCAGTGTAAATATTCTGTTAAAATTCCAATCATTTTCACTTTTGACGAGGATTTGTGAAGCAGTTTAGAAGGATCTTTGTTTAAGTTTAGTATAGGACCTTGTTGAGTAGTGTTAACTTGGGCATTGGCCATACATTTTTTCCTGTGTAGAAATCAATAGCGATTTAATGTGAATGCATCCTGAATGCATTGTAAATATAGTACAGATGCCCCTTAAACAAATCACGAACATAATATAAATGTTTCACAAATGCATCATAAATACATTTTAAATGCATTCCCTATATCCTGAAAGCAAGTATTTTGGTTAAATTCCAGTGATGCAAATAACTCAAAGGCTTCCGTTGGGGTCTCTTCCAAACCTATCCAATCGAGGGCTTGTTCTACTTGTTGGATTACTTGTTTTATGTAATGGAGATCTAAGGTGACAGGATGCTACCAAAGGACTATTAAAGTATCCCGAAAAGGCAAACTTTTTGTTTAGTTTTGGACAGATTGGAAACGGATAAGAACATCTGCCAGTGCCCTCCTTAGAGAGATTGACCCTCTCTATTTGTCCTGTTATCACAGGGAATGAAAGTAAAAGAAAATCCCAAATTTTGGGTTGTCACCAGAACAGGAATAGAGGGGAAATCTTCTAGTGGTGACAGTAGTTCTGGTGACAACCAGTGATTCCCTCACTTTTGGAGGGATTTCCTCTCCCTTTCTGCTTTAACTATGGAACAGAAAGTGAAGGGGAATCTCCCTAATGGGAGCCTGACAGGGGTTATAACAATCCCTTACTCTGTACAAATGAAAAACAAAAGTTTTGCCTTTACTTCCACTTTAAGATACCATAGCAGGTAACTATTGTACTGCTGGTGTCCCTGAAAGATAAATAGCCAGTGGATGATTCAGGAAAGAACAGCCAATATATACTGAAATATCAGGGTTTGGTAGAAAGCGAACAGATAAATGTATTGTAATCCTGTATTTTCTTAAACAGGTGTTTATTTCTCCAGAGCCAAAAAACCAAGGATGAAATTGAGCAATATATGGCAAATTATTGTGGATTTGCTGGATTGATGGTAAATATAACCTGGTGTGTTAGTAGCCTGCTTATGTACTGGTGACTGTGCATCTTTGAGCCTGAGAACTCTGAGATTTTAAATATACAGTAAGGCCCCTTTCACACTGGGGCGGTGGGGGCATCGGCGGTAAAACAGCGCTATTTTTAGCACTGTTTTACCATCGTTTTTGCGGCAGTATTCGGCCGATAGCGGTGCTATTTTAACCCCCGCTGGCGGCCGAAAAAGGGTTAAAACCGATCGTACAGTGCGGCTATAGCCGCGGTATTGCCGCGGTATAGCCGCGCTGTCCCATTGATTTCAATGGGCAGGAGCGGTTTAGGAGCGGTGAACACACCGCTCCTTCACCGCTCCAAAGATGCGGCTGACAGGACTTTTTTTATCGTCCTGCCAGCGCACCGCTTCTGTGTGAAAGCCCTCGGGCTTTCACACTGAACAAGCAGTGGAGGCTGTTTAGGGGCGGTTTGTAGGCGGTATTTTTAGCGCAATAACGCCTGCAAACCGCCCCAGTGTGAAAGGGGCCTAAAACTTTAGTTTGAGAGTAACTTGGTTTGAGAGCGTTTTGCAAGACAAGCAACATTTTTTAATAAATGTTGACTTGATATACAAGCGATGTCTTGATATACAAGTAACGTCATGTCACAACAGAGTGTAAAAGAGAAGAGAGGCGCCCCTAAGTGTAGCAATATGGTTACATTTAATGAAGGTACAACATTTAACAACTCACATGGTTGATGATTAACCACTTCAGCCCCGAAAGGATTTACCCACTTCCTGACCAGGCCATTTTTTTGCGATACAGCACTGCATCACTTTAACTGACAATTGCGCAGTCGTGCGTTGCTGTACCCAAACAAAATTGATGTCATTGTTTTCCTACAAATAGAGATTTCTTTTGGTGTTATTTGTTCACCTCTACGGTTTTTATTTTTTGCGCTATAAACAAAAAAAAGGCTACAATTTTGAAAAAGAAAAAAAAAAAAAAACATTTTACTTTCTGCTATAAAACATTTCCAAATTAAAAAAAAAAATTAAAAAAAAAAACAAATTTATTCATCAGTTTAGGCCAATATGTATTCTACTACATATCTTTGGTAAAAATATATTGATTGGTTTGCGCAAAAGTTATCGCATCTACAAAATAGGGGATAGATTGTTATCGCATCTACAAAATAGGGGATAGATTGATGGCATTTTTTTTTTTTTCTACTAGTAGTGGCAGCGATCAGTGATTTTTAGTGGGACTACGACATTGCAGCAGACAGATCAGACACCTAAAAAGAAGATTTGTTGCACTAAAATAAGAACAAAAAAAAAATAATAAAAATAGCTGCTAACGCAATATTGTTGGATACAATAATAAGAATAGGGGATAAGAGGTGTAGCGCTAAGAAATGGTGATATTAAACAAAAAGTTCATCAATGATATAATATTGACATATTAGTCAGAACATGGTCCATCAGGAATGCTCAAAAGACTGGAGAGAAAATGCCGTCACCAACACCCAATATAACTGACTCTTACCACCAGTGCATTGGATATACACAGTGAAAAGATTTATAATTGGTCAAATCCATGTTTCTTCCTACTCATCATACGGCCAACTTAGTTACAGCAAGAGGCCCTTCTTCCACTGACCCACCAGATGCAATCATCCCAATCTCGGTAAAAACTTGACTTAGCAGTAAGCTCCCAAAGGTATAGCACGGCGGCCACATAGAAAATGGAAGAAACACTCTCATTGCGCAGACATCCGACAGAAGAGCAAATTTATTGTGTAAAAAAATTATATTCAAACTCACATGTAATAGGTGAAATACAGGCAATAGGACAGCATCCTTAGGGTTGAGTAAGGGACGCGTGACGTAGCGTTGTGGACGGAGGAGTGGCCGCCATTTTGTTGGTAGGAAGTGCTGGACGCTTTCCTATTGCCTGTATTTCGCCTATAACATGTGAGTTTGGATATAATTTTTTTGCCCACAAAAGCGAGATCCTGAGCCTACGTACAGCTACAGTGATTAGCGGGATTGCACCACCTTGCCGCAGTATGACAGCGGCTGGTCGGCAAGTGGTTAAAACAGGCACATCTAAGTATGCAGGCATCCGGGGTAAAGTTGTCCACATAAACCCTCCTTTTCACTGCCATCAAAGTCATCCCTTCCACGCTGCGCACCATGAGCGCTTCAGGCCTCGCTTTTATAGGGTAGTCTTCCCAGGCACGATTAAAGACTGACAGCGGTGAGAGCCGGTGGTGCAAAGGACGGTATATGTGGACAGCTTTGCCCTGGATGCCTGCATACTTAGAATTGCCTGTTTTAATAATCAACCATGTGACTTGCTAAATGTTGTACCTTCATTAAATGTAACTGTAGCACCCTCTACCGTAGGTAAGTGCTAGCTAGGATTTTTTTGTGAGGCAGAACTGTCAGTGCAGGTAAATTAAGGCAGTCCTATGCTTCAGGCTAGGCCTGCTTGTTTTGATCTGGGGGCAGGGAGTGGTTGGTGTAGCAGTGGGTGTGACCACCTGTGCTTCAGTACTTGGGCGCCTCACCTGCTTCCAGTGGATTGTTATGGAAGAGGGGCAGGGCCAAGAGCTGGAGTGACAGGCAGCTCAGGTGAGGAGCCCTGACTAGGGTAACCACATTTCCAAACTGCCATTTAGGGACCCCCCCCCCCCCGCACCCGCGCCTGCCCAAAAAAAGATGGTTTTTGATACTTTTTTTTGCCAGTTTTTGGGGAAAAAAAGCAAACAGTGGTAACCACTCCTGCAAGCCGCATCTTTGGAGCCGTGAAGGAGCGGTGTATACATTGATCTGAATGGGCACCACTGCAGAACCGCCGGCAAATCTGCGCTCTTCTGGTCGTTTTAACCCTTTTTCGGCCGCAAGCGGGGGGTTAAAACTGCTCCGCTAGCGCTCGAATAGCGCTGCTAAAACAACGGTAAAGCGCCGATAAAAATAGCGCCGTTTTACCGCTGGCGCCCGCACCACCCCAGTGTAAAAGGGTTCTTATATATACACAACACAACGATTTTTGTAATCCTTGCTATTATGTATTATGTAATAGTATGTAGGCAAACTCTTGAAGGTACAGTCCTTCAGTAGGATAAGATGCTTTACATCAGACATTTCATCACACTGAAGAATTGTTTTCTTTCCATGTAATACTAAGGATTACAAACATTATACAACACAGTATATAACAAGGCCTTCTTTACGGGGGAGCACATACAGGGGGCTGCACATACAGGGGGTTCTTCCAAAGAAGTGGGGTTCTGAAAATAAGTGACACTTCTGCTCTTGCACTTCAGCGATTTGCACAAAGCTAACCATAGCAGATTGCAGGTGATCTCATTTTCATATTATCTCACCTTCTCTGAAACATGCTCTCCTTACCTCTCCTCCTCTTCACAATTGCAGCCTCTCTCCTCAAGCTCTCTTTTCTACATCCCTCTGCTCCACCACACAATCTGTACATATCACCCTCACTTCTCCCCTCCCCCTACTACTGCACTCATCACCTCTTTCTAACTCTAAGCCCACTTGCTAACATACCCCCCAGGATACTAAAGCATGTCCCCTCATACAAATCATATTCTCATATTACCTCCCTCACTCTTCTGCTTCTCCTAATCGCTGGAGATATTTCCCCAAACCCCGGGCCTCCCTTATTTAACTGTGCCCAACACACCCATCACCATCACCATCACCCTACACCCTCTGGCAGTAGTCGCAATCTACACAATTTAGTCTCCATTCCTCTTCTTCCCAACGCCAGCCTCCCTCTCTCCTGTGCCCTCTGGAACGCCCGCTCTGTCTGCAACAAACTCACTGCTGTTCATGACCTCTTTGTCACTAATTCCTTTAATCTACTTGCTCTCACCGAAACCTGGCTCCACGAATATGACACCCCTTCTCCTGCTTCCCTCTCCCAGGGTGGCCTTCACTGGACTCACTCCCCTAGGCCTAATGGACGCAAGGGAGGTGTAGTGGGATTCCTCCTATCCCCCTAGAGCACCTTCCAGGTTATTCACCCTCCTCCCTCTTTTTCCCTCTCATCATTCGAAGCCCACTGTATACGTCTATTCTCTCCTACTTCCCTAAGAATTGCTGTGATCTACCGGCCCCCTGGACCATTATCGATTTTCCTTGATGAGTTTTCTGCCTGGCTACCCTACTTTCTCTCTTCCGATATTCCCACAATCCTTCTCGGTGATTTCAACATCCCTGCTAATACAAACACTCCTGCTACTTCTAAACTTCTTAGTCTAACCTCTTCATTTGACCTGAAGCAATGGGTACAGGCTTCTACTCACTCTGATGGCAACACCCTTGACCTTGTATTCTCCTACCTATGCACTCCATGCAACTTCTCAAACAATCCTTTTCCTCTCTCGGACCACCACCTTATTAGTTTCTCTCTCCCCCTGTCTTCCACCACCTTTCCCTCCAATCGCCTAACCATCACCCGAAGAAACTTTCGCAACTTCAACTCCTCTCTCCTCTATTCTGCTACTGACCACCTCTATGACAAAATCTCTCCCCTGTCCTGCCCCAACCAAGCCATGTCCATCTACAATAAATCTCTGTCCTCCACCCTGGATAAGCTCGATCCCCTCACTACACGCAGAATCAGGCCTCGACCCCTACAACCCTGGCAAACAGACGACACTAAAATTCTCAAAAAACGTTGTCGCGCTCTTGAACGTCTGTGGCACAAGACTAATGCCCCGTACACACGGTCAGACTTTGTTCGGACATTCCGACAACAAAATCCTCAGATTTTTTCCGACGGATGTTGGCTCAAACTTGTTTTGCCTACACACGGTCGCACAAAGTTGTCGGAATTTCCGATCGACAACCACGCGGTCACGTACACCACGTACGACGAGACTAGAAAAGGCCGGTTCAGAACCAAGCGCGGCACCCTTTGGGCTCCTTTTGCTAATCTCGTGTTAGTAAAAGTTTGGTGAGAGACGATTCGCGCTTTTTCAGACTCGTGGCTTTCAGATCGTTTTCTGCCGTTCAGTTTGTGCTTGTGGGTTTGTATCTGCTCTTCAGTGCGTGCAAGCAAGTTCCGCGTGACTTTAGTCACTGTATTCTTGTTCGTTCGTTACTGGTTTTCAGGTCGCTCTTCACAGGCCTTGCTGTTCTTCAGTGCGTTCTGTTACTTCGTTCTGAGCAGCCAACCGTTTTCTAGCCATGTTTCGTATGCGTACTCCTCGTAGTGCGGGGGCTTGGTGTTGGGGTCCTGACCTTGACACAAGTCCAGTCCATGAACAGGGTGGAGAGGAGTTCATGGACCAAGAATTGGTTGCTTCAGCGTGACCAGTTCTGTCACATGCCTTTGCTCCGTGAGATCCGTGAGAATAATCCTGATGATTTCAGGAACTTTCTCCGGATGACGGACCCCGTGTTTCACCGTCTGTTGGCTTCATTGACCCCCTATATCAGCAGGCAGGATACCTGCATGAGGCAAGCCATCACTCCGGAGCAGAGGTTGATCGCTACCTTGCGGTATTTGGCCACAGGGAGAAGCCTGCAGGACCTCAAGTTCTCGACAGGCATCTCCCCCCAGGCTCTGGGAATCATTATCCCAGAGACCTGTTCTGCCATCATCCTGGTCCTGCAGAAGGAGTATATGAAGGTAAGATTTTTATCCTTTTATATCACATTTTATGGTATTGAATGTTTGCTAATATATTGTATTTCTTTCCTCATTCCCTAATTACCATGATTGTAATATGCTGTGAATGTCCCCTTTGTTCTCATGCATGCTCGATTTTTATATAATTATTATTTTAGGTCCTTCATACATATTTGCCCTTCAATAACCTCCCCAGCATGGTGTCTCCTGGCCTATATTCACCTCATGTAGTCACTTAACAATGTATTTTTTCAGCTCCATAGTAGTGCTTTACCTCAAACACCCCCTAAAATGTTTGGAAATGTTATTTTTGATTTAAATTCAGGCAGAGGGCCAGAGGCTTTTTTTTGTGGTGTCCCCAAATTTTTTGTAACCCTCCCTCCCCCAACTGCTAAGTCAGCTGATC
Organism: Aquarana catesbeiana; assembly: GCF_042186555.1. NCBI lineage: Eukaryota > Metazoa > Chordata > Amphibia > Anura > Ranidae > Aquarana > Aquarana catesbeiana. The sequence continues at coordinate 142,735,355 of NC_133324.1, read as the reverse complement.
CCAATTCTCTATCTATCCTCAATCATCTATCTGCTGACTTTGCCAAACCCATACACACTATACCCATCTCTTTAGTGCTCAGATTTATGGATGAATTGCCCAAAGCATGTAGTGCAAGGGCCTGCCTGTATACTTTCCAATGGTACTGTTTAAAGTTCTTGTATCCTATTATGATCTTGATAGGTAATAGCAGAATGTCCAAATGTGCTCAAATGTGTACAGTGTGTATTTATATCTTTGTATTATGACACTTCTTACCTGTCCAGTGGGCTGCCAATAGTGTAACTAAGGAGGGGCTGTTCCAAGTAATACCCATTATTTAGGCATTCATCTCTAAATGAAGTGAAGAGGGTTACCTGTCCAAGAGTTCCCCCCCTATAATGTTAGAAATGGCCCATGAGAGGGGGGGAGGGGGAATATGATAGGTGTACCTTATACTTTGTTGTTGTTAAATTCCCCTTAATAAATGCTATCTGGAGGTTGCCCCATAATGTTTGTGTCTAATCTGCTTGCCATGTTTCTGTGAAAAAATAGTAATGTTTATTGTTTTTTCCTCAACAGTTTCCTTCCACGCCACAGGAATGGCAGACTGTGGCCTCCCACTTTGCCCAGTGGTGGGACTTTCCTAACTGCGGAGGGGCAATTGATGGGAAACACGTCCACATCGTCCCACCACCCAACTCGGGGTCGTACTATTATAATTACAAGGGGTTTAATAGTATAGTGATGTTGGCGGTGGTGTCGGCTAATTACGACTTCTTGTATGTGGACGTGGGGAAGAATGGCCGGATGTCCGATGGTGGAGTGATCGCCCAGACGGAGTTCTACAGGCGTCTCCAGAATGGCAGCTTGGACTTGCCACCTCCAGAGGACAATGTTGAAGGTCTCCCATTTGTGTTCGTTGCTGATGAAGCGTTTGCGCTGGGGGACCACCTGATGCGGCCATTCCCGATGAGGACCCTCACCCCGGAACAGAGGGTTTTTAATTACCAGCTGGCCAGAGCCCGAAGAGTGGTGGAGAACACATTTGGAATCATGGCCAGCCGGTTCCGATTATTTCTGACACCCATCCATATGGCGGAGTATAAACTGAACCATATAATACTTGCCTGCTGTGTTCTCCATAATTTTCTACGAAAACATTCAGCCAACTATGGATTGTAGGTGGGGGTATGGCGCTTCCTTGTGAGATGTGGACTATTAATTTTATGTGCGTTTAACAGTGACTATACCAAATAGGTTAAATAGTATTCCAAACGCAAAAGGTGAAGACTGTGAAACTCTTGCTCGGTGAACCCATATTATGTAAATCAAAAAAGCAATAAAAATATATGTATATGTATATGCAACCCCTATTATATTGCATATACCTCTGTGTCACAAGTAGTGTCAAAAGGTGCCACTAGGTGCTGCTGCTGAGCAGCTGATGTAATAAATCCAACTTATATGTATGCAAAATTAGTGACATATACATATAACAATGCAGAAACATATATATGCCATATATACGTATATATATGACCGTGAAATCCAACATATAGATGTGCAATAAAGTGCAATATAGTGCAATAAAGTCCAAAAAAAACAAAAAGGAAAAAAACTGTAAATGACATCAAAATTGCAAAAAAAGAGAGTATAATCTCAAGTGGTGCGTCCCAGTTTTAAATAGCAGCAGAAACGTTCCAACAGCTTAGTGACTTTGGTGCCCGCAGAGGTAAATCCGTGACTTCTGTGCTCCCCTTTTGGCTCCCCACTCACCAGCTTCCACTACCCCTGCAGGGGTGACAGACACTCTAGGATCCCAAAGCCGTCCTCTTATCCGGTATCCCGTGGTTACTGAGATGGAATGGCCTCTCTCCCAGGAGTTCCGGATTATCACCTCATACCATGTCCAGGAAGGGGATCGCCAGCAAAGCCCTCATAAAAGGAGATGCCACCTCATAGTGTAGTATAATTAAAAACTTTAATGGTATAAAAACTCCCCTCAGGGAAAAAAACACATCGCACTACACTAAGGGTGAAGCTGAAAGCCAGGAAGTGCTTCCCCGCAGCGTGCGGCTTGCGGTCCAGCTGCGTTCCAGGCTCTCTCGCTCCGTACCCGGAAATGACGTAAGTGCGTAGCCCCGCCTTACGCGTTTCGTCATCGACGTTCTCAAAGGCGGCGCCATCTTACTACACCTCACAGGTTATAAGGTAAGCGGACATGCTGGATCCTCCCCTCTCCCGTCCCTATAGGGATTTTGATTGGATATTCAAACCCGTGGCTCCCCCTCCCGGTACATCCCCATTTGGCGGTGCACTAATCAGATCCCTGTGAACATAGGTCGAGGTTTTAATAGTTATTACTGACCCATACATCTCCGCTGACCCTTTACATAGATTAGCAGACATATTTCACATGAAGCAATGTAAACATCAGGCATCTTGTATAATGTAGATTAAATTTGAGTGAAAATCATCTTTGGTTATAAGCCAGGTAAGTATATCGTATAGGCACAGCCCGCAGTGGTGGATAACGGTAATGCATGTCCTCCACCTTGCAAACCCAGTGTCTATCTTGTAAAAGTGGATATAATGGAATATCAACCCAAGTCCCGTTCAGGATCCACCATGGTATGGATGCGGAACCAGGATGTTGGATATGTATTGCTATCTATATGAATATCATCTTCCGATCTCCAGACTTCAAAAGACAAAAAATAAATAAAAATAAAAATAATAACAGATAACAAAAAATAACCTTTTTTCTTCATCTAAGATTTAAAACAAAATAAATAATGTTTCTGAAACCACCCAAAACCCTCCAGAGAAATTATAATTAGAGTTGTATACCCAAAGAATATTATACATAAAAAACTGGCTGGCTTACAGATTGGCCTGTAGGCATTCCTATGTAGGGCCAGTGTATTCCTAGATATAACTACTGTGTAGGCATTTTCCGACTATAGAATACTCCTTCACATGGTTGATAACCCACGTACATTAGCCTCCCAGTGATATGTTAGGTAGTGTATTCTCCCACTTACATACTCCTTAGTATACTTTCTCCACATCCCAGACCCCTCATAACATTCTGGGGTGCTGGAGAACCCGAGGGATTGGGATACATGATATCAGCCCGGGGTGTGAGTTGTATTAAAGAGATGAAACATATAAACGAAAACACCATAAATAGCATTTAGTGAGAACAGAGGGAGGACGGCATAGAGGGCATAATTCAGGGCACCTACATGTATATGGAAACACTAACCTGGTGCATATAAATTGCACCTAGTCCCCCATACCTATGTGTGGGTATCCCCATATACATCCGTACATGCACCTGTGCCCCATAATCGTTAAGGGTATTTGGCTATGTTCAGGCCTATGTGCCAACCCCATATTAGTTCTATCTAAGATTTTGCTATCGCTGTCCCCTACTCCTCCATTATTCTATAACACATGTTGCAAAGGCAATAGAATGGTTAGTATCATAGTTTCTTGTTGCTCTATTCCCCCCTTATTTATTGAACAACTATCGGATAAAGGCAAAGAACATATGCCAGAATAGACCTAGGGGGAGTCTATACTACTGTAACTTGCTGGCTCAGTTGGGCCTGAGGCCGGAATCCCAAATCCATCAACACTGACGGCGCTTGAAAGCGGCCGTCCTGGCTTGCCCTCCCTGAATGCCCGTGATGTCCGGTTACGATACCTGGAGTTCTTTGCGGGTAGGGGGCTATCAATATGCCAGACAATCTGTGACACCTTTTTCAAATAAAAAACAACCAAAAGAAATTCTTTGTGGCCATTTACTGCTTGTGTTTGTTTTAGCTGACCCTGACAGAAATGTGTGGAGTGCAGAAAATGGCGTGATTGGGTAACCTTATAAAAAACACTGTTGGCTGGTACTTCCTAAATGCAAAAACACATTTCACTACAAGTGCACTTGCAACTGCACTGAACCTGCACTTGTAGTGCAAAGTGTATTTTCCCTTAGGAAATAACCCCCATTTTTGCATAAAACAGCAATTACATCACCCCAAAAGTGTTGTAGTGTTGAGACAATAATCCACACATTCTTGAGTAAGGCACTTTTTTATACCTGCACAATCACATGTGCATTTACGAAAGGTTTTTAAAACAAACCAACATGTTTGTTGTATAACAATTTTTGCAGTAGCATTATCAAAACTCGAAATAACCATTTCAGATAAAACAGGCCTGTGTAAAACCAACAAGAAAGCCAAAAAACTTGAACTTACAAAGTTCACATTAGGTAAAACCTGAAGGCTATATCAGACATCAGTATTTAGGAACTGTGTTTGATATAGCGTTCAGATGGGGGGAAATCACCCCTGGAAAAGCCAAATTTGGAAGATGCACACCAATTTACGAATGTCAACATGTGCTATCTGCCATCACGGGGGATCAAGGGACGTGTTTTGGGGGAGAAAGCCCTTCCTCACCGCTACTTTATAATTGAGGAAGGTGTTGCACCCCCAAAACGCGTCCATTGATCTCCCGTGATGGCAGATAGCACATGTTGGCACACTGTGTGCATCCTCCAAATTTGGCTTTTCTAAACATTTTAAAAATTTTTGGAAGATTGGACCACAATAAAACAGGTGATTTTGTGGGGTTTAAATTCGCCCCAAAACATCAATGATGTTATTATTTTTTTTAATAACATCACTGATTTGTTTCTGGATGTTTTGCAATTGGAGATTACACCCCATGATCTCCCCGATCAGGATCTGGGCACTTTCTGAAGTAAAGCGTTCAGGATCCCTCACATCACGATCACCTAAAAAGAGATAAAGAACAAAAAAAAGGTCTCAAAAATCTGCCACCATCCATCTCGTTTACCTGAGTCTGTGGTCGCAGACACTCACCTGTTGTGGTGCCAATCTCCACCACGTCTTCTTCTTCCTCCTGCTCAGCTTCTTGGGTTGGTATTTCCCCTTCTTCCAGAGGGGGGGGTCTCTGGTCTCCTCGGATGAGGGGTGTCCTCCGAGTCTTTTCTCCCCTATGTAAAACAAAAATGGTATAATTAGCACACAGATATTTGATGGCAGAACTAGAAATAGGAAACATTGCTTGGAAGTGGGGTACAATTGTCTATTTTAGCCGAGTTCCAAGATGTATATATTTTTTATTGCCCTTTGTCAAGCTGCAATACTTTACCTGTTTGGTACAAGCTTCACAGATGGAGACCTATAGTAGTATACACTGGAGCACCTGTGTGCCCCCCCTAATAAAAATGGTGTTCTGGGGACCCACACTAGTGCTCCAGTGTCCAGATGTGAAAACAGCTGCTCTGTGTCCTCTCCTTACACAGAATCTAGTTGTCATTTCATTCTAGTAACAAACCCATCTACACAAACAAATATTTGGCATCCAAGTAGGTCCCAAAAAATGTGTGAAAATGCATATGGCCTAAACAATGGTGTTCTAGAGGCTGAAATAAAAATGTTTGATACGAACGAATAATGGGCCCATGAACATTAAAGTTGCCCTTTTAAACGTTACAATTAATAAAAGCATATGGAGCAGAACGAACGTAATAAAGACAGAAAGAATAGGAACACAGCACAACTACTTACTTTTTTGCAGCACTCTCCGGATCTTTCGGTACTGCTCTGGCTCTCTCAACTTCAGGTCCGACCACCGCTTCCTGAGCTGATCTTTAGATCTTCGTACCCCGAAATTCCTCTCCAGACTCCGGACCACTTTACCAATGATTTTGGCCTTTCGGATGTTGGGGTGGGGGTAAGGCCCATATTTTCCGTCATAGTCGGACTTCCTCATGATGTCTACCATCTCCAACATCTCCCCAAACGACATATTTGTGGCCTTAAAACGTCTCCTTCTGGATTGGGACGTGCCTGGATCCGGCCTTTCCTCCTCCTCCTCCTCGTTGCTAGAATTAGCATGCACCTGCTGTAACTCTGCCATCATGCTCTTCACCCACTGCGCCGAACGAAAAGGGGCGGGGAATACACTAGAAAGAACGTCAGGGGCGGGCGGAGTTACACGCATGCGCAGTGTGTATAAAGCGTAACACGCGTGCGTATTACGTACGATCTGTGAGCGGAGGAAGGTGCATTGAACGCGCCGATCGTAAGAACGAAGGTAAGAGACAAACTTGTGCCTATACTGCTTCTAGATTGAGGCCTATATTGTAACAAGATTAGGAGAGTTTTGTCTGACATTAAGCTTTGTCTTGTGTTGTGTCTTGCAGTGAACATGGATATCTTAATGAGAGATACTGACTTCATGTCACTATTCATTGATATGCTAAGGGAGCTGCCCTGTCTGTGGGAGATTACCCACCCCCATTTCAAGAACCAAGCAAAGAGGAAGGCAGCACTGGAGCAATTGTGTGAAATTGTGAAGCAGGTGATCCCCACGGCAGACATCACTTATTTAAAGATATTAATTGGTTGCCTGAGGAGTACATATCTGAGGGAGCGCAAGAAAGTCCTGGATTCACAGAGATCCGGAGCAGCAGATGACATCTATGTCCCCAGGATGTTGTACTACGACAGGCTGCACTTTCTGGCAGGCCAGACTGAACCCAGGTCATCCCTCTCCAGTCTTCCTTCCACGCTTCCTTCCCCCCCGGCTGAGGCTTCTGACGCCCAACCTGGGCCTTCCAGGCCACATGTGGAGGAGCCCAGATTGAGCCAGGTATAGCATTCCTCTAAATATTTCTGCTTGTCCAATCAATGATGTTAACTAGATGTTAGTTGGGAGTACTAATTTAGGATTGTGATTGATGATGCAAAACATTACAACTATGTCCCTTTTTCATACACAGGGAAGTCTCAGCCAGGAGGTGGCCGGGCCGAGCCGGCTGGCTGATCTGCAGGTCCCTCCACCCCCCCTGAAAAGAGAAAGTGGCAGTAGGAAGAGTGCCCTAGAGGAGGCGGCTATCAGATTCTTTTGGAGGGCTACAGAGGTCCTGGGAGCACCACACACCATGCAGGAGAACGTTGCTGCATTCATAGCATATAAAATGCAGAGGATGCAGGAGGGCCAAAAAGCCATGTGTCAGGCCTTCATATCAGAGGCTCTGGAGAAAGGTATGAGGGGCCAAATTACACCTCACACACAGCTTTGGGATGGTCCTCCTCCTCCTCCTCCCTCTCCTCCAGGTCCTCCCAGTCCTCCTCCAGTTCCTCCCAGTCCTCCTCCAGGTCCCCCCAGTCCTCCTCCTCCTCCTCCCTCTCCTCCAGGTCCTCCCAGTCCTCCTCCAGGTCCTCCCAGTCCTCCTCCAGGTCCCCCCAGTCCTCCTCCTCCTCCTCCCTCTCCTCCAGGTCCTCCCAGTCCTCCTCCAGGTCCTCCCAGTCCTCCTCCAGGTCCCCCCAGTCCTCCTCCTCCTCCTGCCTCTCCTCCAGGTCCCCACAGTCCTCCTCCAGGTCCTCCCAGTCCTCCTCCAGGTCCCCCCAGTCCTCCTCCTCCTCCTCCCTCTCCTCCAGGTCCTCCCAGTCCTCCTCCAGGTCCCCCCAGTCCTCCTCCAGGTCCCCCCAGTCCTCCTCCTCCTCCAGGTCCTACTCCTCCTCCTGCCACATCTCCAACTGCACAGCCACAGCCCGGAAGGAAGCGTGGAAGGAAGACTAGACAGTGATTGCCCTGGGTCCAGTCTGGTCGGCCAAAAAATGCAGCCTCTTGTGGTACCACAGCCTGGGGACACAGATGCCATCTGCTGCTATCCGAGTCTCTGTGAATCCCGGACCAGACTGCCCTCCCTTAGATATGGACTCCTCAGGCCACCAATTTTGATGTTGAAGAATTGATGTCTGCCGTGGGGGTCCCAGGCTTCACTAATTTCTGCTGTTGATCCAGTGTTGCCTTCCTCTTTGTTTGGTTCTGATCCCTTAATAAAGGATTTTTGTTTTGAATTATACTCTCCTATGTGTTTTCCTTCAAAAATGACAGTTTGTTTGTGAGGATTCAGGTACATTTCAAATATACAATGTGAAATGAACAAGGGACACCAACAACAAAAAATCTCCTGGAGATTAAATAATAAAAGATAATAATGGTGTTGGGGTAACTTGACACACAAAACACACACAAAAATATTCTGGAGTAAAAATAAAAATAACATTGAACAAAGATCAGCCTTGGAAAAAATCCAATCATTAAAGAAAAAAAAAGGCTTAAAATCCAAAAAAAAAAACCATAAAAAATATAAAACTGTCAGATGTGACAACTAATAACAATATATTGAGGGAATCCCACTAAAAAAACACAAAGAAAAGTTTGTGAGAAGTGTGTGTGAATATGAGCATCAAAACTACTTAATTCTTGTCACATTATAAAGAAGAAGAGAGTGCGCTGTATTAAACCATTTTGAACATTGCAGCGTGACGAAAGTGCTGTATCCATTGAGAACGCTAAGTTTACCAGAACGAGCTGTCCCGTGTCGGAATTTCTTCTGAGCATGCGTGGCACTTTGTGCGTCGGAACAGGCCACACACGGTTGGAATTGACGCGATCGGATTTTGTTGTCGGAAAATTTTATCTCCTGCTGTCCAACTTTGTGTGTCGGAAAATCCGATGGAAAATGTCCGATGGCGCCCACACACGGTCGGAATTTCCGTCAACACGCTCCGATCGGACATTGTCCATCGGAAAATCCGACCGTGTGTACGGGGCATAAGTCTCTCAAAGACTTCAACCAATACAAATCTGCCCCCCAAATATACTATTCTTTCCTCCACACTGCCAAGCAAACCTATTTTACAACTCTTATTAACACTTTCTCATCCAATCCCCGTAAACTCTTCTCTACCTTCAACTCTCTACTTTGTCCTCCACCGCCTCCACCCACTGACTTACTCACTGCCCAGGAAATCGCTAATCACTTCAAAAACAAGATTGATACAATCCGTGATGAAATCTCTATTCTACAGGTATCTCCCCCAGCTAAGACCCCATGTCAACAGGTACAACTGACACTCCCCCTATTCAAATCTACTACTACAGATGAAGTTGCTAAACTCCTTTCTATCGCCCACCTAACCACCTGTCCCCTGGACCCTATTCCCTCTCAAATGCTACGGTCACCCTCTGACCCCATCCTACACTCTCTAAGCCACATCTTCAATCTCTCCCTCACCTCTGGCATCTTCCCCGATGCTCTAAAACATGCACTGGTCACCCCCATACTCAAAAAGCCGTCCTTGGACCCTACCAATCTTAACAACCTACGCCCAATCTCCTTGCTCCCCTTTTCCTCTAAACTCCTTGAACGCCTGGTTTACAACCAACTGAGTGACCACCTCATTAAAAACAACCTTCTTGATCCCCTTCAATCTGGATTTCGCCCTCAACACTACACAGAAACTGCTCTTTTAAAACTCACAAATGACCTACTAACTGCAAAAACCAACGGACACTATTCTGTACTCCTACTTCTGGATCTTTCAGCTGCCTTTGACACGGTTGACCACCCCCTCCTCCTTACTCCCTCGGTCTCCGTGACTGTGCTCTTCAGTGGCTCTCATCCTACCTATCCCAACGCACCTTCAGTGTCACTTACAATTCTACTTCCTCCACTCCTCTTCCCTTCTCTGTCGGGGTCCCCCAAGGTTCTGTTCTTGGACCTCTTTTATTTTCAATCTACACCTCTTCCCTGGGTCAGCTGATAGCCTCTCACGGCTTCCAATATCATTTCTATGCTGATGACACACAAATCTATCTCTCCACCCCTCAACTCACTCCATCAGTCTCCTCACGCATCACTAACTTACTAACCGACATATCTGTATGGATGTCACACCACTTCCTCAAACTCAACTTGTCCAAAACCGAGCTTATAATATTTCTTCCCCCACGTTCCTCTTCCCCCGACTTCTCTGTCAAGAGCAATGGCAAAACCATCCACCCGTCCCCACATGTCAGGGTACTAGGTGTTATCCTGGATTCTGAACTCTCCTTTCAGCCCCACATCCAATCACTTTCCAAAGCTTGCCGCCTCAACCTCCGCAACATCTCTAAACTACGTCCCTTTTTAACCAATGAAACCACAAAGCTCCTGATTCACTCCCTGGTTATCTCTCGCCTTGACTACTGCAACTCACTCCTCATTGGCTTACCTTTAAACAGACTATCCCCCCTTCAGTCCATCATGAATGCTGCTGCCAGACTCATCCACCTTACAAACCGCTCAGTGTCTGCTACCCCTCTCTGCCAATCCCTCCATTGGCTACCACTCGCCCAACGAATTAATTTCAAAATACTAACAATAAGTTACAAAGCCATCCACAACTCTGCCCCCAGCTACATCACTAACCTAGTCTCAAAATACCAACCTAATCGCCATCTCCGTTCCTCCCAAGACCTCCTGCTCTCTAGCTCCCTCATCACCTCCTCCCATATCCGCCTCCAGGACTTCTCCCGAGCCTCGCCCATCCTCTGGAATTCCCTACCCCAATCTGTCAGACTGTCTCCAACTTTATCCACTTTTAGGCGATCCCTGAAAACTTTCCTCTTCAGAGAATCCTATCCTGCCTCCATCTAACAACTGCACTATTTTCTCCATTAGCTCATCCCCCACAGCTATTACCCTTTTGTATCACTTGACCCTCCCTCCTAGATTGTAAGCTCTAACGAGCAGGGCCCTCTGATTCCTCCTGTATTGAATTGTATTGTACTTGTACTGTCTGCCCTAATGTTGTAAAGCGCTGCGTAAACTGTCGGCGCTATATAAATCCTGTATAATAATAATAATAATTGTTCTGTGGTGTATATATTGGAGCATTTCCTAAAACACCAAGCAAGAGGCTCCTCCTGTGGGATGTCAATGAAAGCTACTTTATTTGTATTTTCAGCTCAGTAGAACTTGATTTGGAATAGATAGCCAGACTTTAAAAGGTGCCACACAGAAATACATATGTAAAAAAAAAAAAAAGAAAAAAAAGGAAACGTTATTGTTACGAACATACAGTATCTAGAAGGAACATTGTTAAAAGGAATGCATGATTGCATTGCAATTGCAAGCATGCATGTTCTCATAGAATAGTGAGTACAAACCTGGAAGTTTGGCTGGGGGGGCCCTCTCAGGGCTCAGGCACTCAGTCGGGTGGCTCGGGTCGCAACCCTCGTGGGCGGGAGGAGGCTCAGGAGGAGAGAAGTCGGGCTGCTGGCAGTGGCAATGCGCTGCAGGCAGTGAGATTAGTTGGCCCCGGGACTGGCACTGGACACAGGCTGCTGTGGATCCTGGCTTACCAGTAGTGCCACTACCAGCACTGCAGAATAGACTGGAGTCAGGACTCAGGAGGAGGAGATAACAGAAGACGCTCTCTCTCTCTATCTCTGCTACTGTGGCCGGAGGTGGAGAAGGAGAGGAGGTGGGTGGACTCGGAGCGCTGCTCAGCGCAGGGCAGCTCTGGGTAAGCCTCGCTCAGCCGACGTCACTGTTTGCTAGACGAGAGGCGGGGCGGCCCTAGCAACCAGTTCGGCAATATTTATCAGGGTGGCGGTCTGGTTTTTTTTCATTCCAGGACACTGTATTGTCCCGGAATGAAGGTGCCCGGGACACAAATATGAATTAAGGGATAATCCCGGGCAATCCTGGACATGTGGGCACCCTAGCTCTGACCAATCCCTACTTGGTTTTGGCAGGGGGCAGGCCTCCCATATAAGCTGAGATAACAGCTCACTGGGGAGGAGTTGTTGGCCGGGTGACAGAGAGAATGGAGTGCTAATAGCAGCAGGGGCCCATCCCCATCTGGAGGGGGGTTCGAGGCCCAGTGGAGGAGCCCGGGAGAGCAGGGAGGGAGCCTCAACCTTACACGGTCATGGAAGAGGTCTCCTAGAACTGAAGGGCTGGAGAAGCTATTGAAAGGCATGTAAAGTTCTCCACCATGAACTCGGGGCAGGTGAAGGTCGGTGAGTGTGGAACAGTGGATGTTCTGGAAGAGGCATGCCAGGGGAGCTGGGTGCGAGGCCAGAGGAGAGACTGTGGGATTCGTGTCAAATCACTGTGGCCTGTGGGCGCAGGATTTGCAGGCCGGACTAGCTGGGATCAGTAGTCCTCCAAAGCTGCTAAATTGCTAGGCCTCCGGGGAGAGCTACTGCAGGCCTCTGGCCTAGTAACTATGCAGCCAACTATCACCAAGTTCAACTAATTACAGCCAGCAAGTTGGGGTTATTCAGAGTGATCCCTTTTTGTCAGTATGAAGATGATGGAACAGAGAGACTAACAGGTCATAGTGGAAGTATGTGCAGGAGGGAGAGAAAGATCCTGGGAGCAACAGTCTGTAGGAGCTGTGCAGAGGAGGAGCAATAGTCTGCGTGGTTGATGCAGAAAAAGAGACTGTTAGGGTTCATCAAATCTTCATTGCTCAACCCTTTTGTTCTAATTCTTTAATATGACGGCAAAAGCATCTTGATTCACGCTAGTCCTGCTGAATAATCATGCATCTTTCAGTGTGGTTTTCTTAGTGCTTTTTTGTGCATTGTATGTGTATTTCTGATGTCTTCATGATTCATGTCTTTTTTTGTAGGCGGTGGAGACTGGTTGTTAAGCATAAAACCCTGGCAAAAACAAACTAAGGCTTTTTTCAGGCATTTTTCATATGCTCCCTTTGAAGTCTATGTGTCCGAAATAATGCACTATGCTGTACCAAGAGAAGCATCTGCACCAGTAGTGGCCTGTATATACAGGGCCCAGGGGCGTCGCCCCCCTAATTCATGCTCCTGGCTCCTAATGTACATGCAGGGTGCCAGACACATGGATTTCAATGTTTTTTTTTTTTGAAGTACATGATTCCTATGGAATGCCTTACCCCAATCTGTCCGCTTATCTCCTACTCTATTAGCTTTAAGATGATCCCTGAAAACCCTTCTCTTTAGAGAAGCCTATCCTACCCACACCTAACAACTGTTTTTTAATTTTCTCCATCAGCTCATCCCCCACAGTTATTACCTTTTGTTTCCATTTGACCCTCTCCTCTAGATTGTAAGCTCTAACGAGCAGGGCCCTCTGATTCCTCCTGTATTGATTTGTATCGTAAGTGTACTGTCTGCCCTCATGTTATAAAGCGCTGTGCAAACTGTTTATAAATCCTGTTTATTAATAATAATAATAATAATAATAATAATAATAATGATTAGAGCCAGAGGCTCTAATTGGCTTAAAAAAAGGGTGGGTTTGGAGCACAGAGCACTGTGCCCCAAACCCACCCAGTTGTGTGACAGTAGCGAATTAATGTTCGCTGTTGTCTTCCTGCTTCTCCTTCCAACCAATCAGGAAGCGGGTTGTAAGACTTGATTCGCCGAGTGGAGAAGCGACCGCATTGGCCGCCGAGGAGGAGACGCAGGGGGAAGCAGGTGGAGCCTGGCAGCCTTATTTCCTATTTCCTTATTTCATATCCCGGAGCCATACTTTCCCTGAGCCTCAGGTCTGCCAGGAGGGATCTCCATGTGCAGACCAGGCAGGCAACCCCCCCAGAGTGAGCAGAGGTGGACATCCAGAGGCCTTCAGCTTGCAGTGCCATGGGGGGTGAGAGGCTTCGGTGCTAGTCTTATGATGGAGCCCATAGCCAGCCCAGGGCCAGGACAGGATGCCTGGAGAATGAAGTAACCGCGATGGAGCTGGTATCGCAGAGGCGGCTCTAGGCTTTGTGAGGCCTTAGGCAAAACCTAGACATGAGGCCCCTCTCATGCCCATAATAGGAAAAATAATTCAAGCAATAAAAAAATGAACTGTATAAATTGCATATATTAAGAGCTTTAAAGTGCTGGTGTCAGTGTTCTCTATCTCGGTGCTGGTGTCAGTGTTCTCTATCTCGGTGCTGGTGTCAGTGTTCTCTATCTTGGTGCTGGTGTCAGTGCTCTCTATCTCTGTGCTGGTGTCAGTGTTCTATCTCAGTACTGGTCTCAGTTCCCTCTATCTCAGTACTGTTTTCAGTTCTCACTATCTCAGTGCTGGTGTCGGTGTTCTCTATCTCGGTGCTGGTGTCAGCTCTCTCTATCTAGGTACTGGTGTCAGTGCTCTCTATCTTGGTGCTGGTGTCAGTGCTCTCTATCTCTGTGCTGGTGTCAGTGCTCTCTATCTCGGTGCTGGTGTCAGTGTTCTCTGTCTCGGTGCTGGTGTCAGTGTTCTCTATCTCAGTGGTGGTGTCAGTGTTCTCTATCTCTGTGCTGGTGTCAGTGCTCTCTATCTCTGTGCTGGTGTCAGTGTTCTATCTCAGTACTGGTCTCAGTTCCCTCTATCTCAGTACTGTTTTCAGTTCTCACTATCTCAGTGCTGGTGTCAGTGTTCTTTATCTCGGTGCTGGTGTCAGCTCTCTCTATCTAGGTACTGGTGTCAGTGCTCTCTATCTTGCTGCTGGTGTCAGTGCTCTCTATCTCGGTGCTGGTGTAAGTGAGGGAGATAGTAGCAGAGAAGCCAATCAGTAGGCAGTGCCAGCCATGTGGGAGAAACAACCCGAAAGAATGAAGCTTACAGGTGGAGCGGCGTGTACCGGGCTGGAGGAGGGGGAGCACCGGGCAGGTGTATGAGCACAGAGCCCGGCCCTGCGTTGTGTAATTTTACATGCAAAGGAATCTTAACGTAAGGTGATCTGACTGCTGTAAATGTTGAATCCAAGCATTGAAGAAATGTATTAGGCAAAGAGAGAACTAGATATTATTGCTTCTATTCCATGTATCGATTTCGGAGTTGAGGAGTTGAGGAATCCATGTCTAGCTACCTACACCGGCATTGCACTTCACATGCTGTGAAAGTTTGCGGACCCAATTACCCATAATTGCTGTTTTGAGCTGACTGATTAACTCATTAAAGGTGTCCACCACATAAGGTGAGGGGCCATTTCGCTTGTTGGTGGAGGGTGTCACATAAGTCACCGTACATGTTTTACTCATCACTCATTTCACTGGATACCTGCTAGCGCTCTTGCAATCAACTTGCTTTATGAAGAACTTTTAAGGACTGTTTTTATTTGCATTTTATTCATTTTTGGTGCTAATTTTATTGCTGTTTGTTAGTTCTGTATAATTAGTTTGCGCTGTACTGCCTTTCTCTATTGTCTATTTTGGGATTTGATATTTTGACCCTCAGTATTTTAGCTGCTATTATTAGGTATTTTTGTTGCACTGGTTGATTTTCTTTTATAGTAGTAAAAGCTCAGCAGGGGTTCTAATCCTTCACCGCTCTTAAACGAGAAGAAACGTTTTTGGCTTGAAATTATATCACACATCACAACAATATTAAACTTACATTTTTGGTGGCATAGTTCTTAATGTCCGTTCCCCCACCTTGCACCAAACAGACAGACCATCTTCATTTATGTTGTGGCTGTGCATCACCGATTCAGGTTTGTGTGTGTGTGTGTGTGTGTGTGGTGTGTAAAAGCCACAGTAGCACCAGCTGTGTGTTGGCCCCTTTTCTGAGTAATAAATACCAACCTTATGATCCCTGTCTTTTTAATAATATCGGTAGTTACTAGGGTTGCCATAGGCCAAGTGTCATCCTAGTATAAATTCAGGCTTGAAAAGTTGAAAATATTGCATACTTAAAACTGTTGACAGGTATGAAGTGCAAACACCCACAGGTACATACCTGCTGCAGTTATGAGTACTTTGTGCTTCGCCCCCAAATGCTGGGCTGTTTTGACAGGCAACACTTTAATATTACCACATACTGGTAAAAGGAATCATTAGAGTTCTGATAATTTTATGGAATATAACCAAATCTGGAGGTCTATAAATACTGCTACTATATTTAATTGAAATTTAAAATTGTGTATCTATGCTCACCATCTATGTGTGTTTTTTTTTTTAGGGTGCATCTTTAACAAGTGTATTGGAGGAAAAAATTCTACCTATAGTAGGTAAATATATTCCTTATATATCATTTATAGCAAATAGCCTGACAGTGGCCTTTACTTATTAAGGGTGATGGCAGACGGACAAATCACCCAGGCCCTAGAATGCAGCAAAAAATTTACTTGCTAGCAATGGAGTGATCTTGCTTGTCTGGCTAGTAATAGAGAAAATCCATAGGAAAAGATAAGTAGGCCATTTGTGATCTTTCCATTGACAAATTGGTACCAGCGATAGAATTATTCGGCTGACATAGCCTTAGTCACATAGTTACTATATGAAAGTGTGACATCTATTGTCATTTATAATTTTCCAGAAGTTGGGATTTGGCACTGATATTGTGCTGCAGATTAGTAGGCATCAGATGCTTTAGCACAAAATTCCCTTGTGATAATACACTTCGTTGCTTTAAATTTAGGAGGAAAGATTACTAAAGGGTTACATTTAGGTTTAGATGAGGTTAAGTGTTAAGTTTAGGTTCAGGTTAACTTTTAAGGCTGTGTTTTAAAGGTTAGGTTTGTGGTTTCTGTTCAGGTTAACTATTATGTTGTCATGCTGTCACAGAAGGGAGTCTGTCCCTACTAGGCTAAATCTCTGACCCACTCTGTTGTGTGTATATTCTGAGCTTCAGATACAGAGCTCAGTAAACAACAGACTTTTTTTTTTTTTTTCCACAAAAAAATTTTTATTAAGAGTTTTTCATAGACAATACAAATAGTACCATAGAACACATGACCAGGTTACAAGTAGATATTCCAGCTCAGAGGAGTTCAAAATTCGAGAGAGTAGGAGTCAGCAGGTGCTGCCTCTAAGTTAATTATTAAGACGGCCACATAAAGAAACCTACAGTAGTGAAGAGTGCATTTCAGGCCTGCTTGGTTTACGTTGGAATGAGAGACTTCTTAGAAAAGTAATCAATGTTGCTTCTGAAAATACTATAAGATAGGCAGGGATTAGGATATGCGTCCGACTGCTATGTCGGCATTCGACTCTTAAACCTTTTAGTGAAGCAAGATAAAAAATAAAAAGAAAGAAGAGGGAGAAGAGAGGAGAAGAGAGAGGAAAAGAACAAAAAACAGAGAGATAAGAAAGTGGAGGGGGAAGGGAAGGGGGGGAGGGAATGAGGGGGCACTGCAAGGGGAGTATGTGAGGAGGGGGAGGGATTACCGCCAGCTACCCTCTCCAGTGTACCCTAGGCATTATGGTAATTACTGTGCCTTTTAAGGGTTATCCCGACGTAAGTCCTGACATCGCTGTGAGTTTCGGTATTCGAGCCATGGTGCCCATACTGCCGAAAAGTGTGCTATTCTGTCCTGTGCGGTGCAAATCAACTCCTCCATCGCTGCTATCCGATTAATCCGTGCCACCCATTCCTTTATGGAGGGGGATGACTTGGATCTCCAGTGTACTGGAAGACACAGCCTAGCGGCATTAATCATGTGCATAGCTATTGACCTATAGTATTTTTTACGGAAGATTTTGGAGATGATGATGGTGAGAATTCCAACGAGAGCGAGGATATCTCCGTTGCCACTTTGTGTACTTTACGCCAATACGGCTGAATCAATGGGCATGTCCACCAAATATGGAGGAATGTACCTAGACCCTGTTCACACCTCCAGCACTGGTCTGATACTGTCATGGTGAATTTATGTAGCATTTCCGGTGTTCTATACCACCTTGTTTTAACTTTGTAACCGTTCTCCTGAGTATGAACGTTCAGAGAGCCCTTGTGGATGTATAAATGTACTCGATCCCAGGTGGTATCATCAATCACCATGCACAGCTCGGTCTCCCAGTAGGCATGTTCCGATTTCAGGGAGGCATAAGGTTCCCCGAACATTGTGGCATAAAGCCCCGAAATTAAATAACTCTGGGGAGAGGAGCTAGAGCACATTGATTCCAGGAAAGTAGGATTTTTTGCAAAGTTACATCTATTCGAGGGACTGTCCCAGAAATGTTTTAATTGGATATAGGCCCAAAAGGGGAAAGACTTTGTGTTTGACAATGATGCCAGTTCCCCTTGTCGGAGGAACCTTCCTCTGCAAAAGAAGTGCTTAGCCTGCATTTCTGCATATGGCCATTCTGCTGCTAGGAAGGCCCCCTCAATGCCCGGGGGGAAGTCTGGGTTACCTCTGATCGGTGTGATCGCACGAATGTGCGAATTTGAAAGCGAGTGTACTTTGCATGCCCTATCAAAAAGCATGTAAGGTTGCTCCTATAAGAGGATGAGAGTGTATATTAGTCGGTATGTGTGTCTTTGAGAACCAGGAAATGTATTGGAGTACGGTACGGAAAAACAGTTTTTCCAGTAAAACCCAACACTTATAGTTAGCATGGAGCCGCCAATCCACCACTCGGGTTAGATGAACTGCCCAGTAGTATATCTGGAGGTCTGGGAGTCCAATTCCACACCTCGACTTTGGTAAAACTAGCTTAGCCCACCCCACTCGCGCTACGTTAGTTCCCCATAGAAAGGCTCTGTACATGCACTTTTAAGCTGTGAAGAAGGAGGGCAGTAAATGAATTGGGATAGTCTGTAGTTTGTACAGTAAGTGCGGGAGCACCGTCATCTTTAAAATTGAGGCCCGACCGAACCATGAGATGGTGGGGGCCTCCCACCTAAGTAGATCCTGCTGTATAAGCCTCAATTCCGCCAAGAAGTTCTTTTCATATAGATCTTTAAGTCTACTAGGGAATTGGATGCCTAAGTACGTAATAGCATCTGCTTTCCAACAGAATGGGAAGTTCGCCTGACAGAGCTGTACTATCTTAGGGGGCAAAGAAACATTTAGCGCATAAGACTTTGAAAGGTTAATTTTTAGATTCGAGATGATCTTGAACTGTTCTAACACTGGCATTAGATTGGGTAGAGACATCAGCGGGGATGAAAGAAAGAGCAAAATATCATCCGCGAAAGTGGCAATCTTATATTCCCGCTGATGCACCTCTATCCCTTTTATGTCCGGATTCGCACGGATGCACCGGAGGAGGGGTTCCAAGGTGAGGATGTATAATAAAGGAGAGAGGGGACATCCCTGCCTGGTCCCTTTATGGATGGGGAAGGCGTCCGACAGGTGGCCGTTGACTCGGACTCTAGCCCTGGGCCTGGTGTAGAGCGCTCTAATAAAAGTCTGCATAACGCTTCCCAGGCCCAGGGCTTCCAGGACCACATCCATGTAATCCCAGGCCACCCTGTTGAACGCCTTCTCTGCATCCATGGCCAGAAAGCAACCCTCTCTATTGGTTGATGTAAGCCAATGATGTAAATTGAGCGCCTTAATGGTGTTGTCCCTGGCTTCTCTTCCAGGGACAAATCCAACCTGGTCCAGTCCTACCCAGGCGGGAATATGATAGGACAAACGAGTAGCCAGGATCTTGGCGAACAATTTAACATTGACATTCAGGAGGGATATGGGTCGATAATTGGCTACATCGGTGGGATCTTTGTTTTCCTTAGGGATTACCGAAATATAAGCCTCTAGTAAGCTACCTGAAGCACATGGTGAATGGGAGAGGGGGCGTTGAAGGCTTTAAGAAATTTCGGTGCCAAGAGGTCAGCAAAGCTTTTATAATATTGTGCTGAGAAGCCATCTGGCCCCGGGCTTTTGCCAGGTTTTGTAGCCTTCAAGGCCTCCCCCCACTCCTCCAATGACAGTGGCACCTCCATGGCTTGCCAGTCACTAGCAGATAGCGGCCGGGGGCTGTATTTGGCCAGAAATTCCTTTATGAGCTCCAAGCACGCATATGCCGATATGGGTCTCTGTTCGTGTAATTCAAGATTATATAATTTGCTATAAAAAGAGTGAAATTGGCTAGCAATGTCCTCATTTCTGGAGTGGGTTACTCCTCCTGTGTCCACTACGTGGTGGACAGTGGATGCAAGTGTACGTCTCTGTGTGAACCTCGCCAGTAGGGATGAGCTTCGTGTTCAAGTCGAACCCATGTTCGACTCGAACATCGGCTGTTCGATCGTTCGCCGAATTGCGAACGATATGGGCCGTTCGCGCCAAATTCGTGTGGCGCGTCACGGCCCATAATTCACTGCGGCATTGCAGTGCATTGCTTGCTGATGATTGGCCAAGCATGCACTATGACCCGCATGCTTGGCCAATCACAGCGCCGCCTTAACAGAGAGCCATAATTGGCCAAAGCCAAGGAGGCTTTGGCCAATTATGGCTCAGGGGATTTAGTACACGCCCCACACTATATAAGGCCGCCTGCACGGCGGCCCTGTGCAGTGTGTTCCAGTGTGCTTAGAGAGAGAGAGAGACAGTGTCATTTCATTTGAGTTAGCTAGATTAGGCAGGACAGTCAGTCAGTTAGCTGCACTTAAAGTGTATTGTGTATATATATGCATCCCAGGTGTTGCATATATATATATATATATATATATATATATATATATACACTGTATTCAGTTTAGCTAGATCCGTTCCTGTTATCTTCTAGACTATTTACATTTAGTGCAGTGCGTCCTGCTCACAGTGTTCAGCTAGATCCGTTCCTGTTATATTCCTACTGACAGGCAGGCTTGTCTTGTTACAGTATTTTGAAGAAAATTACTGGTGTTCTTTTGATCCTATTAGTACCACAGTCAGGCAGCTAGACTATTTACATTTAGTGCAGTGCGTCCTGCTCACAGTGTTCAGCTAGATCCGTTCCTGTTATCTTCTTACTGACAGGCAGGCTTGTCTTGTTACAGTATTTTAAAGAAAATTACTGGTGTTCTTTTGATCCTATTAGTACCACAGTCAGGCAGCTAGACTATTTACAGTTAGTGCAGTGCGTCCTGCCCACAGTGTTCTGCTAAACCTACAAGTAAGTGGGGTGCGTCCTGCTCACAGTGTTCAGCTAGATCCGTTTCTGTTATCTTCTTACTAACAGGCAGGCTTGTCTTGTTACAGTAAATACAGCTACCTGAAGAAAATTGCTGGTGTTCTTTTGATCCTATTAGTACCACAGTCAGGCAGCTAGACTATTTACAGTTAGTGCAGTGCGTCCTGCTCACAGTGTTCTGCTAAACCTACAAGTTAGTGGGGTGCGTCCTGCTCACAGTGTTCAGCTAAACCTACAAGTTAGTGGGGTGCGTCCACCTCACAGTGTTCAGCTAAACCTACAAGCTAGTGGGGTGCGTCCTGCTCACAGTGTTCAGCTAGATCCGTTCCTGTTATCTTCTTACTGACAGGCAGGCTTGTCTTGTTACAGTAAATACAGCTACCTGAAGAAAATTGCTGGTGTTCTTTTGATCCTATTAGTACCACAGTCAGGCAGCTAGACTATTTACAGTTAGTGCAGTGCGTCCTGCTCACAGTGTTCAGCTAAACCTACAAGTTAGTGGGGTGCGTCCACCTCACAGTGTTCAGCTAAACCTACAAGCTAGTGGGGTGCGTCCTGCTCACAGTGTTCAGCTAGATCCGTTCCTGTTATCTTCTTACTGACAGGCAGGCTTGTCTTGTTACAGTAAATACAGCTACCTGAAGAAAATTGCTGGTGTTCTTTTGATCCTATTAGTACCACAGTCAGGCAGCTAGACTATTTACAGTTAGTGCAGTGCGTCCTGCTCACAGTGTTCTGCTAAACCTACAAGTTAGTGGGGTGCGTCCACCTCACAGTGTTCAGCTAAAGCTACCTGTAGAAGGTTGGTGGTGTTCTCATACTACAGGCAGGCAGTTGATTTTGCTAGCTGCAGTATCAGTACATATATATATATATATATATATATATATATATATATATATATATATCCCAGCTTAGTGCAGCTACAGGCCATTAGTATGTCTGGAAGGCCAAGAAGGAGAGGCAGACAGTCACAAGCCAATAAGAGAGGGCAAGCAGGCTCTGTGTCTAGTGCTGGTCGTGGAGACGGTGCATCCTCATCAGCACGTGGCCATGGGACACGCTTGGCCTTTTTTTTGGCAGCTGGCCATGTTGAGCCGCAACATGCGGAAGACTTGGTCGAGTGGATGACCAAGCCGTCCTCATCCTCCTCATCCTCTCTCACTCATGCCCAGGGTACTTTGTCTGGCAAAGCAGCGGCCTCTTCCCTTGGCTCAATGTCATCAGTGACTCCTTCCCTAGCCCCACCATGTCCTCCTGAGGAGTCCCTCGAACTGTTTGACCACAGTGTTGGGTACATGCTCCAGGAGGATGCCCAGCGTTTGGAAGGCTCTGATGATGATACTGAGCTCGATGAAGGCAGTAACACGAGCACGAACAGAGGGGGTGCCCAAGAAGGACAGCAATCTGGCAGTCATGCTCCCCCTGCTGCAGCATACTGCCAGGTTTGCTCCAGTGATGAGGAGGGAGGGGATGATGAGGTCACTGACTCAACGTGGGTGCCTGATAGGAGAGAGGAGGAGGAGGAGGAGGAGGCGGCACATCACCAACGAGGCAGGATGCCCTCCAGGGGCCAGCCTAAGGGCAGCACATTGACTGCATCACACCCCAAAGCTCCACATGTGCAGGGCGCTGCAGTCTCTGCGCGTTATTCAAAAAGTTCTTTGATGTGGGCCTTTTTTGAGACGAGTGCATCAGATCGCACCGCTGCTATTTGCAACATATGTCTCAAGCGTATCTCGCGTGGCCAAAACATCTCCCGCTTGGGTACCACATGCTTGACCAGACATATGTTGACCTGCCATGCAGTTCGTTGGCAAGCGTATCTAAAAGACCTACACCAAAGAACAAAGAGGACCTCTGCTTGCTCCTCATCAGCTGAGATTTCCAACCCCACTAGACCTTCAGTCCTCTCTGAGACCTGCACTGAGAGGAATGAAGGTGTAGAATTAGGTGTGTCACAGCCACGTACTTGTGGGCAATCTGATTTTGGTACACCGACGTCAGATTGTACCAGGCAAATTTCCCTGTCCCAGCTGCTGCACCGCCGAAAGAAGTTTGCTCCCAGCCATCCACATGCCCAACGGTTGAATGCTAGCTTGGCAAAATTGCTAGCACTTCAACTGCTGCCTTTTCAGTTGGTAGACTCTGCCCCCTTCCGTGAGTTTGTGGAATGTGCGGTTCCTCAGTGGCAGGTACCCAAACGCCACTTTTTCTCACGGAAGGCAATTCCGGCTCTCTACCAGCATGTGGAAGGCAATGTCCATGCCTCGCTGGACAGGGCGGTCAGCGGTAAGGTGCATATTACCGCTGACTCATGGTCCAGCAGGCATGGACAGGGACGTTACCTAAGTTTCACGGCGCATTGGGTGACTCTGCTGGCAGCTGGGAAGGATGCAGGACAAGGTGCAGTAGTGTTGGAGGTTGTTCCGCCACCACGCCTCCAAAATGCTAATGATTGTGACACACCTCTCTCCTCCACCCCCTCCTCTTCTTCTTCCTCCATGGCCTCTTCCTCGGAACCAGCGGTGCTCCGTAGTCGTTCAAGGGGCTACGCAAGTACGCAGGCCAAAAGATGCCATGCGGTGCTTGAGCTGGTGTGCTTGGGGGACAGGAGCCACACTGGGGCAGAGGTTCTGTCAGCTCTGCAGGGGCAGGTTCAGAGGTGGTTGACGCCACACCAACTTAAGGCAGGAATGGTGGTTTGCGACAATGGCACCAACCTCCTCTCTGCCCTCCGACAGGGACAAATGACCCATGTGCCCTGTTTGGCTCACGTCCTTAACTTGGTGGTGCAGCGGTTCTTGGGCAGGTACCCGGGCTTACAGGATGTCCTGAGGCAGGCCAGGAAAGTCTGTGTGCATTTCCGCCGGTCATATAATGCCAGTGCTCGGCTGACGGACCTCCAAAAGGAGTTTAACATGCCCAAGAACCGCCTAATCTGTGACATGCCCACCAGGTGGAAGTCAACGTTGGCCATGCTGCAGCGGCTGCACACGCAGCAGAGGGCCATCAATGAGTACCTGTGCGACTATGGCACCAGGACAGGGTCAGGGGAGCTTGGTTTTTTTTCCCCACGCCAGTGGGCCATGATCAGGGATGCATGCACTGTCCTGTCACCATTTGAGGAGGCCACGAGGATGGTGAGCAGTGACAGTGCAGGCATCAGTGACACTGTCCCCCTTGTCCACCTGTTGGAGCACACGCTGCGTGGAATAATGGACAGGGCACTTGAGGCAGAACAGAGGCAGGAAGAGGAGGACTTCCTTAGCTCTCAAGGCCCCCTTTATCCAGACAGTGTTCCTGCGTGCCCGCCGATCACACAGGAAGAGGACGAGGAGGAAGAGGAGGAGGAGGAGGAAGATTGTGTCAGTATGGAGGTGGAGCCTGGCACTCAGCATCAGCAGCAGTCTTTAAGGGATCAGTCCCAAGAAACACATGGACTTGTACGTGGCTGGGAGGAGGTGGCTGCGGACCATGTCGTCCTTAGTGACCCAGAGGACTCCGGACCGAATGCCTCAGCAAACCTACGCTGCATGGCCTCCCTGATCCTGCAAAGCCTGCGTAAGGATCCTCGTATTCGTGGTATCAAGGAGAAGGACCAATACTGGCTGGCAACCCTCCTTGATCCACGTTACAAGGGTAAGGTTGCGGACCTTATCTTGCCATCGCAGAGGGAGCAGAGGATGAAACATCTTCGGGAGGCCTTGCAGAAAGGTCTGTGCAACGCGTTCCCAGAGACTGGGAGGTTACAAACTCCTGTTTCTGGACAACGTGTTGCTGAGGCTTCGGTCAGTCAAAGAAGGAGCGGTGGAGAAGGTGGCCGTCTGACCGATGCGTTCAGACAATTTTTTGGTCCGCAGCCCCAAGGTATGATGGGTTCCAGCAACCATCGCCAGCGTCTGTTTTACATGGTGCAGGAATACCTAGGGGCAAGATCAGACTTGGACACCTTTCCCACCGAAAATCCTCTGGGTTACTGGGTCTTGAGGATGGATCACTGGCCAGAGCTTGCACAGTATGCAATTGAGCTACTGGCCTGTCCTGCATCCAGCGTTCTTTCGGAACGCACATTCAGTGCTGCTGGAGGCGTGGTAACCAATCAGAGGGTGCGTCTGTCCACTGACTCGGTCGATCGACTGACCTTCATAAAAATGAATGAGTCTTGGATCACCACCAGCTACCAAGCACCTGATGCTGATGTAACCGAATAATTTTTTTTGAAATCTCAGATCCCTTCAAAGACTGCCTATGCTGATGCTGAGTGACTATCCCTGAGTAATTATCCTCTTCCTCCTCAATCATCACGCTGATAGCTTGTAAGAACATTTTTGGTTCTGGGTGCCACCACCAGTGCCTAAGGCACAATTTTTCAGCCCCTGTTTAACAGGGGCGTGTAATTACGATTTTTGATGTAATACTTTGCAGCAGGGCTCGTTCCTGCATTCCAACTAGAGTGTCTGTGAGGGGTTGCAGTGTTGTGGTACCAGCACCAGTGCCTAAGGCCCAATTTTTCAGCCCTTGTTTAACAGGGGCGTGTAATTACAATTTTTGATGCAATACTTTGCAGCAGGGCTCGTTCCTGCATTCCAACTAGAGTGTCTGTGAGGGGTTGCAGTGTTGTGGCACCAGCACCAGTGCCTAAGGCCTAATTTTTCAGCTCCTGTTCAACAGGGGCATGTAATTACAATTCTTGATCTAATATTTCACAGCAGAGCCCTGTGAGGGCTTACAGTGTTGTGGCCACAGCAACACCTAAGGCCCAAATTTCTGCTGAGTATATAGGGCAGGACCCTACTTTCAAACAACTAACTTACAAACGACTCCTACTTGCAAACGGAAGGAGACAACAGGAAGTGAAATCTACCCCTAGGAAGGGAAATTCTCTCCTGTAAGAGTTAATATGGGAAAAACATTTCTCCTTTCCACTGATGCTTTCCAATCCATTGGGACAAAAAGTGAGGTGAAATCTTCTGAAGAGGAGGAAAGACAGCAAAACAAATGTCACAGGGGTGATAACCCTTCCCTATGTTTTCCAAAAAGCTTAAAAAAGATTTTTTGGCTGGAGCTAAACACGTTAAAAATGTACCCGTTCAAAATTACAAAGAGATTCTACTTAACAACAAACCTACAGCCTGTATACTGCTGTTCAGAGTATATAGGGCCTGGTGGCCCCACACCTTTCCTTATTTTAATTTGGGTGCGGGGTTCCCCTTAATATCCATACAAGACCCAAAGGGCCTGGTAATGGACTGGGGGGTACCCATGCCGTTTGTCTCACTGATTTTCATCCATATTGCCAGGACCCGACATTACATTAAACCCGCAAGCAGTTTTAAATGAGATTTTTTCCTTTAAAAATGACATTTGGTGCAGGGACTGTTCTAAACACGGGAAACACGCATCACTTTACAGGCATACTATAGACACCCCTCAGGTACAATATTTAAAGGAATATTTCACTTTTTTTTTTTTACTTTAAGCATCATTAAAATCACTGCTCCCGAAAAAACGGCCGTTTTTAAAAGTTTTTTTTGCATTGATACATGTCCCCTGGGGTAGGACCCGGGTCCCCAAACCCTTTTTAGGACAATACCATGCAAATTAGCCTTTAAAATGAGCACTTTTGATTTCGAACGTTCGAGTCCCATAGACGTCAATGGGGTTCTAACGTTCGTGCAAACTTTCGGTCCGTTCGCAGGTTCTGGTGCGAACCGAACCGGGGGGTGTTCGGCTCATCCCTACTCGCCAGTAACCTTCCGGGTTTATTACCCTGTTCGTAAAATAGTTTCTGAGAAAGTACCTGTCTCTTCCGTGCCCGTTTAAGTAGTTCCTCTAGGAGTTCCTGGGCTACCCTTACTGCTAGTGAGCGTTTATGCTGTGCTTCCAGTAGAGCTATTTTGTCAGACAGGTCTCGAATCATGATTTTTTCTTCCTGGCAGCAATAGCTAACAGGCGTCCCCGTACAACGCATTTATGCGCTTCCCATTGGGTCATGGGAGATACGTCTGGGGTGTCATTATGTTGGAAGTAGTCTGTAATGGTCTTAGTGACTTCAGCCAACTCTCCAGGGTCAGTGAGAAGGGAAGCATCCAATCTCCAGGTCCTGGTAGTCATTTCCCATTGTGGAAACTGCAAGGTCAGTGTGATCGGGTGGTGGTCGGAGATGTACATACTCTCTATGGTCACGTCTTGCAGGAAGGTCAAGTCTGTCTGGTGGATAAATAGATAGTCTAGCCTCGAGTAGCGGCTGTGTGGAGGCGAGAAAAATGTGTAGTCTTTCCCCTGGGACTGCAGCATACGCCAGGTGTCGTGAAGCGCAAGGGAGGCTAATGCGAGCTTGGCTTGGTGCAAGGCAGAAAATGGGAGTGAGGAGGTACCTGTAGAGGTATCAAGAAGTGGATCTAAGGCCATGTTGAGATCCCCCATAGTATCAAAAGGCCCATCTTAAACGTGGTGAGCTGTAAGAGGACCTCTTTTAGGAAGGTTACCTGTTTAGAGTTTGTTCGCAAAAGTCACCAGTCTATTTTTCCAAGTCCCTTTTAGGAAGAGGAATCTACCCTCTGGGTCAAGGACTTGGTCCGTAAGGCAGAACGGGAAAGATTTATACTATGGAAACCCCTTTTGTTTTGGAGTTGGGACAAGTCGCATGATAGACCTCTGGGAATCGGCTATTGGATAAGCGAGGGATGGAGCCTGATTTAAAATGGGTTGCCTCAGCAAGAATACTGCTCCGCTTCTCCTGGACCTTAAGGCCTTTAGCATTCAAAGAATAGACCTTGAGGGACAGAGGTGCCGATGATTGCACCGAAGAAGGCATGTTTCGGTGGTCAGAAGTGCTTATCAGTGCCACCCCCAAACTTCAGGGGGGAGGGGTCTAGAGGCGAGAAAGGAGGGGGGTAGGGAACAAAGACCAAGGGCGAGAAGAAAAAAAAATGGAGGGGAAAGAAAGAGAAAGAAGAAAGAAAGGAAAGGGGGAGTTAATAAAAGAGAGGGAACTACAGTCAAGGTTAAGCTCACTCCGGGAAAGCACTCGGGGCTTACCAATAACCCAGGAGAGGCTTACCCTCTGAACAAACAAGCTACCCCCTATGCGGGGATAACAATAGAAATACCGGAGGTAATACAGTCCAGCTGAGTAACCTAATGAGGGGAGAAGTGGAAGACTAAAGGGGGATACCTGCCTCCTTGAGGTGGGGAAGAAACCTAGCACCTAAACAATATATGCACACTTCCTATCATCCAGGAACCCAAGCAAACATGTTGAAAGGTTCATAAGAGACCTCAGCTTTAGTGGGTGAGGTGATACCGCGCAGACCCTCCCACAATAGGTGAGAAGGACCCACACCGGCCCCCCCTCACCAGCAACCTAGGGAGCCTTGACGGGTCAGGAGTACCACCCTAGAGCAATATGTTGCTTTGTAGTATAGGACCACTTGTAGTTAAACAGAGAAAAATAACGTATAGCAATCCAAACAAATGACATTTTATCATATTAACATTTTAACATTTAAACATTTAGGCTGCCTCCATAGTGGCAAAATAGAAATGTCAGAGTCCCCGTGCCCAGGACCATCGCAATGGGCTTTTGTCGGTTTCCATATCTCCCCGGCGTCTCGGTGGTGAGTCAGCTGAGGGTCTGTGGTGACGTTGTCTGCGACCTTGGGGTGTCTCCAGGTTGTGTGGGGATCCAGGGTTCAGGCCATAGAAAAGCTCCATACCAATCTGGAACTGGGATCATCTGGATTCCTAGTGCGTCACAGAACAGCCTTAGATCTGCTGGCGTTCTCAGTTGGGCCATGCGATTACCATTCGTCACTTGAAGGCAGAATGGGAACTTCCACTGATAAGGAATGCGTCTCTCTCGCAGGGCTTGTAGGAGAGGGCGGAGGTCCCTCCTGTGTTGTAAAGTAATGGCGGACAAGTCCTGGAAAAGCTGGATACGTGCCCCTTCATGTTCCAGGTGAACATGATTGCGGGCCAGGCGCAGGATCTCTTCCTTCTGGGTAAAGCTGACTAGGCAGCAAACAGTGTCCCTGGGTGGATCGGTGTCCCTACCCCTTGGCCTCAGTGCTCTGTGGCATCTCTCCATCTCGACAGGTGTATCTGGTGGTCTACCTAGGAGGGTGTTGAAAATAGCCCAGACCACGGCTAGTAGTTGGGGGCCCTCCACAGATTCAGGGATCCCCCTGATACGGAGGTTGCGCCTGCGGCCCCGATTGTCGAGGTCCTCCATATGTCTATGCATGTCAATGAGATATTGGCTATGCACAGACACTGCTTGCTGCACCTGATGGATGGCCGCGCCATGTGTCACGGCCGCTGCCTCCACATGTTCCCCACATGAGACAACGGCTTTGAGGTCCGTTTTCAGGTCCGCGATTGCCGCCGTTAGCGTGTTCTTAATGTGCAGGGCCACACTCTGGAGGTCCGCCAGGCACAGAAAGGGAGAGGGACCTGAGAAGGACGTGCCCATCTGAGAGGCTGCAGGGGCGTCAGCTGCGGCTGCGTAGCCTGTGTAACTACAGACTTCTGCTTGAGATGCGGCCTGTGGATCTGTGTGTTGAGTCCGGAACATCGCTGGAATGTTCCTACTCAGCTGGGTAGACTGGTCCAGCTGAGAACGGGTGGCCGACTGACTCCTACCCATCATTTTACTGCTTGTGGTTGAGGTTTAGCTGCTGTAGAAGGCTTACTTGGGATCCCGGACGGCGGTGCTCTCTCTAAGTAGCCATTTCGCTCCGGGGCCAGGCCACGCCCCTTACAACAACTTTTTAGCAATGCAGCTTGATTAGCCTGGTAACTTTGTGTAGAGCTACCCCTGTAGGAGACGCTAAGTAGATGCCAGGATCCCTTTTCCCCAGTAGTTTCCTCACAGCCAAGCACACAATTGTGATCACTCTTTAAATGCAATAACCAGTCTGTGGGTATGCTTTTTTGATGCTTTAATAAGAACTTAGATAGGTAGTGGGTAGTGGTAGGATTCTCCATTAACCCTTAGCAACGATTTGAAGACAATGAACTTTCTGTTCAGAACTTCCACAAGCTGCTGATGGACTGAGCTGTGTAGTAATACTTTGGGATTAATCTTCCTGCTTGGACATCTGAGCAAATTCCTTTGAGAATTAAATAAACTGAGTTCTTAAGGACATAGACACAAATGTCCCCTTTATACATGCTCACTCTAGCATAAGAGGGATGACAACAGCACACAGTCTCTAGGATCTTTCACACCATTCTGTACCCACTACTGTCCTTGAAAAATGTGTTGCCTTCTTCCAATGTCCTTCACTTTCACCCCGTGGTACCAAACTAGATCCACAGACGACAGCCCCTCAAGCAGCTACAGCAACTCTTAGTAAAGTAGGCCTCCAACTAGCTCCACTGAGGCCTCCATAACCCACAGGCACATGGCAGACTTGTCTAAGGGGCTATTAGTCCCCCTTGGCTGTGATCTCCTCCTCAGCAAAAAAGACCAGGCTGCTCCAAGTCTCAGAGTATTCCCTTGGGATTAGCCAGGGCTGCATAAATATTCAGCTCCTGATTAGACTCTTCCCATCCACTGTTTTCCAGAACATTTCTGGACAAACAGGGGGAAACAGTCAATCTTGCTTGTGGGTGAATGCAGAGTGGTGTGGCGGCGAAACACACACACACATGAACAATTCAATAAAATCTGGTTTTATTGGCACGATTTCTGGTTCTCTCAAGATTATAACACCTTTGTGGCCACCTCGGTAGAGCTACTGTAACTGTGCTTGTGTCCCTAACCAATTGCTTTCACAACCAACCCACCCACCCCCCTCCCCTTCCCCTAAGTCTTTACCCTCATTTTCTGATGGTTTCTATTGAGCCTGCTCTGGTTCTTTCTCTGCTTAAAAATTTGGGTGATGGAGCAAAGGGATGCCCCAGGAGAGCAATCAGGAGGATCAGCCACGATATGCCGTATGTGGAAACATAGTTTAGCTTTATTAATGTATCAATAGTAATTTAAAAATCCACTAAATGTAAAACAGTGACATTGATGTGGAATTGTTCCCCAACATACCCAATAATAAAAAACACACGTATTCAGGATGGAAATAAATGGTGCTGCTGTTAGTATTGAACTAGACACAGGCGTTTCATACTCTTATGGTAGATAGTATCTAGGCTAAATCTGACAATAATTTATTTGCTAGATGTCCGTTAGGACTAGTGTTAATGCTAGTGTCCATAGGTTGATGAAATTACTGGTTGAAAGAGTTGATAGTGATGTCACTGAGCACAGTAGTAGTAAGCTAGTTTAGTGCTATCATTCCATGGACAGGTGTCCCGGTCTAAAGTTTAAGCCAATCAGGATAAGGTTGATAACCTATTTGGGCACAGTTAGTCATGCAATTTCAGACCTCATTTGCATAGTCGACAGTGCACAGTTCATATAGGTACACTCAGTATTCACTTCATATAACAGGGGGGACGGGTAGGGGGGAGACGGTCAAAATTGTAACGCAGCCCGAAGGCTCTCACCGCTCCACAGAAATGGCTGAAACAGCCGTAATTCTGTCCAGTCCGTGCTTCCCAAAAGTGTCACTGAAATGAGTATAGATGTTGCCACATTGATTGGGCATAGAGAGTGTCCATTTGGTATTAGTGTAGTCGTAGTCCGATATGTTTTGGCTATGTTCGAAGGTTTCCGGTCAGCTAACCGGGAGGTTGGCTACGGTGGCCGGAAGTCAATACAGGGCAGGCTTATCCAGGCAGATCAAGGAAAGATGGCGGTGCGAGAAGACCACGCACAACGTTGTCACAATATGGCGCCAGAACTAAGGGCCCCACGCATACATGCATACCCAGTCAGGATGGAAATAAATGGTGCTGCTGTTAGTATTGAACTAGACCCAGGCGTTTCATACTCTTATGGTAGATAGTATCTAGGCTAAATCTGACAATTATTTATTTGCTAGATGTCCGTTAGAACTAGTGTTAATGCTAGTGTCCATAAGTTGATGAAATTACTGGTTGAAAGAGTTGATAGTGATGTCACTGAGCACAGTAGTAGTAAGCTAGTTTAGTGCTATCATGCCATGGACAGGTGTCCCGGTCTAAAGTTTAAGCCAATCAGGATAAGGTTGATAACCTATTTGGACACAGTTAGTCATGCAATTTCAGACCTCATTAGCATAGTCGACAGTGCACAGTTCATATAGGTACACTCAGTATTCACTTCATATAACAGGGGGGACGGGTAGGGGGGAGACAGTCAAAATTGTAATGCAGCCCGAAGGCTCTCACCGCTCCACAGAAATGGCTGAAACAGCCGTAATTCTGTCCAGTCCGTGCTTCCCAAAAGTGTCACTGAAATGAGTATAGACGTTGCCACATTGATTGGGCATAGAGAGTGTCCATTTGGTGTAGTGTAGTCGCAGTCCGATATGTTTTGGCTATCTTCGAAGGTTTCCGATCAGCTAACCGGGAGGTTGGCTACGGTGGCCGGAAGTCAATACAGGGCAGGCTTATCCAGGCAGACCAAGGAAAGATGGCGGTGCGAGAAGACCACGCACATTAGCTGGGGCGCTTGGTAGAGCGTGGGGCTGGTCTGGCGCAGCCTTACGTCAATGCATTTCTCACACGTGACCGTGCGCTTCTTCAGGACTTTCCCCCCCCTCCCCTTCCCCTAAGTCTTTACCCTCATTTTCCGATGGTTTCTATTGAGCCTGCTCTGGTTCTTTCTCTGCTTACTCTTACCTTCCTGTCTTCTAATTTCTGAGATGTAATGTCTTCTTCGTCATATTGAAAAATTTGTTTGTGTACACCTGACTTGGGGCGATATTAATGTTTTATACCGCTGCATCCTAATTCAGTCTAATGTGGATGAGTTGGTGGTATGTTGACATCAACCGATTCGTTATGTTCCTATTAGATGTTGCTACTTTCTTATTGGTTTGTGTATCATCCTATTCTTACTGCACAACATTTCATTGCTGGATTTGCTCTGTCCTGTCCGGTGTACTCAATAAAATCTTTAAATGATAAAACACACACACACACAGTCCAGGTGCAATTAACCACTTTCCGACCGCCTCCTGTAGATATACATCGGCAGAATGGCACGGCTGCGCAAAGTAACGTGTATATATATATATATATATATATATATATATACGTTGGTTTGAATTTGCTGCCGTGCGCATGCGCACCTGCCGTGAGGTCTGTGACCGTGCCCGCGGGAATCGCGGACTCGATGTCTGGCAGGTGCCCGCGATCGTGTCACGGAGCTGCAAAACGGGGAGATGCCATTGTAATCACGGCTTTTCCCTGTTCTGCCTTGTGACAGGACACTGATCACTACTCCCTGTCATCGGCCGCAGTGATCAATGTCGTGTCACTCGTAGCCCAGCCCCCACACAGTTAGAATGACTCCTTAGGACACACTTAACCCCTTCAGCGCCCCCCTAGTGTTTAACCTCTTCCCTGCCAGTGTCATTTACACAGTAATCAGTGCGTTTTTATAGCACTGATCGCTGTATAAATGACAATGGTCCCGAAATAGTGTCAAAAGTGTCTGATGTGTCCGTCATAATGTTGCAGTCATGATAAAAATCGCAGATCGCCGCCATTACTAATAAAAAAAAAATTAAGAAAAAAAATGCCAAAAAATGCCATAAATCTATCCCCTTTTTCGTAGACGCTATAACTTTTGTGCAAACCAATCAATATACGCTTATTGCGATTTTCCTGACAGACTCCATGGCAGCAACGTGTGGGTTAAGTCCCGCCTCTACTACCCTATAGGACACTACTCCCATAAATCTTTGCTCCCTGCCCCCGGCCGTGTTCTTTTTTTGTCCTCCTCGCAAGACCTAGTGTTGGTCTTCCTACCTGAAGATGTTTATCCCCACGATCAAGGTTGGCCGAGCTGCGACTTGGATCAGGATAAGTCGCATTACTCCGCTAAGCCCTAGCTATTAGCAGGGTATGGAGTGGGGCGTTGAAAGAGGCGCAGGAAGAAGCCGTTTTCCCTGGCCACTGGCAGGCGAGGCCGCGCATGGGTTGGATAGCCAGCTATTAGCAGGTGACCCCTTGTTGCCCCTGGAAAGTCCGGTGTTTACCTTCGGCCTGATGATCGTGGCGGGTTTGGTGAGATGTTTCCTTGCTATCATGGCAGCAGTTTCTGTTGGAATTCCTTGTTGTTTCTCTCCCTTGTGTGTCTTTCCCCTTCGTCTTACTGTTTATGTGGTTGCAGGCATGGCGGCTGGTTCTTCCTGCGTTCCAGCCGCCGTTTTTTACTTTCACTTTGTGTCCGGCCGTACTGCGCATGCGCGGACGGCACGAAACCGAGGCTTGGTTTTTCGCGCATGCGCGATAGCGGCAAATCGCCGCTAATCGCGCATGCGCACTGGCGTTCGCTCGTCACGGGCGGTGACGTCACTGGGGCGCCCTATTTAAACTGGGAAAATAGCCTGCAGACCCTGGGAATGCCTGCAGGCTGTTTTTGGCTCTTCCCCACGCTCCAGTGAATCAGCTACTGGTAAGTAGCTTTACATACAGGAGGGCTCTCGCTCCCTGGCTCATAGCCAAGTTAATTTGTTTGCTTTACGTTAACTTTGCAGTCAGATGGATATTTCTGAAGACATGAGCTCTCCACCGCCTGCCTCTGGCCAGCCTCCTCTCACAAGGTACAGGGGCAGGTCCCATTGCCGAGGGTCCTTAGGCGGGTGGGGGGGGGTGTATTTCCGTAGATGATCGTTCTTTCTAACTGCTCTGTTTTGTTTCTGTGGTTCTCTGTCTTTTGCTTTAGCCCTTCCAGGTCAGAACAGCGTCGCAGCTCGCACAAAGGAAGTGATTCGTCAAAGTCGCATCACCGGCAATCCTCTTCCAAATCTAAGCATTACGGCTCCTCCTCAAAATCAGGACACCGTAGTGAGGAGCGCTCGCACTCCTCAGTGGCCCACTCCAGCCACTCATCAAGTGTCTGCTGGGGATGCAGATCACAAGTACCTGTCGGTAAATCGCTGTGCGATTCCTGCTTCGCCAAAGCTTCCAGGGAAAGAGGTGATTCGGACCAACAACTTAAAGCCCTAGTTGAGAGGGTTGTGAAGGAATCACTTAAGGGTATTGAGGCAGTCCGGCCTGTTACCCCTCAGGCAGAGCCACCAGGTTCCCCAGTGAGGGAAACTCAGTTGCAGGACACCTGGGAGTCCTCTGTACCTAGCCACCCTTCAGTGGTCAACTCTGACAGTGACTCGGATGAAGATAATACCTGTGTGGGTTTTGACTTCGCTCTGCTACCTCCCTTGGTCAAGGCTATTAGAGAAACTTTAAATTGGGAGGATCCGACGGCTGTCCCTCCCAAACAGAGAAAATTCTTTAAACAGCTAAAGAAGGAGC
The DNA here is from genome assembly GCF_042186555.1 of Aquarana catesbeiana. Taxonomy (NCBI): domain Eukaryota; kingdom Metazoa; phylum Chordata; class Amphibia; order Anura; family Ranidae; genus Aquarana; species Aquarana catesbeiana. Next base: position 142,700,324 of record NC_133324.1, on the reverse strand, counting down.
GAGTTAACTTTCCTTTCTTTTCTGAGTTGGGCGAGATCATCACAGATGAATGGAGCAAGGTGGAGAAGAAAAACTCCATGCTTACTAAAGTTTCAAAGCTTTATCCCTTTAGGGAGGAAGAAGTGAAGCATCTGGAATCAGCCCCATTGGTGGACGCAGCTGTGATGAGGCTGGTGAAACACGTGACACTCCCCTTGGAGGACACAGTGTCCTTTAAAGACGTTCTGGACAGACGGATTGATGCTGATCTGAGGAGAGTGTACCTTACAGCAGGCATGGCTTGCAAACCAGCCTTAGCCCTGGCAGCCCTGTCCAAAGCTATGGAGGTGTGGACGGATAGTGTTCAAGATACGCTAAGGAATATTTCAGATGACACAGCGAAGAACTCACCTATTCAAGAATTAAGGCTAGCATCGGCCTTTCTGGGTGAGGCCTCGATTGACATCATTCGTCTGGCGGCCCGAGTGATGCTCTCGTCGGTCACCGCCAAGCGGGCTCTTTGGCTCCGCCCTTGGCTGGCTGACCCAGCCTCTAAGCAGGTTTGGTGCCGAATTCCCTACGGGGGCTCTTCTCTTTTTGGCAACAAGCTGGATGAGGCCATTACACGGGCTACTGGCGGGAAGTCGGGGTTCCTACCTCAGGATAGGCGCCTGCAAGGCCAAAGAAGATCCTTCCCGAAGAGGCAATATCAAGACCGATCCAGAGAGGCTCGTACTTACAAGCCAGGCCGGGAATTCTCCAGATCCTGGAAATCAAGGCAATCGTCCTTTAAGAAGGCTGCAGGTAGTGAGTCGAAAGGGGAGAGGCAACCTTCCAAATCTTTTTGAAAGTGGGCCCGCTCAGGCAGACCGTGTGGGGGCCCATCTTTTCCACTTTCGGCATGTCTGGGCGGCTTCGATTCACGACTTCTGGACAATCAAGACAGTCTCCTCTGGTCATGCCTGGACCTTTACCGACCCTCCCAGACTCAGGTGGGTACCCACTACTCTTCCGGCATCAGAAGAAAAAAGGACAATACTTTTAGCCTACATAGAATCTTTGTTGGCCCAAGGCGCTGTCATCCCAGTCCCGGTCAGCCAGCAAGGCATGGGAATGTATTCTCCCCTCTTTCTGGTTCAGAAGAAGAGTGGGGCCTGGAGGCCGGTCATAGACCTAACCCATCTAAATCGCTTCATCAAAAAGGAGAGGTTCAAGATGAAAACACTCTCCACCATTCAACAGTCGGTTCAACCAGGGGACTGGATGGTGTCCATAGACCTCAAGGACGCCTATTTTCACGTCCCCATCGCGGAAAACTTTCAACAATTTCTCCGCTTCTCCGTGGGCAAGCTTCACTTACAATTTACATGCCTTCCCTTCGGGTTATCAACTTCTCCTCGGGTTTTCTCAAAGGTGCTGTTGGCAATAGTAGCTCTCCTGAGAACCAGGGGGATTCGTCTACATCACTACCTGGACAACCTGCTTCTCTTGGCACAGGACAGGGTGCAACTCATAGCACACAGAGGGCAAGTGATTTCCACACTACAGGAATTCGGATGGATTCTGAACCAGGAGAAGAGCCAGTTAGACCCATCTCAGTCTCTGGTGTTTTTGGGTGCCCTCTTCGACACGGTCAGAGGCACCATTTCGTTACCGGAAGAGAAGATCTCGACATTCAGAGACAGGATCCACCCAGCTCTTTCTACTCCTCATCTTCACGCTCTCCAATGCCTGAGGATCATTGGCACTATGGTGGCGACGATTCCGATGGTGAGGTGGGCCCAATGGAGAATGAGGCCTTTTCAGAAGGGCTTCCTTCACCAGTGGAAGGGCAGCAAGACCCAGCTGATTCGGATTACTGCATCCATGAGGCACTCTCTCCTATGGTGGCTCCAACGGGAGAACCTCTCCAACTGCCATTCCATCCTTCCCATTTCTTGGGTGACTATAACAACAGACGCCAGCAACAGGGGCTGGGTTGCCCACTGTCTGGCGGAAGTGGCTCAGGGCACTTGGGAATTCCCCTCCAGAAGGATAGTGTCAAACATCCTGGAGCTGAGAGCAGCCTTCCAGGCACTTCTGGCGTTTCGGCATCTCATTCAAGGCTCCTCGGTCCTACTCAGACTGGACAATACCACAGCAGTGGCATACATAAGAAGGCAAGGGGGGACTCGAAGTCTCTCCTTACTACAAGAGGTAGAGCCAATTATGTCCTGGGCCCAGAAAAACCTGAAGGATCTGACAGCGACATATGTTCCGGGGGTTCAGAATGTTCAGGCAGACTTTCTTTCTCGGAGGCTCCTAGACAACAACGAGTGGTCTCTCCACGAAGAAGTATTCGAGTGGATTCTTTCGTTGGGGTTCCTTCCGGAAGTCGACCTGTTCGCCTCCCCCTGCAACAAAAAGATGGCAAGATACTATTCAAGGTACAGGGACCCTCAAGCGTATGGGGTGGACGCCCTGACGGAGAAATGGTGGTTCAACAGAGCCTATGCCTTTCCGCCAACTCCGATCATTCTCCAATTCCTGAAGAGGCTCAGGGCAGAGACAGCAGAGGTGTTAGCGATAATTCCTTACTGGCCCAACAGGCCCTGGTTCCCTCTCCTAACACTCCTCAGTGTCCGAGATCCGATCCCTCTTCCATCCAGACCAGACCTCCTGTCTCAGGGGTCGAGGCTACACCCTTGCCCGGATCACCTGCGCCTAAGGGCTTGGCTTTTGAAAGGGGAAGGTTGGAGGCGCTAGGCTGCCCGGATGAAGTAATTCCCACTCTCCTTAGTTCAAGAAGGAATAGTACCAACCGAGTGTATGAGAGGATCTGGGCGAAATTTAGCAGCCATATGTCTTCCAGGTCCAACTCCTGTGATAATCTGGCGATTCAGGACGTTCTAAGTTTTCTGCAGACGGGTCTGGACATCTCACTGTCCGTCAGTTCTCTTCGTGTCCAGGTGTCCGCAATATCAGCTTTCTCCGGAGTCGCATGGGCCAAGCACCCTCTGGTCCAGCAATTTTTCAAAGGAGCAGTCAGGCTTAGGCCACAGAGGAAACCCAGATTCCCCAAATGGGATCTTCCGTTAGTCCTGGATTTCTTTGCTCAACTTAACAGATCTCTCTCAGTCAGAGAATTAACCCTCAAGACTTCGTTCCTGATAGCTATAACTTCGGCGAAGAGGGTCTCGGAAATTCAATCCCTGGGGTCCAAGGAACCATTCATCACCTTTTTTCCGGACAGAGTGGTCCTAATACCAATGCTTGGGACAAATCCCAAAGTTACCTCGGTCTTTCACGAGAACCAGGATATCACTCTCCCTACCTTCAAATCCACTGGAGGTCCAGATCCACACCCTCTCGATGTAGGAGCTACTCTCAATCAATACCTGGAAGTTACGGCATCTTTCCGTCAATCTGAATTTCTTTTTGTTCTATTCCATGGGAAAAACAGGGGCTCTAGGGCTTCTGTCAGATCCATCGCGGCTTGGGTGGTTCAAGCCATCCAATGGGCTTACAGAGAGAAAGGCTTGGCTCCTCCTGAGGCGGTTACAGCTCACTCTACGAGAAGTCTTTCGACGTCCTGGGCGGCCTCACGTCATGTTGCTCCTGATGTGATCTGCAGAGCAGCTTCTTGGTCTTCGATTCATACCTTCATGACCCATTATTGTGTTGAGCCAGCAACCTTATCTTCTGTTAAATTTGGTTTAAAAGTGCTGTAGGTTGACAGTGTTAAATAAATCTTTTGTTCAGCATTTAGCCCACCCGGGTGTGTATGGTGAGTTATTTCCCACACGTTGCTGCCATGGAGTCTGTCAGGAAAACGGAAAATTCCTATCATAATACTTACCGTAATTTTCCTTTCCTGATGGACTCCATGGCAGCAGGAGTTCCCTCCCCGAATGGCTGAAGTAGGCTAGTTACCGAACACGGCCGGGGGCAGGGAGCAAAGATTTATGGGAGTAGTGTCCTATAGGGTAGTAGAGGCGGGACTTAACCCACACGTTGCTGCCATGGAGTCCATCAGGAAAGGAAAATTACGGTAAGTATTATGATAGGAATTTTCCGTTTTTTTTACCAAAACTATGTAGAAGAATACATATCGGCCTAAACTGAGGAAAAAAATATTTTTTTATATATTTTTGGGGATATTTATTACAGCAAAAAGTAAAAAATATTGCTTTTTTTTCAAACTTGTCGCTCTTTTTTTGTTTATAGCGCAAAAAATAAAAACCGCAGAGGTGATCAGATACCCCCAAAAGAAAGCTCTATTTGTGGGAAAAAAAGGACGTCAATTTTGTTTGGGAGCCACGTCGCACGACTGTGCAATTGTCAGTTAAAAAGACGCAGTGCCGTATCGTAAAAAGTGCTCTGGTCTTTGGGCAACCAAATCCTCCGGGGCTGAAGTGGTTAATAGCACTTGTATTGAAGTAAAGGTGAAACAGTTCACAACAAGCCTGGTGGAAGGAGGCCCAACTGGGAACACTCACGGATGCCAACAGTGTGTAGCGGAGCAGGTTGCAGCCAAACTGACAGTATCTGTCTTGGGGAGTGGAATGTGGGCTGACTAGTCCGAGCCCATATGGGAAGGTGCCCAAGGAGAGTGTGGAGCCTTAAGCTTTCCCTACTCATCTCATCTGGAACCTACTGCTAATACTGCCTGACAAACGGGTGACCGGTCCCTATACTACCCTCACACAAATGCGCACCATACCCAAGAGCCAGGGTCTGGAATAGACTCTGCCACATCTAAGATGGTCCCCAGAGTCACATGGGTGACCAGCATCCAACCGGATTGCTGCCTCAGTGACTCAGGAAACCATAGAGGAACCATGTTCCTCCTGACTTCCTCTCCCTCTGCACTGCCACTGCAGTTGAGCACCACCTGCAGTGGAGAAAACAGACTGCACCTGCCTACATGCAGCCACTGAAACACAGAACAGACTAAAACAATCAAACACAGTTACACTACAGTGAGCCCAAACAAAATCTGCCTAACATCGAAATGCAGCTCTAGTGAGCCAGAACTAAATTTACCTCACCTAGCACCAGTGTTAATTTTCACATCCAGTTTCAATTTAGTTTTAGTCATAGTCTTTTGACTAAAATGCCATTTTAGTTTTAGTCGTATTTTAGTCTTTTGACTAAAATAGCATTTTAGTTTTAGTCGTATTTTAGTCATCTGAATTTATTTAGTCATATTTTAGTCGACTAAAATATCCAGTACATTTTAGTTGATTAAAATCTCCAGTACATTTTAGTTGACTAAAATCTAATGTGTTTAGTTAAATTGTAATGCATTATTTAAGCATTTCTTTAGAATTTTCAAACTCATTATATACTCCTTGAGTAAAAACTCTAGTAATCTGTTATTTTTTATGGTATATAGTTTGAACATGCATTAAAAACACAGATTTAGCCATTGTGATATATAACGTCTTTATAAAAAAAAACAAGTTCCATGAACAAAAATATTGTCTTTTGACAAACAGAAGTGCAACTTTAAAATATAAAAAAAAGAAAAGAAAAACCTGTAAACTCTATTGGCTGTATTGTCATTGCATACTGTATATTACCTGAATATATTACCAACATTAAATATTAAGAAAAAAAAATAAGAAAAGCCCTTTTCCTAAATTTGTTTTTCTTTCAGCAGTTTAGTAGATGCACCCTATTTATTGTTATGTGCTAGTGCAGTGTTAATTTTGATGTCAAATTTCGATTTAGTTTTAGTCCTTTGACTAAAATGCCATTTTAGTTTTAGTCGTATTTTAGTCTTTTGATTAAAATGCCGTTTTAGTCATATTTTAGTCATCTGAATTGTTTTAGTTTTAGTCGTATTTTAGTCAACTAAAATAGTGTTAATTTAGTCAATGAAAATATTTTAGTCGACAAAATTAACACTGCCTAGCACCTATCTAGGAGGGTGCTACATTTGTGAAAGGGAGCCAGCGTTCTACATGCTGAATGAAAATAATGAATATAAATATTCTACAGGCTGACTGAAAATCATGAATATAAAATATAACAATATAAACTATAAAAAAAAAATACTGATAAAAGAAGATAAAGGTTTTTACAGTTGTACAACATGTTTTTCGTCTTGAACAAAATAAAGAAAAAATACAAAAAACTTATACATTCCATTTAAGATAAGCCTGAACCTGTGGTTCTTGGCCTTTGGGAGACTAGAATGATGTGCACTAAACCCAGGTTGCAACCCCTCTTGCTAATGAGTCTCCGGAAGCTTCTTTGTATAGCAATATTAAACAGTTTATATTTTGGCGCTAGTGGCGTTAACAGGAAAATAAAGTATGTCTTTACAATTTTCTTTAAATTGTTTTTCTCATAGACACAACCCATGGACATTCTCTGCTGCTTGAAAAAGTAGAACCACTGAACAGACAGCTCATTGAAAAGTATACTGACTCCACTTTCCTTAATATGTTCCCATTTGGAGATTCTTTTTCGATAGATCTGGGATTACTCTTTGCTGATATCTCTGTTGTGTTAAAAGACACTAGAAATCATCCATTGAGAAAGCTAACATTACCAGATGTCCTATCAGAGCTGGGGGACATCACTATGATAGAAGGTGAAGCTGGCAGTGGGAAGACCGCTCTGCTCAGGAAGATTGCCATTCTCTGGGCTACAGGAAAGTGTCCTATTCTCAACAGATTCAGCCTTGTGTTCTATATCTCAGTACCTTCCTCAGAGAGCCAACAGTCTCTGTGTGACATGATCTGCCATCAACTGATTAAATCTAAAGCATTTCTTACTGATGAGTCCTTGGAGGAAATGATAAAACATCTAAAGGACAGTGTTTTGTTCCTCTTGGATGACTATGGTATGGTGGACTGCATTCCTGAAGCAATAGAAGAGCTTTTACTGAAGAACCCCTGGAACAGACTGAGCCTGGCAGTCACAGTGAGTACACACAAGTCATGGAAACTGCGACAGTATGCGAGAACCATACTGAGTATCCAAACGTTTCCCTTATACAGTACTATATATTTAGTGAAGAGCATATTTTCACATGAAAATGACAAAACAGATGCATTTTTATTGCACTTATTACATTCTGAAAATTTGCCAGCCATTTTGCAAACACCTCTGATTGTTGTTGCTCAGTGTTTCTCATGGTTTGAAAATCGTGAATGTAAATTTGATGACATCCATATTTTTAAAACTTACTTGAAATGCATTGTGCAGAAATTTTCAGCTGAGATGGACGCAATCATGGCACAGGTTGTGTCATGTGGTGAACTTGCACTCAAGGCTGTTTTTCAATCAAAATTTCAGTTCTCAGATGATGACCTAAAAGCATCTGGGGTGGAGTGTGACAAAGCCAACAAATTTGGACTTTTGAGCAAATTCACAGCACAGAGACTTTGGTCCACCTATAGGTTTTTTGACCCATCATTCCAGGAGTTTCTTGCAGGAAAGAGACTTAGTGAACTGTTAGAGTCTGATAAACCAGAGGATCTTAGCAAGGGTTACCATTACCTACATCAAGTAAACACTTTTCTCAAACTTCTAGGATGTTACAGATACTTCCTAAGATATGCCAGCAGGATTTCTACAAAGGCGACTATAAAGATCCTATCTTTCTTATTCACACTCTATGACAATCCTGAGGCATTGGACTGTGATCTGGAAAAAAAAGAACACCTGCAGAGACATCCAGAACTTAAACAGATAGAAGACATGTTAATTCTCCTGTTACGTGGACAAAACCCTGCAAGCAAACTTTCCATACTGGCAACACAAGCAATAGAGGCTGCACAGGAAAGTCAAAGTCTTCCTGATTGTGCTCCCATAATCATGGAGTTCATGGCCGGAAAAACACTCCAGATTTCAGTAAATCTCATAGACAATAATTCTGAAGAAAGCATTCTCAGTTTTCTTGAGAAATATCCAGAGTGTATTAGTTTGTTGAGTTGTATTCAATTTGTAATTGATGCCACAAATCAAGTTGCACCATTAGATCATTCAAAGGTAGAAAAATCTCTTAAAAAATTAGGAGTACCAACTGTAGAAAAAGATTACTCTTCTGCTTATGTGTCAATGAACAAAATCAAGGAAGGCATCAGGAAGTCAAAGAAAGATGGTGATGAACACTATTCATTGTTCCCAGCGCAAATTGCAATAAGGGACTACATTGTTTTACCATTTATGTCAATTAAGGGACACAAGGTTCCAGATTTAAAATTGGAGGTAATTAAAGTCAATGGAAACAATGCATCTCAGCTAAACTATGAAAAGTTCAAAGTTCTTTTCTCGATCTCTGATCACATAGAGCTGCAGCTGAATGAATGCAGAGATCTTGTGACATGCATCAGACCTGCAATAGAGCAATTCTCAGATTTTTTCAAGAAGTTACGCATATATGACTCCTATCTGACAGCAGATGAACAAGATCTTATACTCAAGATGTCATCATTGGAATGCCTTGAGATTAGATGCCAGCATAATGAAAACTACCCAGGTATTAGAATATTAGTTATACTACCACCACAACTGTTGTAGACAACGTAACTATCAGTTTGTGTTCTGCTCTGCCAAACTGTCTGACTGTGATATTATGAGTTTCAAAACAATTCATTAGGAACTGAGAAATTGCCATATATGGTGAGATAGAATAGAAATCAAGTTTACGTAAACCTAAAGCGTTTGTTATCAAATACCTGTTTATCCTGTAACAAGTTCAGAGCTGACCTGTATTCTTTGAACTCTGTAGTCCTATATTAAGCAATGTTACCAGCTCTGTCTATTACTTCTTTTAACTACAACTTCAACCTATACTATTGAACAGGGGAAAGAAAGGGGAAAGAAAGGGGAAAGTGCTCTGTAGAGCTTACACAGAAATTCCTTTCCTAGAATGGCAACACTGCTACTCCATAGATACAGTACAGTGAGTAAGTGTTATCACTTTAGGACAAGAATTATTTACTTGCAAAATCACCAGATAAAATTTAATGAAAGATGCCTGGAAAAAAAAAAATAATGCAACCATTACATGTAAGCTCTGGTAGGTGGCAGTATATTACATTTATGTTCTTGGATTAGATACATTTAATAAAATAGGAACAGTACCCCCCGGTACATCGAGACTTTAAGGGCAACTCTGAATACAAAGAATATAATAAAATGTAAGGTTTAATTCATATACAAAGATAAAATTGGTGCATATATCACCATATTACATTATTTCCAATACATCTTAAAATGACTATTAGTAAAGCTAAATCATGTGTAGAAGTTCTCTTTGCATTATGCTCAACGCGTTTCAGGAACAGTGAAGATTCCTTTCCTCAGGGGCGTTCATAGAGAAGGTCATAGATTTTGAAATACTCTAAAATAGAACATAACATACATTAAGGACCATGAAACAGAGACATAAAATGGGAACAGTGGAAAAGTAAATAAACGACATACCAATCAGTCGGCCCATACCAGGGTTGTCATGAATAAAAACGTGCTAGCAATTCTGCAGACACCAAAGTTGTAGTGGTTGCCCTCAACAGCGCCACCTGACAGTCAACCTCGAGGGCCCAGATGATTCACAAGGATCCCCAAATAGGAATGACCCTAAACTCGCAGCCAATGTTGAAGATATATGTCAAATCGTGTATACAGATAAGAGCCTCAAGTGCTGAAAAAGTTGCAAACTGTCAGCAGGAGCAAAGGATAGTTTCTGTAAGTAAAAAAAGGGGGCAAATAAAAACTAATAATCCTCTGGATAGGGGGAGGAGATGCAAAGAGAGTATGTACATATTTAAGTCCTAAAGGGCAGAAAGCTCAAAGCGAACCCCATTGCATACAAAGGAATATACTAGTACAGATTCAATAATTTATACAGTAGATTGGCCATAAGAGAAAATTCCAAGAATAAGCTATATTATTAGTCTATGTATAAGTAGCAAGAACCCCCCCCCCCCGCAAAGCAAATAGTCTTTACCCAGTAAGTAACAAAAATGTGTTATCCACCAAATAAATCCTCCAAGGACAGGGGTGAGTATCTACGTCTTTGGTGGAGGGAAAGGAAATCGCGACCACAGATGACCCAGAGCAGCAGCGTCTGCTACGTGACGATACAGCACGCGCCAGCGTGTGTCATCCGATGACGTGCTGCGTCATGAGTGACACAACCGCGTCATCGAGAGTAGGTGGGATCAATCCAGTCAGTCGAAGGTGTATGTAATGTAGGAGGGAGTTGAGAGTGAGGCGCAAAGAGGATCCCTCGGATCACGAGTGCACGGCACCACCCAATGCGATATGGGGGGGCTTCATGCACCGGCAACCCACCGACATAAAAAAGAGGCAGACCACAGTGGATGAGAACACGGCTCGGGACATGGGGTCCCGGGATGCCATCCCATCCACTCATAGTCCCTATAAATGGCCCCCCATTGTGAGACGGGAGGCCTTTGTGCGCCGGGTGGGAGCACACCAGGGTCCCAAGGAAACCACTAAGATTGACATCTGGTGTGAGCATGCTCAAAAGCACGCATTAAATCCTAATATGTTGAGATGGTATAACACAATGGTATATATGAACTCACCCTTGGCATGTCACTGTAAAATAGACAAAAAAAACTAAATAAATATAAATATAGAAAGAAACCCATATATAACAGGATCATAGGAAGAACATATCAATCATTTATGTCAATAACAGTAATTTGGGGTTTAATGATACAATCTCAAATTTGTATTTGACATATCATAGACTTTTCATATATTGTATGGGAGCAAGTAATTAATATAGATACGAAAAATTGTATAATGGCATACGGGGTGACCATAACAGCCAGTTCTAAGGTCCTCAAAATGTCCCCATCTACATTTGGTTGCATACCCAGGAGAGTGTGAGAGTTGTTATGGTTCTTTCTCACAGCCTCCTGATGCATATCCCTCCAAAAAGAGCCAATAACTAAGTTGGTTGTTCAAGGCCGGGGGAATGGTTGCCCCAAGCTCAGCAATCCAGCGTGCTTCACACTGGAGGAGGAGCTTGTTCCAGTCTCCCCCCTAGGATTAGGGTGAATCCAGTCCAGTATAAGAAACTGGATCTGGGGGAATATGCTATGATGGTGATCCCTGACATGTCTTCCTAAAGGGAGTTCTGGATTTGTAGTTGTCAGACTTGTAACATGTCTGTATGCCCTTTTATGAAATTCTAGTTTGGTTTTACCCATGTAAAATCTGTTACATTGACACATCAATAAATAGACAACTCCCATAGTTTTGCAATTCGCATAATGTTGAGGTTTATATGTCTGGCCATTAGGTAGCAAAGTATTGGATTTTGTGTTCATGTATTGACATAGAGGGCATCCCCCACAAGTGAACGTGCCCAGGTGTTTGCAGGGATCCGATCTAAAAGATCCCACAAACTCGCTTTGGACAAGCTGATCTTTCAGAGATTTAGCTTTTCGATAGGTGACGGCTGGATAAGATGGTATATGAGGATTTAGAGTAGGGTCTATTTGTAATAGTTGCCAATATTTTGCAATTATCCTTCTCACTGCATTGTGTTGTTTGTTAAATCTTGGAATAATGCGAGTAGTCTGGGGTTTCATCTCTTTTTTGCTGGAAAAGAGTAAATCCAGTCTAGATTGATTATTTGCCTGCTTAAAGGCCTTTTTCAGACGTGTAAGGGAGTATCCACGATTGAGCAGTCTATTTTTCAACAAGCCAGCTTCCAAAAGAAAGGTCTCGTCTGTTGAGAAGTTTCTCTTTAGCCTATAGTATTGGCTATAGGGGATGGACTGCACCAATGGTTGTGGGTGTGCACTTGTAGTGTGCAGGATGGTGTTTCCCGCAGTGGACTTCTGGTAAAGGCCACTGGAGAGACTACCATCCTCATTTTTGATAATATTTACTTCCAGGAATATAATCATAGATTGGCTATGTGACATTGTGAAACTTAAATTAAAATTGTTTTTGTTAATAGCTAACATACAGTCGTTGAGAGCTTGAAGTGAGCCCTCCCAGATAAGAAATATGTCATCTATATAGCGGAACCAGGTGGTGATGTGGTTGGTCAGAGAGGACAAGCCCTCATCAGCAAGGAAGCAACGTTCCCATTCCCCCAGGTACAGGTTAGTGTATGATGGGGAACAGCACGTCCCCATCGCCACGCCCTGCACCTGGAGAAAATGGAAACTGTCAAATGTGAAAACATTGTGTGACAAGATGAACCCTAGTGCCCTAGTTACAAATGAATGGATTTTCCAGTGATCTTTATGAGACTGTGACAGAACATGTTTAACTGCTGCAATACCAAGATGGTGGGGGAAAGAGCTGTATAACGCCTCAACGTCTATAGCTACCAGCAGTGTCTCTGAAGAAAGATGAATACCCTCTAGGTTTTTTAATACATAGATTGTATCCCTAATATATAAGGGAAGATTAGTGACGTGGGGTCTAAGGTGTAGATCTACAAATTTACTTAGATTTTCTGTGATACTGCCTCTTCCCAAAAGAATCAGTCTACCCGGCGGGGTGTAAATCACACTTGAAATCATACAGTAGATGCCAGAATTTAGGGACTGGCATGCAGTGTATGCAAAAAAGTGTAAAGCTTTCCATTGCCTGTATTAAAGCGTAAGTGCTTTTATATATGCTCTGTAAATTAGCACAGCAAGTAATTATATTTACTAAAGCTGGCCACAGATGGATCTCATTCGATCCATCTATAGGCAGGCTGGTTATACTAAAGTCGATCAACTTCAGTACTTCAGCAGCCTGTCTGATTTCTTGCATGTGATCATTGCTGGTGGCTATAGCTGCTAGCAGTGATCATTGTGTTCTGGAAGCAGGGAAGGCTCCCTGCCGGCAGAGTACAATAGCTCTGCAGGAGAGATTCCCATCAACACTCACTGTGTTAATGGGGAAATCAAACACTTTTCTTTCCTTTCACCTGTGGTGGAAGAAAAAAAATCGTTTAACCACTTGCCGACCGCCCACCGTCAAATGACGGAAGGGCAGTGTGGCTCTCGTTGTGGGACAACGCCATATGACGTCATCCCAGAACGGCCACTCTCGCGTGCCTGCTAGGACACAGCGTGACCCCGATCTCTGTAAAGAGCCATGGCTCTTTGACCATGTGATCGGCTGTGTCCAATGATCACAGCCGGTCACATGTAAACACGGAGATGCCAGTAATCGGCGCTCCTCACCTCACACTGACGGAGTGTGTGGTGAGGAGAGCCGATCAGCGGCATCTCCTCGCAGGGGGACATCTACACATGTAATCAGGGCACTGATCATCAGTGCCCTGATTACAATATAGTGCCAAAAGTGCCAGCAATCAGTGCTCACCAGTGCCAGCAACCAGTGCCCACAAGTGCCACCAATTAGTGCTCATAAGTGCCACCAATTAGTGCGCATTAGTGCTGGCAATCAGTGCCGCCTATCAGTGCTGCCTATCAATGCCCATCACTGCTGCCCATCAATGCCTATAGGAACTGTTTACATGCAACATCTCATTTACCGGAATAAAAAATTTAAAAATGTTTCTGAAAATGTATATTTTAGGCCTAAATATAGTAAGTATGTAGAAATAAAGCAGATATAGTTATAAAAACATGGATATACACTCACCGGCCACTTGATTAGGTATACCTGTTCAATTGCTTGGTAAAGCAAATTGCTAATCAGCCAATCACATGGCAGCAGATCAATGCATTTAGGCATCTAGGTGTTGTTAGGATGACTTGCTGAAGTTCAAACCGAGCATCAGAAAGGGAATGTAAGTGACTTTGAATGTGGCATGGTTGTTGGTGCCAGACAGGCCGGTCTGAGTCTGAGCCGATTTTCACGCACAACCATCTCTAGGGTTTACAGAGAATGGTCTGAAAAAAAGAAAATATGCAGTGAGTAGCAGTTGTGTGGAGGAAAATGCCTTCTTGATGTCAGATGAGAATGGGCAGACTGGTTTGAGATGATAAAAAGGCAACAGTAACTTAAATAACCACTCGTTACAACCAAGGTATGTAGAATACCATCTCTGCATGCACGACACATCGAACCCTGAAGCAGATGGGCTACAGCAGCAGAAGACCACACCAGGTGCCACTCCTGTCACCTAAGAACAGGAAACTGAGGCTACAATTTGCACAGGCTCACCAAAATTGGACAATAGAAGGTTTGAAAAAATTTGCCTGGTCTTATGAGTCTCGATTTCATTCAGATGGTAGAGTCAGAATTTGCCATAAACAACATGAAAGCATGAATCCATCCCGCCTTGTATCAATGGTTCAGGCTGGTGGTGTAATGGTGTGAGGGATATTTTCTTGGCATACTTTGGGCCCCTTAGTACCAATTGAGCATTGTTTAAATGTCACGGCCTACCTGAGCATTGTTGCTGACCATGTCCATCCCTTTATGACTACAGTGTACCCATCTTCTGATGGCCACTTCCAGCTGGATAATGCACCATGTCACAAAGCTCAAATCATCTCACCACTGGTTTCTTGAACATGACAATGAGGTCACTGTACTCCAATGGCCTCCACAGTCACCAGATCTCAATCCAATAGAGGACCTTTGGCATGTGGTGGAACAGGAGATTTGCATCATGGATGTGCAGCCGACAAATCTGCAGCAACTGCATGATGTTATCATTTTAATATGGAGCAAAATTTCTAAGAAATGTTTCCATCACCTTGTTGAATCTATGCCACAAAGGATTAAATTGGAGTTCCAGCCAGAAATGGAATTACCACTCATCGGATTCCCCCCCCCCTCTGGTATCACATTTGGCACCTTTCAGGGGGGGCAGATACATGTCAAATCCAGGTATCTGCTCCCACTTCCGGGCATAGATCCCTGCACTTTCTGCAGCGAACTACATCATGTCCGTCCCCTCCTCCTTCCCCCCGCTGTCTTCTGGGAGACCCAGAGGTCCCAGAAGACAGCAGGGACCATTCAGGTTGTGCAGCACAACTCGTGCAAGGCTTCACTTACTGTTTCCCTTAGTAAGAATGTCTGCGTCTGGAGCCAAAGACTGGTCGGCTTCGGGGGAGGACATTGCAGGCGCCCTGGACAGGTAAGTGTCCTTATATTAAAAGTCAGCAGCTGCAGTATTTGTAGCTGCTGACTTTAAAAAAAAATTTACAGGTGGAACTCTGCTTTAACCACTTCAGCCCTGGAAGAATTGGCTGCCCAATGACGGGGCCATTTTTTTCCAATCGGCACTGCGTCGCTCTAACTGCGTCGCTTCTGCAGCTCCATGACACAATCGCGGGACACCGGCAGACATTGAGTCTGCAGGTCCCGCGGACACGGTCATGGAGCTCGCGGCGGGTGCGCGCCCGCATGGCGGCTTTTCAATGCAACGTACAGGTACATTCTGCCGACGTATGTGTTCGTGAAGCGGTCGGCAAGTGGTTAAGGCAGTTCTGAAGGCAAAAGTGGGTCCAACCTGGTACTAGCAAGGTGTAACTAATAAAGTGGCCGGTGAGTGTATATATATGCCATTGAGAATCTGTATTTCTAATCATGCAGTTTATTTTGTAGAGCTTCTGATTCGTAACATCCATACGTTTGTAAACCTACATGAAATTACATTGCATCTCCCGGGAAACCCTGAAGTGTTAGACCACTTGCCAGAAGAATTTGAAACACTGCATAAAATGAAAACACTTGCTTTTGATTGCACAGGATATAGCAGCAAATCAACAAAATTTGGTAAGTGTATGAAATAAATGCTAAATAGACCACAGTTCGATATAAAATGACTTATGCTGGCCATACACTATAAGAAAAATCGGCCAAACACATTTTTGAAAAACGAACGTTTGACCGTGACCGCAAACGATCGTGCCATCATGTAATGACCGATAAATTGTTCAGTGGACATGAATAAATAATTTTTTGTTCATTTTTTTACATATACCTAGTGCAGACAGTTCGGACGGGAAGCACATTAACCTTGCAATTTATCGTACGTTCGGCAGAAATTTTCCAAACTTCCCGTTCATTTTTTTTCCACAAAAACGTCACAAACGATTATCAATTTGTGCCCATTAACTTGCCGAAAAACGAACAAAGTGTCTATATGAACGATTTTTCGGCCGATTTTTCGTATAGTGTATGGCCAGCATAAGTCCTTGGCTTATGACATTCCAAAACCTAAACACAAAAACAAACATTCAATTTGTTCTAACTTCCTTGACTCAAATAAACATTTTAAAATCTTGATCCTGAACCAATTTATTTTAAAATTAGAAATATTTTATTCAACCTAGGTTTTACAAAATATTTGCCCAGCCCTCTTCCTAGCCCCCTCAATACAGGATTATGTCTTTTTCCCTCAAAATGTTTATCCTCTCTGGCAATGCATGTTCGCTTCTTCATTCTCTGCAGCCCAACCAGTAAAATCTAGTGCCATACTGCCTGCACATTGATGTCCCATAAATGAGATTTTGCACCGGCTCTAGATTTTTACCAGCCACCGGAGAGGGTACATAAACACTTGAGGGGGAAGACACAACTTAAAGCTATTGTTGTTCATTTTACTTAAAGTATTGCTAAACCTACAACATTAAAATCAGTCTGTATATGAAGTAAAGCATGCTTGTTATACTCACTGTGGAACCTGAGGGGTTAATCCTGCATAGTGTGTAAAAAGGCTGTTTGATCCCATCTTCTCTGAGCCTCCCCTTCTTCCACAGTCCCCAATCTATCTCCTGATAGTACAGAGTCTTTGAAGTCACTTTGCACATGCTCAGTTTAGTGTGTATAGCTAGAGAGTTTTTTTTTTCTTGGGAGGGTGCATGTGATCAGCACAGGGCCAATCAGCACTGTCCAAACAGAGGGTCAGGGGTCCTGCAGCCTCATAGGACAGTCAGAGGAGAATGAAAACTCTTCCTACAAGCTTTAACCGGACACTGATATAATTCACAGGACTGCTATATACTGCTATATAGCAGTTTGTATTTACCAAAATAATTGCATTTCCATGTTCTGTGTACTGTGGGAGACCAGATATAGTGAATGCAGGGTCCTGGGTTTAGTGACACTTTAAATGTAATAATAATGGCATTCATTTATAAAATCTAATATACACACACAATATACTTAATCACCTATATTATTTTACAGCTGGCTTTATCCAAAACTTTGCAGATTTGGAGGTTCTGCACTTATCTTTTGAATATTATCCAGATTTTAAGGGCATAATGAAGTCACTTTTAACATGCAGAAAGCTAAAGGAATTGAGCTTCTTTGGATCGATTCTCCTGGAAGAAGACATGGATTTTCTAGGTAATGTATTTGATAAAAATCACAACAGGTAATTTATCATTTATAGTTCTTGTCTAACGCACCACACCCCTAGGCAGCAAATGATGACCCCCAGGTTGCATGAATAGTTAGCATTAGCTTTAACATACATGGAAAGTTAGTAATAGCTTTAGCATACACCCATCCCAGGCAGAGCCTGGAATATAAGAAAGATTTCAGAAGGTCCCCCAAATATTTTTATCATTCCTCAGCATGCACTGATAGCAATAAAACTCCTAGGGTCAGGAAGATAAAAATATTCATAACTCGGGAGGGCAGGAGGCGGAGCCTAGCGGAGCAGACATGCATTGTTAGAGCTCCACACCGCTGAGGAGAGAAGAGAAGGACAAAGCGGAGCCTGCAGGCTCAAAAAGTATTCATTTGAACCTTTTTGCCCCTGGGAACAAACTGTGAAAGTTTGGGCAGGAAATATGGTACTGGGAGGAAACCGTGGCAGAAATAAAAATCACCTCACAAAGAGCTCCCAGGCACTCACTGCAGCTGAAGCAGCTCCAGTCACCTCACAAGATACAGCATCAGGGCCCTCTCACAGACAGAAAATGTCACAGCAAGACTCTCCATTTGAGTCAGATACAGAACAAATCCTCTCACAAACTTCTGCACAAGCCTCCTCAGTATCCCCAGTAATATTATTACAATTTGAAAAGATGCTTCATAAGGCTTTAAAACAAACCTCAGACCAAATAACAAAAAGCCTAACCAAAGAAATAAGAGAGCTGGGAAACCGCACCGCAGCCCTAGAAATAAAAATGGATGAAATTGAAATTACAACCCAAGAAAATATAACAGAATTGGAACAATTAAAAAAAGAGAATTTAATACTTCAAACTAAGCTCGAATATTACGAAAATAGAGCCAGACGTTCAAACTTGCGCATAAAGGGAATACCTGAAACTGTGACAGACCTGCAATCTACTATTACTGCTCTATTACAAGAACTAAAGCCAGATATCCCTATTGAACGTTTAGAACTGGACAGAGTACACAGAGCCCTCACAGCCAAAAAGAAAGATGGACCCCCACGTGATATAATCACAAAATTTCATTATTACAGAACGAAAGAACAAATACTAAATGCTGCAAGAGAAAAAAAGGAACTTAATTTTCAAGGACACAATTATCAAATTTTTGCTGACCTATCCCAACTTACTATTACTAAAAGACGATCCATGAAACCCCAACTAATGGAACTGCAACGCCACAACATTATGTATCAATGGGGCTTCCCCTTTTCAGTCAGATTTAACTACCAAGGTACAATTTACAGAAGCAGATCAGCAGATGAACTACAACAAACCCTTTTAAAATTAAATCTGACAGAACCCACAAGCAGCAACACTCCCACACGCAGAAGAATGGCATCATCTTCACCTTCAGGCAGCACCCAGAAAATTTCAGAACAAAATGGGAATCATCATTCTCACAAAAGAGGCCATTATGCCACATCATCCATGGACCAAGAAGATTCAATGGACTGACATCCTAATTCCTGATATCTCTTCATTTATTATACTAAGAGATGGTTCTCTATAAAAAACCTATATTTATAACTGAATGTAACTGCATTCTGATAGTCACACACTGTGTGGGATCATGTTACATTCCAGTTATATTTCTTATTACTTCTGATTCATATAGCCTTAGAATATATAAGTGAAATAAGGAAATTCTTGTTCAGTTATATATTATCAGGTAATAACAATAGATTTATTACTTTTTAGGACAAATATGTTCAATAATCCAGAAGTAATGGAAGCTTTTTCTTTCTTTTCTTAAAACAAATATATTATTACCTAACTAGTTCCTAGAATTATGTTTTTGTTTATTCTAATCTGAAGCAATACAACCTCAATTTTATGAGTTAACATATCTAAACAGTTACATATGAATAAAATATGTAATTGTTTACTCTAAAAGGGTTAAAATCCCAAAATAATTCAAACTATCTTCATTAATACCAAAGTTATTAACAGTACCTTTCTAACTGAATTATTTAGCCTAGGGCAAGACTAACCATATACAACCACCCTGGAATAAATAATTTCAACAAAAACTATATTCTGCACTCCAATTAATGAAACATCATTTTGATGTCTTTTGACATAGCACTTCTCTCCTGTAAGCGGAAGATCTGTGTACCCCCATTAGCCCTCCTCATTCTCCCAACCATATTATGTGGGAGTGTGACGAAGGCACTTATTCCCCTGAGAGAGATATTTATTCTCTTTCACGGGTAAATTGTGATTACTTGCAAAAAATAATTTATACAATGTATCATCTAATCTCATATGTTTTTTGTTTACTCTTTACTCCAGAATTCACTGGTTTCTTTTCTATCTATTCATCTCTTCAGTCCACACAGGTTGATCTGCGCAGTCAGCTCTGCATAACAAAAAGTAAGTCAAAACTATTTGATCTATTGCCATGGCACCACTGAATATACTTTCCCTGAATGTTCAGGGAATAAATGTCCCTCAAAAAAGGACCAAAGCCTTCCATACTTTCCATAACAAGAAGGCTCACATAGTATGCCTCCAAGAAACACACTTCACCAAAGATTCTACTCCAAAATATATTTCTCCTTTTTATCAACAAATTTACACGGCTTCTGCCTGTGCCAAGCAAAGGGGAACTCTAATTGCATTTCACCGATCCACACCATTCACCTTATCATCAGAAATTAAAGACCCAGAAGGTAGATACCTGATACTCATGGGTTATATAATGGATACAGCAATCACGGTGATTTCCTACTACGCTCCTAACAAACAACCTACACCATTCCTCTCACATATATTACAAGTGATTAATACACACAAAATAGGAACAGTGATAATGTGTGGGGATTCGAACCAGGTCCTCCTCCCATTTCTAGATAAATCACCTTTTACACCATCCAAAATAACCTCTAGATTACCTTTTTCTCAACTTCTTTCCAAATACAATCTGGTAGATTCGTGGAGAGAAAGTAACCCAATGAAAAAGAAATTCACTTATTTCTCGCACCCTCATCAAACCTTCACCAGAATAGATCATATTTTTCTAACAATAGGAATGATACCAGAAATTATTGCATCAGATATAATTCCGATTCCGTGGTCTGACCATAATGCAGTATACACTACTATAGCCTCAGCCATACCAAAAGCGCATGACCCAACGTGGTACTTACCGGACATAATGCTCAAACACCCACTACATCAGATGGCCATTGAACAAGCTTTAAAAGAATACATATCAATTAATAATACAACAGACATCTCCCCAATAACACTGTGGGAAGCTCATAAGCCTGTCTTGCGTGGTACAATACAAAGACAAATGGCACTATTTAAACGGGAACGCAAAAATCTAGCAAAAAAACTAGAACTCAATTTTAATGCAGCCTACATATCATTTCAAGATAATCCATCTCAGAGTACAAAATCTCATCTGGAAAAATCTAGATTGGAATACGATCTATTTCTCACTGAGTCAGTTGATAAATCCCTCAAACGCTCCAAACACAATTTCTACATGAATACAAACAAACCAGGTACATATTTGGCTCGGGCATTAAATTCAACTAACAAATCTTTCAAACCAATACGTTTGAAATTATCAAAAAATGTTTACACTTGTAATCCAGTTAAAATAGTCCATAAATTTCACTCACATCTCGCAACTTTATACAAGACAAACAATGAATTTAATCCTACAGAGGCTGAATCCTTCTTCTCAAAAATAACCTTACCTGAGTTATCTCAGAATCAAAAAAGCAGTTTGGATGAGCCTATAACTATAGATGAAGTTGCTAACGCCATAAAAGACCTAAAACTTAACAAAAGACCAGGCCCAGACGGCTACTTATACTATAAAACATTCTCAGAAATACTCTCTCCCATTCTCACTGAAACTTTTAACAAACTTCTAGATGGACATTCTTTTCGGCAAGAAACACTAATGGCAATTGTTTGTATGATCCCAAAACCCCTTTCTGATGATACTTCCTGTGTGAATTATCGGCCTATCTCTCTGTTAAACCTCGATATTAAATTATTAGCAAAAATAATAGCAAAACGCCTTAATAGCATTATAGGAAAATTAATACATAGAGATCAAGTAGGCTTCATGCCAAATAGACAGGCAGGCGATAATATACGCAGGGCAGTGTTATTGGCACATATTGCTAAAAAACGGAAAATCCCTTTATGTTTTCTATCTCTCGATATTAAGAGGGCATTTGACACAGTATCCTGGCAATATATGCAATATTCATTACAAAAATGGGGTTTTGGACCCCACTTTTTAACATGGATCAAAGCATTATATAATAAACCCAAAGCCTATATAAAATATGCTGGATACAAATCTGAAGCCTTTAATATCGAAAGAGGTACCCGACAGGGTTGCCCATTATCTCCCTTATTATTTGCCCTTATACTCGAACCCATGGCCCAATACATCAGAACAAACCAAACTATAACTGGCATTGAAGTAGGAGGTATTACACACAAATTATGTATATTTGCAGACGATATATTACTTTTTCTATCATCACCACAGGTCTCTGGTCCTAACTTAATACCAGCTCTTGATGGATTTGCAGCCCTATCCGGCCTTATGATTAATCCTAAGAAATGCCTAATGCTTAATATTTCACTCACAGACATGGAATTGATCCCGGCTAGGGCTGCACTCCCATTCACATGGGCAGAAAAATCAATCCCATATCTTGGAATTCATTTAACAGCATCTCATTCTGACTTATTCTCAACCAATTATCCTCCTATATTAAGACAGATCACAAATCTAATAAAACAATGGTCGCAACTTCCTTTATCCTGGATAGGGAAGATTAATGCAATCAAAATGACTATTCTACCCAAATTGCTTTATCTATTCAGAGTCCTCCCTATTCCAATTCCTTCCTATTTTTTGAGAATAGTAGAAAAAAGAGCAACTTCGTTTATATGGGGCTCTTCTAAACCACGTATACCTATACACACACTACATCTTCCCAAAAATAAAGGAGGCCTGGGATACCCTAATTTTACTAACTACTACAGAGCAGCACATTTGGCCAGTCTGTCCAAATACCATGCAAAACAGGAAATCCCATTATGGGTATTTATAGAGGCTTCAGAAAATGACCCTCTATTAATATCAAATTTATTATGGCTTGATCCTAAAGACCGCTTTAAAATTCATAATCCCATAACTAAACACTTCTTATCTGTCTGGGATAAACTAAAAAACAAATATCAGTTACAATCTCCACACAATCCTCTCCTTTCTTTTATCAGAAATCCGGCCTTTTATCCAGCATGGATTTACCCAAATTCTTTTAAAGCTTGGACAACATCAGGCATTCAGACACTAAATGACTTCATAGCATCTAAATCATTCCTTTCATTCCCATCGCTTAGAGAAAAATAT
This sequence comes from Aquarana catesbeiana, assembly GCF_042186555.1. Lineage (NCBI taxonomy): Eukaryota > Metazoa > Chordata > Amphibia > Anura > Ranidae > Aquarana > Aquarana catesbeiana. The sequence goes on along the minus strand of NC_133324.1, from coordinate 142,677,626 downwards.
GATCTACCAAACTCTGAGATATTTAGATATCTCCAAATAATCAAAAATTTCTATACACCATTCCTAAAGGGGGATGCACCATTATCCCAATTATCCATTTTTGAATCAATCTGTACAAAAGATCCATTTGCTAAAGGTACAATTTCATCACTTTATAATCAATTATATGGAGTAGCAAATCTTAATAGACCCTCTTACGTTCAGAGGTGGGAGGAGGATCTGGGACGAACTTTAGAAGACACGGACTGGTCTAACATATGGCTCACATCTAAGTCATCTTCACCCAACATCTTAGCACTGGAGACAAATTATAAAGTCCTAACTCGCTGGTATCTTGTACCCGCTAGAGTGGCAAAATATTCACCTAATACCTCAGCTCTTTGTTTTCGAGGATGCCCAGAAATAGGCACATATTTACACATATGGTGGACGTGCCCAGTAATCCAAACCTTCTGGAAGGAAGTCTTCGTAATTGCATCTAAAATATTTAAAAAAATAATACAACCAGATCCATATTTAACTTTACTTAATCTAAAACCGGAATGGTTAACACTCTCTCAATTCAAACTTATGATCCAACTAATAACGGCTGCAAAACAAACAGTGGCCAAGGCATGGAAATCTCCTACATTGGTACTAGCAGAAACAATTCACAGAATGAATAATACAATGTCCCATGCTAAGATGGTAGCCATCGATCAAAATCAAATTCCAAAATTTGAAAAACTTTGGCATCCTTGGATAAAACAACAGTTCCTGTCAAACTTCAATGACTCTGTCCTGTTGCCATGGTAACAGATTAAATGACTTACAGAGACACCCATTCTAAGGCTTCAAAGAGAACTAAAAAGAATAATAAACTGACGAGCGGGACAACCTTGTGGACCATACCTCTACCTTTCAACCCTTTTTCTTCTTTTTCTTTCCTTTTCTCCACCTTACGATTAAAGCTCATTATCAGAATTTATTTGACGTATATACACTCTACTTGTAAACAATATGTATAGTAGGTATAAATCATTTAAATACCTACAAAAGTAACTAAGGAAATGATATATATCTTTAATTTAGGTTTACGTAAACCCAATGTTTAATATTTGAAATTTCATGATATTTACCTATATAAACCCTACTGTAAAACAATGAGCTTACTTTATAGATCCTTGTAAACTTACTTTATGTATCTTTATAACATTGTATACTCAATAAACTTCTTTTGACAAGGAAAAATATTCATAACTCAGGTTATTGTATCCTCCCACACTATTGCCAAGGATACCCCCCAACAACATGCAGATGCAAACAATAACACTAAGCCACCTGCATCTTGGCAACTAATGGCACAGAGCATCAGTTCCTAGGATGCAGGCAGGCTGCACAGAGTTATTGGTTGTTATGATCCAGGCAGCCAAATCTGGCTAGTTTGTCCATTCAGCAAATTGCAAACAGCTTAGGTTTGGGTGAACTCATGGTCAACTTAAACCCAAAGCTAATCACTATACCGAGCCATTATATTTTCCCTTCTAAGTTTTATTTCTCTTTTTTCCAGTCAAAATACTAGTTTTCTTTTTCCATTTTAATATATTTGTTTTCCTTGGCCTCTTAACAGCTGAAGAATTGAAATATTTTACATCTTTAACAGTTCTAAATCTGGACCGCCAACACATTTTCGGAACAGACATTTCTGAGTGCTTTGGTATAGTATATGTTTTTTTCTATTCTTTTTTTTTAATCGTATCTAGAACATAATTGTTGTATGCCCCACATAAACTTTTTGTTCCTTATTGGAAAGTCCAGTTGACATTTCACTGTGCTATTTAACCTCTTGGCTTCCGCGCTATAGCCAAATGACGGCCACAGTGCGGACCTAAATTTCCGGGTGGCCGTCATATGACGGCCTCCCCTGTGCGCGCGCCCCCACTGAGACTCCGGTGATCACAGATCCGAGCAAGGGGCCGGTCCCGGCCCCTGACCATGTGATCAGCTGTCAGCCAATGACAGCTGATCACATTATATAAACAAAAGCTTGGTAATTGGAGGAGAAAAAAGCCGATTACTGGCTTATCTGCAAGGGACATTGTTTCCGAAGAGGAAGAGGCAATTATGCCTCATCTGTGCCCACCAGTACCCCCTGCCAGTGCCACCTGCCATTGCCACCTGCCAGTGCCCACAGTGCCCACCAGTGCCACCTAGCAGTGCTGCCTATCAGTGTAACCAATCAGTGCCCATTATTGCCACCCATCAGTGCCCATCACTGCCACCTATCGGTGCCCATCAGTGCCGCCTAATCAGCGTACATCTATGAAGATGAAAATTACCTATTTGCAATTTTTTTTTTAAATTCGGTCTTTTAAAATTTTTTTAACAAAAAATAAAAACCGCAGAAGTGATCAATTACCACCCGCTCTATTTGTGGGGAAAAATGATAAAAATTTCATTTGGGTACAGTGTAGCATGACCGCGCAATTGTCATTCAAAGTGCATCAGCGCTGAAAGCTGAAAATTGGTCTGGATAGGAGGGGGGTTTAAGTGCTCAGTAAGCAAGTGGTTAAAGCTGTTGCTGGTAAATTTTCATGAGCAACGGGTTTGCAGGTGTGATATCAGCTTTAGGTTGAATGTACATGAGCACTTGAAATGTGTTTGTTCTGTGTTCACTTTGTGCTTGCCATGCATTTGAAATTGTTTAAAGTGGTTAAAGCCACATTTTTTTTACCTTAATGCATTCCTTGCATTTTACTTATCTGAGCCCTCATTCAATCCAACGCTGTGCACATCTGCACCTCTTCTTTCTCTCCCCTCACTTACTGGTCTCACTGGCTTTGCTGAGACTGCGGGAGCCATTGGATCTCGCTGCTGTCAATCACAATTAGTGATAAGGGAGCGAGGGGTAAGGGCTGAATCTTACCGACTGTATCGATTAGACGCAGACAGCAAGGCTCGGGAGCAAGCCTGCAGAAGTGCCCCTATAGAAAGTGCCCTTCTATGTGGGCACTCTGTGAAGGGGAAAAGCCAGGATCACCAACAAGACCTGAGAAGGGAAAGTTCGGTGCTGCTCTGTGCAATTCCATTGCAGTGGAATAAGGTCCTTACAGGATGTCTCCAACTTACAAGCTGACCTCAATACACTGTTTATTTTGGGCAATTGTGGCAAATAAGGTTTAATGTTGATAATCGTAAAGTCATGCAATAGGCGGCTAAGAACATGAATGCATCATACATACTAGCAGGAGAACAGCTGGGGAGTCAATGGCAGAGAAGGATCTGGGGGTTTTGGTAGATCATGAGCCTAATAGTAGCATGCAATGCCAAGCTGCAGTTTCTAAAGCGAACAAAATACTGTCTTGTATTAAAAGAGGCATGGACTGCAGAGAGAGATATATCATTATGTCCCCGTACAAATCAATAGTAAGACCTCATCTGGAATATGCAGTTCAGTTTTGGACACCAATTCACAAAAAGCATATCGGGGAACTGGAGAAAGTGCAGAGAAGGGCAATCAAACTGATAAGAGGCATGGAGGAGCTCAGCTATGAGAAAAGATTAGAGGAACTGAATTTATTCACTCTGGAGAAGAGGAGATTAAGGGGGGATATGATCAACATGTATAAATATATAAGTGGCCCATATAGTGAATTTGGTGTAGAGTTTTTCACCTACAGTAAAACCTTGGATTGCGAGCATAATTCGTCCCGGAAGCATGCTTGTAATCCAAAGCACTTGTATATCAAAGCAGATTTCCCCATAAGAAATAATGAAAACTCAAATAATTCGTTCCACAACCATTCATAAGTCCTTCAGTTTATAGTCCATATAAAAGGAACTATAAAATGTCCATCCACAAATGGCAGCCTCCAAAAGGGGATTAGAAGCAAATTCCAGCAGGAGCTACATAGTATACAAGAGAAGAGAGGCGCCTCTAAGTGTAGCAATATGGTTACATTTATTAAAGGTACAACATTTAGCAACTCACATGGTTGATGATTAAAACAGGCACATCTAAGTATGCAGGCATCCGGGGTAAAGCTGTCTGCAATCTTGACCGGGAAGACTACCCGGAAGTAGAGCGATCTGAAAGCAATGAGGAGGATGGTCTATGTAGACATCTTTACCCCGGATGCCTGCATACTTAGATGTGCCTGTTTTAATCATCAGTCATGTGAGTTGCTAAATGTTGTACCTTCATTAAATATAATTGTATTTCTGCGTCTCTCTTCTCTTTTATACACAGTTGTGACATGACGCTACTTGTATATCAAGTCAAAATTTCAGAAAAAATGTTGCTTGTCTTGCAAAACGCTCTCAAACCAAGTTACTCTCAAACCAAGGTTTTACTGTACTTTTAACCTTCGCATACAGAAAGGCTCCTTCACAGCAAGAGCTGTGAAAATGTGGAATAGACTCCCTCAAGAGCTGGTTCTGGCCAGCTCAGTAGATTGTTTTAACTGTTTGCCAATCCACCGCAGTACATTTACTGTGATAGGTCAGCTCGTACAGGCACAATCACGTACCTGTACATCATGGCTTTCTTCCACATGTGTGTGTGCACCCAGAAACTACCATTTGTTGCAGCACAAGCCGATCAGTGGGTCCTGGGCCAATAATGTACAATCAGCACCTGCTGATCAGCTGAGTAAATGAAAAGAGAGAGCCCTGTGTTGCTAAACAACACAGGGCTCTACAAACAGCAGAGGTGTGCCACTGTTTTTCCTCCCTGCAAAGCAGGGTGTAAAAACCAGCACAATCTTTAGTTAAAAACAGCACACAGTACACACATTAACAGTTGTTATGCACACAGTTAACCCTTTGATCGCCCTCGATGTTAACCCCTTCCCAGCCAGTGTCATTAGTACAGTGACCGTGTATATTATTAGCACTGATCATTGTATTAGTGTCACTGGAGATGTCAGTGACAGTCAGTTCCCACTAAGTGTCAGTTAGTACGCCGCACTATCACAGTCCCGCTATAAGTTGCTGATTGCCGCCATTAGTAGTATAAAAGAAACAAAATCCAGTATATATACCAACGTTTGGAGACTCTATAACTTTCACAAAAAGCAATTAATATAAACGTATTGGTTTTTTTTTTGTTTTGTTTTTTTTTTTTTACCAAAGACGTAGCAGAATACATTTTTGATGAAATTTGTATTATTAATTTTTTTTCATTGGATATGTTTTACAGCAGACTTTATCTATTATAGCGCGAAAAAAATACAAAACCCAGTAGTGATCAATTACCACCAAAATAAAGCTTTGTTTGTGTGAAAAGATTATATAAATCTCATTTGGGTACAGTATTGCATGACCATGTAATTGCCAGTTAAAGTAGCGCAGTGTTGAATAGAAAAAATGGCCTGGTCATGAAGGGGGTAAAGTCTTGCAGAGCTTAAGTGGTTAAAACACTAAAATAGGTAATATTAGGTAATAATAACAGAGCACAATTAAAAGCTCACAGAAATGTATATAGTATATACGGTTGAAAAAAAGACACAGCTTCATCCAGTTCAACCTGTGTGTATATGTGTGTAAGATTTTTATTATCTAACAATTCCCACAACCCTGTACAGTCTGCTCCCCGGGGAAGACATTTAAATGCTTTTTGAAGTTGTAGGCGCTCTCACCTGGTACCACTTCCAGGGGGAGGGAATTCCAAATTGTTACTGCTCAAACAGTAAAGAACCCTTTCCACAATCTAAGATTAAACATTCTTTCTTCTATATTTCATAGCATTTAGATGTTAATTACCTTCTGCCTTTGCAATGAAAAACTCACAACAGAGTAACAAAATGTGAGCATGACTAGGATAATGAAAGACCTGGGCCACACTAGTATAAAACAGAAAAATAAGTTCAGCAATCAGTGGCTATGTATGGCCAAATTTTAGTGGGAGTGGGAGGGGTTTAAAGGGAATCATTGAACAGAATCTGTGCATAGCTGCTATATAAACTACATACATAACATAGTCATTGGACCCACAAAATATTCCTAATTACTGTACCACAACTGGCAGCCTCACAGACACAAATAAACATCAGGACAAAGGATAATTTTTTTAAAATATAACATTTCCATTGCATCCATTTTGTCTGACTGAGCCTACATTAAGGCTGGGTTCACACTTAAAACAGATGCGGCTCACAGCAGGGATCTGGTGCGTACCTGTTCTCCATTCAGAGATGAATCAGGCTCAAATTTTTGCCTGAATTCAGACCTGAAACTGAGCGAAAGACTCACAGGTCCCCTGTGCAATGCGCTCCGCGGCCGCCCCGGTGATGTGTGAACTGGCTCCATTGAGAGCCGGTCACAATCTCCTGTCACTCTAATTGGATGTGGGGAAACCTGCATCCAATTCGCATAAGTGTGAACCCAGCCTTAAGAAGAGCTCCATTAAAACCAGCAACTGTTGGGACAATGAATATCATGGTTAGGATTATGTAATGTACAACATAATGTATAGAGTGCAGGGGTCAGGTGTAAGTAACACACAAACGAGTATATAGAGTACACCAGTCAGGATGAACCCTCTGTTCACATCAGAGTCCCCTCTTATATCAAAGTCCCCAGCATTTCCATCCATTATACATCAGGCTTCCAAGAATCTCTCTTTACATAAGAGTCCCCATTGTTCCCCCTTACACCAGAGTGCCCCCTTACATCAGAGGCCATCAGAGTTCCTCCTTACACAAGAGTTCCAAGAGTTCTCCCCTACATCCCCCCTTACAGTGCAAGGGGGAACTCTGTGGGCCCTGATATAAAGGGGTACACTGCGGACTCTGATATAAAGGGGAATGCTGTAGATGTGGAGAAAAAAAGGGCCAAATGGCCAAACGCTGCGCTAAAAAATTAATTAAATATATACTGAATCAAAAAAGAAAATTAAATATATAAGCAGCCAGCACCAAGAGTCTACAATACAACTGGTCACCAAAGCCCCCTTTACACAAGAGTCCCCAGAATTACTTCTTACCTCAGTGTCCTCCGAGTTCTCCTTTACATCATGGTCTGTAGCTAGGTTTGCCACCTGTCAGAGATTCACCCGGACAGTCTGTTTTTAGCATCCTTTGTCTGGGTTTCTGACACCCGGACACCAGGGCACCCTTAAAAAATTCTTCCAACACTCCCATAAAAACAGATCAGAATCTAGCATCCATAACATGTATCAGAAGTTCACCTATCTTTACATATACTGTATGTAATTGCCTGGATGCAAACAGCCCTAGTTACAAGGGATTTGTTTCTCTCTGTGGAGGGATACAGAACCTCCTGGCCCCATTTTCTGATGCTTTGCTTATAGTTTCACTTCTGGTGCACACTCAGGACTGCTCACTCTGGCAGACCGATCTATTGGAGACGACCTGTGAGTGTGTGTGGGCAGGAAGATGAAGGAGCTGCACGGAATATGAGTGAACAGCAGGACAGAGAGGGGAGGAGAGAAATTGGCTGCCCATTACCAGACTAATCATGTATGTAGTCATCTCACAGTATGTTGTGGTTGTGTCAAGTGTATTTATGCATGTTTATGTGTATCTGAGTGCATGTATATATCTCAGTATGTAAATATATGTGTGTATGCATGTATATAACTGAGCATATGTACAGTATATATCTGAGTGTGTGTATGCATGTACCTGAGTGTATATATCTGTGTGTGTATAGTATATATCTGAGTGTGTATGTATATATCTGAGTGTGTATATGTGTGTATGTATATATCTGAGTGTGTATATGTGTGTGTGCATGTATCTTAGTATATATATCTGAGTGTGTCTATACAGTATGTGTGTGTGTGCGCATGTACTGTACGTAATTGAGCATGTGTATATATCCGAGTGTGTATGTATACAGTATCTCACAAAAGTGAGTACACCCCTCACATTTTTGTAAATATTTTATTATATCTTTCAATGTGACAACACTGAAGAAATTACACTTTGCTACAATATAAAGTAGTGAGTGTACAGCTTGTATAACAGTGCAAATTTGCTGTCCCCCTCAAAATAACTCAACACACAGTCATTAATGTCTAAACCACTGGCAACAAAAGTGAGTACACCCCTAAGTAAAAATGTCCAAATTGGGCCCAATTAGCCATTTAAACTCCCCGGTGTCATGTGACTCATTAGAGTTACAAGGTTTCAGGTGTGAATGGGGAGCAGGTTTGTTAAATTTGGTGTTATCGCTCTCACTCTCTCATACTGGTCACTGGAAATTCAACATGGAACCTCATAGCAAAGAACTCTAAAGATCTAAGAAAAAGAATTGTTGCTATACATAAAGATGGCCTAGGCTATAGGAAGATTGCCAAGACCCTGAAACTGAGCTGCAGCACGGTGGCCAAGACCGTACAGGAGTCTAACAGGTTCCACTCAGAACAGGCCTTGCCATGGTCGACCAAAGAAGTTGAGTGCACCTGCTCAGCCTCATATACAGAGGTTATCTTTGGGAAAAAGACGTGAGTGCTGCCAGCATTGCTGCAGAGGTTTAAGGGGCGAGGGGTCAGCCTGTCAGTGCTCAGACCATACGCCGCACACTGCATCAAATTGGTCTGCATGTCTCTTCTAAAGATGATGCACAAGAAAGCCCGCAAACAGACAAAGAGTTAGCTGTTTATTTTCAGTGCACATAAAATCATATGTAATGGTAGCATTTCATATTTTTTTAAATGATAGAGCTGATGGGTATGCATATTCTTGTGGCACAGCAATCAAAGCCTATTTAATGAGTTAACCAAGGTTTGATTTATTAAACCATACTCCTTTAAGCCCATTCACTGTTCACCGCAATTGGGCCAACGCCCAGCATGCCCAGCAATGCGCTGTGTGTGACAAATTACTGCTCTAGTTTGGGTACCCAATGGTGCCCCAGGTCTTGTATAGTTCTAGCAACACTCCTGTATTATACCCAGGCCATCTACAATGACCACCAACCCCATAAGGTACACATTACTCCACTCCTGGGCTGATTTAACCTAACATTTATACAGTTGGCAAAGTATTCCTTGAAAAAAGTTTAGAAGCATTGTCCATCTCACTAACCCCCCCCCCGTCCACTCCCACTCCAAGATCTTTAGCAATCCTATTGTCTATAGTGTATACTAAAAAAATGATGTGCACCAGTAAAGTGTTCGGGTTTGGCTTGAAGAAAAGGTGGCAACCCTATCTGTAGCATCCCCCATTACCTCAGACTCTACAGGGTTCGCCCTTACATTGCTGAGGAAAACTCTGATGTAGAGTGGAACACTGTGGACTGTTCTGTCTGGAGGAATGCTGCAAACTCTGGTGTAAGGAGGAACTCTGATGTAGGGTGGTCCCTGGTCACCAGAGCCCCCCCCCCACCTTAAATCAGAGTCCACAGAGTTTGCTTTTACATCACGATCTGCAGCATTCCCCTTTACATCAGAGTTTTCCCTTGCAATGTAAGGGGGAACCCTGAAGACTCTGATATAATGGGGAATGCTGGGAACTCTGATGTGGGGGGGGGGACTTTGGTGACCAGAGACCACCTTACATCAGAGTCTGCAAAGTGAATACACTAAGGTGGATGGGAGGGGGTGTTACTGATATAAGGGAGAACATTTATTTGAGTGGCCCCCCTTACCTTGGTGCATTCACTCCCCTCTTACATCAGTGACTCTCCACAGATTTTGTGTGGCCTGGAGCTGGCACACTGACCTAATCTTCTACCAGTAATGGCCCAATTCCATACAGAGCGGGCTTTTAGCTTTGATCCTCTTCCCCTCCAGCTCCCAGTCCCCACATCTCTTCACAATACATATGTACATCATACCTAAATATCATTTCTTAGTATGGTGATTTACGATAACAATTAGTAATTTTATAGTCATGTATTTTACAATTCTGTGCTAGGTGTGTTAGGTGATCTTGCTATGTAAAATAAAATATGTATTTCCTTCCAGCAATTGCTCTGGGTTATCTTACTCGCCTGGAGAAGCTGTGGTTACCACTTGGACCAGGAATAGATAATGCTGCTAAACTAATTATTGAACAATTTCCGAAAATGCCTAACCTCCAGTTCCTCGTCATGACGGGGATTCTAGATGATGGCAGCATTGCACTTTTAGGTGAGTTCCTGTTTTTTGGCATATGGGTGTAACTTTCAGAGGATGCACAAAATTGGTGTACATCCAGGTTTAGCAGACTTTTGATAGTACTTGTGAGTTTTAAAGCAATTTATGGTTACATGATGTTCTGCTGTGCAACCTCCCTCTCTGAGATTTACACAGGGCAGCACTAAGATCCTGAGGACAGTAAAAGAATATTTGCCCAAAATGCACACACTAATTTTGACTTAAAAAATGTACACCCTATTCTCTTGAAAAAGCCTGCAGGCTGTTCAGTATATTTCGCTTTGTATGGGTCACTAAGTGCTCGGGATCTCAGATGCCCAGGCATCTAAACGATGCTCACAGAAGGAATTTGCAATGCTGGGTAATGTAGTTCAAACAAACAGTGTTTGTAGATTCACATGGAACTCCCCAGGGATTCTCAGTCACAGTGAACAGGCTGCCAATTCCTAGAAAAATAAAGTTGGACGGGGCCACAATGACGTCATTCCCGTGCATGTGCAGGGGAGCCCTCGGCTACGGCACGGGCTCTGAATGTCTGGCACGGTATGCTCTGGTGATGTCCCTGGCTGCATGCAGTGTGAATATTTCCTAAATGGTGCAATTTTAGGAGATATACACAGTGCCTACAAGTTATTTACAAAAATAAAATAGAGCAAAGGGCCCAGTGACCATTGGTATCATGTAGGTAAGTATATCAACACCTATTCGTCAAATGGACGGGACAATGATTGCAAAACCAAGGACCTGAGACAAAGAGATGTTTCCCAGAAGATGGCAATAACGGGGGTCAACCACAGTATATCAAAAAATGTATTTATAGAAAAACCACCTTTATTAAATGATTTGTGATGTAAACAGTAACACTAGGGGTGAGATTCCACCATGCTAGTGGAATAACCCCCCCAGGATACCCTATTAAAAACACTCTACTAATAAAATGTTGACAAAGTTGTCACACTAAGGCGCCAAATACCGGGTCCCATGCATACACACATGCATAACCAAGTGGAGTGACTGGAGCTGTTGGAGCGATTTAAACAGTTAAGTAGTCCATACAGAGTATATCCCAGTCAGGACTGTTGCAGTAATTGTGTAGAAAAATTCAAATGAACAGCTGTGTTAATCACTCAAGCTAACATGGTACAATGATCAGGAACCAATGATACTGACTTGCACTGCTCAGCGTATAGCTGAAAAGCTGGGGTATGTTTATACCAAGGACCATGCAGAGACCGGACAGATACGTCCCTCAGTGTATTGGGGATAATACAGTCCGATCGTGTGTAGACAATAGCAGTCAATAGCATTATGCGCCTTAATAGCCTTAGCAGTCCAGCATGAAAATGGTATAGCGTATCGCTGAGAGCTTGTCTAGCAAGCCGTTCAAAAACGGGATGAAGATAATGCCCGTGGTCTCCCACAACTCCCTGATTGTTGTTGCAATGGAGATGATATACTCTTTTATCAACGCTGCAGTCAGCGATAGGCACATCCGGAGTATATCCTTGTGTTGGTTACATCGGCTTTATCTCAAACAGCCACCGAGCAGTCAGATGTAGATACGTCAGGTCACTGAACCCGTCAGTGAGTGAGTGTACCAAGAGCTCATCCAATCAGTCCATGTGAGCAGAGCGGTTCAAAGCAGCACACGCTTGTTGAAACGCATGGGGTGGAGATGGCGCTGCCTACATCAAAGCTTTTCGCACACGTGACCGTGCGCTTTGTCAGGACGTATGACATTCAATATCCATGTCTTTTTAAAGGGCAAATGCCCAATCAGCATCAAGAATGTCAGAACTTCATTCTAGGGCCATCTTGTGGTGACATATCATATTTAAAACACAGGGGAAATAAAGACAATTGAATGTTTACAGCAGTATCAATCTGTTTGTTCATACATTCATACATGTCTCATGTCTACACAGGTTACGGTTCCAAATTGCAAAATTCTAAATAAAGCTTAATGAGATTAAGTCCCCAGGTTAATATTCCGAAGCTGAAGATCAAATATTCCCATTTAGGGATCAAAGATGATATCATATTCCTCTAAGGCTTTAAAAAACCTTGAGACTTAACTCATTGTTTAATCCTTTAGGCTGTAATGTCCCTAGCTTAAATATCCAGGATTTTTCTTTACGTAGTAATACAGTGTCATAGTCACCTCTACGGTCAGTTAGGTTCAGAGCAAAAAATCCCATAACTCTAAGACCAGTAGGTGTACCACCATGACACTGTAAGAAATGTTGTGCTACAGGAGTATCCTCTTTTTGCTTAATGCTTTTTAAATGTTCGCCAAACCTCACCCGAAGCTGGCACTTGATTTTTCCCACATACTGTTTTTTACAAGGACATTGCAGGATGTAGAGCACTCGCCCTGTAGCGCAATTGATAAACTGTTTTATCTCATATTTGTGTCGTCTGTCAGAATCAGTGAAAACTTTTGAACGTTCAACATAGCAACACATCCCACAGTGTCCGCAGGGATACATCCCTGTCAACTTAGGTAGATCAGTGAACCAATTTCTGTTGAGGGGCGAGTATATTTTGATTGGACAAGTGTGTCATTGAGATTCTTGACACGTATCGCCACCATATATGGTCTAGAGCCAACAAAGGTTTCCATACCTTTCGAACATGTAAGTATATGCCAATGGTTCTGCAGAATTTTCATAATCTGGTCCCAGTGTGCACCATACTGTATGATCAATTTTATGGCGCCCTCTGATGTACCAGTTTTCTTTGTCTGGGTACTGAGAAGTTCAACTCTAGTCCTCTGCCCAGCAATTCTTTGAGTCCTTCTAAGAGTTCGATGGGAGTACCCTTTTTCCCTGAAGCGACTATAAAGTAGGTCAGATTTGCGTCTATAGTCATTTTCGGTTGAACAGTTACTGCGAATTCTGAGGAACTGTCCCACCAGGATCCCCCGTATCAAATGTTGTGGGTGATGGCTGTCAGCTGAGAGGAGGGTGTTGGCCGCTGTTTGCTTTCTATAGGTTTTAGTTATCAGTTTACCCGTCTCTAGCCTAATGGAATGGTCAAGGAAAGAAATTTCATGGGGGTCCACCGCATAGGTCAAATGTATATTGCGGGTTTTGTGGTTGAGTTCTTCCAAGAATGCAGTTAATTCTGTCATAGATCCCTCCCATATCATAAGGACGTCGTCGATGTACCTTAGCTAAGTGCAAGCATGGCCAAGGTACTTCGATGAGGCGTATACCACCTCCTCCTCCCACCATCTCAAATGAAGGCAAGCATAGGCAGGCGCCCAAGGGTCACCCATGGATGTACCACGTATCTGCTGACAGTTGCGCGCCCAGGAACTGGAATTAGTTGTTGTTTAGGGCCATATCTAATAGTTCGATAATGAACTCATTTTGGGCACCCATGGTGGGGAAAAATGTGTCCAAAAAGTGATATACTGTGGAAATACCCCACTCATGGGGTATTATTATTATTATTATACAGGATTTATATAGCGCCGACAGTTTACACAGCGCTTTACAACATTAGGGCAGACAATACAAGTACAATATAATTCAATACAGGAGGAATCAGAGGGCCCTGCTCGTTAGAGCTTACAATCTAGGAGGGAGGGTCAAGTTATACAAAAGGGTAATAGCTGTGGGGGATGAGCTAATGGAGAAAATAGTGCAGTTGTTAGATGGAGGCAGGATAGGCTTCTCTGAAGAGGAAAGTTTTCAGGGATCGCCTAAAAGTGGATACATTTGGAGACAGTCTGACAGAATGGGGTAGGGAATTCCAGAGGATGGGCGAGGCTCGGGAGAAGTCCCGGAGGCGGATATGGGAGGAGGTGATGAGGGAGCTAGAGAGCAGGAGGTCTTGGGAGGAACGGAGATGGCGATTAGGTTGGTATTTTGAGACTAGGTTAGTGATGTAGCTGGGGGCAGAGTTGTGGATGGCTTTGTAACTTATTGTTAGTATTTTGAATTTAATTCGTTGGGTATAGACATGTATAAAGATTCAACGCCAATGCCAACCAGGAGAACCTCACACGGGAAGGTCAGGTCTTTGATTTTATTGAGGACATCACCAGTGTACCTCACATAAGAAGACAAAGTGCCCACAGATCCTTAATCAGGGAGTCTATGTATTTACATACTCGTTCCAATGGGCCTCTAATTGCCGAGACAATTGGTCTCCCTGGGGAGTACTCCTGCTTTTTGTGAATCTTAGGGATAATATAAAATATCGGAATGTTAAAGTCATCTACCCTCAAATAGTTTAACTCTTTTTTAGTAAGTAGATCAACGTCAAAAGCCCATTGTAACTTATCATTAATTAACACGACCAATTGTAGGAAGGGGTTAGAGTTTAGTCTTTTATAGTTGTCAGATAGTAAACCTCGCTTTCATATTTTTCAATAGATAGAATAACAATGTTCCCTCCTTTGTCACTGGGTTTGATTGCTAACCTCTCTGCGTCCTGGAGTTCTTTTAATGCTTGGCGTTCATCAGGGGAAAAATTGTCTATGGTGTTGGCCACCCAATTACCTTTTGAAGGTCCTCATGGACAAGGTCTAAGAAAACACAGAGCCATTTATTTTTCCGAAATTGGGGCATAGATGTCGATCTAATTTTGAAATCTGGACTCCGCCTCCAAGGTATAGTTTCAGTCGATTCATTATCATCCAACGATAATCCAGCCCCCTCTAGTAGAGAGACAAGTTGACTAACAGCCACTGTCTCCATAGGATTGGTTTCTTGAGTGGCTGAATTGGCAGTCTGCCCCCCTGAACAGAGGCCCCTATATTATACTTTTCTCAGAAATATACATATATCTTTATAGACTTCAAAATGGTCCATCCTGGATGTTGGCGAGAAGGACAAACCCTTTATCAAAAGATTCAGATAGCCATCTTGAAGCTGGAAGTCAGATAAATTGATGACCCTCATATCACTTGGGCCGGTTGTTTCCGGTCCGGGTAATGTAGGATCATCTAACAATGATTTCTCTGACTCCTGGTGGTGGTGTGTTCCGTGTTTCTGGGGTCCCCAGCCACTTTGTATTTCCACAGTTTTTTCCTTTTCCTCCGTCTACGGTTCCTATTTTGCCTTCTTTTAGGATGCCCCTGGATGGAGGAGGATCCTCCGTTTCCAATTGGTCCTTCTCAGACAGATTGATGGAGCTTATTCTCACTTTCAGAGGAGGAATTTCTGGGAGACATCTCTTTGTCTCAGGCAGGGGCGTTGCTAGGACTACAAAAGATGTGGGGCTAGAGCCCATATTAGCAAAGTAAAGAAAGTTATACCCTTGGGCGGGCATACACATGTATAATATATGTGTATATATATATATATTTCATTATATGTTATATATTATCATTACATCAGGGTCCCCAGAGATCCCCCCCCTTACATCAGGGTCCCCAGAGATCCCCCCCTTACATCAGGGTCCCCAGAGATCCTCCCCCTTACATCAGGGTCCCCAGAGATCTTCTCCCTTACATCAGGGTCCCCAGAGATCCTCCCCCTTATATCAGGGTCCCCAGAGATCCTCCCCCTTACATCAGGGTCCCCAGAGAGCCTCCCCCGTGCATCAGGGTCCCCAGAGAGCCCCTCCGTGCATCAGGGTCCCCAGAGAGCCTCCCCCTTGCATCAGGGTTCCCAGAGAGCCTCCCCCTTGCATCAGGGTCCGCAGAGAGCGTCCCCCTTGCATCAGGGTCCCCAGATAGCCCCCCCCCGTGCATCAGGGTCCCAGAGAGCCTCCCCCTTGCATCAGGGTCCCCAGAGAGCCTCCCCCTTGCATCAGGGTCCCCGGAGAGCCTCCCCCTTGCATCAGGGTCCCCAGAGATCCTCCCCCTTGCATCAGGGTCCCCAGAGAGCCTCCCCCTTGCATCAGGGTCCCCAGAGAGCCTCCCCCTTGCATCAGGGTCCCCAGAGAGCCTCCCCCTTGCATCAGGGTCCCCAGAGAGCTCCCCCTTGCATCAGGGTCCCCAGAGATTCTCCTCCTTACATCAGGGTCCCCAGAGAGTCGCTCCTTACATCAGGGTCACTAGAAAGAGGGCGGTCAGTGAGAGATTATGTCATCTCTCTGCTCTCTCGCCCACCCCTCACTCTTCCGTGCTGCCTGCCCACTCTCCGGTGCTGCCCGCCACACTCGTGGCCCGACTGCAGAGGAGCCACGGCTGTCTCTGAGAGACTCGGGGCTATGGGCCCCAGATTCGGGGCTATAGCCCCAAAAGCCACCCCCTAGCAACGCCACTGGTCTCAGGTCCTTGGTTTTGCAGTTAGTGCCTACAAGTAAGCCTTATTATAGGCTTACCTGTAGGTACAAGTGGTAAAATTGAGTCTACTACCACTTTAACAAAATAAGCACAAATCCAACTGTTCATATATGTAGGAACCCAGTGGCCAGGTCAGATGCACCGAAGCTGTCAGATTATGCCTTCATGTCTGGCCACCTCCAGATGTCTATGGGGGCATTAAAGTGATACTAAGAACACACTTTAACATGTATATGGATAATGGCACTGTAATTAGTTTAATATAAAAAATCTAAGTATCTTTTTTCTAATCAAATTACAGCTGTCACATGACCCAGCTCTTTCCCAGCCTGTCTGCAGGGAAACATAAGCAGGAGGAGCTTCTAGTCCTCTGCTGCTGGTCACATGTTCAAAATAAAAAAAGACAGCCTTTGGAATACAGAGGAAAAATAAATAATTAATATCAATAAACTGTTTTAAATTGTCATACAAATATATATTTGAAATCAAATCTTTATCATTTTTTTGCAGTAACATGGTGTGGGCAGATTTTTGCCAGTCACAGGCTGTGCCAAATTTCTTCAGCCTGTGTCTTAGATTAAGAGGGGGGTGAAGCCCCTATTGTGTTTAGCTGGTTAGTGGGCATGGAGGAGGAGGAGGGAGGGAGTGGGCTGTCATTTACCACTGTGTATACGTCCACATGTGTGACTCTAGTCACATGGGCTGCTCAGATGTGATAGGGTGGAAATGCTCAGCATAGAATCTCACTGAAAACTGAGCATGTGTAGAGTTGCCACCACAGCTGCATAAACCCTAGCTGAATTGGGGACATGAACAGAAGGTGGAGATAGAGAACTACAGGATGAGCCAGTTTTTTTGCAGAATACAGAAAACAAATCTCATAGTGACTGAGTGAGTGTTGCCGCCGACGTTTTTTGTAAGGGAAACTGACAGTAAAACCGGTTTCCCACTGCGCATGCGCGAAGCATGCTGCGCTTTGTGAATGGCTCGGCGGTGGGGGAAGGAGGAGGGGGGGCCCAACTTCTGGCAGAATTCGCTGCGGCAAAGTCACCCGGAAGTAGGAGCGTGTACCTGTCAAAATAGGTAACCCCCCCCCCCTCCGAAAGGTGCCAAATAGTGGGAGGGAGGAAGCTAACAAGCGGAGCTTCGCCTTTTTGGTGGAGCTCCGCTTTAAAGCATAAATAAGAAAAAAAATGTTTTTGTTTTGAATAAAATGGAGGGAGATAAAAACACTTATTAGGTTTTTATTTCTGTCTGTGTCTCCATTAGGGAGATTCCCCCTCTCTGTTTGTCCTGTTTACCATTATAATTGAAAGTAAAAGTAAAAGAAAATCCCCAATTTTGGGTTGCCCCCAGAAAAATTAATAGAGGGAAAAACTTCCAATGGTAATACTAATTCTGGTGACCTGGGGGGCCTAAAGGGATTTCTTAATTGGCAGGGATTTCCATTCACTTCCTATTTTGGCTATGGGACAGGAAGTGAAAGTAAATCCCCCCAATGGGACACAGACAGCAAAAAAAAAACTGACAGGAGTTATAATCCTCCCTTACGCTATCCAAAATGTAAAAAAAAAAAAGGTCTGTGTATAGTTGTACTTTAACAATTTAAACTTATGTCTTTTTTCAAACCTTACATTTTCAGGAAATATAGCAAAGAAAGGCTGCCTGAAAAGGCTTTCCCATCTTGAGCTTGATGCCAGTTACAATGTGTCAGAATCTGGATGGAGAACATTTTTTGAAACAGCTGGAGATATGCCAGAATTAAACCTTCTAAGAATGGTTAGCATTAAAAAATCTATGAAGTGTCATGCTACCACTGTTACCGCCTTCGTTCGGTTTGTATCTAGACTACCGCACCTGACAACAATATGGATGCTGGGGTGGCTTCTGGATAAAGATGATCTAAATATGTTTAACAACATGAAAGAGAAGCACCCTCAGTCCAGAAGTTTAGTCTTGTTCTGGCAAATGCCCTCTCTCCTACCTCCAAACATTCAAGATTAGAAATGTGATTGGAAAATTATAAAATTAAAACTGAGATCTAGATAAAAATTTGTCTAAATACAAGTTCCAGTGTAGTCTTACATGAATCTTGGTGTCCTTTGTGTACAACCCCAATTCCAAAAAAGTTGGGGTACTGTGTAAAATCTACATAAAAACAAAAATCTCATAAACCCATATTTTATTCACAATAGAAAATAGAAAACAAATCAAATGTTTAAACTGAGAAAATGTACTAAGAAAAAAGGAAAGATAATTTTTGAAATTGTTGCCAGCAATATGTCTCAAAAAAGTTGGGACATGGCCAAGTTTACAACGGTGTAGCATCCCCTCTTCTTTTAACAACACTGAAAATGTCTGAGAACTGAGGAGACTAGTTGCTGAAGTTTAGGGAAAGGAATGTTGTCCCATTCTTGCCTGATATAGGATTCTAACTGTTCAACGTCCTGGGTCTTCTTTGTCATATATTTAATTAAAAAATGCACCAAATATTTTCAATTGATGAAAGGTCTGACTTCAGGCAGGCCAGTCAAGCACCCAGACTCTTCTATAAAGCCATGGTGTTGTCATAGATGCAGCATGTGTTTTAGCATTGTCCTGCTGACATATGAAAGGCCTTCCCTGAAAAAGACATCATATGGAGAGGAGCATATGCTGCTTTAAAATCTGGATATTTCAACTTTCAGACTCAGCTTTTCACAAATTGGTGAACCTTTACTCTTCTTTACTTCTGAGACACTCTGACTCTCTAAATTTTCTTTTTATACCCGACCATGTGAAGCTGGCCATACATTATACAATTTTCTTGTTTAATTTCTATTAGGTTTACATACAACCATGTAGTGCAGGGCCCTGCCTGATTGCATACATATTGAAAGTGTTTAGGTTTGACCTCATATTATATGGTTTTGGTAAATCTAAAGAAAATTGTACACGAAAATTGTATAATGTATGACCAGCCTTACCGAGTTGTTGTAAAATAAATTAATTTGTTGCAAAATGCTCTTCCAGCTCTTCCTTGTTAGTACCACTTGTAACGGAATGTCCAACACTCCGATTGAGTGCTTCCGTCATTTGCCGCTTCCTCCAGTCTGAATATAGACATTAGATATTACAGCCGCTTGCAACCAAGAACTAGGCAGGACTCGTTTGGCTGCTGAACTGGAGCATGAACTGTTTATTTGAACAAAGGCACCCAGAGTTATACACTCAGGGGACAATCCCCTCTTCTTTGCATAATGAAACAGGGCGGGGAAGCCTTTACCTCCACCAGTAGCATGACACAGGGGTATTTAAACTTCTCATCACTAGACTGTCTTTGGGAGGGGCTGCTGGAAAAAAAACCCCTCTCACAGCTAATCTACACACATATACATATACATTCCATATTAGGTTTCTTCCAAGGCAAACACAAACAATAGAACAATGGGATACAGCCACACCTCAAACAATCTAGTAAAAAGTCTACAACAGTATATGAGACGATATACAATATATATATATATATATATATATATATATATATATATATATATATATATACAGCTGATACTCGAAAAATTTGAATATTGTGCAAAAGTTTATTATTTCACGAATGCAACTTAAAAGGTGAAACTAATATATGAGATAGACTCATTACATGCAAAGCAAGACAGTTCAAGCCGTGATTTGTCATAATTTTGATTATTATGGCTTACAGCTCATGAAAACCCCAAATCCACAATCTCAGAAAATTAGAATATTACATGCAATCAATAAAACAAGGATTGTACATAGAACAATATCGCACCTCTGAAAAGTATAAGCATGCATATGTACTCAGTACTTGGTTTGGGCCCCTTTTGCAGCAATTACTGCCTCAATGCAACGTGGCATGGAAGCTATCAGCCTGTGGTACTGCTGAGGTGTTATGGAAGACTAGGATGCTTCAATGGCAGCCTTCAGATCTTCTGCATTGTTCAGTCTCATGTCTCTCATCTTTCTCTTGGCAATGCCCCATAGATTCTCTATGGGGTTCAGGTCAGGCGAGTTTGCTGGCCAATCAAGCACAGTAATCCCACGGTCATTGAACAAGGTTTTGGTGCATTTGGCAGTGTGGGCAGCTGCCAAGTCCTGCTGGAAAATTAAGTCAGCATCCCCATAGAGCTCATCTGCAGAAGGAAGCATGAAGTGCTCCAAAATCTCCTGGTAGACGGCTGCGTTGACCCTGGACTTAATGAAGAAGAGTGGACCAACACCAGCAGATGACATGGCTCCCCAAAATCAACACAGACTGTGGAAACTTCACACTGGACTTCAAGCATCTTGCAGTGTGTGCCTCTCCATTCTTCCTCCATACTCTGGGTCCTTGGTTTCCAAATGAGATGCAAAATTCTCATCAGAAAAGAGGACTTTGGACCACTGTGCAACAGATCAGGTCTGTTTTTCTTTAGCCCAGGTAAGACGCTTCTGATGTTGTTTGTTGTTCAGGAGTGGCTTGACAAGAGGAATACTACATTTGAAGCCCATGTCCAGGATCCGTCTGTGTGTGGTGGCTCTTGATGCACTCCAGCCTAAGTCCACTCCTTGTGAAAGTCCCCAATACTTTTGAATGGCCTTTTCCTGACAATCCTCTCCAGGCTGCTGTCATCCCTGCTGCTTGTGCACCTTTTTCTTCCACACTTTTCCCTTTCACATAACTTTCTATTAATGTCTTTGATACAGCACTTTGGGAACATCCAACTTCTTTTGCAATTACCTTTTGAAGCTTTCCCTCCTTATGGAGGGTATCAATGATGGTTTTCTGCACAACTGTCAGGTCAGCAGTCTTTTCCATGATTGTGATTCCTACTGAACCAGACTGAGAAACCTCTTAAATGCTCAGGAACCCTTTGCAGGTATTATGGCTTAATTAGCTGATTAGAGTGGGACACTTTAAGCCTAAAATACTGCACCTTTTCACAATATTCAAATTTTCTGAGATTGTGGATTTGGGGTTTTCATGAGCTGTGAGTCATAATCATCACAATTATGACAAATCAGGGCTTGAACTATCTTGCTTTGCATATAATGAGTCTATCTCATATATTAGTTTCACCTTTTAAGTTGCATTAGTGAAATAAATGAACTTTTGCACGGTATTCAAATTTTTCGAGTATCACCTGTGTGTATGTGTATATATATATATATATATATATATATATATATATATATACACAGTATATACAATATTCCAGTGTGGTTGGACAGTGAGTCTGACTAGTGCAGATCAGGCTGGGGTTCTCGGTCACCCTGTGCCCCTAATAGACACAGAGTAACTTACACATAGGAGGGGCTGGGGGGCAGGACAAGGAGATTCCAGTGCTCTCCAAGGTAAGCTGGGTTCCACAAGTCTCCTGCCCAAAGTGACTCCTGTCCTGTTACTTTGCCAGCTTTTTGTTTTGCGGTTGTCCTACCTTTTTAGAGATGTGTTGTTGCATTAAATGTCAAAATGACCTCAGTTTTTCTTAAAATGGTACATTTTCTCCATTAAAACATTTTGGAAGTTTTCTATTGTGAATAAAACATGGGTTTATGAGATTTGCAATTCGTTGCATTCCATTTTTATGTAGATTTCACACAGCGTCCCAACTTTTTTGGAATTGGGGTATATCTTCCACAACAGTAATCCAGCATGACACAACTCCTGCACTTTGCCTCTGTAATAAAGGTCAGTCACTTCTGTTTATGTGTATAGCTCCAGGGTTTACTGTATGGCTGTGTGGAAAAAACAAAGTCCTGTTTTGAATCCTCTTAAAGGAGTTTTATGCTTTAAAGCAGTATTAAACCAAATTTAAAGTAAATATGTATTATATTGCAACTTACCAGTTCTTAGATGTGATGGTTACATTCGTTTTTTTTTTTAAAGCTTTCTTTTTTTTCACATGACGACCCAGCCAGTAAGTCTGTCGTTTTTCAAAAGAACAAGATTTCCTGCAGATTGTACCAGTTACAGGGATCAAACTAGCCATTTAACATTGACAGTGGTGTTTAAAATGATCGGCTTGTATTTATTTATCTAAAACCTTTATCTCAAAAAGAAAAACAGTGGCTGTAACTGCTTATAAAGTGTGAGCTGGAGTTTTGCTTCGGTTTGTTTGTGTATTTAAATCTGCCAAAACATCTTAAAACTCCACTCCCCCAGACTGACAATGCAGCTGTCCAAACGTGCCCCCTAGTGGCGTCTGGTGCACTCGCCCCTCCACAATGACGCCCCCCCCCCCCCCCGCACTCAGCTTTTCTCCCCACTCCTCGACTTCACCTACCGGCTAACACAATCTGCCTCCTCTCCTGATTGGCCGGCAGGAGAAGCCGGAAGATAGTAGTGAATTCGCTATTGTCACAAGTGGGTGGGTACGGGCTCGCCCTTAATAGACCGGCTGCTCCTGGTGCCCCCTGTGATCCTTCATAGAGAATGAGGGCACTCTAATACAGGAAGTGTTGCAAGTTGCACCCCATTGTCGGCAATGGAACTGTTCAAATCGCCATTACTCATGTCGCAGCGACTTTGAAAGAGGTTCCTGCACTACTTTTTGCCGATTTCATTGTGACTTGCATTGACTTCCTTTTAATGAAGTCACAAGCCGCAGTGAAATCGGAGGTCCAATTTGCACTGGTCTGTGGTTTTAAAATAACGCTAAAGTAGCGCAATTTTAAAGTCACACTGGTGTGAACCAGGGCTTGGGATTGGTAAGCTGCAATATATGAAATTCATGGTTTTGGGTTTAACACCGCTTTCAGGCTTTTTTCCCTTTTGTGGTGATCTGGCCAGTAACATGTTTCCTTTCTTAGGGTGTCTCATCTATCTATGGAGAAGCAACGGGACACCCTTGGACAGCAGCATTGTACGGAGAGGGTAGTGTCGGAAAGATCAATAGGTTTAGATGGACTTTACATACTGTAAGTGACTAACAAATTAAAGCCTAACTACAGGTAGCACTTTTTACAAAAACAGCTTTTTTGTTTTTTTTTACCTTTTGGGATAAAGGTTTTAACTACAAGAATAAAAGCTAATCATTTTAAGCACCACTGCCAGTGTTAAATGGTTTGTCTCAACTTTCTAATTGCCACTTCTAATCAAGTCCAATCAGTATAATCAAACACAGCTGGACTCAAATGAAGGTGTAGAACCATCTCAAGGATGATCAGAAGAAATGGACAGCAGCTGAGTTGAATATATGAGTGTCACAGCAAAGGGTCTGAATACTTAGGACCAGGTGATATTTCAGTTTTTCTTTTTTAATAAATCTGCAAAAATGTCAACAATTCTGTGTTTTTCTGTCAATATGGGGTGCTGTGTGTACATTAATGAGGAAAAAAAATGAACTTAAATGATTTTAGCAAATGGCTGCAATATAACAAAGAGTGAAAAATTTAAGGGGGTCTGAATACTTTCCGTCTCCACTGTAATAGCAGCAATCATGGCCATAGTTCAGCAACAGATGCAGTAAGCTTAAGAGATAATGCCAGAGTTTATAACCAGGAAAATATATAATCTAAATATATAAAGTCATGCTGATGGTGTAAAAAAATGGGTGATAAAAAACGAATGAAGCTGCTATACACAAAGTGCTAAACACCTGAACATAGTGATAAAATATAAATACAGCGCTCACAAACAAAAACCCATAATAAGTGATAAAAAAATGTTGCATAAAATTTTTCAGGTGTACCGAGTGCCCTCCTTTTTCCTCCTTTTTGGGTATCTGCTTTTGCATGGCTGAGTATTAACGTTGAAGGATCGTTTATCATCTCATTAGTGAACCTGCCATCTTGCAACATTCTCTGGATATCGCTATAAGGCTATATTGACTCCTAGACTGCAAAGCTGGGTGTCATTGTGATTTGGTGAGTGGGGACACATGTGGGGGGGGGGGGTGCCTTGGTACACCTGAAAATTTTTCTGCAACATTTTCTCTGCACTTTCTGCACACCAAATGTGAAGCATTCCCTGCATTTTTACATATTATTTGTGAAGCACCTTCACAGTTTCTTATGGACTTTATGTTTTTGTTATCACTTATTAAGAGTTTATAACCAGTCTGCTAAAATCAAAGCCTTTAGATCAGGAGACAGAGTCTTAAGCCTGGTACACACGATCGGATTTTCCACGGACAAAGGACTTTTGTCCGAAGGGCGTTGGCAAGGAATTTGTCTTGTATACAAATGGCACACAATTGTTGGCCAACAAACACGAAACTACATAGTTTTTCAGCTCTTTAGCGCCACCTTTTGGGCAACTTCTGCTAATGTTGTGTTATGGTTAGCATTGCTTCTGAGAATGCGTGTTTGTACTTTAGAGTTTTGTCTGACGGACTTCTGTACACACGATCAGATAATCCGACAACACACATTTGTTGTCGGAAAATTTTAAAGCATGCTATCCCACATTTGTAGGCAGGAAATTCCGACAACAATTGTCCGATGGAGCATACAAACGGTCGGATTTTCCGACAACAGCCTGTCATCACACTTTTCCCGTCAGAAAATCCGATAGTGTGTACGGGCCTTAAGTGTTAGTGCCAACTATAGTGAGCAAGTTTATAGCAAAGTGGCAGAACACCTATGAGATCAGAAAGAAAATCAGCGGGGGAGGACGGGGTAGGCGCCGGAAGTGGCGTAGGTCACCGCAAGTGATCTATGCCAGGAAGTGGGAGCAAATACCTGTATTAGACAGGTATCTGCTCCCTCCTCCACCCTGAAACGTGCCAAATGTGACACCGGAGGGGGGAAGGAATCCAAAAAGTGGAAGTTCCATTTTTGGGTGGAACTCCACTTTAATCTCCACACTATGCTTCCAGGTGATCCATTTCCTGACACTCACTATGCCTCTTAAAAAATATTTTTTGGTGTTCGCTTTTTAACCACTTCAGCCCCAGAAGGATTTGCCCCCTTAATGACCAGGCCATTAATTTGTGATACAACAATTGCGCGGTCGTGCGACGCTGTACCCAAATAAAATTGACATCCTTTTTTTCACACAAATAGAGCTTTCTTTTGGTGGTATTTGATCACCTCTGCGTTTTTTTTTTTTGCGCACTATAAACAAAAAAAGAGCGACGGATTTGAAAAAAAGGCAATATTTTTTACTTTTTTCTATAATAAATATCCCCCCAAAAAATATAAAAAAACTAATTTCTTCCTCAGTTTAGGCCAATATATATTCTTCTACATATTTTTGGTAAAAAAAATCGTAATAAGCGTATATTGATTGGTCTACAAAATAGGGGCTATATTTATGGCATTTTTATTATAATTTTTTTTTACTAGTAATGGCGGCGATCTGCGATTTTTATTTCTTTTTTAACAGAAGGAGCGATCTGCGATTTTTTAGCGAGTCTGTGACATTGCAGCGGACAGGTAGGACACTTTTGACACATTTTTGGGACCATTGACATTTATACAGCGATCAGTGCTATAAAAATGCACTGATTACTGTGTAAATGTCACTGGCAGGAAAGGGGTTAACGCTAGGGGGCGATCAAGGGGTTAAATGTGTTCCCTCATGTGTGTTTCTAACTGTGGGGGGATGTGACTGACTAAAGGAGGAGTCAGTTTGCTGTTCCTAGCTAGTAGGAACAGACGATCTGTCTCTCCTCTCCTGACAGAATGGGGATGTGTGTGTCTACACACACACATCTGCGTTCTGGCTCTCATGCCCGTGATCGCGCTTTGCCAGCGGACATTGCGCCTGCCGGCCACACGCATCGGGTCCCCCGCCATGCAGCGGGCATGCCTGCTATAGCTGTTTAAAGGGCTGACGTACAGCTACGGCGATTTGCACAGAAGAGCCGACCTGCCGCAGTAGAATGACGGCGGCTGGTCGGCTAGTGGTTAAAATGTGGTCATTTAGTGGCGTTCCAGGACCTCCAAAATGTGATTGGTGGTCAGGAAATTAGATGTGTAATTTATACACCTTGCAAGCCTGAAGGTGTTCCTTGGATTTAGGTCAACTCTATGCAGCTAAGCTCCAAAAAAATCTCATATATGTGGCATCCCCATACTCAGGGGATGCAACAAAATGTGTTTATCAGTGTAATTCTAAGTATGCCCATGCTGTGTGATAGAAATATCTTAATAATATATGACTTTCAATTTGTTTACTAAAGGCCAGTAGACTATGCACTTATTTCCCCCAGAGTTTAGTGAATGTGGTGAAGCTCTGCTGATTTCCATTGTATTCTTTACAAAGTCATGCTTCACCATATTCACTAAGTTCTGGGGAAAATTAGAGCAACTGACCTTACAAAGTGCACAGTCTATTTGCCTTTGGTAAATACAACAGCTTTTTCAAATGGAGCTTTCTTTTGGGGGTATTTAATCACCACTGGCTTTCTTATTTTTTGCTAAACAAACGAAAAAAGACTGAAAAAAAAACTCTTCCTTTCTGCTGTACAAGTTTGCAAATAAGTAATTTTTCTTCTTCACTGATGTGCGCTGATGAGGCTGCACTGATGGGAACTAATGGGCTGCATTGATGGGCACTGATGAGGCTGCATTAAAGGGCACTGGTGAGGCTGCATTAATGGGCACTGATGAGGCAGCACTGATGAGGCTGCATTAATGGGCACTGATGAGGCAGCACTGAAGAGGCTCCAAGTATAGGAATTGATAGGCAGCACTAATGAGGTTGCATTGATGGGCACTGATAAGCAACAATGATGGGCAATGATGAGGCTGCACTGATAAGGCAGCACTGATGGGCACTGAATAGGCAGCACTGATATGCTGCACTGATTGAGACTGATATGCTGCACTGATGGACAATGATATGCTGCAGTGATAGAGCTGCACTGAAAATCAAAAAACTGGTGATCAGTGCCCTGATTATCAGTGTAAATGTCCCCTGTAACTGGAAAGCCGCTTATCTGCTTTCCTTTTCCTCAGACACTGACAGCGGAAATGCCGATAACCGGACACAGCTGATCACATGGCAAAAAGCCTACATCATCGGCTCTTTATCCTGATCGGTGATACGCTGTGTCCCAGGGATCGCCATGCTGCACACCCGCCAGGGGCCTGCACCAGCGGCTCGATGTGAAGGACGTCATATGACGTTCAGTCAGGATGGCAAAGCCACCACCCGGCTTTGGTGAGAATGTGTTAATAAGACAAATCAACCCCACTGTGAAAAACAATAAATATCAATTTTCTTTCCACATTTTCTAAAAGCCTATTTAAAAAAAAAATCCTCAAGGGACTCATCGTGCCTCTTAAAAAATACCTTGGGGCCTTCAAATACGTGATAGGTAGTCAGTAAATTACATGCACTATTTATTGAATTATAATCCTAAAAGTAGCACAGCACTCGCTAAAGTACAGCTGTATACCTGTACACCCTTATTGATCAATCAGGGTCAGGGTTCATAGAGCATACTTTAGATCAGAGTCCCCAGAGTTCTCCCTTATATCAGAGTCTGCAGAGTCGTCGTCCCCCCCCACCCCCTTTCAGTGTAAGGGAACACTGCAGGTTCAAATGTAAGGGGGAAAGGTGCAGATTCAGATGTAAAAGAGGACCCTGTAGACTCTGATGAAAGGGGGGGGGGGGAGTATTGTGATTAACTCCATATGATTAGAAATGTAATATATGTATAGTGTATACCAGGTTGAACTGGGTGGACTGGTGTGTTTATTCAACCTTACCAACTATGTATGTATATTTAAGAAAAAAATGCTGTCTTTTGCTAAAGTGTTCAGGTTTGGCTTGAAGAAAAGGTGGCAACCCTAAGTGGCTGTCAGTGAAATGAGAAAGTGCAGTAGTGGTCAGTGGTCCCATGGCACTGATTCTCCCAGGTGGGATGTGTTTGGGGGGAAAGAGTCACTCACAAAGTATCTGTGCTAGAGACAAAGAAAAAGAAAACTTTTATAATACGGCCTGGCCTCTTCGCTATATTTTGATTGAAAGCAGCCACTTGTGTTTTCACTGATGTCCTAGTCCCAAAGAGAGATGATATAGGTGATCAAATACAATATGTGTTACAGAACTGGTAGCAGGTCAGTTTGTTTCTTGGAACAGAAGCCCAAATAACATTCCAAAGCACATTTTATCTTCACGGTTCTTCCTCCTTTTAGTTCCATGCAGACAGTGAACACATAAACATGATTTGTTTTCATTACCGTACTTTGTATCCAATCTGTGGGTGGGTGTAGAGTGGTGTGACGGCAGTAGCACACACTCAGTCTAGATGCAGTTGAAAAATATTTATTGAAGTCAAAGTACAACAGTTGACGATAAGCCTGGCAGAAAAGGGCGCAATCAGAAAACACTCACGGTTGACAGCAGCGTATAGCGGAGCAGGTCTCAGCTGAACTGACTGTCTTGAGGGGCAGAATGCGGCCTGGCTAATCCGAGGCCAAGTGGGGAGGTTTCAAGGAGAGTGGCATATCCCCATGATTTCACTCCTCATCTGGAACCTTTCCCTATTGCTAATAATGTCCCTGCCAGACAGTGACCTGTCCTACACTACCTACGTGCTAAAATGAGTGCCAAACCCAGGAGCCAGGGTCTTAAACAGACTCTGCCGCACCTATGATGGCCACCAGAATCACACGGGCAGCTAACGTTAAACCGGATCACTGCCTCAGTGACCCAGAAAACCATAGAGGAACTATGTTTCTTTTGACTGTTTTTCCCTCTGCAATGCCGTTGTGGTTGAGCAGTGGACTACACCTGCCTACACCCCCTCTTTGACAGATGCTGTCCTCAGCATGAAAATACAAGAAAGAACAACATGAATATTGCAACCAAAAGTATAAAGGCGTACCATACAAAATTCAAACAGCATAGTCAGAGTACTTTGCAGGAAGCTGCCCGTGTTGATGACGAGTTACAGTGTCCTCTGTGGAGCACAATACAAAACCCAACATACCACGCAAAGACACAAAATTGCATGCACCCATGAAATGGCAAAAAAACGCTTTATCTAAAATTTTACATGAATGATGTTGTAAAATCTTTTAAAGTTTATCAGTTTAGAGCTAACCATGAATTATAGCCCTAGGATTATTGCTCCCGCTCCCCAGTGGTGCAATAGCTGTTTACATACACAAGTGGGACCTGAACATGCATTTGCATTCGTATGTATGTACAGTGCAACAGTGGTGCTGTTAAATTTTTTATTATTTTTATTTAGTCTATTAAAATTTTTAAAAAGTTATACTTTTTTTCCTTTAACTATCATTATTATTATTATTATTGCTATCACATGTCACATTAATTTTGTGAATGAATACAAGGCTTCCTCTGATTAGCTGAGGTGGAGATCGTAATGTCATCCACCAACCTCGTCACCTCAGCCAATCAGAGGAAGTCTTGTGTTCATTCAAATAATACAAAGCCTCCTGTGAACAGCTGTGCAGAGCTCAGCGCAACTTTTTTTCTGAGAGAGGGACAGGAAGTTCTTGTCCCGCTGCTGGAACAAAATGCTGTATACTGTATGTAGTTGATGCTACATACAGTTCATACAGTCCTGACAGGCATGTGTTAGTGAAAGAAATAGTTTGTACAAGAATTTTGGAAATCTATTTTCATGCTTGCCTCAGCAATGTTCGAAAGCACTATTACACCTGACCCGGCATTGGCCCTTCTAAACTTAAGACCGGAATTTCTACAACAAAAACAGTTTAAATTATTAATACAGCTCTTAACAGCTGCTAAACAGACTATAGCTAAAGCTTGGAAAATGCCAAACATAGAATGAACTCTCGTACACACGATTGGACTTTGAACAAACTTTTCCGTGGATTTCTGTCCAAGACCTGGGATATATAGGTCGAAACGCGTCAGCTCCATTTTTCTAATATTGACAATATATATACCATGTTGTTATGAAAATATGTCTGTATCATACGTGTTGGATGTCACGAGACTTGTAGACACTCTATAATGGAGCTCATCTTTTTAACCGTTGTGTTGAAGTAACTTTTGTACAATAAAATATAAATCTTTTTTATAAACATTGGTTTAATACTTTAATTTTGCTGCCTAAAAACCCCATCTGGGGAAACCCTCCTTCCAATTTCGCTCTGATCATTAGGGGTGAGCAGCACTCCTCCTTCCTCCCTCTTTTGTGTTCCTCTTTGTTCGTAACTTCTGTATTGTTGTCTGATTTTTTGCATTGGTTCTGAGCATGCGTGTTTGTACTTTGGACTAAAGTTCAATGGTTTTGTGTACACACGATCGGACTAGCCGACGTAGGACTTTTGTTGCCGCCAAGTTTGTCTGTTCGCACAGCCAACATTTGTCTGATGAAAACTGAAAAAATTTGTCCGATGGAGCATACACACAGTCAGATGTTGCCTTAAAACAGATAATTTGTATGTTTGTTGTCAAAAAGTCTTAAAAAAGACCCAAGACCAAGTAGTTTTACCATGGTAGATGAGGATTTGATGTGTAGATAGATCATTACCCTCTGGGAGTAACCTACCTTCGGGGACCTCCTATCCTTCCCTCTTCCTACTTGCTTTCTTTCCCCTCCTTGTTGTAAACCCTTTCCCCTCTTTATTTTTCATATTACCTTTTTTTTTTTTATTTTTTTTTTTATATAAAGATGTGACACAGATATAAACAAAAAGACAACTTCGTATTGCATAAAGGTTGCTACTAATGCATCAAGTACATCAATCATACATATCAATTGCTTGTGAGTGGAGGGAACTACTTGATCAAGCTCACTCCTTTAGCTGAAGTCTAATACAGGGTAAACAAAAACTTCTGTGCTCATCACTTTTGTCTCTTAATTGAAAAAGATAAATGGAAGAAGGGAGGGAAAGAGAAAAAATAGAAGGCAGGAGAAAGAGAAGAAGAGGGAAGAGGAGGAGAGGAAAAAAAAAAGGGGGGGAGGGGTAATTACCCTCAGGGAGCCAAGGCCGATAATACTGAACAGATGATGGGGACCCTAGACGGAGGATCCTAACGTGTATTGGTGGAATTCGTCAGAGAAGCAAAACAGATTCCAATGAAACCATCTGGACCCATGTTCCTCTGATTTATCTCGCAAAGCGGAGGTCAGATCTTCCATCTGCTCAATGTCCTTCATTCTCGCGAACCATTGGGCCATCGTTGGTGCAGATTGTTGTTTCCAAATGGGTGGAATGCAAGCTTATGCTGCATTAAGGAGATGTTTAAGAAGGGAATTATGATAACGTTTCCTTGATAAGGGGGTAGGGTTAAGGAAGACTGCCGCTGGGTTATCATGAAGGGGATTATATCTGTGAGTTTCTGTATGAGCTTAAGCACCGGCTGCCAAAAATT
Source organism: Aquarana catesbeiana (assembly GCF_042186555.1). NCBI lineage: Eukaryota > Metazoa > Chordata > Amphibia > Anura > Ranidae > Aquarana > Aquarana catesbeiana. The sequence continues at coordinate 142,646,027 of NC_133324.1, read as the reverse complement.
TTGGAGCACGGGGCAATCCCAAAAAATGTGTAAGAGGGTGCCTGAGTGTAGGCCGCAACGCCAACAGCGATCAGTTTGTAGAGGATATAACTTAGCCAGCACCGAAGGGGTTCTGTACCAGCGAGCCACTATTTTATATGCGGTCTCTTGATATTTGCTACAAAGAGAAGATTTCTGTGCGAAAAAGAGTATGCGTTCTTTTTGGGGTTCTGTGAAGGTGACTTGTAAATCTCTCTCCCATTTTGCTAAGAATGGGGGGTCTCCAGTGGCGTGGAGGTCTAGCAGGGACTTGTAGGAGGTTGATAAGGACCTCCGGGTCGGTCCCTCTCCCAAGCAGAGTTCCTCAAAAGAGTAGAGCCTTCTGACAAAGTGGGTTGGTTTGGGCAATGAGCCAAGAAAATTAGATAGTTGATTGACCCTCCAGCGGTCTAAAAAGAGTGGAGCCCAGCCTGAGAGCAAAGTCTCCGTAGTTAGCCAACCGGAGGAATGTAAGAACAAGGAGGCCTTCATGAGTCCTTGAGGAGCCTGCTAGAGGAAGGATGGGTCAGTGAGGCCAGGTATAAAGTCTGGGTGACCAACGAGTGGTGTCATTGGGGATGGAAAACTACTTAGTGAGGCTAGATGGAAAAACCTTTTCATTTCCATGAGAGTTGGTCCAATCAGTGGGTGAGTAGTCAAGTGAGTGGCAGGAGTTTTCCCTGCCCAAGGTAGACCCGCTAGTGGGGCCCGGGCGGCCTCCTGTTCCAGCGACACCCATAGCTTTGAATCCCCATGACGACACCAGTCCACGATCCTGGTCATATGTGCTGCGGTATGGTATAGGGCTGGATCTGGGAATCCGATACCGCCTTTAGTCTTTGGCCATAGTAGTAGCGCTCTGCAGAGACGTGGGTGTTTACCACGCTAGATGAATCTGATAAATATTGAGTGCACAGCGTGAAAGAACGTCTGAGGTATCTTGACAGGCAATGCCTGCATTAAGTACAGCAGTCTGGGCATTGCATTCATTTTAAGTATATTGCAACGGCCAAACCAGGAAAGGGCCAGGGAGTCCCACTTCTTGAGATCAGCCATGAGCGTGGATAAGAGGGATTGGTAGTTGAGTTTGATAATGTCGTTCAGGTTTGCAGGAATCTTTGTTCCCAGGTATTGAATTGAGCGAGCAGCCCATTTGAACGGGAAGAAGGGGCGAGGAGTCTGGCAAGGAGACGCTCAGGGCCTCCGATTTTTGTAGCTTAACCTTAAAATTGGACAGTATGCCATAACGCTTCAGCTCCTGTAGCAGGGAGGGTAAAGAGGTAAGGGGTTCAGCAATGTAGAATAAAAGGTCATCTGCATAGGCTGCAACCTTGTGTTGATATTGGCCTGACTGGATGCCTCTAATGGACTGATTCCCTCTGACATGGTGCAAGAAAGATTCTAGAGAGAGGACGAATAGCATAGGCGACAGGGGACAGCCTTGTCTGGTGCCATTCAAGATAGAGAAAGGGCTGGAGTCATAGCCATTTACCCGGACTGTCGCTGTGGGATTATTATAGATGGCCGATATCCATGACAGGATGGGGTCTGGCATACCCACGAATTTAAGTGTCTTCTGTAAGAAAGACCAGTCCACCCTGTCAAAGGCCTTCTCGGCATCCGTGGATAGGAGCAGCAGGGGTAAACGGGATCGTTTTGCTTTTTCAATGATATTCAGTGTCCGAATGGTGTTGTCTCTGGCCTCTCTAGACTGGATAAAGCCGACTTGATCTGTTCTAATTAAACGTGATAGCAGGGCATTCATCCTAGAGGCAAGGATTTTTGTGAATAGTTTCACATCACAGTTCAGGACATATTACCTTTTTTATTCAGGTGAACTCCACTATAGTTGGTTGACATACCATAATATTATGCTGATATTAGGCCCCAAAAAGGCGGTAGATTAACCATAATGTTCCACTATTGAAAAGAGCACCAAATATACTAGCGACTCTCAATACATTTATATATAAAAGGTAGATTCTTGTTTAGATAGATAACTATTCATTTTTGATGTCATAGGCGACTAGAGATATACTTTCCTGTAATAAGATATCTTAATGTTATGATGTAAAATTTTTCTCCTTACTCATTACTACATTCAATGTTTTCTGATAATCTTTAATAAAATACTTGAACAAGAACAAATAGTTTGTTTAGACGAGCTTGGTCCAAATACCTGGAGTTAGGCTTTAAACTCAGAATACAAATGTGAAACACATGTTAGAAATTTAAGGCCCGTACACACAATCCAATTTTATGGCCATAATTGTCTGATTTACGTGTTGTGTCAGATAATCCGACCGTGTGTATGCTCCATCAGAGAATTGTTGGCTGAATTAACGACAACAAATGTTGGCTGTTCATGCTCACCAACTGTCTGGCAATAAATCAGTTATGTCTGATTATGTCTGATTATCCGATCGTGTATACACAAATCCATCCAACTAAAATCCAAAGTACAAACACGCATGCTCAGAACATTGAGACAACATTATCAGAAGTTGCCCAAAGGGTGGTGCTAAAGAGCAGAAAAAACACATATTTAAGTTTTGTTGGCTGAAAATGTTGTGCCGTCTGCATGCATACCAAGTTCACGGCCAGCGCCCTTCGGACCAAAATCCACGGATTTGTCTGATGGAAGTCTGATCATGTGTACGAGGTTTAAGACTGTCCAGAATTTTTTTTGAATCAGCCATGATATCTTCAACTTGGAAATATCTGAAAGTTAGGAAATAAATTGAAAAAAAAAATAGGTATGTTGCGTGTATGGGAAGCACATAACAAACATATAGCAGGGTTTTCTCAAATTCGACTGCACTTTAAGTTCTACTGATAAAAACAAGACTAGGAATTCAAAAACCACCACAAAGAATTTAAAGGACTCTGCTCACAACCTTTTTGTGACATTGACGGTCTTGAATTGCTTTCCTTTTCTTACAATGTACCAATGAAAGTTTATCAAATTATCCATCAATATGGGACATTTTCTCTACTACAACACTCTTACTCATATTTCTTTCTCTGTGAGGTATGTATGTCCATATATGATGTATACTTTTACCTTATTAAAAACAGGATTTTTATAATAGCTTACCTGTAAAATCTTTTTCTTGAAGGTACATCACAGGACACAGAGCCAATAATTACTACATGGGTTATAGGACCACCTCCAGGTGATGGACACTGGCATAATCAAGACCGGAAGTCCCCCTCTATATAACCCCTCCCATATGGGGAGTACCTCAGTTTTGTAGCACAGCAATATATAATAATCCCAAGAGAGAGGAGGAACCTCTGTGTCCCGTGATGTACATTCAAGAAAAGGATTTTACAGGTAAGCTGTTATAAAAATCCTGTTTTCTTTTCAGTACATCAAAGGACACAGAGCCAATAATTACTACATGGGATGTCCCAAAGCAATGCCATCTGAGGGGAGGGAGACACCAATAGTAAACAGACCTCTGACAGACATGAGGACCTATACCGCCGCCTGCAAAACACTACGCGCAAAGGCGGCATCCTCCTGTTGACCCACATCCACTTGGTAAAATTTTGTGTATGTATGCACAGATAACCAAGTTGCGGCCTTGCACACTTGAGCCATAGAGGTCAGCTGATGCACTGCCCAAGAAGTGCTAACAGCTCTGGTGGAGTGCGCTCTAATGGGGCGTACACATGGTCGGACTTTTTGGCTACAAAAGTCCGACAGCCTGTCCGACAGACTTTCGACAGACTTTTGACTGACTTTTGGCGGACTTTAAACTGACTTTCTAACAACCGGACTTGCCTACACATGATCACACCAAAGTCCGACGGATTCGTACGTGATGACGTACACCGGACTAAAATAAGGAAGTTAATAGCCAGTAGCCAGTAGCCAGTAGATAATCACTATCTCCGCATACCAGGACCTCCTGGGCCACGCCAGGGCCACTAGGATCATCCGTTTCCATCACCCTTTGATCCTGCGCAGCAGACACGGGAGCAACTGAACTGGAGGGAACGTATAAATTAGAGAAAACTGATCCCAAGGGGTTATCAATGCATCTATCCCGCAAGTGAGTGGGTCTTTTGTTTGGGACACAAACCTGTCTAGTTTTGCATTGAACCTGGACGCAAAAAGATCCACGTCCGGGGTACCCCATCTCTGGCAAATGGCCCGAAAGACATCTGGACCACTCCCCCGGGAGCAATGGCTGGCGGCTTAAGAAGTCTGCCTGCCAATTTTCTACCCCTGGAATGAACACCGCAGATAGGCAAGGAACATGTTCCTCTGCCCAGAACAAAATATGATCTACCTCTTTCTGGGCCGCCCGACTCTTCGTGCCGCCCTGGTGATTGATATAGGCCACTGCCGTGGCATTGTCGGATTGAATCCTGACAGGGTATCCCCACAGTATGCCAGACCAGGCCCTTAGGGCCAGCAGTACTGCCCGTATTTCCAAAATGTTGATGGGCAAGGTCTTCTCGGACTCTGACCATTTTCCCTTAACAACATTCTTTGCTAGTACTACTCCCCAGCCTATAAGGCTGGCATCGGTTGTCACTATTTTCCAAGTGATTGGCATGATGGACTTCCCCTTCTGCAAATTTTCGGTTAGTAGCCACCACCTGAGACTTTGGCCTACGCTTGGAGTCAGATACATTGGATAATCCAAATCCTGGCTTCTTTTGCTCCAGGCAGCCAGGATATTGCTTTGCAACAGTCTTGAATGGAACTGAGCATAGGGAACTGCTTCGAATGAAGCTACCATCTTCCCTAACATTCTTATACAGAGGCGGATGGGAGGCTCTTCCCTTGTCCTGACCTTGCGCACCAGATCTCTTATTGCGCAGACTTTTGCCTGGGGTAAGAAGACCTTCTTGTGGGCTGTGTCTACCACCAGACCCAAGTACTCCAGTCTTTTTACTGGCCGTAGGGATGATTTTTCTAGGTTGACAATCCAACCTAGATGCTCCAGGTACCTGACCATGCTGGATACACTCAGATCTATTCCCTTTATGGACTGATCGATCAGCAACAGGTCGTCTATATATATTTTTACCACTATCCCCTGAGCTCTCAGTCTTGCTAATAATGGAGCCAGGACCTTTGTAAACACTCGAGGTGCAGTGGCCAACCCGAAGGGCAAGGCCACAAACTGGGAATGTCGCTGCTCTACCGCGAATCGCAGGAATTTCTGGTGAGCAGGGAAAATTGGGACATGGAGATATGCATCCTTGATGCCAATTGACGCTAAGAACTCCCCTCCCCGAAGGGAGGACACCACTGACCGAATTTATTCCATGCGAAAGGAGCGGATGTTCAAAAATTGGTTCAGACCCTTGAGATATAAAATGGGTCTGACATCCCTGTTTGGTTTGGGTACTGTGAAGAGATTTGAGTAAAATCCCATTCCTTGTTCTCTTGAGGGGGTCTCTATGATCACCCCTTGAGACAGCAACCGGTCTAGTGCTTGAAATAATGAAGCCCTTTTTACCGGATCTGTGGAAATGCTCGATTTTAGAAAACGAGGCGGAGGAAATTCCCGAAACTCTAGCTTGTAACCTAGAGAAACTATGGAGATGACCCATCTGTCTTGGACTCCTCCTGCCAGGTTCCTGCAAACTGCAGGACCCTTCCCCCCACTCGTGCAAGCGGGGGCGCCCCTTCATAAGGAGGCCTTGGGACTCTGCTTTGCAGATTTTTGTTCCCAGGACTTTTTCTGGCCCTGAGCCTGGCCTGGGGGCCTTCCTCTTGGGGCTGACGGCGGAGGCCGTCGTGACTGCCTGGAGGCTGATGCCCCAGGTAATGGAGAGGCAGAACATTTAAATGAAGGACGCTTATTTCTTCTCTTTACAGGAAGAAGGGTACCTTTTCCACCCAAGATCTTCTGGATGTATTTATCCAAGTCATCTCCAAATAAACGCTCCCCATGAAAAGGAAACCCAGTCAGCAGCTTCTTACAAGGTAATTCTGCTGACCATTGCTTAAGCCATAGTACTCTTCGCATAGGCACCAGCAGAAGAGTGAGATGTCACGAGGTCTGATGGATAGAATCCTTAATGGCGTCAACAGCAAAACAAAGGGCCATAGGAAGCTCCGGAACCTGTTCCCCTCTGACGACCTGTTTCATCTTATCCTTGAGGAATTGACAGACGCCAATGGCTGCTATCGCAGGCTGTGCAACCGCACCAGCCATAGCAAAGGAGGCTTTAAGCAATGACTCCAGTCTTTTATCTGCTGGGTCTTTAAATACCTGAACATTGTTGACAAGTGAGATTTTTATCCAGGGAAGAAACAGCAGCGTCCACTGCTGGCACACTCCATTTTTTAGTGAATTTCTCCTCCATAGGATAAATCTGAGAGAATCTCTTAGGTGGAATAAAATGCCTGTCTGGACATTCCCAGTCAGCATAAATAAGCTGTTCCAGCAACGGAACCCAGAGAGGTAAAGGGGGCCTCAGCTGACTCTGTTAAGGGCATCTTATAACCAATACGTACTGTCTCAGTGAGTGATTGAATTAACAACCTTTGTGACTGTGAGGTTGTGGAGGCTTCCTCCAGGGCTGAGCCCTCTAATGAGGAACTCTCCTCCTGCCCTTCCAATGGGTCCTCTAGGGGTACATCAAAATCCTCTACCCACTCCTGATCTGCAGCCGACGGCCCAGGAGCAGGGGAAGGGGACCTGTCACGTTTTCTCCCAGACTGGGATGTGGACGAGATCAAACTAGCGAATTTACCCTCCAAACCAGCCAGAGCCGTAGCCAAGTCATCTTTAGTGATAAATGCAGAGACTGGGGTGATGGAGGTAGCTACAATGCCTGACAAGGATTCAGCTTGATCAACCGTTTCAGGTCTTACAGGGGAGGCAGGTGCCGTGGAGGCGCGGCTAGGGTTCCCAGAGCCTGACCGCTGTGCTTTTGCACCCCTTCTCCCTGTTCTTGCCCCTCTCCTTCGGGAATACATAGTCCTAGGCACAAAGTAGAGGTACTAGTTATCATGCATCTATTGCTGAGCTCAGTCTTAGCAATCTTAATATGCCGCGATCAATGCCACAGCTCAGATGCTGAACAGATGGGTCTTGGAAAATGCCTGTCCCCAGCACCCCATCGCTTACGTGCCCCGGGAATAATGTGTGTGTCTCTCCATCGCGCACCTGTACACACACGGCTTGATTTTGTAAAAAAAATGCCAGTTCGGGCCTGCGCCATAGGGCAACGTGCATGCCGAAACCCGTGCACGCTGGCAGCGCTGCTCCCCGCCCCTGTGGCGTCTCTTTTCAAATGAGAGTTTCTCTTCATGCATGCGCAAGCGGCAATCCACACATGATCTCGGGGGGGGGAGGAGGGGGGAAGACTGCTGGTGGCCAAACTCTCCCTCCCCCTCCTTGGGTGGCTGATGAAGTGAGGGGGAAGGCAGAACTCCTCCACAAGCGCTGCTGACAGACCTTCAACCCGGCAGGCATGGGATGCTGACACCAGGTATGCTACTTCACACCCTCTAGTGGCAGGACAGAATACAGGCAAGACACCAACTATTCATTAAAAGAAGTCCAAAAGGATCTTCTTAACTTACCATTCCTGCCACAGGGTACTACTGGAATTAGCACAGTGACCCAATCTTCACCCATCACGGTGGGCTTGGAGTCTAGCCAGACCTTCAAGGACAGGGTCCCCTTTTAATTTATAGGGTCCACTGCCTTGGACCTGTAAAGCGCCCTGCCAGAAAAACTTGTGATATAGCAATGTGACCAAGGCGCTGGATCCCAGGGTCCAGCTCTCCTGGAAGAAGCGTTACAGGCAAAACCTCATTCTTCGGTATCGAGGCTCGGGTACCATCTATGTTTGCCTTTGTTTTGGCTTTTTGAATGGATCCGATTGTACAGCTCCCTGGCCCTGGATAGGGCCTCTCTGGAGAGCATAACGTAAACCTTGACCAACACCTTAGACACTGGCATAAAAACTGAGGTACTCCCTATGTGGGAGGGGTTATATAGAGGGGGACTTCCGGTCTTGATTATGCCAGTGTCCATCACCTGGAAGTGGTCCTATAACCCATGTAGTAATTATTGGCTCTGTGTCCCGTGATGTACTGAAAAGAAAATTATATTTGCGTTATATTTTTATTAGAATATTTACATATTTTGATTTATAATATATGCAAATTGATGTGTTGACACAAATTTCTGGATTTTCTGAAAAAAAAAATCTATTATACAGTGGGGACGGAAAGTATTCAGACCCCCTTACATTTTTCACTCTTTGTTATATTGTAGCCATTTGCTAAAATCATTTAAGTTCATTTTTTTCCTCATTAATGTACACACAGCACCCCATATTGACAGAAAAACACAGAACTGTTGACATTTTTGCAGATTTATTAAAAAAGAAAAACGGAAATATCACATGGTCCAAAGTATTCAGACCCTTTGCTCAGTATTTAGTAGAAGCACCCTTTTGATCTAATACAGCCATGAGTCTTTTGGGGAAAGATGCAACAAGTTTTTCACACCTGAATTTGGGGAATCTTTGCCATTCCTCCTTGCAGATCCTCTCCAGTTCTGTCAGGTTGGATGGTAAACGTTGGTGGACAGCCATTTTTAGGTCTCTCCAGAGATGCTCAATTGGGTTTAAGTCAGGGCTCTGGCTGGGCCATTCAAGAACAGTCACGGAGTTGTTGTGAAGCTACTCCTTCGTTATTTTAGCTGTGTGCTTAGGGTCATTGTCTTGTTGGAAGGTAAACCTTTGGCCCAGTCTGAGGTCCTGAGCACTCTGGAGAAGGTTTTCGTCCAGGATATCCCTGTACTTGGCCGCATTCATCTTTCCCTCAATTGCAACCAGTCGTCCTGTCCCTGCAGCTGAAAAACACCCCCACAGCATGATGCTGCCACCACCATGCTTCACTGTTGGGACTGTATTGGACAGGTGATGAGCAGTGCATGGTTTTCTCTACACATACCTCTTATGCCCCGTACACACGATCGGATTTTCTGACGGAAAATGTGTGATAGGACCTTGTTGTCAGAAATTCCGACCGTGTGTAGGCTCCATCACACATTTTCCATCGGATTTTCCAACACACAAAGTTTGAGAGCAGGCTATAAAATTTTCCGACAACAAAATCCGTTGTCGGAAATTCCGATTGTGTGTACACAAATCTGACGGACAAAGTGCCACGCATGCTCAGAATAAATATAGAGATGAAAGCTATTGGCCACTGCCCCGTTTATAGTCCCGACGTACGTGTTTTACGTCAACGCGTTTAGAACGATCGGATTTTCCGACAACTTTGTGTGACCGTGTGTATGCAAGACAAGTTTGAGTCAACATCCGTCGGAAAAAATCCTAGGATTTTGTTGTCGGAATGTCCGAACAAAGTCCGACCGTGTGTACAGGGCATTAGAATTAAGGCCAAAAAGTTGGTCTCATCAGACCAGAGAATCCTATTTCTCACCATCTTGGAGTCCTTCGGGTGTTTTTTAGCAAACTCCATGCGGGCTTTCATGTGTTTTGAACTGAGGAGAGCCTTCCGTCGGGCCACTCTGCCATAAAGCCCCGACTGGTGGAGGGCTGCAGTGATGGTTGACTTTCTACAACTTTCTCCCATCTCCCGACTGCATCTCTGGAGCTCAGCCACAGTGATCTTTGGGTTCTTCTTTACCTCTCTCACCAAGGCTCTTCTCCCCCGATAGCTCAGTTTGGCCGGACGGCCAGCTCTAGGAAGGATTCTGGTTGTCACAAAACGTCTTCCATTTAAGGATTATGGAGGCCAAGGAACCAAGGAACCTTAAGTGCAGCAGAATTTTTTTTTAACCTTGGCCAGATCTGTGCTCTGCCACAATTCTGTCTCTGAGCTCTTCAGGCAGTTCCTTTGAACTCATGATTCTCATTTGCTCTGACATGCACTGTGAGCTGTAAGGTCTTATATAGACAGGTGTGTGGCTTTCCTAATCAAGTCCAATCAGTATAATCAAACACAGCTGGACTCAAATGAAGGTGTAGAACCATCTCAAGGATGATCAGAAAAAATGGACAGTGTCACAGCAAAAGGTCTGAATACTTAGGACCATTTTTTCTCAGTTTTTCTTTTTCAACCACTTCAATACCAGGCATTTAGACACCTTCCTGCCCAGGCCAATTTTCAACTTTCAGCGCTGTTGCAATTTGAATGACAATTGCGCGGTCATGCAGCACTGTACCCAAACACATTTTTTATCATTTTGTTCCCACAAATAGAGCTTTCTTTTGGTGGTATTTGATCACCTCTGTGGTTTTTATTTTTTGTGCAACAAATAAAAAAAGACCGAAAATTTTTTCTTTGTTTCTGTTAAAAATTTTTGTAAATAAGTACGTTTTCTTCTTCAATGATGGGCACTGATATGGCTGCACTGACGGGTACTGATACGGCGGCACTGATGGGCACCGATAAGGTGGCACTGATGAGGTGACACTGACTAGCACTGATGATGGGCACTGATAGGCGGCACTGATGGGCACTGATAGGCGGCACTGATGGGCACTCATAGGTGGCACTGATGGGCACTCGTAGGTGGCATTGATGAGTACTTATGGGTGGCACTGATGGGTACTTATGGGTGGCACTGATAGGTAGCATGGATGGGCACTGATAGGTGGGCATGGATGGGCACTGACAGGTGGCACAGATGGACACTGATGGGTGGCACTGATGACACTGATTGGTGGCACTGATGACACTAATGGGTGGCATTGCTGGGCATCACTGAAATATAATGGTGCCAATCATTGCCCACTTATGGGCACTGATTGGCACAGATTGGGCACATTGGGCACATGTGGATGGCAATGGGGTACATGTGGATGGCAATGGGGTACATCCACATGTTGCCCCCTTCCCTGGTGGTCCTGGCGGCTTCCCTGGTGGTCTAGTGCGGGCTTCTGAGGGGGGGCTGCGCTGAAAAACAATCAGCGCCGACCCCCCTGTCAGGAGAGCTGCCGATCGGCTCTCCTCTACTCACGTCTGTCAGACGCGAGTGAGGAAAAGCCGATCAACGGCTTTTCCTAGTGACCTCCGCCAGAGGCTCTTTACCAAGATCAGTGGAGCGGTGTGTCAGACACTCCACCGATCGCCATGATGCGCGCCCGCACGGGCGCGCGCCGGTATGTTATCCTGCTGGACATCATATGACGCCCAGTCAGGATAACTGAACCACTGCCCGGCCGTCAATCTGCTATAGGCTGGGAGGGAAGTGGTTAATAAATTTGCAAATATGTCAACAATTCTGTGTTTTTCTGTCAATTTGGGGTGCTGTGTGTACATTAATGAGGAAAAAAAATTAACTTAAATGATTTTAGTAAATGGCTGCAATATAACAAAGAGTGAAAAATTTAAGGGGGTCTGAATACTTTCCATCCCCACTGTATGTACATTAAACAGGTACAAGCTGAACATTAGAGTTTGTTTATGTAATTTTTCCTAATGTAGTTCCATATAAAAATTATTTTAACATGATTATTGCATATTAGCTGACAATATGCATTCTCTGAAAATACGCTATACTTTCACTTTAATGTTCTAGAGGGACTGAGCTGTCCTAAGAATGTACGATCAATCAACATCCCATGTTATTATTGTTCTTACCAGTGTGGTTCTTCCTCTTTACTCTAATCACATGACCGACAGTTTCAGTTTAGAAGTCGGATGTTTGTTGAGCGAAGTGGCCTTGTTGTAATTATCATCTAAACATTTGAATTTCTTTCTTGTTTCGATTAGTTTTCTTTGGTAAGTATATTAATTTTTCTTTGCTATAGCGCGTAGGGTAATACTGTTCTTAAGCACTGTAATTATTGTTCGAGAGTGAGAAACCTATATGAAAGTGCTTTCTTACCTACTTTATAATTAGCTGAACAAACATTTACCAATGTACAGTATATAGATCAAAGTGCAATGCAATCTGTGTTCTTCTCTATAAACATTCAAACTCCCTTAGATTTGACACTAAAGTGCATATTCAATGTTCTGTACATATAGGATGAAATGACACTGTTCAAGGACATTGCATGATGTATGATTTACAATAAAAACCCTATACTACCACACAACATTTTTTCTTTGCAAACTAGTGCATAAACAACAGCTAATGAAGTTGTATAAGCTACCACTGATAGCCAGGAAATGTAAAGTCCCAAATAAAGATGGGACGTGGTGACAGATCCAAAAGCTGTGTTTAGTGTTGCCTTGACGACGCGTTTCACGCTCCTGCGCTTTTTCTGTGGGACTTCTGTGGGGATTAGCTTGTCATACTTAGACCTTCCAGCAGAGGGCTCTATATCCCCACAATAGTGATGAGAAAAATATAAATCAGCGCGAAGTGGTAAATGAGCATTAAAAGCTGCTGAACACTAGGGTCAAAAAACAAATCCCTTAATACAAATATAACAACAGATAGTGCAGCGCTAAAGAGATAAAACACTGAAATCCACCATGATATCAATGTCCATAAGGGTAATCAGTAAATCATCCTCAGGTGCGAGCGAACACCAATTTGTAGAGAAGTGATTTCAGGTAGCCCACCACCAAGAAATAGGTTGGCCTCTCACCTGAAGAAATGGACCCTTTGATTATAGAGGGTCATAAATCGCCTTAATCAAGCAAGGAACAGCATGTGTAAACATCCGTCAGTAATAATATATTTATGGCCCACTGGGAGGAAGAGGCTGTTTTTCGTAACAGACCCCCAGAGCTTATATGCTATCGCAGATTTATTGATGATCTGATCCTTGTCTGGAAAGGTGATAGAGATAAGCTTGATTTGTTTATTGAAACCCTTAATAATAACCAAAAGAATATTGCCCTGACTTGGACGATTGACCCAGAAAAGGTGGTATTTCTAGATCTGACCATTAGTGTTACTCATGACCACTTCACGACGACCAATTATTTTAAGCCCACTGACCGCAACTCATACATCCCCCTGGGGAGTTGTCACCATCACTCTTGGCTGTGCAACATCCCTAGGGGGCAGTATATTAGGTTGCGTAGGAATTGTACTCGTGATGAGGATTTTATCACCCAATCACAAGTCCTGACCTCCAGGTTTGAACAAAAAGGGTATGATCGCTCTTTGTTGGAGAATGAGGTCACGAGAGTGAAAACCATGGACAGGGGTGCATTGGTCTCGAATGTTGTTAGTGATCCTGGGGAGGACAAATTTAATTTCAGGATGGTGCTAGATTACAATGTGCAATATCGCACTTTTGAAAAAGTAATATTGAAAAATTGGCCCATCTTAAAACAAGATAAAATTTTGGGCCCTGTGTTACCGGACCGCCCCCAATTTATTTACAAGAAGGCTCCTTCATTGAGGGACCGTTTGGCGCCCAGTGTCCTTAACCCCCCTGTTCCTTATTCCGATAGGCTCTTTTCCTTCTTAGGAGGTTTCTACGCATGTGGCAAGTGTGTCCCGTGCAAACATGCTAAGGGGAATTTAAAGAAAAGGAAAAAGTTTCTGGCATCTGCTACGAATAAGGAATATGAGAGTTAATAACTTGTGACACGGTAGGGGTCGTGTATATGCTGGAGTGCGGGTGTGGGCTCAAGTATATTGGGAGAACATCCAGACCACTACACGTGAGGCTCGCTGAACACGTTAATAATATTAAAAAAGGCCTGAAAACGCACAATGTCTCCAGACACCCGCGGCTACTGCACATCCACACTACGAGACGGAGATCGCATTGCTTCTGTTGATTACATGCCTGTACCCAGCGTTCAACATGTGAGTGATTCTTTTTTAGTCTTCAATAAAGTATTGCATACAGAGAGCACTATTTTTTTGTCATTCCTCTTTTACATACCCGGGTTATATTGGAGAGTCTGTTACCGGAGCCCCTTGGTCCCTGAGGAGTGTTTGACACCTGAGCCCTGACGGATGTTTACACATGCTGTTCCTTGCTTGATTAAGGCGATTTATGACCCTCTATAATCAAAGGGTCCATTTCTTCAGGTGAGAGGCCAACCTATTTCTTGGTGGTGGGCTACCTGAAATCACTTCTCTACAAATTGGTGTTCGCTCGCACCTGAGGATGATTTACTGATTACCCTTATGGACATTGATATCATGGTGGATTTCAGTGTTTTATCTCTTTAGCGCTGCACTATCTGTTGTTATATCCCCACAATAGTGACTGAGTACTGGATTGCACAGTGTGAGAAGGTCAGATCAACAGCTGATTCAACACAGATACGCCGGGTTTTTCCCTTCTCGAGCCAGTGTCTCAGCCAGCTGGTCTGACGTCACTGGCACTCGTGGGACGGATCCCTGCTCCTTCGATCTGCTGTATGCGGCTGGTGTGTTTTACTCCTCCACACACTGATCTCCATCTGCATGTGAGTGAGCAAGTCCCTGGGGAACACACCCTGACCCAGCAGTGATTCAGTCGGCTTTCTCACCCTCCATTGTGCTGATCCTTCTTTCTCCCCTCTCTCCCATGATTTGGGAGAAAGGCTCTGGTTGGAACTCAATACAAGCTCCTGGTTGCTCAGTGCATTTCAGGTGACTATATAATCATATTTTTTGTTTGATTATTGTGAACGAACAGGACTGTTTTTATCAGCTGCAATTTTTGAATAAACTTTCTTATCATTCAACATAAGTTTTTCATCTGTTGCTGACTATTTTTAACCCGTTGAGTGCTGGATGTTTTGTGTGTGTACTGTCCAATCTGTTTCTATCAGTTATAGTGCTTTTTCAGCTGTGCTGGGTTTAAACCCCTCTCTATTGATTTATATGACCCTACTTTTTGATTGTTTTACAGGTGTCCACCATTTAGCACTGGTGTCATTTTGTTTTTATTGTGTATTAAACAAAGTGCTACTTCCCTGTCAGTCTGAAAGCTAGACTGTCGTCAGTAGGAGTAATAAAAATGCTCCAGCATCAACTAACCTCTTCGATGGTGCTCCAAATAACGGGGCTGGACGTGACCCTGACTTATCAGATGTGCATCTTTTTTGCTGAGTTCCCAGAGGTCCCTCCCTCTCACCAAAAGTTAGCACATACACTTTTTAGTGCCATCCAATGGGCAATCGCCCTAAACTGGCGGGGCCCCTCAGTTCCATGGTCACAGGTGCTTATACTCATGGAATCTATTATGCCCTGTACACACGGTCGGACTTTCCGATGGAATATGTGCGATCGGAGCTTGTTGTCGGAAATTCCGATCGTATGTGGGCTCCATCGGACTTTTTCCATCTGAATTTCCGACACACAAAGTTTGAGAGCATGCTATAAATTTTTCCGACAACAAAATCCGATCCTTTAAATTCCGATCGTGTGTACACAAATCCGATGGACAAAGTGCCACGCATGCTCAGAATAAATCAAGAGACGAAAGCTATTGGCTATTGCCCTGTTTATAGTCCCGACGTACGTGTTTTACGTCACCGCGTTCGAAACGATCGGAAATTCTGACAACGTGAGTATGCAAGACAAGTTTGAGCCAGCATCCGTCGGAAAAAAACTATGGATTTTGTTGTCGGAATGTCCGATCAATGTCCGATCGTGTGTACAGGGCATTAGACTGATGGAAAGAGTGCATCATACTCTCATGGATTCCATGCACATTTTTGAACGCAAATGGAAAAATTGGTTAGCGTACCAGGTATAATCTATGTTTGGAGGCTTTTCTTCCCCCCATCTAGATTAGTCAGTTAGTGTTGATATCTCTTAAGATAACTCATTGAGTATTGTTGATTCTGGCATATAGAATCTCTGGCCTTGAACATAACTCACCAATAGTCATATTCTTTATCTTGCTGACGCAAAGCTGTTACTTTTAATATAACTTTTTAATTATAATTTCTTCATTTTGAATTTTGTTATTCTATTTCTGTTTCATGTTTGAAATCGCATTGAGAGTTGTATTCTCTGCGTATTAATATTTTGTACTTGCTCAAATACCCTGATAAAAACACTTGTAAACAACAAAAAGTGCTCCAGCATCAGAAGTCAGAGGGAGTCAAAAGCGCCTCTACCCTAGTGGTAGGGGGAGTAAAAAAATGCCTCTATGTAAGTGGTAGGAGGATAAAAAAAATGTTCCTATGCCAGTGGTCAGGTGAAGTAAAAAATTGTTTCAATGCCAGTGGTTAGGGGGAGTAAAATGCCCCTATATAAGTGGGATATAGAAAAAAAACCCACATGAGTAGTTTGGTGGAGTAGAAAATGTCCCCATCTTGGTGGTCAGAAAGATTAAAATTTACCCCTACCCTGGTGGTCAAGGGGAGCAAAAATTGCCCCTATGTCGGTGGTCAGAGGAAGCAAAAAATGTCCCTACATCAGTAGGAGGGGGAGTAAAAAAAATATTCATATGTAAGTGGTCAGGTGAAGTAAAAACTGTTTCAATGCCAGTGGTCATGGGGAGTAAAAAATGTCCCTACATCAATGGTCAGGGGGAATAAAAAATGGCCCTACATCAATGGTCAGGGGGAGTAAAAATGTCCCTACTTCTTGGATCTCTGAGTTTGTTCTATATTGGTTTACTGTCGTTTAAGTTTTATCTGAAGAGTGGCTGGAATCTTGCTAGTTCAACCAGGATGCACTCCTTTCCATTAGCATTTACATTATGCTCTGTATAGCACTCTTGGTATGTGACCCAAAAAATCCCCCCCCCCACAGTGATCAGCGGGAGTTAGAACTGTTCCTACATCAGTGGTCAGTGGGATTAAAAATGTTCCTATATTGATTGTATGTGGGTGTAAAGTCCCTACATAAGTGGTTAGGGAAAGGAAATCAAAAATGTTGCTATGTTTGTAGTCACAAGGAGAAAAAAATTTCAACCCCCCCCACCCCACAGTGATCAGCGAGAGTCAAAACTGTTCCTACATTAGTGGTCAGTGGGATGAAAAATTTTCCTATATTGATTGTCTGTGGGTGTAAAGTCCCTACATAAGTGGTTAGGGAAAGGAAATCAAAAATGTTGCTATGTTTGTAGTCACAAGGAGAAAAAAATGTCAACCCCCCCCCCCACCCCACAGTGATCAGCGAGAGTCAAAACTGTTCCTACATTAGTGGTCAGTGGGAATGTTGATTTTCTGTGGGAGTTAAAAAGGTCCCTGTGTTGCTGGTCAGATGGAATAAAGAATGCACCTCAATCAACGTGAGTAAAAGATCCCTGTGTCAGTGGGGGGGAATGGTGCCCCTTCATCAATGTCAGTGGTATTTGGAAAGCCCCCCAAAGTATTAGTGTAGATGGGAGAAATACTGTAAAAGCTCCCACTGGACACAGTCAGTGGGAGTAATTAAAGGCCCGTCCATTGCATTTGTGTTCAGTGTCAGTAATAAATGTCAACCTCCAAGTGTTAGTGTTCAGTGGACACTAGTGCCCTTTACTTCCTGATTTGACTTTCATGTGGTATCTAGGGATACAACAGCATCCTGTTGGTATAACATATTTACACTTCCACACTTCCAGTACAAAACCCATAAGAGCTCAGATTCTGGTTATGGGTAAGTAGGTGGGGTCATGCAAATCATTTCCTTTTGTCCTTTTTAGTTATCAGTACATCAGGAACCACTGGTGTATAGCACAGATATAGCATAATTTTATAGAGCCAGTATTGACAACTAGCCTACTTGCTCCGTAAAATGATGGCTATATCTGTGCTATACACCAGCAGTTTTGGATACAACAATGGTGAAAGGGGGAAAAAAGGAATGATGTGCATGACTCCGCCCACTTACCGATCAGTAGAGACTGAGCTCTTTGTTTTGAGAGTTTGTGAAGAAAGCAAGAATGTGCAAACACCTCCAGATATAAGAAGGTTATGCTGTGTTTCATGTTACTTTAAAGATGGGCTTTTTAGTTCCTTTTTTAAGTCCACCCATAGGAATTCTAGCTAGCAGTGTGATCACCTAGCTACTAAATACAATAAAGCAAAGAGTACAGAGCTACAACAGGGAGGCCAGAGATCTCCATTAAGTTCTAGATAGGAGTAATGAAATTCCCCCTCCTGTACACTCGTGTTGAGTAGGCACTTACTTGGCACATCCAAATTTATACAGGCACCACCAGGCAGGAGATATCCTTGCCAGATAGTGTCTGTTAAAAATTATTGGGTAGAATATTCTGGGCTCCAACACCTGACACTGGCGCTACTGCTAAACTGTAGCTTTACTCCAGAATGCAATATAAGCAGGGCTTTCTTTTTGCAAGGACTGGTTAAAGCAGAACACCAGGATCAGCAAAAAATCCCCCATTAGTACACCCCCCTACACAAAACACTAAACAGTTAATACATTTGTGAAATTCCTTACCATTGAAGGTGAAAAGTCTAATTGAGGTCCTCTCTGTAATTCAAAAAATGTCAGCATCTGTTCTGCCCAGGAGGAGCTGTTATACCAGGGATTGCTTCATATTCTCTCCTCTTTCTGTACACTGGAATAGAAAAATTGATAGAAAGGAACTAGTGTTTGGGCTAATCCTGGGGATTTCTGCCACATCCCATATAAAAGAGAAGACCAAAAAATGTATATGCCCCAAAAAGAGATATTATGGGCAGTACGTCACCAGGAAAGAATTTTTAGTAGGTGCAGATAGAATACAATAATGTTTAAAAAATTAACAACGTTTTTATTGTTTACAAGATATGCAAAATATAGAGAACATATAGTGAATATAAAATTGAATATGAAGAAGACAGTGATTGATTGAAATACAACTGCTATGTTGTTGTAATAAGCCACCCTAGAAGACCCAAGAATGGTCAAATACATAGAGTGGGGATAGCACCCTACATGTTTCGGAATAACATAAAAAGACTCAATTCTTTTTATAATGTATACTTCCTTCCTCAGGGGTTTCAAAGAAGCAGATGAGTGTATTTCTAAAAAGAGAAAATATATATACATATGTGTAAGTAAGTATATTTGGCACCTACATATACCATAAAGAGAATAGTAAAATGGATTAGGGGGTTAGAGATTTTATCTCCCAGCAGAGCACAGGGACATCACAGTCATAAATCCCAATCTGAAAATATATATATGCATGTATATACTCACAAAGCATTTGTCTCTTCATTGCAAATAATGTACATAGAAATGTTAAGAGATGAGCTCCCACGTCCTTGGGTCCAATGGATTAATTTAGTTTTCACAAATAGCTCCCACAAGGAATGGTTGTTACAGGGGAGGAGAGGCCTGTGCTCTGCTGGGAGATAAAATCTCTAACCCCCTAATCCATAAATTGTCCTAATAAATTGTTATTGTATACAAAAATTTTAATTTATGACAAGGGTATAAATGTACCCCTTGTCAGAGATAAAAACACAATAAATGACATATCAAAGCCCAAAAAACTCAAGGTACCCCGAAGATAGAGACCCCTCCTTATGTATGTTACAAAATGTAAAAGGACTGTAAGTATTATCATTTGGCAGTAATAAATCACACAAGGAGGGAGTGCCTCCTCCCAATGCGTTTAACCTTTGTCGGATTCTTCAAGGACATAAGGGGTATGGTAGCAATGGGTTACTACAAAAGAAAGAAGATATGCCCACATAATAGATATTCATAGAACATATTCATTATTTTCATAACATTTTTATAATACATTACATTGAGCATGTTGACCACTTCAGTCCCGGAAGAATTGGCTGCTGAATGACCTTTTTGCGATTCGGCACTGCGTCGCTTTAACTGACAGTTGCGGATGCTGACCCAAACAAAATTGATGTCCTTTTTTTCCCACAAATAGAGCTTTCTTTTGGTGGTATTTGATCATCTCTGTGATTTTTATTTTTTTGCGCTATAAACAAAAAAAGAGCAACAATTTTGAAAAAAACACAATATTTTGTACTTTTTGCTATAATAAATATCCCCAAATTTTTTCTCAGTTTAGGCCAATATGTATTCTTCTACATATTTTTGGTAAAAAAAATCGCAATAAGCGTATATTGATTGGTTTGCGCAAAAGTTTTAGCATCTACAAAATAGGGGATAGATTTTTGGCATTTTTTTAATTAATTTTTTATGGGTATTGGCGGCGATCTGTGATTTTTATCGTGACTGCGAAAAATGCGCTGATTATTGTGTAAATGACACTGGCAGGGAAGGGGTTAAACACTAGGGGGCGATGAAGGGGTTAAGTGTGTCCTAGGGAGTGATTCACAGGGAGCAGTAGATCACTGTCCTGTCACTAGGCAGAACAGGGAAATACCTTGTTTACATAGGCATCTCCCCGATCTGCCTCTCCATGACACGATCGCGGGTCGCCAGCGAACATCGAGTTCGCGGGGCTTGCGGGCACGGGCATGGAGAGCGCGGGCAAGGGGACTTACAGGTACGTCCATTTGCCCACCGCTGCCATTGTGTCAACGTATATCGGCGTGCAGTGGTCGGCAAGTGGTTAACTTACAAAAATAGATTGAGATTCAGGATCCAAACAGGGGGTCTCACTTCATGTGACAGATCACCGCACCTCCCCAGTGTGAAAAGTCACACTGAAATGAATGGGGGGCGATTTTCAGCCGCTTTACAGGAGCTATTTATAGCACTAAAGCGCCTGCAAACTGCCTCAGTGTGAAAGGGGTCTAAAGGCAACTAGCAGGCCACAACTAACCCATTGGTCATTGTTTGGGGCCTGCTACTTGGAGTAGTATTAAACCGTCAGTGTTTTTTAGCTTAACACTTGAGCATAATAAAATAAACATTCCCCAGTAAACTATTTGTTAAAATTCTTCCACAGTGTCTGCTGTGTACAACTTTCAGTGTTGATAAATCCTGCTGTCTCAATGCTGCTTTCCTCAACTTCTGGTAATCACAGGAAAGAGTTAAAAGTGTACAGTGCAGTCTGTTAGCTTGGACAAACCTGGGGGAGGAGAAGCAGAGGAGAGCTTTGTCACACATTCCAGGAGGCCACAGGAACAGTCTCCCTGCATTAGTGAAAAACCAGGTCCAGGAAGACAGCTCTGGACTCCATGGGTTGGGAAATAACTGGACTTTTTAAAGTCACCAGCTACCAGCTACAAATATTTTTAGCTATTGACTTTTAATTTTTAAAATACTGGGTGAAGTAACCCTTTAACCACCATTATCCGAGGGACCGTACATAATGTCCTCCCAGTTGCTCACCTTGTGTGCACTCTAGGGGCCACACAACAGCACAATCTGTGACCTGCTGTGTCCACCAGACACAGTAGGACACAGATCATTGTACCAGGCTGCTGCATGCAGCCCTGGTGCCATGTGATCACTGTGATTGGTCGCATGTCATTTGTAAACAATGGCTTTCATTCATAGCCATTGCGTACTAATGTAATGATCTTTGTGATTGGTCACAGTGATCGCATGGTACAGGGCCAATCACAACAAACATGTACCATGTAATAGTTGTGGCCAATCACAGCTATCACAATAGTACACAATGGCACATGAATGGATGCCATTCACAGTTTGATAGTGTAAAAATGATTGCTTATTCAGTGTACTTTACTGTAATAAGCAGTCATAGTGAAAAAAGATCCTGATCACCTCTGCAGAACAGTACAGTGTAATTATGGACACACTGTACAGCTCTGGTTTGCAGTATGTAAAAAAAAAGAAAAAAGTAAAAGAAAATATAAATGTTTAAAATATTTAATTATTATCTTCTAGCCTATAGGCACAGTTAGTATGTCATGGCCACAGCTTATCTTTAAAGAGTACCAGAGATCAATTGTAGCGTTTAGTAGTTTAGTAAAGAAGTGCCCCTTAGGTTGGTGGCCAGTGGACAACGGAACCTTTACATCCATGGTCAGTGGAAAGCATCCCCTAACACTAATGATCAGAGGGAAACAACTTGTGCCAGTGGCTGCTTACATAAGAGATGTGTATAAAAGAAAGTGACACTCTATTGGTCCAATGCATTTGCTAAGTGATGTTGGCACCAGTACTATAAAGTCAATATTTCAAGTGGAACCCTTATGCCGCGTACACACGGGCGGACTGTTCGTCCAGACTGGTCTGACGGACTTTCCAACGGACTTTTGACGGACTTCCGACGGACTTCCGACGGACTTTTGAACGAACGGACTTGCATACACATGATCACACCAAAGTCCGACGGATTCGTACGTGATGACGTACGACCGGATTAAAATAAGGAAGTTGATAGCCAGTAGCCAATAGATGCCCTAGCGTCGGTTTTGGTCCGTCGGACTAGCATACAGAGGAGCAGATTTTTCGACCTGACTCGAGTCCGTCTGATAAATTTGAAACATGTTCCAAATCTAAAGTCCTTCAGATTTTCACACGAGAAAGTCTGCTGCAGGTCCCATGAAGCCCACACACGGTCGGATTGTCCATTTGATTCGGTCCGTCGGACCGTCCGGTCGAAAAGTCCGCTTGTGTGTACGCGCCATAAGTAACATTTTATGGCATTTTACTTGAGAAAAGCTGGTTTATTGAAAACGGCTGTCTCAGAAAAAAATTATATATGTATGTGAAATAAGAGCCAGCATATCAAAAAGTGACTAAAGATGATAGCCCATCAAACATTGATACAATGAATAAAATATAAAAACTATGTGAAAAAAAAATTGATAAAGTAATGGTGAAAAACATAAAAGACTAAGGCAGATATTTCAAAAAATGTAAAATCATAAAAAACACACAAACAATGTTCAAATGAGAACATATAAAACAATGTGTAGAAATACAATAAAATATCAACCACAAAAGGGAAAATAGAATCCCCAAAAAATGTGCAAGTAAAGTCCCAGTGGCAAATAGCGCAAGGATTTCCAAGCTGAACAATCCATATACAATGTGAGTAAAATTCCAAAGGAAAAGTGGTGATAGGCAAGTCCAAGATCCAAGGTAGTTCACACCCAAGTGAGAGTTGAGGCTCCTTACAGCTATAGATGACCACCATAACAGTAGTCTCACCAGGCATTTGGGAAATTTCAGGTCTCCCACTAACCTATGCCGAAATCCACAGTTGAAATCGTGATACTCAGAAAACAAAAACAAAAAATGCTCCCATAGTGTAATAGTTCAAATATTGTTGTTTATTAAGCTGATTGAATTGTACTTACAAAAATTTCCATCCTCTAAAAGCGTAATTATATGTCAAGGTATAGATCGTGGCATCTCCACTAACTTCCTCCCGCTTACTGTGTGTGTCCCACCAGTCACCAAGGAAAAACGTAATGACGTCAGCGTCACAGGCTCCACCCTACGCGTTTCGTCATGATAGGACATCATCTGGAGTTTGCATGTTCTCTGTGTGCCTGTGCGGATTTCCTCTCGGATTTTCCTCACATTATTGTTTTAGTGCTGCACTTTTATTTTATCTGATATATTGGAGTTTAGTATTGGACTTTTTTTGTGCTGGCTGCTTCTTCACATTTTATCATCCATTCAAATCCTTTTTTAAGGCAGCGTTAACCCATGGTTTTTTTATGATTATTGAAAACGGCTGTTGGTTCTTTAAAATCTTACAAATTTATTTAATTTATAAAAATGACTTAAAAAACTATCCAACATTTCTTACCTATCTTGCAGGACACAAAATAATGGACCTGATTAATATATCTGAGTATGAGTCAACTCACAGCATTCCTTTACCGTTGTCTATGACACATATAGATATAAGTAAATCTGTCCAATTTGCTGACCAACAACACAGGAAAATACGAGAGCAGCTGCCAAGAGGACCCAACTACTCCATGAGAAGTGAATTAAAAAGGCTGAAGAGTGTTTTGGCTCAAGATCCTTTGTCCAGCTGGTCTCCAAAAGAGATAGCACATGCAGGATTTTTTCGCACAGGCCTAGAGAACAGTTGTCAATGCTTCTGCTGTGGACTGGTACTCTGCAAACAATCTTTATACTCTACCCCAATGGACCAGCACAGAAAATTTAACCTTGACTGTGACTTTGTTAAGGGCAATGATGTTGGGAATATATCAAAGTATGAAGTCCGTGTGCAACTTAACACATGTCAGGCCAGCCACAGGGTAGCTATGGAAGATGAGCAAACCAGGTTGCAGTCATTCTCTGGCTGGCCTGTCTATGCTTTAGTAGAGCCCTCTGCTCTTTCACAAGCTGGGTTTTTCTTCACTGGTAACTGCTCAATTTTTTTTATATATTAATTTACAAAATTGCATGTTTGATGATCCAGCACAGATGATGATTTTTCTTCCCTATGTAAAATAATCCAGGTACGAGAGACACAGTGCAGTGCTTCTCCTGTGGAGGGTGTTTGGGAAACTGGGAAGATAATGATGATCCATGGAAAGAACATACAAAATGGTTTCCTGAGTAAGTTATATAGAAGTTGATAATTTATGTGAAACAATATATTTTTATTGAAATATTAATATATCACCGCGCTACTAGGACTAACCCAGGGTTAGTTACTAAACCCAGAACCCTGCATCCACTATATCTGGTCTCCCACAGTACACAGAACATGGAAATGCAAACATTTTAGTAAATATAAACTGCTGAATACCTTTTCTCACCAGCAGTTAGAGCAGTATTGTGACTTCTATCAGTTTCTGATTAAAGCTTGTAGGAGGAGTGTTCATTCTCCCACGATTGTCCTATGAGGTTGCAGGACCCCTGACACTCTCCCAAGAAAAAAATACTCTCTATCAATACAAATCAAAGTGAGCATGTGCAGCTTGTCCCCTAGCCTCTACCATGATGGTTTGGGGATTCTGGTAAAAGGGAAGGATCAGAGAAGACAGGATCAAACAGGGTTTTTTTGTACAATTCAGTGGATTAACCCCTTAGTTTTCACAGTGAATATAACAAGCATGCTTTACTGCATATACAGATTGATTTTTGCTGTTGTGGATTTAGTAACACTGAAGTGCGAGCACTGAACTTATTCTCTCTGGAGAAGAGACGCTTGAGAGGGGATATGATTTCAATTTACAAATACTGTACTGGTGACCCCACAATAGGGATAAAACTTTTTCGCAGAAGAGAGTTTAATAAGACTCGTGGCCACTCATTACAATTAGAAGAAAAGAGGTTTAACCTTAAACTACGTAGAGGGTTCTTTACTGTAAGAGCGGCAAGGATGTGGAATTCCCTTCCACAGGCGGTGGTCTCAGCGGGGAGCATTGATAGCTTCAAGAAACTATTAGATAATCACCTGAATGACCGCAATATACAGGGATATGTAATGTAATACTGACACATAATCACACACATAGGTTGGACTTGATGGACTTGTGTCTTTTTTCAACCTCACCTACTATGTAACTATGTAACTATGTAATTCCCTGTGATTTATCCAAAAGCTGCTCTCCCCCCTGCTTAAAACTTTATAGACTATAAAGATTAGATAAAGATTATAACGACTAGTTTAGCACTTTTCCCATAACCACCTATTATTTATAAGTATAAATAAAATAAATTCCAAAATGTGAACACAAATATATGTGCTATATACACCCAATGTGAACTCTAAGTAGGTCAGATACCCAGCATAGACTATCTTTTATATAAAATCAAATTGTAAATATAATATTATTAATAAATTCAACAAAGTGATAAAGTCCAGTGTTTAAAAGGTGGCATATTTATACCAGATTACTCCCAGCATGTAGGAAACCCCCGTAGGAAGTGAATGGTGGCCCTCCCTGAGCCATTTAGGATTGTGCACATACTACCATCCTTTTTCTATACATTTCTAAGGGGTATACATACACTCCTTTTTACTATTATATACTGAATTTATCATTTTCTGAATGGCTGAATCTCTCTATCATGTGGTGACCATGGCTCTTTAAGTCTGTGAAAAAATCGCATCAAAACATTATAGCATATAAAGACTATGGAATATTAGCTTTTTTAGCAGTTATATGCCAGTTCTCCCAGAGGAAGTGGGCTTTGTCCTGCGAAACATATTGGAGATGACTATATGAGAATTTTCCTATAAACAACTTGGGATAAACTGCTGGCATAATATGTAACTGCAAGCGTCTTTAATAGTACCTCAATGTTTGTTTGTATCCTTATTGTTTTTTTTTTTTAATTGTTTGTACGATAATGTAAGTTTTTTTATATATATTTTATAATTGGTGTGGTACCTATAAAGTTCTATTTGTTTTTTGCGTTAAGGATTGGTCTGTTTTTCAGTGTCTTACAAGAGAGGATGGGGTACCGGGTAAAAAACCCTATGAACAAGGTTTGAGACTATTCTGTTAAGTCTTCACACTTTTTAAGTATACAGTGCCGTGAAAAAGTATTCACACCCCTTGAAATGTTCCACATTTTGTCATGTTAGGGAAGGGAATTCATTAAAACTGCACAAATTGGATGTAGCAAGAGCCTTAAAGTCCTGCATCTCCACTGCTCTACATCTCCAGAAAGATGAAAGATTATTTGTAGTTCCCAGTGGTGCAAGGAAAGGGCAAGCAGTATCAAAACACACAATAGCGGGATGGATTGTGCGGATTATACACAGCGCTAACCAAGCTATTGGGCTTCCTGTTCCTTTGGAAATGAACGCGCACTCGACAAGAGGGATTTCATCTTCATGGGCAGCCTCGGCAACGGTCTCCCCAGATACAATCTGCAAAGCAGCAAGCTGGTCCTTGTTCTTCACGTTTATGGCTCACTACAGCCTAGATCCAGCTCGTCTTACCTGCCAGGATTTTGGGAGGAAGACCTTACAATTTTCTGTTTCATAATAGTTTCGTAAAATAATTCTGTTTACTTCAGCATTCCCTGCCTGGTAGCAATTTATTTAACATGCATATTCTGCCATGAAGGCACCAGGAAAACGAAAAATTGAATACATACCTTTCCGTAATTTTCCTTTCCTGGTGCCTATCCATGGCAGCATTTTACATAGTTACATAGTTACATAGTAGGTGAGGTTAAAAAAAGACACAAGTCCATCAAGTCCAACCTATGTGTGTGATTATGTGTCAGTATTACATTACATATCCCTGTATGTTGCGGTCATTCAGGTGATTATCTAATAGTTTCTTGACGCTTTCAATGCTCCCCGCTGAGACCACCGCCTGTGGAAGGGAATTCCACATCCTTGCCGCTCTTACAGTAAAGAACCCTCTACGTAGTTTAAGGTTAAACCTCTTTTCTTCTAATTGTAATGACTGGCCACGAGTCTTATTAAACTCTCTTCTGTGAAAAAGTTTTATCCCTATTGTGGGGTCACCAGTACAGTGTTTGTAAATTGAAATCATATCCCCTCTCAAGCGTCTCTTCTCCAGAGAGAATAAGTTCAGTGCTCGCAAACTTTCCTCATAACTAAGATCCTCCAGACCCTTTATTAGCTTTGTTGCCCTTCTTTGTACTCGCTCCATTTCCAGTACATCCCTCCTGAGGACTGGTGCCCAGAACTGGACAGCATACTCCAGGTGCGGCCGGACCAGAGTCTTGTAGAGCGGGAGAATTATCGTTTTATCTCTGGAGTTGATCCCCCTTTTAATGCATGCCAATATTCTGTTTGCTTTATTAGCAGCAGCTTGGCATTGCATGCCATTGCTGAGCCTATCATCTACTAGGACCCCCAGGTCCTTTTCCATCCTAGATTCCCCCCAGAGGTTCTCCCCCCAGTGTATAGATTGCATTCATATTTTTGCCACCCAAATGCATTATTTTACATTTTTCTACATTGAACCTCATTTGCCATGTAGTCGCCCACCCCATTAGTTTGATCAGGTCTTTTTGCAAGGTTTCCACATCCTGCGGAGAAGTTATTGCCCTGCTTAGCTTAGTATCGTCTGCAAATACAGAGATTGAACTGTTTATCCCATCCTCCAGGTCGTTTATAAACAAATTAAATAGGATTGGTCCCAGCACAGAACCCTGGGGAACCCCACTACCCACCCCTGACCATTCTGAGTACTCCCCATTTATCACCACCCTCTGAACACGCCCTTGTAGCCAGTTTTCAATCCATGTACTCACCCTATGGTCCATGCCAAAGGACCTTATTTTGTACAGTAAACGTTTATGGGGAACTGTGTCAAATGCTTTTGCCAAATCCAGATACACCACGTCTACGGGCCTTCCTTTATCTAGATGGCAACTCACCTCCTCATAGAAGGTTAATAGATTGGTTTGGCAAGAACGATTCTTCATGAATCCATGCTGATTACTGCTAATGATATAATTCTTATTGCTAAAATCTTGTATATAGTCCCTTATCATCCCCTCCAAGAGTTTACATACTATTGATGTTAGGCTAACTGGTCTGTAATTCCCAGGGATGTTTTTTGGGCCCTTTTTAAATATTGGTGCTACATTGGCTTTTCTCAAATCAGCTGGTACCATTCCAGTCAATAGACTGTCTGTAAAAATTAGGAACAACGGTCTGGCAATCACCTGACTGAGTTCCCTAAGTACCCTCGGATGCAAGCCATCTGGTCCCGGTGATTTATTAATGTTAAGTTTCTCAAGTCTAATTTTAATTCCATCCTCTGTTAACCATGTAGGTGCTTCCTGTGTTGTGTCATGAGGATAAACACTGCAGTTTTGGTTACTGAAGCCCCCCGATTCACTCGTGAATACTGAGGAGAAGAATACATTCAATACCTTTGCCATCTCCCCATCCTTTGTAACCAGATGTCCTTCCTCATTCTTTATGGGGCCAATATGGTCTGTCCTCCCTTTTTTACTGTTTACATACTTAAAGAATTTCTTGGGATTTTTTTTGCTCTCCTCCGCTATGTGTCTTTCATGTTCTATCTTAGCCGTCCTAATTGCACCCTTACAATTCTTATTGCATTCTTTATAAAGTCTGAATGCTGAGGATGATCCCTCCACCTTGTATTTTTTGAAGGCCTTCTCCTTTGCTTTTATATGCATTTTTACATTGGAGTTAAGCCATCCAGGATTTTTGTTCGCTCTTTTAAATTTATTACCCAATGGGATACATTGGCTAATGCCCTTATTTAATATGCTCTTAAAGCAAACTCATCTCTCCTCCGTATTCTTTGTTCCTAATATTTTATCCCAATTTATGCCTTTTAGCAAGGTTTGTAGTTTAGGGAAGTTGGCTCTTTTGAAATTCAGTGTCTTTGTGTTCCCTTCATGTTTCCTATTTGTGTGATTTATACTGAAACTAATTGACCTGTGATCGCTGTTACCTAAATTGCCCCGTATTTCCACATCTGTGATCAGGTCTGTATTGTTGGTAATCAGTAGATCCAGTAATGTTTTATTTCTAGTTGGTGCGTCTACCATCTGACCCATAAAATTGTCCTGCAAGACATTAAGGAACTGGCGAGCATTTCCATCCTTCATGTTCTTATTCTTGTGGCTGAATTGAGTCTAGTTACGAGAATGGGGGCAGGGGGCGTCACTCTATTTTATAGCGTTAAAATGGTCCTGTAGCTTGGCCATGAGCAGAGCAACCATAATTAGGTACCAGGAAAGGTAAGTATTCATTTTTCAGTTTTGTATAAACCAGGGCCCACAAGTACTTCCCGCAGTAGCTGCAATTGTTTCCTCTCCTGAGTGCACTCATAGTGTAATATGCCACATATTTATTATAGAAATAAAAGGATTCACTTACAGTGACATAAACAGACACCGGTTTTACATTGCAGAGTATAACTCCTTTCACTGTCGGGAAATACTTTTCAGGGAATCATATTTGTTTTTTAGACAATTTGCGTCATCTTAGAGTTCTCACAATCCGATGAACTTTGGGACATTTTCAGAAATATCAGGGTTTGGCAGAAAGCAAACAGATAAATGACTTTTAATCCTGTACGTTTTTCAATAGGTGTTCATTTCTTCAGAGCCAAAAAACCAAGGATGAAATTGAACAATACATAGCAAATTACTGTGGATTTGCTGGATTGATGGTAAATATATTTTAATGCTGATAACCTGCTTGGAGTGAACAAATTGCAATTGCAAATAACAAACGTGTTATACTTACCTGCTCTGTGCAATGGTTTTGCACAGAGCAGCCCAGATCCTCCTCTTCTTGGGTCCCCACTGGTGCTCCAGGCCCCTCCCTCCTGCCTAGTGCACCCATAGCCAGCAGCTTGTCCATTCACACTCGGCCCCACCCATACTCTTTCCTCATTGGCTCACTGACTGTGACTGGCGGTAGCGGAAGCAAATGGCTACTGAGGTACAATGCTAGATCGAGATGGGGCTCAGGTAAGTTTTGGGGACTCTGCTGCACACAGAAGGTTTTTTACCCTCATACATAGAATGTATGAATTCTGAATGAATGAAAGAAAAAAACTTGTCTCATTTCTCCAACTTCTACTTGCTCTGGACAGCTTTGTCTGGTAAGACAAAATATGACAGACTTACCGTCCAAATCAGCAAGTGAACCCCAGCCACCCCCCCCACACACACACACACACACACACACACACACACACACAAAAAAAAACAAATGCAGCCACCACATCTAAGGATTGGGAAGCTGCAATATAATACGTTTTTGGGGAGCTTAATACCGCTTTAAAGAGTGGTAATGCATATTTTAATAATAAAAACATTTGTGAAAAAATGTTAAAAACAGTTCAGCTGTTGAAGTGTAAGTCAAGCCAGAACATTTGTTTCTTAGTTTTGGCTGGAGTGAGGAAGGTTTAGCACCCCTTTAATGTTTTTACTGTTATCCAGAACTCATTTGGGGAGATTTACTCTCACTACCTGTCCTGTTGATGTTTAACCAGACAGGAAGTGAGGGTAATAGCAACACAGACACAAATTAAAATATTTATTTTTTGTAAAATAGGGGAACCTCTGTCAGATGTTTATTGCTGTTGGTGAGACTGTTGTAGATTTAACCTTCCAGTCTCGAGAAACTGTTATTGCTAAGAAATCTCTCTTATGGAGCCCTGGATAGAATTAAAAACCCAGCAGGGATTATAATACTTCTACACTCTATCCATAACTAGACAAAAATGTTTCTGGCTAGACATACATCGTTGGTGGTATAGTGCTAAATGTCTGCTCTTCCACTTAGCACCCAGCAGATTGTCCATCTCCATTTAACCTTTGGCTGTGCATCAATCATGGTTGTCCATTTTCTGAGGCATAAATACCAGCCTAGTGATCTCTGTCTTTTTAATAATATTGGTAGTTACTAGGGGTGACGTACCACCCTAGTAGAAATTCAGGCATGAAGAGACTCTTATGGTGGCCATAATTGTAAGGATCTGATTGAACGGTGCTTCACAGAATGAGACAATATGATTGAGTCTTTGAATTATCGAAAAGGCACATACTGGGGCTGATTTACTAAAACTGGAGAGTGCAAAATCTGGTGCAGCTCTGCATAGAAACCAATCATCTTCCAGGTTTTATTGTCAAAACTTAATTGAACAAGCTGACGTTAGAAGCTGGTTTCTATGCAGAGCTGCACCAGATTTTGTACTCTCCAGTTTTAGTAAATGACCCCGCCTGTGCACCCATCATTTCTGAGCAAAACCAATAAATTGGTTTCCATAGGAATAGATTGATTCAATTGATATGATCGTTATGTGTATGGTGCGCATATTTTTCTCCAGGCCAGTAAATAGATCGACATTACAGTCACATAGAAAATCATTCTGGCCACCATTATACTGAATACTGACAGATGCTGACTGGCAGCCATAGCTAAATTCCTGCAACTCCCCCCAACTGCTGGGCTATTCTGACAGGCAATGCTATGATATTACCACATACTGCTGTCAGAAATGACTAGAGTGTTGATTCTTTGATGGAATATGACCGACCAACTCTGGAGGTCTATAAGATCTGTCACTGTAGTTAATGAAATGTATAATTGTGTATCCATTCTCAGTATCTATGCCATTTATTCTAGGGTGCATCTTTAACAAATGTATTGGAAGAAAGGAATCTGCCAATAGTAGGTAAATATATTCCATATATATCATTCATAGAAAATAGTCTGACAGTGGCCTTTATTTAATAAGGGTGATGGCAGACAGAAAAATCAGCCAGGCCAGTGAAAGGAATGGAGTTTCTCCCTTAGCTTGGAATGCAGCAGAATCATATTTGCTAGCCAAGGAGCGACATCCTGCTTGTCTGGCTAGAAAGAAAGCAACTCCATAGGAAAACATAAGTTGTCCATTGGTAATACTTTTGCCACCAAATTGATTGTGTGACATAGACCTAGTCATATAGTTACAATATAAAAATGATACATCTATCAATCATCACTGAAAAATGCTGAGGATGGATAGTTTCTGGATGCAGGAATTTGACACTGATATTTTGTTGCAAATTTCTGGGCCTTGGGTGTATCAGCACAAGAAAATGTTTTATAGCTAATACAAAAAAATAATATAATGTATACAATTGCGACACAAGTTATATTGTAATTGAATGTTATTAAAAATTACCTTTCCTTTTCAATCTGCAGTGTTCTACATGCCTTGCAAAAGTATTCACCCCCCTTGGCATTTTTTTGTGTTTTGTTGCCTCGCAACCTGAAATTAACATTGTTTGAGGATTTGCATGTTTTAATTTACAGAACATGCCCACAACTTTGAAGTTTTTTTTATTGTGAAGCAAACAACAAAAAGTACAAAATTAACAGAAAAGTCAATGTGCATAACTATTCACCCCCTAAAGTCAATACTTTGTAGAGCCACCTTTTGCGGCTATCACAGCTCCAAGTTGCTTTGGATAAGTCTCTCTGAACTTGCCACATCTTACCACTGGGATTTTTGCCCATTCCTCCTTGCAAAACTGCTCCAGCTCCTTCAAGTTGGATGGTTTGCACGTGTGAACAGCAATCTTTAAGTCTGACCACAGATTTTCTATTGGATTAAGGTCTGGGCTTTGACTAGGCCATTCCAACACATTTACATGTTTCCCCTTAAACCACTCAAGTGTTGCTTTAGCAGTGTGTTTGAGGTACTTGTCCTGCTGGAAGGTGAACCTCCATCCTAGCCTCAAATCACACACAGAGTGGTAGAGGTTTTGCGCAAGAATATCCCTGTATTTAGCACCATCCATCTTTCCCACAACTCTGACCAGATTCCCAGTCCTGACTGCTGAAAAACATCCCCACAGCATGATGCTGCCACCGCCATGTTTCACTGTGGGGATGGTGTTCTTTGAGTGATGTGATGTGTTGGGTTTGCGCCAGACATAACGCTTTCTTCGATGGCCAAAAAGTTCAATTTTAGTCTCATCAGACCAGAGCACCTTCCTCCATACATTTTGGGAGTCTCCCACATGACTTTTCGCAAACTCAAAACGTGTCATTTTGTTTTTTGCTGAAAGTAATGGCTTTCTTCTGGCCACTCTGCCATAAAGCCCAACTCTATGGGGCGTACGGCTTATTGTCATCCTATGTACAGATACTCCTGTCTCTGCTGTAGAACTCTGCAACTCCTCCAGGGGTTACCTTAGGTCTCGGTGCTGATTCTCTGTTTAGTGCCCTCCTTACCCAGTCCGTGTGTTTTGGTGTGCGGCCGTCTCTTGGCAGGTTTGCTGTTGTGCCATGTTCTTTCCATTTGGTTAAGATAGGTTTGATGGTACTCCTAGGGATCATCAAAGATTTGGATATTTTTTTATAACCTAACCCTCACTTGTACTTCTCAACAACATTGTCCCTTACTTGTTTGGAGAGTTCCTTGGTCTTCATGGCAGTGTTTGGTTAGTGGTGCCTCTTGCTTAGGTGTTGCAGCCTCTGCGGCCTTTCAAAAAGGTGTGTATATTGAATGACAGATCATGTGACACTTAGATTGCACACAAGTGGACATTATTTCACTAATTATGTGACTTCTGAAGGTAATTGGTTACACCAGAGCTTTTTATGGGCTTCATAAAAAAGGGGGTGAATACATACGCACATGCCAATTATCATTTTTTATTTCTGAAAAGTAGTTTTATGTATATGTTTTTTCTAATTTTACTTCACCAACTAATGCCGCGTACACATGATCGGAAATACAGCAAAAGACCGATGAGAGCTTTTGGTCGGAAAATGTGACCGTGGTGTATGCTCCATCTGACTTTTGCTGGCGGAATTCCTACCTGCAAAAGATTGAGAGCAGGTTCTCAATTTTTCAGTCGGAAAAAGTTCCTATCCAAAAATGTGATCGTCTGTACAAATTCCGATGAGCAAAATTCCTACGCGTGCTCGGAAACAATTTGACACATGCTCGGAAGCATTGAACTTAATTTTCTCGGCTCGTCATAGTGTTGTACGTCACCGCGTTCTTGATGGTCGAAAGTTCAGAGAACTTTTGTGTGACCGTGTGTATGCAAGGCAAGCTTGAGCGGAATTCCGTCGGAAAAACCATCCAAGTTTTTTCCGACGGAAAATCTGCTCGTGTGTATGCGGCATCAGATTATTGTGTTCTGATCCATCACGTATAATTCAGATTAAAAAAAATTGAACTAAAGGCTGTAATGTAACAAAATAGGTAAAAAGCCAAGGGGGTGAATACTTTTGCAAGGCACTGTATAAAATGCAGTGCAATATGGCTACCTGGAGGCATTCTGTACACATATGGTGTACAGAACACCCCCCAAAAAATGTAATTTCCTGCTTGTGTGATTGACACACTGATTTTCTCAGAAGTCTGCACTAAGACACAAGTCAGATTTTTGGCATCCCCTGAAACAAACATTTAAATATTGGTTTGATACTATCAAAGGGAATTCACATCTAAAGGGATGCAGACCCTGCCACTTTCCTCATTAGAGCCCTGCAGGTGCAGCAGCTTATTGATAATTATAAAATCACTCCCATATAGATTCATACACATGGACACAGAAAAAATACACAGCTTTTTCTTCAGAATAACAAAATGTAGGAATCTGCAACAAAGTTTGTTAACCACTTGCCGACCGGGCCATAGCTGAAAGAAGGCTACAGTGCGGTCGGCTAGATCTGGGTGGACGTCCGTGGGACGTCATTCCAGAACGTTGCTCCCGCGCGCCCCCTGGGGCGCGCACCCGAGAACATCCGTGATCGCAGCCATTTAACACGTGATCGCTCCGTCAAATGATCACTTGTAAACAAATCGGCGTCACGTCATGACGCCGGTTCCTCCCTCCCCTCTCTGTACCGATCGGTACAGTGCGAGGGGAGAGGGGGAGAGATTGCAGCAGCGCTGTGGGCTGAATGTTTAGTGCCCACAGCGCTGCTCAATGTAAATAAACTGCAATACTCTGCAAAACTGCAATACTCTGCAACACTCTGCAACACTGTGCAATACTCTGCAACACTGTGCAATACTCTGCCAATACTCTGCAACACTGCAAAACTCTGCCAATACTCGCCAATACTCTGCCAATACTCTGCCAATACTCTGCCAATACTCACCAATACTCTACCAATACTCGCCAATACTCTGCCAATACTCGCCAATACTCTGCCAATACTCACCAATACTCTGCCAATACTCACCAATACTCTGCCAATACTCTGCCAATACTCTGCCAATACTCACCAATACTCTACCAATACTCGCCAAAACTCTGCCAATACTCGCCAATACTCTGCCAATACTCTGCCAATACTCACCAATACTCTGCCAATACTCTGCCAATACTCGCCAATACTCTGCCAATACTCGCCAATACTCTACCAATACTCGCCAATACTCTGCCAATACTCGCCAATACTCTGCCAATACTCGCCAATACTCTACCAATACTCGCCAATACTCGCCAATACTCTGCTGATACTTGCCAATACTCTGCAATAAATTTTAACAGGCAAAAAATTTTTTTTTTTTTTTATCGAATTTTCAGTCTTTTTTGATTTATAGCGCAAAAAATAAAAAACCCAGCGGTGATTAAATACCACCAAAAGAAAGCTCTATTTGTGTGAAAAAAGGACAAAAATTTCATATGGGTACAATGTTGCATTACTGAGTAATTGTCATTCAAAGTGTGAGAGCACTGAAAGCTGAAAATTGGTCTGGTTAGGAAGGGGGTTTAAGTGCCCAGTGGTCAAGTGGTTAAAGTCCTTGTAATGTACTTTGATCACCCAGAGGGGAATGTATTTTTTATAAACAAAAGTGGAGTTACTCTTTAAACTTTAGGGGTAAAGATCCCTTTAGGGGTTAGATTTAGGTGTACCCTTAGTTTAGAAGAGGTTAAGAGTTAGACCCCTTTCACACTGGGGCGTTTTTCAGGCACTTTTGGGCTAAAAATAGCGCCTGTAAAGCGCCTGAAAAACACCTCCCCTGCAGTTCCAATGTGAAAGCCCAAGTGCTTTCACACTGGGGCCCTGTGCTGGCAGGAAGTTAAAAAAAAGTCCTGCAAGCAGCATTTTTGGGGAGGAGAAGGAGTGGTGTATAAACTGCTCCTCCACCGCTCCTGCCCATTGAAATGAATGGGCACCGCTGCCAAAGTGCCTGCAAAGCGTTTCAGCAGCGGCGCTACATGGGCGCATTTAACCCTTTATTCGGCCGCTAGCGGGAGTTAAAAGTGCCCCGCTAGTGGCCAATAGTGCTGCTAAAATGACGGCTTTATCGGTTAAGTTTATGGTTTCTGTTTAGGTTAACTATTATGTGGAGTTAATTTTTGGTGGGGTAGAAAAGGAGGGGAGGATTTGGATATAAAAATAGAGAGAGAGAGTAACTCCAAAGGGAAACACAAAGCAGTGTAATAATCACAAAAAAGAAAATATTTATTAATAAGATTTTCACAAAAAGGCAACATTCACCACACCACAGTAAAAACTATTAAAGACAACATTGTCAATAGTGTTAAAAACAAAGAAAAAACCCTGGGCCCACATGCATTGCCCATTATCATACCAGCAGTCAACCGTATGCAGGGATGAGGCACTTAGTTGAAAGCATTGATGACCAAGGAATTGCTGAAACAATTTTGAATCTAGCTAGACTAATGGTTTAGACACATCAAAAATAGTCCTTGAAAACAATGAGGGGAACCAATCCGTCCGTATTGTGTGGACTGCTTGTTGATTAAACAAATATCTGCAGGGGCTTAATAGAAGATGAAGGATCAGATCAACTAGCATGTACAAAAGTTGACAGAGGAACAGAGGCAGAAGAGATTAACTGTTGATGTTACAGCCTGATGTGTGAAGGTGAGGGGACATCCACTCAGCTGTGGAAGCGGCAGGATGAAAAGAACGGGAACTGAGTCCTTGGAACAAGCTCACACGGGAACTGAGTCCCTGGAACAAGCTCACCCAAGGCCGTGCTGATGCTCCTTCCTCACTGACAGATCTGTTCATGTAGGTAGTGGGCCGCCAGTAGAGTCTCTTTCAGAGTTCCACAGACCAGGTCAGCAGATCAGCATGAGAGCTGATGCGGATGTGGAGGTGTGTAAGATTCTGATAGCACTTCTCCAAATTTCAAAGCCCAGACAGCTTGGTGCACACAATTAAAGCAGATGGCTGTACGTGCTGAGAGTTGATCAATTGATCAGGTGGGGAGGCAGATGAAAGGAGCCATGCAGATGCAGGTGAGGACAGGTCAGATGACGTTGAAACACCAATGCATTTCACTCACATGCCGTGAGTTTCATCATTTATTTTAAAAAAATTTACATTTGCAAATTATTAAACTGTTTAAATTTTTATTCATATAAATCTTTATTTTACAAATAAACATTTAATATTAGGTGCACCCATAAAGGTTTTGGAGAGCATTATGGGCTTTCTAGAGGGAGAGCACTGCAGTTGCCTATCCTTATGTGATACTTGTTTTGCAACTGAATCTCCACATGGACCCCTCTGAAAAATCAAGGGAGGAGGCGTGTATAAATTGGACGCTGGTTATATGCTCATTAAACAACTTTTTAGAAATGCAGCTTACCTGCTGGCTGAAATTCATGACAATAAAATATTAATATGCCATGAATTATTTTTATACTAAACAAAAATAGATAAAGGTTTTTAATAATTGTATTTTGAGTCTTGAGCATAGTAAAGAAAAAAATATATAAAAACACTATACATCCCATTAAAGATAAGTCTGAACCTGTGGTCCACAGCCTTTGAGAAATTAGAACGATGTGCACTAAACTCTGGTTGTAACCCCTGTTGTTATTCAGCCTGCTGAACCTTCTCTATATAGCCTCATTAAATTTACATTTTGGCACCAGTGATTTAAATAGAAATAGAAATTATTTTATTTAATATAAAAAAACTATATAACATGTACACTTGTTTTTTGCACAGAAACAACCCACAAACATTTTCTGCTGATTGAAACAATAGAAACACTGAACAAACAGCTCATTGAAAAGTATACTGACTCTACTTTCCTTAATATGTTCCCATTTGGAGATTCTTTTTCGATAGACCTGGGATTACTCTTTGCTGATATCTCTGTTGTGTTAAAAGACACTAGAAATCATCCATTGAGGAAACTGACATTACCAGATGTCCTATCAGAGCTGGGGGACATCACTATGATAGAAGGTGAAGCTGGCAGTGGGAAGACAGCTCTGCTCAGGAAGATTGCCATTCTCTGGGCTACAGGAAAGTGTCCTATTCTCAACAGATTCAGCATTGTGTTCTATATCTCAGTACCTTCCTCAGAGAGCCAACAGTCTCTGTGTGACATGATCTGCCATCAACTGATTGGATCTAATGCATCTCTTACAGAAGAGTCTTTAGGGGAAATTATAAAACAACTACAGGACAGAGTTTTGTTCCTATTGGATGACTATGGTATGGTGGACTCCATTCCTGAAGCAATAGAAGAGCTTTTACTGAAGAACCCCTGGAATAGATTGAGTCTGGCAGTCACAGTGAGTACAGACAAGTCATGGAAACTGCGACAGTATGCAAGGACCGTACTGGGTATCCAAACGTTTCCCTTATATAGTACTATTTACCTAGTGAAGAACATATTTTCACATGACAATGGAAAAATGGATACCTTTTTATTACAATTAGTAAAGTCCCAAAACGTGCCAGCCATTTTGCAAACACCTCTGATTGTTGCTGCTCAGTGTTCCTCATGGATTGAAAATAGTGACTATAAATTTGATGACATCCATATTTTTAAAACATTCTTGAAATGCATTGTGCTGAAATTTCAAGCTGAGAGAGAAGCATTGATGTCCCAGATTGTGTCATGTAGTGAGCTTGCACTCAAGGGTCTTTTTCAATCAAAATTTCAGTTCTCAGATGATGATTTAAAAGCCTCTGGGGTGGAGTGTGACAGCGCCATCAAATTTGGACTTTTGAGCAAATTTACAGCACAGAGACTTTGGTCCATCTATAGGTTTTTTGACCCATCATTCCAGGAGTTTCTTGCAGGAAAGAGACTTAGTGAACTGTTAGAGTCTGATAAACCAGAGGATCTCAGCAAGGGCTTCCATTACCTCCATCAAGTAAATACTTTTCTCAAACTTCTGGGACGTTACAGCTATTTCCTAAAATATGCCAGCAGGATTTCTACAAAGGCAACCTTAAAGATCTTGTCTTTTTTATTCACACTCTATGACAACCCTGAGGCATTGGACTGTGACCTGGAAAGTGGAGAACACTTGCAGAGACATCCAGAACTTCAACAGATAGAGGAAAATATTATTCTCCTGTTACGTGGACACAACCCTGTAAACACAATTTTACTTTCCCTACTGGCAACAATAGCAATTGAAGCCGCAGAGGAAAGTCAAAGCCTTCCTGATTGTGCTCCAGTAATCATGGAGTTTATGGCTGGGAAAACTCTTGGATTTTCGATAAATATCATAAATATCAATTCTGCAGAGAACATTCTCAGTTTCATTGAGAAATATCCAGAATGTATTAGTTTGTTGAGCTGTATCCAAATTGTTATTGATGCCACAAACCAAATAACACCACCGGATTATTCAAAACTAGAAAAATCTCTTGAAATGTTAGGAGTTCCAACAGTAGAAAGTGATTATTCATCTGCTTATGTGTCAATTAGCAAAATTAAGGAAGACAATCAGAAGTCAAAGAAAGACTGTGATAAATTCTATTCACTATTCCCTGAGCAAATTGTAATAAAGGACTCCATTGTTTGTCCGTTTATGTCAACGAAGGGACACAAGGTGCCAGTTTTTAAACTGGACATAATTAAAGCCAATGGAAACAATGCCTCTCAGCTAAACTGTGAAAAGTTCAAAGTTCTGTTCTCGATCTCTGATCACATAGAGCTCAACCTGAATGAATGCAGAGATTTTGTTATGCACATCAGACCCGCAATAGTGGAGTTCTCAGATGCTTTCAGGAAGTTAGGTATATGTGACTCCTTTCTGACAGCTGACGAGCAAGACCTTATACTCAAGCTGTCATCTTTGGAATGCCTTGAGATTGGATGCAACCATGGTGAAAACTACCCAGGTAATAGAATATTATAGTTATACTGCCACCGTATTTGCTGTAGACAACATGACTGTCGACAACATGATTTGTGTTCTGCAGTGCCAAATTGCTTAATCATGACATTATTATTTTCAAAACAATCTATTAAGAAATGTACAATCTTTACTATATGGTATATGATGAGACAGAAAGGAAATCAAGTCACTCACTACCAATGTGTCACTGTCACTCCCTACCAACATTTGTAGCCTGCTCAGTTCTCCCTTGTGCTATGTTATAAAGTGGGATATTATGCACATGGAAAATACCACTTTATAGAAAGGGTCATTTTAAAATAGCAATTTAGTCAAAGGAATAAAAGTGATTTCAGGATAAAAATGGATGAGAGCTAGTTAAAGGTACACTCTAATGATTTTTTTTAAATGAATTTTATTTTTTTATATTGTTATTGTAAGTTTATACTTCTTTTTAAAAAACATTTTATTACTACTTTTATTTTACAAATATAAAAGGGATAAGTCATTGTTCTCACTCAGTTGTGCTTTAAGTGGAGATTGAGCTATTCAGCTCTGTAAACAATAGGCTTTTAGCAAATTGTGTAAGGTAAGCCTTGTAAGCATGTGAAAGGGGGACTAGAGCTCTTCTTGTCGGACAGCAATGTAAATAGAAAGTATTTCATTTATCAGAATAAATAATGTAAAAAAAAAATCATTGTATGTATGTATGTATGTGTGTGTATATATATATATATATATATATATATATATATATATATATATATATATATATATATAAAATGCTGTGAAAAAGTATTTTTGCCCCCTTTCTGATTTTTTATTTTGTTGCATTTTTGTCACACTTAAATGACTCAGATCATCAAACAAAGATAACCCAAGTAAATACAAAATGCAGTTTTTGAATGATGGTTTCATTTATTAAGGCAAAAAAGCTGTCCAAACCTGCCTGGCTTTATGTGAAAAAGTAATTGCCCCTTAAACCTAATAACTGGTTGTGCCACTCTTGGCAGAAACAACTGCAATCAAGCGTTTGCGATAACTGGCGATGAGTCTTTCACATTGCTGTGGAGCAATTTTGGCCCACTCTTCTTTGCAGAATTGTTTTAATTCAGCCACATTGGAGAGTTTTCCAGCATGAACAGCCTGTGTAAGGTCATGATACAGCATCTCAATTGGATTTAAGTCCGGGCTTTGACTAGGCCACTCAAAAACCTAAATTTTGCTTTGTTTGAACCATTTGGAGGTGGACTTGCTGTTGTGTTTCGGATCATTGTCCTGCTGCATAACCTAACTTCACTTGAGCTTGAGGTCACAAACTGATGGCCAAGCATACCCTTTTAGGATTTTCTGGTAGAGCTCAGAATTCATGGTTCCATCAATTATGGTAATTTGTCCAGGTCCTGAAGCTGCAAAGCAGCCCCAGACCATCATGTTACCACCACAATGTCTGACTGTTGGTATGATGTTCTTGTTATAAAATGGTGTATTCTTTTTATGCCAGATGTA
Organism: Aquarana catesbeiana; assembly: GCF_042186555.1. Classification (NCBI taxonomy): domain Eukaryota; kingdom Metazoa; phylum Chordata; class Amphibia; order Anura; family Ranidae; genus Aquarana; species Aquarana catesbeiana. Next base: position 142,604,277 of record NC_133324.1, on the reverse strand, counting down.
ACGGGATGCATTATCGTGTTATGGGTTATCTTTGTGTAATATAAAAATTTGTTTGATGATCTGAATCATTTAAGTGTGAGAAATATGCAAATTAATAAAAAATCAGGAAGAGGTGAAATACTTTTTCACAGCACTGTGTGTGTGTGTGTGTGTATATATATGTATATATATATATATACATATATATATATACACACACACACACACACACACACACACACACACACACACACACACAGTAAATTCACTTGAGAAGCAGTGTTTCTGATCATGCAGTATATTTTGTAGAGTTTCTGATTCGTAACATACATATGTTTGGAAATCTACAAGAAGTGACGGTGTACCTACTGGAAAACCCTGACGTATTAGATCACTTGCCAGAGGAATTTGAAACTCTACACAAAATGAAAAAACTTGCTTTTGGTTGCATGGGATATAGCACTGGATCGGCTAAGTTTGGTAAGTGTGTAAACAGAAAGCAACCCAGACCACAGTTGTAATAAAGGGTTAAACTTTATTACTTCTTGTTTAACTTTTCAGATATGTGGATGTAGTTCAATAATTTCAGACAACTTAAAAGTATAAAGATTAATAGGAATTCACTTAGCTTGGTTTAAAGATGTATTACAGATGATAAGATAAAATACAGCATCATTCCAATCCAGGGGAGCCCGTAATTTCATTCGAAATTTCTGGAAGTGATGATCCGCTTCTTCTTCCGTCAAAGTTCTGAGTGAGCTACAATGGTCCTTTTGTCTTCCAGATATATATAGATATAGATATAGATATAGATAAACAAAAGTAATTACTTATGCACTAACATAATTGATAACATAAAAACTATTACTGTACAAAGTTTCTTGTAAATCAATAACTATTAAAAACCTACACTACACTACAACATTTTAATTAAAAAAATCATTGGATTACAAAACCTAAAAGTAAAAACAAAGATTTAGACATACAGTATGTTCCAAATTCCTTGATGTTTCTTGTTTTTTTTAAATTATTAACATTAATTATTTTACTTAAAGTACATGTTCGACAAAAAGTCCCCAGCCTCTCTCCCTCCTAGTTATATGTCTCTCCCCCTCCTGTGTTCTCTGCAGCCCAGACAGTAAAATCTAATGATATGCTGTCTCTACACTAAAGTCCTATATATTGGAAGCCAGAGCACATTGCTCTGACACTAGATTTTTACTGACCGCAGGAGAGGTAAGTAAACACTTATGGGAGAGAGACAAAGCTCTGTGTACTGAGGGTTTCAGAGAAAGGGGTAGGGGAAATGTTTTGTCAAAAATATACATGTACTTTAAAACTTGAGGTTTTTTAAATTACTTACTTTTACAGTATGTAATAACGGTGTTCATTTAGGGAAATTTGTACAAAAGCTAAACATATATGTTTTATATTACAGGTGGCTTCATCCAAAAGTTTGCAGATTTGGAGGTTCTGCATTTATCTTTTAAGTATTATCCAGATTTTAAAGGCATAATAGAGTCACTTTCAATGTGTAAGAAGCTGAAAGAACTGAGCTTTTTTGGATCGGTTCTCTTGGAACATGACATGGCTTTTCTAGGTAATGTATTATAATCTCAAAACACCCAATACGAGGATAATATGCGACCGGTCTAAACTATGTGGCATGTTTACCAATGCCAGGAGCATGGGGGACAAGATGGGTGAACTAGAGATACTGTTGCACGAGGAGGATTTGGATTTTGTGGGAATTTCAGAGACCTTTTTCTACAGCTCTCATGATTGGCTGGCAAACATTCAAGGGTATACCCTATACCGCAAGGATAGAGAGGGTAAAAAAGGGGGAGGGGTATGCCTATATATAAAGAATAATGTACAAGTAAATGTGAGAGATGACATCACTGAGGGAGCTAGGGAGGAGGTGGAATCCTTATGGGTAGAGCCCCAAAGGGATGAAGCTAAGGGGAAAATAATACTGGGAGTATGCTATAGGCCCCCTAACCTGAGGGAGGAAGTAGAGACAGATCTCCTATCACAAATTGGATTAGCAGCAAGGATGGGAAGTGTTATCATAATGGGGGATTTTAATTATCCAGACATAGACTGGGCGGAGGGAACTGCGCATTCATTTAAGGCTCGCCAGTTCCTTAACGTCTTGCAGGACAATTTTATGGGTCAGATGGTAGACGCACCAACTAGAAATAAAACATTACTGGATCTACTGATTACCAACAATACAGACCTGATCACGGATGTGGAAATAGGAGGCAATTTAGGTAACAGCGATCACAGGTCAGTTAGTTTCAGTATAAATCACACAAATAGGAAACATAAGGGGAATACAAAAACACTGAATTTCAAAAGAGCCAACTTCCCTAAACTACAAACCTTGCTAAAAGGCATAAATTGGGATAAAATATTAGGAACAAAGAATACGGAGGAGAGATGGGTTTGCTTTAAGAGCATATTAAATAAGGGCATTAGCCAATGTATCCCATTGGGTAATAAATTTAAAAGAGTGAACAAAAGTCCTGGATGGCTTAACTCCAATGTAAAAATGCATATAAAAGCAAAGGAGAAGGCCTTCAAAAAATACAAGGATGAGGGATCATCCTCAGCATTCAGAATTTATAAAGAATGCAACAAGAAATGTAAGGGTACAATTAGGACAGCTAAGATAGAACATGAAAGACACATAGCGGAGGAGAGCAAAAAAAATCCCAAGAAATTCTTTAAGTATGTAAATAGTAAAAAAGGGAGGACAGACCATATTGGCCCCATAAAGAATGCGGAAGGACATCTGGTTACAAAGGATGGGGAGATGGCAAAGGTATTGAATTTATTCTTCTCCTCAGTCTTCACGAGTGAATCGGGGGGCTTCAGTAACTAAAACTGCAGTGTTTATCCTCATGACACAACACAGGAAGCACCTCCATGGTTAACAGAGGACAGAATTAAAATTAGACTTGAGAAACTTAACATTAATAAATCACCGGGACCAGATGGCTTGCATCCGAGGGTACTTAGGGAACTCAGTCAAGTGATTGCCAGACCGTTGTTCCTAATTTTTACAGATAGTCTACTGACTGGAATGGTACCAGCTGACTGGAGAAAAGCCAATGTAGCACCAATATTTAAAAAGGGCCCAAAATACATCCCTGGGAATTACAGACCAGTTAGCCTAACATCAATAGTATGTAAACTCTTGGAGGGGATGATAAGGGACTATATACAAGATTTTAGTAATAAGAGCAGTATCATTAGCAGTAATCAGCATGGATTCATGAAAAATCGTTCTTGCCAAACCAATCTATTAACCTTCTATGAGGAGGTGAGTTGCCATCTAGATAAAGGAAGGCCCGTAGACGTGGTGTATCTGGATTTTGCAAAAGCATTTGACACAGTTCCCCATAAACGTTTACTGTACAAAATAAGGTCCGTTGGCATGGACCATAGGGTGAGTACATGGATTGAGAACTGGCTACAAGGGTGAGTTCAGAGGGTGGTGATAAATGGGGAGTACTCAGAATGGTCAGGGGTGGGTAGTGGGGTTCCCCAGGGTTCTGTGCTGGGACCAATCCTATTTAATTTGTTCATAAACGACCTGGAAGATGGGATAAACAGTTCAATCTCTGTATTTGCAGACGATACTAAGCTAAGCAGGGCAATAACTTCTCCGCAGGATGTGGAAACCTTGCAAAAAGACCTGACCAAATTAATGGGGTGGGCGACTACATGGCAAATGAGGTTCAATGTAGAAAAATGTAAAATAATGCATTTGGGTGGCAAAAATATGAATGCAATCTATACACTGGGGGGAGAACCTCTGGGGGAATCTAGGATGGAAAAGGACCTGGGGGTCCTAGTAGATGATAGGCTCAGCAATGGCATGCAATGCCAAGCTGCTGCTAACAAAGCAAACAGAATATTGGCATGCATTAAAAGGGGGATCAACTCCAGAGATAAAACGATAATTCTCCCACTCTACAAGGCTCTGGTCCAGTTCTGGGCACCAGTCCTCAGGAAGGATGTACTGGAAATGGAAGAAGAAGGGCAACAAAGCTAATAAAGGGTCTGGAGGATCTTAGTTATGAGGAAAGGTTGCGAGCACTGAACTTATTCTCTCTGGAGAAGAGACGCTTGAGAGGGGATATGATTTCAATTTACAAATACCGTACTGGTGACCCCACAATAGGGATAAAACTTTTTTGCAGAAGAGAGTTTAACAAGACTCGTGGCCACTCATTAAAATTAGAAGAACAGAGGTTTAACTTTAAACTACGTAGAGGGTTCTTTACTGTAAGAGTGGCAAGGATGTGGAATTCCCTTCCACAGGCGGTGGTCTCAGCGGGGAGCATTGATAGCTTCAAGAAACTATTAGATAAGCACCTGAATGACCGCAACATACAGGGATATATAATGTAATACTGACACATAATCACACACATAGGTTGGACTTGATGGACTTGTGTCTTTTTTCAACCTCACCTACTATGTAACTATGTAACTATGTAATTAAATTCAAGACAGATAGTTTATCATTTATAATTCTTGTTTAAGTAAAATGTTGCCTGGTGACCTCAAAAAGCACAAAGCTATGAATGTTGATGATTGACATATTTTAGAGTTGAGTTATTTTCCCATAACCACCACTCAGAATAAAAAGTTTTAGGGTAGATTTAGACGTGAGTCTAAATCTCCCTCTCCTCTAATGCCCAATCTGCGTTGAAGCCTCCGCACTGCCTGTTTTAACCCCATTGCTGACAATTGGACCTTACCCGCGTTCATTGCATATGGTTGCGGGGCATTTGCTGTGCTTCCCCATTTGCTTGACTGTGCAACATCCCGGCAAGCCCACCAATCGCTACATGTCAGGTGAAATTTGCCGCGAGTGCGAAGCATCTCAACCACGCCATGTGAACACCCCTGTCAGCTGTCTATTGTAGCTTAACCACTTCCTTACTGGGCACTTAAACCCCCCTCCTGCCCAGACCAATTTTCAGCTTTCAGCGCTGACGCATTTTGAATGACAATTGCGCGGTCATACAACACTGTACACAAATGAAATTTTTATCATTTTTTTCCCACAAATAGAGCTTTCTTTTGGTGGTATTTAAACACAGTTGGGATTTTTATTTTTTGCAAAATCAAAGAAAAAAAGATGGAAAATTTTGAAAAAAAAAATCATGTTTTATAGTTTGTTATAAAATTTTGCAAACAGGTAATTTTTCTCCTTCATTGATATGCGCTGATGAGGCGGCACTGGTAGGCACTGATAGGCTACACTGGTGGGCACTGGTAGGCACTGCTAGGCACAGATAAGGCGGCACTGATGGGGACAGATAAGGCAGTACTGATGGGCACAGATAAGGTGGCACTGATGGCCACTGATAAGATGGCACTAATGGGCCCTCATGGGTGGCACGGATGGGTGGCACGGATGGGTGGCACTGATGGGTGGCACTGATGGGCACTGATAGGTACCACTGATGGGCACTGATAGGTGGCACTGATGGGCACTGGTAGGTGACACTAATGGGCACTGATAGGTGGCACTGATGTGCAGCACTGTTGTTGAGGCACTGATTGTGGGCACTGATGGGTGGCTCTGGTGGGCACAGGTAGGCGGCACTGTTGCCTACTGCTAGGTGGCACTGGCAGGGGGCACAGGTGGGCACTGAGGATCTGGCGGCAGCTTGCTGTGATTGGAACTGATGTCCCTCTCACAGCCGCCAGTGATCGGGACTGATGTCCCTCTCACAGCCGCCAGTGATCGGGACTGATGTCCCTCTCACAGCCGCCAGTGATTGGCTTTTCTTTTTCTCCTCACGCTGTCAACGCGAGGAGAAAAAATAGCCGATTACCGGCTCTGTTGACATCACATGATCAGCTGTCATTGTCTGACAGCTGATCACGTGGTAAGGGATCGGGATTGACCCCTTACTCCAATCTGTGATCCAGCGAGTCTCATAGACACGCTGATCACAGAGCGCGCGGCACACGCCCTGCAGGGGGCGCGCAGGCCGCTCGGGCACGGGAGGACATCAATAGACGCACTCCCGGCAAAGCAGGTCTGTGCTGTAGCCGTCATTCGGCTATAGTGCGGATCTGAAGTAGTTAAAGTGGATGTAAACCCTCACATATACCCAGTGAAATGAACAGCCTCAGATGATACACTAAGATGAAACAAATCTCCTTACATAAGTTTTACATGTATATCTGCTGTCTTCAGCTTTATATACTGTATAGAAAGTGCACATCATGTTAGAATTTTCACTTCCTCATTCAGCAGTAGCAGTGTAGTCTTGGATTACACTGGGGGACAACTGATTGGAGTAAAGGCACAACTCCCCCCTAAACATAGGTAGAGACTTTCAGAGCTGTGCTGTGAATAGACCAGCTCTCTGCTAATCTATTTATAGCACCCACCCTGACACAAAATTCAGGCTGCTTTTATCCTGTGTGTTGGAGAATCTGTCAGAAGTTATCATGCTGATAACAGAAGAACATGGGCAGGAGACAGCTACAGGACATGTGCTTTGAAGAGAGATGAGAAAGCACTGCAGATATATATGCCCAGTTCAAATGCCATGGATCGGGTTTACATCCACTTTAAGGAAGGAACGGGAGGGGGCAGTTAGCAGTGAGCAGAAATGCAGTAATATTTTTCTGTCCCCCACTGTTACAGTATGTGATGTTTTTACTGGTTCAGTGTTAAGAAAGCTCATGAGGAATGCAGCTGTTATGGATCTTCCTCTGTCATGTCAAGCGGCTGACAAGCACCCTCAGTGACTACCGTTATTTTAGTTTTGCTTATCACATTGCATAGATCATAATATAACAAACAATTAGAGAACATATAATAAAAATTACAAGGATACCAGGTAATAGCCATATAATTGATAACCTCTTTCCGCTTACCCCGGGTGGGAACTAACTGTAAACAAATCTTGGTTTCCAAGGTTAAAAACGAACAGGGATGAGGGAGGAAATCCGTATGACTTTCAAACTTGTGGAAGCTCATATATCGCAGTTCTTTAAATAGTTAGAAGCTCTCGGGTTGTTTAACCATTCTTTCCATTTTTTTTATTAATAGAAGAGTTTTTATATGCTAATAACAGTTCGTACTGAGATTGAGTGTTTAGTCTAGTAATAACATTCGACAGGTTGGGAGATTCGGTAGATTTCCACATGCTGGCGATAGTAAGCCTTGCGGCTGTTAGTATTTGTGCTACTATTGTTCTAAAACACAGTGGATATATATCAAGATTTATCCCTAGTATTGCCATCGCAGGTGTTAGTTCTATCAGGTTACCTGTAAGGTCCGCTATGAAGGAGGAGAGTTCCGAAAACGTAATATAATTTTGCAAAATTATGAAAATGTTTATCTCCCCGGCCAACCAGTAAGAGATTTATTGTCCTTGGTGTATGATGGGGAAGGGTATAAATATATATTAGGGTCAACCTGTGAGATCTACAACCCCCCCCCCCCCCCCCGGGTTCTGCTAAAAGTGTGGAAAGGAGTATGCTGTTTGCTTCTGATCGCCTAGGCCTGCTGGTCATACATGTATTCAAAAGACAAGGCCTTTTGAATACATGTATTCAAAAGACAAGGCCTTGGTCAGAGGCCTAAGCTTCCAAGCCATGCTTGAGGTAGAGTATTAGGAGTAGAGCATAATGCATGAAGGTAAAAAAACCTTGAGCCTTTAAAACCACTTTAAGGTGAAATGTCAGTTTACCTGACCACTGGAGGTCCCTAACTGCTCCTAGGGGGTATGGGGATTGCTGCAAAAAGGAAAAAGTGTTTATGCAAACACTAGTGGGCTTTTCTGAAAACAGGTTTTTAAAGTGTATCCAACCTCAAAAACTAAATTTGACTTACTTAATTTATTGAATACGAAATTATTGCTTACAAGTTTTTGGGTGGTGGATGTAGTAGTTTTATCTTTTTCATGCTTTTTTTTTTTTACCTATATTTTCACCTGGCAATCCTACAAGTTTTCATGTTTCCTGTTCCTGGGTGGCCATAATTTATTCATATGTTTTCCTTTGCCTCTTAACAGCTGAAGGATTAAAGAATTTGACATCTTTAAAAGTTTTAAATCTGGACCGGCACAGCATTTATGGAGCCAATATTTCTGAACGCTTTGGTAAAGTATACATTTTTTCCATTTGTTGTTTTTAAAGTGGATGTAACCGCATTCATGAAATTTGAGCTGGGCACATATATCTGTAGTGTTTACTTATCTCTCTCCAAAGCACTGAGTCCCATGTGTTTCTGCTGTTTCATTGCTCTGTTATTAGCATGATAACTTCTGACAAGTTCTCCATCAACCAAGATAAAACCAGGCTGAAATTTGTGTCCTGGGAGGGTGCTATAGATTAGCAGAGAGCTTGTCTTGTCACAGCACAGCTCTGCACATTCCTTCCTTCCTCTACCTATGTGGAGGGGGGGTGTGTGCCTTTCCTCCAATCAGCTGTCTCAGAGTGTATGCCAAGAATCCCCTCCTACTGCTGAATGAGGAAGTAAAAATTCAAACCAGATGTTAGAGTTCTAAAGAATATAGAAAGCTGAAGTGCATGTAAAAGGTATGTAGGGAGATTTGTTTCATCCCCGTATATCATTTGTGGCTGTTCACTTCACTGGGTATAAGTGAGGGTTTACATCCACTTTCATTTTATACAGGAGATAATACAAGCTTTGGGTTCTTTATTGGAAAACATTTCAACTGAATCCTTTTAATGTATTACAGTAATGCAATCAGGCTCAGATATAGAAGAAGAATTAGTCGCCCACCACCATAGAGCTTGAATGAAGTGAAGTCCTTTATTAACACATGTCAAGCATCAGACAGGATACAAGAAGATATAATTGGTAACCAAGTACCAATCTTATCCTGTTGTATCCTGTCTGATGCTTGACATGTGTAAATAAAGGACTTCACTTCATTCAAGCTCCATGGTGGTGTGCGGCCAATTCTTCTTCTATATTTGTAAATGCACGGTGGCAAGCGGGGGCACCCACACTGGATTGCTGATCATTCATTCTCCCGAGCGGTGCACATACTTTTTGGCACTCATGCAATCAGACTGCATATACAGTAATACATTTTACTACTTTTTCCTGCTTTATTTTAAAAAAAACGCTGTCTGGCAACACTAAGAAAGTTAGGCTCGAGTCACACTAATGCGTTTTATGATGCATTTTGCATAAATGCAGGGAATGTTTTTAACATGGGTTCCTATGGAACACGTTCACATCAATGCATTTTTGTGCCTCTGCATTTTTGGAAAGGGTCAGGGACTTTTTTTCCCACAAAATGCAGAGTTTTGCATGTAATAGACTTCAATGGACCTGCATCTAAAATGCAAGTATTGCGTTTTTACCATGATTTTGCCGCAATTTGTGTTTTTATTTATTTATTTTTTACACTGTATATAGCTGGTTGCTAAGGAGAGGGCCAGGAAGCCCACCGTCACGTCCTTAACAACCAATGAGTCATCAGCTGTCAGCAGGTTTACCTGCTGACAGCTGAATGTAAAAAAAAAATTGCCGGCTAAAAAAAAAACAGCGGGGCCCCCTCCAAAATCCATACCAGACCCTTATCCGAGCATGCAGCCCGGCAGGTCAGGAAAGGGAGGGGACGAGCAAGCGCCACCCCCCCCACCCCAGACCATACCAGACTGCATGCCCTCAACATGGGGGGGGGATACTTTGGGGCAGGGGGGCTTTTCAACAGGGTTTACTTTTAAGCCACAATGAAATCGGCAGTGCAAAACACAATGATGTGCAGCTTTGAAATTGCGCCATTTTCAAAGCCGCACATCATTGCGTTTTGCACTGCCAACTTCATTGCAGCTTCATACAACAGAAGTCTATGCAAGCTGCAATGAAATCGGCAAAAAATAGTGCAAGAACCTTTTTCAAAGTCGCAGCGACATGAGTCGCTATTTGAATGGTTCCATTCCTGACAATGGGGTGCAACTTGTCATGTGATTTGGAACTGTCAAATCACATGACAAATTGCACTGGTGTGAATGGGGGCTAAGGCCAGGTTGCACTTTGCTTTTATTCCTTTAGAAGGTGTATCTTCCAGAAATGTAGAAAATCAATGGGCACAGCAAAATAAAACAAAAGCTAGCCAGCAAAAAAAAAGAATGAAAACAAATTACTCTATCTATTAATTTTCATTAAAAACAAAGCTATTAGTTGCACAATATTTGCAAAAATATGTGGAAGCCGTTTTGCATCGTCAAGGCCTCTAAAGTAAAATACAATATATTTTCCCTCACAGCCATAGCTTTGGGCTCTCTTATTCACCTGGAGAAGCTGTGGTTACCAGTGGGACGCGGAATGGGTCATGCTGCTAAATTAATCATTGAACAGTTTCAGAAGATACCTAACCTCCAGTTCCTCACCATGAAGGAGATTTTAGATGATGACAGCATTGCACTCTTAGGTGAGTTCCTGTTTTTGGGCACATATGCATAGCTGTCAGAAGATGCCAAAAATTGGTGCACAGCCAGGTATAGTAGGCTTTTGAACGTGCCTCTGTCCAATTTGTAGTTCTATGGGCACATATGGCCCTTTGGTACTTGTTGTGCAGCCCTTGAACCCATTAGTCTGGAGTGGGAGTGGGAGTGGGAGCATTGATTTGTAAAGGGGTAAGAGCAGTGATCCCTACTAGCCTCATGTAACATATCCCCAGTCGTTCATATCTTTTGCAGCACGTTTCCAGTCTCAGCCAAGCCTGCAGCATCTCCACTGCCTCTGACCATCATTTCCTCTCCTCTCTAGCATTACATATACTGATCATTATGTGCAGCCCCTAAACAATGTCAAGGGTCACACTTGTGCCCCCCTATATTTGGGTTTATAAAATAAAAAGAAATCTATCTGTTCATATTTAGGGAACATTGCCTTCACATATGCCTCAGGACTTTTAGATTGAGCCTTTTTTATTTATTACAGGTACTTATATAGCGCTGTCAACTTATGCAAACGCTTTACGCATATTTATTATACATCCAAATCAGTCCCTGCCCTCAAGGCGCTTACAATCTAAATGTGCCTAACTCACATTCATACACATACTTGGGCCAATTTAGACAGGAGCCAGGGGGTGGCTATCGAGGCTGGAGCCCCGAATGTGGAGCCCATAGCCCCGAGTCTCAGCGGGTGTGGAGGAGAGACAAGCAGGCGGGTCGCGGCTGCGGCGGGCGGCATTGGAGGTGGAGGAGAGATGAGCAGGCATGTACAGGCACTGAGCCATCGGACCGCCACCTCCCTCACCCCCCCCGCAGCGCTCACCTCTTCTCCCTGCTTAGTTATGCAGCACGGCTGCATACAGACATGATCCTCAGCTGTCCTGTGACCAGTGGCCCCGGCGCATCCCGATTCCCGTGCCCACCGACATCAGTGCTACACTCACTGCCCCATACGAGGGCTGGGTAGAGGGCGCTCTGTGATTGGCTGTGCAGGCGGTGGACATAAGGGTCTGTGATTGGCCCGGTGGAGGTGGTGACTGGTCACATGTGGAGGCGGAGCTGGGCTGGACTGTGGGTGATCTCGGCAGCCCGGAGTCCCGCCTCCCTGCCCGACACGCGATGTGTCTCCTCTTGACTGAGGTCTGTTATCTGCCCTTCCACCAGCCTGTCAGCGTGCCCCTCTCTGTAAGCCACCCCCTCTGTCATCCCGCCCCTTTCTGTCAGCACCCCCCTCTCTGTTAGCCCGACCCCCTCTCAGCCCACCCCCCCTGTCAGCACCCCCCTCTCTGTCAGCCCACCCCCCTCTGTCAGCACCCCCCTCTCTGTCAGCCCACCCCCCCTCTGTCAGCCCACCCCCCTGTCAGCACCCCCCTCTCTGTCAGCCCACCCCCCCAGTCAGCACCCCCCAGTCAGCACTCCCCTCTCTGTCAGCACCCTCCTCTCTGTCAGCCCACCCCCCCTCTCTGTCTGCCCACACCCTCTGTCAGCACCCTCCTCTCTGTCAGCACCCCCTTGTCAGCCCACCCCCCTCTCTGTCAGCCCACCCCCCTCTCTGTCAGCCCACACCCTCTCTGTCAGCCCACACCCTCTCTGTCAGCACCCCCTCTCTGTCAGCACCCCCCTGTCAGCACCACCTGTCAGCCCACCCCCCCCTCTCTGTCAGCCCACACCCTCTGTCAGTGCCCCCCTCTCTGTCAGCACCCCCCTCTCTGTCAGCACCCCCCTCTCTGTCAGCCCACCCCCCCTCTCTGTCAGCCCACACCCTCTCTGTCAGCACCCCCCTCTCTGTCAGCACCCTCCTCTCTGTCAGCCCACCCCCCCCTCTCTGTCTGCCCACACCCTCTGTCAGCACCCTCCTCTCTTTTAGCACCCCCCTCTCTGTCAGCACCCCCCTGTCAGCACCACCTCTCTGTCAGCCCACCCCCCCTCTCTGTCAGCCCACACCCTCTCTGTCAGTGCCCCCCTCTCTGTCAGCACCCCCCTCTCTATCAGCCCACCCCTCTCTGTCAGTGCCCCCCTCTCTATCAGCCCACCCCTCTCTGTCAGTGCCCCCCTCTCTGTCAGCCCCCACACTCTCTGTCAGTGCCCCCCTCTCTGTCAGCCCACACCCTCTCTGTCAGCCCACCCCCTCTCTGTCAGCACCCCCCCTGTCAGCACCCCCCATCAGCCCACCCCCTCTCTGTCAGCCCTCTCCCTCTGTCAGTGCCCCTCCCTCTGTCAGCACCCCTCTCTGTCAGCCCTCCCCCTCTCTGTCAGTGCCCCCCCTCTGTCAGCACCACCCCCCTCTGTGTCAGCACCCCCTCTCTCTCCTGCCTCCTTCTCCTCTCTCACTTCCCCTTTCTCACCTCCCTCCCCCCACCTCTTTTCCCCCCTCAGGGGGTGGAGGCCCTATGATTCCTAACAGCAGCCCTGTGAGTGAGTGTACCAGTTCAAATGTGTCTTGCCGACACAGTGGGCACAGGGATGCAGCATCTGCCTCTACTTTGCCTTCTCCCCAAGCCCCCTCACACAATGGAAGGAAGGAAAATGGTACTACAGAAGAGCAGCTTCGCTCCACCCCCAAACTCCGGCTCCCACATTTTCTGACTCTAAACGGCTCTCGGTAAGGCAGTCTAATGGGGGTCTTTAGGGGCAGGGGACACTGATGGGGGGGGGGGTCACTGATCTATTAGAGATATCTAAGGGGGGTGCTGATATAAGGGGACTCTGAGCTAATGTAGAGGGGGTGCTGACTGCTGGTGACCCATTAGATCCGCAGTCAGCACCCGCCATTAGATCAGTACCCCCACCCCCCCAAAATAGAGACCTCTACTAAATAAGGGAAACTCTCCTTATATCAGCACCCACATTAGATCAGTTTGTCCTTATATTACCTCCTCCTCCCTCTCCTCAGAGAAACCCATTATATTACAGTCCCCTTATATCAGCACCCCCCTTAGAGACTGACGGTTTGTCTCTAAAGAGGATCAGATATAGGGGACTCTGATCTAAAAAACAAAAAACAACCTAAAATAAAACTAAAACGCCTCGAAAAAAACTATGCAAAAATAAATTAAAATGCAGTGCAACTTCCCCCTATAATTATATTAATTTAAATGTGAACAAATAATTGTGAATGATGGTGGAAACCCCCAAGGGTAATCCAAGTATTAATACACTCCAATCTTATTTAACCGGTTCAATACAGGTCAATTTCACCCCATTCCTTCCCAGGCCAATTTTTAGTTTTCAGCGCTGTCACACTTTAAACGTCAATTGCGCGGTCGTGCGACGTTGTACCCAAAAAAAATTGACGTCCTTTTTTCCTCACAAATAGAGCTTTCTTTTGGTGGTATTTGATCGCCTCTGCGGTTTTTATTTTTTGCGCTATAAACAAAAGAATAGCGACAATTTAAAAAAAAACACAATATTTTTTACTTTTTGCTATAATAAATATCCCAATTTTTTTTTTAAAAAACTAATTTTTTCCTCAGTTTCGGCTGATACGTATTCTTCTACATATTTTTGGTAAAAAAAATCGCAATAAGCGTATATTGATTGGTTTGCGCAAAAGTTATAGTGTCTACAAAATACGGGATAGATTTATGGCATTTTTAAAAAAATATATATTTATTTTTTTTTTTTTTAGCGGCGATCACGATTTTTTTTCATGACTGCGACATTATGGCGGACACATCGGACACTTTTGACACATTTTTGGGACCATTCACATTTATACAGCGATCAATGCTATAAAATTGCATTGATTACTGTGTAAATGTGACAGGCAGTGAAGGGGTTAACCACTAGGGGGCGGGGAGGGGTTAATATGTTTCCTAGGGAATGATTCTAACTGAAGGGGGAGGGGACGCTCAAGGGGAGGAGACCAATCAGTGTTCCTCCGTTCTGGGAACACAGATCGCTCTCCTCAGAGCTGACAGGCTGTGGATCTGTGTGTTTACACACACAGATCCACGGTCCGGCCCGGTTAACAGGCAATCGCGGGTGCCCGGCGGACATCGCGGCCGCCGGGCACACGCACCGGGTCCCGAGCAACGCGGCGGGCGCGCGCGCTCTCGCACCCTAGGCAGCTGGGAATCCCAGGACGTCATATGACGTCCACCCAGGATGGGAGATCCCATCTGTGGACGTCATATGACTATGGCTGGGAAGTGGTTAAACATATGCTGTGCAATCGCCACACACATATAATAATGTATGAATAGAGGTGTAAATCCATTCCAAAATGTGTTTTGCTAATATCCGAAAAAGTAAATTGGATTTTAGCACATTTTGGAATTAATTGAAGGTTTACACCTCTATTCATACATTATTATTATTATTAAGACTGACCCCTATATTATGGGGGGTAAAACTCACCAATAAAGCGTCTGACATTATTGCTCTTCTTAGTGCACCCAAAGGTGTCCCAGGTCTTTACAATCCTATAGTGTATATTAATTTAAATGTGAAAAAAGAATTGTGAATGATGGTGGAAACCGCAAAGGATAAAGTATTAATACACTCCAATATTATTTAAACATATATTGGGCAGTCGCCACACACATATAATAATGTATGAATAGAGGTGTAAATCCATTCCAAAATGTGTTGTGCTAATATTTGCCATGCAGCTTTTTTTCCAAAATTTTTTGCCATGCACCTCTAAAGTGTACAGGTTTGGCTTAAAGAAAAGGTGGCAACCCTATCCTGCAGTGAAGAGAAAGGGAGAGAAAATAGGGTAGACAGCAGCGGCGGCAGCCGCAGTTTGCCTGTGTGATTCAGCCATTGCAGCGCCGCCCACTGCACTGACTGACAGGCGGAGTGATATGATTTCAGGAGAACGCAACGCCTCCTTCTCCCTCAACCTCCAGAGTCAAGCTGAATAATGGCCATGGTGGCTGTGACTGGGAGTGGGACAGAACGAAGATTTAAAAAAAAAAGTGTCACTCTCTCTTTGTGTTTCTCGCTTTCTCTCTTTCTCCCCTTCTCTCCTTCTCTCTCTCTTCTTCTGTCTCTATTCTCTCTCTTCACTCTTTTGACGGGCACAGTGGCTTCATTTCACGGGGCACAGTGGTTGCAATTGATGGGGCACAGTGGTTGCAATTGATGGGCACAGTGGCTGCATTTGACAAGGCACAGTGGCTGCATTTGATGGGCACAGTGGCTGCATTTGACGGGCACAGTGGCTGCATTTGACGGGGCACAGTGGCTGCAATTGATGATTTGACTGCCCCCTGGCTAATTTTAAATAAATAAACTTAGGCTTTAAGGGGGCAAGGGCAGGTAGGTCAGTGCATGTCAGATAGGTCAGTGTGGGTCAGTGTATGTCAGATAGATAGGTCAGTGTATGTCAGATAGGTAGGTCAGTGTGTGTCAGTGTATGTCAGATAGGTAGGTCAGATAAGTAGGTCAGTGTGTGTCAAGTAGGTCAGTGTGTGTCAGATAGGTAGGTCAGTGTATGTCAGGTAGGTAGGTCAGTGTATGTCAGGTAGGTCAGTGTATCAAGTAGGTCAGTGTGTGTCAGATAGGTAGGTCAGTGTATGTCAGATAGGTAGGTCAGTGTGTGTCAGGTAGGTAAGTGTATGTCAGGTAGGTAAGTGTATGTCAGGTAGGTCAGTGTGTATCAGGTAGATTAGTGCGTATCAGGTAGATTAGTGCGTGTCAGGTATGTCATGTAGGTCAGTGTGTGTCATGTAGGTCAGTGTATGTCAGATACGTAGGTCAGTGTATGTTAGGTATGTCAGTGCATGTCAGGTAGGTCAGTGCATGTCAGGTAGGTCAGTACGTGTCAGGTATGTCATGTAGGTCAGTGTATGTCAGCCAGGTAGGTCAGTGTGTGTCAGGTAGGTCAGTGCATGTCATGTAGGTCAGTGTATGTCATGTAGGTCAGGTAGGTCAGTGTATGTCAGATAGGTAGGTCAGTGTATGTGAGGTAGGTTAGTACATTTCAGGTATGTCATGTAGGTCAGTGTATGTCAGCCAGGTAGGTTAGTATGTGTCAGGTATGTCATGTAGGTCAGTGTATGTCAGCCAGGTAGGTCAGTGTGTGTCAGGTAGGTCAGTGTATGTCAGGTAGGTCAGTGTGTGTCAGGTAGGTCAGTGTATGTCAGATAGGTAGGTCAGTGTGTGTCAGGTAGGTAAGTGTATGTCAGGTAGGTCAGTGCGTATCAGGTAGATTAGTGCGCATCAGGTAGATTAGTGCGTGTCAGGTATGTCATGTAGGTCAGTGTGTGTCAGGTAGGTCAGTGTATGTCAGATAGGTAGGTCAGTGTATGTCAGATAGGTAGGTCAGTGTATGTTAGGTAGGTCAGTGCATGTCAGGTAGGTCAGTGCATGTCAGGTAGGTCAGTACATGTCAGGTATGTCATGTAGGTCAGTGTATGTCAGCCAGGTAGGTCAGCGTGTGTCAGTTAGGTCAGTGTATGTCATGTAGGTCAGGTAGGTCAGTGTATGTCAGATAGGTAGGTCAGTGTATGTGAGGTAGGTTAGTACGTTTCAGGTATGTCATGTAGGTCAGTGTATGTCAGCCAGGTAGGTTAGTATGTGTCAGGTATGTCATGTAGATCAGTGTATGTCAGCCAGGTAGGTCAGTGTATGTCAGGTAGGTAACACCCCCCTCCATACAACCCCACCGTCTGCCGCACCATCATTTCCCCCCCACCCCCAGTGCTGGGCTCTGACTTCGGGCTGAAGCCCCTGGTCTTTTTGCTACCTAGCAACGCCCCTGACAGGAGCCATGTCTTTGGAGTGTGGAAGGAAACCCATGAAAACTGCTTGCAGGTAGTACCGTGGTTGGGATACAAACCAATGATCCTAGTGTGGCTAGGCAGAAGTGCTAACCACCACCACAGCAAACACAGGTCTGGTCTTGTCTGCTTTCCTGACTACATAAATTAGGATAGATCATACAATTACTAGTAATAAATAGCTGTGTTTGAGGCTGCAATCACAGTGCAGTAAATGTACATGAAATTTTAGAAAGAAACTGCTTTGTGCATTAAAGTCTAACCCGGGGAAACTATAAAATTATCCCTTGTGGTGGGGCTGTGCCCACATTGCAGGGGGTAACTGCTCATTTTGGCTAGGGGAAAGGAAATGCACCTTTACTTACCTGATTCTCCGATCCTCTAGCAAATGGTGCTCCCACACGCTCCGATGGAACTCCAACTCTGCCTCTGCGTCTTCACATCCAGTGTAGGGTTATGGACCCTGCACTGGTGTTGATGATGACAGAATAAGGAATCAGTGGAGAGGAGGGAAGAAGACACTGTGGGGACCAGTCTAGCAACAGGAAGGAGTGGAGGATCGGGTAAATAAATCTGCTTTTCTCTGCCCCCTAGACCTAAATGAGCAATTATCCCTTGCAGTGTGAGCACAGCCCCACTACAAGAGATAATTTTATAGTTTCCCGTAGTTGTGTTTCTTATCTGAAGAACAAAAGTTAATATATTGTAGCTTACATGTAGTGACTGCAAGTACAGAAAGTACCTGTTGATCTTTCCAGAATTGTAGTGCACTCGTAACTTCCTGTGCATTGAACTGAGATATTAAACAATATTATAATTTTTTCCAACTGATCTTCTGTGAACTACAAAAGGGAAAGGGATTTGTAGTCAGGCTCAAGGTGATTGTAGCCGTATTGGTGTACTGTCCGTGATACCTTTTTTTCTTTTACACTAACAGTTAAAAGAAGGTTTTCCTTTCCTGAGTATTTTTAAAATCACCTGTAAGAACCAAAACATTCATGTCTTTCACGTAGTGGTCTGGTTGTGCAAAATGACATCCCTCAGGTATGCAGTAATTATCTTCTTTGTCTTCTTTAAGCCTACTTTCAGATGGACAGTTTTTCTGTGTTCAGAGGTGGTTAAAAGCTGCTGTTAGCACACAGTGGATGCATGCAGAGCTTCGATCCACCTGCAAGTTTCCACTGATTCTCACCAGTGGCCACACCTGGCTACTCGTGTGAGTGTAGCTTTAGAGCCCATTCACACAGGGGCAACATGACTTCCAGCACGACTTTGGGAGGCAACTTGGACACGACTTGAGTATGAATCACAGCACGACTTGGGGCAACTTACAACACAACTTGAAGTCGCCTCCAGGACAGGGAACTTTACAAGTGGCCAATCAGAGCTTATCAGCTGTGTGTGAGAAGGAGGGGGCTGGCTGTTTAGTGGAGGAAATTACTTTCTGTTTCCTTTCTGCTTCCTGTAAAGTTGCCTCAGTATGAACAGTGATCAGACTTGGAGGCAACATCCATTGAAATCAATGGGTACAAGTTGCCTTCAAGGCGGATTGAAGTAGTACAGGAACCTTTTCTGAAGTCGGAGCGACTGCAGTAGTGTGCATTAAGACAGATCCATTCACTTACATTGATTTTTTCATGTAGCGTGACTTGAGGCGACTAGGGGCGACTTGAAGTCGGATCCAAAGTTGCCCCTGTGTGAATGGGCTCTTATAGTGTTGGATTGCTGTGGAGCTCAGAGCTAGCCAGTATTTTATATAAAGAGGTTGTGCTGGCCTGCCCTGGACCTACTGAGGAAGCCTTTGGTGGTGCAAGGCATATAGTAACAAAGTCAAGTCAGCACACTTGATGCCACCACTGGGCACTATGGAGACCCTGCGATGAGAAGGCAGTTTACTTTTATACTATGCGCAGAGCATGGCATTGAGAGTGCATTTGTTTGTAAATGTCCCATTTTAGATTTTATTAAATTGCTTTAAAATGTATGGAGAGCACTATTGGGTTTTGTTCCTTTTGCATGAGTACACGGAGAGAAGAAGGTCAAACAGAGGTTCCAGTCTATGTGTGGTGCCTGTGATTGTTACTGGGAGCCAGGAGACAGTTTGCATATAGCCCCTAGAGGGGCAAAAGTGCATTTGACCTTGACTATTAAGGTCCAGCCCAGGAGGTGAGCACATATGTGACATGTGGGTGATCCGTCAAAGAGAAGGCTATGATATCTGGAATTCACTGGTGGTTGGTCACACATACATATTTAGTTATTGAGGAAGAACCACTATGGAGAGTAAAAAGGCTCCAACTTTTTGTTGCCAACATGCCAGCATTTTGTATAATCAAAAGAAAAGTACCCCCGGTTTGCCTTTGTGGGACTTTAAGGGCAAACTCTTGTAGACAATGTATAATATAACATAGAAAATGTATTATTTGAAGATTAAAAAACGTAATGGTGCAAAACATCACCATACATGATAACAGTACAGCATATACATATAGTACCAGGCTCAAAAGAGCTAAAGAAACTTTGAAAGAAACACTTCTCCTATAGCCCGACGTGTTTTGGGAATCTTGAAGTATATCCCTTCTTCAGGGTCATAGAGGAGGTAGAAGTGGTTGGTATGAAGGTATTCAGTACTGTGTCATAAAATCAGATATTCCTAAAAGGTTAAATCAGAGCTAAGCAAATAAGGAAACACATTTCCTGTTGAAAAATGACCAGATGGGTGGGGAGCCCCCTAGGCTCAAGAAGTCCCTGACAAGGATCCCCAGAAAAGGTCTCCGCAGTCAACCCAGAGAACTCGACGTAGGACTGGCACTGTGGAAAAGTTAGTTCTTGATGGAAAATATACGCCAGCTTAGTCCCCAAGAAACCCCAGAACAGCAGCATCCACATATGTAAGGACTTTTTTTTGTTTGATCATTTGGGACTCATTTATTTAAGAGACACTGTTTTAGTGGCTTTGCATCATTATTTGAATCATATCTTAGAGGGGTGGAGTGAAAATGCCTAATGGTCCTGGGAAACAACAAATAATTCACAGATTTCATTTGCTTGTGATTTATGTACATTAGGTTTATATGTCACAGATAGTTTATGGCATTTTGTATTATTAGTGACTGGGCTGATTGTCTTTCACTCCCCACACAGCTTTATAGTGTGTCTATGTATATTCATTCTTTTTTTGTAATTTCTGTCCTGTTTCCTCCATATAACCTGGTTACCCTTGTTACATTGAATGGCTGAAGGTGCTATAATGAATAATACCCTCCCACAGGTGTGGGATCACTGGGTCCTTTTCAACACTTCTCTGTAAATGTAATACCTGGTTACTTCCCAGTTGCTGATACTGGCTGGTTGTCATGCTCTCTCCCAACTGCCTATATCCCTCCCGTTTCCCCTTTGTCTTCCTTCCTTCCTTCCTTCCTTCCTTCCTTCCTTCCTTCCTTCCTTCCTTCCTTCCTTCCTTCCTTCCTTCCTTCCTTCCCTCTTTCTTTCTTTCTTTCTTTCTTTCTTTCTTTCTTTCTTTCTTTCTTTCTTTCTTCCTTCCTTCCTTCCTTCCTTCCTTCCTTCCTTCCTTCCTTCCTTCCTTCCTTCCTTCCTTCCTTCCTTCCTTCCTTCCTTCCTTCCTTCCTTCCTTCCTTCCTTCCTTCCTTCCTTCCTTCGCTCTTATCCACATACTAAGATGAAACTGCCTATTTATCATTTTTGTTTTTTACATCTTTTAACACCAACTGGCTGTAACTAAACCTCTGGCATATTGCCAGGACTCAACCGGTAAACTTCTATTGACATGGCATTTATACTATGACTGAAATCCTTTGGGGAGCAAATTGTGACCTCCTATACTGTACTTTTTTTTTTTTTATTTGATTACCAAAGAGTCATACATCTTTACTGATTACTACGGCCTTTGGTAATTATATAATTTGTCACAATCTTGCTCATAGTAGGCATGGTTTTTCTTATGCAGCACTTGAAGTATCTCATTCTTAGTTGAATGCCATATTGTGCCATGTTTGCAATAATCTGTGACAATTTTCTAATACAAAGTGCATTAAAAAAAATACTCGGGAATTGAAAACCTTTGAACTATGAACAATCATTTTCCACCCTGCTTCATCAATCTTGAGGGCAAAATTTGTTTAACTAGTTTGTGCTGACAGGACCATTCGCGGCTCCAATTTTAGCCAATTCATCAGGAATGCATTACTGCTCCCCCCCCCCCCCCCCCCCCCCCACCACTCATTTTCTTATCTGACAAACTTTCTCACTTGTATTACCCTATTTGTGTGTGTGGGTTTTTTTCAGAGCTTGTTAACATTTAGCTAAAGCTTTGTGCATCAAAATCCTGTAACTACTAGCGCAAATCAAAAAAGTATCATGGACAGCCTAGGGTGACAACTAGGGATGAGCCGAACACCCCCCCGGTTCGGTTCGCACCAGAACCTGCGAACAGACCGAAAATTCGCACAAACTTTAGAACCCCATTGACGTCTATGGGACTCGAAGGTTCGAAATCAAAAGTGCTCATTTTAAAGGCTAATTTGCATGGAATTGTCCTAAAAAGGGTTTGGGGACCCGGGTCCTGCCTCAGGGGACATGTATCAATGCAAAAAAAAAGTTTTTAAAAAGGGCCGTTTTTTCGGGAGCAGTGATTTTAATGATGCTTAAAGTAAAAAAAAAAAAAAGTGAAATATTCCTTTAAATATCGTACCTGGGGGGTGTCTATAGTATGCCTGTAAAGTGCTGTGTGTTTCCCGTGCTTAGAACAGCCCCTGCACAAAATGTCATTTTTAAAGGAAAAAAAGTAATTTAAAACTGCTTGCGGCTTTAATGTAATGTCCGGTCCTGGCAATATGGATGAAAATCAGTGAGACAAACGGCATGGGTACCCTCAAGTCCATTACCAGGCCCTTTGGGTCTTGTATGGATATTAAGGGGAACCTCGCACCCAAATTAAAAAAGGAAAGGTGTGGGGCCCCCAGGCCCTATATACTCTGAACAGCAGTATACAGGCGGTGCAAACAAGACAGGGACTGTAGGTTTGTTGTTAAGTAGAAACTGTTTGTAATTTTGAACTGGTACATTTTTAACATGTTTAGCTCCAGCCAAAAAATCTATTTTAAGCTTTTTGGAAAACCTAGGGAAGGGTTATCACCCCTGTGACATTTGGGCCTTTGGTGGTGGTGGTGGTGCTGGTGCCGCAACACTGTACGTCCTCACAGATACTCTTGGTGGGCGCAGAAACGGGCCCTGCTGTGAAATATTAGATCAAGAATTCTAATTACATGTCCCTGTTAAACAGGGGCAGAAAAATTGGGCCTTACGCACTGGTGCTGGTGCCACAACACTGGAACCCCTCACAGATACTCTAGTTGGAGTGCAGGAACTAGCCCTGCTGTAAAGAATTGCATCAAAAATTGTAATTACACGCCCCTGTTAAACAGGGGCTGAAAAATTGGGCCTTAGATACTGGTGCTGGTGCCACAACACTGCAACCCCTCACAGATACTCTAGTTGGAGCGCAGGAACTAGCCCTCCTGCAAAGAATTGCATCAAAAATTGTAATTACACGCCCCTGTTAAACAGGGGCTGAAAAATTGGGCCTTAGGCACTGGTGCCACAACATGCAAACCCCTCACAGATACTCTAGTTGGAGCGCAGGAACTAGCCCTGCTGTAAAGAATTGCATCAAAAATTGTAATTACATGCCCCTGTTAAACAGGGGCTGAAAAATTGGGCCTTAGGCACTGGTGCTGGTGCCACAACACTGAAACCCCTCACAGATACTCTAGTTGGAGCACAGGAACTAGCCCTGCTGCAAAGAATTGCATCAAAAATTGTAATTACACACCCCTGTTAAACAGGGGCTGAAAAATTGGGCCTTAGGCACTGGTGCTGGTGCCACAACACTGCAACCCCTCACAGATACTCTAGTTGGAGCGCAGGAACTAGCCCTGCTGCAAAGAATTGCATCAAAAATTGTAATTACACGCCCCTGTTAAACAGGGGCTGAAAAATTGGGCCTTAGGCACTGGTGCTGGTGCCACAACACTGCAACCCCTCACAGATACTCTAGTTGGAGCGCAGGAACTAGCCCTGCTGCAAAGAATTGCATCAAAAATTGTAATTACACGCCCCTATTAAACAGGGGCTGAAAAATTGGGCCTTAGGCACTGGTGCTGGTGCCACAACACTGCAACCCCTCACAGATATTCTAGTTGGAGCGCAGGAACTAGCCCTGCTGCAAAGAATTGCATCAAAAATTGTAATTACACGCCCCTGTTAAACAGGGACTGAAAAATTGGGCCTTAGGCACTGGTGCTGGTGCCACAACACTGCAACTCCTCACAGATACTCTAGTTGGAGTGCAGGAGCTAGCCCTGCTGCAAAGAATTGCATGAAAAATTGTAATTACATGCCCCTGTTAAACAGGGGCTGAAAAATTGGGCCTTAGGCATTGGTGGCAGGACTGGCGGCGCCCAGAACCAAAAATGTTCTAGTATAGTAGGTGAGGTTGAAAAAAGACACAAGTCCATCAAGTCCAACCTATGTGTGTGAGCAGGAAATTATATTTCGGGGGCGTGGTCAGTGCACATTCTGTTTACAGAACAACTCCATGTAGCCATATTGCATTGCATTTACAGAAAATTACAGTGGCTGCAGATTGAAAAGGAAAGGTCATTTTAAATACATTCAATTACAATATGATTTGCGTCACAACCGTATACGCTATATCATTTTTTTTTTTTTTGCAATTTTTTTTCCCCCACAAAAGTGGAATTACCCTTAAAGTTCAGACTTCTTCAATAAGAAAATCAGAACTGGTATCTGAGTAGATTTTTGCCTTTCAGTTACACCTATATGTGCCCTATTACTATAACAACTAAGGTAGGTGGATTTCTGCAGTTGGTATCTTGGTTTTTGTTTACTAGGACAAAATATAATTAATTGTGGAAAGATATTACACTATTATATCTTCTCATGTTGCATTTTTACAGCTGTCAGTTCTTACAAGCTATCATCGTGATCATTGAGGAGGAAGAGGATAATTAATCAGTATAACAGGATAGTCACTCAGCATCAGCATAGGCAGTCTTTGAAGGGATCTGACATTTCAAAAAAAATTATTCGGTTACATCAGCATCAGGTGCTTGGTAGCTGGTGGTGATCCAAGACTGATTCATTTTTATGAAGGTCAGCCGATCGACCGAGTCAGTGGACAGACGCACCCTGTGATCGATTACAAAGCCTCCAGCAGCGCTGAATGTGCGTTCTGAAAGAACGCTGGATGCAGGACAGGCCAGTAGCTCAATTGCATACTGTGCAAGCTCTGGCCAGTGATCCATCCTCAAGACCCAGTAACCCAGAGGATTTTCGGTGGGAAAGGTGTCCAAGTCAGATCTTGCCCCTAGGTATTCCTGCACCATGTAAAACAGACACTGGCGATGGTTGCTGGAACCGATCATACCTTGGGGCTGCGGACTAAAAAATTGTCTGAACGCATCGGTCAGACGGCCACCTTCTTCACCGCTCCTTCTTTGACTGACCGAAGCCTCAGCAACACGTTGTCCAGAAACAGGAGTTTGTAACCTCACAGTCTCTGGGAACGCGTTGCACAGACCTTTCTGCAAGGCCTCCCGAAAATGTTTCATCCTCTGCTCCCTCTGCGACGGCAAGATAAGGTTCGCAACCTTACCCTTGTAACGTGGATCAAGGAGGGTTGCCAGCCAGTATTGGTCCTTCTCCTTGATACCACGAATATGAGGATCCTTACGCAGGCTTTGCAGGAGGATCAGGGAGGCCATGCAGCGTAGGTTTGCTGAGGCATTCGGTCCAGAGTCCTCTGGGCCACTAAGGGCGACATGATCCGCAGCCACCTCCTCCCAGCCACGTACAAGTCCATGTGTTTCTTGGGACTGTAAATGATCCCTTAAAGACTGCTGCTGATGCTGAGTGCCAGGCTCCACCTTCATACTGACACAATCCTCCTCCTCCTCCTCGTCCTCTTCCTGTGTGATCGGCGGGCACGCAGGAACACTGTCTGGATAAAGGGGGCCTTCAGAGCTAAGGAAGTCCTCCTTTTCCTGCCTCTGTTCTGCCTCAAGTGCCCTGTCCATTATTCCATGCAGCGTATGCTCCAACAGGTGGACAAGGGGGACAGTGTCACTGATGCATGCACTGTCACTGCTCACCATCCTCATGGCCTCCTCAAATGGTGACAGGACAGTGCATGCATCCCTAATCATGGCCCACTGGTGTGGGGGAAATAAAACAAGCTCCCCTGACCCTGTCCTGGTGCCATAGTTGCACAGGTACTCATTGATGGCCCTCTGCTGCGTGTGCAGCCGCTGCAGTGCGGGCCAACGTTGAGTTCCACCTGGTGGGCATGTCACAGATTAGGCAGTTCTTGGGCAGGTTAAATTCCTTTTGGAGGTCTGCCAGCCAAGCACTGGCATTATATGACCGGCAGAAATGCACACAGACTTTCCTGGCCTGCTTCAGGACATCCTGTAAGCCCGGGTACCTGCCCAAGAACAGCTGAACCACCAAGTTAAGGACGTGAGCCAAACAGGGCACATGGGTCATTTGTCCCTGTCAGAGGAGGTTTGTGCCATTGTCGCAAACCACCATTCCTGCCTTAAGTTGGTGTGGTGTCAACCACCTCTGAACCTGCCCCTACAGAGCTGACAGAACCTCTGCCCCAGTGTGGCTCCTGTCCCCCAAGCACACCAGCTCAAGCACCGCATGGCATCTTTTGGCCTGCATACATAGTAGCCCCTTGAACGCCTACGGAGCACCGCTGGTTCCGAGGACAAAGCACAGGAAGAGGCCATGGAGGAAGAAGAAGAGGATGGGGTGGAGGAGAGAGGTGTGTCAGAATCATAAGTAGTGGCATTTTGGAGGCGTGGTGGTGGAACAACCTCCAACACTACTGCACCTTGTCCTGCATTCCTCCCAGCTGCCAGCAGAATCACCCAATGCGCCGTGAAACTTAGGTAATGTCCCTGTCCATGCCTGCTGGACCATGAGACAGCGGTAATATGCACCTTACCGCTGACCGTCCTGTCCAGCGAGGCATGGACATTGCCTTCCACATGCCGGTAGAGAGCCGGAATCGCCTTCCGTGAGAAAAAGTGGCGTTTGGGTACCTGCCACTGAGGAACCGCACATTCCACAAACTCACAGAAAGGGGGCAGAGTCTACCAACTGAAAAGGTAGCAGTTGAAGTGCTAGCAATTTTGCCAAGCAAGCATTCAACCGCTGGGCATGTGGATGGCTGGGAGCAAACTTCTTTTGGCGGTGCAGCAGCTGGGGCAGGGAAATTTGCCTGGTACAATCTGACATCGGTGTACCGAAAGCAGATTGCCCACAAGTACTTGGCTGTGACACACCTAATTCTACCACACCAAAGAACTTTTGGAATAACGCGCAGAGACAGCAGCGCCCTGTACATGCGGAGCTTTGTGGTGTGATGCAGTCAGTGTGCTGCCCTTAGGCTGGCCCCTGGAGGGCATCCTGCCTTGTTGGTGATGTGCCTCCTCCTCCTCCTCCTCTCTCCTATCAGGCACCCACATTGAGTCAGTGACCTCATCATCCCCTCCCTCCTCATCACTGGAGCAAACCTGGCAGTATGCTGGAGCAGGGGGAGCATGACTGCCAGATTGCTGTCCTTCTTGGGCACCCCCTCTGTCCGTGCTCACGTTACTGCCTTCATCTAGCTCAGTATCATCATCAGAGCCTTCTAAACGCTGGACATCATCCTGGAGCATGTACCCAACACTGTGGGCAAACAGTTCGAGGGACTCCTCAGGAGGACATGGGGCTAGGGAAGGAGTCACTGATGCCATTGAGCCGAGGGAAGAGACTGCGTTGGCAGCTGCTTTGCCAGACAAAGTACCCTGAGCATGGGTGAGAGAGGATGAGGAGGATGAGGACGGCTTGGTCATCCACTCGACCAAGTCTTCCGCATGTTGCGGCTCAACACGGCCAGCTGCCGAAAAAAAGGCCAAGCGTGTCCCATGGCCACGTGCTGATGAGGATGCACCGTCACCATGACCAGCACTGTTGCCTCTAGACACAGAGCCTGCTTGTACTCTTTTATTGGCTTGTGACTGTCTGCCTCTCCATGTTGGCCTTCCAGACATACTAATGGCCTGCAGTGAGATGTAGCTGCACTAAGCTGGGATATATATATATATATATATATATATATATATATATATAGATACTGCAACTAGCAAAATCAACTGCCTGCCTGTCGTATGAGAACACCACCAATCTTCTACAGGTAGCTTTGGATGAACACTGTGCAGAGGTCGCACTACACTAACTTGTAGCTTTAGCTGAACACTGTGCAGAGGATGCACTAGACCAACGTTAAAATAATGTAGCTGCCTGAGGTAGTAATAGGATCAGGAAAACACCACCAACCTTCTACAAGTAGCTTTAGTTGAACACTGTGAAGAGGACGCACTACACTAACGTGTACATAATGTAGCTGCCTGCGCTAGTGATAGGATCAGGAAAACACCACCAACCTTCTACAGATAGCTTTAGCTGAACACTGTGCAGAGGACGCACTACATTAACGTTAAAATAATGTAGCTGCCTGCGGTAGTGATCAGGAAAACACCACCAACCTTCCACAGGTAGCTTTAGCTGAACACTGTGCAGAGGTCGCACTACACTAACGTGTAAATAATGTAGCTACCTGCGGTAGTGATAGGATCAGGAAAACACCACCAACCTTCTACAGATAGCTTTAGCTGAACACTGTGCAGAGGACGCACTACACTAACGTTAAAATACTGTAGCTGCCTGCGGTAGTGATAGGATTAGGAAAACACCACCAACCTTCTAAAGGTAGCTTTAGCTGAACACTGTGAAGAGGACGCACCACACTAACGTTAAAATAATGTAGCTGCCTGCGGTAGTGATATGATCAGGAAAACACCACCAACCTTCTACTGGTACCTTTAGCTGAACACTGTGCAGAGGTCGCACTACACTAACGTGTAAATAATGTAGCTGCCTGTGGTAGTGATAGGATCAGGAAAACACCACCAACCTTCCACAGGTAGCTTTAACTGAACACTGTGAAGAGGACGCACTACACTAACGTTAAAATAATGTAGCTGCCTGCGGTAGTGATAGGATCAGGAAAACACCACAAACCTTCTACAGATAGCTTTAGCTGAACACTGTGCAGAGGTCGCACTACACTAACGTTAAAATAATGTAGCTGCCTGCGGTAGTGATAGGATCAGGAAAACACCACCAACCTTCTACAGGTAGCTTTAGCTGAACACTGTGCAGAGGTCGCACTACACTAATGTGTAAATAATGTAGCTGCCTGCAGTAGTGATAGGATCAGGAAAACACCACCGACCTTCTACAGGTAGCTTTAGCTGAACACTGTGCAGAGGTCGCACTACACTAAAGTGTAAATAATGTAGCTGCCTGCGGTAGTGATAGGATCAGGAAAACACCACCAACCTTCTACAGGTAGCTTTAGCTGAACACTGTGCAGAGGTCACACTACACTAACTTGTACCTTTAGCTAAACACTGTTTAGAGGACGCACTACACTAACTTGTAGCTTTAGCTGAACACTGTGAGGAGGTCGCACTACACTAACTTGTAACTTTAGCTGAAAACTGTGCACTACACTAACTTGTAGCTTTAGCTGAACACTGTTCAGAGGATGCACTACACTAACTTGTAGCTTTAGCTGAACACTGTGCGGAGGTCGCACTACACTAACTTGTAGCTTTAGCTGAACACTGTGAGGAGGACGCACTACACTAACTTGTAGCTTTAGCTGAACACTGTGCAGAGGTCACACTACACTAACTTGTAGCTTTAGCTGAACACTGTGAGGAGGACGCACTACACTAACTTGTAGCTTTAGCTGAACACTGTGCACTACACTAACTTGTAGCTTAAGTTGAACACTGTGCAGAGGTCGCACTACACTAATTTGTAGCTTTAGCTGAACACTGTGAGGAGCACGCACTACACTAACTGTAAATAGTCTAGCTGCCTGACTGTGGTACTAATAGGATCAGAAGAACACCAGCAATTTTCTTCAGGTAGCTGTAAATACTGTAACAACACAAGCCTGCCTGTCAGTAGGAAGATAATAACAGGAACGGATCTAGCTAAACTGAATACAGTGTATGTATATATATATATATATATATATATATATATATATATATATATATGTGTATATATATATATATATATATATATATATATATATATATATATATATATACAACACCTGGGATGCATATATATACACAATACACTGTAAGTGCAGCTAACTGACTGACTGTCCTGCCTAATCTATCTAACTTAAATCAAATGACACTGTCTCTCTGTCTCTCAACGCCGGAACACACTACACAGGGCCGCCGTGGAGGCGGCCTTATATAGTGTGGGGCGTGTACTAAACCCCCTGAGCCATAATTGGCCAA
Organism: Aquarana catesbeiana; assembly: GCF_042186555.1. NCBI lineage: Eukaryota > Metazoa > Chordata > Amphibia > Anura > Ranidae > Aquarana > Aquarana catesbeiana. Next base: position 142,574,600 of record NC_133324.1, on the reverse strand, counting down.
AACCAGCCTGGCTTTGGCCATTTACAGCTCTCGCTACAGACGGCGCTGTGATTGGCCAAGCATGCGGGTTGTAGTGCATGCTTGGCCAATCATCAGCCAGCAATGCACTGCGATGCCGCAGTGAATTATGGGCCGTGACGCGCCACACAAATTAGGGCAGAGAATGAGTGTTTTCACAGTATGACAAAAAGTGTTTTGCTGGCAGGATCACCTGAAATTATCATTTCTTTCCTTAGGAGCCTGTAAAGCATTGCAACCACGATCGGCAAATTGCAAGTGCAATGTCAGGCTCCTGCAAATTGTCAATATAGCTGTCTGCCCATACCTCCGATATGGACAGGCAGTTACTGAAGTCCAAGAAGATCAATGAACTACAAGAATGCTCACCAAAGCTCTTGAAGTTCATTGAAAACTGCGGCAATGGATGATGTTAGTTGTAGTTAATTCATTCACAGAAATCTGTGAATGGATGAAGCAGCTATGTGGGCAGAGCAGTTTTCAAATTGAGACAGCAGGTGCCGGTGTTCTGCCGAGAAAGTTCCCCTCGGCGGATAAGGACCCCCCTCTACTGCGCAGCTGCAGCGCTTGCTCAGAAGGAGACGGCGGAAATAGCCGAAGCCAAATAGAAGAGAAATCAGCTGTACACGGCGCCTGTAAGAGGGCCGCTCGCCACGCTTCGGGCACGGCCTCGCTGCGCTCAGCATTTTTTTATTCCCCCTCTAGGTCCACTTGGATGGTGGGGCTTGAACCTAGACCCAGGGCGCAGGCACCGTGTACAGCTGATTGAAGTTTTTCAGCTTCGACTATTTTCGGCGGCTCCTAGTCATTCGTACTGCGCAAGCGCAGCGCCTGCGTAGTACAGGGGTGTCCTTATCCACTGGGGGATAACCGGGATATGGCCTCCCACCCTTTGCCACAGGGAAGGGGGGGGTGTCGGGGTGAGGTGGTTGATGCTGAACATATTACATATTACACCCTAAATACAGGAGTAACTGGTTCAGAAAGGTGAACTTATCCTTTAAATCTAGTTGGGGCAGATCATGAGACACTACTAGAAGACACACACATGATTATATCCCCCATTCAGTTTAGGAAAGCTCTAAAATTTCCCAAGAATTTTGACAATTGAATCTTTTATCTAATCTGTAACTTTGACTTTTACAGGATATGTTGCAAAGAAGGGCTGTTTGAAAAAGCTTTGCCATCTTGAGCTTCATTCCTGTTACAATGTGTCAGAATCTGGATGGAGAACATTTTTTGAAACAGCTGAAGACATGCCAGAATTAAATCTCCTGAACATGGCTAAAATAAATAAGGCTATGAAGTGTCATGCTACCACTGTTACTGCCTTTGTTCGGTTTGCGTCTAGACTACCTAGCCTGACGACAATATGGATGTTGGGGTGGCTTCTGGATAAAGATGACCTCAATATGTTTAACAGCATGAAAGAGAAGCACCCTCAGTCCAAAAGTTTAGAAGTTATTTGGCAGGTACCCTTTCCATTTGCTCCAAATATTCAGGATTAGGTACGTGATCTACAAAAGACAGAACTAAAGCTGAAATCAAGGCTAAAAACATTTTTTAAATACAATAGCCAGTATAGCTTCTTTTTTTTAAACCTCTTGACCACTGGACGCCTTTACCCCCTTCATGACCAGGGCATTTTTTGCTATTCAGCACTATGCTACTTTAATTAGCATTTTCACTGTAATGCAACATGTATTTAATCACAACTGGGTTTTTAATTTTTTGCTATGTAAAAGAAAAAATACCACAATTTTGGGAAAAAAAAACTAGTTTTTCTTTGTTTTTTGTTTAAAATTTTGCAAACAAATAATCTTTCTTCATAGATTTAGGCCAAAATGTAGTCTGCTACATATATATATATATATATATATATATATATATATATATATATATATATATATATATATATATATATATATATATATATATATATATATATATTGATCAATCCTGATACTGACTGCCTATCTAATTTCTTGAGGCCCTAAAATGTCAGGGGCAGGAGCAGCTGGCTCAGGCTCTCAGCGGATCTGGGTGGATCGCAATATTTCCCCAGCCTGGACCAGCTCTGTGATGCCAGCTGACAGCGGGCTTCTGTTTGCTGAAAACTGGTCACAGGAGTGCAGATTGAACTGCACTCTATTGATCCACAGGAGAAGTACAGCCAAACGAGCTTTGACTGTACTTCTCCTTTAAGCCAATAAATTGTCTTGGTGCGAAAAGAGGATACATATGACAGTCACTGCACTTGTTATAATATTTGGATAACAGTCATTGAACATTTATACCTAAGCATTGAACCTTATCTGTGGTCTGTAGTGGGCAGTCAGGCAGAAGGGTGTAGTGGAGTTCTGGATCCATGCGAAATATATGCGATTTAGTCCAATTTACAGTGCCTTGCAAAAGTATTCGCCCCCCTTGGCTTTTTACCTATTTTGTTACATTACAGCCTTTAGGTTCAATGTTTTTTAATCTGAATTATATGTGATGGATCAGAACACAATAGTCTACGTTGGTGAAGTAAAATTAGAAAAATAAATACATAAAACAATTTTTCAGAAATAAAAAAATAATTGGCATGTGCGTATGTATTCACCCCCCAATTTATAGTGCCTTGCAAAAGTATTCACCGGCTTTTACCTATTTTGTTACATTAAAAAAACACTGAACTAAAGGCTGTAATGTAACAAAATAGGTAAAAAGCCAAGGGGGTGAATACTTTTGCAAGGCACTATAAATTGGGGGGTGAATACATACGCACATGCCAATTATTTTTTATTTCTGAAAAATATTTTTATGTATATATTTTTCTAATTTTACTTCACCAACTTAGACTATTGTGTTCTGATCCATCACATATAATTCAGATTAAAAAAACACTGAACTAAAGGCCGTAATCTGAATTATATGTGATGGATCAGAACACAATAGTCTAAGTTGTTGAAGTAAAATTAGAAAAATATATACATAAAACAATTTTTCAGAAATAAAAAACTGATAATTGGCATGTGCGTATGTATTCACTCCCTTTGTTATGAAGCCCATAAAAAGCTCTGGTGCAACCAATTACCTTCAGAAGTCACATAATTAGTGAAATGATGTCCACCTGTGTGCAATCTAAGTGTCACATGATCTGTCATTACATATACACACCTTTTTGAAAGGCCCCGGAGGCTGCAACACCTAAGCAAGAGGCACCACTAACCAAACACTGCCGTGAAGACCAAGGAACAATGTTGTTTAGAAGTAAAAGTCAGGGTTAGGTTATAAAAAAAATATCCAAATCTTTGATGATCCCTAGGAGCACCATTAAATCTATCATAACCAAATGGAAAGAACATGGCACAACAGCAAACCTGCCAAGAGACGGCCACACACCAAAAACTGGATCGGACCGGGCAAGGAGGGCATTAATCAGAGAGGCAGCACAGAAACCTAAGGTAACCCTAGAGGAGCTGCAGAGTTCCACAGCAGAGACTGTAGTATCTGTACATAGGACGACAATAAGCCGTACACTCCATAGAGTTGGGCTTTAGGGCAGAGTGGCCAGAAGAAAGCCATTACTTTCAGCAAAAAACAAAATGGCACGTTTTGAGTTTGCAAAAAGGCATGTGGGAGACTCCCAAAATGTATGGAGGAAGGTGCTCTGGTCTGATGAGACTAAAATTTTACTTTTTGGTCATCAAAAAAAATGCTATGTCTGGTGCAAACCCAACACATCACATCACCCAAAGAACACCATCCCCACAGTGAAACATGGTGGTGGCAGCATCATGCTGTGGGGATGTTTTTCAGCAATCGGGACTGGGAAACTGGTCAGAGTTGAGGGAAAGGTGGATGGTGCTAAATACAGGAATATTCTTGAGCAAAACCTGTACCACTCTGTGGGTGATTTGAGGCTAGGACGGAGGTTCACCTTCCAGCAGGACAATGACCCCAAACACACTGCTAAAGCAACACGTGAGTGGTTTAAGGGGAAACATGTAAATGTGTTGGAGTGGCCTAGTCAAAGCCCAGACCTCAATCCAACAGAAAATCTGTGGTCAGACTTAAAGATTGTTCACAAGCGCAAACCATCCAACTGGAGGAGCTGGAGCAGTTTTGCAAGGAGGAATGGGCAAAAATCCCAGTGGTAAGATGTGGCAAGCTCATAGAGACTTATCCAAAGCGACTTGGAGCTGTGATAGCCACAAAAGGTGGCTCTACAAAGTATTGACTTTAGGGGGGTGAATAGTTATGCACATTGACTTTTTCTGTTATTTTGTCCTATTCGTTGTTTGCTTCACAATAAACAAAAACAAATCTTCAAAGTCATGTTCTGTAAATTAAATTATGCAAATCCTCAAACAATCCATGTTAATTCCAGGTTGTGAGGCAACAAAACACGAAAAATGCCAGAGGGCGTGAATACTTTTGTAAGGCACTGTACTTTAAACCCAGAGTAATACCCATAACCTTGAACAATTCATAGTACTTCAGGTAAGGTCTGTTGTGGTTCACAAAAATACAATAGCATATCATTAAAGTATAAAAACTGTTCTTCCAACACATCGATCTGCATAACCTTCTACAATGAGGATTTTCGAATAGACTCCACTATGGGCTTTCTCTACTGCAAGGGCAAAAAAGGCAGCCTTGTCTAGTGTCTTGCTGTATAGAAAACAAGGAAGAGATATAGTCATTAATAATGTAGCCATGCTTGGGGTTGCGTATAAAAGATCAGTTAGGCCCGGCGTAAAAAAGAAAGAAGCCTAGTGACAGGGCCTACATGGCTAGGTTAATAGGGGTTTGGATATAGGAAGTGTCCTAGTGAGATCAAAGGCAATTAAGAGAGGTGGTACTCACCAGATTGGTAGAAAGGGTGGAGCAGGTGGAGCTTCAGGGGTTGGAAACGTGGAAAGGATTTGGGAGGCGTTCAGTCGGAAGAGAGCCAGGATGAGAAAACTTAATGCCTAAAATGGTGGTTTACACAGACACTTGAAGTGCATGCCCACAAAGACCTTGGGGCCCCTTGAATACTGTCTATATGTTCATATGTTGGGATGTTTAATATATTATTAATATTTGATTAATAAAAAGGCTGCTATGGCCATTGAAAATCCAGTCGGTGTTATGTCTGGTCAATCTGTTATAGTAGTCAGTGGAGTGGTGGTCAGGCAGTTTGGTCAATGTATCTTATGTACCCCCCTAGTCATGTATCCAAGTATTAAAATTACCACTGAACCCAAATGCATGCAGAACATTAAATAAATAAGGACATTTTATTGAAATTAAAGCCCTATGAGTGTCTACGGATACAAGGAGTTAGCTTTTCTTACTTGTATCTTGTCCTTTGTTTATATTTTCTACACATGATTGACTGGGACTGTACCACTATCTCACGGGGGATACAGCTCCCAGAGATGGGATCTTCTCCGATCACTCCTCCCCTCCAATCAACCTTTCTGCCCCCCAACTTCCCCGACTGCACCGGGGGGGGGGGGGGGGTGCTCCGCACAGTACAGGAGGGAGGGCAGGTGTCAGCCATGGGAGGGATGTATAGGTTGCAGTGTTCCCTGCAGGAAGGACAGTGGAATGTCCTGAATAAATGCACAAACATTACACAGATCATGGTGGTACATGCTTCCCACTGGAATTGTAATTTCACTTTGATTAGTGACAGTACCATAAGGTTTCAGAGGGGTGTTGTCCATTGCTGGAGATCCGTGGCAGGGGAGACGCATAGTGGTAGTCCAAGTTACCTTGCAGTATGGATCGCGGGGGGTAGACCATAGGTCATTTTTCTGCAATAGTGAATCTGACTGCCAGATGTCTTCAGGCTGGAAGGAACAGTAAAGGGGGGGGGGGGGGGGGGCTGGTGTGTGTCATCTCCGCTGTCACGGTCATTTTGAGATTCATGCCATTGATCATATAATTTCTGGCATGGTGTTCTGTCACAGCATTCTGCCACAACGTGTAATGTTCCAGTCATAACGTGTTCCAGTCATAGCGGGGCTGTCATAAAGTGTTCCAGTCATAGCGTGTTCAGTCATAGCATGTTCAGGCATAGTGTGTTCCAGTCATAGCGGGGCAGTCATAGTGGAGCTGTCATAGCGTGTTCAGTCATAGCGTGTTAGGTCATAGCGTGTTCAGATATAGCGTGTTCCAATCATAGCGGGGCTGTCATAATGTGTTCAGTCAGAGCAGGGCTGTCTCAAGGTGTTCAGTCATAGCGGGGCTGTCATAACATGTTCAGTCATAGTGGTTGTCATAGCGGTTCTGTCATAGTGTGTTCCAGTCATAGCGGGTTCTGTCACAGTGGTTCGGTCATAGCGGGTGCTGTCATAGCATGTTTCTGTCATAGCGGATCGGTCACAGCGATTCTGTCAGAGCGTGTTCTGTCACATTGGTTTCTGTCATAGCGGTTATGTCATAGCATGTTCTTTAATAGCATGTCAGTGCCATGCAGTTACGGCATACACTAATAGCCATTTCATCTTCGTTTGTTTCCATGTCTCATCATACTTTTCATTCAGGTTTCTTTGTATACATGGGTTTAGTTAGCTAGTGCTCACATCTCAGGATCTGTCACGTCTACAGATCCATACGGGCTAAGGTTTCGTTTTTAAATGATCCTGGACCACAATCTTCTCGCCCGTATACCATACGTCATATGATGCACATTCATTTCAGTACATCTGTACGACTACAACTGTCTGTGGGTACACTAGCCCTAAGTATTCAGTTTTAATTACCTGTCTTTGTGCTGCAGGTCATTCGGGCTCACTTACTACATACACTAGGGTGGGGGTCATGATCAGGTTCATCCTCTCGCTGTGGTCTTGTCATTACTGCTTACGTCCTCATACTCAGGTAGACAGAGGGGTGGTGTTGTTCTTTTGTCTGGTTGTCTGCTGTCACTTTCTCTAGTTCGTGTTTGGGCATGCCACACGTTTCAGAAGCAACTAATTCATGTTCATCTTTCAACCCCATGTGGAGGTTCAGAGCATGGTAGCACTCCATCATTAGGGAGTTGGTCTATACTTAAGCACACAGCGAAGCTATTTCATAGGGGTTTTCCTTTCCCATCCTTAGCGGTATGCTTCGGATTGTTTCCAACTCCGTCCGAGCTACTCCCATCCACCAGCATGGAATATGTTCTGGACATTATTCTTTAACGCAGATTCAGGTGGGTTAAATATGCTCTCTGCGGCCTGTTACGGTTGTAAGACAGGATGGAGGTGATCGAAGCTCGCTCAGTCAGAGACGGAGTGTCAGTGCACCCCCAGCTCCTGCTCTTCCTACATTCCTGCAGGCAAGGTCAGCATCTCCTCAGTCCACTGGTCTTTGTCAAGCCTTCTGGTTTAATATGCCTGAGCCAAGTATGTTCCTTGTCAGGGGCTGTATTGGTATCTCCCATTCCCGGTCTTCAGACAACCCCTGCTCCAAGATTTTCAGGCCTGCACGCGGGCCTTATCACTATGTCGTCGGAGTCTTTCGTATGTAGTATCTTGGCTTCAGCAGACAGTCATGCTTTCGTTGTAAATTAAGTTATTGGAGGCAGTAATTTCCAAGGGGTGCTTGGTCTGGTTCTTTTTTTAAATTATTTATTCTTTATTAATTATTTTCTTCCAATACAAAATATCTAAAACAATACAGGTATTCCAGACAAAATATTTATCCAATATAATTTCTATCCCCAGCATTGTTATACTTTTCAGCAAGCTTATGCTGATCTCCCTCCTCTCTCCTCCCTCCCTTCCCTATTAGAGAAAAACTCACTTTCTATATGTAACCATGCTGGGTTCCTATTTGTATCTATATTTCGCTGCATTATTACACAATCTCTTATCCTAATTTTTTGGCTTTATTATGATGCAATGTTCCCTCCTGCTAGTATTAGTTTATCCAAAGAATACCTTTCAAACTTATCCCTTTTAATAATTCATAGTTCTTGCTCTAGTTTTAACCCACTAAGGGGGAGGGGGGCCCGGTCTCACCAGCCACGCTCTCCACATCTTTTCAAATTCCCTAAGGTTTCCTCTCTTTATATAGGTTGCTTTTTCTTTCCATATAGTTTCGTATATAGTATTAATCCATTCGCTTACTGCCGGGGGTTTCCTCAACTGCCATCTCAGCGCAATCAGCTTTCTAGCTTGGAATACGCATCTTAATATTGCTACTGTCATACCCTGACCCTCACCTGATTTCTCCTTATATCCCAATACACAGAGCTTAGCCTCCAGATTCAAGGATGTCCCATAAATCCCATTTACGGTATCCAGGACCCCCTCCCAACAGCAAAACAACTTTGGACATCTCCACATCATATGTATGAGGTCCCCGGCTCTTCTGACATCTGGGGCATTTCGCATCAAGTCTCCTACCGTACATAAATAACTTCTTAGGAGTATAATAGGCTCTGTGTATCAGCATCAAGTGAGACACTTTCTGTGAGGGGGATACCGTTATCTTAGGTCCCATCTCCAATATTCTCTTCCACTGTTCATTCATTTTTTCCCCAATGTCCGCTTCCCATCTCTCCCTATTATTATCGTAAGGATCCAACCCGGGCGTATCTCCTTTATGCAGCTGACCACATATTTCGGAAATAAGCCCCTTGGTGGTCTCCATCTTAAGTATCTTTTGAAAAAATGGGGTTTTACTCCACATTATTACTTGAACCTTGAATTGGGCTTCCAAAGCGTGCCTAATCTGTAAGTATCTATAAAATGAGTTATAAGGTATATTATATTCTCTTCTTAATTCCAAGAAGGTTTTTAAAGCATTCCCTTTGTATAACTGAGTCTATTTATGCTCTGTGTTTCCCACTCTTTAACCTTTCCTATTGGCAACAACTCCTGTAAGTTCTTATTGATCTGGGGGGGGCGTATTCGAGTATCCCTCAATATCCCATCAGTTTCTAAGTTGTTTTCCACACTTTTATTATCATTTTTATTGTTGCCTTCTTATAGTAAAAAGATAACGCCTCCACTAATGTGTTATGCAATGCTCCTGATAGAATTATTCTCCCATTTGCACCACCTCCTCCCATGTTATCACCTCCTATTAACTGTTGCAGCCAGATAGTAACACTCAGGGTGAGGTACCGCCAAACCCCCTTCCCCGGTCGGGAGCTGCAGCGTTCGCAACCCGGATTCGAGCTTGTCCTCCTTTCCAGATCAATTCTCTGAAGAGGGATTAGATTTGATTTAAACCATTTTTACATATCCACACTGGGGAGTTATGTAACATACATTAGTTTTGGCATCCATATCATTTTTATCAGACTGCATCGACCTGCTACTGAGAGGGGGAACTGTTTTCAAAATTTTACTTTTTGTTTAAATTTAGTCAATAATGGTATTATATTATTACTAATATACTGGTTAGGATCTCTCGTCAGCAGAATCCCCAAGTATTTTAGTGTATCTACTACCACTAATTGGGTTATTCCAGAGATAATTCAATTACTCATAGGGTCCACTGGTAGAAGCTCTGACTTCTCCCAATTTATCACTAATCCAGAAAATATTCCGAATTCCTCCACAATGTTCATAGCTTTATTTAAAGATTGCCCGGTATCTCCCAAGAAAAGAAGAACATCGTCCGCATACAATTCTTTCCTCCCCTGTCCTCCTCAGGAATCCTTTTATCTCAGGGCTTGATCTTATTGCTATTGCCAAGGGTTCCATTGCAAGAGCAAAAATCAGGGTAGACAATGGGCATCCCTGTCTAGTCCCTCTCTTTAATTGAATCTTTTCCGAGTATTCATTATTAATCCTAATTTTAGCACTCGGATTATTATATAGCATTTTTATCCAGCCTATAAAGGAAGGCCCAAATTCAAATTCCTCCAGAACCCACCAGACATATCCCCACTCCATGCTATCAAAGGCTTTGGTCACATCCAGTGACAGTACAGCTCTGGCTCCCTCATTGTCTGATGGGGTCTGCAGGTTCAGAAATATCCTTCTAATATTCATACTGGTAGATCTATTTGCAACAAATCCCGTTTGGTCTGGGTGAATACGTTTTGGGACAATCCTATTCAGCCTGGGCACCAAACCTTAGCTATTATTTTAGCATCAGAACACAACAAAGAAATTGGTCTATATAAGGCTGCATCTAACGGGTCTTTCCCTTCTTTATGTATCACTATAATAGTCGCTTCAAGCATTTAGGGCGGGAGCCTCCCCTCTTCCGCCCTCCAAGCAGCTCTGGAAGTAATATTTCTCTGTAGATCACTGTCAGGAGCCCATCCGGACCAGGGGATTTCTGATTCACCATTCCGGCTACTGCCTGTTGAAGTTCAAGAGTTATTGGAGCCTCCAGATCATCTCTATCTTCTTGTGAAATGGACGGTATCTCCAGATTCCTCAGGAATTTATCTACCTCTCCCTTCTGCACCACCCTCTGCGAGGTGTATAGGTCCAAATTGGGCCCAATTAGCCATTTTCCATCCCCAGTGTCATGTGACTGGTTAGCGTTACAAGGTCTCAGGTGTGAATGGGGAACAAGCATGTTAAATTTGGTGTTATCACTCTCACATACTGGTCACTGGAAGTTCAACATGGCACAGAACGCTTTGAGGATCTGGGGGGAGAAAAAAAAAAAAAAGCTATAAGATTGCCAAGACCCTGAAACTGAGCTGTAGCAGAGTGGCCAAGACCATACAGTGGTTTAACAGGACAGGTTCCACTCAGAACAGGCCTCGCCATGGTCGACCAAAGTTGATTGAACTTGCTCAGTGTCATAGATTTTCTTTGGGAAATAGACGTATGAGTGCTGCCAGCATTGCTGCAGAGGTTGAAGGGGGTCAGCCTGTCAGACCATATGCCGCACGCTGCATCAAATTGGTCTGCATGGCTGTCATCCCAGAAGGAACCCTCTTCTAAAGATGATGCACAAGAAAGCCCACAAAAGGTTGCTGAAGACAAGCAGACTAAGGACATGAATTACTGGAACCATGTCCTGTGGTCTGATGAGACCAAGATAAACTTATTTGGTTCAGATGGTGTCAAGCGCGGCAACCAGGTGAGGAGCACACAGACAAGTGTGTCTTGCCTACAGTCAAGCATGGTGGAGGGAGTGTCATGGTCTGGGGCTGCTGGCACTGGGACGCTACAGAGTTCATTGAGGGAACTATGAATGCCATGCACTGTGACATACTGAAGCAGGGCATGATCCCCTCCCTTCGGAGACCGGGCCACAGGGCAGTATTCCAACATGTTAACGACCCCAAACACACCTCCAAGATGACCACTGTCTTGCTAAAGAAGCTGAGGGTAAAGGTGATGGACTGGCCAAGCATGTCTCCAGACCTAAACCCTATTAACCACTTGCATACCAGGCACGAACACCCCCTTCCTGCCCAAGCCATTTTTCAGCGCTGAAAAATGGCTTGCGCACTTTGAATGACGATTGCGAGGTCATACTACACTGCACCCAAACAAATTTTTTATCATTTTCTTCACACAAATAGGAGCTTTCTTTTGCTGGTATGTAATCACTGCTGGTTTTTTTTTTTTTTTTTTTACAGAAAAAAAAAAAAAAAAATTGAAAAAAAAAAAATAGTTTTTTTACTTTTTCTGTCAGTAAATTTTGTAACTAATTTTTCGCCTTCACTGATGTGGCGACACTGATGGGCACTGGTAGGCTGAACTGGTGGGCATTGACGAGGTGGCACTTATGGGCACTGATGAGGAGGCACTAATATGCCACACTTATGGGCACTGATGAGCACTGATAGGCGGCTACGATGGGCACTAATAGGCAGCACTGGTGGGCACTGAGAGGCAGACATTGATGGACAGCAGTGATGGGCAGCACTAACTGGCATGGCTAATGGGCACTGATTGCTGCCACTGGTGGGCTCTGACCACTGGCATTGGTGGGCATGGCATTTTATTTATTTGTGGCACTTTATATCTTGTAATCAGGGCACTGATGATTAGTGCCCTGAGTACTTCCCTAGCTGTCCCCCTGTGAGGAGATGCCGTTGATCGGCTCTCCTCTCCTCGCACTCGGTCAGTGTTAGGTGAGGAGAGCCGATTTCCGGCATCTCCGTGTTTACATGTGACTGGCTGTGATTGGACACAGCCGATCACACGGCGGACGCGGCTCTTTACACAGATCGGTGTCACATGGTGCGGACGCGCATGACGGCGGCCCAGAACAAGAGCTGCACCGCCCCGCCGTCATATGACGGTGGGCGGGCGGCAACTGGTTAAGCATCTGTGAGGCAGCCTCAAACTGAAGGTGGAGGAGCGCAAGGTCTCCAACATCCACCAGCTCCGTGATGTACTCATGGAGGAGTGGAAGAGAAACTCAGTGGCAACCTGTGAAGCTCTGGTGAACTCCATGCCCACGAGGGTTAAGGCAGTGCTGGAAAATAATGGTTGCCACACAAAATGTTGACACTTTGGGCCGTACTCACTTTTGTTGCCAGTGGTTTAGTCATTAATGGCTGTGTTGAGTTATTTTGAGGGGACAGCAAATTTTACACTGCTATACAAGCTGTACACTCACTACTTTACATTGTAGCAAAGTGTAATTTCTGCAGTGATGTTACATGAAAAGATATAATAAAATATTTACAAAAATGTGAGGGGTGTACTCACTTTTGTGAGATACTGTATATTGGGACATGTGCACAGGTGCTGCCCTGTAGCAGTAAAACTGCTATAGGGTCGACCTAGAGTGGTTAAGAAGAAAATCAGGTTGACAGCAGCATGAATAACAAGGGGACATAGTTTTGCTCACATATCAATCAGAATAGGATCATCAGAAATAAATGATACACTCACACATTAGCAAAAATGTAAAAAAAAAAAAAAAAAAAAAAAAAAAAAATCAGTGTCACCTGCTCAGCTATGCATTACATATGTAGACAAAAAAAAATTAGGAAGAAAAAACAAAAAAACTCAAACAAAAGGAAAACTGACAAAATGAAAGTTTTATTATTTCTTTACAAAACATATTACTTATCAAAAACTAATTTTCAACAACCTAGAATTTATGATAAACAGAGCTTTGGAGATCAACCAAAATATGAAGGTCTTCATGTTAAGCAGAGCAGTTTGGCTATAAAATAAAAGATAACACACTTTATTAACCAAGCATGAAAAAAAAAAAAAAAAAAAAAAAAAAAAAACAGGATTTAAAGGATTGGTCAATTTTGCAACCACTTTACCTTCATCCTGCTCTAAAATGGGCTGTTTCACTTTGTCATTACATTCTGGCTTACTGAATTGGCTATGGTGGGGAATGAAAGATGATTGAAACAAAAGATCTCACAAAATGCCATGATTAAAAAATGCATTGTAATACATTTTATTTGCAGCATTTTAAAACACTTTTTTTTTTTTTTAAACAAACCGAAATATTTCAATTACACAGACTTCATACAAGTTAAGGAAAACATATTGCTATATGGCGACAGTTATATGTGTTAAATGACAGCAACAGTTCAAAAAGATGTCTTCATGTCTCCGTTGCCCAGAAGCAGGTCCTCTCCCTAGGAGAGATGGTGCCTGTGATCACAAGTGAAGAAAATTAAAGATCTTTAAAGAAGTCATTCAAAACATAATAGCATACTTCTAAAGGACAACTACAGTACGTTTGCAGCCTTTTGGCTAAGATCAAGTGTAGTAGCGGTTATCAGTGCTCCAGTGGTGGCGCTGTGCTACTATCCTGATCAAAGCCGGCTACGAAAGCTGCTGGAGTGATGGGGGCTTGGAAAGTTGGTACCGGCTAGATCAGAAACCGGGCACCCACAGGCAGTTTGGGCACAGGGGGAATTCCCCCAGGATAGCTGGAAGAGCCCATTACCTCCTGATCTGAACGTTCTACCTTGTCGGGCCATGGGCTGGGAAGGCAGAGGGATCGCGGTGCCTGTGCCCCCTGGGAGTGGTCACCCTATGGGTGCTCTTAGTAACACCGGGGTGTGGGACCCCATTGTGTGAATGGAACACATGGTCACAGCACCAAATGATGCTTTCCCTTTTGTACTGCACCTTTTTTAAGCCTGTTAAGCAATTTTTGCTTAACAGGCCTCAGGGCCCGGCCAGTGCACTATTTGGCACGGCCACTTTGTTATTTTTCTCCCACTGTATGTCACTTTTCACTTTTGTATGCGATTTTCCACAGATCAAGTCCTCGGGCTTACCCTGATGTCTGGGGGGGGGGGGGGGTTATGTGGCCCTCATACTCCTTCCTCCCCTGCCTCAAGGGGTTGTCTCTTCAGGATGGCTTCCCTGACTTAGTATTTGGGGGTGGCTTTGGCTGTCCCAGAAGAGCAGGGTCTGCCAGGCCTTCTGTCTCAAAGTCTGGAAATACTAAGCTGATTGTAGGGTTCAATGAACACGATTAGGATAATACTAATGTACTCTACAGTTCTGGGCTGCAATGGGTCCAAGTCAAGGGGTCTCTCAGGGTTCAAATAACCAGCGAAGTTTAACCTGTACGAAGATAAAACGACTGCGCGGAAAAAAGAACCACACCATTGTCATGTTTAATCAAATACAAAACATGGACACAGCTTTCTCACATACCAGTACAAACATTTTTCATGTGTCAGTCTAATGATTTTCACACGGTTTCAAGAGAAAAGTACAATTTTATTTAGAATACTGCTTTAATTATTACTATGTGTGCATTTTCTTTGCTATAAGCTGAAAAACCAAACATCAACAAAAATGACAAACATCATACTATTTAACATAGTTATTCAAATATGTATAAAATTCAAGTGTAAAAACTTTGGGCTTTGGATAAAATGGGGTAGGGTGAGACCCTCTAAAGTAATTACTGTCCGAGTTCCTCGTTTGTACTGGGGATCATCGTCACTGAAACAAAGCGATATGAAACCTGAAAATTTTAAGACTGCCTAGAGAAAAAGAGGTGAAAGTGAATCTTCCACTCCTGCTCCATGGGCAGTCTGTTCCTTAAAGAATATGTAAACTTAACACTTCATATTCCTGATATGTGCCTGATGTACCATGTACTTGCACGAAAAAGTATCCCGTTCTCTTTGTATTGCTTCCTTTGTGTGATATCCCTGGTGTTCCTGCCATTCCTTCTGCTTTCCTATTAAAAATTGACCACACTAGGCATGAAAGCACAGCGTGGTCAGTTCTCTGGCAGTGCTGGGAACTCAGCCTGCTCTCCAATGATCAAACCTGTACTGACACACCCCCTCTGCACAGCCATTCGCTTGGAAGACAAGCGCACTACCGTTTCTCCACCCTCACCCCCACCAGCAGCTGAGAACAGAGGTATGTGATCACTTAGAAATAAAAGATGCTGGCACAGGTACCAGTGCCCTCCACCCCTCTGGTGTATCTACTGGCAGGGACTTATGAGGAGATATACCAGAGGGGAATGTACATTATGATTACTAAACTACTATACCTAGCTAGAAAGCTTATAGCTAGACACCAGATGGCACCTACTGTACCTGCAGGGAAACAATGGATTGTATACTGTATATAAACTCACTCTTGATTAACCACTTGCTTACTGGGCACTTAAACCCCCCTCCTATTCAGACCAATTTTCAGCTTTCAGCGCTGACGCACTTTGAATGACAATTGCGCGGTCATACAACACTGTACCCAAATGAAATTTTTATCATTTTTTCCCCACAAATAGAGCTTTCTTTTGGTGGCATTTGATCCTCTTTTTTTTTTTTTTTTTAACAAAAAAAAACCGCAATGTAAAAAGACTGAATTAAAAAAATAAATTAAAATAAAAAAATATATATATAATTTTTTAAAATATTTTGTTATAAAAAAATTAAAACAGGTAATTTTTCTCCTTCATTGATGTACGCTGATGAGGCGGCACTGATAAGCGGCAGTGATGGGCACTGATGGGTGGCAATAATGGGCACTGATCTGTTACACGGATAGGCAGCACTGCTAGGTGGCACTGATTGGCACTACTGGTGGGCATTGATAGCTGGCACTTGTGGGCACTGTTAGCTGGCAAAGATGAGGCAGGTGTGCCTCTTCCACTTTAGGACCTTTGTCCCTCTCATCTGAGCCGGTGATCGTTTTTTTTTTCTACTCACGATTACCGATCTTTTGTTTACATCATGTGATCAGCTGTCATTGGCTGACAGCTGATCACATGGTAAGGGGCCGGGACCGGCCCCTTACTCGGATCGGTGATCATCCGCGTCTCAGTGACTCGGTGATCACGGAGCGCGTACAGCGCGTGCACAAGGGAGGCTGTCATATGACAGCCTCCCGGGAATTCAGGTCCGCGATGTGGCCGTTCGGCCATAGCGCGGATGGCAAGTGGTTAAGGAAGAACTGGCCTATCGTCACAGAATGCCATGACAAAATTTGAATTTATCTGGCAGTCATGGCTGCCTGATCCGGCTCTCGCCCCCCCCCCCCCCCCCCCCCACTAGTAATGGATAGACTATTGCGACTCTAAAAAAGCGAGAAGTAAATGGAGAGGTGGGGTGGGAGGGGAAGGGAAAACAGTTAAAAGTTTCAGTTCTGTTATGTTAAACACTTGGTGTAGCAAAATCCGATAGCAAAGAGAGGAAAAGTAAAAGACTGTGTTCTGATTTGCAACTTGTCCAACCAAGTGCTAAAAGTTTGCCTTAACGGTTATGTAATGGTGCAGTGCAATTGGCTATATTTGAAGACATGCATTGTATACCTCTGACAGATTGTTACTGTATTCAGCCCTATCAATGTTTGCTATATATACACACACACACCTGTATGATTATTTGCTGCATTAACAAAGTTTTTTAATCAAAAGAAAGAAATGAAAGATAAAACATCTCTGTATAGAGATTTAAAAACAAAAAAAAAACAAAAAAAAAACAAAAAAAAAAAAACACACCAACACCACAAATTATACTTTGTCCCCCCTCCCTCTTTTTTTTTTAATATATATTTTAACCGGATAAGATGGATTTGCCCCTTAATGACCAGGCAATTTTTTGCAATATTGCACTGCGTCGCTTTAACTGACAATTGTGTGGTCGTGCGACGTTGTACCCAAAATGTCCTTTTTTCCCCCCACAAATAGAGCTCTCTTTTGGTGTTATTTGAGCACCTCTGCGGTTTATTTTTTGCGCTATAAACAAACAAAAAAAAAAAAAACAGACGACAATTTTGAAAGAAAAAAACGTTTTTTTACTTTTTGTTGTAATAAATATCCAAACATAAAAAAAAAAAAAAAAAAAAAAAAAAAAAACTAAAAATTTCTTCCTCGTTTAGGCCGATATGTATTCTACATTTTTGAAAAATAATTTTTATTAAAAAAAAAAAACAAAAAAAAACAATAAGCGTATATTGATTGGTTTGCACAAAAATTATAGCGTCTACACAATAGGGGATAGATTTATGGCATTTTTATTATTTTTACTAGTAATGGCAGTGATCAGCTATTTCAAGCAGAACCGACTGGCTCACGCCGATATACGTTGGCAGAAGGCCACGTACATGCAGATTAACGTACCTGTGCGTTGCCCTTTAAGAAACGGTTTGCGCCCGCCGCAACCTCCGTGAGTGTGATGTCTGCGGGGATACCCACGATTGTCTCACAGAGAGGAAGAATGGGGAAATGCTGATGTAAACAAGCATTTCCCCGTTCTGCCTAGTGACAGGACACTGATCGCCGCCAATACTAGTAAAAAAAAAAAAATAATAAAAATGCCATAAAACTATCCCCTATTTTGTAGACGCTATAACTTTTGCACAAACCAGTCAATAAACGCTTATTAATAAACGCAATTTTTTTTTACCAAAATATGTAGAAGAATACGTATCGGCCTAAACTGAGGAAAGAAACGTTTTTTTATATATTTTTTGGGGATATTTACTATAGCAAAAGTAAAAAAATGCGTTTTTTTCAAAATTGTGGCCATTTTTTTGTTTATAGCACAAAAAAAAAAAAAAAACAAAAAAACAAAAAAAAAAAAAAAAACGCAGAGGTGATCAAATACCACCAAAAGAAAGCTCTATTTGTGGGGAAAAAAAGGACGTCAATTTTGTTTGGGAGCCACGTCGCATAACCACGCAATTGTCAGTTAAAGCGACGCAGTGCCGAATCGCAAAAAGTGCTCTGGTCTTTGGGCAGCCAAATGGTCCGGGGCTTAAGTGGTCAATGAGCAGGTCTTAGACACTGTCCCTCAAAGTGCCACACAGTACAGCTAAAGTGCACTATGCAAATGCACCGACATGAGAGAAATTAAATGGGAGTCTTCCAGCAAATCAGCTGAGATTTACCATTGCAGCCATCTGCTTCACATGCACTATAAAAAGGAAAGATCAACCAAATCAGCAGGTAGATTTTTTTTTTCTGAACACTCTCACGGTTTGGCATAGCAAGGTCACAGCTTGAATTGGATGAAGGGCAAGACCCACCAGTGAGAACAGAGCTCTAGAAATGGCGTTTAGATGCTTATTGGTTGGGTCCACAAAGCGATTGAAAAAGGTTTGTTTTTGGTTTTTTAATTACATGTTACAGTGCATCCTGAAAATATTCACAACGCTTCACTTTTTCCACATTTTATGTTACAGCCATATTCCAAAATGGATTAAATTCATTATTTAAACACAAAATTCTACAAACAATACCCCATAACGACAAGGTGAAAGAAGTTTATTTGAAATCTTTGCAAATCTATTTGCAAAAAAAACAAACGAAAAAAAAAAAAGAATTAAAAAATAAAACAAACTTATTCACAGCCTTTGTTAGGACACTCAAAATTGAGCTCAGGTGCATCCTGTTTCCACTGAATATCCTTGAGATGTTTCAACAACTTGATTGGAGTCCACCTGTGGTAAATTCAGTTGATGGGACATGATTTGAAAAGGCACACACCTGTCTATATAAGGTCCCACAGTTAACAGTGCATGTCAGAGTCCAAGGAATTGTCTGAAGACCTCAGACGGGATTGAATCGAGGCACAGATCTGGGGAAGGGTACAGAAACATTTCTGCAGCACTTAGGCTACTTTCACACTGGGGCGTTGGCGGTAAAGGGCCGCTATTTTTAGTGGAGGTTTTCAGCCGCTAGCGGGGGTGCTTTTAACCTCCGCTAGCGGCCGAAAAAAGGTTAAAGCCGCCTGCCAAAGCACTGCTGCAGCAGCGCTATTCTGGCGTCGTTGCCCATTGGGCGCTTTAGGAGCGGTGTATACACCGCTCCTACAGCGCTGCAAAGATGTGGCTTGCAGGACTTTTTGGCGTCCTGCCAGCACACCAATCTAGTGTGAAAGCCCTCGGGTTTTCATACTGGAGTAAGAGGAGAGGGTCTTTACAGGCGCTATTTTTATCGTTATAGCGCCTGTAAAGCGCCTCAGTGTGAAAACAGCCTGAAGGTCCCAATAAACACAGTGGCTTCCATCATCCGTAAATGTAAGAAATTTGAAACCACCAGGACTCTCTCTAGGGCGGGCCGCCCAGCCATACTGTGTGATCAGGGACAAGGGCCTTAGTCAGAGAGGTGATCAAGAACCTGATGGTCACTCTGACAGAGCTCTAGCGTTTCTCTGTAGTGAGAGGAGAACTTTCCAGAACAACCATCTCTGCAGCACTCCATCAATCAGGCCTGTATGGTGGAGTGGCCAGACAGAAGCCACTCCTCAGTAAAAGGCACATGACAACCTGCCTAGAGTATGCCAAAAGGCACCTGAAGGACTTAGACCTTATAAAAAAAAAAATCTCTGGTCTGATGAAAAAAAAAGATTGAACTCTTTGGCCTGAATGGCAAGCACCATGTCTGGAGGAACCAGGCAGCACTCATGACCTGGCCAATACCATCCCCACAGTGAAGCATGGTGGTAGCAGCATCACACTGTGGGAATGTTTTTCACTGGCAGGAACTGAGAGACTAGTCAGGATCGAGGGAAAGATGAATGCAGCAATGTACAGAGACATCCTTGAGAAACCTGCTCCAGAGCGCTCTGGACCTCAGACTGGGGCGAAGGTTCATCTTCCAACAGGACAAAACCCTAAGCACACAGCCAAGATAAAAGGAGTGGCTACGGAACAACTCTGTGAATGTCCTTGAGTGGCCCAACCAAAACCCAGACTTGAACTCGATTGAACATCTCTGGAGAGATCTGAAAATGGCTGTGCACAGACACTCCCCAACCAATCTGATGGAGCTTGAGAGGTCCTGCAAAAAAATAGGTGTGCCAAGCTCATACTCAAAAAAGACATGAGGCTGTAATTGGTGCCAGAGGTGCTTCAACAAAGTATTGAGCAAAGGCTGTGAATACTTATTAAGTACATGGGATTTTTTTGTTTTTTATTTTTAATAAACTTGCAAAGATTTCAAACAAATGTCTTTCACGTTGTCATTATGGGGGTATTGTTTGTAGAATTTTGAGGAAAATAATGAATTTAATCTATTTTGGAATAAGGCTGTTTCATAACTACAGCTGCTCCTGGTGTTGCCGAGTCTCCTGTGAGGAGAGAGCAGCTCTGCTGATCTCAGGCACAGTGCTGGATTGAGATCAGGCTCAGGTTAGTATTTATAGGAGCGCTGCACATAAGAGAATACTTTCATGTAAAAAAGCCTTTAGTCTTTATAACCACCTTAATGACAGGTACATCTTCTACCAGAAAAGTAAGCACCTTGTTAAAGTTTATCTTGATGCTTTCAGTTGCTACAGAGAAATAATTAAAAAGATGGTGCACATGGAATGTTTTTTGCAGCCTTGAGAGTTTTAAAAGACCCAAGACTAGAAATTGCACTGGTAGAAGCAACAGGATGATCCCTTCAATTTCTGAGTGGTGCACAGTGCATCAATAAGGGTCAAAATAGTCTTCTTTACTTTGGGAGTAAAAGCAGTGGACTGCAACACCTCAGGGAGAAGTTCATCGGTCAAGGATTAGCGCAAATCAGAAACACATTCTCTGGCCGATTCCATGGAGGTTGCCAAGGTCATGGGCAATTCAGATATAGAACGTGCAGGAGAGTTTGCAGAAGCACACTTGTGATCTCTGCTCAGAGACTGCAAATAACTGGGTGATTTTGGTCATAAAGTCTTGAAGGACCATGATAAAAACTTCAGTGGAGAGGGAAGACAGTCTTAGCCACACCCAATGGATGAAACAGATTTTAATAGCAGAGGATAACATGATTCCAGCTGCAGATTCAGCACCTTTAGAAGGCACACAACAAGCAGTATCAGTGCTGTTAGTATAATGTGAGTGGAGGGCACCTGATACAGAGAGACTGTCATCCCAGTGTCTAGAATCAGTTATGTTGTGACCACATGTTGGTAAGGCAACATATAGGTTCATGGTAAGGAGTAAGGCCTCAGGTGCTCATGAAACCCAGACAGCTTGCAGAAGATAGATGGCAGGAGGTAACCAAGGTCACTGAAGGCAGGCAGCAGGAATACACTAGATTACCAAAAGCATTGGTACGCCTGCCTTTACACGCACAAGAACTTTAATGGCATCAAAAGTCTTAGTTTGTAGGGTTCAATATTGAGTTGGCCCACCCTTTGCAGCCATAACAGTTTCAACTCTTCTGGGAAGGCTGTCCACAAGGTTTAGGAGTGTGTCTATGGGAATGTTTGACCATTCTTCCTGAAGTGCATTTCTGAGGTAAAGCACTGATGTTGGATGAGAAGGCCTGGCTTGCAGTCTCTGCTCTAATACATCCCAAAGGTCTTCTATCAGGTTGAGGTCAGGCCTGTGCAGGCCAATCAAGTTCCTCCACCCCAAACACGCTCATCCGTGTCTTTTTATACCTTGCTTTGTGCACTAGTCCAAATCATTTGGTGGAGGGGGATTATGGTGTGGGGCTGTATTTCAGGGGTTGGGCTTAGCCCCTTAGTTCCAGTGAAGGGAACTCCCTTCACGTACCAAGACCTTTTGGACAATTTCATACAACTTAGTGGGAACAGTTTGGGGATAGCCCCTTCCTGTTTCAACATGACTGTGCACCAGTGCACAAAGCAAGGATCATAAAGACATGTTGGGCGAAGGAACTTGACTGGCCTGCACAGTGTCATCCTGGGCTGATCGACAGTTTTCTTTTGTTTTTTTTTGCCAGTGTCCAATCCTCTAGTAGGCGACAGTATAACCAGAAGGTAAAAGGAGAAAAAAAAAAAAATCACCATAGGTTTAGGGCTGGTTCACACCTATGCAGGTTGTCGTTTGCGTTTTTCCAACACGTTTTTGGTTCCATAGACTTCAATGGATCAAAACTAAGTCCCCGGCCTTTCCATAAAATGCACATATGTGAACATGACCCATAGGAAACCATGTTAAATGGACTGTAGGGTGTGTGCAAAACTGAAAATGCACAAAAAAAAAAAAAAATGCATAGGTGTGAACCAGGCCTACTTACCTGTGAAGTATGCCCCATGTCATGCAGGCAAGCTAGATCATGTAGTAATTAAATCCTCCTTTGTGCATGTAATGGCATATTTTTTGCCTTTCAGCTTATTTCTATGGCTCATTCTCTGCTACTATACTAGGACTGTGGTGACCCAGCAATGGATCAACATCAAAATCACCCCAAAAAGACAAGACTTAGAAAACACAGACAACTACCCCCATGGTACTTGGCAGTTCGTCTGCGTAATTAGGACTTCTGTTACTGTAAAAAGTTAATAATCCTTGCTTATAATCAATAGGACTAGTCCGTTTTGGCAATCACATGATTAGGAACCACTCACAACAGCTCATTATCTTCTTTCCAGGATTTGGGCAGTTGGAAGTCGCAGCTCAGCCCTGGAGCCAAGCAACCTCAGAATACACAACATGACTGAGGATGGGGAAAGTGTTACAATAACAAACTTTACCTGCATTAGGATGATCACTTTCTTCACAAATATGGTAATCAGAGGACAGGCAACTAAACACTGTGGTACCTGACCTCTTCTGCACTTACCCAGGCTATAATTGGCAGCCTAGTTATAAAACTTCAGTGCCTTTACGCTGTTATAATATAGCAAGAAAATGTTGGGGAAGGAAGTTAATACATGGTGGTTAAACAAATAACACACTGACATGACAAAGTCATTCCATATATCAGTTTCTAAAAAGAAAAAATGGGGGAGGTACCCATCTTTTAGCTGAGGAAGCACTGCTGACAATAACAGTTTTTGTATAATGCCACATTCAAAGGACTTCAGAGCAGAGTATAGACGGTAGAGGACTATGAAGCAGATTTAAACACTGTGCACTCACATGCTAATGACGTTTAGATTTCCTATTTTGGTTGTGGATATTTTCCAAATGAAGCTTCCATTCGACTTTGCTTTAAACCCTATAAAATATGAAAATGGAATCAAATAGAAGAAAAAAGGAAATCATTTTTGCAATCTGCTCAGTCATGCTTGTCGACAATATAATGAAAGCCACCAGAAACCACACCTCGTCAGTCAATTCAGCAAATGCCAGCTGTGTAAAACATAGGATGATAAAACGCATAGCTAGATCAAAAAAAGAACAATGTTCCCTTTTAGTCCAAGTCAGCAACTGCATAGACTGAAGTGGGAGCTAGGACTGAAAATAGACCATGAACCACTTAAAGAACAGGCCTCTTTTTCAGACTCGGTGTTTACAAGTTAAAAAAAAAAAAAAAAGGTGTGTATCTATCGCGCTGTCCCTTTAAAACAAAATAAGCAGCCAGCACAGCAATTGATCAACTCATGCAGAAAATGACATAGTGTAAGCAAGTGCAGCGCTAAAGAAATAAAAATCTCAGATAGTCATTCATATTGTGCTTTTTCAGTTTATTGGTCGCATAGCCACTGGTTGAATTGCATTTAATAGTCTTAATGACTGAGATTTTTATTTCTTTAGCGCTGCACTTGTTTACACTATATGTTATTTTTTACACGTTAAAAACAAGTTATTTTGCTAGAAACTTACTTGGAACCCGAAAACATTATACATTTTTTTCCCTAACACCCTAGAGAATAAAATGGCGGTCATTGCCATTTTATACTTTTGGTCACACCGTATTTGCGGAGCGGTCTTAAAAGCGCACTTTTGTAAAAAAATTCACTTTTTTGAATTAAAAAAAAAAAAAATAAGACAACAATAAAGTTAGCCCAATTTTTTTTATATTGTGAAAGATAATGTTACATTGAGTAAATTGACACATGTCACGCTTCAAAATTGCGCCCGCTTGTGGAATGGTGTTAAACTTTTACCCTTAAAAATCTCCATAGGCGATGTTTAAAAAAATTCTACAGGTTGCATGTTTTGAGTTAGAGGAGGTCTAGGGCTAGAATTATTGCTCTTGCGGTAACGATTGCAGCGATACTTCACGTGTGTAGTTTCACCACAGTTTTCATATGCGGGCGCTTCTGTGCGCGAGCTCGTTGGGACGGGGCGCTTTGAAAAATTTTTTTTTTCTTATTTATTTTACTTGATTTTATTAATTTTTTACACTGCTTAAAAAAAAAAAAAAAAAAAAAAAAAAAAAACAAACAAAAAAAAAAAAAAAGGGTCACTTTTATTCCTATTACAAGGAATGTAAACATCCCTTGTAATAGAAAAAAAGCACAAGTCCTCTTAAATATGAGATCTGGGGTCAAAAAAGTCCTCAGATCTCATATTTGGACTTAAATGCAATTAAAAAAAAAAAAAATTGTCATTTGAAAAAATGACAAACAAAAAAATGGCCCTTTAAGACATATGGGTGGAGCTGACGTTTTGATGTCTCTTCTTCCCCTCACTCGTCTCCATACCCAGACATGGACAGGTCCCGATCGCCTTCGCCGACTGCTCCGGTAAGCGGTGGGTGGCCCCTCTCCCGCCGCCGATAGCGGTGAATCCGCCGCAGAGACCACCACTATCGTAAACAGGACTGCCGGCTGAAAAGATGGATACCCCGGTTGTGGCAGCAGCTGCTGCCATTACCAAGATATCCATCTTTAAAGTGCCGACGTATATGTACAGGAGTCGGTCGGCAAGTGGTTAACCACTTCCCGCCCAGCCTATAGCAGATTGACGGCCGGGCGGTGGTTCAGTTATCCTGACTGGGCATCATATGACGTCCAGCAGGATAACATGCCGGCGCGTGCCTGTGGGGGCGCGTATCGCGGGGATCGGTGGTGCGGTGTGTCAGTCTGACACAACGCTACACCGATCTCGGCGGAGGCTCTTTACCACATGGTCAGCCGTGTCCAATCACTGCTGATCAAGATGTAAATAGGAAGAGCCGTTGATCGGCTTTTCCTCACTCACGCCTGACAGACGCGAGTAGAGGAGAGTCGATCGGCGGCTCTCCTGACATGGGGGGGGGGGGTCTGTGCTGATTGTTCATCAGCGCAGCCCCCCCCCCCCCTCAGATGCCCACACTAGACCACCAGGGAAGCACCCAGCATGTGGATGGCCAGATTCATCCCCCATTGGCCATCCACATGTAAAAAAAAAAAAAAATGCCCAAAATATGCCAACCAGTGCCCACAAATGGGCACTGACTGGCACATCATATTTAGAGTTGAAAATGTTTTTATTGGTATAAAGAAACAAAAGAAAATAATACAGTTGACATAAAATTATTATACTGTGAAAGGACAACCAGAGCGCCAAATGGCTATCGCCCACAGCAATACGGGCAGCTATTGAGTAGTAGATCATATAAACAGATTATGTCAAACATCAAGATGGTGAAATGGAAAGAGGGAAAATGAAAAGGGGAGGAGTAGGATAAAAGATAGGAGGACGAACAGGGGTAAGAAAAGGGGAAGGAGTAGAAGAGAGGGGGGGGGGGGGGGGGGGGGTCTGCTGGCTGGAAATGGAGAGGAAGGACTCTAGTTTATCGGTTGCAAGGATAAATCAGGGATCAGGGGACATTCAAATTAGTGGAAGAGGTTGGAGTAGGGGTGACAGGGAGTAAAGTAACCAGCGTGTCTGAGGAGGAGAAGCATCGCCAGACAGACCATAATATTGTGAATTTCTCGTAAGTATCATTATCTAGCGCTAACATCTCCTCCATACGCATGATATCATTCATAGTGGAGGTCCAAAGGGCCAACGTGAGGATAGTCGTTGTCTTCCAAAAAAGAGGTATAAGTTGGCGAGCAGCAGACAGGAAGAAGCGGAGGAGACTGCGTTTTTGAGAGGTAATCGATCCTGGCAGAATAGAGAGAAGGGCTATTTCAGGGGTCAATTGCAAAGGATCGTCATAAATTTTTTCATAAACCTGGGATACCTGTTTCCAGAAAGGACGGATCCGATCACACTCCCACCACACATGCAGGTACGATCATGTTGCAGTAGAACATCGCCAGCAGGTAGACGGAGTGGAGGGGAATATTTTCCATAGAGTGGCAGGGTCCCTGTACCACCTCGACAAAACCTTAAAATTCTTCTCTTGTGAATAACAAGAGAGATTGAGGACTTGTGTGCGAAATGGAATGCAGTTTGCCATTCCACTCTGGAGATGGTCTTTCCCAAGTCTGCCGACCACATTCCAGTGTAAATGGGTAAGTCATTTAGTGTGAGAGCTTGAATCATACTGTAAATGTGTGAGAGTAAATGTCTAGGTAATTCTTGAAGGGAACTTAGGTGTTCAAATTCAGTCAGGGGGCGATGGATCTGAGAGGAACTGAAAAGATGTTTGGTGAAGGTAGTGAGGTGTAGGGAGGTGAGCCAGTCCTGGTTTCCCGTTGGGATATTTGGGGTTCCATTGTCCGCATGAACGAAGGAATGAGCTTGTGGCCAGGAGGTGCGGAGAAGAGCCTAGAGCGTGAGCCCCTATACCTTGTGGAAAGGCTGGATTATCAAAAAGTGGTAATAAAGGAGATGGATCTGAAGACAGAATCTCACATAGTCCTCTCCTGTACCAGAGCACAAGGGCAGCTGTAGTTAGAGGAGAAGAGTTGGCTAAAACCGGTAAGTTGCTCCTATAACCCCAAAGTAAAGCCCTTAGATCAACGGGGGGCATATCCTGTTCAACCATGACCGAGGCTTTTTGAAAGGGTCGTGGGAACCATTCAACTATACGCGCAATTAATGTGGCTTTGTAATATAGCTCAAAATCTGGCAAGCCTGTACCGCCTTGCAGTTTTGGCCGTGTGAGTGATTTAAATTTGATTCTACATAATCCTTTATTCCACAAGAAGCGAATGGAGAGAGAGCGCAGGGTAGAGAAAAATAATTTGGGTATGATGACCGGTATGGTCTGGAATAGATAAAGCAGTTTGGGTAGAGTATCCATCTTGAGGGTATTTATGCGTCCAAACCAAGGAATAGTTTTATCCCCCCAGGAAGCTAGGTCTTTGCGGAGACGGGAGAGGAGGAGAATATAGTTTAATGTAAAAAGATTGGAAAGGTTAACCGGTATTATCACTCCCAGGTAAGTGATGCCCTTGGTCTGCCAATAAAGAGAAAAAAAAAAAAAAAAAAAAAAAAAAAAAAAGGAAGAGTAGTTGGATCGGAGGGAGGACAAAGTAGATGCAGGAAGAGAGATGTTGAGGGCCTCAGTCTTGGAGATTTAAAATTCTTGTCTTGGAGTTTAAAATTACTTAGTTTTCCAAAGCGTTGGAATTCCAAGAAAAGTGAAGGGAGGGTTATATGGGGCTGGCGAGCATAGATGAGTAAGTCATCGGCATACAATGAAAGCTTATGGTGTGCGGATGGCGTGTGTATGCCTTGTATGGAGTCATTTTGGCGAATGCTAAATGCTCCATCACAATGACAAAAAGGGGGGAAAAGGGGGCAGCCCTGGCGAGTTCCGTTAGATATATCAAACGCTGCTGATGGCACATCATATTTACATTGCAAAACAGGGATGCCCAGCAATGCCAACCATCAGTGTCCATCCATGCCACCCATCAGTAGCCATCAGTGCCGCCTACGAGTGCCCGTCAGTGCCAAATATCAGTGAAGAAGAAAACCTACTTATTTACAAAAAAATTTAACAGAAAACAAAGAAAAACTTGTTTTTTTTGCCAAATTTTCGGTCTTTTTTTATTTGTTGCGCAAAAAATAAAAATCGCGCTCGCAAATACCACCAAAAGAAAGCTCTATTTGTAGGAACAAAATGATAAAAAATTTGTTTGGGTACAGTGTAGCATGACCGCACAATTGTCATTCAAATTGCGACAGCGCTGAAAGCTGAAAATTGGCCTGGGCAGGAAGGTGTCCAAGTGGCTGGTATTGAAGTGGTTAAAGCAGAAGTAAAGTCTGTAGTATACTCACCATTCCAGAAATGCAACTGTTGCACCTCTAGCATCTTTCCACCCAGGCTTCTCTCGGGTGCTGGGTTTTGTCCCAATTGGCCAGCAGGAATGACGTGACTCCCACACATGTGCACTGAGTCTTTTATTCAGGAACGCTGACAGTTTGTCAAGAACATATACTGAGCTGTATGCCTTCAGTAGAAGAGTGCCAACATGCAATAAGTTTGTTCTACTGCCAAAGAGACATAGGAAGTCTATTTTGCAATAAAAAAAAGCTCCCTGCTTTTTTTTTTTTTTTTTTTTGCTTTGTTTTGCAACTTTAGTCCCACTTTCAGCTACAATCGTAGCTCAGTTTAGACATGGTTTCGATTTTTTTTCTACTTATGCCCATGGAAGGTGTGTTTTGGTGCAAACACCACCAAAGATGCAGCACACAGGATTAGGTTTAATGCAGCGCACCAAATTGACGTGTGAATGCACGCAAAAAAAAAAACAAAAAAAAAAAAAAACAAAAACAAAAAAAAAAACCACACACACACACCACTCTACAAAACACACCGAAAGGAATGATTGTGCCGCATGTAACTATGAACCTAAACAAAGTCTTATCTGGAAATAATAATGGAATTAGTACAGGAGGCTTTCAGAATTAAATTAGAACCAATCACGTTGTGTAGTTCCTCACAGAGAATCTAAGCTACTAAACTGAAAGGGTTACTAAACCCCCTGTCATTCTTTATTTTATTTTTTTAATATCATACTTACCTCCTCTGTGCAGTTTTGCACAGAGTGGCCCCGAGCCTCCTCTTCTGGGATCCCTCAGTGGCGCTGGTGGCTTCTCCTCTTCTCGAGGGCCCCGGAGAAGCGATCCCCTTCGCTACACCCGTGCGGGCAAGCTCCCAAGTCCTGCTGCTGCACATATTGACGGACAGGACTCGCCCCGCATCATTCGATTTGATTGACAGCAGCAGGAGCCAATAGCTGCGCTTCTATCAATCTATCCAATCAGGACACGGGACACCGGCTGGAGCTGGTGTACTCATTTTCATTGCGGGAATTACGGGTCTCAGGCAAGTAAAAAGGGGGCTGCTGCATGACAGGATGTTTTTCACCTTAATGCATAGAATGCATTAAAGGTGAAAAACCTTGAGGGTTTACAACCCCTTTAAAGTGTATTTCCACTTTTGCAGACCGATTGAAATAACACTTTATATTTGTTACATATTCTGATTCACATGGCATAAAATTAAAATATTTAAAAATTGCTGCTTACTTTTTATATATATATATTATATACATATAGTGGGGTTTTGTCAAATATGACAGAAGATGACATGCAGAAGTGGAAATACAATTTAACCTGTTCCGGGGGACACGCAAATCACCAGGTGCGCGCTCTCGTGATCGATGCAGACTGACGTAAAGGTACGTTAACCCGCATCAGCGCTGCTTCCCGTCCACTGTTTTATAGGCTGTGGGCAGACGGGAAGCAGCGCCGATGCGGGTTAACATAACTGTACGTCAGCCTGCATCGCTAGCTGCTATGTGACTCACAGAGCGCGCACCTGGGAGCCCGGTGATCCGTGTGTCCCTCTGACACAACGGAACACATTACCTCTGTCTCCGGGTGTTCATATGGTGTTGTACCATGTGACTGCTGTGTCCAATCACAGCAATCACATAGTAATGAATGGAAACCGAAAGTAAACATCGGTTCTCTCTGCTCTCACGGATCAACTGTGAACCATTGCTGCAACCTGTGAGTGTACAGCAGCCTGTCACAGTGCATGTACACTCACAGACTGCAGTGACAGCTTGCCCTAGTGTCCCTGATCAATGCCCCTAGTGTAAGAACAATAAAAAGTGTGCAGCCAACCCGTCACCTATCTCAGTGTCTCCAGTGCTCACGCCATGCAACAAGTCAGCATCCTGATCACAGCCATATGCCATACCACCATCCTGATCACCACCATACCCCATACTAGCATCCTGAACACCGCCATACCCGATAGCAGTCACCTATGGGGATTTTTAGGTACCGTAGTTTGGCAAAATTTCACGAGCGGACGCAATTTTAAAGTGTGACATGTTTGGATATTTATTCAGCGTAACACCTTTTATATTTTACCACGAATCCCATGCTGTTCCTAGAGGCAAGCTCCAATAACTTTGGACTGTCCCACAGGGAAGCAGGAAGGACAGGCAAGTTTTGGCATGTTCGGGAATTGCTGAAGTCATGCCTGTCGAACCAAGAGCAGGTTTTTTTTCGTTTCCACAGTCCTTTTAAGGGCAATACGATAACTACTGTGTAGTGCATATAATGTGATTTACTACCCTACAACAGCTTTTTTTTTTTTTGTTTAACTTAAAAAAGGTCCCTTTAAGTCCTCATGCACATGGACGTTTTTACAGCTGCTTTTTTGAGCTTTTTTTGCAGCTTAAAAAGGCCTGTCTATGTTAGTCTATGGCTTCATGCCCACCTAGGCGTTTTTGAGCTGCAAGTGGCATAAGCGTTTTTAAGCTGTAAAAAAAAACCCAGGACCAGTGCGTTCTGAAAGACGTTTTTCAGCTGTAAAAACGTTCTAACACTGAAAAACGCTCAAAAACGCTCAAAAACGCTAACGCGGAAAAACGCTCAAAAACGCTAAGAAACGCTATTGCAAAAACGCTGAAAAAAGCTGAAAAAAGTTAAAAAAATTCACTGCAAAGATACTGGCGTTTTCATAACGTTTTTTTAACAGCCTGTGTGCATGAGGGCTTAAAAGCATTAGAAGTGCTGTTAGGTAAACAATTTGTTTTATTATAAAGCAACAAATTCTAAAACAGTTTGGTAATTTAAAAAGTAAGGCAATTATAATCAACAAGTATGAGCAGCAGAATGTACACTCACCAGATAATAACCAGTATGATAGCCACTCATGTACCAGGCAATTAGCATGCTTCCCAGGGCTTCATCATCTTCTGTGATATCAGGGCCCATTGGAGGAGGAGGGGGTATCAGCTAAACAGCAAAACACAAGAGAGCGAGACTTTTTAAAAACAACAACAGATTGCATTTTTGCCTGCCAATTCTGCAGACAGAAAGCTCAAATAGCCTGTTGACAGACATTAATAGCAGGCATTAGTTAAGCATTTGGGAGGTATTTAAAGAAAAAAAGATCCCAACAGCTTTAGTCACATCACTTACCTTTAATGAAGTATGTCCCATGTTGTGCAGTCAGCTGGATCCTGGGGAAATGTTTACTACAAATATACCCTGTCCTCTTTCTGGCTCTGAACTTCCGGAAATGCAAATGATTACAGCTTCTAGACTTCAGGCACAATAGCAGTGAAGATTGAAGGGACACGCCCCCTCCTTCCTCCATTGAGAAAAGTTTTTATCGATTATACTGCTTGTAACATGATCTGTGAATGGAGGAGAGAATCCTGTGAATGATCAGAACTCTCCCCAATCACAGATCATGTTACAAGCAGTGTACTCAATGAAAGAATTTCTCAGTCAGTCTGACCATCTGTACTGCTGTTGTACCTGAAGCCATTAACCATTGCAGCGCTGGAAGGTCAGAAACAGGAAGAGGGCAGGCATCCCTGCAGTGAAGATCTCTCCAGGACCCAGCTACCTGCACAACATGGAACATACTTAAAGCGGTTGTATACCCGCACAAAATTATTATTTTTTTTAAAAACCTGTAAAAATCTGCACCGCATACTAGCTCATTATAAAATACTTACCTTAGAACGAGGCGTCGGAAGCTGATCCCAGTCACCGCCGAGGGAGCTGACATTTCCCCTCTGCGTGTCTTCCAGGTTCATGGCTCCGGTGCTGCAAGTGGCCAGAGCTGCGATGTCGTCACTCCCGCGCGGGAGACTTCTGCCGGACCTTCACAGCGCATGTGCCGCCGACGTCAGCGGCTGCATGCAAAGCGGATATCTCCTAAACAATACAGGTTTAGTAGATATCCATTTTACCTACAGGTAAGCCTTATTATAGGCTTACCTGTAGGTAAAAAAAAAAAAGGGGGTATACAACCACTTTAAATCACAGGAAAGTGATGTGACTAAAGATGTAAATTATTTTTTTTAAGCTAAACTTTAGCTTTAAAAACACTTAAAATCTCCCCCTAAGTTTCCAAATTACATAGTACAAATCTATGTTTGAGATAAGAGTTACATTGCTGTGCTTTAAACATTAGTGACTGCAGTATTTCTATAGATG
Organism: Aquarana catesbeiana; assembly: GCF_042186555.1. Classification (NCBI taxonomy): domain Eukaryota; kingdom Metazoa; phylum Chordata; class Amphibia; order Anura; family Ranidae; genus Aquarana; species Aquarana catesbeiana. The sequence goes on along the minus strand of NC_133324.1, from coordinate 142,542,240 downwards.
TGGGGAAGTTTCACTTTTTTTTTTTTTTTTTTGGATTCTGGAGGACATGCTAGGATTAGTCAGGATAATTTATCTGTCAAATGTTTAGTCTTTTCTCTATTGTTTATATTTGAAAGCCTTGCTATGTTCAAACAAGGAAGAATGCAAAATTTCCATATTGGGTAGCTGGTATGTCAACACATGATTCACGCATGGAATTCCAGCCTTCACACTGTCTTGGTTATGGGCAAGAAAAATAAATAAATCTTGCATGTTGTGAAACTAAAAAAAAAAGGCAACAAAATAATAGTAAACATAATAGATATATGTATAAAGAGGAACAAAAAACAAACAAAAAAAAAAAAATCAAGCCAAGCATTGAATAGAAAATGTATTATGGAAAAAGAAAAGCAAGCTAAGGCAAGCCAAGTGTCATGTTTAGCAAAAAATTTTTGTAAGAAGTATTTTTACAAAAGTTAAAAATCAGGGTTATTGGTACTTTTACATAGCTCCATCTGAGAGGGATATCATCATGTTAGAAAATGCTGAGGATACTTCTTAAAAACAATCTGCCATGAAGGCACACTCTAGAACTGTGCCTTTTGTTACCTCTTTATACATGGTGCCTATACTGTGAGAAGACAATGACTTACAGGTGGGCCTGGAGAAAATGATGGAGGCCAGCCAGGAAAGAATGGAGGTGCTTGACTAGAGTTCTCACCAGGCTGTAAATACATAAATGATCATCACTGCTACTGCACAAGTACAAATCAAGCTACCATTTAATTCTGTATATTACATTTCTGAGTGAGACCCGTGTGATGGCTGATGCAACTGGGTAGTTCTGTGTACTAAGCAATGTGAATGGATTACTATGCAAGCAAGAAAGTGTAAAAAAAAATTAAAAAATAAATAAATAAAGGGGGGGGGGGGGGGGGGAATTAGGCGACTTTTTATTTTTTATTTACATTCTCAGGCAAGGATTAAGTTGCATTTCAGGAGGACAATGCACTGTTCTACCTCTCCCAAGAAGTTAGACATCGCTACAGAGTGGACATTAAAAACAAATGCATGGAAATGCATCTCTGTGCAAGACAAATTCTTGCTGTGGACACCCTGCCCTGTCTAAATTACAGCTCCAATTCTCTATAACAATAATAATAATAATAATAAAAAAATAGAGCCTGCCATTTAAACAAAACCCATCTAACTGTCCAGAAACATGCATAACGGAACGGTATGTCAAGTGTGAAAATTACAGCTCACCACCTGTCACAAAATGTAGTCTGCACCCTTACCCGTCCAAAACCTGGCATGAAGGGAGGCGGGGCTGGTGGGAAATGGGTATTCTTTGCTGTAGCTGCAGTACGGTGATCTCTGCTTTCAGAGTCTCTGGATGACCTGTCACTGTCATCCGTTGAGTGTTCCTCGCCATTCACATCCTGAACATAAAACATTAGCAAAGTATGCAAGTGTCACTCTAAAAAACAACATTTACCACATCAACAACTACAACTACTAATACTAGATTCTACCCAACAGCTTTGGATGATGAAAGATTGGTTGGCAATACTTTATAATATGTAAATACAAGTTATTTATCCATTTTTCAGCAGAGCATGAAAGTGCTGTCAATTGCAGCAGGAATAGCCAACAATGTAGTTTAACGCTGCAATTTAACTAGACCATGTTTAAGAACTACTCTAATCAAAATATAAAATACCCCTTGCTTATGTCAGGTTTGAAAAGTCAAAAATTGCTTTTATTTTTATTTTTTTTTTAAGACACTTTAACTGAAATCTGTCTTTATACTGAGCTGTGACATGCCAGTTAAAATGAGACTTGTGGAAGGAGTGTCTTCTACTAGTTTGATGCCGCCATCTGTCATTCACCATAGCACCCACTGATGGTCTGGCATAAAGCTGTATGGAGTGTGCTGGAATATATACTTCGTAAGAGGACGACATTGAGGTCACCACCTCAATGGTGATGTTTTCTACTAGTACAAAGAGCAGGAGGCAGTGACAGTCCTAAGGATTCCAGTGTCTAAAACAGCAGCTCTGGGAGGCTATTCTGACATCTTGCAAACAAAGTCAGGCAGAAACTGTCCAAAAACTCACAAGTTCAATGGATGCAAGCTTGTGAAGCTGCTATCAAATAAGGGGTCCTATGTAATGTGACCTGTTAAAATGCCCCCGCTTGCTATGGGGGCATTCAGGAGGGAGGGGCCAGGAGCCCCGGCTGCGGACCTGAAAAGAGGAGGATCGAGGCTGCTCTGTGCAAAACCCCTGAACAGAGCAGATAAATATGACATGTTTTTTTAGGAGTTCTTTGTTAAAAAAAAAAAAAAAAAAAAAAATCTGCCTTCAACCTGTTGCATATGTGCATCGTAATTAAAATCTTTAACCGCTTGCCGACCGCATGCTGTCGATTGACGGCAGCAGAATGACACTCCTGCGCAAACAGCGTAGCTGTACGGCGGGTGCTTTAAGGAGTATAGGGCGCGCGCGTGGCGGCAGCGTGACACAGGAGCTCGTGCGCGTGGCCAGCGGCCCGATGACCGCAGGCTACTCGCGACTGCTCCTGAGAAGGAGAGAATATACGTAAATAGACAGATCTCCGTTCTGTCAGGGGTGAGGAGAGCGATCTGTTGTTTCTAATGCTTATGAACAACGAATCACTCTCCTCACCCAGGCAGTCCCCCCCCCCCCCCAGTTAGAATCACTCCCTAGGACACACATTTAACCCCTTGATCGGCCCCTAGTGTTAACCCCTTCCCTGCCAGTGACATTTATACAGTAATCAGTGGCTATTTATAGCACTGATCGCTGTATAAATGTCAATGGTCCCAAAATAGTGTCAAAAGTTTCCGATCTGTCCTCCGCAATGTCGCAGTCCTGATTAAAAAAAATAATAAATTTGCAGATCGCCATTACTAGTAAAATAAAAATGCCATAAATCTATCCCCCATTTTGTAGACCCTATAACTTTTGCGCAAACCAATCAATATACGCTTATTGCGATTTTTACCAAAAATATGTAGAAGAATACATATCAGCCTAAACTGAGGAAGAAATTTGTTTGTTTTTTTTTTGTTATATATTTTTTTGGGATATTATAGCAAAAAGTAAAAGATATTGCTTTTTTTTTTTTAAATAGTCCGTATTTTTTTTGTTTTTAGCGCAAAAGATAAAAACCATAGGAGGTGATCAAATACCACCAAAAGAAAGCTCTATTTGTAGGGGGAAAAAAAAGGACGTAAATTTGGCTTGGGTACAGCTTTGCACGATCGTGCAATTGTCAGTTAAAGCAACGCAGTGCCGTATCGCAAAAAATGGCCCGGTCAGGAAGGGGGTACATTCTTTCGAGGCTGAAGTGGTTAAACATAGCAAGCTTAGGCCTCGTAAATACAGCAATATTCTTACAGCAGGTTAAACACTTCATCATCATGCTGGGGACTAGAGGAAGCTGGGGTTGTGTTGTCTACTTTTCGACTATTCCATAATTATATTGCGGAGTATGATGAGCTTAGTGCTATCATATTACTGGAGTTTTTTTTGTTGTTATCCAGATAATTAAATTCTCATGTAATTATTTAAAAGTGCATGAACATCCCATCATGTTTGGTGTCTTGATACATGGTTCAAAGCGCCCCCATAGCAAGACACTCCCTTGGTACTGGTTGTGATTGGCTACTGCTGCTGTATCTGAACCAATGAAGAGGGAGAACCAAGAGAGACTCTACTCTTGTGCACATTGCTGGGTCAAGATCTGGCTCAGGTATGCATTTGGGGGGGGGGGGGGGGGGGGGTGTGCAAGAGCTATTAAACAAGGAGGCAGTGCAGACTTTAAAACAATTTATTAAAAAACAGCAACAGCAAGGTTTGCACTCACATTTAGGAGAAGGTTTTAAGCATAAGGTAGTCACAAATAATCAAAGGGGTCCGTGGAGTCATCTCTCTCAGTTGTGGATATGCAGCGTTTTCTCTGTGTAGTCCCAAAGTGCTAGATGTATGCCGGCTGGCAGCGAAGAGGAACAGCGAAAACGAGGCTTGGTTTGCAAACAGTTTCTCGGCGAGAGCTGATGATGTCACACGATATGCAACGCGCTTCCTGAGCTGGCTCGCCGTGAGTCACGTGACGGCTGCGCTCATTGTCAAGCTTGACAAAACCAAGCCTCATTTTCGCTGTTCCTCTTTGCTGCCGGCCGGCATACATCTAGCACTTTGGGACTACAGAGAAAACGCTGCATATCCACAACAGAGGGATGACTCCACGGACCCCTTTGATTATTTGGGTCTACCTTATGCTTAAACCTTGTGCCTTTAAAACCACTTTAAGGCTGTGCTGAGGCCACTTTGCAGTCACATTTTGCCTAGTGTAATATTCACAGCCAGAAATGCTTGTATCATACTTTAATCCTGCTTCATTTTTAACCAGCCCAAAAACAAACGAACACAGTGAAACATGCAGACCTCTTACCTGCACTTGATCTTTATGATCACTATCTGCTTCTGAACTGTCAGGGAAGCGCAAGTCTGTCAAATTTTGCTCCTCATTGTTGCCATAGCCGGTATACACAACAATACATGTTCCCCTTTTTGCATCAATAGAAGAGATAGTAGCTGGGTAAAGATTGCCATCTTCCGACCAAATGGCATTGCACGAGTCTCCAACTCTCCACTTTAAAAGAAAAGATATACAAGAACTGAGCCCGTAAGGAAGCAATAAACATTTGAAATTTAAAACGAATGATTGCAGTAATGAGATAGTACAACATACAGGTTATGATAATGAGGGAATAACGCAATCAGAAAGCTCTCGCTCAAATCAGTAAACACAGACAAAAAAAAAAAAAAAAAAAAAAACTTCACATCCCATTCCATCACAAAAACAAGGGTAATAATCCTCATTTTGGGATATTTTATGGAATAAGACAAGACTACAGTTCATGTAACATGGTTTCCGATGGGACACGTTCACATCTATGCTTTTTTCAGCTGCTGCGTATTTCGAAAGGGTCAGGGACTTTTTTTCAACACAGAAGGGTGCTTTTTTTGGTTCAATAGAGAAGCTGCAGAAAAGCATGTTGTATGTTTTTACTGTGATTTGCATTTTTTAATCTGCCCAATAACAAATTGGGCAAAAAAAAAAAAAAAAAAAAAAAAAAAAAAAGAGAAGGCAAAAACACAAAATCGCAGCAAATTTGTATGTGCAAAAACGGATCAAAAGCAAACTGCATAGGTGTGAACCGAGCCAAATACCTATCGATATTTGGACGAGAATATTCATACGAAAAATCTTTGCTGAATGAAAGAATGTTGTTTGAAGATTTCACTTGCTTTTAACATTCAGTTTTAAAATGAATGTAATTTCTGCATGAAAACCACATACACTGTCCGAAAAATTCCTTTGACCAAGAAGTTTTCCATTCTGCTCCTTCGAATTTTCCCATCGCTGTGGTCGAAAACGATTAGAAAATGGAACGAATGTTCTTAAAATGAAATTTTTTTAAAAGGAAGAGATCGTTTTTGTATGGCCAGCATAAGTGACAGCAGGCGCAGGTAGCTTTTATCAAGCCACCGGCCTATGACAAGGGAGTCTGTCATACAGAATATATTACATTTGTCTGAAAATCAGCAAAAAAGTCAAATTTTTTTTTTTTCTTAAAATAAAAAATGTGAACTGAGTTTGATGATATTTACGAGATTCAACCTCTAATAGTATATACATTATAACTCTTCTGTCTGTTATTCTGAGAGTGGATTAGAGATTTTGCTCCCTTACCATACAGTTGGTTATGTATATTTACCACTGCATAGAGATATTCGAGAATAAAATTGCCTTTTTTTTTTTAAAAGCGGTTGTATACACGCTGTTTTTTTTTTTTTTCTACACCAGCAAGGGAAAAGGCATAATGAGCTAGTATGCACCGCATACTAGCTCATTATGAGATACTTACCATAGAACGAGGCGCCGGCATCTCACACGGTCCACGCCGAGGGAGCTGACATTTCCCCTCGGCGTGTCTTCCGGGTATCGCGGCTCCGGTGCTGTGAGTGGCCGGAGCCGCGATGTCGTCACTCCCGCGCATGCGCGCGGGAGACTTCTGTCAGGCAAGCTCCGGAGTTTGCCGGGCTGTCTGCCGAGAATCCCCTGTGCGCATGCGCCGCTGCAGTCAGCGGCTCATTGTGAGATATTTTTTTTTACCTACAGGTAAGCCTTATTATAGGCTTACCTGTAGGTAAAAGAAAAAAAAAAAAAAAAAAGTATACAACCACTTTAAACTTTACATAGTAACTAAATTATACGCCATACTTTTAAGGTTATTATCCGATTAATCGAAACAATAAATTGGCCAACTAATCAATTATGAAAATAATCATTCGTTGCAGCCCTATTAGTGTGACTGGTCCCCAAAAAGTGTCAGAATGTCCGCCGCAATATCTTGGTCCAGCCATAAGTCGCTGATCGCCATTACAGGCAACAATAAAAATATCCCATAGTTTGTAGCTGCTATAACTTTTGCGGAAAACCAATCAATGTACAATTATTGGGATTTTTTTTTACCAAAAATATGTAGCAGAAAACATATTTACCTAAATTTATGAAGAAATTAGATTTTTTTCCATTTTTTTATTGGATAAGTTTTATAGCACAAAGTAAAAAAGAATAAAAAATAAATAGTTTTTTTTTCAAAATGGACGGTCTTTTTTTGTTTATAGAAAATAAAAATGCAGAGGTGAACAAATATCAAATATCGCCAAAAGAAAAAAAAAAAAACAAAAAAACTTTTATTTGGGTAGTGTCGCACAACTACGCAATTGTCAGTTAAGGTGACGCAGTGTCGGATCGCAATAAATGACCTGGTCATGAAGGGGTTAAATATTCGGGAGGTCAAGTGGTTAATTAACAATCTTGAAACACAAAGTACAGAAAATTGGGAGCTTGTCACAGGATTCAGACAGTCATACACATACATAGATAATGAACAAATGCGGTCCAGTAGAGACAAACGCTTAGTAATACCTACTGTTTTAAGAAGGCTCTACTGTGCTACATTCATTTGGAGGGCTTTTTTATTGCTTTAGATCCCTCTCACTATTAACCTGTATGTATGGTTGGGTCCCAAGCCCTACTCCATGAAAAACATGGTTTCTGTACATTGTAATGATTGCCAAATAGACTAAAACAATTTTATCCATTTTGGAATAAATGGCTATAATATAAAGGAGAATAAAATATCTTTGCAGTACCTTTTTCAGGGGAAGTGCATTGTTCTTCTTCCTGCCTTTATTTTTCTTGTTATTTTTTCTTTTTGGATTGGGATTCTTCTCTGGTGATGGAGGTCCCACGTTACAGTCTCCGTTCTTCAGAGCTTTCTAAAAGTAGAACTTTGTCCTCAGATCCATGCCTAGTCATGTTACACTTGGACAAAATCTGACAATTGCTTTTCAAGGCAGAAATCTTCACCATTTCCAACAAGACTACATTATACTAAAATTAAAGGCTTTTTAAATATTTCCCTTCAGTGCTAAAATAATTCATATAAACATAATTTTAAGCAGTAAAATTAAAAAAATATAACATGGGAAGCCAACAGGTAGAACTCCAAAAGCAAGTTCTTTGCTCTATAACCACTTGCTGACCAAGCCTTTTCTGAAACTTTTCATTTACAAGTTTAAATTAGTATTTTTTGCTAAAATATAACTTAAACCCCCAAACATTATATATATATTTTTAGCAGAGACCCTAGGGAATAAAATGGTGATCGTTGCAATATTTTATGTCACACTGTATTTGCGCAGTGGTATTTCAAACGTAAAAAACAACAACTTTTTTTTTTTTTTTTAATTAAAAAAAATAAATAAAAAACACTAAAGTTAGCCCAATTTTTTTGTATTATGTGAAAGATGTTACGCCAAATAAATAGATAGACAACTAACATGTTATGCTTTAAAATTGCTCATGGAATGGTGACAAACCACGGTACTTAAAAATCTCCATAGGCGATGCTTTAAAATTTTTTTTTACAAGTTACCCGTTTACAGGAGGTCTAGCACTAGAATTATTGCTCTCGCTCTAACAATCGCGGCGATACCTCACATGTGTGGTTTGAACACCGTTTACATAAGCGGGCGTGACTTACGTATGTGTTCGCTTCTGCACACGAGCACAAAGGGATAGGGCGCTTTAACTTTAATTTTATTTTTTTCTTATACTGTCCCTTTATTTTTTTGATCACTTTTTATTCCTATTGCCTAATAATTCCTATTATCAAAAAGACCCCGATCTATCATTTACCTTTGAAATCAAAAACACGAGAACCAGAAGTGACGTCGGAGGTCATTCCAGTTCTCCAAGGACATAGAGCTAAGTAGGGGCCTTCTTACCCTCACTCAACTTCATGCCCATATAGCAAACAGATTGTTTCTGAGTTTAAACTATCGGAAACCAGGGGGGACTACCTCTCCCCCTAACACCTAAAAGTGATCTTGCGGCGAATCCACCACCAGGTACACTTTTAGCAGATGCAGAATTGCCCACAAAAAAAAAAAAAAAATGGTACCGGGGTTACGGCAGCTAGCTGCTGCTTTCTCTGAAGGTTCAGAGGTTGAATGCCTCCTCTTGTTGGACAATATTGGCATAGGTGACCAGTTATTAGGATGATAAATTTAATACTCAGGGAGGGGCTAGAAATGTTATATAATCTATATTAAATGTGCAATTTTGTAGGCGTGTAGAAAGTTAGTGTAAAGCCTGGTCAGAGGAGAAGGAGTTACTCTGTGCTTACCATTGAATTAAAGAATATGCAAACCCAGCATTTCACGATCCTTTTCAAGTACTTGTATGAAAAAGTTTCCAGTTCTCTTTGTATTGCTTCCTCTGTGTGAAATCCCTAGTGTTCCTGCTAGTCCATCTGCTTTCCGATTTTAAAAAAATTGATCGCACTAGGAATGAGCGCATAGCGTGGTCAGTTCTCTAGCTGTGCTAGGAACTCAGCCTGCTCTCCTCCAATTATAAAAGATTTGTCCTGACACCTATACATTACTATTAGGATCACTAAGGGAGATTGGACAGAGCCCTAAAAGACTGAAAAGTGTATGACCCACTTCAGTAGAATGTAAGTTGTGTATAAGCAATATCAACAGAGGACAGTACAAACCTTAAATGAAGAGACTGCTTTGTCATAGGCTTTTATCAAAGCAGTATCATCCCAGATGTCAGAATCCTCACTCTGAAATAAAGAAGAAAAAAATCTATAATAAAATTAACACAGATAGGTGGATACCTTTGCTATACAACACACAGATCAGTGTACAATAACACGCAGCTCATTGTAAAATTTCAGCATCTCCTGAGATGAATGAACAAGCTCACTCACGGGAGTGACATCATCCTGGTCTGGCCAAATAAAATGGTCAAACACTGAAAGCCAGGAGGAAAATGGTTGAATATGTCAGCAGCCTGTGAGGGGCTGCTTCGCTGAAGTGGCGGCGAGTACAGTCCCGCTTTAATCTGCAAGGATTTCACAGATCAAAATATTTGCAGATCTGAAAGTGCGAAGATAAATGCACTACTAGTGACCTGGCCAAAGCACGCTTCCATCCAATTGATCTAATCTTGGGGTTTGCTGCTGGAATCTAAACAGTGAGTAGACTAGATTTTTCCAGTGAAGTTTAGAGAATATTGACTTCTAAAAAAATCACCATTAATCGCAGCATCTATCCTGTACAGATTTCTTAAAGCAGAACTAAACCCTCCTATCCTTATCAGCCAAGGAAACTGTCATCTTAGCTTTTGTTTGATCTGCAACTGCCATGGTACTGCACAAGTGATTATGATTCCAGCTATTTATATTTGACAGTTTAGTTGAGAGCATGTGATAGTTTGCATTCCTGGCATGCCGGGAACGTAACTTTTTTTAAAAAACAGTTAAAATTGATGGGTTTAGTTCCACTTTAACTGTAAACATTGGATCAACTTTTTTTCACATGGTTACATGACATTAACCTCCCTGGCGGTATGATTACGGTATTTCATATTTTTGATGCTGAAAGCGGTACCATTATTTTGCATGGAAATTTGGCGTCTTATATTGTAGGCCTGTAATTCTTAGGAATAACTCACTTAAATCTGTCCAAACAAGAGTCTAGTAGACATCTCGGGTAAGATAAAGTTTGAAACACAAATTCATAAATTATAATATAAATAAATAAATATAAATAATTATACCAAATAAAAATGATTCAATAATGTAATCAAATCAAAAACACTGAAATTTGCAGAATTGTCGCTGTCATTACTTTTCAGTGTTTGATGACGGATCTCCCCACAAATCACTATCGCTCAATTCTGCGAGTGATTCTAATTTATTATCGCTGTTTTCTAGTTGGTCTAAAACCCCTTTTGATGTAAAGGGACGGTTTTGGTTGCTATGGACAATCTCCAGTTTCCTGGCAGAAAGAACAGTTTTTATAATAAAAAAAGGCATGCAGGGCACTGGAGAAACCACTAGGGACAAAAGGGAGGTGAAATTATTTCATACAGTAATGTAATCTGTAAGATTACAGTGTATTGTGTGTGTTTCACTTTATGAATTCGTCGCCGTTCTCCCTCCCCGTGCGTTGCAACGCTCGCAGGGTACGGAGCTCGGCTCCATGATGAATTGAGCGGAGGATGAGCCGCTCACACTGCGGGGAGACATTACAGGATCCAGGGGACAAGGTAAGTAAGCTCTTACTGGATCCTGCAATGCGATCCCGAGTCTGGCTCGGGGTTACCGCTTTTGGTTCTGAAATTACACCCCAAGCCAGACTCGGGAATACCGCCAGGGAGGTTAAACAGTTCTTTCACGATCGTGTATGTGTTTTAAACATGCTCCATATATTTGTGAAATACATGCTCATTTTCTTATTCTGTCTCTTTAACCACTTTAGCCCCGGAAGGATTTACCCCCTTCCTGACCAGAGCACTTTTTACAATTTGGCACTGCGTCGCTTTAACTGCTAATTGCGCGGTCATGGAATGCTGTACCCAAACGAAATTTGCGTCCTTTTCTTCCCATAAATAGAGCTTTCTTTTGATGGTATTTGATCACCTCTGCCGTTTTTACTTTTTGCACTATACACGGAAAAAGACCGAAAATTTTGAAAAAAAATGATATTTTCTACTTTTTGTTCTAAAAAAAATCCAATAAACTCAATTTTAGTCATACATTTAGGCCAATGTATTCGGCCACATGTCTTTGGTAAAAAAAAAGTCAATAAGTGTATATTTATTGGTTTGCGCAAAAGTTATAGCGCCTACAAACTAGGGTACATTTTCTGGAACTTACACAGCCTTTAATGTATGACTGCCTGTGTCGCTTCTTGAGGTGCTAAAATGGCAGGGCAGTACAAAACCCCCACAAATGACCCCATTTTGGAAAGTAGACACCCCAAGGAAATTGCTGAGAGGCATGTTGAACCCACTGAATATTCATTTTTTTTGTCCCAAGTGATTGAATAATGACAAAAAAAAAAAAAAAAAATTACAAAAAGTTGTCACTAAATGATATATTGCTCACACAGGCCATGGGCCTATGTGGAATTGCACCCCAAAATACATTTAGCTGCTTCTCCTGAGTATGGGGATACCACATGTGTGGGACTTTTTAGGAGCCTAGCCGCGTACGGGGCCCCGAAAACCAATCACCGCCTTCAGGATTTCTAAGGGTGTAAATTTTTGATTTCACTCTTCACTGCCTATCACAGTTTCAGAGGCCATGGAATGCCCAGGTGGCACAACCCCCCCCCCCCCCCAAATGACCCCATTTTGGAAAGTAGACACCCCAAGCTATTTGCTGAGAGGCATGGTGAGTATTTTGCAGCTCTCATTTGTTTTTGAAAATGAAGAAAGACAAGAAAAAAATTTTTTTTTTCTTTTTTCAATTTTCAAAACTTTGTGACAAAAAGTGAGGTCTGCAAAATACTCACTATACCTCTCAGCAAATAGCTTGGGGTGTCTACTTTCCAAAATGGGGTCATTTGGGGGGTTTTTTTTGCCACCTAGGCATTCCATGGCCTCCGAAACTGTGAAATCAAAAATTTACGCCCTTAGAAAGCCTGAAGCGGTGCTTGGTTTTCGGGGTCCCGTGCGCGGCTAGGCTTCCAAAAAGTCTCACACATGTGGTATCCCCGTACTCAGGAGAAGCAACAGAATGTATTTTGGGGTGTAATTTCACATATTCCCATGGCCTGTGTGAGCAATATATCATTTAGTGACAACTTTGTGCAATATAAAATATTCCATGGACTCGACATGCCTCTCAGCAAATAGCTTGGGGTGTCTACTTTCCAAAATGGGGTCATTTGGGGGGGTTTTGAACTGTCCTGGCATTTTATGCACAACATTTAGAAGCTTATGTCACACATCACCCACTCTTCTACCCACTTGAAGACAAATCCCTTTCTGACACTTTTTGATTACATGAAAAAATTATTTTTTTTGCAAGAAAATTACTTTGAACCCCCAAACATTATATATTTTTTTAAAGCAAATGCCCTACAGATTAAAATGGTGGGTGTTTCATATTTTTTTTTTTTTCACACAGTATTTGCGCAGCGATTTTTCAAACGCATTTTTTGGGGAAAACACACACTTTTTTAAATTTTAATGCACTAAAACACACTATATTGCCCAAATGTTTGATGAAATAAAAAAGATGATCTTGGGCCGAGTACATGGATACCAAATATGACATGCTTTAAAATTGCGCACAAACGTGCAGTGGCGACAAACTAAATACATTTTTAAAAGCCTTTAAAAGCCTTTACAGGTTACCACTTTAGATTTACAGAGGAGGTCTACTGCTAAAATTACTGCCCTCAATCTGACCTTCGCGGTGATACCTAACATGCATGGTGCAATTGCTGTTTACATTTGACACCAGACCGACGCTTGCGTTCGCCTTAGCGCGAAAGCAGGGGGGACAGGGGTGCTTTTTTTTTTCCTTTATTATTTTTTTGCTTTTTTAATCTTATTTTTAAACTGTTCCTTTCATTTTTTTTTTTTTTTTTTTTTAAATCATTTTTATTGTTATCTCAGGGAATTTTTTGAAAAAATTGGGGTCTATTAGACCCTAGATTTCTCCTCTGCCCTCAAAGCATCTGACCACACCAAGATCAGTGTGATAAAATGCTTTCCCAATGGCGCTGTTTACATCCGGCGAAATCTAAGTCATAAAATGCTCGAAGCTTCCGGTTTCTTAGGCCATAGAGATGTTTGGAGCCACTCTGGTCTCTGATCAGCTCTATGGTCAGCTGGCTGAATCACCGGCTGCATTCTCAGGTTCCCTGTTGAGATAGGAGAGCCAGAGAAAAACACGGAAGACGGTGGGGGCATTCCCTCCCACTGCTTGTAAAAGCAGTCTAGAGGCTAATTAGCCGCTAGGATTGCTTTTACATGAAAGCCGACCTCTGGCTGAACAGAATGATACCAAGATGATACCTAAACCTGCAGGCATCATTCTGGTATAAACACTCAAAGTCGTGAATGGCGTACCTGAAGACAAAAAAATGGTTAACAATAAAGCACAGTAAACGGTAAAGTATAAAAAATTGCATACCTGAAAAGCAAACATGATAAAACATAATAACATTAAAACATTGCAGAATAGAATACAGTAAAAGAGAGCAGAACAATAGACAGAATAGAGAGAGAGAACAATAAAACGACAACTATTTTTTTTTTATTTTATATTTTTGTGTTTTTCTTTTTTCACACTTTTTTTTGTAACTGTAACTTTTATAACGGTAACAGGTTCGGGTCTCAAAATGCGATGGCATCTTGGGAGACCCTGTGAAAGTGTGCATAGTCTGTGCAATGCTGTACCCTACGCTAATACTCAACTAGTGTATGGTAGCGTTCAAAACATTCACCAATGCAAAGACCAGGATTGTCAGGACAGGAGGGACAATAGTAGCGGGTGTCACGCCTATATCCGCGCTTGCTGCAGACACATCTTTTTTGGGGGGTTCGTTGGGTAGGGGTACTCAGGAGGACATAAAGAAAATGCCTCTCATGCAGCCGACTGCATTTGGTTGGGGATGTGAATGGGGGAAGTACGGGCGCTGCAGAAGCGGTGGGTTCCCAATTAGAATTGGCGAATGCAGCAGGAAGGGCATTATGGGCACGACGGGCCTGTTTGTCTTCTTCTTGGTGGCAACGGGACACTACTTGTGCTTGCCACCTCACCAGCTTGAACTGCACTTATGGGACTCGCCACGTCACCAAGTGTTACTGCAGTGCTAGCTTGACTACGACCGGGGTGCACTAGGCCACTGGTGCTTGCCAATTCACCAAAACGCTACCAAAAAAACTGTTAGCGATCGCAGGGATCAGGCCTGACTCTGCAAACGCTGCAGTTATGCGTTTTTATTGTTTTGTAAGTGACAGTGATCGATCGATACTGCACTTGGGTGGGCTGGGCCGGGCGGAGGGGCAAAACGCAGGTGCTAGCAGGTATCTGGGCTGATCCCGCTAACACTGCGTTTTTGGGAACCCTAAACTGCTGGGGACGCTAGTATAGATCTGATCAGATATTGATCCGTTCAGATACTATACCACTAAGGGAGGCATATGCTGCGTGCGTGTTAGCGGTACTGGCACTAATCTGACGCTGCCTGGGGCGACGCATATCACCGCCGGGCGGTCAGGGGGCTAAACCTTTATTCGGTAATAAACGGCGGGTGCCCTGACACTATAAAAAATAAACGAACTAACCAGCGTCAACCGTAACGGTTATACGGTGATCAGTGGTGAAAGGGTTAACTAGGGGGCAATCAAGGGGTTAAAACATTTATTAGGTAGTATATGGGGGTCCCTGTCGCTATAAAACGCTGACGGTGAACCTAAATATTTACCTCCATAACTAGCGTCACCAGCGACACTAATACAGCGATCAGAAAAATGATCGCTTAGTGACACTGGTGACGGGGGGGTGATCAAGGGGTTAAAACTTTATTAGGGGGGGTTGGGGGGTACCCTAGACCTACAGGGGGCTAACACTAACTGCCCCACCACTTCTAACTGTCACAAACTGACACCATGCAGTAATCAGAAAAAAAAAAACTGCTTGGTGTCAGTGTGAGGGGGGGGGGGGGAATCGGGGGTGTAAAGTGTGCCTGGCATGTTCTACTGTGTGTGTGTGTTGGTGCTCTCACATGTCTTCTCTCCTCGGCGCCGGAACGGAAAATGCCGAGCCGAGGAGAGAAGACATCACATCCTCTGCCTACTACACAGAGGCAGGGGATGATTCTCATTGGCTGGGAGCGATCGCGGGGGGGGGGCCACGATCGGATGGCCTCCCCCTCATCTCTAAACGTTCCCAGACCAAAGCCGACCGCCGTTGGCACCGGGGGGGGGGGGGGGGTCCGATCGGACCCCTCCGCCCGCGGGAAGGCTATCACGTACCAGATACGTGATTTTGCCTGCCCTAGCCATTCTGTTGACGTATATCGTCGTTAGGCGGTCGGCAAGTGGTTAAAATGCTGCAAACACAGAAAAAGCCCTGCTGATCAGGCAGAACTCTAGTGAGCTCCTGTCAGTAGTAAGCTGATAATGCCGCCTCTGCTGCACTGTAGTTCCCAGCAGTGTTGTTACCCCTGGTTTTACCTGCTGGATTACAAAACACCTCCCCTCTTCTCATTTCCTAGAACATATCAGGATGGGTTCTGTGGTCCAGAAGAGGAGAAACACAGTTTGGGAATTCAGTACTGTACAGTGAAGGCAGTGTTGTCAGCTCACTATACGAAGGTATGAGCTCACTGGATTTAGGCAGATCAACATGGCAGCCATCAGGCATAATGTAGTGGTATTAAAGGCTGCATTCACACCTGAGCATTTTCAGCTCATAAAACACTCATCTGAAAAGTTCAAAAACGCCTAACATGTAAAATCCCATTCATTTAAATGGCTCCTGTTCACATCTGAGCATTCTGTCACCTGAAATCTAATGCCTGAAGCTCAAAAAAGTACATGAGCTTCTTTATGGGCAGATTACAGGGGTTTTTCTGCTTTTTACATTGGTGACCTTTTAACCTGTACAAAATCGCGGCAAAGACGCACAACTTTCCGCCTGAAAACGATACGCTCAGGTGTGAATTCAGCCTAAAGGTTTGATTTTAATCATTGTTTACGTGAGGATATCGTTGCTGCCATAACCCCCGGTACCCTCTTCTTCAGCGGGCGATCCGCTACAAGATAAAAGTGGTCTCTGCGGCGGATTTTTAAATGACAATTTTTTTTTTTTTTTTATTGCATTTTAACCGCTTGGCATCCGCGCTATAGCCGAATGACGGCTACAGCGCGGACCTACATTCCCGGGAGGACGTCATATGACGTCCTCCCCTGTGCACCTGTGCACGCTCCCTGCGCTGACAGCGCGAGTAGAAAAAAAAGCCGATCACCGGATCGGATGTGAGGGACATCGGTCCCCAAGTGGAAGAGGCACATCTGCCTCATCAGTGCCCAATAAAAGTGCCACCTAATAGTGCCCACAGTGCCACCTAACAGTGCCCACAGTGCCACCTAACAGTGCCCACAGTGCCACCTAACAGTGCCCACAGTGCCACCTAACAGTGCCCACAAGTACCACCTATCAGTGCCCACAAGTACCACCAATCAATGCCCACCTGTAGTGCCAATCAGTGCCACCTGCCAGTGCTGCCCATCACTGCCGCCCATCAGTGCCCATCACTGCCGCCCATCAGTGCCCATCACTGCCGCCTCATCAGCGTACATCAATGAAGGAGAAAAATTACCCGTTTAAAATTTTTTAAAACAAAATATAAAAAAAATAAACTTTTTTTTAAAAAAAAAAATCAGTTTTTTACATTTTTTTAATAAAAAGTAAAAACCGCAGAGGTGATCAAATACCACCAAAAGAAAGCTCTATTTGTGGTGAAAAAATGATAAAAATTTCATTTGGGTACAGTGTTGTATGACCACGCAATTGTCATTCAAAGTGCGTCAGCGCCGAAAGCTGAAAATTGGTCTGGATAGGAGGGGGGTTTAAGTGCCCAGTAAGCAAGTGGTTAATGTAAATATGAGATCTGAGGTCTTTTTAAATATTCTTCTTAAATATGAGACCCCAGATCTCATATTTAAGAGGTCCCTGTCATGCTTTTTTTCTATTACAAGGGATGTTTACATTCTTTGTAACAGGAATAAAAAAGTGACACAATTTGTTTTTTGTTTTTTTTTTAAAGTAAAATAAATAAGAACATTTTTTAAACGCGCCCCGTCCCGACGAGCTTGCGTGCAGAAGCAAACGCATACGGAAACGGTGTTCAAACCACACATGTGAGGTATCACTGAGATCGGTAGAGCGAGAGCAATAATTCTAGCCCTAGACCTCCTCTGTAACTTAAAACATGCAACCTGTAGAATTTTTTAAATGTTGCCTATGGAGATTTTTAAGGGTAAGTTTGTCGCCATTACACGAGCGGGTGCAATTTTGAAGCGTGACATGTTGGGTATCAATTTACTCGGCGTAACATTTTCTTTACAATATAAAAAAAAAAAAAATTGTGCCAACTTTACTGTTGTCTTATTTTTTAA
Organism: Aquarana catesbeiana; assembly: GCF_042186555.1. NCBI lineage: Eukaryota > Metazoa > Chordata > Amphibia > Anura > Ranidae > Aquarana > Aquarana catesbeiana. The sequence goes on along the minus strand of NC_133324.1, from coordinate 142,524,657 downwards.
TTATAAATATATATATATATATATATATATATATATATATATATATATATATATATATATATATATATATAAAACATGTTATACTTACCTGCTCTGTGCAGTGGTTTTGCACAAATCAGCCCTGCTTCTCCTCTTCTAGGGTCCCCCATTGGTGTCTCCTGGCTTCTCTCTTTTGACCAGCGCCCCCAATAGCAAGCCGCTTGCTACGGATCACATAGTAGCCCATTATGTGTCACTTACCTGAGAACGAATCCTGCGATGTCACCGCTGTCCCCGCTGGCTGGAAGCGTCCATCTTCAGCCCTCTTCCTTCCAGGGCCGTGGACTGGCCGGAGTCATGTGACATCACTGCCGCGCAATTGCTGCCAGTCACGGCATGGTCCCTTTAGAAACGGCATGATCTTTCTAAAGTGCGCATGCGCCGTTGACGTCGGCACACACGTATATTGTAAAGATTTCCTAAACCGTACAGGTTTAGGAGATATTCCCAGCACCTACCTTTAAAATTCATGGAAGTGTCCCTTTTCCAAAATGCCTGCAGCTGCGGGCATCATCCCGGTATAACCCCGGAAAGCCGAGTACGCATATCTGCGTACGGTCGGCGGGAAGGGGTTAATATAGGCTTACCTGTAGGTAAAGGTGGTTGTACAGAGTTTACAACCACTTTAATAACCACACACCTAATATTGAGTGGGTCCCTCCTTTGCTGCCAAACCAGCCCTGACCCATCGAGTAGTGGCCTTCATGAGACCCCTGAAGGTATGCTGTGCTATCTGGCACCAAGCCGTCAGTAGTAAAGTGGTTGTAAACTCTCAAAATAACAAAAAACCTACAAGACAAAAAGGCATAACGAGCTGGTATGCATCGCATACTAGCTCATTATGAAATACTTACCTTAGGTCAAAGCTGTTGCAGCGGTCCCCGTACACTGCTGTGACCGGCGACATGTCTCCGGAGTTATTTCTGGGTTTGTGATGTGATTGGCCGGAGCTGTGATGACGTCACCCTTGCGCGCGGGAGCAGCCGTTTATGGCACAGCTCTGGAAGAAATGGCACGAGCGGCCGTTTTTTCAGTGCGCATGTGCCGAGGATGTCGGCACATGCGGATATAGTGAGTATCTCGTAGAACAGTCCAATTTTAGGAGATATTCACGATACCTACAGGTAAGCCTTAATATAGGCCGTCCTGTAGGTAAAAGTGGTGTAAAAGGGTTTACAACCACTTTACGTCCTGTAAGTTGCGAGGTGGGGCCTCCATGGCTTGGACTTGTTTTCCAGCACATCCCACAGATGCTCAATTGGATTGAGATCTGGAGAATTTGGAGGCCAAGTCAACACCTCACTGTTGTGTTCCTCAACCCATTCTTGAGCCATTTTTGCAGTGTGGCAGGGCACAATATTCTGCTGAAATAGGCCACTGTCATCAGGTCACACCATTTTCCATGGAGAGAGGTATATTTGTTTAGGTAGGTGGTACGTGTCAAAGTAACATTCCCAAAGCATCACGCTGCCTCCGCCATCTTGCTTTCTTCCCATACTGCATCCTGGTGCCATCTTTAACCCAGGTAAGCGAGGCACAGACACCCCGCCATCTACATGATGTATAAGAGACCATGAGGCCGCCTTCTTCCATTGCTCTGTGCTCCAGTTCTGATGCTCACATCACCCACTTTCAGATGCCATTGTAATGAGATAATCAGTGTCATTCACCTTACCTGGCAGTGGTCATAATGTTATGTCTGATCAGTGTGTATACACGTATATTGATGAAGCTGGTATCCCTCATTAATCACACACACAGTGTGATCCTATGAGGATCTCCACATACAGGATGTATAATGTATGGACACAGAAGACGATGACCTGACCCTCCCCCCACACCTGGGCCTGTCACACACTCACAGGCGCCCTATACACAAGCTCCCCGGGCAGAGGCCGCGACTCTGAGACACCAGGCCCCGGCTGTAGGCTCCGTACAGGGTGAAGCCAACCAACGACCCCGCAGGGTGACCGGCCTCCACCTGAGGAACTCGGTTAGGACGCCATGACAGCCTATGAGAACACCGGTTATGAAAGCCCCCTACACAGACATGTCTACCTGGCCGGCTCCCCGCCTGAACAGCACCTCGCTGCCTTCCTCCAGACCTGCCATAGGCACGCCGCTCTCACACTCTACGTCTTCACTTGAGCCGCACAGGCACCCGTACTACTTCACTACCATAGAGCTGCCGAGGTGACCAATGTCTCTACAGCGCCCCCTGCCAGATGTAACGCTCTAATGCATTTAGAATGGGCGATTATTAATATTACTACACTACTACAACCCCTTTCCTGCCAGAGCCATTGTTGCATATTTTGCATACGGGTTAAAATGCACAGTTCAGACCTAAAAAAATAGTTAACAACACCCCCACCACATACACATTTTCTAAACGCAGCGACCCTGGAGAAAAAGATGGCGGTAATTGCAATTTTTTTATGCCACGTGATATTAATGCGCATCCTTATCAAACTCACTTAGACCCCTTCCGCGCTGGAGCCGCGGCAGATCGTTTTAGTGGCACTTTATTGATGTTTAAGCGGCACTTTTCGGCCGCTCGCGGGGTGCTTTTAACCCTAAAGAAGAGATTAAAAGCGCCCGTGTTGCGGTGCTTCTGAAGAGCTTTTTAAGTACTCTGGAAGCGCTGCCCATTCTTTCCAATGGGCAGGGAGTTTTGGGAGTGCTAAATACAGCGCTCCCAAACCCGCCCCAAAGATGCTGCTTGCAGAACTTTTCCTAACGTCCCGCAAGCACACCGCCCAGGAGCAACCCATCCCCCCTATCCATGCCACCGCCCTCCCTATCCATGCACCCGGCCCCTTTCAGGACGCCAGGCGCAAGAATTCCTATGGCAGTATGCAACCATGATTGGAGTCATTAGCGATACTTCAAGAGCCTGGATCTTGGAACCAATATAGAGGAGATCAGGAGAGGGATATTCCAAGGAAGGATTACCAGTCCCAAATTAAAACCTGATCCTAAAGCTTTTTATATGTGGCTATGAGGTGAGAGTTCTGTGAGCACTGAGGTGATTGGTGAAAGTACAGCAGTTTTTGGATTTCAACAAAGAAGAACTTTACACTATATTCAGGGCCGGTGCTACCACTAGGCAAACTAGGCAGCCGCCTAGGGCGCACTGATGCTTAGGGGCGCCCGGCCGCTGGTTTCCGCAGGCTGCAGCATGTAACTAACTCAGTCTCAGGCAGCTGCTCCGTCTGGCCGGTGGTGTAATTAGAGGCGCAGCGCAGCACTGGAGCCAGCACTAGAGGAAGCAGAGTCGATGCTTCCTGTATAGTGCCGCCTCCTGTCACATGGGCGGGGCAAAGGGGGTGGAGTCAGGTGTGGAGCCAATGGGGGCGGCAAAATGAGGTTTCGCCTAGGGTGTCAAAAATCCTTGCACCAGCCCTGACTATATTGGAATAGATCACCTGGACACCTATTAGTTTATTGAACAATTTCTATACTGTTTTGGTTTTTCATTGATTCATGGATTATGTTGATTTATTTTATTTATCACTTTTTAACCATTAAATATGAGATGAAGGTTGTATGTTGATTTCACATTAAAGCAATAGAGGAATTGTGCAACACCACTTACATCCTTAAGGCTGAGTTCACACTAGAACATGCAGCAGCTCACAGCGTCTTCATTCACCATTTCAGGGCTGATTTCAGCCCAGATTTTTGGCTGAATTTGGACCTGAAATGGACCAAGAGACGCACAGGACTCCCGTGCAATTCGCACCAGAGCTGCGATGCAATTTGGATGCAGGGAAACCCACATATCAGGCTGGGTTCATTGCGAATGGGATGCGGTATCTCCGCATCCCATTCACAATAGCAGGAGAATGTGAAGAGCTCTATATGGAGCCGGTTCACATATCTCCAATGCGGCTCTGGTGAGAATTTGCACAGGAGCCCTGTGCATCTTTTGGTCCATTTCAGGTCCGAATTCAGCCAAAAATTTGTGCTGAATTTTCGGGCTACTTCTCTTTTGTAGAATGGGTAGGGGTACAATGTACCCGATACCCATTCACATGGGGGGGCTAGACCTAGGGGCCCCCTTGTAAAAGGAGGCTTCCAGATTCTGATAAGCCCTCCGCCCGCAGACCCCGACAACCACCGGGCAAGGGTTGTTGGGAAGAGGCCCTTGTCACCATTAACATTGAAGGCATGCGGTCTGGTGTGGTTCAGGGGGGGGGGGGGGGGGGGGGCGCTTGCTCGTCCCTCTCCCTTTCCTGACCTGCCAGGCTGCATGCTAGGATAAGGGTCTGGTATAGATTTTGCAGGGACCCCATACCATTTGAAAAAAAAAAATTTGGCATGGGGGGTCCCCTCCAAATCCATACTAGACCCAAGGGCCTGGTATGGACCTGGGGGGACCCCATGCTGGGTTTTTTTCACAATTTTTTTTTTTTTACATTCAGCTGTCAGCGGAGAAGCCCACTGACAGCTGATGACTAATCAGTTGTCAAGGATGCGGCGGCCAGCTTCCCGGCCCCCTCCTTAGCAAACAGCTATATACAGTGTAAAAAAAACGTAAAACGCAAATCGTGGTAAAAGCACAGTAAAAAGGTGTGTCCAAAAACGCGGCAAGCACTACAAAAAGCACTGCAGAAATGTTCAAAAGCAACATGCATTGATGTGAATCGAGCCTTAGGCTCCATTCACACTAGCGCGTTTTTTGATGCATTTTGCATTTTGCAGAAATGCACGGGAATTTTTTAACATGGGTTCCTATGGAACATGTTCACATCAATGCTTTTTTGTATCTCTGCGTTTTTGGAAAGGGTCGGGGACTTTTTTCATGCAAAAAGCAGCGTTTTGCATGTAATGGTTTTCAATGGACAAGCATCAAAAACGCAAGTGCAGCGTTTTTGCAGCGTTTTTGATGCGTTTTTGGTGCGTTTTTGGTGCGTTTTTGCCGTTTTTTTTTTTTTTTGTAATTTTTTTGTAAGACTGTAAAAAAAATGAAAAAAAAAAACGCAAAACGCAAATCGCGGCAAAAACGCGGCAAAAACGCGGCTCAAAAACGTGGCAAGCATGAAAAAAAAACCTCCAAAAACGCTCAAAAGCAACATGCATAGGTGTGAATCGAGCCTCAGTGCACTGTGGGGGGTGGGGATTACTAAAACTTAATTGTGCAAAATCTGGGGCAGCTATGCATAGAAACAAATCATTTTCCAGCTTTTATTAATTGAACAAGCCCAGATTTGCGGGACAATAGGATTTTGTTTAAATTTCAGGAGGGTCCTGCCAAATCCAGGATGGTTGGGGTGGGGGTTATGCCAGAAGTGCGGAGAGGATTTGTGCTGGGAGAAGGGACTAGGCAAAGGAGGATTTGCGGTGGGGGGGGGGGATTTGACAAGGGGAAAAAAGGTTTGTGCTGGGATGAGAGGGGGTAATATTTGTGCTAGAAGTGGGGAGAGGATTTGCTCTACGAGGAAAGGGATTTGGTGGGAGAGGATTTGTGCTAGAAGTGGGAAAAGTATTTACGCTGGGAGGGGGGATTTGTGGTAGAAGGGGTATTGGGGGGGGATTTGTGCTTGAACAGAATTTTTGCTGTGGAGAGGAATTTGGGGGGGGGGTGATTTGTGCTTCTGGGAGGAGGTATCGAGGGGTAAGGAGGATTTGTGCTGGGGGGATTTGGAGAGGGGAATGGGGGGGGGGGGGCAGGATTTGTACTGGAATGGGGGTTGTCCTGGGAGGGAGGATTTGGGGGTAGAGGAGGATTTATTTGGAAGGCACAATTGGAGGGGAAGAGTATTTACACTGCTGGGAGGGGAAATTGAGGGTAGTGGGGACTTGTGCTTCGATGGGGGAAAAAAGTGAAATGAGCTGGTGGGGGAGGGGGTTGAGTAGGATTTGTGCTGAGGAACTGGGGAAGAAGAATTGTGTTGGGAGGATTTGTACTGGGGGGACAAAGATTTGCTCTGGGAGCTCTGGGAGGGGGTGAGCATTTTTTTTTTTGGTGGGAGGGAGAGTGGTAATTTTTGCTGAAAGGCTGAAGTAGGGGGATACACTGTATTTGTACATGCCTCTTACCAAAGTGTTCATTGTCTCAGTAGTTAATGGTTGCCAAGCAGTCCCTGACTATTTTAATGAAGTTCTTCTGAAAGGTAGGTTCAGACAAGTGCTATTTTCAGTGTGTGCAAAACCATATATACTGTAATGGAAGCGTTTTTGTTTTTTTCTAATGATTGTCCTGAAGTCTATATGTGTCTGTGAGAGCCTTGATTGAGGCACAGCAATCATAGCATATTTTTTGGGTACAAGAAAGCTGGGTTTTGTTTAACCCATGACCCTTACACCCTTCCCACTGTTAGCAGCTTGGCCACACCCACTTTTTTGCCACAGCACACGTAGCATGCCAAAAGGTCACTGCCTCCCTCATTTTCAAGTTGGGGGGGTATGGCGGCAGGTGCTTAGGAGCATGTTACACCCAAAATGTAGGTGTAACATGTAACATGCTCCTAAAGGTGAACTTAGCCTTTAAAAGCCAGTAGCTACTGCTGATATGAGCCCTTGCATCAGTGACAGCTTAAGGTTAAAGAAACTCAGGGCTGTTGCAGATTGCCCGCTAGTATAAACTGGGACTTTTTTTTTTTTTGAAAGCCTATGGCGTGCAAAACACACCCCAAAAACTTCACCCGGTGCATAAAAAATGTGCACACACATAAGGAGTGTTCACAAAAAAGTGCCACGGGTACACAAGACGTGCCAATTCCCTGATCCCCCGGGGCGTTAGGCTCCTGCGGGGACAAAGGTACTTACAAATGGTCCGTCTGGCCGAAACCAGACAGACCCCGTTCTCTGGAGGGCCTGCCAAGACAGGACCCCACCCAAGTACTAGGTGGGGCTCCCCCGAAGGGAGACCCCATGAGAGAGGGCGAACTAAGCCAAAAGGCCATGTCCACCCCTTCCCAAGACTTTCAGGGCTGGCCCGAGGACCCGCATCCTTACTCATCACAACACACAGTGAGACAAACGTGTAAAACAAGACGTGACAACACAGAATTTCAATCAAAAAAAAAAGAAAAAAGTGGGGGAAGGGATAGTGGAGAGGAGAGTGAGAAGAAGTGGCCATTGTGTAGACACAATGACCAGGCCCTCCGGCCAGGAATAAAAAATTCCTCTGGTCCTAGCCAAAAGGCCCGGCCCAAGAGGCAGGTGCAAAAAAAGCTGTGTTATGGTGTAGTGTCCGTGGTGCCCAAAATCAAAGTGTCTGCCACACACAGTGATTCTATGGCACCCCTGGACTGCCACTCCAGGGGCACTACTCCATAGGCTTCAAGACCTACCCTGGCCCACAGCCTAGACCACGACAGCCCCCACCGCAGACAGAAAAGGCATGAGGTTCAGGAAGCTTGGTGAGAGCCCTTGCCCCGAAGGCTCCACCGTCACTCCCATCACCCCTTCCAGTTTCACATTTGGGTAAATGGATACTAGCCACTCCCCCCCTCCAGCAAAAGGGGAGTAAGCGTTCTCCTACCCAAAATAACTGTCAGCAGCTAGAGCTACCACAATCCAGGCCAGAAGGCCAGGGGACCCGACCCTTCAGCCAGACCAAAATGCAGCACCCATCCCTACCAGGAGCACCTTCCAGACGGCTCAGACTCAACCATTGGCCGGTCCCCAGTATACTTTCGGGCAACTCGGCATAGTCCCTGCTGAGTATCGCCTTTCCAGGTACTATGACACCATTGGATTTTGCTGGCCCCTCCCCAACGAGAGTGACACAGCGCCTCCTCTGGAAACTGATAAGAACAGATACACTTGATCTTAGCCAAAAGGCGAGAAGCCTATGTATAGAGTATAGAGCCATGACAGGTCCTCTTTACACTCCTACATACATGTATAGAGCCATGACAGGTCCTTTTATACTTCTATATACATGTACAGAGCCATGACAGGTCCTCTTTATACTCCTACATACAGGTATAGAGGTGTAGTACCCTGGTGTTTAGGCAGGGTTGCTCCTAAATTTACCTGCCAGGTATTAGCTTGGCTAATTGTTGAGGATCAATTGATTTCACTCTACAGTAAGTCTGTAATTGCTGCACTTCTCTCTTTTGCCGCTAGGTGGCCAGGTACCTGGTGCATTAAATATAAGTAGGGGCAATGCAAGGTCAGAGTATGGGTATATGGGGTATCCCAGCCAATGGGCAGGGGTATTCTTAAATCCCTTGGCCTGCTGGGAGAACCTATATATTTGGGTGGAGTCAGGTGATTGGGGTTCTGTGCCACCTGGGCGGCTGTCTTGGGTGGACGTGTGTTGTATTGTCGGGCTGCTAGGCCAGAGTTTGGCCTATCCTGAGCACATCTGGCTGCTAGAATGCCTGAGGGTCAATCCAAAAGCAAGAGAGAGCAGCGCAGGGTTGGGATTGCGGCTTGCAGTGCAACCAGAAGTAACGGTTTTGCCGGCGGAGAACCTGTCGTGGTTGGAGGTAGAAGGGAAGCTGTCGCCACTAAGGGACCAACCACCTTATTACTCCTATATACACATATAGAGCAATGACAGGTCCTCTTATACTCCTATAATACACATATAGAGCAATGACAGGTCCTCTTTATACTCCTACATACATGTATAGAGCCATGACAGGTCCTCTTTATACTCCTATATACATATATAGAGCCATAAGAGGTCCTCTTTATACTCTTACATGCATGTATAGAACAATGATAGGTCCTCTTTATACTCCTATATACATGTGCAGAGACATGACAGGTCCTTTTATACGCCTATATACATGTATAGAGCCATGGCATGTCCTCTTTATACTCCTATAGTGCATGTATAGAGCCATGACAGGTCCTCTTTATACTCCTATATACATGTAATAGAGCTATGACAGTCCTCTTTATACTCCTATATTTTCACATAGGAGTGAAAGGAGAGGCGCTATTTTAAGCGCTATAGCCCCTGTAAAGCACCTCAGTGTGAGAGAGGTCTTAAGGCAAACATTTTTATAGATAGGCGTGGAGAGGGATTAGAACACCTGTCAGGTTTTAGTGCTGTCTGTTCCCCTCTATTTATCCTGTGTACAAATCCCAGTTAAAAGAAAAGTCCCCTTTTTTTCTGAATTAGAGATGGAGGTGTATGTTATCATCATGCACCTCATTTAAAGTCCCAAAACCCCTTCTGCTTTCTATAAAAATCCCAGTTAGACTTCCATCACTAGAAGTAATGGTGTTTCTGGGAATCTTCCAGGACAGGACACCTGTGAGGCTGTACTACCCAGGCTGGCTTTGAGTCCTTCACAGGTGTGCCGTACTGGAGGAGGATGACTTCAGACTAAATTGTCAAAAGAACAGAATAGAGGAGAAACCTTCCAATGGGGTGACTAGTTCTGTGCTCAGCTGCTCAGCTGTCGGATAATTGTCAGCACTCATGGTTTCCACAGTGGCTCACCTGGTGATCATTTCTTGCTTGTCAGTCCCGCCTACGGCCATCCCCTTCTCACTATTTAAACTGCCTTGTCATAGGCGTGCGCAAGGGGTGTGCCAGGTGTGCCTGGGCACACCCTAATTGTGGAGTTGGCAACCCATCAATTGTGAGCAGGTGACAGGTAAGCCACGATCATTACTTGCCGACCCCCAGAAGCTGGACAGGATAGGCGGCTGGAGTGGTAATTAATGGATCTGCATTTTCTTCTGCAGCAGCTGAAAGTAGGCTTCTCCTCCTCTTCCTCGCCGATATTCAGCTGCCACTGGAGGAAAATACAGGGGATTGGTACCAATGTATGCCACCCCTCTTGTCCCAGTTCCTTTTCTTTCTGCTTCCCAGGTCCCCCTGTGTGCTCAAATTCAAACCAAAAAAAATACTGCACTATCCCTAGATTTGATCAATAAAGATAAATGTGCATATTGTGAACAAAAGTTGATAAATGCTGCTGCAACCATAAATGTGAGACAACCTCCACTTATTAACACTGTATACAAAAAAGGCTGCGCTGCTGCTAGTGAATGAGTGCAAAAGTAAATCACTTAAATAACCACAACTTGTGCACCCATATGTGATGAATAAACAGTGAAGAAAGAATTAAATTTAAAATTAAAATATTGACAAAAATTCCAACATGACTCCCATAAATTAAACATAAAAAATTGAACATGAGAGGTCAGATTCAAAACTGGATGGAGTAAGCAAAGTCCATAAAAAGAGTTCCTTGCTGGAGATCGTGTGAGCATGTGGCTGTGTCCCCCAGCCACAGGGTCTCTGCTCTCTGCTGGGAATGAATCTCAAAGGGTCACCACTCAGGGGGTCCACTAGAAGATGCATGAGCGCTCAGTCCCCATGGATATATATAAGAGAGAAAGCTCCATAGCGTAACACAGTTTACCAGTTTATTAAAAAATTAAGAAACACACTTACAAATTGGTCGTTTCAATTCGCGTATTAAAATCACAAGCCGGCCGGCTCAAAGCTGCTGCCCGTTGCTTCTGGGATCAGCGATGGATGGTGGTGACGTCAGCACGTCGCTCCCCCCCCCATTGTTTTGGGATGATGAGTGGGGAAGAGGCCGGTTAATATGTCACAAATGCATATGTGTTGGAGCTTTGAGGTGCACACCCTAATACAATAGGCTGCGCATACCTATGTGCCTTGTTCATTCCTTTCGTGCTTTCGGCTTGCTCAATATATCTGGAGATTCTCTGCTGTGTTCCTGTGAAAGACTTTGCCAGGCTGACGTCCCTTCTGGTTCCTGATCCTGTTCTTCTACCTCTGACTATGCTGATCTCTGGTTTCCTGATTACTGGCTTGTCTGACTACCCGCATTGGCTTCTGATCCTGGCTTATATTTTGACTATGTTTACTGATCTGTACCATTTCTACCATTACATTAAAAGGTGTGATTTTTACTGCATTTTTGTCTCAGTCTGATTCATGGTTCCTGACAGTAGGCGAAGACCATGAATTCAGAAGATGCAGGCAATCCACCGAGTGGTAATATTAATCATTATTATTATTATTATTATTATTAATATTTTCAGATTGAATGAGCAGGACCACTGCATAGATCAGTTTGCCATAGCTTTACAGACGCTCCTGGTTTGTACTGCTCACCTGGATCCTCCCACTCTGGCTGCTCCGGTACAACCAGTATTGCAAACCACCCCTGCTGCTGCTCCAGTCTCTGTGAAGGCACCCACCTTGAAAATTACCTCTGTAAGAGGGTATATCTGGTTCTGCTCTGCTTCCCCAGCGATTTGGGGGTGATCCAGTTCAATGCAGAGGGTTTCTCAACCAGGTTGGGATATACTTTGGTATTTAAGATCTTTTGGTTACATGGGCTACCCAAGGCTATCATCTCGGACAGGGGTAGTCAGTTTGTGTCCAGGTTTTAGCGAGCCTTTTGTACACAGTTGGAAATTCAGCTTTCCTTCTCCTCAGCGTATCACCCACAGCCCAATGGGGTCACAGAACCAGCCAACCAAGCCTTGGAGCAGTTTCTACATTGCTATATTTCTGACCACCATAACAACTGGCCAGACCTCTTACCTTGGGCTGAGTTTGCTCACAATATGCCGTCAGCTGCCGTTGGCAGCTTCCCAATTGTCTCAGTTTATGGCGAATTATGGGTTTCAGCCAACCATGTTGCCTGACACATTTGTTCCTCAAATAATTCCTATGTTAGAGGAGCATTTCCGTGACCTCCGTTCCACTTGGGTACAGGTCTAAGAGTCCTTGTGATGTGCCAGTGATAGGTACAGACTGCCGATGCCTACCTGTGCCTTCCTACCAAGTTAGGGAGAGAGTCTGGCGGCCATCACGTAACCTCCAACTCTGTGTTCCCTAGCTAAATGTAAAAGACAGAAGTAGAGGTGACTCTTAGGTAACACTGTAAAGCATTTATTAACACAATGTATAAAAGCACTTACATCTTGGTAAGTGAAGTAAGGCACATCAGGGGGTCCTGTACGGGCGAGTCTGTGCTCTCGCTGGATTGCTGCTGTAGATGCTTCATCCTACCTGGTCTCCTGTGAACGCTGATTGTTGGCTCAGCGTGTAACTGGAACAGGAAGAGGGGCTGGAACGCATGTAGTGCGCAGCGGCAGGCCAATACCATAAATGAACATTGACAAAACATACACATAATTAAAAACTATCCGGATTGTTACCCAGTGTGGTGAAGGGAATCAAATCTATTTCCTAGAGGGACTATCAGCTTAAAATATGTGTTTATACATATATCCAGTATTCCTGTATAATCAAAACGTTCTGCTATATAAAGAAATTAAATATAATGAGACACTAAGGAATTACAGCTCAGCACTGGATAGACATGGTAAGCCGTATGTATAGGATAGGCTCTTAGATATAGATATCCATAGGTATAGAGGGAACTCCCTCACTTGATATAGGTATAGCGCTGTGATGTGCTTGCCATGCGTCTATATTGGTTAATAGAGGGCACTTACCTGAGCCCTCATTCGCTCCAGTGCTGTGCATGTCTGCAGCTCTTCTTTTCTCCTCTCCCATTGGTTCCCGCTGCTGTCAATCAAAGCCAGTGATGGGGGCAGGGCTGAGTCCTGCTGTCTGTGTCTATAGATGCAGACAGCGAGACTCGGGAGTGAGCCTGCATGAGTGCCCCCTATATGAAACAGTTTTCTGTGGGGGCACATACTGGAGGGGAGGAGCCAGGAGCGCCGGAGGGAGACCCGAGAAAAGGAAGTTTAGGGCTGCTCTGTGTAATTCCATTATATAGAGCAGGTAAGTATAACCTGTTTTTTTTTTTAATGCATTAACAGCCACTTTAAATTACATCCCCTCTCCTAAGTTTTTTTTTTTTTTTTTTTTTTTAACTAACCCTTCCATACTGCTGGCTGATCTCTAAACTCGCCTGATTGGTCCCAATGGTTCTGTGCATGCACAGACATTCTTATAGAGAGGTCATCCATCACTGGAGTGCATGCTAGATGACCTTGCAATGGATGGGATTTTATCCACACACATGCAGAAGACTCCTGGCCAGCAGTTTTAAAATATTGATATTGTAACAAGCAGAATGTGAGACATGTTACTTGTTAAAACCTCAAAATTGATACATGTTAATATAGGAAGATCAACCTATTTGTAACTATTGTGTCAGCAAAGGATTGAGAGCACTGGTGTATATGAGCCACTGCAATGAGCTTTCCTTCAGCATGTACTGCAATCAGCTAAATACTGTGGTATTGGGTAGTACATTCACATATGTTTGCTTATGGGTATGTGTATATATACTGTGTGTGGATGGTCTTCGTGGCATAGATTCAACAAGGTGTTGGAAACATTCCTCAGAGATTTTGGTCCATATTTACATGATAGAATCATGCAGTTGCTGCAGATTTGTCGGCTGCACATCCATGATGCAAATCTTCACATCCCAAAAGTGCTCTATTAGATTGAGATCTGGTGACTGTGGAGGTCATTGGAGTACAGTGATCTTATTGTCATGTTCAAGAAACCAGTTTTGAGATGATTTGAGTTTTGTGACATGGTGCATTATCCTGCTGGAAGTAGCCATCAGAAGATCGGTACACTGTAGTCATAAAGGGATGGACATGGTCAGTAACAATACTCTGGTAGGCCGTGGCATTTAAACGATGCTCAATTGGTTCTAAGGGGCCCAAAGTGTGCCAAGAAAATATCCCCCACACCATTACACCACCAGCCTGAACCGCTGATACAAGGCAGGATGGACCCATGCTTTCATGTTGTTTACACCAAATTCTGACCCTACCATCTGAATGTCGCAGATGCAATCGAGACTCATCAGGCCAGGCAACGTTTTTCCAATCTTCTATTGTTCAATTTTAGTTAGCCTGTGTGAATTATAGCCTCATTTTCCTGTTCTTAGCTGACAGGAGTGCCACCCGGTGTGTTGTTCTGCTGCTGTAGCCCATCTGCTTCAAAGTTCGATGTGTTCTGTGTTCAGAGATGTTATTTTGCATACCTTGGTTGTACGAGTGGTTATTTGAGCTACTGTTGTCTTTCTTTCATCTCAAACCAGTCTGCCCATTCGCCTCTGACCTCTGACATCAACAAAGCATTTTCCTCCACACAACTGCCACTCACTGGATATTTTCTCTTTTTCAGGCCATTCTCTGTAAACCCTAGAGATTGTTGTGTGTGAAAATACCCGTAGATCAGCAGTCTGGCACCAACAACCATGCCACATTCAAAGTCACTTAAACCCCCTTTCTTCCCCATTCTGATGCTCAGGTTGGAATTTCGGCAAGTTGCCTTCACCACGTTTAGATGACTAGCATTGAGTTGCTGCTTAGTTGTGATTGGCTGATTAGCAATTTGTGTTACCAAGCAATTGAACAGGTGTATCTAATAAAGTGGCCAGTGAGTGCATATATTATATATGTATGCATATGTATGTATAGAGATGTGGATGTATTTGTACTATAAGGGGACAGTTGCTTTTGGACTATAACGGACACCAATGATGGGGCATTTTTCCTCACACCGACACCAATGATGGGGTAACCACTCCTCCTAGAGATGCACCGAAATTTTAGCCGCTGAAACATCTGAAAATAGTGTGCCGATTTTACCATGATTTTCTATGCTTCTGGTGTGTTTTTCATAGGTCATGTGACTCAAAAACCGCATAAAAAATGTAACACGGGTGCGTTAATGATGTGTTCTTGCTGCGTTTTTAATGCATTTCAGCTGATCACAAATGCAGCAAGCAGGATTTTTAACACCGCAATGGAAGCACAATAGACCAGTGTGCAGACATACGTAGAATTTGAAGTAATACATTTTTCTTGCGCTAAAGGTGCCAATAATGGCCGATGATAAATTCATATTCATTTAAATTGATGACATTAATTAAAAAGTCAAATATAATACAATTATACAGTAAGGGAAAAAATTTTTGATCCCCTGCTGATTTTGTACGTTTGCCCACCGACAAAGAAATGATCCGTCTATAATTTTAATGGTAGGTTTATTTTAAAAGTGAGAGACAGAATAACAACAAAAAAATCCAGAAAAACGTACTTCAAAAAATGTTATAAATTGATTTACATTTTAATGAGTGAAATATGTATTTGACTCCTTTGTAAAACATGACTTGGTGGCAAAACCCTTGTTGGCAATCACAGAGGTCAGACGTTTCTTGTAGTTGGCAACCAGGTTTACACACATGTCAGAAGGGATTTTGTCTCACTCTTCTTTGCAGATCCTCTCCAATTCATTAAGGTTTTAAGGCTGATGTTTGGTAACTGGAACCTTCAGCTCCCTCCACATATTTTCTATGGGATTAAGGTCTGGAGACTGGCTAGGCCACTCCAGGACCTTAATGTGCTTCTTCTTGAGCCTCTCCTTTGTTGCTTTGGTCGTGTGTTTTGGGTCATTGTCATGCTGGAATACCCATCCACGACCCATTTTCAATACCCTGGCTGAGGAAAAGAGGTTCCCACCCAAGATTTGACGGTAAATAGCCTCGTCCATTGTCCCTTTGATGCGGTGAAGTTGTCCTGTCCCTTTAGCAGAAAAACACCCCCAAAGCATAATGTTTCCACCTCCATGTTTGATGGTGGGGATGGTGTTCTTGGGGGTCATAGGCAGCATTCCTCCTCGTCCAAACACGAGTTGGGTTGATGCCAAAGAGCTTGATTTTGGTCTCATCTGACCACAACACTTTCGCCCAGTTCTCCTCTGAATCATTCAGATGTTTATTAGCAAACTTCAGATGGGCCTGTACATGTGCTTTCTTGAGCAGGAGGACCTTGCGGGCACTGCAGGATTTCAGTCCTTCACGGCCTAGTGTGTTACCAATTGTTTTCTTAGTGACTATGGTTCCCGATGCCTTGAGATCATTGACCAGAGTCTCCTGTGTAGTTCTGGGCTGACTCCTTACCATTCTCATAATCATTGAAACTCCACGAGGTGAGATCTTGCATGGAGCCTCAGACCAAGGGAGACTGACAGTTATTTTGTGTTTCTTCCATTTGTGAATTATAGCGCCAACTGTTGTGACCTTCTCACCAAGTTGGTTGGTGATGGTCTTGTAGCCCATTCCAGCTTTGTGTAGGTCTACAATCTTGTCCCTGACATCCTTGGACAGCTCCTTGGTCTTGGCCATGGTGGAGAGATTGGAATCTGATTGATTGCTTCTGTGGACAGGTGTCTTTTATACAGGTAACAAGCTGAGATTATGAGAACTCCCTTTAAGAGAGTGCTCCTAAATTCAGCTCGTTACCTGTATAGAAGACACCTGGGATCCAGAAATCTTGCTGATTGATAGGGGATCAAATACATATTTCACTCATTAAAATGTAAATCAATTTATAACTTTTTTGAAATGCATTTTTCTGGATATTTTTGTTGTTATTCTGTCTCTCACTGTTAAAATAAACGTACAACTAAAATTATAGACTGATCATTTTTTTGTCAGTGGGCAAATGTACAAAACCAGCAGGGGCTCAAATACTTTTTTCCCTCACTGTATATAGAAATAGAAATATTTTTTAAAAAACTGTCATTTTTGTTTTCAGCCAAGTACATCCTACATTTTCGGTAGAAAGAATTTCCATTCAGTGCACCTCTAGTTCCTCCTATTCTTCCCACCTACACCAACAATGAGTCTCTATTCCCCCCAATGACGGGTCACTATTTTTTATCACTGATACCAATAATGTGGCACTATTCCTTCCACTTATACCAATGATGGGGGCACTATTCCTTCCACTTATACCAATGATAAGGCACTATTCCTTCAACTTATACCAATGATGGGGCAATATTCCTCCCACATATACCAATAACGGGGCACTAGTATTCCCATTACTAACAATGATGAGCACTATTCTTCCCACTGACATCAATGGTGGGTCACAATTCCTGCCACTGATAGCAATGATTGGGCATTTTTCCTCCCACTGTCACCAACACTGAGGCACTATTCTTCCACTGACACCAATAATGGGGCACTATTGCTCCCACTAGAGAAGATTTCCCTTCACTTAACCTTATGGATAACTTTAAAGTAGACCTTTCAAAGTTAACATAAATCTATACTAACAGTGTTGCTGGAATATACATGAATAAAAAACAATATCAACTTCTGCACCATTCATTGGTTACCCAAGGCTAGGCATATACAGTAATTAAATCAAAAAGAAATAAGGTGTATACAGTGCATTAAATCAGGGGTCTTTAAACTTTTAAAAGAAAGAGCAAGTTCACCATCATTGGTGTCAGTGGGAGGAATAGTGACCCACCTTTGGTGTCAATTGGAGTAAAAGTGCCCCATTATTGATGTCAGTGGAATTAATAGTACCCCATTTTTCGTGTCAGTGGTGGAATAGTGGCCCATTGTTGGTATCAATTGAAGGAAAAGTTTCCCATCATTGGTGTCAGTGGAATGAATAATGCCATCTTTGGTGGCAGTGGGTGCAATAGTGGCCCCTCATTGGTGTCAGTGGGAGGAATTGTTGGTATCAGTGGAAGGAATCCCATCTGTGGTGTCAATTGAAGAAAAGGTGTCAGTGGAATGAATAGTGCCTCATTATTGGTGTCAGTGGAATGAATAGTGCCTCATTATTGGTGTCAGTGGAATGAATAGTGCCTCATTATTGGTGTCAGTGGAATGAATAGTGCCCCGTCTTTGGAGTCAGTGGGAGGAATAGTGACCCAACATTGGTGTCAGTGGGAGGAACAGTGACCCATCGTTGGTGTCAATGGGTGGAATGGTGCCTCATCGCTGGTGTCAGTGGGAGGAATCATGACCATTCATTGGTGTCAATGGGTGGAATGGTGTGTCGGTGGGTGGAATTCTTAATGAGACACCCCATAACCTGCTCTTTCCAAGATAACATTTTTTTTTACGGTTTAGATAAACTTTAAGGGGAAACCATATCACAGACATGTAATAAAACACATTACATTTGTAAGAATATATCTGCTTCTCTGGTAAAGTAAATTTTAGCTATTTGGACACGTGGTTTAAACATAGAATTCCTGTGCAAGCCTTCCATAGTAGCATGTCACAAGAGGGCAGCGCTCCCAGCCAGGGCGGATGACACCCAGCATTCTATGAGGGTGAAAAGCCATCGGGCCATGCTCAGATGTCGCGGCAAGATGACGTCAATGTGAGATCGTTCTATTCCCGTTCATGTCACGTGACCGAGCTGTGCCTGTGTGTATTCGGGTGATGAGGAGGAAGGGAGGGGAGGCGGCGGCCGCACGATGATCCGGAGACCGAGGCTCAGCTTCAAACCCAATGTGAGGCCGGGGGCCCGGAGTGTGGGGAGCGGGGCCCGGGATGGAGGGTCCCAGCCGGAGGAACCTGTACAGGCCGGGGAGGTGACAGCAGGCCCGGAGAAGTCCATTGGTGGTGAGAGCCCGGCACAGAGGATCCCTGACATGTGAGTGGAGGAGGGGGACTACAGGCCTGGAATCTGATCTCCCCGGACTTTGAGTTTCCAGCATGCTGGAGATCAGAGGGCAGAATCCCAGGTCTCTGTATATTTTATACAGAATTCTCTTGATCTGGTTTGGACCGTGTCCCTCAGTATATACCTGACTGATCCCCGGGGGCTGGAAATCATAGTAGACACGGATACTTCAAGGGGAACTTCAGTCTTCCTCGTTAAGTGGCTCCGCCCCCCAGGAGCTGCCATTATGGCGTGTGCGCAGATGTGTCCACAGGATCTGCTTGGTCTTCAGGACCTGTTAGAACCCATCAGCACATCTGTGTGCGCCCCACGGAAATGCCACACATGCACAAAGGGGGGGGCTCCAGCTCTTTGCATAGATAGGTACCCTGGCGCATGCACAAATGGGCCCCATGGCTCTCTCACTATCCTGATCTGAGATCTATGGCACATTTGGGCACATGCCTAGGTGAGGGAGCGCAAATGACGCCTTTAAAAAAAATTTGATAATTGCTTAGAGAGGTTGGAGGGGAGGACAACTTCAATGAGCGTGGACCTTCACCCCCCCCCCCCCCCCCGAGATCTCCACTCGCTTCCGCCACCAACCAGCCTCCCCATTCCAAAGCATTCTCTGAATGGCACCCGTGCCAAGCTCCTGTGTTCACAGGACAGCCAATCAGGGAAGGACCTGGAAGCAAGTGGGGATCAGTGGAGTAACGGTGTCTAATTCAGTGATTTCCAGCTGCCAGGGGCATCAGCCAGGTATATACAATCTGGACCAACATAACTATGTATGAAATATCCACTTTTAAAATACCCTGTTTCCCCGAAAATAAGACCTAGCGTGAGTTTCAGTGATGGCTGCAATATAAGTCCTACCCCCCAAATAAGCTCTACCCTGTTTCCCTGAAAATAAGCCCTACCCTGAAAATAAGACCTACAAGGACTTTAACTAGGGCTTATTTGGGGGGGGGGGTAGGGCTTATATTGCAGCCATCACCGACAATCACGCTAGGTCTTATTTTCGGGGAAACAGGGTAGACATGGGCACAGCCCAATTCGACATCCATGTGGATGCCCAGCCTTGCATGCAGACTGTGTGCAACTACCACAAAATAACAAAAAGCGTGAATTCAGTGACGGGTTTTGCAAACACAGTATCAGCCTGGTAAAAACTGCATCCAGCAATATATTCAGCTAGCTCTCCCATGCTCAGGGATAACATAAGTGTGTCTAAAGGCTAGTACACACTGAGTTTTTTGTCATTCAACCCAGCGGGCTGAATTAAAAAAAAAAAAAATGTAAGTGCCCAGGAGGAGCCACTGTACTAACAGTCCTATGTTAGTACAGTAACCTTCCCATTGAACTATTGTGTTCTGACAGGGGGACGGCCCCCCCTGATTGGATGATGACCTTTTTGTTCATGCCCCTTTGCCGGAAGCTGGCTGAACGTCCGACTTCTGTACACACGAGCCGAATGTCAGTGGGTTTCAATTGAATCGGCCAATGCTGCCCGACATTCAGCCCATGTGTACTAGGCGTTAAGCAGACCATAGGCAGAACCGGCCAAGATTCGAACCATGTATGGGCTGGTTGATTGTACACAGGTTGATAAACAACTTGGGTACAACCAGCATATCGGATTTTTCATTAAATTATTGCCAATGGCTATAGCCGCTAGCAATAAACACTGTGGCTCAGAAGTGGCGTGGCCCCGTTTCACGATGGTCCAGTTCTGAGCATTACATCTTTTAGGTTTAGTCTTTTTCCTAGTAGTCTACCTTAATGTATTAAACATCATCTTTTCTTGGGACAAATAGGGCTTTAATTTGCGTATTTACTATTTTTTATTTCCTTGCTTTTTTTATTAAGAATAAATCAAAAATTAAAAAAAAATATATTTTCCTGTAATTGTTTCCCAACACAACATTCACACAGTTTGCGCACCCACATAAATTTACCCCAAAATATAATGAACAAAATTTGATAATTAAAATTGTATGACATCTGTATGACGTGTAAATTGCAATGTTTATGTGATTTGCATACGTTCATACATTTATTCCAAAATAAAAAGTCTTCTGGTTAAAATTATATCAGTTTAGTGTTTTTTTTTTTTTTTCTAATGTAGTGGAATGGTAAAGCTTAAATAGCTTCTCTTTCATGAGATTGCATGAGGTCATTCTTAGGCAGGACTTGATGATGCAATGTACTTTGAATGCTTATTATGTGCTTACTCCACTGTCATGACTTTCATGTGTCTTGGAAAACATTCCTGTTGTTAATGGCCTTCTACTAGATTTGACTAATTTATTTTCAGAGCCGCTGAATGTATAAAAGGCATAAATCTTAAAGAGGAGCTTCAAGTGATTGTAAAGTCTAATTTTTTTTTTTCTATTAAAATAACAAACATGTTATACTTGCTCTGTGCAGGGGTTTTGTACAGAGCAGCCCAGATCTTCCTCTTCTCGGGTCCCTGGTTGGAGCTCCTGGCCCCTTCCTCCTATCGAGTGCCCCCATAGCAAGCAGCTTGCTATGGGGGCACCCGAGCTCCATCTATCCATTCAGACACTGAGCTGCTGTTTGGCCCCACCCCTCTCTCTTCTGATTGGCTAACTGAGTTTGACAGCAACGGGAGCCAATGGCTCCTGGACAGCTTATTCACTCGTGGACATTGCTGGATAGAGATGGGGCTCAGATAAGTATTAGGAGGGCTGCTGCACACGGAAGGCTTTTTATCTTAATGCATAGAATGCATTAAGATATAAAACCTGACTTTAAAGTGGAGGTCCACCCTAAAAAAGGAAATGGCATTAAAATCCAAAAAAAAAAATTAAAAAAAAAAAACATTTGAAAAAAAAAATCTTTTTTTAACTTACCTGAAACCCCTGTTACTAGGCAGTCTTCCTAATCTGCCTCTTCCTATTCCGCGGCGCTTCCTCCTCCTAAGTTGAGCAGCCCTGTTGCATTCTGGGACTTGTGTGTGTGTGTGTGTGTCCCAGGAAAAAACGAGGCCATTCACAGAGTGCCGCACCGCTCGCGCATGCGCAGTAGGAAACTGGCAGTAAAGCCGCAAGGCCCGCCCACTGCCCCGGCTGTGCTGTCATTCACTACAGCACAAGCTGATCAGCCGGTCCCAGCCAATAATTTATGTCTGGGATCTGCTGATTGGCTGAGCGAATGACAGAAGAGAGCCCTGTGTTGGTAAACAACACAGGGATCTCTATGGAGAGATACTATGTGGCTGTTTGTTTTTTTTTTGTTTTTTTCCTCCCTGCAAACTTATTGGGATTTTTTTTTTTTTTTTTTTACCAAAGACATGTAGCACAATTACATTTTGGCCTACATTTTTGAAGACCTTTTATTTTTTACATTTTTTTTTCATTTGATATGTTTTATAGCAGAAAGTAAAAAAAATATTATGTGGTTTTTATTTTTTGGTCTTTTTTCATCTATATAATAATATACCCAGTAGTGATCAAATACCACCAAAATAAAGCTCTATTTGTGTGGAAAAAAAATGATATACATTTCATTTGGGTTCAGCGTTGCTTAACTGCGCAGTTGTCAGTTAGAGTAGCGCAGTGCTGAATAGCAAAAAAATGGCCTAATCATGAAGGGGGTAAAATCTTCTAGAGGTCAGGTGGTTAAGCAACTGTGATGAAATATTCTCTTGTATTCTTTTCGCTGTGCTTATGTATAGCAATCGTCCCTAGTTAAAGGCTTCTGTGTTTTGTTTTGAAGACTGAATACATATTTAGTACATGCTTTCGAAGCATTCTGTGTATTTTCAGTAATTAAAGATTCTTAAAGTGACCCGGTAGAGCTGCTTTAATGCTGAGAGTTGATGATATACCATTTAGCCATGAAAATGACTAGTCAAAAAATCAAACCATAATTCAAACTTCAATTTGCAGGGAGCTCCATTGGAGTCAGGGAGGAGATACCAGTCATAGCGGTCTATAAAACTGGGGTTAAGCGCTTCCATACCGCCGTATGTAAATGTACGGCCTGGTATTGAAGCGGTTATTCTGGAATCATGATTGAGGCTACAACCGTGAGCCTGGTATCATTTTTTGCAGTGAACGATTCCCTACACCAAGGGTAGGCAACTTCGGCCCTCCAGCTGTGGTGAAACTACAAGTCCCATGAGACATTGGAAGACCCTGACAATCACAGACATGACTCCTAGAGGCAGAGGCATTGATGGGATTTGTAGTTTCACCACAGCTAAGGTTGCCTACACCTGCCCTACACAGTAAAAGTATTCCTAGCGGCTATACAGATGCTGGATCACTTTTACAGGCAGCGGAAAGGGGTCCCACCCCCCTCCTGCCACCGCCTTTATCGGGTCTCACCGTCTGATGGGGGAGCTCAGTAAGGATGCGACCAGTGGCATTAACTCCCCCAGACTCAGAGGAACTGATGTTTTTCCTCCCACTATGTTGTCAGAAACCGGAAGTGACAGGGATTTCCTCATGTCCGGTTTCAGTTTGTTTGTTTTACAGGCTGTTGCTGGCTTGTGAAGCAGCTGATCCAACCGATCTTGGTTTGATCTGCTGCTTTGAAGATCAGAGGAGAGATCTGGGGTCTGATAGATCCCAGATCTCTCCATAAAGAGGACCTGTCGTGGCCCATGCTATCACAAGGGATCATCCAATAAAAATGATTAAAAAAATAAAGGTACGGTATAAAATAAAATAATTAAACCTAAAATAATTAAAAAAAACTGTAAAGTGCCCTCATGCTTCCTGTGCTTACACACAAGTCTGTCCCACGTGCACATGTAAATGCCGATCACACCACACGTGAGTTATCACCACGAACATCAGAGTGATCATTCTTTTATATTTTACCAAAAAATTCTGTATTATTTTGTTTGTATGCACTCAAATTCATTAAAGTTTATTTTCTCAAAAAAATTTGTCTTTTGAAAAACCGCTGTGATATGAAAAATTGGAACACCCACTATTCTATTCTCTAAGGCCTCTGCTGGGGGTTCTAAGTCATTTTCTAGCTAGGTGTGAAGAGTGCAGTGGTACCTTTCACCTCCATAGATGTGTGTAGCAATAATGGCAGCTGCCGTTGGGCTTCCTTAGATACCTCTCTTTCCCAGCCTGTGATTGGGCAGTGAAGTATCAGCAGTGCAGATGATGTGATGTCTACTGTGCTTTACCACTTGCCAACCGGCCCATAGTAAAAATACGACATTACTTTGACTTTTAATTTAATAACCGGGTTATGGCAACAGCTAGCTGCCATAACCACGGTATATTTTTTTACTATGGCCGGTTTTGCGTCAGATAAAAGTGGTCCCCTGGGGGGATTCGGCACAATTTCACTTTTAGAAGCGGCGGGAGGAGACCTCCCGCCGCTTCTAAAGTTGTTCCCGGGCTTGCCGGACCCATTGGTAACACTCTGGAGCGATCCAATGTGGCCATTTGCTGATCAGGAAGTCGAGTGAGGCCAGACTGGCCGCCACTCGTCTCTATGCCCTTGGAGTCCAGGGTGGTGTCTGACATCACTTACAGTTCTCTGGCCAAAACAAATACTTTTATTTTTTTTTAAGTCAAAATGCAAAAAAAATAAAGAGGACCTGTCATCCTGCTAACATTAATTTATTAAGGAATAAAAGAGATAACAAAAAGGGACAGTGTAAAAAAGAAAAAAAAAAAGGTAAAGCGCCCCATCCCTCCGTGCTCGCACGCAGAAGCGTCACGCTCACATATATAAACGGTGTTTAAACCACATGTGAGGTATCGCCGCGATCGTTAGAGCGAGAGCAGTAATTCTAGCGCAAGACCTCCCTTGTAACTCTAAACGGTTAACCTGTAAAAATTATCAAAACTTGCCTATGGAGATTTTTAGGTACCATAGTTTGTTGCCATTCCACGAGCGTGCGCAATTTTAAAGCATGACATGTTAGATCTCTATTTACTTGGCGTAACATCATCTTTCACATTATACAAAAAATTTGGGGTAACTATTGTGTGTTTGGTTTTTTTTAGTTCATGAAAGTGTATTTTTTCCAAAAAAAGACCGCTGCGTAAATGCCGTGTGACATAAAATATTGCAACGATCGCCATTTTATTCTCTAGGTTCTCTGCTACAAAAAGAAACAAAAAAACAATATAATGTTTGGGGGTTCTAGGTTATTTTCTAGCAAAAATTACAAATTTAAACTTGTAAACAAATTGTTCCAGAAAAGGCCTGGTCTTCAAGTGGTTAAGGATGTTGGTCAATAATCTGACAAGTACTGTGGGAAAACAGTAATAACAGTCCTGAAAATATCAATACATATTGTATACTAGATGTGTGTAAAAACATATTTAATGTTGTTTTTGTATCACTTGATGTATATTTTATGACCTAGATATGTGCAGCACCTATTTATTGTATTAGCTACCTGGATCTTGGTGTGTTTGTTTGGTTTTTTTTTTGGCCAAAGGCTGAATCAGGAAAACATCTAGGGAATGAAAAAAAATTAAACGTTTGATTATTACAATTTATTTATGTTTTTTTTTTTTTTTTTTTTTTTTTTTTTTTACAGACCTGAAAAAGCTGCTGCCACCAGCAGTGAAAATGAACCAAGCAAGCCGGCTGCTGCACCTCTTCAAAGGAGAAAAAGAATCTCTACTTTGCCTAACATTGCAAAACCACGAGTTTCCACTTCCACTCCCGTTACCCCTTCTCAGAAACCTCAGCAAGTGGAAAGCCCCCCAAGTTTGCCTGTCAGTAGTGTCCCAAGTAAGGATGAAGTGTCTCCACCTGAGAAGGCCAAGGTACCAAACTCTCCACAAGGTTCTAACAGTGCACCTCAAGGACAACACATGACACTCCCTGAAAAGAGAACTCCAATTCCTCAGGTTCCCCAATTTTCTCCATTCAAGAAAGCGTCCCTTAAACACCCTGAGCTGAGTTCTGTAAAAAGTGTGGACTTTACACAGAAGGAAGAGTTCAGTCCTCTCAAAGAGAGGCCCTCCCAGAAATCGTCTCCCAACGAATGTAAAAAAAGTACACCTAAAATGCTTGTTGCTACTGGTAACCTGGAGAAAGTACGTCTTCGAAGAGCACAAAAATTACGAGAATTGCTTAAAGATGAGTTAAAGAAGGAGAGAGTGAGTATAATTTTTTTCCCCTTCTATTATCCAAGTGTAAGGCTCATTTTCAGTTTATCTAAAGCTGGCCATACATGGCTGAAATTGCAGCCGATTCCTACTGAATCTGCTAAATTTCAAGCCGTGGGTGGCCCTGTTGGCAACACTTGGCTCAAAAAAAGTCAGTTTAGAAAAAAAGGCGTACTTATTGGCAGAACAGCGACTGCATTTCATCCGATGCATTCACTGTTTGGGTATTCAGGCAGCTGTGGGTGCGGTGGATGTCTAACTACAGTAGTTGGCAGGGGAGATTCCTCCGTTCACGCTGTTTTATGGATGGTGAAATGTTGATTTTTATCTATCTATGTGGTTAGCCTTGCAAGAGCATTTGTTTGTAATTTGTCCATACTTGGCAGAGCAACAAATTTGCAGCAAAAGGAACATAAGCAGCCTCATTTAAACTCTCCTCTTCTCCTTATCTGTTGCCAGAGCACTAAGAGCAGTTTTTTTTTTTTTTTAAAAGGCTTCTTTCACACGGGTGTTCTGTTTGTCCACTTGTCATCCGTCTGTTCATTGATTGAAAAAGGACAGCAATGCATTCCTATGGGCAAATGGATGTAAGCGTACATTGTCTGTCTGTTTACAGCAGTATTTCGTCTGCTTCTGTTAAGGTCCATGTTTTTGTTTAAAAAAAAAAAAAGGGAAACGAAAAACAGATGTAAACGGATGGAAAATGGATGTGAACAGAACTAAACAGAAGATGGATGTTAACTGTTGTAAACTGAATTTGTTTTTCTTAGCAAAAATGTGACTGTGTGAATGACACCCCTGTTAAAGGGGCCTAAGCTGAAATATAAGGTAGATAAATATTGTCTGACTACAAGGGACGTTTTCTCGCTTCAGTATTGATGTCCCTCCTGTATTTTCTTGCAAGTCTATGCAGATTGTTCAGCATGAATCCATTCTAAAGCCTCACACACACACGATCAGATTTTCGGAAGACCGTCCGTTTTTTGTTGCATGCTAGTCTCCTGTCGAAAGTGAAGAGGTTACCAACCATACGAAAATTCTCATATGACAGAATACAACATCAGAAGTGACATAATGTGTTTATTAGTTTTGTATGAGTTCTTTCATTTTTGAGCATGCGTAGTCTTGCTCTTACAATTTTTTATTTTTTTTTTACCAAAAACTGTACTAATAAAAACGAAAATCGGACATTGAGTTCACGTACGACAAAAATGTTATAGTGTGCACATCCAGCTTTTGTTGGACTAAAAATCTGAATTTGTTGTCAAAAGCACTGTACTAACGATCTGAAAATCGTCAGATCGATAGTCAGACAAAATTTTACTTCCGATTTTTGTATCGTGTGTGTGTGTGCCTTTACGCTTTGCCTTTGTGCAGGAGCTTCCTGTTATACGTGCCGGTCTATGTTGCTGTTGCTCGTTGTGCAAGATGGCTGGTCTTGTATCCCTCCCAGAAGTTTTCTGCGGGTAGTCTGTAGTGGGATGGGAAAACCTGTGGTGTCCCACCCATGGCTTTGCTATCTGTACAGGCTATGCCCATCACAGGGATGATATCAACTCTGCTTTTATAAAGTAATACTTGAGTTAGCAAAGTTTATTTGGTGCACAGACACAAAGTCGATTTAATATTCTTTGTTGCTACAAAGGAATATGTTCCGATTGAAAGTTTTTGCGCCTGTAGTTCAACTTTAAAGCGTTTTTGTAAAGGTAATTTAAATTTTTTTTTTTTTTTTTTTTTTTTAAATAACAAACTTCTCTATATGTACCTGCTCTGTGCAATGGCCACGAATCTCCTCTTCCAGGCCCCTCTGTCCAGTTCTTCTATGGGAAGCCACTTCCCTTGAGGGCACGCATGTGTGCTCGCTCCTGAGCCCTGCTGCTGCGTCTATTGACACAGACAGCGGGGCTCAGCTCCGCTCCCCACACCCTTGTCAGTGGCTTTGGCAGCACTGGGAGCCAATGGTTTCCGGTGTCTCAGCAAAGCCAGCCAGACTCAGAAGTAAGGGGAGAGAAGAGCTGCAGAAATGCACAGCGCTGGATCGAATGAGGGCTCAGGTAAGTATAAGGAGGGTGAAAGGCCAAATTTGATGCCTAAACATTTTTTACTTTAATGCAAAGAACGCATTAAGGTAAAAAATGATCAGGCTTTAGAACCACTTTAAGGAAGCAAAGGACATGCACGTGAAGGCCATTTAACCCTTTCACTTTTAGCACTTTTTTTTTTTTATTTTTTTTTTTTTTTTTTTTTTTTACACCCAAAACATTTTTTCTATTTTTGACCTGAAGGCTACTTAAAACTCCAAAATACAGCTATTGTTTAAAGCAGAAATAAAGGGAATGATAGTTTCTTCCATAGGTCCCATCCCTCGTTGGCTCCAGCATCTTTTCCTATGTGCACATTTTTGGCCATCTTCATTGGTCGGCGTGGGATGACATCACTCTTGCACACGCACAAGAGCTAGTCATTCTGGCACACAGGAATGAAGCCAGCTGCTGTAAGCTGAGCTGCGCATGCACAGCTTTATTTACATTCCAGGGATCACTGTGAGCAGACAGATAAATGCATTTTACTTTAGAAGAGACATTGCATGCATGTTTTGTTATACTTAGCCTGCCTGCTCACTGTATGTAACAGTGCAACTTTAGTTCTGCTTTAACTGAGACATTTCCTTTAGTATGTAAGAGTTTTGATGACTTACCAACTTAGAAAAATAAAATACTTATATTTAATAGTGCTGTTTTATTCTATGCAGAAAGAATGGAAGGCAAAGCATCCAGTTATAAGCAACATAGGAGAGCTAGAACGATCCAAGATGGTGATGAGAGATTTCATATACTTCATTCCTGACAGTAACCCTATGAAGTAAGTGGTGTTCATGTCTCATTGCCTGTTGAAGACAACTGTGTGATCTCTTGTGCTTTGTAGTAAATTTAAACCTGCAGATTTACAGTAGATTGTTGAAATGTGTTAATCGTTTTAATACATTTTATAGTTTTTAAACAGAAGATGTAAGTTCATTTGTACGTGTGTCTGGAATCTGTAACACTGTGGAGTTTAAGTAGATCTCTGGCCAAAACTTTTACAATACCCTGTCACTAAGACATTATATTTGTGTTAACATAATAGTGATTTAAAGTGGTCCTAAAGCCTTAAGATTTTTTTACCTTTAATGTATTCTATGCATTTGGGTAAAAAAAAAAACTTCTGTGCTGCAGAATTTGCTGTTCTACGGACCCAGGGCATCCATGTCACAGGATAACGACCCTCTACTGAACAACTCAACCACTTTCCAGCTCTCTCTCTCTGCCATCCACATCTTTGGTGTGGACATTTGGCAGGCAGACTTCCAAAGCTGTCAAATGCATAGACCCAAGAACATATTCTCTGCATCCCATGATTTGCCAGAAACTGTTAACAGTAGGGGGGAACCTGATGTTGGTGCCCTGGCCTCCAGGTTACCAGGACCAGGGATCCTTTGGCCTTTACAGCCCTGGTTATTTCTTGAACTCCATTATAGCTGATCTATGCCTTTCCTCTGATAAAGATTCTCCCTTGACTGCTGTGCAAGATAGCAGTGGAAAGGGTTCCAGTGATTACCATCACATCAGATTGGCCCAGAAGGTCATTGTGGTACACAGACATACCCAGACACTTGTCGGATGAGCCTTGGCCTCTTCCAAACGGACCAGATTTACTATTCCGCCTTGCTTCTCAGCCTCTGGTTTTAGTTGCACGACTTTTAAGACCCAGGTCCTGAAAAATAGGGGTATATCTGACTCAGACATCCCCCACCTTATCCAGAGCATGCAAGTTTACCTCGGGCAAGATCTACTATTGTACATAGAAGGCCTACTTTGCCTGATGCAAGGACAGACATTTGAGTTCCGGGGAATACTCTATTGTTTGTAAATTGGCTTTTCTTCAATCTGGTTTTGACTAGCGTCTGGCCCTGAGTACCCCCAATAAGTTTGTGTCTTATCTATTCCTTTCCAAAATTCACAGTCCTCAATTAAGACTTTTCTTCAGGGAGTTGCCCATATTTACCTCCTGTGTCATCTGAACCTGCTGCTGTCTGTACTGCAGAGACCTCTTTCCTTCCTTGAGTCCATTAGAGATTTTCCGTTGACCTAGACCTGGTTTTCTACCCAAGGTGTGGTTTCTTTTTTTCACCTCAATGAGGATATCTTTCATTCCCTCTGTCCCGCTCTAATACAAAGCAGGGAAATTTCTCTGCACTGCTTAGGTGTTGTCAGGGATATCGGGTTCTACTTAGCAGCTACAGCTTCTATAGGCTCTCGTAGAGTAGACCTTGCCTCCCACCTCACCATTGCCAGGTAGATCAGACAACTTATTTGCAGGGCTTATACCCTTAGGAACAGAGTTCCTCCTTTCCCTTGCAGAGCTCATTCCACCAAATTTTTTGATGTCCCTTGGGCTTTCCAGCATCAAACATCTGTATCTCAGATTTGCAAAGCCACCACTTAGTCCTTTGTTCATGTGTTCCCCAGGTTTACCAGGTGTCTGTTCAGGCCTCATCTGATGAAAGCTTGAAGCACCTTGTGGTCAAAGCTCACATCTTTTTTTGGTCTTGTTTTTTGTGGACCTGTCGGCAGTTCTGTTTACTATATTGTTGCCCACCGCTTAGTTTATTGCTTGGGGATGTTCCATGGTCTGTGGCTACCAGCCCTGTGACCTGTACTGTATGTTTACATTAAAGGGCATTTCATCTTAATTGTATATTTCTGATCTTGGTGTACAGTAGAAGGCACAGGACCCTCCCCTCTGTTTTCCTTGGTCACACCTTTTCCTTGCTAAAAAACGGAATTCTCATGGAAAAGGTGGAGTTATGTGTGTGCACTAGAGTTGTTTCTAGCAAAGTTCTTTGCCAGGGTCCAATAACCTGAAGGTCGCCTGTATATATAACCCATGGTCTGACTACCTGTCCTGTGTTCCGTACTATACACCAAGGTAAGGCATTTACAAGTAAGCCAAAACTTTTTTTTTGTTTGTTTATAATATATATTTTTTTAGTTCATTTGTGACGTTGACAGTTTATCTTACTTCTTCCGTCTTCTTTTTTCCCTCACAAAGGTCTTCCTTTGCAGAAACAAGAAGTAGTGAAAAGGCTCCTACTGAATCTCAGCTCAGTGGGTGAGGAACAATTCTGTATTGTAATTCTATGTACATGGTGTTCACGACCATTCCAGTCCTCTTTACAAATTGTATTGTCAGCTGCTATTTGAAACAATTTTACTTTAGTGGTGATTGTAACCTGTGCCCCTTTTCACTGTTCACTTCCTGTGGTATTGCATATGGCTGACAAAATTTCTAGCCCTTTCCTTCTATAACAAAAAAAACAAGTATTTGGGCTGGAACTCCTCTTTAAAATGCACCCGCCATGAAAATGGTAAGTCTGCTTAACGTGCAGCCCCCCCCCATATACATATTGTATGAAAAGGAAAAATTAGGAAATGTTGAAATTTAAATAAATTCTTGCACCAGATGAAGATGACATTACTGTGCCTCATTGCTGCCTCTTTGCAAATTTTGAAACTCAAAACCCCATTGTGATGAGCCCAGAATATTCTCACAGGATTTCAAGTGCTCATCTTTCCTGGAGATGTCTCCACATCTCCTGGAAGCATCAGAAGCATGGGCTGAGAAAACGTGTTTTTTTTTTTTAAATAAGTGTTTTTTTTCTGGGCTTTTTTATGCAATATATATTTGAGGAGAGTGGGGTCTTGTCCGTAAAGTGGGCTGTTCATTTTCGAGCACTATTAATAAGAGCGAGCCTGTGAAAAGGTTCTCATTCTATTAAACCATGCCGTACCGGATGATTATGGTTTGAATGGGGTTGCCATTAGAGGACAGAAAATTATTTTACTGACCTAGAGGAAAAAAGCATCAAGGGACACATTACACTGAAAGTAAGCAATGTCTTGTGTGCTTTTTTTATTTATTTTTTATGTTTTATTTTTTGTAGGTAAACTTGGGCTTTAAAGATTACCCTTCCCAAAATGTATCTGTCTGTTTTTCTACCAACACAGGACACCAGTAAAGAACATTAGTAATGATGAGGATGATGACATGGATGAAGAGGAGGAGGATAGCCAGTTACTGGCACCTCGTGTGAAAGTGGCAGAGGACGGCTCCATTATTCTTGATGAGGAGAGGTATGATGAGTCTCTCAGCACATGATCTTTTCTGCTTGCTAAAGATTGGCTAAATGAGGAATCTTCTTTATAGAAACTGAATGGCTTAGATTGCCCATTTGGTAGTGTGTAAGTGATGCAGGGGTTGTTAAACAGTCTCTTGCAATGCTCACACATATCATTTCCACCCACCCCTACCAGTTAGGAATTGACATTGCTTCTTGGGACATGCGGCAGGTACACACATCACCAGAGTATAACAAGTGCATGCTGCTCCTCCATCAGCATGAAAGAATAAAGACACCAAGCGTATAGAAAGAAGAAAATAAAAAAGGAAACCTCAGGATAGTAACTATCTTATCTTCTGTTAAATTGGGGTAAAGCGGTTGAAATAAGGTTCATACAATAAATGAAATGTTTAGCTTTACATTAGAAAAACAGAGCAGTACGGATATTCTATATCACATCTGTTATTTTATACCTGTACCTCCTGGAATATTTGGTAAATTCCTGTTTATCCTGCCAATAGGATAAATTCCTAATCCCAGAAAGCCACTACAATTAGCACCACATCCCTAAATTTAATAGGTATATAGGAATATGGGATGTGGGATTTTTATGGTGCATGTACTAATAAATTGATCCAAGGAGGTATATTAAAAATATACATTTTATTTAAACGATGATTAAAAAATTGTCTAAAAAACAATTCCACGACAAGTACACAAAGTACAATCCTTATGGATACAGCAGATTTGATGGAGTTCCATGAACATGTTTCGCCCTCAATCTGGGTTTCCTCAGGGGATGCTGTCCACTTGGGACACAAGCCTTCCCAGAATTTGAGACAAATGTGTACACTATAACCAATGACTCGCATATGGAGCTGATGTCCTGCAAAAACGAAGGTTTCCCTGTGGTTCCAGCAGGGACACCTTCGTTTTTGCAGGACATCAGCTCCATATATGCTAGTATCCTGCCTCGTAAACTCTATGTCCCTGAGTGTTCTTTGTTTTTGCAAGACCATTCTCTCTGGTCCCTCCTATGGTCATCTGCAGTCCTTGGTTGGTTGTGGCGGCTGTAGACTTTTTAAATTGTCATTGATTTGTCTCAAATCTTGGGATGGCTTGTGTTCCAAGTGGACAGCATCCCCTGAGGAAGCCCAGATTGAGGTCAAATCATGTTGTGAACTTGATCAAATCTTCTGTATCCATAAGGATTGTACTTTTTGTACTTGTCATGGAATTGTTTTTAGACAATTTTTAAATCATTTAAATAAAATGTATATTTTTTAAAAATACCTCCTTGGATCCATTTTATTAGTACATTCACCTTAAAAAGTATTCCTATATCTTCATGTTTATCCTGCCAGTAGAGCCATTAAATAGGGATGTCTTGTTGGGGGGACAGCCGTCTTCCTCCTTCAGTGAAATTGGTTTTGTCACCCTTGCTGTTACTGTATCTGCATAGATGTTGGCATCGTTGTTAGTCTTATCAGTGAACAGCGAACAGCGACACCTAACAGCCCTTTAGCTTGACCTTTCATGGCTTTATATGCTGGAGCTTAGGAAAATAATGTAAAAGGTTTGCTTTGCCCCTCCCACCCCTTCCAGCACTGTCTAGCCAGGGCTGCAGAAATCCACCTTCTCAGGAACGTTTACCAAAAATTAAAAAAGGTAAATTAACATGCAAACGCCTGTTTTTATCAGGGAAAAAAATAGAAGCTTTGAATGGTTTTTATTTATTTTTGTTATTATAGCTACTTGTATAGTGCTATCAATTTACACAGCTCTTTACATACAATAAATATTGTACATTCACACAACTGCCCTCAAGGAGCTTACAATCTAAGATCCCTAACGCCCTAAACTAGAGAAGCATCGTCATTTCAGAAACTTTCGGAAAACGGTGTTTTTGGCATTTTGCCAATAATGAAAAGGTGCCCATAAAAAGCACCAGATTGTACTGCGATTTTTGCCTCAATTTTACCACGATTTTACTGTGCTTATGGGGTGTTTTGTATGTCATGTGACTCAAAAAACGCATCCAAAACCTAACACAGGTGCGTTATTGATGCATTCTTGCTGCGTTTTCCGTGCATTTCAACGGGAGGTGCATTTTTGGTGCAGTTTTTTTTTTTTAACTGACCAAAAATGCAGCAAGCAGGATTTTTAACACCATAATGGAAGCACAACAGACCAGTGTGAAAACATACATATATAGAATTTAAAGGGATGCATTTTTCTTGAGCTTTTCTTGCACTAAAGGTGGCGATAATGTCCGACAATAAATTCATATTCATGATATTCATTAAAGAGTCAAATTAGAAAACAATTATATATAAAAATATATTTTTTTTTTAAAACTGTCATTTTCAGTTTTGGCCAAGTGCATCCTAAATTTTTGGTTTCTGCATCAAAATTTCCATTTGGTGCTCCTCCAGAAAACCCACGCAGGCACAGGGAGAACATGCAAACTCCAGGCAGATAGTGTCATGTTTGGGATTTGAACCATTGACCCCAGTGCTGCAAGGTGGTGCTTAGTTCTAACCATTTAGCCACTGTGCTGCCTTGTCTTTACATTATAACTGAAGGCTTCTGTGTGAAAAACTTATGCTTACTGTTTGTGACTTCTTGACCTAGGAAGACTGTCAGAGCTGAGAGCCCCACCTGAGGTTGGACTTTTGCTGCCTTGTCAAAGGCAGGAAAGGGTCATATACAGAAAAATATCTTAATCCACAGTGTGAACCTTATTTAAGTGTTTATTTTTTTTTATTTGCAGTTTAACTGTGGAAGTAAGCAGAGGTAAAGCTCCAATAGTGGAAGGGAATGATCCAATATTCGAGCGAGGCTCTACAACTACGTACTCTAGTTTCCGAAAGAGCAGCTACTCTAAACCATGGTCTGAGGAAGGTCAGTAACTTGTTATTTTTACCAATCTGCTGATACTCACATACAGATATTTGCCATTATCGTGGATCATTTGCCTGGTGTATTTCACGTGTGCATTTTTACTTGTCTTTCAGAAACTGATATGTTCTATTTGGCAATAAGTATGGTGGGAACAGACTTTTCAATGATTGGTCAGCTTTTCCCTCATAGGGAGAGGATTGAGATCAAGGTAAACAATGGATTTATCACGCCTACCAATTTTTATATATTTTATTGTTATATGTCGATTTAAAACAAAATATGTTGTTTTCCCTTGCTATTGAGGGTACACAGCTTGACGGA
Organism: Aquarana catesbeiana; assembly: GCF_042186555.1. Classification (NCBI taxonomy): domain Eukaryota; kingdom Metazoa; phylum Chordata; class Amphibia; order Anura; family Ranidae; genus Aquarana; species Aquarana catesbeiana. Next base: position 142,489,722 of record NC_133324.1, on the reverse strand, counting down.
GTATATAGAGCTTAGGAATACACATGACTGATGAGATATAATGTATGATAGTATTCCAGCCAAAGTTGTTACCACTTTATGGAGGTCAGCAGTGTTTGCTTCAACACAGTTCATAGTATGGTGACTCCAACCAAAGCCCCCCCCCCCCCCCCCCCCCAAAAAAAGACTATCCCATTTATTTGTGAGATACAGGTATGCTAAAAACACAGTTTTGGATTTGGTTCACTTTGTCATATGAGAAACAAATGAACAGTCTGCTTCCAGGGCTGATCACTTGCAATGATTGCTCCATAGTGATTAAATGCAAGCGGCCGCTATTCGCTGTGGAAGCCAGCAGCCTCCCATTGCTTTCAATAGGGCTGCCTCCTGCAGCCAATTGTTGGGACTCCCCTCTGAGTGTAAATGTGACTGTCCCCCTGTGTAATGAAAAAATAGTTTAGCGAAAAAAGTATGAATGTAAGCACATGCTTCGGGAATGTGCCTGCACATAACTCAAATGGTCTCCAAGGGCTTTTAAAGTGTGGCAGAGTATAAAAGTTTGTTGCCATTTCACAGGAGCACACATTAAGGCTTGACATGCCTGGTATCTCCTTACTTGGAGCAACCTCATCCTTTACATTTTAGCAAAATTTAAGTAATATATTGCGTTTACTGAAATTTTGCATGCGATAAACTGTTGTGCAGCTAATCATTTATTAATGTTGTTTTTAACATAGCATTTCATGGTTTTTCTTTTCAGAACAAGTTTAAGAGGGAAGAGCGAGCAAATAGTTGGAGAATAGATAAAGCATTTAGTAAGTCTTTTTTTTTTTAATAAACTCTGAGAAAAGCTTTCATTCGTAAACAAAGTTTAATCTTAAAATAAAAATGAATTACTATGTACGTTTTTGTAGAATGTGAGATGCATTTATAAGTATAAATACCATTGGATTGTCTGTGGCTTATGCAAATGTGTTATTAGCTCTGTATGGAATTTTAAATTTAACAAGCAAGAATTGGGAGTAAGGAATCCCTATGAGCATGATTAGGGCTGTTCTGTGCAAAACCATTGCACAGAGCTGGTAAGTATGACATTTTGTTTTTTTTTAAATAAAAAAAAAAGTCATCAAAATCAGATTTGAATTAAAAATGCAAAAAAAAAAAAAAACACTATCTACTAGAAAACTACTAGGACTTTGACGGTACCATCAAACAGAAAAAAGTATATAATATGTGTACTTTATTTTGTTGGATGGTACCGTCAAAGTCTGGGTAGTTTTCTAGTAGATGTTTTTTTTTGGACATTTTTAATTCAAATCTGATGTTGATTGTTTTAAAAAAAATAAAAATCAAAATCAGATTTGAATTAAAAATGTCCAAAAAAAAACATCTACTAGAAAACTACCCGGACTTTGACGGTACCATCCAACGGAATAAAGTACACATTTTATATACTTTTTTTTTTCTGTTTGATGGTACCGTCAAAGTCCTAGTAATTTTCTAGTAGATAGTGTTTTATTTATTTATTTATTTTTTTGGCATTTTTAATTCAAATCAGATGGTTTTGCACAGAACAGCCCTAAACGTCCTTTTCTCGGGTCCCCCACCGGTGCTCCTGGCCTCCCACTCCCTCCTCACTGGCTGTAATTGATGTTGTCTCCAATGCTTCTGTCTCTGAGCCAATGAGGAGGGAGAGAGCCAAGAAAGCTGCTGCTCTTGTGCTTATCGCTGGATTGAGATCGGGCTCAGATAAGTATATGGGGGAGTGGGGATTGCTGCATGCAGAAGGTTTTTTACCTTAATGCAGAGTGTGCATTGGTCCTGGTTCACATTGAATGCAACTTTGAAATCGTGCTACTTCACTTGAAGTAGCATGATATCAAAGCCGAAGCTCAGTGTGATTTCTGCTGCGACTTGCCCGACAGCTGTGCAACTTCCTGCACAGATGTCTATGCAAGTCGCACTTAAAATCGCAAAAAATAGTGCAGCAACCTTTTATTCAAATTTTGGTGCAGCACCGCAAAGGTTGTAGTCGCACTGATCTGACCGGTTCCATTGCCAACAATAGGGTGTGACATTTCATGCGATTTGGAACTGTCAAATCACACGAATAGTCACACCGGTGTGAACGGGGGCTTAAGGTAAAAAACTGCATTAAGGTAAATAACTTTCTACCTTTAGAACCACTTTAATATGTTTGCAATAATAAAAGAGTCTATTGTGCTAGTACCACCACAAGACAGGTTCAGAGGATTTCACTTAAACCTGTTTACCCTGACAAATCCAACAGGGGTATACTTCATGTTTTGGACTTAAAATCCCTTAAAAACTGATTAATTAAAATTCACAAATTTCACATGAAATCTGCAAGGTTAGTAATTTCCTCTTTAAGACCACAGGAATGCATGGCATATGTGGATATCCAAGATGCCTATTTGTATGTTCCCATTTACCCGCCTTGACGGTGCTTTCTGCACTTTGCAGTGGCAGAAAATCACTTCCAATGTGTTACACTGCCTTTCGGGACTATCCTTTGCTCCCTGTGGGTTCACAAAGGCCTTAGCACCTAAGCTTGCCCTTCTCAGAACTCGATGCATCCAATTCACAGCCAATGTGGACAACCTTTTTCTGAAGGACTCGTCTCCCTTCCAGCTATCAGAAAATGTCCCAAAGACAATTCAAATGCTCCAGGCCTTTGGCTGAGTAATCAATTTCAACAAATCTGCCCTTTGCCATCCCTTCACCTGGAATACTTGGATCTGGTCCTAGAGAAAGTTATTCCTTTCGTTCAGGGGTAGGCAACCTTAAAGAGGTGGAGATCTACCTGAACAACATGGGAGAAGTTGAAGATCACTGGGCACAGTGTCTCCTCCTCACACCTGGTTTAAACCTCTAATTGCCCTACTACCGTGTCACAATTGCATGCGTTGCACGGCAATCATAGGTTTAAATCAGGTGGTGAGGAGGCAACATATCACCTCCTCACTACCTGTCAACACACACTTGGATCAGTTTTCAGGGGAGCAGCGGTACCTGCTGCACTTTTGAATGAGCCCCTAGTTGCATTTGGCAGTGGCACCCTTGGGGCTCGTTCAAACAAAGTGGGGGTGGTAAAACCCTGTGGTTGATTTGCGGTTTACCACTCCCAATCCCTACCCCCTTTAGCTGCTGAGGCAGCAACCAAAGGTGTACACGTGCCGCAGCAGGAATTAAATCCCCTGTTGCTTCTGGTGGGTGCTACTGCCTGCCAATCGCGATCCGTTAAAGTAAATGGGGCCACTCTGCAAGTGCATGCTTAAGCATGGTCCAAGGGGTTAAAAAGCAGGTAGGTGGTGAGAAAGCTAAACACAGCTGCCTGTTTTAACCCCTTGTTTGCTGTACTGCACAAGGTTGCAGGGCATTTGCAGAGCGACCTTATTCACTTGAATGGGTCATGTTTGGCAGGTGTGGGTAAACCGCAGTGCATCAGTGTGAAAGCAGCCCTATACTATTATACCCAGTGTATTGCTTCACACTGACCTGAAAATCTCTTCTTTCCTGCTGCTGGCACCACTCTGGAGACCGCTAGCCGGAATAAGTGCAGTTGGTATCACTCTGCATGGGACAGGAGCCAGCGCTACAGAGGAGGCATCAGCTTATGCAGCTCTTGCTCCCTACTATTATCCAATTTTACAAGTAGTCCCTCTGCATTGCACTCTAATTCTCTGAGATGGCAGGTCAGCAACCCCCAACCACGATCTATCAATCACCTGGCTGCAGTCTACTGGTTGCTGACCCCCCAGCTTTAATTAGTGTAGGATTTAAAAGGGGGGTGGGACAGATTTAAGCTCAGTTAGTAATACCCTGAAATTCCACTTTAATGTTTGTTCAGAAGCTTGATCAGGGGAGAAAGCCAGCAGGTCATTGGAATGCTCAATGGCAGCCACTGGTGAGAAGGGATCAGAAGAGGGTCTCCACTCAAGTAGCAGCATTAAAAGACTCCCCTGGCTGGGAATCAGTAGCTTGTTGTGCTTCACATGAGGCATCGGCACCATATTATTCGAGGCACCCTGCTGAACTTTGCCACTCTGTCTCCCACGATTTTAGTTGCTGATGCCCAGTTTTTACAATGATTCTCTGTGCCTAGTTAAGTCGCTGTCACACAGCACAGAAGGAGGGAGAGTGCTGATGTCAGGGATAGGCAGGATGGGCTGCAGATTATGCAGATCAGGATGGAGCTCAGAGGTCGTGCTGCTCACATGCCGTCAGTTAGATTACATCCTCACTACTGATTTCTTACTTGAGGCCTAGCTAGCTGTGGTCTTTAAGAACCACGCCTGCAAAACAACATGCCCACTTGATCCTCTCTTTGTGTATTAAAAGACACAAGGCCTCCTTCAAGATTGTACTTCAACAGGCGGAAGAACGTCTGCGTTCCCTTGAGCAGGTTTTTATCACTGACCAATCTGCAGCCAATTCTTCCCTTGTGAGACTGCAGTTTAGACTCACTGACCAATTACACTTTGAAAAAGCCAAGCGGGGAATCTTTTTTTAGTAAGTGTCACGGAACCTGTCGCACTCCACTATAGTGCTTCTGTCAGTATTCAGCCTCCTCCAGTCTGAACATCAGATATTACAGATATTACAGCCACATATTGTTAATAAAAACCTGACGAGACTAGCTCAGTTACACAGCTTGAACATGGAATGATTTATTGGACAAGTATATAGCCTTTTTATACACTTGAAAAGTATGTCAGTCCCTACATACACAATAACCCAAATATTTACCAAAAACATCACACAATAGTTTAGCTAACGAGGTATCCATGGCTAATCCCATCCACCTGGATGACTCGGATGTCACATTTCAGACCAGCCTTGCAGACTTCAAGCTAACTGCAGACAATACACATTATCATAAGTGTAAACACAGCAAAACTTCAAACAATAGCAAAGGACCTAATTACAATTAACCATACAAACTGTGATCTCCCCCCTCCTCAGCCTAGTAGACAACAGACTATAGCAGGAGTCCCTAGTAGCAGACTGTCCGGCTCAAGAGGCTAATGTGATCAGCTCTTTCCATTAACATGTATAGTTCAGAATCAAACAAACCAGAAATAGTCTTTGTATATTTTCTGGTATATATTGTGGATAAATATTATTGTTCCATTTTAAGTAATCCAAGCCACATTCTTAATGTCCATTATTTTCTTGGTCATCCTGTGCCCCTAATAGACACAGGGTTACTTAGACATAGGAGGTGCATGGGGAGCTAAAGTAAGGGTTTCCCAACCTCTCCAGGGGATTCTGGGTTCCACCAGCCCCCCCCCCCCCCCACCCAAAGTGACTCCCATCACAGTAAGCAATGTATCTTTTGAGCATGGTGAATGTGCAGGCAAACTGCTCGCTTATATGGCCCATCTTGATCACAGGCCTCCGGTGTTGTCACACTTCAGTCAGCTTCTGGAGATATGATCACAGACCCTTCTCAAGTAGCCGATGAGTTTAGGCGGTTTTACTCTGACTTATACACTTCCACTGCCTGTCACTCTCAAGACGAACTGACTGCGTTCCTTCAGGACATTGATTTTCCCACCCTTATTCACTCTCAGATTAGTCAGCTTGAGGCGCCAATCACCACAGACTGCATAGAAAAGACACTGGCGCATCTTCCACCCTCTAATGCACCTGGCTCAGATGGACCCCCTAGAATTTTATGACCAATTCAGGGAGCTCCTCATCCCCAAACTGCAAGTACTATATACCCACATATTTGACTCTGCCACCCTCCCAGTTTCCATGGGTGAATGCTCTGGTGGTCTTAATACCCATACCAGGGAAAGATCCACTCTTCCACGAGTTGTACCGCCCCATCTCTCTCCTACAATTAGACTTCAAGATCCTTGTCCTGCGACTTAACAAAGTAATACTCAGTTTAATACATCCTGATCTTATTGGGCATAAACCCCATCTGAACACAGCGTTTAACCTGAGGAGGCTCTTCATGAATCTTCAATCTACACATGACGATATTGGATCCAAGGAAGTTGTCAGCCTGGACGCCGCAAAGGCGTTTGACTCTGTGGAATGGAGATACCTGCGGGAATGTTTCCCGCAGGTTTGGCTTCGGCCCAAAATTTTATCAAATGGCTCCAACTCCTCTATCAGGCTCCCACTGCCCAAATCCAAGTCAATGGTAGGATCTTGGACCCCTTCTCGCTATCCCGTGGTACAAGTCAAGGCTGCCCTATATCCCCTCTACTGTACACTAGCTGTAGAGCATTAAAGGCCTCCGCCTGGGACGGGTGACCAAGGTCCTCAGTCTGTATGCGGATGACATGCTTCTATACCTGGGGGACACTGCCCCTTCACTCCAGGAGGCTCTGCAACTTATCGAGCAATTTGGGGTATATTCTCGATTACAGATCAACTGATCTAAATCCCAAATTCTTCCACTAGATGTAGATGCCCCCACTGCAGAACAAGCCGCACTCCCCCTGGTCAGAGCAAGCAGGATCAGATACTTGGGCATACAGATTTCATGGTCTCTCACGGATTACATAGGCCTCAACTTGGAACCCCTATATGATCTCTTTAAAACCAAAACGCAGACCTGGTCCCGACTCCCCCTTGCAATTATGGGACGTATCAATTTGGTAAAAATGATACTTCTTCCCAAATTGCTCTATTTTTTTTTGGCATGCCCTCCTATACTTCCCTACACATATCTCTTAAATCTATGGAATAAATTCTCAACATGTTCATTTGGGGCCCCTCCCGACACAAACCATCATGGCGAGCTCTGAATTGCCCTGTCCACCTGGGTGGCACTGCTTTGCCTGACCTAACCCTGTATTATATTGCTTCTCAGTTATCAAATTTTTTCTACTACAATCAAGAAGAAAGGGACAGGTATTTTACACTTGTATGCGCCTTAGTCTCTAGCTTGGTGGCCCACCCCTTCCAAGTCTTGCTATGTGTCACCCAAGAGTCGCCTCACATGGGTAACAGGTGTCATATGATATTCCACCACTGCAAAATTTTGCAACTGGCTATATCCACTGCTAAGGCCCCTATACTCCACACCCACACACCGCTGTGGGACACCCCACATCTGCCTGAATTGCTGACTGTCCCTGGTTATACACTATGGATTACTCTGGGAGTTATATTTCTCTCACAGGTCATAGTCAATGGTTCGGTTAAATCGTTTTAAGCTCTCAAAGACGAGTTTGGTGTGCCCAATCGTATGTTCTTCCGTTACCTCCAACTCCGCCACGCCCTCAACTCCCAATTCCGTGACTCCATCCCCAGCCTTGAATCGTTATATCTGGTGGAAGTGGTCACTGGTCAGGACCCCAAGAAACTAATCTCCTTATTCTATAATCACCTTATGTTACCTGCTGCCATTGTTCAGGCCTATCAACTGAAATCCAGGTGGGAGACGGATGTGGCGTATGAGGACTGGGAAGAGGTAAATTGGTGGCCCCTAAATTGTCTGACCGCCTTTCTCACCTTTACATTCTCCACAGGTCCTAGCTAACACCTTTCCAAATATAAACCTGAACATGGCCCAGCTGGCCCTAAATGTGGAGACCCAGGGGGGAACAATCTACCAGCTAATATTGATAATATTGTCCTGTCCCTCCCTTCAAGTATATTGGTCACAGGTGGTTAAATTCCTCCATGATCACATGGGTTCCCCTCTGATCCTATGCCCCAGTCAGTGTTTACTGGGCCTCCTCTCCATCTCCGAGGAGGAAAAATATCATCTAAACATATTTCTGCAAGAGTCCCTGTTTTTGGCCAGGATGCAAAAAGCTAGGTCCTGGATCAAAGAGTTGTCCCCCACCATCCAGCAGTGGATTAGGGCCCTCCCCTTCAAAAAAGTAGTTATTTACACAGGGGTTGCCTGACTAAATCAAACAAAATATGGGACAGGTGGCTTGAGGACTCCTCCACCTACACTGACGAGGAGTAACCCTCACCTACTGTGCACAACTCTCTCTACCCCATGCTACACACATTTACTCTCAAATCCAATGTTTGCATGTTTCCCCACATTGGGGCATACCAAGTTATGTTGCACAGTACTGGGCTTTTTATTTAACCCCCCATCAGGCTATAATTAGTTCTATCAGGAATAGGTTCTAATAATCCTTGGTATCTTGACCTTTTATATTTTACATTTTGTATGATTATGTCACTGCTTTATCCTCATGAATAGTCCCTGTTGTACTTTGTACTTGTTTGTATATTCTTTCAATATGCTCAATAAAACTTTATTTTTGATAAAAAAAAAAAAAGAACCATGCCTGCAACCTATGGACCATCTGACTGTTTAGTGACTTTTTTTAACCACCTCCTGCCATATATTAAAATGACAGGTGCAAGGTGGCTCTCTCTTTCTGGGATGTCATCCCACTCTTTCGACGCTTGGAACACAGCGCATTCCTGATATCAGTAAAAAGCTGAAGACGAGGTTCTTTACCCATGTAATCAGCTGTGTCCAATCACATGTAATCAGCTGTGTCCAATCACATGTAAACAAGGAAATGACAATTTCCTCACAGGGGAGACCTGCACAGATAATCAGGGCCCCAACAGTGCCCATCAGTGTTGCATATAAGTGCAACCTCATCAGCACACATCAGTGAAATAGAAAAATTACTTATTTACAAAATTTTCTAAGCGAAACTAAGAAAGCCATCATCTTTTTTTTTTTTTTTTTTTCTTTTCTTTTCTTTTTTTTTCAACATTTTCGGTCTTTTTCATTTATTATTATAATTGCTTTTTTTATTACTTGCTAAAAAAAAAAAAAAAAAAAATGTGGTGATTAAATACTACCAAAAGAAAGCTCTATCTGTCGAAAAAAAAAAAGATAAAAAGTTTAATATGGGTACAGTGTTGCATGACTGTGCAATTGTCATTCAAAGTGTGACAGGGCTGAAAATTGGCCTGGGCAGGAAGGTGGTGAAAGTGCCCAGTATTGAAGTTGTTGAACACAATTTATGTCAGCAAGTTGAGGACTTCCTTCTCTTCCAGTTACTCGTGATTTGGTGTTTAGAAAATGACCACTCAGCTGACAACATGCAGGCAGCAACCGGCATGATGATGGCTGTGCACAGGGACGTATTATAAGATAATGAAGGTGTTTGATTATCCAAAACGAACAGCACCCCTCAAGACAAAAGCCTCCCCTCCATTTTGGGTGTCAGCACAAAAGCTCGTTAGTGCTCACAATTCCAAGACCAACAGTGTCACACAAACTTCACACTGAGATGTCGGCACCTGTAAGCACCATTATTCGACCACAAATGGCATAACAGCATACAGAAGGTCCTGCCTGGGTACCGCCCCTTCTTGATGCATTTAAATTGGATAGGCTTGGTCTGAAGGATAACTCGCATATTGATGTACAACTTGTGTTACATCCGTGTCTTAATGAAGATAATAAAGGTGATAAACCTGGTGCACACAGGAAGTTTTTAAATCGTTCAACCCAGTGGGCTGAATGAAAAAAAAAAAATTATGGAGTAGGTCACTGTACTACATCGTAAAGGAAAAAAACACGCTTAGTGAAAAATAATGAAATAAATTATGTCAAAAAGTGATAATTAAAACATATAAAAAAAGTGATCATTGAAAACAGTCCAATGAGCAGCAGCTTAATGGGAGAAATGCTTTCCATACTGTACTACATCGCACAGTTAGTATAGTGACCTCAGTTTTTTTTTTTTTTCCATTCAGCCCACTGGGTTGAACGATAAAAAACTTCCTGTGTGTACCAGGTTTAACACCTTCATTATCTCCCACCACTGTGCTATTGTGTCCTGAAAGGGGGACCGCCAGCCCCCCTTCCCCCTGCCCAGTACAACACACCAGTCAGCGCTCGCAGCCATTGGCTGCAAGTGCTGATCGGATGCAGATCGGCTGCTGGTTTTTCAGCATGCTCGTTTGACAGAAGCTCTACACATGGGCCGAAAATTGGGAAGTAACTAGTGGACCGACAGTTTGATGCGAAGGTCTCATGGTAATCCTATAGGGCTGGACTTTTTTTTCTTTTTTATTCAGAAAAATGTTATTGAGCAAAAGAATTTTTTTTTTAATTTCATATAACAAATGAGCCCCAAACAATGGGCTTGTAACAAAACAAAATAATATTTAAAGCATACCAATGTTACAAACACACATGTATTTAAATGCACTCAACTATTGTACTCTGAAGCCTTAACTTAGTTATTGTTACTGATATGTAGGTAAACAGATGTGGTGCATGCAGCAGGGCTCGACAAAACCCAAGCGCCAGGTCTGGATCCCCCCCCCCCCCTCCGTGGGTGCGCGGACTAAGGTCAGACTGGCCAGTAATTGATGCCATGGCTTTGCAGCCTACTGAAGCGGGATACACGTTCCCTTGTGCAAACCGACACCCTACTCTGGTGGGCGGGGCTGTGATGAGTGTGACTGAGGGCTTCCCTTGCTTGCTTTCACTGCCCGCCCACCTCCAATATCTCCTTCCCAGTTTGAAAGCTGGGTACTGGGGTTGCAGGCTTGATCTGTTGCCCTTTCCTTTCCAATGGGGAGTGCAGCCTATCAGTTCCACCTCATCAGTGCACATTAGTACAGCCTATCAGTGCCCATCAATGCTGCCCATCAGTATCACTTCATCAATGCCTATCAGCGCACATCAGTGAAGGAGAAAAGTTCCTTATTTGCAAAATGTTATAACTAAATTTTTTTTTTTTTTTTTTTCGTTATTTTGATCTTTTTTTTTTCTTGGCACCAGTCGTGGGCAATTCCTATTGGCTGATGCCCCAGACATGCAGTTCCAAGCATGGCAGTTGATTTAAAAAACTGGGTCCTAACTTTTTTTAGCTGGCTCCTAGATTCAAAGCAAGTTTGTCAAGCCCTGGCATACAGTATCACTTGACTTTAAACCGCTAAATTACTAGAATCCTGTTACCAAGAGCATTAACCATCTTCCGTGCTTTTGTTGCTCTTCCGGTGTTACACTATCCAATATCCATTGTAATAAAGAAGTTACTCTAATTTTGAAATTTGCAGTTGTTATGCCATGCAACCATGAAAAATAATAAACGGGGATAAAATGAATCAGATCTATAGTATGCGTGTTCATTTACATATTATGTGGCCCATGTTCCACAAGTATATGAGGTCATTGGTATGGGAGGAAAGGAGTATCACATCTAGCTTAGTCGTTTTCAATTTTCTTTCCCACAAAAGTGTACAGAGCGCCTCCAGGTAGCCATATTGTAGTGCATTTTTATAGAAAATTACAGTTCTGCAGATTGAGAAGGACATTTTTAATAACCTTTAATTACAATATGACTTGTGTAGCAATTGCATACACTATATTATATCATTTTGTTTTATTTAAAATTTTCTTTCTCACAAAAGTAAAGTTACCCTTTGAAGGCTCGACAATTTTATATTCTTCCTCCCGTTGAATGCCCGCACAGTAAGTAGCATTCTATGTGGGCACCCGAGCCGAGTCACGGCTCCATGTGTCCATTTAGACACGGAGCTGCGCCCCCGCCCCGTCCTCTCTCTCTCTCTCTCTCTCTCTCTCTCTCTCTCTCTCTCTCTCTCTCTCTCTCTCTCTCTCTCTCTCTCTCTCTCTCTCTCTCTCTCTCTCTCTCTGTCTCTCTCTCTGTCTCTCCTGATTGGCTGACTGACTTTGACAGCAGCGGGAGCCAATGGCGCTGCTGCTGTATCTCAGCCAATCAGGAGGGAGAGTCTCGGACAGCCTAGACACCCGTGGACATCGCTGGACAGAGATGGGGCTCCGGTAAGTATTAGGGGGGCTGCTGCACACAGAAGGTTTTTTCATCTTAATGCATTAAGAAAGAAAACTTTCTGACTTTACAACTCCTTTACGTTATGGATAAAGCTAGTATAATTAGTAGAGCCAGCAGAGGAATTGGTTGGGAGCCACTGTACCTCCAGACCCTATAGGATTTTGCAGTTTCCATAAATAACGGTCATTAGATTTAAGGTGATTTTCACACATTGATGTATCCCTGTCAAAAATGCTTCAAACAGAAGGGAATGGGAAACATAACTGATATTAAATGGGCTGAGGAATCGAACCCTTCCACGGTTCCCGCAGATGTATCCCCTTGCCGAATAGACAGGGTTGGGTAATATACAGTAAAACCTTGGATTGCGAATAACTTGGTCGGTGAGTGTTTTGCAAGACGAGGACATTTTTTAAATAAATTTGGACTTGATAAACGAGCAGCATCATGTCACATCTGAGTCTAAAAGAGCAGAGAGGCACTAAGTGTAAAAATTTGGTTACATTTATTAAAGGTACAACATTTAGCAACTCACATGGTTGATGATTAAAACAGGCACATCTAAGTATGCAGGCATCCGGGGTAAAGCTGTCCACATAGACCGTCCTCCGCACTGCCACCACCATCAATGTCATCCCTTCCACGCTACGCTCCAAGACTCACATTCAGATCGCTCTACTGCAGTATAGTCCCATCGGTCACGATTACAGACTGACAGCGGTGAGAGGATGGTCTATGTGGACAGCTTTACCCCGTTTCTATGATTTCTTATGGGGAAATTCGCTTTGATATACGAGTGCTTTGCTATTACAAGCATGTTTCTGGAACAAATTATGCTTGCAATCCAAGCTTTTACTGTATATGCATAAAAGAATAATTTTATGTACTTAGCCATATAAAAATATAAGAATGTGAGCACCGTGCTCCACGACATCAAATTATTAAGAGAAGATTAATTGGTGTAAGAAGAGTAGCGAAACAAAGGTAATGTGAAATCTAGGGACTGAGAAATAAGGAAGGGAAAGAGGGAAGGAAAGTCATCTATCCAGGAGCCCGCCCCCATGCAGCCACACACTCGCCACTAGTCCAATGGCAATGTTTCAGATTTGAGAGCCAGGGATTCCAGACTTAGTTAAAGAACGATTTTTTATCTCGGAGCATACTACCTATCTTTTCGTTAAGCATGATCCAATAAGTTTACGTTTTAGCAAAGATGAGTCAATCATAGAGCTCTTGTAGGCCATAGCAATCACTATCTTAGCTGATAAAAATATAAAATGGATCAACAGTTGGGTGTGTTTAGAATGCTTATCATTTTAACAAGATTTACTTGTCCCACGACTGGGAGTCAAGTTTAAGTTGAGTAGGGGCGTGATCTTTTGGAGAACGTAGATGGAGATATCCAGGTGTACAGTAATGCCTAAATAGACAAGAGTCCATTAATTTAAAGTAGTTCTAAAGGAATTTTTTTTATAAATAACAAACATGTTATATTTACCTGCTCTGTGCACAGAGCAGCCCTAATCCTCTTCTTTTTGGGTCCTCTGCCGGTGGTCCTGGCTCCTCCCACCTGCTGAGTGCCCCCAATAGCAAGCCTCTTGCTATGGGGGCAGCCTGTTTTGCTTGTGTCTTTTTTAAAGGTTGGTAGTGTATCAATGTGCTTTACTAAACAGAAAAGCCGCACATACAACTGCGCAAAACACAATTCTTAGCTTACATAATATGCCTTCAACATGCACAATTCCAATTATCCTTTCTACAAAAATAAGCATGTACATGCGCGCGTGTGTGTAATATATATATATATATATATATATATATATATATATATATATATATATATATATATATACATACACAGTAAGTAAACTAAACAGTTACTCAACTTGGGCTTTAAGTTGAAATGTCTCCATGGTCCTTTGCTCAGTCCAACAACTTTCTCCAAAGTCCTCCAGCTTTAAAGCAGCCATGTCTTGCCTCTTTGTCTTCTAAAACCAACTCTTTTCTTTGACTGATCACGTGCTTCTTTCAAAATCCTAAACTCTAGAATGTGTTAAGGTAAAAAAACCTTGGACATTTATAATCCTTGTATTTGGGAGGTAGTAGGCAGGATAAGTCCTGGGATGGAGTCAGTAGGTAGTAAAGTGGATTTATTCCAGTTAAATGCGAAGCCCAAATAGATCTGGAATTCCTCAAATAGTCCCATCGATCTCTCAAGTGAGAGAAGTGTCACCCAAAAATAAGGCATTGTCCACATATAGAACTAATTTCTCCTCGGATCTTCTCTTTTAAAACCCACTATATAGTAGGGTCTTTTCGCATAGCTGTCGCCAATGGCTCAATTGCCAAAGTGGACCTTATCTTTTTATGCTCTACCAAAATATTGACTCTCCGTAGTACAGAAATTTTCATGAATTGTCTTTTTAAATGTTGTGTTTTTGTATTCAGTCCAAATATTTATTTGTATTTATTTTTTTCTGTTACCAGAAGAGAAGAAGGCTTTTGACTTGGTATTTTTTAGTAAGCGTCTTGAAAGAGCTCTTGAGGCAGCAAAGAAAAGACGAACAGCACCAAAAGTCAGGCAGCCACGTGAGAAAAAGCCTGCAAAGCCACGCAGGAAACCTAAAGGTAATAAGTAATTATTAATTAAAAATTGCTAAGGTACCAATAGAATGTTTGGATGAAGATTGTCATATCTTCATTTAGGCCAGGTTCATACATGTGCGATGCGAATTTCAGGTCCAATTTCACAGCGAATTTCCAAAGTAGCTGTTCAGTGGTTCAGCTACGGTTCAGATGTGAGTTATAGAATAAGGCGGCCCCCCGGTGTCCTTAACAATTGCAGGTTGTTAAGGAGCGGGCCTCATCCTTAACAATTAAAGACTCATCAGCTGTCAGTGGGTTTGCCTGCTGGCAGCTGAATGTAAACCAAAGAATTGCCAGCAATAAAATTTGAGAAAAAACTGTCCAATCCATACCAGGCCCTTCAGGTCTGGTATGGATTTTAAGGGGAATAAAACACCAAAAATAATAATAAAAAAAAAAACATTGTGGGATCCCCCTAAATCCATACCAGACCCTTAGCTCTGGTATGGATCTGTGGGGAACCCCATGCGAGAATTTAAAAAAAATGGCGTTGGGTCCCCCTCCTGAACCATACCAGGCCACATGCCCTCAACATGGGGTAGGGTGCCCCCCCATGTTGAGGGCATGTGGCCTGGTATGGGCACACCATGCTCTTTGGCGTGGGGTTCCCCTTAAAATCCATACCAGACTCAAAGGGCCTGAAATGGATTGGGAGGGCACTGTTTTTTTTTTTTTATCTCAATTTGTGTTCAAAACACATGACATTTGCGATTCAGAAGCATTCCCATGGAAGGCAATGAGCCTAGAGTTCACATCTGAGCTGTGCTGCAGTGCACAGAAATCACACATGACTGGTCCTTGATGGCACTGCTGGATGGGACTGGTGAGGCCATCTCAAGGTTTGTGCTGCTGATGGATGACGATTGCAGACTCGGTTAGGTTTGGTCTACTTCATTTTGTTCAGCTCTGTCCTGATGCTGGGTTTTTCAGTTGTTCCTATTATTACCACTATTAATGACCCAATGAGACTAATTTACCATGCTATAACTCTATATACCAACAAATTAACAATCTGCATGATGCATCACCTGTACACCTGGTCTTTCTAAAAAAATATATTGAGGGGATAAGAGGGTTAAGAGCCCTTTCACACTGCCCGGGCGTCGGCGGTTAAGCACTGCTAGCTTTAGCGGCGCTTTACCATCATTTTCGGGCTCTGGCGGGGTGCTTTTAATCCCTGCTAGCGGCCGAATAAAGGGTTAAAAGCGGCAACAAAGCGCTGCTTCGGTGGTAGCAAAGCACCGCTTCGGCGGCGCTGCCCATTGATTTCAATGGGCAGGGGTGCTTTAGAAGCGGTGTATACACCGCTCCTAAAGCACCTCAATGAAGCTGCTTGCAGGACTTTTTTTGATGTCCTGCCAGCGGAGCGCCCCAGTGTGAAAGCACGCTGGCTTTCACACTGGGATTTCAGATGAGGCTTTTTTCAGGCGCTTAACAGGCGCTATTTTTAGCGCTAAAGCACCTGAAAAATACTTCCAGTGTGAAAGGGGTCTTACAGGAGTTTAGGTTTAATGTTAGTCAAGTCCATTTGGAACTGCTAGTGCATCACACTACCATCTCCCCAGATTAACCGTGCTGCTGTCCAAAGGTGTTTCCATTGCTCCTCCAACAGAGCGGAGACGCCTTGAGACAGGAAGGTTGTTAATGGCCAGATCACCAGGTGAATATAAAGAAGAAAGAAAACCTAGGTAAAAACCATTACATTTAAAGGGGTTGTAAAGATGTTTTTTTTTTTTTTTTTAAATAACAAACATGTTATACTTACCTTCACTGTGCAGCTCGTTCTGCACAGAGTGGCCCCGAACCTGGTCTTCTGGGGTCCCTCGGCGGCTGTTTCAGCTCCTCCCCGCAAGCATTCACCACCTTAATGCGAGCTCCCTCGCATGGTGGTGAGTGCTTGCGGGCGCGCTCCCGTGATACAGCCGGCGGCTATAGCCGCTCGCTGTATCACTCGGCCCCGCCCCCCGGCGCGCCGCGTCATCGGATGTGATTGACAGCAGCGCGAGCCAATGGCTGCGCTGCTTTCAATCCATCCACTGCAGCCAATCAGCGACCAGGCTGAGCTGCAATGAAGCTGACGAGGACGAGGAGCGAAGATTCGAGGCGTCAGGTAAGTAAAACGGGGGGGCTGGGGGCGGCGGTACTGTCAAAAGTTTTTTCACCTTAATGCATAGAATGCATTAAGGTGAAAAAATTTTTACCTTTACAACCCCTTTAAAGATTGGTAAGCTGCAATATATTAAAAAAAAAAGATATATATATATATAACGTTGAAGACTCAAAGCTCCCAGGTGAATAGGGACCAGTCCTGGAATTACAGCAAGTTGATCTTACTGTTGGTTTCCAAGACGGAAGTATTCAAGCAATATAAACAGAAGGATCACCAAATCAGGAAAACTGAAAAGCTAACAAGTAATGCTTATGTGTATTTTGTGCTACATAAAACACTTTCTCAAGAGCACGTGTCTTGTTTACTGTGATAGTTCTAAGATATTTTTCTGCAGCCTAGTTATGTGATAAACCTTCAGAATACATAGCATGCTATTTTGGTTGAAATGAGACCTACCCAGCACCTGGTGCTTGCAGAAAAGAGAATGTACTTTTGTCTCCCCTTGAGAGTAGGGGTGAGCTTCGAGTTCGAGTCGAACTCATGTTCGACTCGAACATGGGCTGTTCGCAATTTAGGCTGTTCGCGGCAAATTCGAATGCCGCGGAACACCCTTTAAAAGTCTATGGGAGAAATCAAAAGTGCTAATTTTAAAGGCTTATATGCATGGTATTGTCATAAAAAGTGTTTGGGACATGGATCAATGCAAAAAAAAGTTTTAAAAACTGCTGTTTTTTCGGGAGCAGTGATTTTAATAATGCTTAAAGTGAAACAATAAAAGTGTAATATCCCTTTAAATTTCATACCTGGGGGGTGTCTATAGTATGCATGTTTCCCGTGTTTAGAACAGTTTGACAGCAAAATGACGTTTCAAAGGAAAAAAAGTCATTTAACTTCAGGATTCAGGAACGTCCCTCAGAAGGAGCAGGATTACGCGCGAGCCCGCGCAGCAGCGTGATCCCGATGCGCTCGTGTCACCCGGACACGGTGCATCTCCGATCGGCAGGAGGGCTCTGTGATTGGCCCTCCCGATCACTTGATGGCCGTGTCCGATCACAGCCGTCATGTGATGTAAACACAGAGCCGGTTGCTAGGCGATCAGCTCTCCTCTCCTCACACGGAAGTTGTCGGTGAGGAGAGGAGAGGGGATCGCTGCAGCCGGCTGATGATCAGTGAGTATGAGCTGTTTTTTACAGCTTTTTACTTACTGATCACCAACCTAGTGTCACCACACATGTCCCCACACAATGTAAAACACACATGTCCCCACACAATGTCCCCAAAACACATGTCCCCAAATAATGTCCCCAAAACACATGTCCCCAAATAATAAAAACAGCTGTCCCCCACATATGTCCCACTAAAATCACATGTCCCAATAATTATCTGCACACATATGTCCGTGATCACCTGCGCACATCTGTACATGATCATTTGCGTACATCTTTCCGTGATCACACGAACCAATTATTATACACTTAACGGAAATTTTTTTACCAAAAACATGTAGCAGAATACATTTTGGCTTAAAGTTATGACAAAATTTGATTTTATTGGATTTCTTTTAAAACAGAAAGAAGAAAATATTGTTTTTTTTCCAGATTTCCGTTATTTTTGCGCTTATATCGCAAAAAATAAAAAACGGAGTCGTGAATAAATACCACCAAAATAAAGCTCTGTTCGTGC
This sequence comes from Aquarana catesbeiana, assembly GCF_042186555.1. Classification (NCBI taxonomy): domain Eukaryota; kingdom Metazoa; phylum Chordata; class Amphibia; order Anura; family Ranidae; genus Aquarana; species Aquarana catesbeiana. The sequence goes on along the minus strand of NC_133324.1, from coordinate 142,471,500 downwards.
GAACAAAATGATAAAAATTTCATTTGGGTACAGTGTTGCATGACTGAGTAATTGTCATTAAAAGTGCGAGAGCGCTGGAAGCTGAAAATTGGTCTGGGAAGGAAGGGGGCGGAAGTGCCCAGTATTGAGGTGGTTAAAACTACTCGCGGCTATTTAATGCATTGCCGGTCTGACAATACACATAGAAGTTCATTGATAAAAACAGCATGGGGGAATTCCCCACAGGGGAACCCCCGAACCAAAAGTAAAAAAAAAAAAATGACGTGGGGGATCCCCCTAAATTCCATACCAGGCCCTTCAGGTTCAGGCCTTATCTGAGCGCGCAACCTGGCAGGCCGCAGGAAGGGGGGGGGGACGAGAGAGTGCCCCCCCCCTCCTGAACCGTACCAGGCCACATGCCCTCAACATTGGGAGGGTGCTTTGTGGTAGCCCCCAAAACACCTTGTCCCCATGTTGATGAGGACAAGGGCCTCATCCCCACAACCCTGGCCGGTGGTTGTGGGGGTCTGCGGGCGGGGGGCTTATCGGAATCTGGAAGCCCCCTTTAACAAGGGGACCCCCAGATCCCGGCCCTCCCCCCTGTGTGAAATGGTAAGGGGGTACAAAAGTACCCCTACCATTTCACAAAAAAAAACTGTCAAAAATGTTAAAAATGACAAGAGACAAAATGACCCCCACGTCATATTTTTTTTTTTTTTTATAATTTTGGCTGGGGTTCCCCTTAATATCCATACCAGACCTGAAGGGCCTGGTATGGAATTTAGGGGGACCCCCATGTCCTTTTTTTTTTTTTTTTTTTAATTCTGGTTCAGGGTTCCCCTGTGGGGAATTCCCCCATGCCATTTTTATCAATGAACTTCTATGTGTATTGTCGGACCGGCAATGTATTAATAGCCGCGAGTAGTTTTAAATTACTTTTTTTCCTTTGAAATGTCATTTTGCTGTCAGACTGTTCTAAACACGGGAAACATGCGCCCCTTTACAGGCATACTATAGACACCCCCCCCAGGTACGAAATTTAAAGGGATATTACACTTTTATTGTTTCACTTTAAGCATTATTAAAATCACTGCTCCCGAAAAAACGGCCGTTTTTAAAACTTTTTTTGCATTGATCCAGGTCCCCAAACACTTTTTATGACAATAACTTGCATATAAGCCTTTAAAATTAGCACTTTTGATTATTCATGTTCATGTCCCGTAGACTTTAATGGTGTTCGCTTGTTCGAACGAATTTTTTGCCTGTTCACATGTTCTGGTGCGAACCGAACAAGGGGGTGTTTGGCTCATCCCTACTTGAGAGGTATAACTTTCTTCCTATTCAATATTAGAAACCAGGAGCAGTCCTCTGGTTGTCAGCTAATGTGTATAGACTTTCAAAGTTACTTGTACTAAAAAGTATGAATTCTTATGTGCAGATAAAGCTACAGCAGAACAAGTTCTTAGTGATGAGGATATGGCTATGCTGTCAGATGGTGAAGGAGCTGATACCAGGACAGAAGAGAAAGAGAATGAAGGCTCTGTGAGCATTAAGGACAGCTTGTTGCCATCAGACAATGTTCCTGGGAAAAAGAGGAGAAACCGAAAGAAAAAAGACACTAAAGAGCCAGAAGAGGAACCACACGAGTCCTCACCTGAAGATACCACTACATTGCCAAAGAAGCCCAGGAAAAGTGAGTGCTATTCTGTTGTGTCTTGATGATTTTTTCGGGAAAAAACTAAACTCGCTGCTGGGAGTCGACCAGTGACTAGTCCTGCTATTGATTATAATCAAACTGTCTGGTAACTAGCACTTCTGAGGTGGGTAATATGCAAAAGTTATATACTTAAAGGAAAAATATGCCTGTGCTGAGCTGTAGGAGAGGAGTGACTCTATCAAACAGGAAGAATTAAACTCTGTAATAAGGATTTAAACGCTTAATTTATTTTTGTCAGGTTGGGAAAATGTTTTCTTTGCATACAGGAGTCAGCATATGTATGTCTGTTGTGTCATTTCTGGCTGAAAGTTTGACCCTCTAAGTGGACAGCGCTGATTGGCCCACCTGCACAATCTCAATAAAAAAAGACTCTCTAGCAATAGATACCAAACTGAGCATGTGCAGCTTGTCCTCTAGCCTCTGTTCTATCAGCATATAGATTGGGGACAGTGGGAGAAGGGGAGGGTCAGATAAGACAGGCTCAAACGACACAATGCAGAGGATTAACCCCTTAGGTTTCACAGTGAATATAACAAGCATGCTTTACTGCATATACAGACTGATTTTACTTGTGAGTTTAGTAACACTTTAAAGCTCAGCTCCAGCCAAAACCTTTTAATAAGTGTTGTGTATCATAGGAAGAGGTTAGGGAGTCTATCAGGTTTTTTTAATGCTTTCTGTGTCCATTTTGTTTGTTAGTAAAAGTAATGAAAGGTTAGGACTTTTATTCTTGAAGACAAATCTCTCCAGTGGGTAAAGACCAAAATGAAAATCTGATCTGCAATTTAAGATCTGATTGAAAATAAAGTATAAAAGAAAGGGCGCTTCACATATAACAAACAATTGTGCATTGTTCAAAAATAATTTGTGCTATAGTGAGTTCATCGTAGAAGGTGTCTCAACATCACCAACGATAAGTCCCAAATTTAAATGGTTCTTGGCAATCCTCTTTCACTTTAAGCTCAGACAGGAAGGTGTCACCACATAAGTGAAGAGTGCAATGTGAAATCTTTTTGGCCTCTTTTTTACAGGAAGGTCAGGCAACGCTGTGTTGGGTCTGAGCCCCCATAGCATAGGTATGCCACTGCTCTTCTGGATAGCCTGGGTAGTTCATTGGCTCCCCTCCCCCAAAGTGTAAGTAAGCAGCTGCCAAGAGAAAAGTTAATATAGTGTAGTATTTATTTAAAATCAAATTGCATCACATAAAGGTCAATAACGCACTCACATCTGTATGTGCCACAACAAGGCACCAATATAAACAGTCTGGGCTTGTATGGGGTTGAATGGCGCTGGTTCCGCTATTGCCAGGGTGGTGTGTGCTTCAAAACCTGGAAGGAACCCTGATGTGATGTCGGCAAGGAACCGGAAGCGATAGCCATAGCCCCATCTAATGCTTAATATTTTTTTTCTTTTGAATAAAGATAGCCTCACTCAATTTCACCAAGTTTATCTCCCAACCATAGGCCAAGTAGAGGTATCTTTGTGAAGTAACCAAAACAGATTGCAGTGGAGAATTTGTGCCAGAGAGGCTGTGGACCCACCTCTGTTTTCTCATTCTGCTAAGGCTGCTGAAGCCATAGTGGACTATAATACACTCTATAGATGGTAGTAATCACTTTCATCTGGACTTGTAATGTTAAAGATATTTTGCCACTTATCAAAGCAAATTCCTTAGTGCAGATGAGCATCAGGAACCAATTTCATGGCACCATGATGATTGCATTATAAAAATGGAACACAAGCCTTCACACCTTCCATCATGTTGTTTGACAATCAGCATCTGTCTTGATACGTATCATATCGATTTTATTAAAGTGATGGAGTTGCCTGTGTGTCCAGAAATACTGGGTCATGTTACTGACATTCGTGAGTTGAGGAAGCGACTTAGACACGTTGCAGAATGTCTGCAACATTACAGAACAATTCCAAATGAAATTAACTAACTCATACTAGTAGTTATACCATGACTTGGATAAATGAGAACCTTCACATTTGCGTGGTCTGTTTTATTTTTTTTTTTCTCTGAAGTCTTAAGAATTTTAGCTTAAACCTAACTCCAGTATTCATTTAAGCTTTTATTCTCCTACGTATACATGCAGGTGTTTCTTGTCAGCGCTATATAAACTGGGTATGTAGCCTCAGCTGCATACAGTATACAGTGCTGTGTTCTGGCAGTGGTACGGGGACTTCCATCACATTTCTGGAACAAAGTCAAGTCATTTACATGAAATGTTATATTTTAGGAGTGACTACAAGACTTCTGATTAGCTGAAGTGGAGAGGTGGGCGAATTATGTCACGATCTCTACCCCAGCCAATCCGAGGAAGCCTTGTATTCATAAGACAAGGCTTCCTGTGAATGGCTGAGCAGCACTCGGCCCAAATCGATTTTGTTCCAGCGATAGAAAGGGAAGTCCCTCTACCTCTGTCAGGACAAAGTGTTGTATACTGCATGTAGCTGATTCTACATACACTTTATTGCAGAGCGAACGGGCTACATGTGTTAGTGAAGGAAATGGTTTATTTGGACCAGCTTGTCCCAAACAAATGATTTTAAAGTTATATGAAACCTGGAGTTGGACTTTGGGTGAGAATCCCTGTTCTACTGTGATGTGGCTGATTTCAGTCCATGTGCTGATTGCCTTCTATTTACTACACAGATGCGCACACACACCAAGGAACTGATAGATTTTTATATTTATAGGATTCTTGATAATGTAACATACAGTTTTTCAAACCAGGTAAGGTCCACTAACAAACTGGTCAGTGATCTTGAAATAACAGCTACAGATTCTACTGTAGACCTCCTCTTCTGTTTTTTATTCTCTAAGTGTACAATGTCTTGAAAAAGTATTCATAACCCTTGACATTTTGGTGTTAACCCTTTACACATTTTGTCATGTTACAACCAAAAACGTAAATGTATTTATTTGGGATTTTATGTGATAGACCAACACAAAGTGGCACATAATTGAAAACCATTTAACATGTTCCTTCGAGTTCACAATTATGTTCCACTTTTGTGTTGTTCTGTCACATAATATTCCAATAAAATGCATTTACGTTATTCCTCCATATCTTCCTACAAGAATCCCTCCTCACAGCTAGACTGCTGATTGCGAGGAAGTGGTTGAGAGCATTACCCCCCACTTTAAATGAATGGAAGATGGTGGTAAATATGTTGTTACCATACAAAAAAGTCCTATATACTCACAGGGGCTGTCCACCTAAATACCACAAAATATGGGACAACTGGTTGGATGCCACTTCCACTTGTACAGAAATTGATACTGTAGGTGCTTAAAGCGGAGTTCCACCCAAAAGTGGAACTTCCGCTCATTTGTCTCCTCTCCCCCTCCAGTGCCACAATTGCCACCTTTTGGGGGGGGGGGGGGGGACAGGATACCTGTCTTAGACAGGTATCCTGTTTCCTCTTCCGGGAGTCCGGGCCGTGGCCGCGTGACATCACCGCAGGGCTCCCTCCTCCTCCTCTTCCTGTGGCCGGGCCAGTAGAAGAGAGGAGCAGGGCCTTGCGCATGCACAGTAGGGTTCCCGGCATTTATGTTTTTGGTTGTAGCATGAAAAAATTTGGAACATTTCAAGGGTTATGAATATTTTTTTCAAGGCACTGTAAATGCAATATTGAAGAATCTTATGCTAGTCAGATGTCCTGTTATTTTACCTGTTCTGTATGTGAGTGAGCCATTTCATTATGCTCCTTTTTTATTGTGCTTGTTGTATTTGTATCTCTGTAATACAGAAAGAACTGCTGACCAAGGTAAAGGTTCTGAGTTAGCAGTGAACGACAAGAACCTTGAAGATGTTCAGGAAGCTCCAGACACCGTGCGAGAGAAGAAGAAAAAATCGCGTAAGAAAAAGTCTACCAATAAAGAAGTGGAGCCAGAAGATGCTGAAGATGGTAACATTGATGTGCCAAGTCTTCAGAAGGATGCAGTTGTTGAAAAATGTAAGACCAGGTTAAAACATAGATGCACATCTTTTAACATAAGGTGCTGGTGGGAATGTCTCATGGATGTGGTTTGCTACTAGTCATATACAATTCACATTTGTTTCATTCCTAGCAAAATCAACAGGGAGGGTTTGGTTTTTGCTGAAATTGACTTGGGGTTATGCCATGTGGTAATTTTTATTAATTTGAGTCTCTTTTGTTGTAGTTTCTGGTATTTTGTACAGTGAATTGATGCATAATAATGTCTTTTTTTTTTTTTGTCTTAACGTTTCTTTTGTAGCTACAGGCTCTGCTTTCCCAGATGATGCTGACTCACTGATGTGTGTCGAATCCGGAGAACCTAGCTTCACACAATCAGAGGTTCTTACATGTGCAGAAGAGTCCTCACTGATTCTGTTTACTGAAGAAAGCGAGTGCTTTTCAGAGCCTGATGACATATCCAGGTTTGTTTCATATGTAATTTCACAGAGCTAATTTTTGTAGCCATTGGTAGGATGCGGTATGGAAAGTCAAGTTATTATGTTTGCTTTCACGCTAAAAACGCTGAGCATTAGCACTAAAGCGTTGCTCGTTTTAACCACTAGCAGCCACTAACTTTTAACCCCAAAAAAAGGGTTAAAAACTCCCATTTTGCAGCGCTTTCAAATCATTTTTAACGCGCTTCGAAAACGCTGCCCATTTATTCCAATGGGCAGGGCGTTTTGAGAGCACTAAATACAGCGCTCCCAACCCACTCCAAAGATGCAGCTTACAGGTCTTTTCGGAACGAAAAGGTTAGTGAGCAGCTACAATATTTGTAGCTGTTGACTTAATTTTTTGGGGGGAGACTGGAGCTCCTTTTTTAAAGTGTATGACTTCGAAACCCACCTCTAAGAAATGTCTAATTGGCATTGATCTTCGAGGGACAATGTCTCTTCGGGTTTCTCCTTATACCATTATCAAGGACGCTACTGGTGGCAAGAATACCCATGTTTTAGCAAAAGAAGCCTATGGAACTGACCGTAACGTCATCTTCCTCTATCCTTTGTCCACTCCTGAACCATCCGCATCCAGATGCTGCAAGTAAGCATCTAGGATAAATCTATCAATGGGTCCGCGCTTCAGACTTATAAACACTGCTGCCCCCCTATGTAGGTAGGGAACACCTCAGTGTTACCCCAAAGGAGTTGAAATCAAGGTATAGGGGATGGCGCTGTGTAGAACAAAGGATGTGAAAGTGAGTATTTTTAAAGTGACAAGTGCTATGGTGCGTGATACAATCCTATATAAATAAAAATAATTTATAAATGAAAAAATAATAATAAAGGAAGTGAATGGACCAGAAACTACTATATATTATAAAGTGATAAATACTTATTAAAATGTGGATAATTATATTCCTAATACATTAATATGTATATTGAACAACCTCAATCCTTATTATAAAAACATGTGTTAATGAAACTACAAATTGACCAGTGTAAAAACTGCAAAAAATTGGTTGTCAGACCCCAGTGCAACACGCACACTACAATTGTGCGAAAAAAAATTAATTAAAACCAGTCCATAAACCAAGTGTATCAAAAAAATGTGTATCAAAAGATATATCAAAAATATATATATATATATATATATATATATATATATATATATATATATATATATATATATATATATATATAAAAATTTTTTTACATAAAAAAGGTGTATCAAAAAATATACATATGTGTAGTCCCAAATAGTTCATATAGTGGTACCATACACAGTGCAATAGATTGTATAGTGCTTTCCCAGAGGAATCTTCTAATCAATGGAGATCCGTGCAGTACTTTTAGCAATTCCCCCCAATTTGATTGCACTCACCGGAGCTCCCTGCCCCTGCAGGGGTATGAGCGTGTGATGGTCCTCTGCCTCTAATCGCTCCGAACCCACCGGTGCCAATGTCCTTCCACTTAGCTCAATCCAGGTGAACCACTCGTTGAGGGGGAGGGGGATTCACTGCCCCTTGCTACAGCACATATCCCAACCAGGCTTCCACTTGCATGTATTAAATAGAAAATAAGAATAGCTTCATAGCGTAACTTTGTTGGTAACTATAAATTTATTATTGTATAATACAGTCCAACAACACGACTGGATCCACTTAAACCAAATAAAAATTTTCAAGAGAACATTTTAATAAAGAGGAGAGGGGGCTCGCAGGCTCACTACCTCTCCATACAGTCCGGGGACGCAGCGCTGTTGTAAAACTACCGCTTGCGTTCCACCGGCCTGGTTCCCGGAACCACGATACGCGGAAATGACGTTGTGCGTGCCAAGATAGTCCCACCTTACGCGTTTCGTCATACGGACGTCATCGGAGGCGCTGCCATCTTGGCACTCCCAACATCTATTTATTCAAGGTGTAATCATCGCTGCGGCCAATCACCTCCTGGATGCTCCAATCACAATCCGGCGGTGGGAATTAGCACATAATAATCTAAAAAATTATTATAAAAATTCTATAAAAATCTTCATCTAAACAATGTGTTCTTTAGATGAAGATTTTTATAGAATTTTTATAATAATTTTTTAGAATTTTTTTATAGTATATATTACAAATAAATTGTATGATATTAACTGGTGTCACCAATAAGTTGGAATGTAAGGAGTTGTGTCATCGTTGCCGCTGTATAATAGGCTGCTTACCACTAGAGGGCCCTTTAGGGGGGGTTTTCTATCTATCTGAATTAGATTCAAATCTGCCTAGCAACAAATGTGCTAATTCCCACCACCGGATTGTGATTGGAGCATCCGGGAGGTGATTGGCCGCAGCGATGATTACACCTTGAATAAATAGAAGTTGGGAGTGCCAAGATGGCAGCGCCTCCGATGACGTCCGTATGACGAAACGCGGGACTATCTTGGCACGCACAACGTCATTTCCGCGTATCGTGGTTCCGGGAACCAGGCCGGTGGAACGCAAGCGGTAGTTTTCCAACAGCGCTGCGTCCCCGGACTGTATGGAGAGGTAGTGAGCCTGCGAGCTCCCTCTCCTCTTTATTAAAATGTTCTCTTGAAAATTTTTATTTGGTTTAAGTGGATCCAGTCGTGTTGTTGGACTGTGTTATACAATAATAAATTTATAGTTACCAACAAAGTTACGCTATGAAGCTATTCTTATTTTCTATTTAATACATGCAAGTGGAAGCCTGGTTGGGATATGTGCTGTAGCAAGGGGCAGTGAATCCCTCTCAACGAGTGGTTCACCTGGATTGAGCTAAGTGGAAGGACATTGGCACCGGTGGGTTCGGAGCGATTAGAGGCAGAGGACCATCACACGCTCATACCCCTGCAGGGGCAGGGAGCTCCGGTGAGTGCAATCAAATTGGGGGGAATTGCTAAAAGTACTGCACGGATCTCCATTGATTAGAAGATTCCTCTGGGAAAGCACTATACAATCTATTGCACTGTGTATGGTACCACTATATGAACTATTTGGGACTACACATATGTATATTTTTTGATACACCTTTTTTTATGTAAAAAATTTTTTATATATATTTTTGATATATCTTTTGATACACATTTTTTTGATACACTTGGTTTATGGACTGGTTTTAATTAATTTTTTAATTTTTAACGTTTTTTCGCACAATTGTAGTATGTGTGTTGCACTGGGGTCTGACAACCAATTTTTTGCAGTTTTTACACTGGTCAATTTGTAGTTTCATTAACACATGTTTTTATAATAAGGATTGAGGTTGTTCAATATACATATTAATGTATTAGGAATATAATTATCCACATTTTAATAAGTATTTATCATTTTATAATATATAGTAGTTTCTGGTCCATTCACTTCCTTTATTATTATTTTTTCATTTATAAATTATTTTTATTTATATAGGATTGTATCACGCACCATAGCACTTGTCACTTTAAAAATACTCACTTTCACATCCTTTGTTCTACACAGCGCCATCCCCTATACCTTGATTCTAAGCATCTAGGATACTTGGTTTTTCTTTACTTTTCTTTCAGGTTGAGTGACGGGACCTCCTTTAAAAATGTAATGTGACCTAAATTGTATTGCATTGCTGTGTATTTACAAGGGATAGTGATCTACCGAGGAGTGGACTACTGTGCTAAAATTGACATGGAAACAAATATCACTTTTAGCATTTATGATTGCCAGAAAACCTACACTTCAGGCCTCTTTTGACAGACATAACTGAGCAGTTGAAAAATTGTAGCAGGTGTTTGTATTTTATTTTTCTTTTGTATTTAGTTTACAGGAAAGTTTGAGCGTGATACCCGGCTCACAGACATTGGCGGATCAAACTGGCTCCTTTGACAATGTTCCGATGGAGACCAGTCAAGAGGATTCTGTCTTTGAAACTAGTTGTCACTTGGTATGTTAACTTGTGTAGTAAATTATAGCTGAACCAGAAGTAAAAAATCTAACTTTGCAATGTGGCTGCACCTGCGCTGCATGAGTTCAATGTTCGTATCTGTCTGGGGACTGGGAAAAGAAATTTTACTTGCCTGATTCCCTGCTCCAGCAGGCTTCTCTGTGCTGCTAGGCCAGTCCTTGCAGCTCCGTTCCCTTGCATTCCCATGATGGAAGGTCCTCTGATAACATTAAGACCGATACAGGGCCTGCTGCCCTGCATTGGCTGTGAGAACACTGAGAAACAGTACATCAACAGAGCATGGGGGGGGGGGGGCTGTGTGCCAGGGGTGTATAGGATTGGGTAAGTAGAAGTGCTTTTCCCATCCACTAGCCAGAAACCAGCATTTAACCCTTTGCAGTGCAGGCACAGCCCCACCCACTACAAGGGAGAATGTTTTACTTTTTCTGGAGTTGGATCTGATCTAATCTTAATTGTTATCAAGAATTTATTGGCATATACATCTCTGACATGTGCAACTGTACAGTGATTACATGCAAATACCTCAGTGGGGATTTCCGGCAATTAGTTGTGGGAGACAGCCGCATTAAATGGCGATGGGGAAAACTTTGCAGGCTGTCCCCCTCTTCAGGCTATCAAATGCTGCTGCCAGACTCCTCTACCTTACCAGCCATTCATTGTCTGCCACCCCTGTCTGCCAATCCCTCCACTGGCTTCCCATTGCCCAACTATTAGAATTCAAAGCACTAACAATAACATACAAAGCCATTTATAACTCTGCCCCAATCTACATCATGACCTTCATCGAGACCTCCTGCTCTCTAGCTCCCTTGGCTCCTCATCCCATGTTCTTCTCCAGGACTTCCCCAGAGCCTCTCTTATTCTCTGGAATTCCCTACCCAGATCTGTCCGGCTATCCTACTCTGTCCACTTTTAGGCGATCCCTAAAAAACGCATCTCTTCAGGGAAGCCTATACTGCTTTCAGATAATAACCAAATCTTCTTTTTCTCCCATCAGTTCCTCCCTCACAGTTATTACTTTTTTGTTCCACAAGCCCCTCCCTACAACATTGTAAGTTCCCAGGTGCAGGGCCCTCTTAAACCTCTTGTATTGAATTGTATTGTTGCTGTATTGTCTCCCTTTATATTATAAAGCACTTCACAAACTGTTGGCGCTATATAGATCCTGTATAATAATAATAATAATAATAATAATAATAAAGTAATCGCCGCATGAGCGATTACATTTGAATGGCCATAATTAGCTGCTGGAGCAAGAAGCCTCCCATTGCTTTCAAAGGGGGTGCCTCACACAGCTATTGCCAGGAATCCCCGCTGGGGGTCCTTGTATGTAATCGGCATTGGTGCATTGGCGTGAATGCACCTTTTCAAAAACGAAGTATGTAAAAATATTGTAAATGTTAATTTTTTTTTTTTCATTCTTCATTTTCTTAGAATTAACAGGCGTTTGAACCTTTACAGTGAGGATAGAGATTTTTTTTTTGGTTAAGCTTTACTGCACCTGTCTGTATGTAAAAGCCTCTTCACAGGCTGTCCCCCTCGTCAAACTATCATTAATGCTTCTGCCAGAATTCACACTGGGGTTCTTGCATGTAATTTGGCATTGGTACATTCACAGGAGTGAATGCCCCTTTACAAAAAGAAGTATGTAAAATTATTGTAAATGTTCACATTCACCTTGCTGTAGTCATATTAAATTGGGCTGAAAGTTATTTTTTCCTGTGCTGTAGAAATAGGAAGATGGCCCGGCCGCTGCACACCTCGCCCCGGCCCAAGTGATTAGAAGGTAAAAGCAGCCTCAGTTTGATTCATCCAGGCCACGCTCCCAATATGTTTTGCCCCGCCAACCTCCATGTTTAAGCCTAGGGGGCAGGGTGAAACATGTTGGGGCTTGGACTGAACAAATAGAATCGAGGTGGCTTTTACCTGCTAACCACTAGGTGTGCTGTGTCTCTTCCTATTTCTACAGCGTGCTTTAGGTCTGGACCAACCTTTCCCCAGCCTGCACCCTCACTAGTCAGCAGGATCCAATTCAACGGATAGACGAGCTATAATACACCACCGCTGTGGGTGTATAGACAGTGGGAAAAAGTGCCACATTCTATTAACTGAGATTGGATACATAGAGAAATCATGGATTTTTTAAGGCACCAATATATTAAAAACATTTTATTATAACACATTTACAAAATATCTTAAAAGCATATAAAAAGTGAATACAGACTCTTACAAACAATAATCAACACAACCAACTTAACGGCTGGGTAAGGGTCAGTAAATGTAACAACCACTGGGAATATCCCTTGGCAGAGTGGAAGCAGAATAGCGTTTTGGAGATGCAGGCTCTTCATGTTCCGCGATACAACGTTTCTTCCAGAGCTTATCAATATTTTACACATGGGTAAGTATGTATATGTCTAGCAGCCCAAGGATAAGTTCCTCAGTATAAGCAGTCCAGCAGACACACAAGAGGTGGATACTAACAACGGCTTGTTTTAGGCTCGCAAAATTGTGATGTTTAGTCTCAAATAATGAGCATGTATCAGTTATTTATGCCCAATAATAGTAATTACAGAGATACAACTCTGGATGGTTTAATAGTAGTATTTATAAGCTATAGTGGTCAGTAATCGGGTCCCCCAGAGGTGGTGTCTTGAATATGTATAGGTACAAGTGTCTCGGAGCAATCCTTTCTCTGTCGCTGGAACAAAGCTGCTGACCGGATAGTATGAGTCTGATGGGAAAGGTGTCTGTTACATACTTACCCATGTGTAAAGAATTGATGAGCTCCTGAAGAAACGTATTGCAAAACATGCAGAGCTTGCATCTCCAAAACGCTATTCTGCTTCCACTCTGCTAAGGGATATTCCCAGTGGTTGTTACATTTACTGACCCTTACCCAGCGGTTAGAGTTGGTTGTGTTGATTATTGTTTGTAAAAGTCTGTATTCACTTTTTAAATGCTTTTAAGATACTTTGTAAATGTGTTATAATAAAAATTTTATTTTTTTAATATATTGGTGCCTAAAAAAATCCATGATTTCTCTGTATGTATCCAATCCAATTCAACGGACCGTGTCAGCCGAAATAGGGGCCCCTAAGCTTTTATTTTTACTTGTGGTTACTGAATGACAGCTTTTGAAGAAAGGGGAAGTCACTGCACCAAGAACATAGTATATTTGGGGGGGTCAGTAGCTGTCGGAAAAGTCTTAAATGATGGCACAAGGAAAAATATTTTACTCCAATCCTTCATTACTTCTGCATTTGGGCCTTATTGCTGAAATAGGGGATGGGGATGATTCGGATAAGTATGGTGTGTATTAGTTCTGGTTATTCTTTCTTTTCTGTTGAATATTTTGTATATTTGATTTTGTAGATTTCTGACAATCCTAAAGAAGCACCTCTTGAAGAAGACCTGGCTAAGGATAGTCACACAGGGACTGAGTAAGTGTGTACAGTAGTCTAAATACTCAAACTCCGTAATAGGTTTAAAAGGGTTTGTTTCTAAAGTTTAAAGCGGTATTAAACCCAAAAGCAAACATTTATTATATTGCACTCACCAATTATTGGATGTGATGGCTGCATTAGTTTTCATTTTTATGATTTTTCACCTGATGATCTAGCCAGTAATTCTGTTTTTCAACAGAACAAGCTGTCCAGCAGATGTAGGGTTAGAGGGCTGTGGCAAAATATTTACCACTGATGGGTGCTTACAATGATCAGGTTTTATTTATTTATGGGAAACCTTTATCGCAAAAGGAATAAAATTGCTGTAACTGCTTAAAACTGTGAGCTGGAGTTGGGCTTGGACTCAATTTACTAGTGCATCTAATACTACGCTTCCCCCAGACTGACAGCGCTGCTGTCCAGAGGTGTCTCTCTTGCTCCTTCATTCAAAATATCGGCACCCCAATACAGGAGGCGTGTGACTGATCCGATCATCAAGCGTTTACTACCACTTTAATGTTTTAAAATGAGCTATCTCACTTTAGATCAGTGTGAAAGCAGAGGGGGAACACTTTTACTGTTCAATTGGACCAGGTTTCTGTAGCAACTAGGCACATGTGGAAGACTTCAAAATGTTTACATCTGTGCATGGCCCCTTTTCTGGTCATAGACGATGCATGAAATGGGGAAAAAGTTTTCCTTTCAAGGTGGAATAGGGGCTTTTTTTCTATTTTGCTGTGTAGTAGCATTTTTGATAAAAAGCAGTGATAGTGGTGGGCATAGACACAGCTGTTCTGGGTGTTTGTTAGATTTATTGTGTTGCAAGGAAATCCGGGTGGCACCACGAACCAAAAACACTATTTATTTCATTTTTGATATTCAAAGCAAACTCCCCCATACATCCATGTCTCCATGCTTTATTTTGTTGAGAAATCACTTTGAAAAACTCGCCCTGACCTTTCTGGCCATGGCCATCTTAAGTAAGGGCAGATGATTCGTGTAGCATTTACTTTTTAGAATCCATTTGCCCTTCGCTTAGGCATGCAGGCAGAAGGGTGTACTTAGCTGAGAAAACCCCTCCTCCTGAAAACTTCCGGGAGGTATGGCTTCATTTACCTAGGCCTGGAAACCAGAAAGTAACTGAAGAAATGTAAAAAAAAAAAAAAAAAGTTTAAAACAAGCAAATAAGATATATATTCCTATCTATTTACTAATGCTGGTAACATGAGGATTAAACATAGTTAATGTTTGAGAGAGTGAAGTTCCACTTTAATTGATTTTTTCATCTTCCCATTTTAAAGTATTTTGCTTTTTTATTAGGCCAGAGTTGTTAATTGCATTTTACTTATCAATACCTTTATCCTAGGGCTGAAGGATCTACTGAGTCACAGAAAGAATTGTCTAGACCTGCAGCTCTTGCAAGAAGTAGATTCCAGAGGCCACGACCAAACCTACCAGCGCGAGCATTGCCCAGACAGGAGAAAGTTTTGATTTCAGAGAGAGAGGATATTACAGAGGAAAGAAATGATCTTCCTGCTGATAATTCTTCATCACCAAGCCATCAGGAGGACAAAAGTATAACTGAAAATGTAAGGAAACTCTTTGTTATTGGTTTAAAATTGCCCTAATACCTTGTTCTAGTTTTTGACTCTTTAAACCTAAAAACATATACTTTTTTAATGAAAAAGGGGCTGATATTTCTCTTAATCATGCAGTACAGAACACAGGCATCTTATTCATACACTATGGGTTATAGGCTCGTGCTTTCAGGTGATTGGCACACTGGCAAGCTATTGAGGTCACGGCTCCCCTATAACCCTTCCCCACTACGTGAGTTCTCAGTTTTTTGCTAAAAAGTGTCTGAAAGTGATGAGCCTCTTCTCTTCCTCAGAGGAATCGGCTTCACTAGTTTATTTTTATTTATTCTTTTCTTAATTCTTCAATGAAAACCTAACGGTCTTAAAATGCTTACACAGAAATAGTGTATACGGATCAGTGCGACCTTGGTAAAACCTTCCGTACCTAAACCCCACACTGTGGGTATGGTCTGTGAGAGCTAGTTTACACTTGCTTCAAAACAAGGCTTCAGACAGGCTTTGTTAAAACTCTCTGAACGCCAGTCAAAGCTCCTGTCACTAAACCACTGAAGCCTCATCGAAGCATTACCGAAGCATCAAAAACGCATCATAAAAGCACGTTGAGGTGGTAGGCACTTTAATGTGTGTTGAGGCCAAAGCAAGTGTAAATTGTAAACACTTGCTTCAAAACATTGCTTCAGACACGCTTTGTTAAAGCTCTCTGAATGCCAGTCAAAGCTCATGTTACTAAATAAAATGTAGTAAGAACACTCCCCAGTATACTTTGTACCTATAGGTAAGCCTAGAATAAGGTTTAACTATAGGTACTGTAAACATCTCCTAAACGTGCACCTTTTAGGATATATTTACTGTATACTGTGCAGATGATGTCATCGGCGCATGAGCTCTGAAGAAATGGCCGCCCATGCCGTTTCTTCAGAAGCGTGTGCTGTGACCGGTGACTCCCGCGTGCATTTGCGGGAGTGACGTAATGCGGCTCCGGCCAGTCACAGAGCCGGAGTCCGCAGACCTGGAAGGACGACTGGTGAAGATGGATGCGGCCTCCAGCGGGGACAACGCGGGCCTTGGGGACCTCCCCGGTCATCAGAACGAGTGTTCCCATTGGGGGATTTCCCCTATATTATTTTTCTGGGGATAACCCAAAATTTGGGGGTTTTTTTTACTTTCTTTTTTAATGATAAACAGGACAAATCGAGAGGGTGACTCTACTTAACAGGGACACAGACAGCAATAAAAACTGACAATCATTCTAATCCCTCTCCACTCTATCAGAAATTTAAAAAAACATTTTACCTTTAGTTATACTTTAATGCCGCAAGTAAAAAGACTTGTTCCTTTAGAACCACCTCAAAATGAAAAAGTTCTTACAATAAACCGAAGTCTATCAGGCTTGGGAGGGGTATTCCAATCTTTGACAGTTTAGGAAGCATGGTCAAGAGTGGAAACCAAACTCTCAGTCATTATCTTGGAATTCAGAGTAATCAGGTTATCCCTCCGGCACTGGACCCCCTTCTAAAGAGGCATCCAATTTGTGTGCACACCACAATCATCAAGGGCGTGCAAGGAGCCTGGCTGCCTTGAATGAAGCAAACCAGATTCTTTCATTGACAGTGATTTCTGTGGTCCACACCCCAGGAGTGGACAATTGGCAGTAAGATTATCTGAGCCGTCACTGCTTGCATCAAGGGGAATGGTCTCTTCATTCAGATGTGTTCAGTCTGATATGGCAAAAATGGGGGCTTCTGGATGTGGACATTCTAGCCTCTAGATACAACAAATGACCTCTGTATCAAGAACCAGGGATCCTCTAGTTCTTGGCTCATATTATCTAGTTATCCTCTAGTCTCAATTTAGCCTAATTCATACCCTCCCTCTGCTGCAATTTCTACTTGTTCCAAAATTGCCCGGAAGAACCTGTTACACAGGCATACTCAGGAAGAGGTCAGGAGTGTCTGCCAGCCAGAGTGTCTGCTAGATCTCTTATCTCCATGTCCACCTCCAGACTCCCTGTTTCTTTCCTCGGGGGCCTGGCAAGGAGGCACCCTGCTTCAAAATGTACTATTGCACGGTTGATCAGGAACTTGATTACTAGAGCTTATGCTCCTAAACCACCTCCTGTACTGTTGTGCATCCACTCCACCAGGTCTATAGAAGTGTCCTGGGCTCTTAGGCACCAAGCCTCTGTTGCCCAATTATGCTGCCACTTGGTCTTCTGTTCATACAATCTAAAAAATGTACCAGGTAGATATCCAATCTTCTGTGAATGCAGCCTTTAGTCCTACAAACAAGTCTTGTACAGAATCTAGCTCCTATAACCAGTAGTGTATTTAGGTTTTGTGCTTCCCTAGGCCTGACTAAATTCATAAACCCCTAATTTAAATATGACCCACCCCTTCCTGTCAAGGCCACACCCCTTGCTGTTTAAGACCCGCCTTGAAATTTTTGAGTGGGGACACTAGTTCTGAGGGCCTGGGGGGGCAATGGATCCCCTTAATTTGCAAAGATTTACTCTCACTTCCTGTTTGGCTATGGGGCAGGAAGTGAAGGGAAATCTCTGCAATGGGACAAGGATGGTAAAAAATAAACTGACAGGGGTTATAACCCTCCCTTATTCTATCCAAAATGAAAAACAAAAAAAGTGTTGCCTATAGTTCTACTTTAAGCACAAATTTCTGATAATTTTATGGAGAGGACTAAGAAGATATAACCATGCCATTGGTGCAGCAGAAAACATATAGCACAGTGAGGAATGTTTGTGGTCCAGGATAAGAGGACAGTCAAAATTAGAAGCAGCCCCCCCCCCCCAGTTGCAGAATACCAGCTGCCCGCATGCCGGAAGCAGTGCGGCTGCCTTATGGGGGCGCTAGACTGATTTGCAAAGAAGACATTGTTTTACCATCCCTGTGCCCTGCTCCCTAAGCATTCAAAGGAATTCTCTTTACAATGACTGGACATAGTCAGAGAGCCATTAGAGTGTACCCAAAAGCTCCTACTTCCATTGGGTAAATCCTGTGTGTTCTTTTCTCAGGACCTCGCAAGGGGCATTTTGCTTCAAAATGCACTATTGCACAGCGGATCAGGAGTTTTGTTCACTGCTCTGGGACTTCCCAAGGTGTATGAAAAAGTTGTCTGTGTCTGTACTGTATGATTAAAATAAAGTGATTTTCACTTACCTGCAAATTCTATATCTTGAAATGCAGTACGTGCCACTCCCCCTAACTTTGTTTTACCTTGCATTGCTTGCTACAAAACTGAGGACTCACTTAGTGGGGTAGGGTTATTGGGGGGGTGCGCATCCTGAAAAGCTTGCCAGTGTCCAATCGCCTGAAGGTACGAGCCTATAACCCATGGTGTATGAATAAGTTGCCTGTGTCCTGTATTGTACCCCCAAGAGATTAAATTGACAAGTAAGTCAAAATTCCTTTTTTTCATTTGGGCTTGGTGATGCATTTCCTAAATTGTATATCCATCTATGTTCCAGTTTTAACAGATTAATATTGTGATCTTCTCCCCTGGAGTTTATATGCAAATGATCCAACTCTTGTACAAAGAAGTCCTTCGATGTAACTCTATGCAGTAAATTAAAGTGTCTCTAACAAAGTGCAAATTACCCAAATTCAACATTGTATTAGCGCTTATAAGTTCTTTTCCACAGGTTTCTTTCTTATATAATATGCATCACACCTAAGACACCCCAAAATAAATATCTGTACAGCACCCTGCTTAATGGTATAGCCAAACTGATTTTCTACTTGGAAGTTCAATTATTTCACTCTCCCCTATGCACACAGTAGAGTTTTGAACTGTAATATTATATGAGTGTATTTATATGATGGCAGAAAGGTTGTTTGTCACAAGGATGTGGTGAAAACAAAATCATTTTTCCATTTAATATTTTTTTCAAAGTATTTTTTTTATTTTATTAGTATCTGATGCACGTAAGGTGTATGGTATTTTGAGGGAGCATATAGTGCTGGGTATTTTCATACAGTACATATTTTGATTTATTATTTGTGGGTGGGGGGGAGTAATTTTACCTAACTGATCCAACCACCTGACCAATAACCAATAAGCCAATAACCCAGGGTCCATGAATATCCAGTCTGTGTCCTGTACTGTACTCCAAGATATAGTGTAAAAAGGTAAATCAAAATGAATGTTTTTAGCTGTAATTACAGAGAAGAACCAAAGCTTGGGTAGGATTATCTTCCTAATACTTATTTTGGTGTGCCACTCTAAAAATGGCATATATTCGAAACTCCATATAGTAATTTGGATGCATTGCTTATTGGGCGTAGTTTCGTTTTCAGAAACTAGCAGTTGCTCATAACAAGGTGTAGTGTTAATGTTCTAGAAATTCAATGTTCTAATAATTGGCCGCTTCAGTTTATATAATGCATTTAGGCACTTATTGAGGTTAAGCTTTTCAGGACATGCATTCACAGACTTCCCCATTTATCCAGCTGCATGGATTCTAAAAAAACCTTTCTGTCACTGTTTTTTACATTACACATGAGGGCAGTGACCATTGTCATGGTCAGATTGGAAATACTTGGCTTCTCTTCTGTAATTACCAGCTTACAGAATGTTCCTGAAGCCAAGGCATGCTCATATAATAATGTGGAAATGTGTGTGCACGTTGTGCATATATGTTATCTTTTAACAGTATTTGTTTGCTATGAAATTGTGGACATTCCAGTGATTAACCATCTTTAATAACTGTAAAGTTCACACAGAAATTGTATTTTTGTCTTTTAGCTTGAAAGTCAAGAATCTGAGTTCTCAATAACAAGCTCTCCCAGAAAAGATGACATTGCTTGCCCCGTCCAGACAAATTCTTCCTTGGAATCACCCCAGCTTCAGCCAGGAGACTCTGATATTGTTCCACCAAAATGTGCTGCTGAAAAGGAAGATAAGTAAGTTTGTGGAACAGTGGCTTTAGTCTGAACTTTAAGTGCATCTTTTCCACCCCCATTATTTTCTGCTATTATAGGCCTTTTTTATTTTTACTCCTTTTTATTTTTTGCGCTCACTGTGCACCCACTACTACTACAGCAACACTCACTTCTGCATCCACTGCCACACACTTTGGTACCGGCTGCCACTGCACTGACTCACCCGCTGCCAATGTATTATATGCATCTGCCATAACTTCACTGCTGTGATCTTCTGTACCCGATGTAACTGCAGAAACGTGCACTTTGTACCCTTTTCCCTGTTGGCAGAATGGTGTTTTACTTTGACTTGTTAATTTTTTCCAAAACAAAAGGGGACTTCCACCTCATCTTGGATTTCAAGGCCCTAAATGTTTTCATTTGGGCTCAGAAATTCTGTAATCCACTAGGTCCCTCCTAGCTTCTCTTCATCAAAGTGGCTTTCTGGCCTCTGTGGACACCAAGGACAGGTATCTGCATGTCCCCATTTTTCCAGTGCATCATCGAATCATACACTTTGCTGTGGGTCCTCTGTATTTCCAGTTTGTGGCCTTGCCATTTGGCCTGTCTTCTTCACCTCTGGCATTCACCAAGGTGCTGTCTTTTTCTAGCTTAACTGCGCTGTGAACATTCCTACTGTATGATATCTAGATGATTTCCTGCTGAGGGAATAGTAAGCATAGCTTCTAGCGGCTAGTATAGCCATGACCCTCCTGACCTTGTGAAAGTTTGGCTGGACTCTGAACCATCAGAAATCCGCACTGGATTCGCCTCATCACCTGGGATATCTGGGTCTAGTTTTAGACACAGCTCAAGCCAGAGTTTTTGTTCCACAGAAGAATCTTCAAACTCTCTGCTCCCAGACCAGGAGTCTTCAGTCGAGGCATCCCCCATCTCTTGGCTTCTGCAAAGGCTCGGACTGATGGTATCCTCCTTCAAGGTAGTCCCATTTGCCAAGTTCCACACCAGACCCCAACATAACATCCTATCATCATGGGACAAGTCAGTACAATCCTTTGACAGATCAATGTGTCTAGTTGTCCCTGGTCTGATGGCTCAGGAATGCTGCTCTGCAATGTGCTTTCTTCCAGGCCTATGGAAGATCATCACAAAGGATACAAAATTGACAGGCTGAGGAGGAGTCCTGGACACTGACTGTGCAGGGAAATTGTACATCAGAGGAATCTTGTTTTTTTCAATCAACATTTTTGAACTTTAGGTTGTTTGGTTGTCTGCAACGATTGGCCTGGCAGGAGGGTCATCTGATACAGTCTGGTCGGTTGAAGTATGCCACTGCCATTGCGTTTTCCATCAGGGAGGAACCAGAAGACTGACGCCGGACTCACACTAGCCACGGCTCGCAACAGGGGGCCTGGTGCAACCTTTTTCTCCATTTCAGGGACGGATCCGGTCCCGATTTTTGCCTACATTCGGACCTGATTTTGAGCCAAAGACGCACAAGACCCATTTCAAGTGCAGACCGCGGCAGCCCCGGAGGTGTGTGACCTGGCTCCATTGAGAGACGGTTACAGCCTCCTGTCATGGGAATTGGATGCAGGGACACCTGCATCCAATTCGCATGAGTGCGAACCCAGTCTCACTGTGGCGATAGAGTTAGAGTGGATCCTGTCATTGACAGAACTTGACTTTCAAGCATTGTTCACCTTTTACTTCCCAGGCATGGACAATTTGCTTACAGACTTCCTTAATTGGTTGTGCCTGGACCCAGGGTGTATGGTACCTATACCTGGAGGTGTTCTGGGACCTGTGTTGGTAGGGGATGTTGGATGTGGACATCTGTTCTGCAGGTTTTAGAGGGTTATCTCCAGGTACAGGGACCCTCAAGAGGAAACTCTGTGGGATCAATACAATCTGTTCTACACCTTCTCTCCCTGCAGCTCTTAACTTGAATACTTTGTAGAATCAAGATGGAGAGCATTCCAGTAATCCTCAAAAATCCGAATTAGCCCAGATTAGCCAAGCTCTGGAATAGGCCAGGTTCTATGATCAGACTTTTGACAAAAGCTCTATTTTTTTTCTTTTACACCGTCTGGATCTCTTGCCTCAAGGACTGATTTCCCAGCTTGTTTCTTGGTTACTGACGCATGGCTGTTGGAATTCCAGGTTCTGAGAGATGGGCAGCTCTGAATGAATGATTCCCCAAATTGCTAAAAGCTAAGAAGTCTACTTGTTGTACGATCTGTGAACGTATGTGGAAGGCATACTTTAGCTTGGAGCAAAATGAGATGCCTTAACCCCAAGAAATTCTCAGCATGACGAATCTATTGCCATCTTACGCATGGGTTCTGGACCAGCCATTTGCCCTTAGCTCTCTGCGATAAATGGGGGGAGGGGGGTAATGAACCCCGGGACTTTAACGGTGTTCAGAGATAGAAACAGGGTAAAGACACGATTGCAGCATCAGTAAAATTTGATTTTTTTTAATAAAAATAAAAATGCCAATATACTTACAGTGATTTATCTGTTTCTTGTTTATGTCAAACAATTAACATGAGATTTCATCCTTGTCTCTTTGTTATCCCTCGCATAATATACATCTTACCAGAAACTCATGAAGTAGCTCAAAGAGCGAAACATGTTGAGTGGTATTATTTGTATATATGCCTTTTAGTGGAACTTATAACCTTGATATGGATGGTTCAATTTCCTCATGTTTTTTATTTTTATAATAAAATATCAAATTTTATTGATGCTGTAATTGTGTCTTTACCCTGTTTCTAAAGTCCCGGGGTTTGTTACTCCTCCCATTTCTTACTATAGACAATATTGGGATGTGGTGTTCCTTCTGATTTTTTCTGCCTTAGTCTTTATTTTCGTAGCTCTCTGCGCTTGCAGTCTTGTGCCATGGACTTCTGGCTTCTCATTCTTTGATTAAGACCTTTGTGCAGGATGTCTCCTATGTGGCTCCCCTATGACTCAGGGGCATCTGAATTTGGTTCTCTTAGCACCTAAAAAAAAAGCCTCCTTTTGAAACTATCAGGTGTAGTCCCCTTTCCACTCTCACTCACAAGGTTGTGTGCGTGTTGCCATCACCTTTGTGAGGTGAGAGTCTGAGCTTGGTAGCCTTATTTTGTGAAGCACCTAGTCCCTGCAGACCTCTTTGGGGGTATTGCCTTATAACCGGCCTTTGTGGCCTTGTCCATTTGTCAGACTGTAGCTAACTGGACTGGGCTAACAAATAAAGAAAACAATCTTGCCCTGGAGGACCCTGTTCTTCTGAGACAATTGCAGCTCGTGCCTATGGCACTGCTGTTGTGTTGATGCCGTGGAGAATGTATTTCTTCAGGTCCCTAGGATGACACTGCTCTCTTTGATCGTGTGCAGAATATTGTGGTTAAAGCCTTTATCTGCCTAGCCTGCTTGTAAAATGCATTTTTTACACGTGCCTTTCGAAGGTGAAAACCTGTTTGGTTAAACCCTTGATAAATTATTTCATTGCCCTGCTTCTCCACATTATCCAGTTAGAGAACACTTTGCGCTCATTCAAAAATGCAAAGCATTTTCTGAACGGCGCCCCTGTCGAGCATACAGCAGGGCAGCTGCTCAGCATGGGACTGGGAAGCAAGTGGAAATCGTTGGAGTAGTGGTGTCTACGTCCATGGTTTCAAGCTTCTGGGGACATCAACCAGGTATGGTATATGCATAGTTTACATCAGTCCAAGCTGGACCAATATAGTTATGTATAAAAAAATTCATACCTGGAATTCCTATTTAAGATGGGGATGCCACTTGCAAAGTTCTAGGAAGAGACCGTGCATGTGTTTTATGTTCTGTGATCATAAAGGTGGATAATGTACTGCTTATTGAATTGAGTTTCACCATATATTTGATGTATATTTTTTCTACAGGAAAGAGAAACCTCTGCCAATTAGAGGACGTCTAGTAAGGCCAAAACCTAACCTGAAAAAAGCTCCAGTGAAGGATAAACCACATTCTCCTAACCTGAGATCTCCTCCTAAATCTGATTCCCAGGACTCTAAAGAAATTGCAATGGTTTGTTTACTATATCAAATTTACAAATATGTTCAACATCAATATGACTCCCCAGCAAACTGACTTTAAGTAGTAAAGCCTCAGAAAGTGATAACTAAATAGGTGTTAACCTCTTCCCGACCACGCTATATCCAAAAGACAGCTACAGCGCGGTCGTCCAGTTCTGGGAGGGCGTCGTTGACGTCAACCCAGAGCCACACCCCCCGGCACACATCCGGCATGCTCAGTGATTGCTGTGATCATCAGTGCCTCATTGTCAGCGCCACCTATCAGTTCCCATCAGTGCAGCCTCATCAGCGCACATCGGTGAATGAGAAAAATTACGTTTTTGCAAAATTTAATAACAGAAACTAAAAAAAAACTTTATTTTTTCTACATTTTCGGTCTTTTTATTTTTTTGTTTGTTTAGCAAATGATAAAAAACCCAGTGGTGATTAAATATTACCAAAAGTAAGCTCTATCTGTCTCAAAAAATAACAATTTCATATGGGTACAGTGTTGCATGACTGCACAATTGTCATTCAAAGTGTGACAGTGTTGAAAGCTGAAATTTGGCCTGGGCATGAAGGGGGGTAAAAGTGCCCTGTAGGCAAGTGCTTAATGAGTGAGTGTTCCAGGGGTGGCTTACATGAGAAAATGAAGAGCTGGGCAATGTAGGAGCAATATTTAATTTAGGGAAACTGAGAACATGTACAGTCATTGACAACAGTAGAAAAAGCCAAAAACGACCTCATGCTGGAGGATCGAAGACACATGGGGGACTTAGCTCCTGGCATTTGTGTCTGGTCCTAACCAAATTTAAAGTTTTAGAAGAGGTTGATAAATAAATGCTTTAAACATTGGCCCTCCTGCTAAAGTTTCCGATTTGATTTGTTGCTGTCTCAGATTTCTAATCTGGTAAATATCCCCTTCTAGTCCCGGC
This sequence comes from Aquarana catesbeiana, assembly GCF_042186555.1. Lineage (NCBI taxonomy): Eukaryota > Metazoa > Chordata > Amphibia > Anura > Ranidae > Aquarana > Aquarana catesbeiana. The sequence goes on along the minus strand of NC_133324.1, from coordinate 142,446,527 downwards.
ATCCATGGACTTGTGCAGCTATCCCATCACTTACATTTTCCTCCTGAACTGAGACAGGTGATGTTTGGCCCAGTATCTTCTGCCGTACTTATTTGAAGAAAAAAGTTTGAGACTTTGAGTGAGGCAATTGACAGCTAGATATAATAAAAAAACTTGACATATTTATTGTCATAAGAAAGTTTATACAGCATTTGGCAGTGAGTACATGTATAAAAGCCATGTGTTGGAAATCTCCATGATGTAAAAAAAAACTGAAGAGATGTGTTGGATCCAAAGGGGTCTGTGAAAAAGTATTAATAAATAATGAGTGACTCTCATATAGAGTAGTACTAAAAATAATTATAGACCCATATCCTATAGAGGATGTGAAACCGTTTGGAAAAAGATGTGGAAAGCAAGAAATATACGATTAAAAGTATAACAATGAACCATGATCAAATAGCAGAAGTTGGTGAAACCAAAGTGTAAAGTGTGCATAGTCATGCATATTGCTAAGAAGAGATTACCAGCCCATGAAAAGATAAGATTGGTGTAGCAATACAGGACAGTGTATAGCCAAGAGTTACCTGGTATGTCTACATGGTGGCAAGGTCCACATATAGTATACAGCATGTTGAAGTATGCAGCTAGAAGAGTTGTGACAGTAGGGGGTGTTTTACCTTCCATACTTAATGGAAATGCTTGGTCTCCATGAGGTGGAGAATGACTGCAGCATTTCCTTTCACATAAGGAGAACCCAGTTCCGATTAGTACACAAAAAGCCAGAGTGGGTGAGTTTTTCCTTCAGTTGTCATTAATGGCAATAAAGACAAAACAAGGGTTTAACCTTGCCCCCTCTTCATTGTGAACAGAAGAATTTTGGATGCACTTCTGCTTTGGTCATGCCAGGTGACTGTACTATATTTCGCAGGCTCATGTTTTATGAATTTTAAATTTGCAGCTATTTAATTCTAACTGAAGAGCATGATGTGTTTTCCTGTCTAATTTCAGTTTTCATTTGTGTGCTTTTTAAAGGTACCCTGCACCGTTGTCCTGACACCTTTATCCAATGAGAAAGACACTCTCACCAAGGAAAAGTAAGCTGTTTTTGGAATTGATTACCTTATCTTAAAGTGTTACTAAATCCAGGACCCTGCATTCACTATATCTGGTCTCCCACAGTACACAGAACATGGAAATGCAATAGTTTTAGTCAGGGCTTTTTTTCTCAGAAAATAGGTGCAGGAATTTACCCTCCCCAGCCAACTCTCCACCTCCAATTCTGTCGTTCCACAGGGAGAGAAGTAAAGCGGCGCCAAATCCGCGTAGGCCCAAAAGGCGCAGAGTGCGGCACTTAGGAGCGCATAACGCACAGGGCTCAGGAAAGTGTACTCTGCAGTGAGAAGGTGTGTGTATCACACAGGGCACAGAAAAAAAAATTGGCGGACAGCACTTACATATCTCCCCCAATGTAACCATCTATGGCACAGCTCTGTGCCCCGCATTCAAACCTCACCTTGTCCACAGCTGACCTATGCCCCCTTCCACAGCTCACCTCTTCTTCCCCCGTCTGCAGCTAACTTCTTCTTCCCCCCATCCACAGCTCAACTCTTCTTTCCCCTGTCCACAGCTCACCTCTTTCCCCTGTCCACAGCTCACCTCTTTCCCCTGTCCACAGCTCACCTCTTTCCCCTGTCCACAGCTCACCTCTTTCCCCTGTCCACAGCTCACCTCTTTCCCCTGTCCACAGCTCATCTCTTTCCCCTGTCCACAGCTCATCTCCTTCCCCTGTCCACAGCTCATCTCCTTCCCCTGTCCACAGCTCATCTCCTTCCACTGTCCACAGCTCACCTCTTCTTCTTCCCCCCCATCCGCAGCTCACTTCTTCCCTCCTGTCCACGGCTCACCTCTTCTTCCCTCCTGTCCACGGCTCACCTCTTCTTCCCTCCTGTCCACGGCTCACCTCTTCTTCCCTCCTGTCCACGGCTCACCTCTTCTTCCCTCTTGTCCACGGCTCACCTCTTCTTCCCCTTGTAGCTCACCTCTTCTTCCCTCAGTCCACAGTTCACCACTTCTTCCCCCCATTCGCTACTCACCACTTCTTCCCTCCATCCACAACACACCTCTTCTTTCCCCTTTCCCTCCTCAATTCTGCACCCCTATCCACATGTCATCTTAGCACCCCCCACAACTCACCTTTGTACCCCCTGTCAACAACTCAACTCTGCAGCCCCCACATCTACAGCTTACACTACCAGTCCACAACTACAGCTTGCCTCTACCCCCCTTCCACATTTCACTACTGCACCGCCATCTACAGATTACCCCAATCCACAGCTTTCATCTCTTCAGCTCTCCAACTTTCACCTCTTTACCCCCTGTCACCTTCAAACAACCTGCCAACCCTCCCTTACCAGCTCTTGCCACTGTACCACCTGCCCCCCCCTCCCCACTACTCAGCACTTTGCACAAGCTCTCCCTATTTCCAGCTCCTCCACAGCTGTCACTTCCCCCTGCAGGTGCCACTTGCCCCCCCTTCCCTCCGCTCCCCTCCACAGTTTCCAGTGCACTCCCCTCCTCTCCAGGCTTTTTTACACACTGCAGTTCCGGCCGAACACTTTACTCGGTTCTGAGCTGCACAAGTCTGAAAGGGAGGTAGGGTCGGCCGGGACGGGAGCCTCTGGGCAGGACGTGAGCCGCTGTGCAGGGCGGGATGGGACAGGAGCCGTTGGGCGGGATGGGAGCCGCAGGGCGGGATGGGAACCTCTGGGCAGGACATGAGCCGCTGGGCGGGACTGAGTGGGACTCTGGGCACTGACTGACATATAAACATGTACTGACAATAGGACACAGAAGCCGGTGGAGGAAGCGAGTAGTGCAAAAACCTCCTCTACCGCCTTCTGTGTTCAGTGATTGGATGGAGAGGACGGGGCTGCCAGAGGTGGTAGAACGCCGTTCCACCGCGTTCCAGGAGAAAAGAAGCCCTGGTTTTGGTTTTTGTCAATATAAACTGCTAAATACCTTCTTTAGCCGTATATAGCAGTCTTGTGACTTCTATCAGTGTTTTGTTAAAGCTTATAGGAGTTTTCATTCTGCACTGACTGTCCTATAAGGCTGCAGGACCCTTGACCCTCTATCTGGACAGTGCTCATTGGCCCTGTGCTGATCACATGCACTCTCCCAAGAACACTCTCTAGCAATACACACCAAACTGAGCATGTGCAGCTTGTCCCCTAGCCTCTGTCTTATCAGGAGATAGTTTGGGGACTGTGGAAAAAGGGGAGGAACAGAGAAGACGGGATCAAACAGCCTTTTTACACAATGCAGTGGATTAACCCCTTAAGTTCCACATTGAGCATAACAAGAATGCTTTACTACATATACAGACTGATTTTACTGTTGGGGGTTTAGTAACACTTTAACACAAGCAGTGTTCATAGAGAAGTCTGTTCAGAGTGATGCTGTGTTTGCTCAAGTTTTAATTGAAGCACATAATTATATGATTAAAGGAGTAAACTACCTCTGCTGACATTTACCTATAGGTAAAGCCTGTAATAAGGCTTACCTATAGGTAGTGTAAATATTTCCTAAACGTGTACTGTTTAGGAGATATTTACAGTACATGCACCCAGTGACATCACTGGCACATGCACTCTGAAGGAGCGGCCATGGGTGCCATTTCTTCCGAGCCCTGTCCTGTGAACGGCAGCTCCCGCACGCATGCGCGTTAGGGACGTCATCGCAGCTACGGCCCATCAGAGCTGGAGCTGGCAAACCCAGAAGCAAGAGGGGTGAAAATGGAAGCGGCTGCAGTGCTGACATGGCGGCGCTGGAGCAGCTTCGTTTCAAGGTAAGTTTCACATAATGTGCTAGTATGTGATACATACTAACACATTATGCCTTTGCCTTGCAGGAAGAAAAAAAAACTTCCAGCGGCATACAACCGCTTTAAAGTGATACTAAAGTCTTGTTTTTTGTTTTTTTTTTAAATTAAAAATAACAAACATGTCTATACTTACCTATTCTGTGCAGTGGATTTGCAAAGAGCAGCCCAGATCCTCCTCTTCTCGGCTCCCTCTTCTGTGCTCCTGGCCCCTCCTTCCTGTTGAGTGCCATCACAGCAAATGGCTTGCTATAGGGGCACCCAAGCCGAGCCGCAGCTCCCTGTGTCTATTTTAGACACGGAGCCGCAGTCCGACCCTGCTCCCTTTCTCTTCTCATTGGCTCACTGTCTCAGCCAATGAGATGGGGAGTCCCGGACAGCTGAGTCTCTTGTGCAACATCCCTTTATGTAGATGAACCTCAAGTAAGTATTAGGGGGGCTGCTGCACACAGAAGGCTTTTTTTATCCTAATGTACAATCACTTTAAAGTGGTGTTCCACCCTAAAAATAAAAAATACATGAAAATTCCTAAAAAAAAAACATTTGGAATTTTTTTTTTTAACTCGCCTCTAATTGCCTGTTGCTAGGGGGTCCCTCGTAGTCTGCCTCTTTCAGTGCCTGGGGTTGGTGACATCACTTCCCCCTTGGCACAGGAAGGGCTCGGCTCTGCTCCCTCCCTCTTGTCAATCACCTGGGACCCATTACAGGTCCCAGGTGACTGAGCAGCCAATCACGGCGCGGCGCCGCTCACGCATGTGCAGTGGGTGCCCGGCTGTGAAACCACAGCCCGGCGCCCACAGTTGCAATGCCGGCGCCGCCGAACTGAGGGGGAGGCGAGCGGGGCTTCAATCCCCCGCATCGCTGGACCCTGGGACAGGTAAGTGTCCAATTAAAAGTCAGCAGCTGCAGTATTAGTAGCTGCTGACTTTTAAATTTTTTTTTTTTTTTTTTTTTTTTTTTTTAGAGGCCCTCCTCTTTAAGAATGTTTTTCAGGATTTCCAATTTACTTCTGTAGAGAGCTCTGTTCATATCGGAAAACAAAATAGAGTTTACTTAGGGCTTGATCTTAGCAAAAAACAGCCACCACACCACTGATAGGATTTTGTCTGATTTAAGATTATGGGAGTAATGACTCCAGTTCTGACATTTTTACACAAAACAAAAGTTGACTGCCAATGTTAATTTCTTCATCGTACATCACAGTACACTGACGACTTGATATTTATGACTACTTGGATTATGCTGCCAACTTCAGGTGAATAGACACTGGCCAATAGGGAACAAAATCCCTGCCTAGGTATAACCCATCCCAGCTCAGCTAAGCCTCAGTTTTTAGATAGTGTCCCTAGGTGATGGATGTGCCTAAAGATGGCTCACTGAACATTTTGTTATATAAATGCTTAGGGAGAGGCCAAGAAATCGTGACTAACACCACGCTGGCAGGGTGGTATACTGGTCCAGGACAATAATTCTCTAGGAGGGGATTCATGACTATGAAGGCCTTGAGGGACATGCCCGCCAAGATTGGCGAAGATTTGGCCTAAGGTCGCACCACACTGGAATTCTTTCTTATTCGTTCCCATTCTGTCTTCAGGTGCATCCTTATTTACAAGTGATGCGTGCCGATTGAGCTCACCCAGAAAAGGTGTTTTCACTACAAAAGCTTTTTTTTCTCATAAGTAGCCCTTCGGTGAGGAATTCTACAAGAAATGGTGTTCTCCAGCTGTTTCCTATTTAACCGATTCAGCCCCCTTTAGCCTTTAGAATGTGATGCTGATCTTTTAAAGGTGCAATGGATAAGAGGTTAGAGACCTTTAAGGCCTTCTCTCTAAGATGAGCAGCTTTGCAGGCTGCGGTAGGAGTTTGCCAAACTATAAACTTAAAGTCTGTGCAAAGTGTGTCCTCCATTCCAGATTGAGAGCTTAGAGTTTCTTGTTTGATAGATTCCATATGTCAGTTTTCAAGGGTGTGCACGTCTGTCCACAAGAGAAGACTCCTATGGCTTAAGTTTTGGACAACTAAACTTCTCTGCAAGAAGCAAATTGAGAGACTGTCCTTTTGAGGGTGAATGTCTTTGCCAGAAGAAGGTGACTGTGGAGAAAAGCATGCTTAAAAAAGTAACAGGCCAGAAACTGGTGACACCTTTGGAATCCAAGAATAAACCAGCCTCAGGCTCTAAGCAAAAGATTTTACTTTAGTCCTGCAAGAAGAACTGGACCCCCAAGTTCTTTGTTTCCAGAGGCAAATCTTCCTAAAAGTTAAGGGGCCCTTTAGGCGTCCAGGTTTTATGGAGTTTGCAGCCACCTGGGCCCAAGAAGTCACAGACAACTAGATCTGCAGTTTAGTGTCCAGAGGCTACAAGCTGGGGTTTCGTTGCTTTCTTTTTCAATGCTTTATACACTTGAAGGGCATTTTTCGGATACAGAAAAAGAGCATTTTCCTTTTGGCTATGGAAAGAAGAATGTCCCATGGGGTCATCACACCTGTGCCGGCAGAGGAAAGGCTTGTCTACCAACCTATTCAAGGTTCGGGTGATTTGGGTGGCTCTCCTACTCTACTCTGTTTACGTTTGCAGTACCCTTTTGGAGTGGGACAATGCCATAGCTATGATATACATCAACCATCAAGAAGGAACAAAAAGTTGCACTGCTTAGCAGGAAGCAAACTTGGCTTTCAGCATCTGAATCCTAGAGAATGGAAAAAGGGGATATGAGAGTTGGAGATGTATGAGGTACTGCCAACATCCTTGTACAAATAAAATAAGAGAATATGCAACCAGTACATAAAGAGGTCGCCCCTTAGGACTTTTTAGGCAGAGAGATATAGGGAGTAACGATATGTAAAAAAAAGGCACATAAGTGCCAACTTTATTCATTATAGAGAAAATAGTATAAGCACAAAATTCGCTTTAAAATACATCAATAGATCAAATCGTATACAAGGTAGAAAATATCAACTCAAAGCTCACAATCCACTGCCTAAATCAAGTTGAGGACAGACGGAGAGTTTTACAGCATATATCCCAACATGTTTTGGAGATTCACAATAATATTCCTTCATCAGGGGATTTACAATTGGGTGATTTGATCCTTATCTGTAACATAAATTAGATTATATAATACAGTAGTGATAGCATTTTTGATATGGTAGTGTAAAAATAGTCAATTGCACTTTACACAGTATTCTAAATCAAGACTGATGATACTCACATGGATAAAATGGTGATGATGGAGGGAATACAGGCTGGTTGATAAGTTCACAAAGACAAAGGTTAAGCAGTCCTGGATCTAGGGCCAATTGCTGCAGTGCATCCACAAGAGACGTCTGATTCAGAGCTCACAGCCAAGGTATGCTATGTAAGAGAGTCATAGAAAGTATATTGAATTAATCCTGCATGTAGCATAAGGCAATGTAGAGATAAAAGTATATATCTCTGGTATTGCCTGTTTGGATTAAAGTATTTACCTTTAACTTTGTTGATTCAAGACGCAGACCTCCGGGCAGCAGTCCATCGACTGACAAATGCCAATTGAGTGTCTGCGTCCTAAATACTATACCTGATATGGAATCAGTCTAGCTTCAGGCTGTGTGGGCTTGCCTCGTTTGACCAGCTGTTATGTGTAACAGCTAATTATGAGGCTCAAAAGCGCCTCCCAGACCCGGAGTCTAGCGGCGTATCCACGTCCAGAAGGGCGTGATGACGTTACGCGTCACCGGCGGGTAGGAAGTCCCGATCTGTTTCCATCACTGTTTTTGCCCTGCTATGATTTATAATGAATTTTATCCATGTGAGTATCATCAGTCTTGATTTAGAATACTGTGTAAAGTGCAATTGACTCTTTTTACACTACCATATCAAAATTGCTATCACTACTGTATTATACAATCTAATTTATATTACAGATAGGGATCAAATCACCCAATTGTAAATACCCTGATGAAGGAATATTATTGTGAATCTCCGAAACATGTCGGGATATATGCTGTAAAACTCTCCGTCTGTCCTCAACTTGATTTAGGCAGTGGATTGTGAGCTTTGGGTTGATATTTTCTATCTTGTATACAATTTGATTAATTGATGTATTTTAAAGTGAATTTTGTACTTCTACTATTTTCTCTATAATGAATAAAGTTGGTACTTATGTGTATTTTTTTTACATATTGTTACTCCCTATATCTCTCTGCCTAAAAAGTCCTAAGGGGCGACCTCTTTATGTACTGGTTGCATATTCTCTTTTAATTATAGAGAAAGGGCTCTTCCCCCGGAAGCGATTGCAGAGATTTGTATTCTGTGGGGGACGCCAGATTCGACAACAAACCAAAGATCATTGGGCCATTTGCAATGGATGCCCGGGTGACTGCTTCGGATCTGTTTACCCCGATCTATGCTTTTCCTCCCTTTCTTCCTTGTCTGTTGCACAGGATGAAGGTGTAGAGAATTCCTGCGATTCTTATCATACCAGCTTGGTGCTGAAAACCTGTGAAATCCTTATTTGCAGGATAAGAAACAGGCACAGGACCCCATCCCTCTGTATTTTTCTTTGGCCCCATCATTGTTTGCTAGAAAACTAATGATCATATGGTGGGGAGGGGTTATATGAGGGAATGTTAAAGCTTTGAGTGGTTTTGCCAGTGTTCAGTATATCACCTCAATGTACAGCATATAACCCATTCATTATTATTGAAAGCTTGTGTCTTGTACTGTACTTCAGTAAAAGGAATTTACATGTGTGTGTAAGAAAATATAATTTTGGTTTACCTGTAAAATCCTTTTCTTGGAGTACATCAGAGATCCCTTCTTGTTTCCTTGTTTCTAGCTACAGAACTGATGCCTAAATAAGCTAGTAGAGGTTATTATGTCTAGAGGGGGGATTCATGCTTTTAGGCCAGTGTCCCTTCACCTGAAGGTGGTAGCATATCCTATGTAGTCATGAATATCATGTTCTCTTTGTCCCGGTGATGTACTTTAAGAAAATGATTTTTACAAATAAACTAAAAATCTAAATTTGTAGAACATTCAGTGTTCTCTACTTAGAGTAGCAGCTTGGGGAAAGAAATGCTCTGCATAGTACCACTCCTTCTCAGATCCCAGTGCTGGGAACCACCTGGCTTGGATTGCAGGGTGTGCTATTGTTTTTGCTGTTAAAGTACTAAAATTATAGCTGTGATCCCTTTGCACATAACTCTCCTGCAACTTTATCTGCTAAGCCTGCTATGACAACACACTAACATGAACGCACACAAGACTACATATACCGTAGTTGCCAATTACCCCATCAAAATGCACTAATGCCTTATTCAAGGAACCAAGGATATCATGACACAGAAATGTAGTACCTGTATGCGATTGACATTGAACTGACCATTTAGAATTGAAGGCTTACCTTTTGACTGTCCAGAAAGTGAACATTTATTAGAACTTTCCAAAGGTTAATGCCTATCATTTTTTGTTTTAGAGCTGAATCCTCTACTTGCTCCCAGGAACAGAGTGCAAAATCTACCATAAAACCTGCACCACTTGTTCGTGGATACTTACAAAGACCAAAGCCCAATACTACAAAGACATCTAGGAAAGAAAAAGATGAAGACATGGAAGGCTCAGAAAAATGTGATGAAGTTTCATCTGAAGATGTCACAGCAGTCACAGGCAGTAAAGCCAGTTGCAGTCCGAATGACACTGTGCTTGAAAACGTAAGTTTTTACATTAATTGAGTAGTATTTTCTCATTGACAAATAAAATGACAATAATAACATCCATTGAGCATGTTAGAATCATCCAAACTGTTTCATGCCACAATGAACAGAATAATGCAAAATATATATGCAATATTCCTTGCACATTGCAAGGATGATATGGAATCCTCTTTCTATTGTGGCATGCTGGGTATTATGCATGAATAGGTGGTTCCAATTACTGTAAGTGCACCACTGCCATTCAGAAATGTTTCAAGTTTTTGTAAAATATCTCTAACATTTTGGTGATAAATCCCTTTCACTCATTCAAAATGGAATGATCTGTTTACTGCTGTTCGCCAAGTTGAGAGATCAGTGCTGCCCTCTGGGGCACCCATATTGAGATTGGGCAGGCAAACTTCACATTGTCCACCATTGTTGAGTGCTTGGATAAGACCACTCTTACGGGTTCAATAAAAATAAAGGAAACAAAAAGTCAGAAGGTGAGCCTGATCACGCGGCTTGTCGGTTCACAAAGTGGTAGTGGGCTCTTTCTGTAATAAATTAGCCATTTAGCTTGATGGCATTGAAGCCCTTTCTTGATTCAGTCACTTTGTAAACAGCAGAACCATCATCCCTCTGCTGATTTTTGCCTTGGCAAATTAAGCTTGGCACTTGCATTGGGAAAGTCAATTTTTGTGTTTATTTTTTAGCGTGAAGAACAAGAAGATATGTCTGCACACAAGGACACATGCCTTCATTTTGCCACTGTCCAAGATTCATGTATTCCAATTAAAGAATCTCTCTCCACATCTTTGAGCCCTGTGCAGGAAGTCACCCCAGAGCCTGATCTTGATCCTGCATTAAGCTCTGTGTCGGAGTCTAAGGCCAAGAGTAAAACATCTCCCATTAAACTACCACAAGGACAGCTTCAAACACTGAAGCCTAATGTTCTGAAATCATGTGACCATAGAGGAATATCTGGAATGAGATTAGAAGATGATACTGTTATTACTTCTGAGGATACTGGACAGGATGTGAAAGGCAAGAGAGATGACCTTTCTGACCTGGGAAAAGTAAGTACTAGTACTGGATAAAAACGAATGTGTGTCTTACATATATTGATTTCTTTGTCGTCCATTGAGGGGCACAAGAATTCTAATGCAGTTTGGTTATACTGCCACTTATGGGAGGTTGGGGCAATGAAAAACCAAGAATAGTTGTAAGATAGCCCCCCATATAACCTCTATCCGGTTCTTCCTCACTTTTATGCTTGTGTCCTAGGAAGATGGGATGCCTTTTCTTCAGCTCTAGAAAAAAGTCCTAATTGTTTTGCTAGCTTTCTATCCTTGTCAATTTTTCTCCTTGAATACTTTAATCAAGATTTTTATGACACTGCTGGCATTTTCCTCTGTGACTTCAATCAAGACTTCTTTACTATACTGCGGCCGGAGCTGTGCCCCATATCATACTGCGGCATTGGCTTCCGCTGCTGTCAATCAAATCCAAAGACGTGGGCATCGGGGGACGGGGCCGAGGCCGGCACTCATGTCTATGGATGCAAATGCTGGACTTGTGAGCGCGGCCGTAAGGTAATCCCCCCCCGGGAGAGCGCTTCTCCTAGGGGGTTATCTGATGCGGGGAGGAGCCGCGAGAGCAAAGGAGGAACCCCAGAAGTCGGTGTTCGGAGCCACTCTGTGCAAAACGAGCGGCACAGTGTAGGTAAGTATGTCATGTTTATTTAAAAAAAACGAGCCTTTACAATCACTTTAACTAGAAGAAAAAAGCATGAGTTTATGGGTATAAGATTTACCCACAATCCCATGTTTTTTCTCACGCACAGCATAGAGTATAGTGGCATTCTGAGGTAACTGTTCACATAGAATGTGATTCATAGCCTGTTTTGCTTAGACATGGCTAGAAGACTGATTTGTAGAGAAGAGGATGGACAGTATTTCTAGCATATTGAAGGCAGGTTGAAAATTTCAGCAGTTCTAAATTCGCATTGAACAAAAGGATATTCCCTATCGCATCCCTGTATCAGAATCGCATCTGAAATGCACCTGAAACCGCTGAACAACTACCTTTGACAATCACACTGAAGACTGACATTAAAATCGCTCCATGTAAAGCAAGCCCTGCTGCTTGCCCGCAGCAGAGCTAATAGTAAAAAAAAAATGACATTTTTTTTAAAGAAAACAAACCTATCCGAAGCCTGGAACTGCATGTCTCAGGTGTGGGACAATATAATTTGCATGCCTACCTGTCACTAGCCATGATATTGCAAGGAATGTTGTTCATACCATGTGATAGCATAAAGTTCATCAAAATAAAATGAAAGGGACAGTATAAAAAAAAGTTTTAACTAAAAAAAAAAAAAAAAAAAAAAGTTAAAGCACCCCTGTCTCCCAGTGCTAATGCGCAAATGCGAATGCATACTTAAGTCCTGCACGCATATGTAAACGGTGATCGCACCACACGTGAGGTATCACTTTGAACGTCAGTGTGAGCAATCGTTTTAGCACCAGATCTTCTGTTTAAATCTAAAGTAGTAATCTTTAAAGGCTTTTAAAACATTGCCTATGAAAATTTTTAGGTACCATAGTTTGTACCATATTCCATGGCTAAAGCGTGACATGTTGGGAGTCTATTTATTTACTCGGCTTAACATCATCTTTAATTATTAGCAAACAATTGGGTATTATGCCGTGTTTGTGTGCACGAAAATTCATTCAAGCGTTGTGGGTTTTTTTCCCTGAATTTGCGTTTTAAAAATGGCTGTGCAAATATCATTTGCAATTAAAAATTGCAACAACCACCATTTTATTCTCCAGGGTCTACTCTTTCAAAATATAGATAATGTTTGGGGGTTCTAAGTAATTTTCTAGCAAAAAAAATGCAGATTTTTTTACTTGTGAGAAGTGTCAGATTTGGCCCGGGGGTCAAGTAAAATCTCTACTTTCATCAAAGTGGTCAGATCTCTCCAAAACCCTGGAAATTGCCTGTAACTACTTCCCGCCCACCGTATAGTAAAATGACGGCAGGATGCACTTTTGTTTTGGGACCTAGGAACACGGCGCAACCCCGATCTTGGTAAAGATCCAATGACGCGGCTCTTTACCCATGTGATCAGCGGCATCTCCTCACAGGGGGTGTGTGTATAGGTAATCAGGGCACTGATCATCGGTGTCCTGATTACAGTACAGCCCCAGCAGTGCCAATCAGTGCTGCCTTTTAGTGCCTGGCCATGAGTGCTCACCAGTTCCACCTATCAATGTGGCATATTGGTGCCTCCTCATCAGTGCTACCTAATCAGTGCAGCCTCATCAGCGCACATCGGTGAAGGAGAAAAATTACTTATTTACAAAATTTACTGAAAGAAACTAAGAAAAACTTTTTTTTTTTTTTTTTTATATCTTTTCGGTCTTTTTTCATTGTTTTAGCAGAAAACAAAAATCAGTATTTAAATACCACCAAAAGAAAACTCTGTGTGAAAAAAATGATCCGTGGTCTGTGACACCACGGAAAGATGAAAATTGGCCTGGGCAGAAAGGGGGTAAAAGTGCCCAGTAGGCAAGTGGTTAAACTCGCAGAGTGAGGGATACATAGGGACTTTCAACATCACAAGTAATCCACAGATGATCCTCCTTCTATTTAAACATGCTTAGTTTATTAGCTTTATTTAGAAGGTGTTTTGTATCTCTGAAATCACTCTGTAGTCTTGTGACAAAGGGTTGTAACTGTCAGTCCTTTCCCTTTTATCCTTCACTCAAACAAGCAAAGGAGGTTTCACTCCAATGCCCGGATGTGGTCAGAACATTTGGGAGGTCTACGTAGATGCAACATCCTTCATCAGCTAAACGGAGTCCCTTTTTGTCCTTGTTGAAGATCCCAAGAAGAGACATCTTGCTTCCACAGTTTCTGTTTGCTCAGGCTGCTCATTTCCCAGGCCTACTCCTGGGCCCAGCAAACTTCTTTTTTCATCTGTTTTTAGCAGTTGATGGTCTATTTTACTGTCATTTTTGTAGTGTTACTTTTCCACCTGTTTTTGGTGGATTATTGGTTGGCACTCCAGTTCTTACTGGCAGGTAAGGATAAGCTCCGGCGTGTTCGCACACTCCACGTGCCGAGCCCGCCAGGAAGTCAGCACGGCGCTGCGCTAATCACATGCAGTGAGACATTTCCCGATTTCTGCAGCCATGCATCAGGAAAATGTCTCACTGCCTGTGATTAGCGCAGCCCCGTGCCGACTTCCTGGCGGGCTCGGCACGTGGAGTGTGCGAACACGCCGGAGCTTATCCTTACTGGCAGGGTCCCATTGCTCCTTCAGTTCGGAGATTTCCTTTGTTGGTGTTTTCCTGTACTCCTTTCTCACAAACCTGAGACAGGCTGGGTAGAGAAGGGGGTTTTACAATGGCTGGCTTACAACGTATTGTTGTTTGCCAGTGTCCCAAACTATTGTAGGTGGCCGTATTACCCAATTGTATTAGAATGTCTTTGTCCCTCAATGGATTTCAAGAGAGAGATTTTACAGTAAGTACAAAAATGTTATTTTTCCAACCAGCAATAACTGGAATCATTTATGCACACCATTTATGGGCTCAGCGATGTGTTTTGTCTTGGTAAAAAATATGTATGAATTTCATCTCCTGAAGGTTTTTATTTAAACAGTGGATGTTGAAAATTATTTATTTAGCCCACAGATTTTAGGAAGGAAGCCTCCACTTCAGATGAAAGTTGTGGGCACCAGGAGAATCGCATGAAGCCTACAGAAATGGATCAGGTTCTACCAATAAATCCAAGACCTGAAGTTGGTCCAAAGTAAGTGTTTGCTTACATTGTAGCTAGGAATGGGCTCAGGCATATTCAGAATCCCACCTGCTTGACCGCACCAGGAAGCCGACATTGCACACCGCTAATCGGACAGAGAGACATTTCACGGTCTGCAGCTGCACAGATCGTAAAATGTCTCACTGCCTGTAATTAGCGGTGTGCAGTGTCGGCTTTCTGGCTTATCGGGCAGGTGGGATCCCGAACACACCCGTGCCCATCTCTAATTGTAACATATATCATCTAGGTAACACTTTCACATGGGGGAAATTTCTTCTGGTGCACTGAAATCCCACCCCCAGCTCACCCATTTGTTTCTCGTCTGTATCCTTCTCCATGACATTATATTCTGATTGTGCTAAGGAGAAGGTGTCCGCATTCTAAGAATTTCTAGAGAAGCTTGAGCTGCCCATAGATGGATGGAAATGTGGTCAGTTCAGCACGGTCTGGCTGAATTTTGATCTATGTATGGGCACTTGAATGTGTGGATGGAGGGAATCGGGTCAGTTTTTATTTATTTATTTATTTTTATTCAAGCAGCTGGTTGAATAAAAACTGACCCATCTATGGCCAGCTTTAAGCTGGCCATAGATGGAGCAATGGAAGTTGCAGGAAAGAAAATTGCTTTTTCCCCCCATCAACACGGACTGTGTTGAATCCCTCCACAAAGCGGAGAAAACACAATGATAATTGATTGGAACAAAATGATTATTTCCAGCGGCTACAACCACTGTCGATAATCCCATGAAAAATCTGACAGGCTGGTTGTACCCAAGTTGATCGATCAACTTGGGTACAATCAGCCTGCCCATACATTGGGTACAATGCACTCCTCTCCTGCATTGACTGCTTGATTATGCACTCTGTACTCCTTATTAAAAAAAGCTCTTCCCTGTACTTTTTACCTCCTTTATGTGAAAAAAATCCAGGCTTTTGTTTGCTCAGGCAGTGAAAGTGGATAGTAATTGGACAGTATGGACAATCGTTGTGCAGTCGGCAACAATTTTATGTGCATGGCTTCGTTTTGGTGGAAATTTTGCCCAAAGCCTACCTGTCTCTTGACTATATTGTTACGTTTTCTATTTTTTTTTTATTCTATTTTTTAAATTTCTCTCTTAAATTTTTTAGAGTGTCAGAGGAAGTGCAGCAACCTGCAAAACCTACAGTTCTAACAAGAGGACGATTACAGAGACCAAAGCCAAACATTGTCCGGGCATTGCCTAGGAGAGGTGTCCTGACTTCTTCGGATGATTCTAGGAATAAATCTGAAGATGAAGCCGTTGAGAAGGCCCCTGAATCCAGTCAGCCAGCCACAAGTGTAAGAAGCTAATTCTTGCAATTTTCCTGTAAAAATGTTTTTGATACTTTTTTTTTTCTTCTTACAGATTTGCATTTTTTTTTAACCTTGGCTTGTTGTACTGCATATCTTCATGCCCAATCTCCCCCAACTCATAAAGCTCACCTAGTGAAGTCCATTATTTGAAATATATTCTTCAGTTATTTTCCACTGCTGCAGCCTGTGCTTCTTTCAGCACACAGAGCAGCAGTAACATATCGGCCTATTGCCTTAAAAAAGCCATTTGGCGCTTAGAGAACTGCCTCCTAGTTTACTTCAGAACTGCTGCATGCATCTCTTTACCTTACCCGTGGAACATGGTAACTTAAAGTGGATGTAAACCCGATTCATGAAATTTCACTTAAGCACATATATCTGTAGTGTTTACTTATCTCTCTCCAAAGCCATAAGTCCTGTGTCCTTCTGCTGCTTCGGTCCTGTGTTATCAGCATGATAACTTCTGGCAAGTTTTCTGACACAGGAGATAAAAGCAGCTGGAAATTTGTGTCAGGGAGGGTGCTATAAATAGATTAACAGAGAGCTGGTCTATTCATAGCACAGCTCTGCATGCCTTTCCTCCAATCAGCTGTCACACAGTGTATGCCCAGACTCCCCTCCCACTGCTAAAAGAGGAAGTAAAAGTTCTAACACAATGTGCACTTTCTAAAGAATATAGCAAGTTGAAGTCTGCAGATATACATGTAAAGCTTATGTAGAAGGATTTGTTTCATGCCTGTGTATCATCTGAGGTGTTCACTTCACTGGGTGTCTGTGAGAGTTTACATCCACTTTACGACAGAGCCTTTATACTGGCTATATGTATTTTCTTCCACCTATTGAAAATATACACATTAAAGGAGAAGTCCAGCCTGAGTTTTTAGGCTGGGCTTCTCCTCTGGGTCACAGGAGTGCAATTCGTTTTGCACTCCTGTGACCCGTTTTCAGTGGAGAGCGGTCTGAAGTTTGCTCTCCGCTGACTTCACCGCTATCACTCGAGGCAGCGCAGCATCCCAACTTCCCAAGTCTGGATCAGCCAGCTGCCTTGACTGATGGCAGTCTCAGCGAGCTGCTGAGACAGCCACTCCTGACCCTCCACAGCTCAACGCTCCAATGAGCGTGAAGAGACAGAGAAGAGAGACGCTGGCTGACAGTCAGCAGCTCTCTGCTCTGGGAGCTGTGAGAACTAAGATCGTAGCTAACATAGAATCACTCATATCTTGAGTGTCTAGCCATGGGCCCCATATCTAAGTAAATTTTCAAGGGCATCCTCTCACCTCGTATGTTAATTTATGGGTGGGAGTGCCTGATTAATAAGCTGTTTCCACAACCCGAGGTGTAGGACCTCAGTGCGAGTTCAATGCAGTACAATTCTTTTCCTTGCATAATAAAACAACAAACGAAGGAAGTGTTTTTTCGCCGCAGTGACTTCCAATTAACTGTTGTTTTTTTTTTTTTTAATTATACCATTCTATAATTCAGCTTAGTAAAGTGTGGACAAAAGGGACAGCTTTTTTTTTCTCTCCATAAATCAGCACTATTTTAGTGTGCTGATAAAACATTTTTTGTCTAATAACCTAGTTCATTTTTTTTTCCATTTTTCACAGTATGAATCAGAAAAAGCTCCCATCTTAGCAAATGCTGATACAGAAGACACACCTTCCCCAGTAGAGATTGCTCATTCACATGTCCTTTCACTGGAGACCATTGGCCTGCCTGGCGCAGACCAGATTGAGAATGAGGAGTCTCCGTCAGTGTCTGTGGATGATTCAGCTCCTGTTGGGTATGTTTTTGGTTAAAGCTAACTTGGACATTGTTTTTATTGTAGCCTTATTGTACAGTATTCATGATGACTATAGACAACAAGTGTTGCAAAATTCTTATTTAAAAGAAAAGTTTGGGATATATGGATATATTTTATATATCTTATACTTCTCTAGGTGGATGCAGCATCGATCCAATGCCACATCTGTCCCCTGCCCCCTCTGTGTTCAGTTCTGCCCTTCGCTCTGAGCATAGAGCCATGCCTGTCAGTCACTGGCTCTGCTCTGCACCTCCAGAGCTCCCCTGGAGTGTGTGGCTGTGGAGGGATGAGAGTGGCTGGCTCAGGCTGAGCCAGCTGCCAGTCCAGGCATCTGGGTGGATCTTGACTGTAAGGTTGGGATCTTTCCCCAGCCTGGACCAGCTGAGTGAAGTCAGCCGATTGTGGGTTTTAGCCAGCTGTCAGCTGTAAACAGGTCACACGAGTGCAGAAAGAAAATGCACTTTTGTGATCCATAGGAGAAGTAGGGTCAAAAAAGCTTTGGCCATACTTTACCTTTTTAAAGGATAAGTTTACCTATCGTAACATGTTACATGTTTTCCCATATTCAGGGTGTAACTTGTTACAAACTGACCAGCCCCCACATCTCCCTGATCCCCCACTGTGACAGCTAGTGGGGATCCTCCCGCTAGCTGTCACAGTAAAAAAAAAAAAAAAAAAAAAAAAAAACTCATGTCCTGTGAATGGAAAACTACAAAGTCTGGCAGTCTTTGCGGGTGTAGGCTTGTAGTTAAAAAAGGTACTACCATGGTGCTCATTGAGTCTACCTGTCAGAATGTATCTGCTTGCTCATACGAGTAAGCTGATACACTGACAGATCTGCAGGAGACCTGCATGGCATCAGTGATCTGCTGATCATTGGTGCAATGCTTTACAGGTTCTTGCAACAAAAAATAATAAATGCACATTTTTTTACCTGCATAAAAATGGGGATTTATTATCATTATTATTATTATATTTTTTTTTTTTTTTTGTGAAAAAGTGAACTTATCCTTTAATGTTGATCCCTTTCCACTGCTCTAGTTGCCGGTATGGCAGTATTGGAACCATGCATAATTCAAATGTCTCCTGACGGCCCCAGATTTGAAACTGATATGTCGCTAGATTGCTGGAACATATTACACATCAGTGTATGTACAATTGGGGCAAGTGTATGAACTGCGGTTTTATTACATTCCGTTAAAGGCGAGAAAAGCTGTACATGCAGCTGCTGCTATGTTGCCTTTTCATCCGTAACTGATGGCTTTTGTGCCATTCATTTAAATTTGCACAGCTCAGAATTTTTTATGGTAGTTGTAAAAAATTTTTCAGAATGAAAAAAGAATTCAGTGGCTCTGAAGGTGAGAAAAAAGCTGCACCAACCAAACCAACTTTGACACGAAGTCGATTGCTGAGACCAAAGCCAAACTTGGGCAGTTCAGTTACACGTACCTCAGTATCTGCTCCTCAGAAGTGTGATGTACATGAAGAAGGGAAAAGTGGAAAAGACGATGTCAATACATCATCCATGGAAAGTGTAAGAGAGAGCAAATACTAAATGTGTCGCTGCATCCATTTTTTAATTCACCAGAACTATTTTTTTGTCTTTGCTTTAAGAGTCTAGCTTTACATGGCTTTCAAAATTAAGACAAGAAATGGAAGTGGGAAGTAAGTTCAGTGACTCATCTGATGCCTGGGAGGTTAGTCGATTGCTGTCTGTGTCACTGATGGATACATTCACCCTGTCTATTTGTCCTAGTGACCATTGTCAGGACTGAGTGCAATGGGAAATCAAAAATGTTAACTTTATAACTTTACACAGCAGGAGGGTGAAATCCTCTAAGGCCTGGTTCACACTTAAGCGGTTTTTAGTGCATTATTCGTTTTGTAAAAATGCACTACAGTCCATTTAACATAGTTTCCTATGGGGCAAGTTTACATCTGTGCGTTTTTTAGCTGTTGCTTTTTGGAAAGGGTCAGGACCCTTTTTAAAGGAAACGCAGTGTGTTTTTCATTCAGTAGATTTCAATATACATGCTGCAGAAAGGCATGTACTGTGTTTTTGATGCATTTTTAATCTGCTTAACAATAAAAATATCTCCCCTTTAAAAAAATAAAATAAATAATAATTTTAAAAAACCCGCAAAAATCATCAAAAGACACGTCAAAAACGCAAAATGCAGCACAAAAAGCGATGCAGAAACCTGTCAAAAGCAAACTGCATGAGTGTGAACGAGGTCTAATGGGGACACCTGTTTAGAAGACAACTGCTCAAGAGGGTAACTCCACCCACTTTGAAGAGACTTGCTCTCATTCCCTGTATTCAGAACAAGCAGTTAAAGGAAGATCTACCAAACAGCACACTGACAGCAAAAGACTTAGAAAGTGACTTTAAAGTAAACCCAAAACCAAAATGTAATATATTGCAGCTTACTAATTATTGACTGTTGGTTTTTAACAGGTGGTGGGAGGGGACGTTCCCCTCCCGTGCTTCTACCGGTTCGCCCGTGCGATCAGCGAGCCAGAGAAGGAATCCGGCGGTGGCGGAAGTTTACCATAGAGCTGACCGAGGACCCGATGATCCCCAGTCATCTCTGACTCTCGGAGGCTTGGCGTGACGTTATAACATCACGTCCGGCCCCAGCAGTTGTAAACACTGCTGTGTTCGGCTGGAGAGCCTGAGATGTGTTTTTTTTTTTTTTTTTAATCTCAGGCTTTCCAGCCTAGAGGAGAGATGTGGGGTCTTATAGATCACAGATCTCTCCATAAAGTGGACCTGTTATGCCTTATTCCTATTACAAGGGATGTTTACATTCTTTCTAATAGGAATAGCAAAAAAAATTAATGGGAAAGTGTAAAAATACAAAAATTTTGATAAAATAAACAATGGAAAAAAAAAAAATTTAAGCGCCCCCGTCCCCTCGTGCTCACACGCAGAAGCAAACACATAAGTAGGTCGCGTCCGCATATGTAAGCGATGGTCAAACCACACGTGAGGTAGGGCTGGGAGATTTTCCTAAAAAAAAAAAAAAAAACTCGATTCACGATTTGAATCGAGTTTTTTTTTTTTTTTGTGTGGACACCGCTCCGGTCCCAAGGAGCTGCGGGCAGGAGTTCTTAGGCGAGGCCGCGGCTTTGGCTTAGTCCGCGAGGCCGAAGCCGCGACCTCACCTGAAAACTCCAGCCCGCAGCTCCTCGGGACCGGTGCGGTGAAAAAAAAAAATAGATTTGCTTAAATTTTGAATCAATTTGACCTCTCAACTCGATTCAAGATTTAATTCGATTTTTTCCCCAGCCCTAACGGGAGGTATCGCCGTGAATGTTAGAGCAAGAGCAATTATTCTAGCACAAGACCTCCTCTGTAACTCTAAACTGGTAATCTGTAAAAAATGTAAAAGCATAGCCTATGGAGAATTTTAAGTACTGAAGTTTGGCAGCATTCCACGAGTGTGCACAAATTTAAAGTGTGACATGTTAGGTATCTGTTTACTCAGCGTAACATCATCTTTCACATTATATAAAAAAATTGGGCTAACTTTACTGTTTTTTTTTTTTTTTTTGCCCCCAAAAAAATGTGTTTGAAAAATTGCTGTGCAAATGCTGTGTGACGTAAAAAATTTCAATGACCGCCATTTTATTCCCTAGAGTCTCTTCTAAAATATATATATAATGTTTGGGGGTTCTGAGTAATTTTCTAGAGAAAAAAGATTTTTACACGTAGGAGAGGAATGCCAGAATTTTACAGTTACAGCAAACATTTGTTTTCCTTTTTGGAATAAAGCCTGATTCACACCTATGCGGGTTGGAGATTGCAGGTGCATTTTGCATTTTTCAATACACATCTTTAAACCATTGAAGTCTATGGAACCAAAAACCAGAAAAAATTCCCTGGCGCTTTCCATAAAATGCACAGATGTGAACTACATCCATAGGAAACCATGTTAAATGGACTGTAGTGTGTTTCTACGAAACTGAAAATGCACAAAAAAAATGCATAGGTGTGAACCAGGCCTTAAGGTTTTTACATAAATAAAAGCTGATTAACAGTCTTACTGGCCAGATCAGCAGGTGAAAATAAGCGAAAAAAGCCTAAAAAAGAAAACTAATGAAGCAATCACATTGGTAAGCTGCAATATAATAAATGTTTGCTTTTGGGTTTAATAGCTCTTCAACCCTTCCCTACGCTATCCAAAATTAGGGGATAACTTTGGTTATGCAAACATTTAAAATGCAGCATTTTCGTTTGTTTTGAAAAGTACACATGGGAAAGCTTTAACCCAAATTAAATGTTCCTCTGTTTTTATTGTGTTGTACAGTTGTCGCACAGTGATGCAGGAAAAAAACCTGTACTTGCAAATACTGAAACAGAAGACGCTGCCTCCCCCGAAGAGATCACTCAGTCATATATCCTTCCACTGGAGACCATTGTTCTGCCTGGTGTGGATCAGATGGATAGTGAGGAGTCTTCTGCTGTGCCCATGGATAATTCCTCCAATGTCACGTATGTTCATATCTGTGTTGTTTATCTTACTTAGCAGATTACTTGTGGATTAGCTATGCTCTCTATGGGAATTGTGTATAAATGTACCCACTATTGCTGCTTGGCTTTCCTGACAGCACTTCTCTAACAATAAATATAAATTGTTTGCATGTCTTCATTAAAGCGGTAGTAAAGTGCAAAAAAAAAATAACTGGGCCCCTGCAGAATAATGTCACAATGTGCTAGTATACATTGCATACTAGCACATTATGACAGACTTACCTTAAAGTGGTAGTAAAGTCTGTTCCACCACTTGTACCTACAGGCAAGCCTATAATAAGGCTTACCTGTAAGTACTGTAAATATCTCCTAAACTTTTAAGAGATATTCAGAGTGCATGAAGCCAGTGACGTTACCAGCAGATGTGCTCTGAAAGTCCAGCATACAGTGCTGGACCTTCAGAGCCCATGCCATAGACGCATGTGTGGGAGTGACGTCATCGCGCCCCTTGACACTCATGCCAGAAGACGCAAATCCAAAAGGAAGACCAGGGGAAGATGTCAGCCCTCTCAGCAGTGACAGGGCGGTGCTGGAGGGCTTCATTCTAAGGCAAGTCTCTCATAATGTGCTAGTATGCGATGCATACTAGCACATTATGACATTGCCTTGCAATATATATATATATATATATATATATATATATATATATATATATATATATATATATATATATATATAATTATTTTTTTTTTTTTTTTTTACATCAACTGCGGTTTACTACTGCTTTAAAACTAATCCCTCAAGCAGAGTGCTGTCACCACTTCCATGTTTACCCGGTCTTCCTTCTAGGTTTGCGGACATTGGCTGTTTGAATGGCCGAGCCACGATGACAGCACTCCCACACATGCGCAAGGGAATCACTGGCGCCGCACAGCTCTCTCAATGGACGACATGCTGTCCATTAAGAGCACAGTGCATCTGCGCTGGTGAAATAATAACCAGCTGCTACAAAAATAAATGCCTCCTAAATGGCTACCTGTAGATATAAATTTAAAAAACAGACTTTAACATTGATGCTTTTGCATGCCCCTATTTTGGTTTCCAAATGTGGTGGTACTGGTGTCACAGGATTTTGCATGCTTTTGGCATTTTTGTGGAAACCTAAAGAGGAAAACTAAAGGTACAAAAAAACTGTGAGCAGGCAGGCTATTGTAGAAGAGACATGGTGTGTGTTAAAACAAATGTACCTGTCTGTTTGCAGTCATCTTTACAATGTGCACTGAGCTGCCCGTGCATGGAGGATGTTGCTGGGGAGAATGGGAGACCAAAAATATTCATTGCTGATCTCCCCTAATTACAAAGAACCCAGAAGCGACATGTATGGCATCACTTCGTTTTTTGTTAGCTAAAAGACCCTTGATATCTCATAAAAATAAACCACAAAGAGTTTGTCACATAGTGGTTTTTTCTCATTCAAAAATTTTTATTTGAAAGATCATCATAAAATAACAGTTATAGTATATTAGACAATATTTTCAAAATAATTACTTAGGTGTCAGGAGAAGATTTATATTCTAAATATTGCTTAAGCGCCATTTCTATATTTTATTTTATTAGCTGAATTTTTGAGTAAATAATCTCTAAGAATCCACGTGGGATCACGTGCTTTAGGAATAGAAGAGGCAATAACAGTATAAATTGCGCTATGATCTGACCATGGGATTGATAAAATTTTGGATGTCTGAATTTCATGCGCCATTCCTATAGTCAAGAATATATGGTCAATCCGTGAAAATGATTGATGGGGATATGAATAATGTGTATATTGTCTTTTAGTAGGGTTCAACTCACGCCGGCAATCCACTAAATTGTATTTTATAATAATAGTTGTGAAAAGGAATGTTTATTGGGCATGTTCAGTTGCGGTATAGGTGATTTGTCTAAAAAGGGAAAAAATAGTCTGATTAGAATCTCCACAAATGATTACAGTACCTATCTTAAGTGAATCTACTTTTTGTAGTAGATGGGAGAGGAAAGAAGTACGGTAGGTAGTTTATTAGGTCCGTAGTAAGACACAACAGTTACAGCAGTATCCAATAAATGACCTGTAAAATTCATATATCGGCCTTCAGGGTCTTTAATCTCTTTTACTAGTGTAAATGGGGTACTACAATGAAATGCAATAACTACACCACGCTGTTTAGTCAAGGCAGAGGCTGTATAGACTTGGGAGGAGATCTTGCTAAAGAATGTAGGGGTGGATTGTGTTGTAAAGTGGGTTTCTTGAAGGCATAAGATGTACGCTTTTCTAGAAGCAAAGGATCAAAAGGCTTTAGTCCATTTTTGTGGGATATTCAATCCCTGTACATTCAGGCATAGAATGTTCAAAGGAGCCAATTATATATGAAAGCATTTGCCTCCCTCCTTCCGGGGGGGGTAATAAAGAAAGATGAAAAAGAAATGGAAAAAGGTCCAAAAGAGAAGTTTAAAGGGAAATGTCGTAAGTATTAGACAAAATATGTATAGACTTATAACATAACCGTTAAGGGGAGATAAAATCTCCCTCCAAGAGTACTACTACTGTCAGTTACTCACCAATTCAATGAACAACCGAGGGTAGCAATAGAGGAGCGCAGGGAACATACCTGAAGGGTACGGAAAGCCAACCATTAAAATTGTATCTTAAGAATATATAGAACGAGTACAGAAAATGCCCAAGCATTAAGTAAGGTTTTGAAAACTATGAAGAATAATTATTGTAAAATGATCAATTTTTCATAAGAAGCTAACCATTTTGTGACTGTAACACATTAACCGGTACCCGACCGGCTCACGTACATATACGGGGGCAGAATGGCTCCCCTGCGCGAAACCTCGTACAGGTACGGAGTTCCTTTAAGAGCCTGTATAAAAGAGAAAATATTTGCGCTGACCTAAGAAAAATAAAAAGTGAAGTGACATGCTCTGCTGGGGTTTTTTGCCTTCCTCTGGATCAACTGAGGGTATAAAATTGGGTATATTGGATTGTACAATATTTTTAATTTTATTTATTGTTTTTAAGGTTGAACTGGAATGACTTGTGTCTTTTTTCAACTTGTCTAACTATGTAACTATGACTGTTTGCTGAGCTGATAGCTTAATTACTAAAAGCTCAGGATAAATGGAAAAAGAAAAAAAGCGCGCGCAAACAAAAAACACATGTATGAAAATATATAAATAATTCTGTGCATACAAAATAATACAAACTTTGCAGTGCCAAAGCTTATCAAAAAAGAATCCTTCAATGTGAAAATTAAAAAATATATGAAAAATGTGTTAGACCATAAAAAGTCTGTAAACAGATGTATTAAACCATAAAAAGTTCATATGTTAATCTCTGAGTTCCAAAGAAGCATCTGTTCTTCAATTGATAAGTGTTCTAACATTCTAATATAAGATGTAAAATCACAAACTGCTTACCAGATTTGTAGGATCTCATATGATAGAGATCAAAAGCGCTTGTGCATCAGCCTGCCGGCAAGCTCACGATCCACCTGTGATGTTCTTACAAGAAGGAATAATCCACCCGCTGCAGACGGACCATCAGAAGGGAAAACTCACTCCAGAGATCGCTTTCAGATTTAAAGGAATCTAAAAAGTAGTAGGCTCCAAAAAAAGATTTTTTTGAAAAGGATAACACGGGCTTTACATCCATAAAAATCATGATCTCCGTTCCCAGTTGATGCCTTCTATGGGGAAACGCGTCGGGAGGAGCATAACTTGTGACGTCATCACGCTGAACAGCCAGCTGGCTTGAACCGCGGCGGTTTCAACTTGTCTTTTTTCTGCTGTGCTTTTATGGTTGTAAAGCCCGCGTTATCCTGTTATTTGATTTAATATGTTATTTGTTTGGGTACAGCATTGCATGACTGCGCAATTACCAGTAAAAGCGACGCAGTGCCAAATTGTAAAAAGTGCTCTGGTCAGGAAGGGGGTAAAACCTTCTGGGGCTGAAGTGGTTAATAATTATAACACAATGCGTAAAGTACATTTGGTAGAGAAACCTTATACTAGAACCCCCTAACGGGGCTTTAAAGCAGCCAATGAAATACAGTATTAATAGTTGAGAAAATTCAATTTTATTGGTACAAAAAATATATAGGTAGTGTGTTAAAAGATCACAAAAGATAGATACTGACTATTCGAGTCAAGGCATGATCTGAATGTGACATACCGTTACATAAAACAAAGCATACAATTAAGCCAAGTGCTAGGCACAATGCATTGAATGGCGACCAAGATTATCTTAAATGTTATATACTTGAAAAGGTAGTAACAGACATTGCCTGTAATACAATACATGTATGTGGAACAACAGAAGTTGTATACGTGAATCCTGCGTTTCGACCCTTCCTGGGTCCTCTTCAGAGGATGGTTGTCCACTATGAAAAAGTCAACATGTGTCAAAAATAGCATCAAATACAACAGTACCAAACTTATGTATATGCACCATCTACTAAAGTTGCCTAGATCATATAGTTACCTAATACAGGAATTATGACGTTTCCACGTGCAGTTTAAACATTGTAGGTTATTGTATTTTGGGTGGTGCAGTTTCTCTTTAGTTCCCCCGTCTCCCCCGTGTCGGACAAGCCCCCAGGAGAGCGGGTAGTGGGCCAAGTGTGTCTTGTGAGGGATCACATCTATCAGCCCCCCATATATGGGAGGGGGAAGAAGAGGAGGGGAGGGCAACGAACAACCCGAAATGCACCTGAGTGGGTATGCGTTAATGCTGGAAGTAGAAAAATATTGAATGTTAAATACTGAGAGAGCGGGGGGTCACTTGGTTAATCCACACAGATTGGGAAATTTCCCAGCTATGAAAATTACTAGAGATGTTGAATACTGAGTACATGGGTGTACCGAGGGCATTACTAAGGAGATAAGAGGAAGAGGAGGAAAAGATGTGAGGAAGAAGATAGGGAAGAGGGAAAGACAGAAAGGAGGAATGAAAAAGAAAGTGAGAAGAAGTGAAAAAAGAGAAGTAGCCCAAAGCAGTGTATGTGGAGATAAAGCAAGTGGGGAATAGTAAATGCCCTACTGCTGATCAATCCCCATGTACCATAGAGAGTATATACAAAGAATAATAAGGTAGGGGTGCCGACACACCACCAATGGGTGGGCAAAGTGAAATGAGGGGGGAATGAGGGTAAGGGAGAATAGGATGGATTGGAGTGATGGACATAATAGGAAAGGGAGAAAAAGGAGAAGGAGAAACAAGGGGCGGGGAAGGGTGGGAAAGGGAAGATGACCAAGGGAAAACCGAAGGAGGGGAACGGAAAAATGGGGAGGGGGGGGGGAAGGGAGGGAAAAAAGAAAAGGGGGGAAAAGACGGGAAAGGATGGGAAGGTGCTACGGGAAAGAGGGAAAGAAAGGAAGGGGGAAAAAAAAAAAGGAAGAAGGGGGAGGGGGGAGAGACAGAAAAGAGAGGAAAGGGAAGAAAAAATAGTGAAATATGGGATGGGGAGTGATGGGAGGAAGGGTGAACAGGAAAGGTGAGAAGTGTGGATGGAGTGATGAGCAGAGTGTGGAACAGAGAGAAGATGGGAAAGTGAAAGGAGGGGGGGAAAGTGCGGGTGAAGTGAAAAACGGGGTGTGGGACATGGAGGGACGGGGGGAAAAAAGGGGGGAACGTGGGGGGTTTGAGTGAGAAAAAGCCCATATAATCAAACGTGCACAAAACAATCATCAAATGAAGGTGACAAACAGTGTGAAAATGCGAGGGAGGTGTCGGAACTGATTACCTAATTCACCTGAACTGAGTAGAAGGACTGAAATATTCTGGATAATGAAAAATTAATGTGTAAATGAATCTGACAAGGTCAGCAATAGTTAAAAAAAGACCAAGTCATTAGAGAGATGTCACATTCGTTCCATATGTGCTTACCAGTATGAGCTATCAGTCTGTGTGGCCTGTCTCCAGTTGGAAAAGGATCCAATAAATGTCCCCTGGCGATTCCCATATTTATAGGGAGTGCCGATTGGCTAACTCCCTTCAGGTGTCCGTGTGCCCTGAATCCTTCCTCCTCCCCCTCCATCGGGGGAAGCGAGCAGCACCACTGTGCACCCTAGTGTGATCCCCCCGGCGTTCCGGAAAGGAAGACACCTTCGGGCATCCCCGTCGCTTCCGCCGCAACTGCACAGGCGCCGCTACGTCACGCGCACGCGCCCAATCGGGTTTGTAAGATGGTATTTTCTTCTTTTTCAATCTCTGTCGAGTAATTTAGGGTATAGTTTTCCATGTTGTCTACTCTAATTTCAAGTTCAGACATGTGTTGGCCTAGTTCCCTAATCTCTTGAGTGAGACTAGTGGTAATATGGTCTGAGATACGTTTTCATGATTTTTAGAGCATCTTTTCAATCTGTTTTAACGTGGCTGGGGGAGCCATTTCATCTTAAAGAAGTATCTTCAAGATTCTCCAAGTCAAAATCATTATTTCTTGAGAGGACCGGTGATTGTGTGTTTGCCTTTAAGGCTTTAGCAGCCCTGTGTGACGTTCTTGAGGGGCCATTTTGACCGTCTGAGGCGGTGCTGATTTGCGGGTTTTCGGCTTCATGAAGGGCCTGTTCATTCCTGGGAATAGAGCCCCAAGATGGCTATTTATTATGGACACAGACTGGGGAGGAATACTTGCGGGTAAGCACCGTATACCCGTCGTTATCCAGCCGTTCTGTCCTTCAGGTAACAGAGCTTTAGGTAGGCACATCCATACCACTCAGCTGAATGCATGCGCCCCCCACATAGTGGCTTTTTTTGTCCTCTATGCAATCTAAAGAAAGTATTAGTGAAAAAAAGGTAAAAAATAAATTTACACTCAAGAACTTAAACCCATCCTGACCCCCCCCCCCCCCCAAAAAAAAAATTGGACCCTGTCCACACCTCCGTCTGAAAATGTTTCTTGCACTACACATGCTGCCTATCGTCATGCATTCCAAACTGAGGGCAATATTTCCAGAGCCAATATTCAAGGTTAACGCTAAAGTGATGACCTGTATGGAACTTTAAAACATCGCCTATGGAAAATACAGGTTACTGAAGTTCGTCATTGTTTTGCAGGCGCACACAATTTAAAAGCTTGACATGTTGGGTATCTATGTACTCAGTGCTACTTCGTCTTTAATATTTAACCAAAAATTAGGTCATATATTGCATTTGTGTGCCCTAAAATGAATTTTATTGTATTTTTTACGAAATAATGATAATCTGTTGGAACACAATTTAATTCTCCAGATTGTTTCAAAAACATAATGTTTATTGGGTTTAAGTAAGCGAACAAAACAAAGCCAAAGTTTAAGCCTAGCATTTTAGGAGGCCCTATAGTGTAGAATTTATTTTATTTCTTTTTGCTTCTTTTTAATATCTGTAGCTTTGGAAGAAGACATCTTTAGCTATCTTTTAATTGGTGCACGACGCAGTTGACCCTTCTGGGCTAGCCTTCCATTGCCACAGTAAAGGAGAAGTTCACCTTTCATGTTACGAATGGACCCAGAATTAAATTTTATATTTTTTTATTTTTAGCATTACCAAAGAATTAAGTGTATTGATGTTGTTTGACTTATGACCCTCTGTGACATTTTACCTAAATGAAAACCAAACCGCCTTGATGGATGATGCTTTTAATATTTTCTCGTTGCCAGGATTAAAAACAATGTAAGTACCTCTGAAGATGAGAGAATGCTAGAACCATCACCAGGTTTGACAAGGAGTAGATTGCAGAGACCAAAGCCGAACCTGGGTCGATCAGTTACACGTCCAGCCTTATTCACTCCACAGAAGTGTGATGTTCATGAAGAAAGGAAAACCACAAGTGACAGTTTTGATTCTTCGTCCATAGAAAAAGTAAGGATCAGATCCAAAACCTGCCTTTGCGACTGCTTGAAATTTTTTTTTCTTATTTCAATAAATATTTATTAGTTTTAGGGTATAGACAAGGGAAAAAAATACAGTATTGTTTACATATTGTAAGAAAGATGATTTTTTTTTTTTTTCTTGTCATATTATCTTAATAGTACAGTGCAGGCTTGGATATTCATAGACCCTGGGTAATGCAGTTAGGCAGCCTTGAAGGAAGTAATCCTGATCATCTCATGGGTGTAAAAGCACTGTTCAGCAATCTCTGTACAAAATTCTAGGAGTGGACAATTGTAAGGAGGATTTGCTCAACCAGGACCTTGGGGAATAGTCACTCCATCTGGACATCTTAAATCTGCTATTTCAAAAATAGGGAACCCTAAATGTGTACATCCTGGTTTCCAAGTTCAACAACAAGTTGCCCCTATTTGTGGCCAGGACCAAGGATCCTCTAGAACTGGCAGCTGATTTTCTGGTAATCCCATGGTCTAAGTACCGGTTAATATATTCCTTACTTCCAGTCCAGATTCTTCCTTGACTGCTCTGCAAAATAGGGAAAGAGGAAAACCGTGATTCTCAGTGCACCAAACTGGTTCAGAAAAACCTGGTACACAGGCATACTCCAGCACTTAGCAGACGACCCCTGGCCTTTCCCAAATAGGCTGGACTTTGTCACAAGGCCCCTTGTACCATCCCATTTCTCAGTCACTGGCCTTAAGGCGGGGGTCCACCTATCTATCGTTTTTGTTTTTTTTTTGGAGTTCAATCACAAACTTTTCTTCTCATGATTATCTACTCACATGTTCTGTGTAATAAGTCCGCCTGTGTCCGATTTCGTTGTAAAGAATAACTTATAAAATTCACTGAAGGCGGTTTCCATCTTCATTGTGGGCATTTGAAGCCCACAAGCATGTATTTCCTGGATGAGGTGAATGCTGTGCTCCCAGCATTCACCAAGATGTTGTGATGACGCTGTTGCACAATGCATGCTGGGAAGCCTGAGACTAGCTCCCAGGGGACTGTGGGAGGTCTGGGAGAGGCTAGAAACACGCCTACTCCCATGGGAGGAAAACCAGGAAGTGTTAAGAAGATTAGAAAAAAAAAAAAGGTAATTACGGCGATTTAAATTTTTTTACACAGCATGTCAGCATCTAGGCAAGGAAGAGAATGCATGGAGATAATGTTCAAAATTTGGGTGGAACCCCGCTTTAACAGCAAAGCTGTTGAAGGACAGGGGCATATACTATGTAACTCAAGGCCAGAAAAGCCACTTCAAGAAATATCTACTACCACACTTGGAGATCCTTTTTCACCTGATGTGAACATGTGTTCAACCCCAGAGACTACACAGTACCTGATATTGTGGTTTTTCTGCAATAGAGACTTTAACAAAACCTGTCTCTAAGTATTGTTAAGGGACAGGTTTCGGCCTTGTCCATTCTATTCCAAAAGCCCTTAGCATCTCTCTCTGGGGAAAAACTTTTTTCAAGGTGCCTAACAGATCAGACCCCTTATACAGCACCAGGTAAAGCTGTAGCAGCTCTTGGGATCTCAATCTGGTGCTTTCTGTTCTGCAGAACCCACCCTTTGAACCCATTAGGGAACTCCTTTAGGACCTGCAAAGTAGCTTTCGTGGTGACTATCACTATCAGATAGGAGTGTTTGTTTAAGCTAGCGGCCCATCTCTTGTAAGGATCCTTTTCTATTTCTTCACAGGGACAACATAATCTTGCGTCTAAAACCCTTGTTTTTCTGTAATGCTGGGTGCTACACACAAGCCATATGTGTGTACAGCTGCCTGCCCGACAGAAGGCAGTCTAATGAAAGGCTTTTGTTGAAGGGGCATGCTGAAAAAACAGCATCTAGCGGGGTGGGGGGCAGTACCCTTGTCAGAATACAAAGGCACAGCATAGTAGATCGATGTACCAACATTGCTTGTGTTGGTATAGTGATCTGTCAATTTTTGTTTCGTTCAGTCTGCTGGGTTGAACAAAAAAAACTAGCAGTGTGTACCCAGCTTAAAATGGTATTATCTTTCCACCTTCACGAAGACTCATCCTACCTTCCTTGTGCACTGCTCCCAAACATCCCAAGAAAATTGCTATCCATTGGATGCAGTCAAGGCTGTCAGTCTGAGAGCATCAGCCTCTATATGAAAACAGACTCTTTGTCCTGCCAACAGGGTCCGTAAAGGACACTCTTCCTCCAAATCTACTATCGTCAGGGTGATTGGACAACTCATTGTCAGAACCTATGCTCAAAAAGGTGTGATACCTCCTGTACCTTTACATGAAATCAGGCGCATGTTGTTCAACTTTGAAGGCCACCAGGTGGATGTCCAAGCCTTTGCAGATGCAGCTTTTGGTCACAGGGTTGTTTTAGTGACACTCGGGTTAATTTACTATAACTGGAGAGTGCAAAATCTGGTGCTGTTGTGCATGGTAGCCAATCAGCTTCTTACTTCAGCTTGTTCAATAAGGCTTTGACAGAAAAACCTGGAAGCTGATTGTTTTTTCTGCAGAGCTGCACCAGATTTTGCACTCTCCAGTTTTAGTAAATCAGCCCCTCAGAGTTGGGTCTTTGACCCCTTGTCCTGTTTTTGTTGTTGCCCACCCTTCTGATTTATTGCTTGTGGACGTCCCAAAGTCTATGAATACAGGCTACCCTCACTTAACGACCAGGTTCTCTTCCAACGACCAGGTTGTTAAATGAGGAGCCACAAGTAATCAATATTTTAGCATTCTTAACTGCTGTACTGTATTGTGAAAAAAAGCTCTAAAACACAAAACTCCAGCTCAATAACATTGTTTTAATTTGCATAAGTACAGAACACAAACGAAAATACTGTACTGTACAATACAATGATGTATAGCGGGTCGTTAGGGTGGAGAGAGCTGGTCATAAGTCTGAGTGGTCGTTAAACGAGGAGTATCTGTATTCTGCTTGTATCTTGTTTCATTTAAGATAAAAGGATTATCTCATTAAAAGAAACTTAAAAAATGTAATTGGTTATTGTAGCCCTTTGAAGCCCCTTTGGACAAACTATTCAAACTATAACATTAATTATAAGAGATGCATCGATATTTTGGCCGCTGAAAATTCTCGGCTAAAAATAGGGTTATTGGTGTTTTGCCAAAAATGGCTACAGTGCTTGTACCACAATTTTGCAGTGATTTACCACAATTTTCATAGGTCATGCGATTCAAAAACACAACACGGATGCATTTTCAGTGCGTTTTTGACGTTTTTTCAGTGCATTTCAGTAGGGAGGTGCGTTACACCGCAATGGAAGCGCAACAGACTAGTGTAAAGACATGCATAGAATTTAAAGGGATGCATTTTTCTTAAGCTTTTCTTGTGTTTTGTTTTTTATTAACGCCAAAGCGCTTTAAACTTTTAACCACTTAACTAATATTATACAATCTATCCACTTCAAGACCGCAATACGTATATACTGTATACTTTGCAGCTTTGAAGTAGTACCAGGGCTATGGCTGAAGCCATCAGCCATATCCGTGGCATTTTTTTTTTTTTTTTTTTAGCCAGTGGCTGGTTTTCTCATGAAAGCTTTCCAAGTGGCTCATGAGCCGATGGAACGCTTTCAGAAGCAGTGGGAGGAAAACGTCCTCACCGCAGCTTGCTGGTGTTTCTCTGGCTTATCGTTTTTACCAGAGTACTTGAGAAATGATCCAACGGTGGGGCCGGCTGGTCACAGAGGCGATAAAAGACCAGACCTCTATGGCCTTGGAGGACCGGAGTGTCATCACTTCCAGTCCAGGGTGAAAGTAAACAATTTTTTTTTTTTTTTTTTTAAAGCAAACGATCATTTTTTTTTTTTTTTTTTTTTTGATCTTTTGCTTTTAAAGGTAAAGGAGAGATGTGGGGTCTTTTTGACCCCACATCTCTCCATAAAAAGGACTGGTCATCCTTGTTTCTTTTACAATTTCTGTTTGCATTCCTTGTAATAGCAATAAAAGTGACCCAAAAAATTAAAGGGACAGTAAAAAAAATAAATAAGAAAAAAAAAAGAAAGCGCCCACATCCCTCCGTGTTCACGCGCAGAAGCAACGCATACAAAAGTCATGCATGCATATATAAATGGTGTTCGCAGCACACATTTGTGGCATTGCCATGAACGTTAGAACAAGAGCAATAATTCTAGCGCTAGACCTCCTCTGTAACTCTTAACAGGTAACCTACTACTACTAACATTTTTTGTAAATGTCACCTATGGAAATTTTTTATTACCGTAGTTTGCTGACATTCCATGAGCGCAATTTTAAAGCTTGACATGTTAGATATCGATTTACTTGGCGTAACATCATCTTTCATATTTTACGAAAAAATTGAGGTATATGATGTGTTTTTTTTCTAATAATTAAAGTGTATTTTTTCCAAACAAATTGCATTTGAAAACCACCTTGCAAATACAGTGTAACATAAAAAATTGCAACGATCACCATTTTATTCCCTAGGGTGTCTGCTAAAAAAATTTTATAATGTTTGGGGGTTATAAGTCATTTTCTAGCAAATACTGTTTTAAACTTGTAAACAAAAAGTGCCAGAAAAGGCTTGGTCTTTAAGTGGTCAAACATAAAAAAAAAAAAAAAATGTATGTATATATAATTATATACAGTATCTCACAAAAGTGAGTACACCCTTCACATTTTTGTAAGTATTTTATTAATCTTTTCATGTGACAACACTGAAGAAATTACACTTTGCTAAAATGTAAAGTAGTGAGTGTACAACTTGTATAACAGTGTAAATTTGCTGTCAAAATAACTCAGCCATTAATGTCTAAACCGCTAACAACAAAAGTGAGTACACCCCTAAGTGAAAATGTCCAAATTGGGCCCAAAGTGCCAATATTTTGTGTGGCCATCATTTTCCAGCACTGCCATAACCCTCTTGGGCATGGAGTTCATCAGAGCTTCACAGGTTGCCAGTGAAGTCCTCTTCTATTCCCCCATGATGACCTCACAGAGCTGTTGGGAGTTGGAGACTTTGCGCTCCTCCACCTTTCATTTGGGGATGTCCCACAGATGCTCAATAGGGTTTAGGTCTGGAGACATGCTTGGCCAGTCCATCACCTTTACCCTTAGCTTCTTTAGCAAGGCAGTGGTCATCTTGAAGGTGTGTTTGGGGTCGTTATCAAGTTGGAATATTGCCCTGTGGCCGCCTCCAAAGGGAGGGGGGTCATGCTCTGCTTCAGTATGTCACAGTACATGTTGGTATTCATGGTTCCTTCAATGAACGGTGGCTCCCCAGTGCTGGCAGAACTCGTGCAGCCCCATACCATGACACTCCCACCACCATGCTTGACTGTAGGCAAGACACACTTGTCTTTTTACTCCTCACCTGGTTGTCACCACACACGCTTGACACCATCTGAACCAAATAAGTTTATCTTGGTCTCACCAGACTATAGGACATGGTTCCAGTGCTCCATGTCCTTAGTCTGCTTGTCCTCAGCAAACTGTGTGCGGGCTTTCTTGTGCATCATCTTTAGAAGAGGCTTCCTTCTGGGATGACAGCCATGCAGACCAATTTGATGCAGTGTGCGGCATATGGTCTGAGCACTGACAGGCTGACCCCCCACCTCTTTAACCTCTGCAGCAATGCTG
Organism: Aquarana catesbeiana; assembly: GCF_042186555.1. NCBI lineage: Eukaryota > Metazoa > Chordata > Amphibia > Anura > Ranidae > Aquarana > Aquarana catesbeiana. The sequence continues at coordinate 142,411,030 of NC_133324.1, read as the reverse complement.
GCAGCACTCATATGTCTCTTTCTCAAAGACAACCTCTGGATATGACGCTGACCACGTGCACACCCAACTGCTTTGGTCGACCATGGCGAGGCCTGTTCTGAGTGGAACCTGTCCTGTTAAACTGCTGTATGGTCTTGGTCACCGTGCTGCAGCTGTTTCAGGGTCTGGGCAATCTTCTTATAGTCTAGGCCATCTTTATGTAGAGCGACAATTATTTTTTTCAGATCCTTAGAGAGTTCTTTGCCATGAGGTGCCATGTTGAACTTCCAGTGACCAGTATGAGAGAGTGAGAGCGATAACACCAAATTTAACACACCTCCACGTTCACCCCTGAGACCTTGTAACCCTAATGATTCACATGACATCGGGGAGGGAAAATGGCTAATTGGGCCCAATTTGGACATTTTCACTTGGGGGTGTACTCACTTTTGTTGCCAACGGTTTAGACATTAATGGCTGTGTGTTGAGTTATTTTGAGGGGACAGCAAATTTACGCTGTTATACAAGCTCACTCACTACTTTACATTGTAGCAAAGTGTAATTTCTTCAGTGTTGTCACATCATGAAAAGATAGAAAAAAATATTTACAAAAATGTGAGGGGTGTACTCATTTTTGTGAGATACTGTGTATGTATGTGTGTGTGTGTGTATATATATATATATATATATATATATATATATATATATGTAATCCTATTCAGACTTGGAATTGTATATATGTAGTTATACTTTCTCCATACTTGGGCATTTTGTCTTTGCTTGAGCTACCACCATTTCATAAACCAATTGTATGAGACATTTTATGTTCTTATGGAAAGTCTGCTTTTGATGTTTGAGGCAGCTATTCTGTAATATTTTGCAGAGCAATAACATTTTTAATTAAAAAATTAAGAACAGGACAGGAAATAAAGATTTGAACTTTTATAGGCAAACATTTCACCAGAATTAATGTGCTTTGAAACTAGTACTGGATGTACTATAGTACACCTTATGATGTATGTAATTTGTTTAGAAATAGAAAAATGAAAGATATTTAATTTTCATTTTTAAATTTTATTTATTTTTAATAAGACCCAGAAACAGAATGTGGACTTGTCTCGAGAATCTTGTCCAGCAGAAAGCTACGACCTCCAGCTTGGCACAGAAGTCCAGGGTGGTTCTGTGGAGGGGTCTGTGCAGTAAGTGGATAAAGACAGTAAATTGTCTGTTTGGTACTGGTATTTGTTTATATAATTGTGTATACTTACTGTGTGTTTGTGTATATGTATAATCTACCATAAAATGTTGACTGTCCGTACATTTGTTGTCCTATTAAAGCAAATTGCAAGTTCAGAATTTAACATAATATTCCTTGTCACTCAACAGTAGGACCTATCTATTAAGAATGTAACACAATATCTTGTTTTTCATATATTGTTTGTACGATATGTGCTTTGAAAATGCTGAACTGTATTTAGTGATTTCTATAGTTAATACTCAAAAGTGGCTTACTGTTTAACCGCTGACGGACCGCCCGTCGTCGTTATACGTCGGTACTTTGAAGAGGGATATCAGTGTTATGACAGCAGGTAGCTGCCATAACCCTCTATCACCTTCTTCAGCAGGCAGTCTGCTCTCAGATAAAAATGGTCTCTGCGGTGGATCACTGTTATCTGCGGCGGGAGAGGGGCCCGCCGCGCTCCGTGCCCTCCTCCGCTTACCGGAGCTGTCGGTAGCGGCGGAATCGATCAAGTCCTGTCACGTCTGTGGTATGGAGATGAGTGAGGGGAAGATGGGCCCTCACCTGCCTCCATACCACTGCAGGGCGGAAGCGACGTCAAAACAACTTAAAGAGACTTATTTTTTTTTATCTTTATTTTTTTAAATGACATTTCTTTTTTTTTAATTTTTTTTATTGCATTTTAGTGTAAATATGAGATCTGAGGTCTTTTTGACCCCAGATCTCATATTTAAGAGGTCCTGTCATGCTTTTTTTCTATTACAAGGGATGTGTGCATTCCTTGGAAAAGGAATAAAAGTGACACATTTTTCTTTCTTTTTTTTTTTTTTTTTTTAAAGAACAGTGTAAAAATAAAAGGTAAAATAAATAATAAAATAAATTTTTTACACGCACCCCGTCTAGCTGAACTCGCGTGCAGAAGCGAACGCATACGTGAGCAGTGCCCGCATATGAAAACAGTGTTCAAACCACACATGTGAGGTATCGCCGCGATCGTTAGAGCGAGAGCAATAATTTTAGCCCTATACCTCCTCTGTAACTCAAAACATGCAACCTGTAGAATTTTTTAAACGTCGCCTATGGAGATTTTTATGGGTAAAAGTTTGTCGCCATTCCACGAGCGGGCGCAATTTTGAAGCGTGACATGTTGGGTATCAATTTACTCGGCGTAACATTATCTTTCACAATATAAAACAAAATTGGCTAACTTTATTGTTGTCTTCATTTATAATTCACAAAAATATATTTTTTCCAATAAAGTGCGCTTGTAAGACGGCTGCGCGGTGTGACAGAAAGTATTGCAACGACCGTCATTTTGTTCTCTAGGGTGTTAGAAAAAAATATATAATGTTTAGGAATTTTAAGTAATGTCCTAGCAAAAAAAAAATGTTTTTCACTTCACACCAAATCTCAGAAAGAGGCTCGGTCCTTAAAGTGGTTGTAAATCCATTTTGAAAAAAAATAACACCTGCAAGACAAAGGCATAATGAGCTAGTATGCATAGCATACTAACTTACTATGTAATACTCACCTGAGATCGAAGCCCTCGCTGCAGTGCACCGGCCGGTGACATTACTCCCGGGGGTTACTTGGGGGTATTGTGGCTCCGGCGCTGTGATTGGCCGGAGCCGCGATGACGTCACTCCCGCGCATGCGCGCGGGAGCCGCCGGTAATGGCACATACGTGCCGTTGCTTCAGTGCGCATGTGCTGATGACGTCGGCACATGCAAATACAGGGGATATCTCCTAAACCGTGCAGGTTTAGGAGATATCCTGGGTAGCTACAGGTAAGCCTTATTATGGGCTTAACTGTAGCAAAAAGTGGTCTGTAAGGGTTTACAACCACTTTAAGTGGTTAAAACTGCATACGCCAAACTGGCAGACTTGCACAGAAGTGATGACAGAATGGAACACATTTGGGGCCTCTGAAAAGCCCTGAACTGGTGACCAGAGAGTAGACCACTTTTGAAACATGTCAGACAGCAAAATGACGCGACAGGGATTCCCTGGATTCAGTCCTGTGCTTTGGTATGCTGGCAAAATAATACTGTGGTATAAGTTTTTGTTTTTTTTCTACACAGAACAAAACCTCAGCATGGCACTTGACATGTGGGGTACAAACAGTGGCATATTTGCATCAAACTTTCAGTAAGGAACACTTCAAGGTTATGAATATTATCTGTAGGGGAATGGACACTTAACTAAAAATCAGACCCGTGAGGGTTGTTCTTGGAGGTTGCACAATCTTCTCATTTTTAGTCTTGGGTTAGTCTTGGGTTTTACCTTGAAGACAGATTACTGATCAGACAAGGCATTCCGTCCTACCGGCCCTGGAGGCTTTTGCTTGGTTTGGCTCCAAGCAGCATCACACCGGACTCCTAGTCCCGGCGTTTCACTGTTAAAAAATACTTTCTGTAAGCCCCTTCTGCCCTTGGTGTCATGCTGAGTCACCAAATACACTGTTATTATGTTGCCCTAAGACACTTTTTTTTTTTTTTTGCTTTTGCTTTTTAGAGTGTCGAGATCACCATTTTATATTTGGGACATACTTGCATAAAGTACACCAAAATGCAAAATAATACAGAGACCATTCCAGAAATGGCTTACTCTGAATATTGCAAAGCTGTCATTTTGCAAGCTCATGCAAAATAAAAATGGAAAACTGTTTCTTTTATTATAATTTGAGTGAAGGCATTATTGAAAAAAGCGCATCAAAAATAATCAGAAATGCGTTTTATAAACAGGCCCTAGATTCTTGCCTATTTTCACTTTCGTGTAAACGTTTTGTTGTTCCTCTAACTAGTTTGCATTAACTAAAATATCTCTCAGATCAGTCTACCAGTATTCCATCTCATTTTAAAAATTCTCTTGTATAGGATTGAACAATCCTCATGTACTGGAGAGCAAGTTAAAGAACCTTCCGTAAAACCTCTTCGAAACAGATTTCAGAAACCAAAGCCCAACCTGGGACGAGCTTCTGTGAGGAAAGAGTCAGGAGCATTTACTTCAGAACAGGTAGGTGACAAAGGTTGATATGCTTCCTGAATATTTTACTCCTGGCCTTGTTCAGTACGGAGCAGTTTTTATTACTTCAAATGCTAATTCTTATATTGAACCTGTAACTCTCACTTTACCTTCCACATATGTATAGCCATGTGCAACTTCAGACCTTCTGGTGGTGGGGAGGGTGGGAAAGCGGAGTACAGCACATCTGTTGAAAGAAAAAAAAAAAAAAAAGACAGTACATCTGTTGAGTAAAATGTGCAATGTTTAGGTACATTTAAACTACGGTTAGTTGCCTGTGAAAACCAGTTAGAATCCATTCTGCTGAAGGGCAGACAGTAATAAAAAAAAGTTGCGTTTTGACCTTTGGGCAATGTTAAGCTTATTTTGCGCATTGCTTGCTTCCTGCCTTTTATAGAAAGAAGTCAGCTTTGATTCTACCAGCAAAAGACCAGAACCTCTTGCAAAAGAGGGATCAAGTTTAGTCTTCACTAATGATGCTGCAAGGTAAGTTGGCTAATACCTAAAATACTGGATTTAGCTTGGTTATTTGATCATTCTTTTGTTTGTTGAAAAGTGTTCAGAAATTCGGCCCCCTCCTCCTTCCCTTGCTGCTGGGCCAGTAAGAGAGTTCATCACTCTTTGTGCATGCGCAGTAGGGATACGACCGTGAAGCCGTAGGGCTCCACTGCGGGGTTCCCTTACCGGCAGTGGCAGGCGGCAGCACTGACAGCCGATGGAAACATTGACTGCGGTGCAGAGATCGCTGGATTCCAGAACAGGTAAGTGTCCCGTATATTAAAAGTCAGCAGCTACAGTATGTGTAGCTGCTGACTTTTAATTTTTGGAGGGGGAGGCTGAAACAACGCTTTAAAGCGGATCTTAAGTCATTTATTTAACTTTCCATCTATTAAATCGTCTGCCCTGGTCATTTAAACTTTGGATAGTAAAACATTTTTTTCTGCCAGTAAATACCTTATATATACCTTACCACTTCCTGTTTCTTGTCTGGTAAAAAAAAAGCCTAGCTTACAGCATCATGCACAGCTCTCTCTCACTCTTGTGAGAGTTTGCCAGGAAGGGAAGGGGATTAGTCATAAGAGGGCCAATGAGAGCTGCAGAGCTGGAGGTGTGCCTCTGTAAATCCAGGAAGTGAACAAGCAGCAGCTTCTGCTGCGCACAGTTAAAATGGAGGCAGCCAGACTTGGTGGAGGGAGATTTCTGCAGCATATTTGGCAAATACAGAATCACAGTATATATAAAATAATATGCAAAGTGGTTGGAGGGAAGCTTCAAAATGGCAAAGATGTTTTTATTACAAATTATGTGAGCAGACTGCAGTTCCTCTTTAAGAACATATTAAACAAAGGTATTATACAGTGCATTCCAATGGGTAATAAATATAAAAGCGCTAAGATTAAACCTGGGTGGCTAAACTATAACGTAAAAATGCATACAAAGAGAAAGAAAAGGCCTTCAAAAAATATAAGCCCTTTATCCTCTGCTTTAAAAGTGTGTAATAATTTTTTATCTGTTAAATATAGTGGTAATAGAGCAGAATCCACACAACATACAACTATTAAACCAGCACTGCTGAGACGAAGCAGGCTTGTAAGACCAGTGCCAAGCTATGGAAAGCCATCTAATAAGGGCCCGAGTGCACTGCAAAACAAGACAGTCGATGAAGAGGAGACTTCTACAGTAAGTACACATAGTTGCTCCTGTACTATTTTGCTACTTGTTTTACATGGCATGTTTAACCTATTGTAAAGTGGTCAGTTGCGCTTATATTAACCTCATATTCCCTTTAAAATAGTGAAAGGTAAAAATATATACTTCTACAAATACCTCCAAATAATCTATATCTACAAATTCATACAAAATATAATATAATTCAATCTAATCCACCATTAAACAAATACTGTGCTCATAAAAAATGCATAAGTGATAAAACTCACAAAAATGTGTATATGCTCTTAAAATATATCTGTTGTTTATAATAAAATTATATCTGGTTCAATACATAGTTTGCTACTATGAAACTTCCCAAAAATAAATAAGTGCAAAATGTGCAGAAAGTATACACAATTATCTTCCTTTTTCTAAATAATCCTTCATGTGAAGTGTAGGCAATTCATCAAGTGTTAATAGAACTACTCAGTGTTAATTATATTGTGACATTATTGAAACATAAAATAAAAATAAATATAAAAGTAGTGTCAAACAAGTGTGTTACTTTTACTTTTTCACTTCTTCTTTACTCCTAATTGCTCCTCCACTCAGATTCCGGACATGTAAAAAGAGAAATTAAATATCCATTGCGCAGAGGTTAAACATAAATTGGATACTATCTATCAGATAGAGTTGTTCCACTCACATACTCTCCTAGAAGGGATCGCTTGTATTGATCAGCTGCAAACCGGAGCTGAGCGGCAAGGTGTTTCATTCACCGCCGCTACTATCTCACACACTGCAGATGCTGGGGACTAAACAGGCTCCTCCTACATGTTACGTCACTGCCACGTGACTTTTTCAAGGGCAACCCAGTGTGAAAGCACTCAGGCTTTCACATTGAGATTGCAGATGAGGCTTCTTTCAGGCGCTTTACAGTCGCTTTTTTTAACGCTAAAGCGCCTGAAAAACTCCCCAGTGTGAAAGGGATCTCAGTGTGAAAGCACTCGGGCTCTCACATTAGGATTGCAGGTGAGGCTTCTTTCAGGCGCTTTTTTAATGCTAAAGCGCCAGAAAAACGCCCCAGTATGAAAGGGGTCTTAAAGAGGAATAAACTCCCCTTTCCGGTGCTGGCATGTTCACCCAGTGTTCTTCTAGGTTCAGGCATTTCTTGATTGGACAGGCCAGGGTAACATAACTCCCACTTATGTATATGGGAGTTCATCCATTCCGTCACTGAGGTGTGCTGTGAATGTGCACTGAGCTGCACATGCACAGCTCAGTTATTCTAGAGGCAATTGCGAACATGCAGGTATGTTTGTTTTATTGCAGGAGAGACAAAGATCCTGCCTTCAAGCTATTTTTTTTTAGTTTTGTTTCGGCAGGAGATGGAATGGAATTACAGATTAAACGGAAATGGAATCCTATATCATTCTACCTAAGACACTGGCACTTAACTTTTTTTTTATAACTATTTTATTGTGTAAGGATACAGATTTGGAGGCGTCGTCCAACAAGAGAAAAGCTTCTGAGTGTTTTCCTGATGTGTCCCCGAAGAGAAGCTGTATTGCTGACGCCTCTCAAAATTCATCAGAATCTGCATTAGATCAAGTCCCCTCAACCAGTGCCCTTCCAGATGGTAGTCAATCTAATGATATGCTGGAAGACAATAAGCAACAACATTCAAGGTAAATCCAATAGACGTTTTGCATCAAAAGTAAATTTTTTTGTGTAATGCAGAAACTGTGATGAGGGTGAAGCATCTCAAAATAAACTCAAACATACAGTATGTTGAATACACCAGAAAGCTTGCTACATATGCCTATTCACTTTAACCGCTTCCGGACCGCCCCATGTACATTTGTTGCAGCAGGGCGGCCTGGGTGCGCAAAATCACGTACCTGTACATGATTTCGTGCACGCTGTTTAGGGGGTGTGCCCATGCCAGTCAGCAGGTCCGGCGGCCGTAATGGCCGCCGCAAGACCTGCCGATCGTTCACAGGAGAGACGGATCAGCGGTGTGCCGATGTAAACAAAGCACACCCCTGATCTATCAGTGAGGAAAAGTGAGAGATTGTATTTCCGCTGAAAGTCCCTAAATATATCCCGTAGTTTGTAGACGCTATAACTTTTGCGCAAACCAATCAATATATGCTTATTGGGATTTTTTTTTAACAAAAATATGTAGCACAATACATATTGGCCTAAATTTATGAAGAAATAGAATTTCTTACATTTTTCTTTTGGATATGTATTATAGCAGAAAGTAAAAAATATTGTTTATTTTTTTTTTTTCAAAATTGTCAGTGTTTTTTATGTTTAAAATAAAAACCGCAGAGGTGATCAAATACCACCAAAAGAAAGCTCTATTTGTGGGAAAAAAAGGACACCCATTTTATTTGGGTATAGCGTTGCATGACCGAACAGTTGTCAGTTAAAGCGCCGCAGTGCCGTATCACAAAAAAGTGGCCTGGTCAGGAATGGTTAAAATCTTCCAGGGCTGAAGTGGTTAAGCAAGACCAAATCTAGCCAGTTATTTTGGCAGGATTTCATTATGTTATAAATGTGTCAAAAACTATGGAATATAGTGTTTATGCCATAATCTCAGTACAGCTTTACTGAAAGACTGAGGGGTTCTAGGAATAGGGGGCAGTTATTTTGGGCTGGCCTACAGTTTTTCTGTTTGCCAGTGTCCAGTTCTTTTCTAGGTGGCAGTATAAAGAATTCCTGTGTTCCTCAATTGCCTCAAAGAAAACTATTTTACAGTGTGAAGTGTAGAACCCACCTTTTTTGCTTTTCAGACCTACATAAAAGTTAGGAGGTGTTTTGTCCATTTCTTTATACAAAACCATTTAAAGCTGACATTTTGGGATGTCCTAATTAGGGATGAGCTCAGGTGTGTTTGGACATGAGCCTCAACCTGTCTGGGCTATCCCATCGGGAAGCTGGCAAAGCCGACTGCCAATCATAGGCAGTGGAGGCATTCCCCTCCCCATAGCCACATATTAACAATGAGCAAAATGTAAAAATAAAACAGATTTGTAGCCAGGTAAATGTAAACTATTGTTATTCAATTGCATTCTTATGTTGAGCCTTGAGACTAGGCTTATTTTACGTAGTTACAGATTCTTTTGAAATAAGACTTATTTTTCAAACCCCAATAGCTGAAGCCTGACATTTACACACAGAAGTTAGGCATTCTAGTGACTCATCCCTTATCAGAAGCGCAGTACAAAGTTTAATTCAGGTAAAGGGAGTTTCAAGTTGGAGAGTCACTGTTGTGCTGTCTTTTGGTAATGTGTAGTTCTTTGGGTTTCCTTTTGTCATGTATAACATATGCATAAAACAGCTACATAACGGTTCAAAAACGTATAAACAAAAAACTAAAATCAATTTGATCCAAAACTTTTAGAATTTGTCTTTAATGTTTTCAAACTTCTTCACAACTTTGTATGTACAAATAACTCTTTGCACTATTTTTAATGAGATTTGGCCGACTGCTGAAAAGGCCAGTATCCACAACACCTCCTGTTCTGACCAAACCATCTGAAAATGTAACTGAACGAACAGAGAAGAAGACATCTAGAAATATTAAATCTGTCAAAAGTACAGTGGTCAAGCCAACGTCCAGTAAAGGGAAGACAACTCTAGTGAAGATCAGGGCTATGAAGCAAGATGAAGATGAAGATGATGATGAATTAGAATATGAAGATGAGGATTATGATGTCGCTCCTGATAAGCTGAATCAGGCCCCAGTCTTTGTCCCCTTCAGCTTGAGATCACCAAAACCTATTCCTGCTGAGATTGAAGAGACTGTGGAAGAGGTATAGCCTTTATTTTTTATCTTTCGCAAGGGACTTTTGCTGCTTATATGTCTGTTTTATTTGGTATAGTAAGAGTCAATTTGAGGTATTTACTGAAATCCGTTAAACCATCAGCTTGTCCTTTTGGTCTAAAGAACAATTTTAACATTGTGTATGCTGCAAAAGTCTGATTTTGTAAGCCAACAAAATAATATTTGATTTAATTATTTTATTCTATTATGCTTCTGCAGCCTTAGGTGGCCATTTTTCTGGTTAGAAAATGTTCACGTTCCTCCTTGCTATTGGGGAACTGTATAGACACATGGAATGGTGCATTTATCAATTTCAATTATGAAAAGATGACAGAGGGTTGAAACTGCATCCAGCAGCAGTATTTCGAAAACGCTGCTGGAATAATTTTCTAGTTGTGGTGCATCTGTAAACTACACGAGATGAGGATCCCTGTAATAATGTCTGCAGACTGTGTATAGGACTGGAAACCTAGGAGAAATGGATATAATGGGCATAACAATGTAGATTGCTGGCCAAAATGAAGGTGGCTTATTACTGACCTTTTCTTCAGCATCACATTTTCTGAAAGGTGGAGACATCTGTTTTTTTTTCTTTAACACTCCTTTTACTGAACTTGATGATAATTCTTTCTATATTATATAGATATATATGTTTTATATATACATATATATGTTTTTTGTACAGTTTGAAATACCAGTGGAAGATTTGGGTGTTCCAATCAGCACTGCTCAAAACCTAAGATCTCCATGTCTAACGCTACGGGATGTGTCCCAAAACGTAAGTGTTGTGGGTTTTTTTACTTTGTATCTTGAAATCTTCAGATACCAGAACCATTCAGGACCCAGATTAGCCGCACCTATTCAGACGGACACTTCACTAACTGAATGTACTTATTCAGATGTTTCTGATTTATATTATAATGACTGTTTCCTCTTTATATGTAACCATTTTTATATCAAATTACTATTGCAATGAACTACATTTTAACATGCAGCCTGCTAAATTATGAAGTTCCTCTTTAAATATATTTTACTTATGTGCCCTGTGTTCTTTTTTTTAATAGGTCCCAGTGTCTCAGGCAGACCCTGGTAATAAAGGTAAAATCAAATGATAGCTTTTCATTTTAAAGAAATATCTTTTTACCACACACTAAAAAACAACTCTGATTAAATGTGATAAAAGGGAGGAGCTCAGGGGTGGATGTGACTTTCATCCTTATTAAATTTATACAGAGTTATTTTGGAGTGCAATAAGAATGTTTTGTTTTTTTTCATGGGATTGGACTGGTTGGTGATGACAGACTTGCAATCAAAGCAGAGACCTGGAGTTGGAGCATATGGTTTTGTGAACTGAAAATGCTTATCTTTATTGTACAGTACAGGACACAGGCTGGATATTCATAGACCTTCGGTTATAGGCTTCTAACTTTTTAGATGATTGGACAGTGGCAAAAGCTTTGTTTGGCATGCCCCCTAGGTATGCTCCTAGAACCCCATCCCACCATGTGAGTTTTTTCTCTCTTATGGAGAAGTTTTTTTATGCTTAATAATTAGTATTTTTTATTTTATTTTTGATTCTTTAGTTTACTGTTCACTGCCGTCTACTATGACTGTAGAAGCAGTGCATCTGAATTGGTGTAACTTTGGTATTACCTTGTGAACTATACCCTAACCCTATGCTATATTGCTTTAATGGTGCTTTGGGCACTGGATCCTGCTTTGGAGCTCACCTTGACACGGAGTGTGAGTGTAGTTGGCTGCAGAGTGCTATATAGGTTCAGGGTCATGGTCCATTCCTATGGTTCCCATAAGGACCCATAAAGGGGCCAGCGATGTGGAAAAGTCAGACAGGTTTGTCATTTTTATCAGACCATCATTCAGTACTGTAGCTTTATAGAAAGTATGTGAATCTATAAATCCATTACTTGCACTACGCTTAATTAAGTGCCCCCTGATTGTTACTGTTTCTACATAAAACTCAGGAAGACAGGAGTTTGTTAGAGTTTATTAATTGGGTTTTTAAAAAATGTCAATCTTGGTGGTAAAGATTCCACCATTCAGAGCTTGATCTCAGGTGGATGACTAGATGTTGTATCACACCACTGGTCGAACTATTACCACCACTCACACCTAGAGCCCTTATAAAGTACTCAGGCACTTCCTTCCACCCTTTTGCCATGATGACTTTGCCACAGGGTGGTCAAAACTTGGGTTGCTGTGTATCCTTCTATGGACAGGTTTATCCCATTTCCGCAATATACTTAATGAGTGATGGAAACCAGACACAAGGGAACCACTGCAAAGACTCACTCTGCTGAAGCATTGGAAAACACTCAGACCGCTAAGGGGGACAATGTTTCCCCTGCACTGGACCCTATATTATTACCAGTCCCTGCTGCTGATTCTAGCCCTGTCTCAGGCACACAACAACCGGCCTATCTGACTAATGCAGGTTACTCTGCAGCTATGTCAGACCTTCTCGAACAACTATCTGCCTTAACGGGCTGTTACAGCCATCACTGTCCAGAGTTCAAAAGAACCAGGCTGCTTCATCCGCACCTTCTCTGTCTGCCAATAGTGGTGGATCTATTTGCTCTAAAAGTGGTATAGAAACAGAGGAGAATGAAGAGGACCCAAAGATAGAGCTAGAAGAGGCAGCAGAAGATTTCTTACCACTAGGTTTCTATACACCTGACACTATGCTTCAGGCAATATGCTTGTCAATGTAGACATGCTCTCTTCTGCTGTATGCAAAAGCCTTGTCATGGTTGCACTTGATTCTCCAACGTCTCACCATACCCCTCTAGGTGTAAGAGTTTAAAAAGACATTCCCCATTCATGAGCAAATACAATTGGAAATTTATGACAGTTGGGGACTCTGAAAAAGTTTACTCCTCTGGGAATCATTGCCAAGCTATATCCACTTTAAAGAAAAAATTAAATAAAAATTAGACTGCTCCTTTAGTGTACCCAGCACTTTCAGTCTTAAATTACATCTTACTATCCCTAAAGAAGTTGTTCTTTTATTTAAGGATTCTGCAGACAGAAAATGTGAGACTTTAAAGGCCTTCTTTACTCTTGCAGGCTCAGCCCTGTAACCAGCTATTGCTGTGATTTCTGTTTGTCATTTATACTCTGTATCTTGCATTCTGGCCTTCTTACATTTGGGACGTGACCAGAATTTGGCTTTAAGTACTCAGAAGGGACAGGTTTTGACCATATGTATCCTATTCCATAAACCTTTGGCTTTACTTCACCTTGTTAGAATCTTTTTTCAAGGTGTCTCATGGATCATATCATGTCTGTCATATGTTTTTAGTTAGTGGCTCTCTCTTTTAAGGAGGCGTTCTTGATTCTTCACAAGAATAAAGTGGTCCTGCATCCAAGACCCTCTTTTCTACCTGTCAGCCTTTCACTTCAATGAGGGCATTGTTCTTCCTTCTTTATGCCCTGCTCAACCCCCCCCCCCCCCCCCCCAAAAAAAAAATGCTCTTCATTGTCTTTGTCTGGACATGGTTAGACAAAGATAGGTCCCCTATCTAGAAAACTGACTCTCTTGTATTGCAAACAGGGTCTCATAAAGGCCACCCTGCCTCTAAGTCTACTATTGCTAGATGGATTAGACAACTCATTGCAAGGGCTTATGCACTAAAAGATGAGCTTCCTTCTGCACTTTTTATGTCCTCATTCCACCTGATGGTTTGGGGTTTCCTGGGCTTTCTGACCTCAAGCATCTGTTGCCCAAGCTGCTATCTGGTCTCCAGTTCATACATTCTCCAAGTTTTATCAGGTGGAATTCCAGGCCTCTGCAGATGTAGCCTTGTGCTACAAGGCTCTTTCAGCTGCACTATTGGGTTAGGTCTTTGTCCCTTGTTCGTTTGATTTGTTGAGCCTGTTAGCACTGTTATTTTTGTCATGTTGTTGCCTGCCCCTGTTTTTCTTTGCTTGGGGATGTCCAAAGGTCAATGAATATCAGGCCCTTGTACTTCACAATTAAAATAAAAACCTTTACATACCCGTAAATTCCATATCATATCATTCAACATTTTTAGCAAAGAATGTGTAAAAAAAAAAAAATAAATAAATCAAGGAAAATGTAGACACATTGTGACACCATTACATATCGTGGCTCCCCATAACCAATGTTTTTAGAGTGAAATCCTTGGTTATCTATACATTTAGATTTATGGAATATAACATCTTGCTTAATGATCTTTTGGGGCTTTCCCTGTTCACAGGTCACTGTGATGGGAGTACTGAAGCGGCCATGACATTGATATCAATGGGAAATTCTGTCTTTCAGTCTAAATTGGGTATGTAAATGCTGATTGAATGTTTGACAACCGAGCTTATGTCTGGGCAAAAAAGAGCTTCTTTTTCTGGTGTATTGTGTTTAGTGATAGAGGAGGTTAGAAATGTATAGAATGAGTGAAAGGGCTTGTGTAATGTGTTCAGCATAGTCTGCTGTAGACTTTGGGTCCGAAAGCTGGTATGGACTGATTAAAAACTCTTAAATTGATAGCAGGGCAGGTTATGAAACCAGCAAAGATTGGTTGGTTGAGCTTAATAGAGCTGTGATCTATTGGCAAACAAAGTTAAAGCAGAGCTCCACCCAAAAAGGGAAGCTCTGATGGTTCGAGGAAAGCATTTTAACCCTGTGCTAATGAATGTTCTGAGTGCATTCACTGTGAGCAGTTCAGTGCCCTGTGTGGGATAAAAGCCCAGCAATGTAATAAGCAATGTGTAAAAAACAAAAAACAAAAAAAAAAAACAGAACCACGCTAATTAACCATATTACAAATCTATAAAAATGTCAGTCCATATTGATTGGATTGATTGAATAAGCAACGTGGTTGAGAAGTACCCAAGTAACTGCCCAAATGTTTTTGGTTTTTTTTGTCCATCCTACTTCAAAAGAGCAAACTCCTTTATACTGCTGCATCAAGATAAACACTCTTTCTCATATAGCACAGGATACAGAGGCATTAATATCTATAACTACTTGGGTTATGCTGCCACCTTCAGGTGAATGCACACTGTCCAAAAAAGGCAAGAATCACAGCCCAGTTAAGCCTCAGTCTTGTGGATGCGCATCTCTCTCTGAAGTGGTCCCCTCACTCATGTAGGTGGAGGGAAGTCCATTAACTTTTGTAGCCACTTAAACTCAAGAACGCTCACGTGAATAGGTCTGTAGCGTAGTGTCCAGAGGCTACAAACTGGAGTTACGCTGCTTCGCCTTCATGCTTTATGCATTCAAGGGTATCGTTAAAATCCACAAAAAAGAGCAGTTTTCTTTGCATCCCTGAAAGGTCTGCTGTCAAGGGGTCATTGTACCTGTACCCGAAGAGAAGAGGTCTAATTGCTTCTTTTCGAACCTTCACAGTTCTCAAACCACACAGATGCGTGACCTGTTTCGGACCTCAAGTGTCAACAAATACCTGAAAGTAAAAAAGAACTGCCTATTTCGCCTGGAGTGAAGTCTTTAAAGGGGGTGTAAACCCTCCTCTTCTTTTTTTTTTTTTTTTTTTTTTTTTTTTTTTAATCACAAACATGTCATACTTACCTCCACACAGTTCGTTATGCACAGAGTGGCCTCGATCCTCGACTTCTGTTGTTCCCTGGCAGCGCTGGTAGCTTCTCCCCGCATCGAGTGTCCAAGTTGGTGAAGGCTCTCCTAAAGTGGACACCCGTGCGGGCACGCTCCCGAGTCCTGCATCTGTATACATTCACACAGAATGCATAACTCAGCCCCGCCCCCCGGTGTCCGCCTCATTGGATTTCATTGACAGCATCGGGAGCCAATGGCTGCGCTGCTATTAAGCTAGCCAATCAAGATCCAAGACAACGGGCAGAGAGGAAGAGCGCGTCCCTGCCGAGGGAACGAACTGGCTCAGGTGAGTGAAACGGGGGCTATGGGTCTGGTCAGTGTCAGAAGTTTTTTCACCTTAATGCATAGGATGCATTAAGGTGAAAAAACATGAGGGTTTACAACCCCTTTAAGTTTCATTACTGACCTCGTATGGTATGGGACTCATTTTTGCCTTTCTCCATTCTGGTGTGGAGATTTCTGTGGCATCAAGTACCATCTAGAGGACAGGTATGGACCTTGGCTGTTCTGTTTCAAGGGCCTATCATGAGTCCTTCCTTGGTTAAAGTTTGTGCAAGGTTTTATATGAGGAGTTGTTCCATCTGTGAGGCCCCTCTTCAGTTGTTCAAGTTTGTAAGGCTGCTATCTGGTTTTCTTTACACATTTACCAAGTTCTACCAGCTAGATGTTTGACTCTGTGGTTGCCAGTTTTGGGCAGAAAGTCTTGAAGGTGGCTTTGTAGTGGGGTTACCTGTAACTCTTCTGTTTTTGGAGTTTGGGCATGTTCCAGCCTTTTTTGGCCAGTGTCCATTTACCTGAAGGTGGCCTCATAGCCTAAGTACTTATGAATATAAACTTCTCTGCGTGCCATGTACTCCAAGGTAAACAAAAAAACTAATTTTGATCCCAAACACAAGGTTTTTTTTCTGCATTTTTTTGCCCTCGTTGTTGCCCTTGATTCTCCTAACATCCATTTTGTATGTCTCTAATTGGTGACTGATCCTCCCCTCTTAATACTGATCTCATTTATGGACATTTGTGTCATTTTAAAACCACAGCATTTCCTGTCTTTTTTTATTTATTTTATTTCTGCTGGCTTTTGTATAATGAACATGTAGCACCCCCTAGCTGTGTTGCTAGAATGCTAGAGTTTTTGTGTTGGTAAATTTTCAGGCTTGGCTGGTAGCCAAGCCTGGTGTTTTTGTTCTGGGTCAGGTTTTGAGTGATTCAGGTATGCTCAATGACTCGTCAGCAGCTTCTCTGGTGTCTCCCCCTGCTATCTGGAGACCGGGAGAAGATTCCAGAAGCGGTTGGGAGGGGTCTAGGAGGAGCAAGCTGGAGTGCTCTGGGGGCCCTGGCCAATCTCCAACAGAAGGGTTGGCAGGGGGCAGGCCCCTCAAATACTCTGGGTCAGCCCAGCAGGAGCAGGGTGGAAGATGGAGATGGAGTGGTAGGCTGTTGGGGCCTTTGAGAGTATCTCCCCAGTCTGGGGGAGGGGGGGTGAACTCAGACCTGGGCTCCGGTGCGGAAGGGACCCCTCTTCTTGATACACAAGAGGGATCCTGGCCAGGAGGCACAGGAGCAAGGAGAGGACAGCAGGGGAACACTGCCGGGCAAGTCTCCAGGGAGGAGGGCAGCCACGTGGGCTGGTGAGTGTTGCATGCCTGAAGGGACTGGGTGCCAGCAGTCTGGGATGGATGCAGACTCAGTCTGGAAGGATTGTGGAGAAGTAGCCAGTTGGGCTAATGAGAGGGGCAGCTGCAGCCAGGTGGGCTGGCAGTGCCTGAAAAGGTGGTACTGGGAGCAGTAGCCACAGGAAAAGGACAGCTAGCACCAAATACCTCTATTTCTTTCTCGAACATCACGGGACACAGAGCCTCAGTAATTACTGATGGGTTATATAGGTATCACTAGGTGATTGGACACTGGTCACACCCTAAACAGGAAGTTCAACCCCCTATATAATCCCTCCCCCTTGCAGGGATACCTCAGTTTTTACGCCAATGTCTTAGGTGATGGACGTGTAAAGATGTCCTGTGCTGAGCTCCAAAGGGAATATCCGATATCCTATACTTGGGCAAGCCAGGCGAACCGGATCCATCTCAAAGTGTCCTTTTCTAGGCCGAATTGGATGGTACCCGGGCCTCGTGTCCGAAGAAACGAGGTTTTACCTGTAATGCTTCCTCTTTTTAGAGATCTGTTCCCCGCATATCAGAAAATGGTTTTCTATCCTTATTTCTGGCCGGGTGCTTTACAGGCCCAGAACTGTGGATCCCCCTATTTGTAGGGGGCCCCAGTCTCTGAAGGTTTTCTCAAACGGAGCCCACCGTGAGAGGTGAAGATTGGGTCTGATAACAGAACCCTGCGGCTGGATAAGGTAAGGGAGATTCCACAGAATGTTTTAATTCTAGTAGGTTTTCTCCTTTAAGGTAAATGCATGCTATGCCTATTGTCACCACCGGGGGCTGCCAAGAGCACATACCTTCTCATGCTGATGTCTGTCTCAGTGTTTTCACGCTGCAACAAGCTCCTCCAGCTGCCTCCAGGTAGGATGGGATGGGGGGCTCTCCTCAGGGATATCTCCCCCCAGACTAGGGGGAGGCCGCAGGTGGTCTGTGAGGCGGTTATACACCGCACTTTCGCCGACGCCGCCATTTGCCACGTGCAGGCCCCATCACTACCGGCCTCTCTCCTTCCTCCCCCTCCCCCAGCCTTTCCTCCATGCTGTCCCGGAGGGTCGTATCGCGCTGGAAGCACGTGTTTTTTTTGGAAAAACGAAGGGGGGGGCGGGGCGTCAGCACAGCGTCCAGCATGCTTAGACGCCCACAGGTGCCGGCTGCAGGCTATTAAAGGCACACTTTACAGGTGCACTAAGCCTTTGGAGGGACAATGAGCTGACGGTCGCATGTAAGGTGGGACACAGGCATTCTCCTAGGCAGCATTTACTAAGTAACACCAGACTGGGCATTGGGTAGCAAGGCTTTTAGCCAGACTACATCGCTCAACAGTCAGTGTTCATTTTGTGATACCTCCACCTTGTTGCTTTGCACTATGGGTAGAAGAGGTTCAAACACCCCAAGAACCAGAGACTTTAGGGGATCTCGTTCAGGTTCTGAGGACTCCCTTGCTGCAGCACCTTCCCCCCCTTAGGGGCCAGGGACGGGTAGCCAGAGAGAGCCGTTGGGGTCAGGGGCTTCTGGCACTTCAGCCTCTGTATACATTACACAGGAGGTTTTTTCCTTAACCATTAATGGATTAGAGGAAAGCTTAATGGCCGTGATTACGTCTTCGCTCAGTGGAAGAAAACGCACTAGGCCTTCTTCTGTTCCCCAAGACCCTCAGGCAGAGGAGCTCTGGGATAAAGGAGAATAATCCCTTTCAAAGGATCGGGATGGGACGGATGATTCCTTCTGAGGAATCAAGTGGAGAAGGGCCCTCTTCGCTTCTCAGGATGAGAAAGGTCTTAATATAGATCTTTGCTGAATGGGTCCGCTCCACATTTCAGTGACCCTGTTTATTTAGGGTCACTGAAGCCTCCTCAAACAACACATGCTTTTCCTGTTCATAATGTACTTGAAAAAGCTCATTTTATTTCTGAGTGGGATCACTCAGAGAAACGTTTTTTCCGCCTGGAAAAGTTTTCAACACTTTATCCTATGGAAGAAATGTTTATAAAGATGTGGGGGATACCGGTCGTTGATGCCGCCATTTCCTCTGTAGTCTGACTTGTACGGTAGACAATGCTCAGAGGCTCAGGGATCCTGTGGATTAAAGGATGGAATCCCTATTGAAGGATATTTTCTCCTTAGCAGGTTCAGTAGCTCAACCTGCAGTGGCAGCGTTTGGAGTCTGTCAATACTTAAGAGACCAGGTTAAGCAGGTCATCAAAGTGTTACTGGAACAGCAGGCCCAGGGGGTGGCTAACCTTCCAGCGGCCTTATGTTTTGCTGTTTACGCCATTAGAGATTCTATCATGCAAACCCCTCGTTTTTCACTTGGGTTGGTGCGTATGCGTAGAATGTTATGGTTAAAAAATTGGTCAGCTGAAGCACCATGTAAGAAACTTCTGGCTGCATTTCCATTTCAGGGTGCAAGGCTGTTTGGAGAAGACTTGGATAATTATATTCAAAGGTTCTCTAGTGGGAGAGCACTCTCTTACCTGGTAAGAAGAGGAGTAAGCGTCCCTCTTTCAAACTGACTCTTTTCCCCAGTGCCAGGGGCATCAACCTCAAGGCAGTCGCGACGGCCTTCTCCGTCTGGGCAAGAAACAAGAGTCAAACCCCAGAGACAAAGAAGTCCTGGGGGAAGAAGCCTGCTATACAGGACTGTAAGGCCTCTTTATGAAGGGGCGCCCCCACTCGCTCGAGTGGGGGGAAGACTGCTACAGTTCTCAAAAGCTCTGGCAAGAGGATTTCAGGACAGAGGGGTAATCTCCACGGTAACTTTAGGTTACAAACTGGAGTTCCAGGAGTTTCCCTCTCCTCGTTTCCTCAGATCAAGTGTCCCCAGAGATCCAGAGAAGAAGCAGTCGCTCCATCTAGCGTTACATCGACTTTTGTCGCAAAAGGTCATTATGGTAGTTCCCGCGAAGGATCAAGGATTGGGTTTTTATTCCAACCTTTTTACGGTTTAAAAGCCAAATGGGGATGTCAGACCCATTCTGGATCTAAGGGATCTGAATCAATTCCTAAGGATTCGCATGGAATCAATTCGGACAGTAGTCTCCATCCTGCAGGGAGGAGAATTTGCTGGCATCGATAGACATCAGAGATGCATATCTGCAGGTGCCCACTTTTCCTGCTCATCAGAAGTTTCTGCACTTCGAGATAGGAGGGCGTCATTTCCAGTTTGTGGCTCTGCTTTTCGGGATAGTCACTGCACCTCGAGGGTTCACAAAGATCTTGGCTCCTCCTCTGACCGGATTAAGGGTTCAGGGTATAACTGTCATAGCATACCTAGACGACCTGCTCTTGATAGACCGGTCGGTAGCCTCGTTGAATGGGAACTTGAGGACCACAGTCAAGTATCTGGAACACCTAGGTTGGATCCTCAACCTAGAAAGATCTTTCCTAAAACCAGTAAGAAAACTGGAGTGTTTGGGTCTGATCATAGATACAAGCCAGGAAGAAGGTATTTTTTCCTCAGGCAAAGATCAGTGCCTTAAGGGAGCTGATTCTGGTAGTCAGGACCAGGAAGGGTCCTTCTGTCCGCCTTTGTAAAAGGCTGCTGGGAAAGAGGGTAGCTTCGTCGAAGCAGTTCCCTATGCTCAGTTTCAGTCAGGACTGTTGCAACACAGTATCCTGTCGGCCTGGAACAAGAGGGTTCAGGCATTAGATTTTCCGATGCACTTGTCTCAGGCAGTGCGTCAGTGCCTCAATTGGTGGTTAATATCCGAAAGCTTGCAGAAAGGGAAATCCTTCCTACCGGTCACCTGGACGGTGGTAACAACGGATGCCAGTCTTTCGGTTTGGGGAGCAGTTCTGGAACAGTCTGCGGTCCAAAGGGTATGGTCCAAGACCGAGAGGTCTCTACCCATCAATGTTCTGGAGATCCGTGTGGCATAGCTAGCCCTAAGGGCCTGGACTCTCAGGCTACAGGGTTGCCCAGCCAGGATTCAGTCCGACAATGCCACAGCAGTGGCTTATATCAAATTTGTGGCAGGGACAAAAGATCCTTTTGCAGATGGGACGGATGCGGTGGTGATTCCGTGGCATCGGTTCTCACTGGTTTATACATTCCCGCATATTCTGCTACTGCCACGATTCCTTCGCAGGATCAGGCAGGAAGGTCGGTACTTCTGGTAGCCCCCGCTTGGCCCAGAAGGACTTAGTATGTGGAAATAGTAAGGATGACGGTGGGTTCCCCGGGGACCCTACCATCATGTCCAGACCTGTTATCTCAGGGTCCAGCGTTCCATCCTGCCTGGCAAACGTTAAAATCACGGTTTGGCTATTGAAACCCAGGTTCTGAAGAGCCGGGGGGTTTCAGGTCCTGTGATATCTACCTTGATCAATGCAAGGAAGCCAGCTTCCAGAGTAACTTATCAGAGAGTCTGGAAAGCTTATGTATCCTGGTGTGAATCCAGGGGTTGGCATCTCAGAAGATATGTGATTGGTAGAATTCTTGATTTTCTACTATTGGGATTAGAGATGAAGCTGGCCTTGAGTACCATCAAGAGCCAGGTCTCAGCCTTATCAGTATTATTTCAACGGCCACTTGCTTCGCATTCTTTGGTCCGAAACTGCTAGAAGAGTATCAGAATTAGCAGCTCTTTCCTGTAAAGAGCCTTATTTGATTGTACACAAGGATAGAGTGGTGTTGCGCCCTCATCCTAGTTTTTTTACCGAAGGTGGTTTCAGATTTCCATCTAAACCAAGACATTGTTCTGCCTTCCTTTTTTCCAGATCCCTGTTCTTCGGAAGAAAGGTCACTACATTCTTTGGATGTAGTAAGAGCAGTCAAGACCTATCTGGAAGCTACTGCTCAAATTCGCAAAACGAAGGTTTTGTTCGTGCTGCCAGAGGGTCCCAATAGAGGACAGGCAGCGTCAAGATCTACCATTCCTAAATGGATTCGACAATTGATTATTCAGACTTACGGTTTGAAACAAGGGATTACTCCGTTTCAGATCAAAGCACATTCCACAGGGGCAATTGGTGCTTCTTGGACAGTGCGTCACTGGGCCTCTGTGGCTCAAATTTGCAAGACCGCAACCTGGTCTTCAGTTCATACATTCACCAGATTTTATCAGGTGGATGTGAGAAGGCATGAGGATATCGCCTTTTGGGCGTAGTGTGCTGCAGGCAGCGGTACAGGGTCCTCAGGTCTGATTGCACCCTACTTGGTTGTGATTCCCCTCCCCTCAAGTAGCATTGCTCTGGGACATCCCATTAGTAATTACTGAGGCTCTGTTTCCCGTGATGTTCGAGAAAGAAAATAGGATTTTTTATAACAGCTTACCTGTAAAATCCTTTTCTTTCGATGGACATCACGGGACACAGAGGTCCCGCCCCTCTTCTAATACACTTATATTGCTTTGCTACAAAACTGAGGTATCCCTGTAAGGGGAGGGATTATATAGGGGGTTGAACTTCCTGTTTAGGGTGTGACCAGTGTCCAATCACCTAGTGATACCTATATAACCCATCAGTTATTACTGAGGCTCTGTGTCCCGTGATGTCCATCGAAAGAAAAGGATTTTACAGGTAAGCTGTTATAAAAAATCCTATTTTTGCTACACCAAAAGGGGCCCGTGGTCCCTGCCTGCAAAGGGCAATTACAAGGATCTGAGTAAGTGTTGGATCAAAACCAAAGTGCTAGCTGGTCCTGGGAATTGTAGTTCTACAAGCAAGTGTGTGCTGGAGGTAGAAGAAAGGAGTGTGTATATACTGGATGTATATAGGTTGAGTCCCTGAAGAGTTCTGCTGATCAAATGGGCATCCCATATTAACCCTTCCCCATCCAAGTTCATTCCCCCAATTTAAAAAAACAAAGCTACAAGCCTGCTTTTTGTCTCTGAAGTGAATGGAAAATTTATGTGCCTGGCTGTGCAGGGTGGGAGATCACCAACATTCATCAGCGGCTCCTGTGGGGGTAGCGCTGCAAACATGTCTCAGTACAACATTTTCTTTTGTTTGTTCACTAAACAGTAGTTCATTTTCAATCTTCTTTTGTTTTGTTAGAAGAGCCTCTGGATTCTGATCAAAACACTGGGAGCCAGCTGTCCCTCAATGCTGATTGTAAACCCGAAGCCTCAACTTTGTCAGTACAGATGGCTTGTGCAACTGAAAGTGACACTACAATAAATGCAAGGTTAGCCACCTCCAAAGTTTTTGTAATGCAGCCGGAATGTTTTCAGATGTTGGACATAAAAGACAAAGTATGAACATGTATCTCTTCTATATTAATTAAGTGACACAGGGGTCTATTTAAAAAGTATCACACATTTGTAAAACAGTTGTGTGCTTTACAAATGTACACTGTGCTCCACGTGTGCGGTACACAATTAACACTAATGATAGGAGAAAAAAATTAAAGCCGCAACGTCGCGCCAGAACATCCACCCTCACGTGCCCACAGGTGGCGCGACCCCGATCTCTCTGAAGAGCCAATGATGCTGCTCTTTAACTATGTAATCGACTGTGTCCAATCACAGCCGGTCACATGTAAATGCGGAAGTGCCGGTAATCATCTCTCATCGCCTCACACTGACAGAGTGTGTGGTGAGGAGAGCCGATCAGCGGCATCTCCTCGCAGGGGACATCCGGACAGCGCGACAAATCGTTGACACCAATCGTTGCCCATTATTAATGCCAGTCAGTGCTGCCTTTTAGTACCTATCAATGCCTGCCCAGCAGTGCCGCCTATCAGTGCCCATCATCATCTAGAGGTCATTGGTTTTGACCATATTAACCACAAATCATACACTACCTTCACACTTATTGGCTAGCTTCAGCAAATTACAACATGGCAGCTTCTGATTATTTAGATTTATCCTTGGAGCTATCACAGTCTGGTGGAAGTAGAATAATGGCCATTTACTTGCTTGCGTTTCCAAAACTCTTGGGTATGTCTTTGTATTGGTGCATTTTACAGTTTGGTGGAATGATGCTTGTTTGCTTTTTTGTTGTGTACAGGCCAGTGAAAGTTTGCCAGGATACCCTTGGATTACAAGCAGGAAGTGAATCTGAATCTGCAAATGAACATAGCAGTGATCCAGTCATTTCAGATATTCATACATCTGTGCAACCTTCTCATCTTTTAAATGTCAATGTAACCCTCCCATTGGAGCAGGTAAGGGGGGGGGGGGGGCTTGCATACAGTATTATGCCACTGTAGATATAAATGAAAACAGATGTAAATGCATCTTTTAAAAACCTTGTTCTTTCAAATTTTTGTTATTTTTTTTATATCTGTAGTTTGAGCTACTTGGCTTTCTCCAAAAGGGATTATTAGATGCTTTATTTTTCCAGTGCTCTAACAATTTATTAAGCATAATGGTATGCTTACTCGGATTAATGTTCCTTTTTTTTATTGCAGATGAGCTTTCCCATTGTAAAAGACGATGTGCAGCAGCAAGATTGTAGCACGTCAGGTATGATGAGAAAATTGTTGTTTGTAGAATTAGCTGTGTGCATGGCCCCCATTGACTCCTATAGTGCTCTGTTTAGATGCGTACAAAATTATATGCTGTACACATCTAAACACTGTATTTTAGATGCCCATGTAAATGAGCTCTAAAACACCAGAATCGTATTCTGTTACACGGTGTTGAAGACTGTTTACAGCATATCTGAGCAAGTTGTGGTCCATCTGTAATTCTAGTATGATCTAAGATAGAGAGATACAGTGCCTAGAAAAAGTATTCATACCCCTTGAAATTTTCCACATTTTGTCAGGTTACAACCAAAAACATAAATGTATTTTATTGGGGTTTTATGTGATGTTCTTCCTCTATAAAGAGGCGTTCAAAGGGTGTGAGGGAGGAAATATCCCTTATGAAGCAACCATTAATCTCAAAAAATTGGTGGAGTTGCCCATACCTCCATAAATCCATATGGGAACTTCCATGTCGGGTTTTAGGGTCTCAAAAGTCAGCAGCTTACCGTTCCTCAGGAGTTTACCACAACTGTCATTACCTTCCTCTACCTAAGGCTCAAAGAAGGCAATTTGTTCTCCAGGAGGAAACCACAGGAACCCTCCCAGCAGAGCCAATGGGGACACATGGGGTGCCAAGTCCAGTATCGGATTAACGCGATCCCAGACTGCAAGAGCATGGGTCGTCAGTGGGGAGGTAGTAACCTCATTTAACCTTCCTGGTGGTATTCCCGAGTCTGGCTCGGGGTGGAATTTCAGAACCAAAAGTGGTAACCCCGAGCCAGACTCTAGGAAGAGCTTACTTACCTTGTCCCCTGGATCCCGCGATGTCTCCCCGCAGTGTGAGCGGCTCATCCTCTGCTCGATTCATCACGGAGCCGGCTCCGTTCCCTGCGAGCATTGCGATGCACGGGGATGGAGAACGGCGCCAAATTCAAAAAGTTAACCACTTGCCGACCGCCTCACGACGATATACCTAGGCAGAATGGCACAGGCAGGCAGAATTACGTACCTGTAGGTGATCTGCCTCCCGCGGGGGGGTCCGATCGGACCCCCCCTCCCGGTGTCCGAGGCAGTCGGCATTTGTCCCCCGGCGATCGAAGGTGAGGGGGAGGCCATCCATTCGTGGCACCCCCCCCCCTCCCGATCGCTCCTGGCCAATGAGATCATTCCTCTGCTGCTGTATGGTGTATGGTAAACAGCAGCAGAGGAAGTGATGTCATCTCTCCTCGGCTCTGTATTTTCCGTTCCGGCGCCAAGAAGAGAAGACATCAGAGTGATGGTAAAACACACACACAGTAGAACATGCCAGGCATACATTACACCCCCCTTTACCCCCGATCACCACCACTCCCCCCCCCCCCCGGCACACTGACACCAATTTTTTTTTTGTTTTTTTTTCTGATTACTGCATTGGTGTCAGTTTGTGACAGTTAGTGTGGTAGGGCAGTTAGTATTAGCCCCCTTTAGGTCTAGGGTACCCCCCTAACCCCCCCTAATAAAGTTTTAACCCTTTGATCACCCCCCGTCACCAGTGTCACTAAGCAATCGTTTTTCTGCTCGCTGTATTAGTGTCACTGGTGACGCTAGTTAGGGAGGTAAATATTTAGGTTCCCCGTCAGCGTTTTATAGCGTCAGGGACCCCCATATACTACTTAGTAAAGGTTTTAACCCCTTGATTGCCCCCTAGTTAACCCTTTCACCAGTGATCACCGTATAACTGTTACGGGTGACGCTGGTTAGTTTATTTTTTATAGTGTCAGGGCACCCGCCGTTTATTACTGAATAAAGGTTTAGCCCCCTGATCGCCCGGCGGTGATATGCGTCGCCCCAGGCGGCGTCAGGTTAGTGCCAGTACCGCTAACACCCACGCACGCAGCATACGCCTCCCTTAGTGGTATAGTATCTGAACGGATCAATATCTGATCCGATCAGATCTATACTAGCGTCCCCAGCAGTTTAGGGTTCCCAAAAACGCAGTGTTAGCAGGATCAGCCCAGATACCTGCTAGCACCTGCGTTTTGCCCCTCCGCCCGGCCCGGCCCAGCCCACCCAAGTGCAGTATCGATCGATCACTGTCACTTACAAAACACTAAACGCATAACTGCAGCATTCGCAGAGTCAGGCCTGATCCCTGCGATTGCTAACAGTTTTTTTGGTAGCGCTTTGGTGAACTGGCAAGCACCAGCGGCCTAGTACACCCCGGTCGTAGTCAAACCAGCACTGCAGTAACACTTGGTGACGTGGCGAGTCCCATAAATGCAGTTCAAGCTGATGAGGTGGCAAGCACAAGTAGTGTCCCGCTGCCACCAAGAAGAAGACAAACACAGGCCCGACGTGCCCATAGTGCCCTTCCTGCTGCATTCGCCAATCCTAATTGGGAACCCACCACTTCTGCAGCGCCCGTACTTCCCCCATTCACATCCCCAACCAAATGCAGTCGGCTGCATGAGAGGCATTTTCTTTATGTCCTCCCGAGTACCCCTACCCAACGAACCACCCCCAAAAAAGATGTCATGTCTGCAGCAAGCGCGGATATAGGTGTGACACCCGCTATTATTGTCCCTCCTGTCCTGACAATCCTGGTCTTTGCATTGGTGAATGTTTTGAACGCTACCATACACTAGATGAGTATTAGCGTAGGGTACAGCAATGCACAGATTAGGCACACTAACACAGGGTCTCCCAAGATGCCATCGCATTTTGAGAGACCCGAACCTGGAACCGGTTACAGTTATAAAACTTACAGTTACAAAAAAAAGTGTAAAAAAAAAAACATGAAAAAATATATAAAATTAAAAAAAAATAGTTGTCGTTTCATTGTTCTCTCTCTCTCTATTCTCTCTCTATTGTTCTGCTCTTTTTTTACTGTATTCTATTCTGCAATGTTTTATTGTTGTTATGTTTTATCATGTTTGCTTTTCAGGTATGCAATTTTTTATACTTTACCGTTTACTGTGTTTTATTGTTAACCATTTTTTTGTCTTCAGGTACGCCATTCACGACTTTGAGTGGTTATACCAGAATGATGCCTGCAGGTTTAGGTATCATCTTGGTATCATTCTTTTCAGCCAGCGGTCGGCTTTCATGTAAAAGCAATCCTAGTGGCTAATTAGCCTCTAGACTGCTTTTACAAGCAGTGGGAGGGAATGCCCCCACCCCCCCCCCCCACCCCACCGTCTTCCGTGTTTTTCTCTGGCTCTCCTGTCTCAACAGGGAACCTGAGAATGCAGCCGGTGATTCAGCCAGCTGACCATAGAGCTGATCAGAGACCAGAGTGGCTCCAAACATCTCTATAGCCTAAGAAACCGGAAGCTACGAGCATTTCAGCATTTTATCACACCGATCTTGGTGTGGTCAGATGCTCTGAGGGCAGAGGAGAGATCTAGGGTCTAATAGACCCCAATTTTTTCAAAAAAGAGTACCTATCACTACCTATTGCTATTATAGGGGGTGTTTACATTCCCTGAGATAACAATAAAAATTATTTTAAAAAAAATGAAAGGAACAGTTTAAAAATAAGATAAAAAAAGAAGAAAAAAAAAAAAAAAAGCACCCCTGTCCCCCCCTTGCTCTCGCAAGCGTCAGTCTGGCGTCAAATGTAAACAGCAATTGTACCATGCATGTGAGGTATCACCGCGAAGGTCAGATCGAGGGCAGTAATTTTAGCAGTAGACCTCCTCTGTAAATCTAAAGTGGTAACCTGTAAAGGCTTTTAAAGGCTTTTAAAAATGTATTTATTTTGTTGCCACTGCACGTTTGTGCACAATTTTAAAGCATGTCATGTTTGGTATTCATGTACTCGGCCTAAGATCATCTTTTTTATTTCATCAAACATTTGGGCAATATAGTGTGTTTTAGTGCATTAAAAATTGTGTTTTTTCCCCAAAAAATGCGTTTGAAAAATCGCTGCGCAAATACTGTGTGAAAAAAAAATTGAAACACCCACCATTTCAATCTGTAGGGCATTTTGCTTTAAAAAATATATAATGTTTGGGGGTTCAAAGTAATTTTCTTGCAAAAAAAAATTATTTTTTCATGTAAACAAAAAGTGTCAGAAAGGGCTTTGTCTTCAAGAGGTTAGAAGAGTGGGTGATGTGTGACATAAGCTTCTAAATGTTGTGCATAAAATGCCAGGACAGTTCAACCCCCCCCCCCCAAATTACCCCATTTTGGAAAGTAGACACCCCAAGCTATTTGCTGAGAGGCATGTCGAGTCCATGGAATATTTTATATTGTGACACAAGTTGCGGGAAAAAGACAAATGTTTTTTTTTTGCACAAAGTTGTCACTAAATGATATATTGCTCACACAGGCCATGGGCATATGTGGAATTGCACCCCAAAATACATTTAGATGCTTCTCCTGAGTATGGAGATACCACATGTGTGAGACTTTTTGGGAGACTCTCAGCAATTTCCTTGGGGTGTCTACTTTCCATAATGGGGTCATTTGTGGGGGTTTTGTACTGCCCTGCCATTTTAGCACCTCAAGAAATGACACAGGCAGTCATAAACTAAAAGCTGTGTAAATTCCAGAAAATGTACCCTAGTTTGTAGACGCTATAACTTTTGCGCAAACCAATGAATATATACGCTTATTGACATTTTTTTTACCAAAGACATGTGGCCGAATACATTTTGGCCTAAATGTATGAGTAAAATTGAGTTTATTGGATTTTTTTTATAACAAAAAGTAGAAAATATGATTTTTTTTTTCCGAAATTTTCGGTCTCTTTCCGTTTATAGCGCAAAAAATAAAAACCGCAGAGGTGATCAAATACCATCAAAAGAAAGCTCTATTTGTGGGAAGAAAAGGACACAAATTTTGTTTGGGTATAGCATTGCATGACCGCGCAATTAGTAGTTAAAGCGACGCAGTGCCAAATTGTAAAAAGTGCTCTGGTCAGGAAGGGGGTAAATCCTTCCGGGGCTACAGTGGTTAAACACACACAATACATACAGTAGTATACTGTAATCTTACAGATTACATTACTGTATGAAATTATTTCACCTCCCTTTTGTCCCTAATGGTTTCTCCAGTGCTCTGCATGCAGTTTTATATTATAAAAACTGTTCTTTCTGCCTGGAAATTCGTCATCAAACACTGAAAAGTAATGACAGCGACAATTCTGCAACTGAGCAAATTTCTGTGTTATTTGATTTGTTTACATTATTGAATAATTTTTATTATTATTATTAGTATAATTATTTATAGTTATTATATTATAATTTATGATTTTGTGTTTCAAACTTTATCATACCCGAGATGTCTACTAGACTGGTTTGGACAGATTTAAGTGAGTTATTCCTAAGAATTACAGGCCTTCAATTTAAAACGCCAAATTTCCATGCAAAATAATGGTACCGCTTTCAGCATCAAAAATATGAAATAATCATACCGCCAGGGAGGTTAAAGTCCCATGTTTTTAGTTCTTTGTATATTTCTCCTCTTTAGTTGTCAGCCACCATCTCTCTGTCCCTCTGGTTCTGCACCAGCACTTATTGATGGTCATTTTTCTTTTTCCTCATTCTGTATTGCTGTTGTCTTTCACTCTACTGCCTTAATTTCTCCAGGTGTCACTTTGTGTCTATCCCTCATGCTAACAATATGAATGCATAGCTTACGCAGTGCTTTTATATTAGAAACTTTAAGATGAGGATTTAACAGTGTAAAATTAGCGCGTAATAGTTTGCACTGTTTTAGCGACCGGTCTTGTAACAAATGTATGTTTCTGGTGTATTAATATTTATAGACCATTTACTTGAAGGAGGAGCGGGAGAAGAGACATTTATTCTGACTCTGGTTGAAATTCCGATTAGTGAAGGGTATTCCTATTCATGTGATGGGAATTCCGTAGATGTTCTTCCTGCACCATTGTTGATCACCTCGGGCTCATCCCAAGTGGTAACTCCAGATCAGAGGTGAGGTTCGTTTTTCTCAATTCAAAGCATCCTTTGCCTCTTCAGATTAGTAGTATCTGTTTAGATCTTTGGAAGTGCCTTCCCTTTTGGCCTTCAAAATTGTGTTTTTGATTTCCTAATGTTATAAAAATTATGTGTACTAGTCAGTCCTCTTTAACCACTTGCGGACCACCCGACTTCAATGTACTTAAGATGGGAGGCCCACACAGGCAAAGAGACATACCAGTACGTCGCTGCCTGTTTCCAGGTCTCCATCTGTGCCACATGCAATCTGGCACAGATTGTACACAGCGAAGCCTGTCAGTTCCGGCCAATAATTCACGACCAGTATCGGCTGTGTGCAGTCACAGCCCAGAGCTCTATGTTGACAATCAACACAGAGCTCTGTGTGTATGTGTGTATATATATATATATATATATCTATATATAGATATATCTATAGATATATCTATGTATAGATATATATAGATAGATAGATCCTGCTTTGCGCCTAGATTTAGTAGTAAAAGCACACTTTACAAAGTTTAGGCACACAAATTTAACCCTTGATAGCTCTAGATGTTAACCCCTTCCCAGCCAGTGTCATTAGTACAGTGACCGTGTATAATATTACTACAGAGTAGGGATGAGCTTCGAGTTCGAGCTGAACTCATGTTCGACTCGAACATTGGCTGTTCGCAAGTTCGCCAAACAGCGAACAATTTGGGGTGTTCGCGGCAAATTCGAATGGCGCAGAACACCCTTTAAAAGTCTATGGGAGAAATCAAAAGTGCTAATTTTAAAGGCTTATATGCAAGTTATTGTCATAAAAAGTGTTTGGGGACCCGGGTCCTGCCCCAGGGGACATGGATCAATGCAAAAAAAGTTTTAAAAAAGGCTGTTTTTTCAGGAGCAGTGATTTTAATAATGCTTAAAGTCAAACAATAAAAGTGTAATATCCCTTTAAATTTCGTACCTGGTGGGTGTCTATAATATGCCTGTAAAGGGGCGCATGTTTCCCGTGTTTAGAACAGTCCGAGAGCAAAATGACATTTCGAAGGAAAAAAAACATTTAAAACCACCCGTGGCTATTGCATTGCCGACAATACACATAGAAGTTCATTGATAAAAACAAGGGGACCCCCAGATCCCGCCCCCCCCTGTGTGAAATGGTAAGGGGGTACTTACCCCTTCATCATCTTCTTCTTCTGGCTCTTCTGGTTCTTCCTCCGGCGTTCTCGTCCAGCATCTCCTCCGCGGCGTCTTCTATCTTCTTCTCCTCAGGCCGCTCCGCACCCATGGCATGGGGGGAGGCTCCCGCTCTTCTCTTCATCTTCTTCTTCATCCTCTTCTCTTCTTCCTTCTTCTCTTCTTCTCTTCTTCATTTTCTTCTCCGGGCCGCTCCGCACCCATGCTGGCATGGAGGGAGGCTCCCACTGTGTGACGGCGTCTCCTCGTCTGACGGTTGTTAAATAACGGGGGGCGGGGCCACCCGGTGACCCCACCCCCTCTGACGCAGGGACATGACGGGACTTCCCTGTGGCATTCCCCGTGACGTCACAGGGAAGTCCCGTCAAGTCACCGTGCGTCAGAGGGGGGCAGGGTCACCGGTGGCCCCGCCCCCCGTTATTTAAGAACCGTCAGACGAGGAGTCGCCGTCACACAGCGGGAGCCTCCCTCCATGCCAGCATGGATGCGGAGCGGCCCGGAGAAGAAAATGAAGAAGAGAAGAAGGAAGAAGAGAAGAGGATGAAGATGAAGAGAAGAGCGGGAGCCTCCCCCCATGCCATGGGTGCGGAGCGGCCCGAGGAGAAGAAGGGAAGAAGACGCCGCGGAGGAGATGCCGGACGAGAACGCCGGAGGAAGAACCAGAAGAGTCCGAAGAAGAAGAAGATGAAGGAAGAAAGAAGAAGCATTTAAATAAAGGAATTGTCAAAAACTGTCTCTTGTCATTTTTAACATTTTTGACAGTTTTTTAGTGAAATGGTAGGGGTAAGTACCCCCTTACCATTTCACACAGGGGGGGGGGGCGGGATCTGGGGGTCCCCTTGTTAAAGGGGGCTTCCAGATTCCGATAAGCCCCCTGCCCGCAGACCCCACAACCACTGGCCAGGGTTGTGGGGATGAGGCCCTTGTCCTCATCAACATGGGGACAAGGTGTCTTGGGGGGCTACCCCAAAGCACCCTCCCAATGTTGAGGGCATGTGGCCTGGTACGGTTCAGGAGGGGGGGCGCACTCTCGTCCCCCCCTCTTTTCCTGTGGCCTGCCAGGTTGCGTGCTCGGATAAGGGTCTGGTATGGATTTTTGGGGGGACCCCACGCCGTTTTTTTTTTTTTTTTTTTTTTTGGCGCGGGGTTCCCCTTAAAATCCATACCAGACCTGAAGGGTCTGGTATGGAATTTAGGGGGAACCCCACGTCATTTTTTTTTTTTAATTTTGGCCGGAGTTCCCCTTAATAACCAGACCTGAAGGGCCTGGTATTGAATTTAGGGGGACCCCCCACGTCATTTTTTTTTTTTTTAATTTTGGTTCGGGGTTTCCCTGTGGGGAATTCCCATGCCGTTTTTATCAATGAACTTCTATGTGTATTGTCGGCAATGCAATAGCCGCGGGTAGTTTTAAATGTTTTTTTCCTTCGAAATGTCATTTTGCTGTCACACTGTTCTAAACACGGGAAACATGCGCCCCTTTACAGGCATACTATAGACACCCCCCTGGTACGAAATTTAAAGGGATATTGCACTTTTATTGTATGACTTTAAGCATTATTAAAATCACTGCTCCTGAAAAAACGGCCGTTTTTAAAACTTTTTTTTGCATTGATCCATGTCCCCTGGGGCTGGACCCGGGTCCCCAAACACTTTTTATGACAATAACTTGCATATAAGCCTTTAAAATTAGCACTTTTGATTACTCATGTTCGTGTCCCATAGAGTTTAACGGTGTTCGCGTGTTCGAGCGAACTTTTTTCCTGTTCACATGTTCTGGTGCGAACCGAACAGGGGGGTGTTCGGCTCATCCCTACTACAGAGTATAAAATGACTACAGAGACCACAAGTATGCCTTGCCCGGCAGAATGCTTATCTGGTTTACCCACAGCATTGGAGGCCACCTTTACAGCCACTGCTTTGTTTAAAGCCTAACTATCAGCAAAAAATAAATAACAAATTCCCATGCAGTGAAGCTTTGTCTGAACTTTATGGGTTAACTGCTTGTTTTCTCTAGGGGAGAACACAGAACCTATACTCACATGATCCTTCAGAAACCGCGCTCCCCCACGTCCAGCGGTAGATTATTCCTGACGCCTTCACGGCCAGAGCTGGTCTATGGGTGTGATGAGATCAGGAATAGTCCACTGCACAAGACCGCTGGACTGTGGAAGGCAGGAGCTAAAGGAACCAGTCTTGCGCTGGGTGGATCAGAGGATTAGGTGAGTGTATGTCGTCTCTCTTAACCCCTCGATCAAAACGAGTAGTTAACCCATGCAGTGCAGACATTCCTGATGCTTTCTGTAATGGGTAACCTGCTTCTTGAACCCCCATCTTTCTGTGGCTTAGGCAGACCATCTTATTGTCTTAAGGATTGGGCTTCACCCTTGCCTTTCAAGGGACAGTCCGCAAGTTCTCTAATTGCCTCTTGGGCTTTTCGGCATCAAGCTACTATTTCTCATATTTGCAAGACTGCCACCTGGTCCTCTGTTCACATGTACTGTATGTAAGTTCTACCAGGTGGAAGTTCAAGCCTTATCTGATACCAGCATAAGGAGTAAGGTACTTTAGATTTTTGAGCTGCAGGCAGTCCCCAGTTCTATTTTTTGTGGGTCTGTTAGGTCCCATTCACACTAGGAACAGCATGTGAATCGCTGTGCGGTTCCTGTACAATTCACAAGCAGTTCTGTGCAGTGCAATTACATCCCCATTCATTTTGAATGGGCTGAAATTGCACCGCACCAAAAGTAGTGCATGCACGGCAACCGCAATGCATGGTACATTTGTACCATGCGTTCTGGTGCGGGCAAATGCAATGTATTTGCGACCTGCATTTGGAGTGTCTTTAACTTTGCACTGTTCCCTGCAGCAGATTGCAAGGGCAGTGCGATTGAAATGCAGTACAGGAAGCTGCACAAGAATGTGACTTTCCCGCACTGCATTCTAGTGTGAATGGGCCTTTATTGTTGTGTTGCTGTTGAAAACTCCTGAGCTGGATTTCTTTTAGACATCCTAGATTTGGACCTCCTCAGATTCCTTTGTCCCTCCATGAACAGGATGGACAATCAGATTTTTGTACTTGACGTAAAAGCCATTGCTTGGAGTCGATTGGAAGACACAAGGCCCATGCCTCTGTGTTACTGATCATGCTCTTCATTCTACTTAGCAACAAATCTGAAAGGGGTTGTAAACCTACTACATCCTATGCACTAAGGTGAAAAAGCACCTGGCAGTGACTGGCCCTCCCCCCCCCCGTTTTCCTTACATGAGCCCTCAAACTTGACCCACGGGGATGTGCTGTCGCTCTGCCCAGGGTTCTCAGCTCTTGATTGGATAGATTGATAGCAACGCAGCCATTGGCTCCAGCTGCTGTCACTAGAAACCAATGACGCCGGGGGTGGGGCCGAGTCCTGCATTCGGCCTCTATGGACGCTGAATGCTGGACTTGAGAGCGTGCCCGCAAGGTAATCCCCCGGGAGAGCGCTTCTCCGAGGGGGTTATCTGATGTGGGGAGGAGCCACGAGAGCCGCCGGGGGACCCCAGAAGAGCAGGTTCGGGGGCCACTCTGTGTAAAACGAGCTGCACAGTGGAGGTAAGTATAATATGTTTATTTAAAAAAAAAAAAAAAAAAACGTACCCTTACAATCACTTGAAGTACTGAAGTATGCTGGGTGTAGGAGGGGTTGTACTGAGCTGGCCTATAACTTTTTAGTTTGCATGTGTTCATTTCTTCTGTAGGCAGCAAGAAAGCAGTAGGGGTGGTAAGCAAGCATCTAAAAAGATTAAATAGGAAATGCTTGAAAACATCATATTTACCTGTGTTGGTTTCCTTTTCTAAATATTTTTATAGTGCCAGAAGGCATCATTTAATTGAGTTAGAGCTTTTAAGGACCACTTTTATTTAATTGAGGATTTTGAAGTGTTGTATGTAGAAGAGGAAATTCTCTGTACATCTGATACTGCAGTGGTCTTGAGTTGTGTCATGAGATGTGTAAACAGCCTAATATTTGGAATAGAGAAGTAAGGCTGTCTGTGGGTGTAAATATGAATTCAGTTGAAAGTAAATCATCTTAGGACCCAGTTGTTAACATTGTTTTATTTTTATTTTTTTGTTTTTTAAATACCTGTTTTGTACAGAACTGCTGCATTGTCAGAGCCATCATCTTCTGTGTCCTGTCCATCTGGACAGGAAGAGGCCAAGTTGGAATGGAATACTCCTTCTAGAAAGAGAAGTGCCAGTATTTCAAGTGAAAGTGACAAGTCGCAACCTTGCATAAAAGCTTTGCTGTGTACCAGTGCTGAGGTAAACCGTGATTCCGTTTTCCCTATTTCTAGTCTGTTGCAAAAAACATTATTATAGTTTTAAAATGTTTTTTTTTTCTCCTCAATGCAGAAAGAGGACCACACAACCAACACCACAGGTGAATATAGAGAATATGTACATATTTGGAATATTCTTTACAGGCAGTAATAATTTGTGTATTAAGGAGACTGACTGCTGTCAGTGTTTTATGTTTTAGCATTTCTTTTTCATCCTTTGAGGGATTAAGGAAGTATTAAACCTTCTGGTTATACTGCTGCCTGCAGACGGATTGGGGACTGTCAAACAAAAAGAAAAAATGTAGGCCAGCCGCACTACCAGCATGCTTCAGATTTTGTTGCTAAAATCATTGGAGGATTGACAGATTTTCTTTAGCTCTTGTCTGTATCACAGCTAGAGCTTGTCGTTTTGATTTGCAGCTACCTGGCATGGCCGTCCTCAGCCTGGTTTTAGGAGTGGCATATCCAGGCACCGCTGGACTGGACATTGCTGGGTTAACCTGGAAGTGATCTTTGGGCACTGCGTTCAATGTTGGTTGCCAGACCAGACTCTGTTCTGGTAAAAGATGGCTGACTGTGTTCTGCCTTGAAAGCATAAGTTCACCTTTGTAACACATTACATGTTATACCCATATTCAGGGTGTAACATGTTACGACCTGACCGGCCTCTGCACCTCCCCGATCTAACAGCAGGGATCCTCTTTAAAAGTAAACTTCTACTTTAACAAGGCGCTCGCTATATTGGTACAGGACGCACCTGTCTTTAGGAAACCAAAGGATCAGCACTTGGAAGCCCTTTCTAGAGCTCTGATCTCTCGGGCAGGTCTTGACCATTATTTGATTCTGACGGCACAAAATCCCTTAAAAGATCTCACTGCTGTGGCAGTTGATCTGTCGTTTAAGGAACCCATGGAGCAGATGGCTGTAGTGTAAAATTTTAGCTGTGATGGGTTGCTGTGATAGAATGCTTACAGAGATTTTTCTCCAATGTGTTCACCATTCCCAAGTCCAGAGGGGGGCATTTGCCGTATTCTACATCTGATGTCCTCATTTAAGTTAAAAAAAATTAAATAAAGTTGTTATGGAATCTACCAAATCTGTTATTGCCTCTCTTAACGAAGGAGACTTTCTGGCTATGTACATCAAAGATGCTTTCTTAGCATGTCCCCTCCTTTCTACCACATGAATCCCTACGTGTTGCTTTGGGACCCCTGCACTACCAATTTGTGGCCCTGCCGTTGGGATTCTTGTCCACACCTGTAGGTACAGCACCTTGGTAGATAACTGATTTCCAAAGATGGCAACACTTGGAACCGTGTTGTGGTCCCTAAATCTGGATTTGTTCATGGATTTATGTCCTAGGTGGGGGGCATCAGCTGTGGATTTCCTGGCCTCCAGGTTCAACAGCAAACTGGAAAACAACAACAAAGAGAGAGCGCATCAACCTAGTGCATTACCATAATACAATTTTATTTTATGAATATAAGTATTATACATACAAACGCATGACAAGCACAAGAGTATCAGTCATACAAATGAGATCACCTCCAGGTCCACAGTGTTCAGCTGATGGCATTGGAAGACCTTAAACTGTCCATAATGGCTTGCGTGCTTTGAGGGTCAAGCCCTCTTTCTCAGGGCTCTTTTTCTTAAGGTCCACTTTGTGCCTCCAACTCTGAATCCACCATTCCAAAAAGTAAACAAGAAGAAAATCATTGTTCAGTCTCCTGTATTAAAACAATCCAAAGTGCACACTCACTTTAAAAATATGTTTGTCTCAGCATGTACCAAAAACCCAACGGGGGTATTCGTCTTATCCTGGACCTAAATATATATTTTTTTTGCAGAGACCCTAGAGAATAAAATGGCGGTTGTTGCAATTTTTTAAGTCATGGTTTTTGCGCAGCTTTTTTTTCAAAACGCAAGGGGAGACATTGGGAGTCTATTAGACCCCTGATGTCTCCATAAAGAGTATCTGTCACCTTCAAAGGTATTACATAGGGGGTTAAATAAAAATAGTTTTAAAAAATACATTTTAAACAAAAAAAATATCAAAAATAGATTCAAAGCAAAATGCACATGATTAAGTCTACAGTGATAATCTGTAAAGGCTGTTAGTGTCACATATAAAAATTCTTAGATATTGAAGTTTGTTGCCATTTTACAGGAGCATGCCGTTTTGAGTCTTGACTTGTTTGGTATCTGTTTACTCGATGCAACACCATCTTTACCAAAAATGCGGTCATTATATTGTGTCTGTGTGCACTAAAATTTATTTTAGTTTATTTTTCTGGAAAATTTGCATTAATTTTGCATGATAAATGACTGCACAAATATTATATGACATAAAATAATGCAACAGCCACCATTTTATTCTCCAGGGCCTCTGCTTTCAGAAAATGTATAAGGTTTGGGGGTTCTTAATAATTTTCTAGCACAAAATGCTGATTTTAACATGTGAAAAATGTAAAAAAAAAAATTGCCCCACATAGCAAGTAATTAAAGACTAAAGAATTGAAGGGGAATTTACTAAGATTAGAATGGCCAGAAACGTAAAGTGGTTGTTAACCACTTAAGGACAGAGCCTCGTTTTGAGATTTGGTGTTCAAGTTAAAATAATTTTTTTTGTTAGAAAATTACTTAGATCCTCCAAACGTTATATATATATTTTTTCTAACACCCTAGAGAATAAAATGGCGCTCGTTGCAATACTTTCTGTCACACCGTATTTGCGCAGCGGTCTTAAAAGCGCACTTTTTTTGGAAAAAATACACTTTTTTTTAATTAAAAAATAAGACAACAGTAAAGTTAGCTCAATTTTTTTTTATATTGTGAAAGATAATGTTACGCCAAGTAAATTGATACCCAACATGTCGCGCTTCAAATTTGCGGCCGCTCGTGGAATGGCAACAAATTTTTACCCTTAAAAATCTCCATAGGCGATGTTTAAAAAAAATCTACAGGTTGTATGTTTTGAGTTACAGGGGTGGTCTAGGGCTAGAATTATTGCTCTCACTCTAACGATCGCGATGATACCTCACATGTGTGGTTTGAACACAGTTGTCAAATGCGGGCACTGCTCGCGTATGCGTTCGCTTTTGCACGCGAGCTTGGTGGGAAATTTTTTTATTTTATTTTTTTCTTATTTATTTTACTTTTTATTTTTTGTTTTTACACTGTTCTTTTTTAAAAAAAAATTGTCACTTTTATTCCTATTGCAAGGAATGTAAACATCCCTTATAATAGAAAAAAAGCACGACAGGACCTCCTAAATGTGAGATCTGGGGTCAAAAAGACCTCAGATCTCATATTTACACTAAAATGCAATAAAAAAAAAAAAAAGTTGCAAAAAAATATCCCTATAAGAGCTATGGGTTTTGATGTTTCTTCTGCCCTGTGATGGTATGGAGCCGAGCGGGGGCCATCTGCCTCTCAGTCAGCTCCATACCACAGACCGAAAAGTATCCGATCACCTCCGCTGCTACCGACGACTCCCGCCACCGCTTAAGGGGGGGGCCCTCCCGCCACCGCTTAAGGGGGGGGCCCCTCCCGCCACCGATTTAAGGGGGCGCCCTCCCGCCACCGATTTAAGGGGGCGCCCTCCCGCCACCGATTTAAGGGGGGCGCCCTCCCGCCACCGATTTAAGGGGGGCGCCCTCCCGCCACCGATTTAAGGGGGGCGCCCTCCCGCCACCGATTTAAGGGGGGCGCCCTCCCGCCACCGATTTAAGGGGGGCGCCCTCCTGCCACCGATTTAAGGGGGGCGCCCTCCCGCCACCGATTAAAAGTGATCTTGCGGGGTTATGGCATCTAACTGCTGCAATAACAAAGATACTCCTCTTCAAACAGCCACCGTATAACGATGGTGGGCGGTCGGCAAGTGGGTAAGCGACTTGCGTATGCACCATGCGCGCTGTCTACTTATGCAGTGTTCCCCTCGGTGTGTGACTTATAAAAATAAATGCTGTAAATACCTCATGTAAGAGCCGATATCCGCGATCACATGACCGGCCGGGTCTCTCCTTTCCTCCTCTGTCAGATGCAGAGGGAGGGGCCAAGATTCCCCTGCTGACGTCACTCGGGAGGAGAGACCCAGCCAGTCGTGATTGCGATCTCGGCTCTTACATGAGGTATATACAGCATTTATTTTTATAAATCACACACCGAGGGGAACACTGCATAAGGAGACAGCGCGCATGGTGCATACAAATTACAGTTATTTGAGTAGCAGGAGCGCAGGGGGAGGCACTGTCACGAGCTGATAGGTGGGGGGGGGGGAGGACACAGGAGCACAGAAGAGACAGGACAGCAGGCTGCGAATGACAAAGGCATGTAAACAGACCACGGTGTCAGGACTCAGCAGCCATGATACACCTTGTTCAGTTTAAATAGGGGAGGACAGCAACTGTCAGGTACAGCCAGGTTTTTTTTAGGTGTTACAGGGGGACAAATGACACAGCACAAGCACTGTGTCATATAATATGCTTTAAAAGAGCAGGATCTATTTTGTTTTTGGGTTAACAAATGCTTTAAGCAGCTGTGTATGGCAACCAGTCATCTTCTAGTTTTCCTTTTCAAAGTTTAACTGAACAAGATGAAGTTAAAAGCTGATTGG
This sequence comes from Aquarana catesbeiana, assembly GCF_042186555.1. Lineage (NCBI taxonomy): Eukaryota > Metazoa > Chordata > Amphibia > Anura > Ranidae > Aquarana > Aquarana catesbeiana. The sequence continues at coordinate 142,370,571 of NC_133324.1, read as the reverse complement.
TTATTATGCACAGCTGTTCCAGACTCTGTCCACTGCAGTTTTGGTAAATCCCCCTCCCCATCTCTTTATTTTACAAGTAAGTCCTTTTATACATAGCTCAGTAGCTGAAATTTAAATTTACACATGCAGATCAATGCGTTAGAGCAGGTATTGATTCTCCTTTTCCTCCAACCCTTCAGATAACTGTTTATAGTGTCAAAAATACAGATAAAACATGAGCACAAATTTAAAAAATCAGCTGTTTTAATAGAACAATTATAGTTTCCTGTTTTAACAAGACCTGTTTTTGTGTTAATGCTGATAGGCTTAGCTGTAAAAGGTTTAAAGTTACCATCAACTTGCTTGTGATGTTTTGCTTTAGCAGCCTTTGAAGAAAATGAGACCAGCAGTAAGCCTGCTGAGTTCAACACAGAGGAGACTGTGATACCCCATCAGAGCTCTATGGATATAGCCGTATCCTGCCCAGAGGGAGAAAAGGTGCCGGAATGTACCCTTGATAGTACAAGATTTGACACAGTGACACATATGGAGAATCCTGCATCTACCAGTTATGATTCACCAAGTAGTGTTTTACCTTCATCATCATCTTCTAGAATACGACAAAGGTGAATGTGACTTATGTAATATTCACACTCCGCTATCAGTGTTATGCAGTATTTATTAGGAAGTTTGTGACTGAAAAGGCAAATGATGTATTTCATGCTAGGATGTTTAGGTATTTTTGGCTTTATTAAAAAAAAAATTCTGCATGATTAAAGATGAACTTCAGGATTCATAGTTAATGGCTTGTTAAGTCTCTAGGGGTAAAGCAGGAGTGTCCAAACTTTCTAAACAAAGGTGCAGTTTACAATCCTTCAGATTTTAGAGTGGCTGTATTGTGGCCAGTGGGAATAGAAAATACCCCAGCATCAAGAAATGGACAATGTTTCAGGCTTGGTGGTCAGTGAAAGTAACAAAATTGCATAGTGGCTGTGGTTAGTAGGAGGAGGAGGAATAGTGCCCCATCATTTGTATTAGTGAGAGGAATAGGGCCCCACTGTTGGTGTCAGTGAAAGTTTTGGTGCCTCATTTATGGTATCAGTGGGAAAAATGGTGCCTTGTATCAGTGGGATTTCTGATTGTGTGTACTAGGCATTAGGTTTGCCATAGTGAGGAATAAGATAAATATTACAGCCTTGTTTTAACCCTCAAACTTATCTTAAAGTGGAAGTCCATGCTAAAACTAAAATCCCTACATCTATAGACACCCATGATATAACACTAACCTATCTAGCCTTGTAAAGAAGAAATCACTATAATACCTTTTCTGAAGCTGATCCGACCCAAGCCCAGGCTGAGCTGTCAGCCGCGGCTTCTCTGTGGAGGTGGGTGCAGAGGACACGTCCAACAACAGAAGCCCCATAGTAACTCTATGGGTGAATTCACTTCCCATTCATTATACAGCCGTTGTCGGCCGTATCCTCTGCAGAGCTTCTGCCTCTGGAGATCGTGTCGGATCAGCTTCAGAAAAGGTATGTATTTTGATTTCTTCTTTACAGGGCTAGATCGTGGGTGTCTATAGATGCAGGGATTTTAGTTTTAGCATAGACTTCTACTTTAGGCATTTAATCCTTGCACTGTAGGGGTTAAAACTTCAGGGTATTTTATTGAAAGCAAAAAATGTTGAAGTTCTGTTTTAAAATGCTTGCAAAACGAAATCCGAAACATTGGACAGATGAAATGATCAAATGTATTGGTGAGTAGCTTTGATTATAGCTGTTTTTTACATATTGATTATTGTTCCTCTTTCTTCAGGCCTGGAAGAAAACCGCTTGGCTTTTTATCTTTGGTCTGCAAAGAAAAGCAGTCTCAAAAAACAAAAGTGACCAGTAAGAAAAATTCATCAAAACCAAAGTCTAAAAAGGCCAAAGTCCAGGAGCCAGAGGAGCAAGATCCCACTAGGATCCATGAAAATGCCCTGCGCAATGAAGTGCCTTGTCAGTCTTCATCTTCTGCTGTAACATCAACTCCCGCAAATACAGAGACCATCCCCTGTACTAGTCAAGTAAGTTGATATGGTTTTTAACACCAAGACATTAACCACTTGTTGAAGGCAGCAAAATGGCAGTCCTGCACAAAACGCCGTAGCTGTACGACGGGCGCTTTAAGGAGTATAGTGGGTGTGCGCGCACCGTGATGCCATGTCCCTAAGGAGCCGATGTACGTGCCCGGCAGCCGCGATGTCCGCCAGGCACCCGCGATAGTTCCTGAGAATGCGAGAACGGGGATTCGTGTGTGTAAACACACAAATCCACGTTTTGTCAGGGGTGAGGAGACTGATCTGTTGTTCCTAGTAGGACAACGATCTGTCGCCTCCCCAAGTCAGTCCCATCCCCCCACAATTAGAACACACACTGAGGGAACACATTTAACCCCTTGATCGCCCCCTATTGTTAACCCCTTTCCTTGTTCGTGACATTTATACAGTAATCGGTGCATTTTTATAGTACTGATCGCTGCATAAATGTCAATGGTCTCAAAAGTGTCTGATCTGTCTGCCGCAATGTCGCAGATCGCCGCCATTACTAGTAAAAAAATTAAAATGCCATAAATCCCCTATTTTGTAGACGCTATAACTTTTGCGCAAACCAATCAAAAAACACTTATTAGTTAAAACGGCAGAGGTGATCAAATATCACCAAAAGAAAGCTCTATTTGTGGGGAAAAAAGGACATACATTTTGTTTGGGTACAACATCGCACGACTGCACAATTGTCAAAAGCGATGCAGTGCTGTATCGCAAAAAATGGCTTGGTCAGGAAGGGGGTAAAACATGTTCACTGTATAGCTAGTCCCCGAGGAAGAGTCGGGAGAGAGTCTTGTTCTCAATACCTGGAAATAATGGATAGTTCTCTCTGCTCCCAGCAGTCAACAGTGCTTCAGGGAAGCAAAGAAAAATTAAGGTTTTTTTAGGGGAACGCCATGCATTAAAGCGAACGTGTTACCTTGCCCTGCATGAAAAAGCACACGCCTCTATTAACTCTTGAGAGTTATGTTACAGCCTTATTCCAAAATGGATTAAATTCCTTTTTTTCCTCAAAATTCTACAAATAATATGCCATAATGACAACGTGAAAAAAGTTTGTTTGAAATCTTTGCAAAATTATTAAAAATAAAAAATGAAAAATCACATGTATATAAGTAATTAACAGCCTTTGCCAGGACACTCAAAATTGAGCTCAAGTGCATCCCGTTTCCCCTTATCATCCTTGAGATATTTCTACAACTTGATTGGAGTCCACCTGTAGTAAATTCAGTTGATTGGCCATGATTTGGAAAGGCACACGCCTGTCTATATAAGGTCCCACAGTTAATAGTGCATGTCAAAGCACAAACCAAGCCATTGAATCCAAGGAATTGTCTGTAGACCTCCAAGACAGGATTGTATCGAGGCACGGATCTGGGAGAGGATACAGAAAAATTTCTGTAGCATTGAAGGTCCCAATGGGCCCAGTGGCCTCCATCATCTGTAAATGGAAGAAGTTTGGCACCACCAGGACTCTTCCTAGAGTGGGCCGCCCGGCATCGGGGGAAAAGGGCTTTAGTCAGGGAGGTGACCAAGAACCCGACGGTCACTCTGACAGAGCTCCAGTGTTTCTCTGTGGAGAGAGGAGAACCTTCCAGATGAGCAACCATCTCTGCAGCACTCCACCAATCAAGCCTGTATGGTAGAGTGGCCAGACAAAAGCCACTCCTCAGTAAAAGGCACATGACAGCCTGCCTGGAGTTTGACAAAAGGCACCTGAAGGACTTTCAAACATGAGAAACAAAATTCTCTGGTCAAATGAAACAAAGATGGGCAAGTGTCATGTCTGGAGGAAACCAGGCACCGCTCATCACCTGGCCAATACCATTCCTACAGTGAAGCTTGGTGGTGGCAGCATCATGCTATGGGGATGTTTTTCAGCGGCAGGAACTGGGAGACTAGTCAGGATCGAGGGAAAGATTAATATCTCAGAGTGCAGAGACATCCTTGATGAAAACCTCCAGAGTGCCCTGGACTTCAGACTGGGGCGAAGGTTCATCTTCCAACAGGACAACGACCCTAAGCACACAGCCAAGATAACAAAGGTGTGGCTACGGGACAACTCTGTGAATGTCCTTGAGTAGCCCAGCCTTGAACCCGATTGATCACCTCTGGAGAGATCTGAAAATTACTGTGCACCGACGCTCCCCATGCAGCCTGATGGAGCTTCAGAGGTCCTGCAAAGAAGAATGGGAGAAACTGCCCAAAAATAGGTGTGCCAAGCTTGTGGCATTATACTTAAAAGACTTGAGGCTGTAATTGGTGAGAAAGGTGCTTCAACAAAGTATTGAGCAAAGGCTGTGAATACTTATGTACATGGGATTTTTATTTTTTGTTTTTTATTTTTAATAAATTTGCAAAGATTTCAAACCAACTTCTTTCATGTTGTCATTATGGGGTATTGTTTGTAGAATTTTGAGGAAAATAATGAATTTAATCCTTTTTTGGAATAAGGCTGTAACATAACAAAATGTGGAAAAAGTGAAGCGCTGTGAATACTTTACACGGTATGTAATAGTGAGTTGAAATTTTTGAAAAAGTTAAGCTATGTATTTAGGTAAATCGTTTTATGTTTTTCCCTTTTAAGGTTTCTGAGAATCTGGACACCATAACTCAGGAGTCCCCCAAATCACAGGAGCTTGCCACAGAAGAAGATGCTGCTACAGTGTCAGAGTACTTTTTCAGTGATATTTTCATGGAAGTCGATGAATAATGGAGCGACTAAATGTTTTTTTTACTACTGCACACAATGCCACCATTTCATTATTTTTATTTTTGTATGTATAGCTTTATGTGCCTTGTTACTAATGTACATTAATCATGCATTAATTCTAGATGAAACGAAAACCTCTTTTTATAACTTTTGTGTATAGTCCAAAAATGTGAAAAAGTTCTATTTATTTATTTAAAGTTAAATTATTGGCTCCTTCTGAGCTGTAGGTTTCTATATGTTGCTGTGCAATGGATCGCAGAAAACAAGTACTATGGATTTCTATGGAGTCAACCTGGATATTGTAAAGTGATTTCAGTTTTGTTTTACAGTAACCTACCTGTGGTTTCTCTTGTATAGTTTTCCTAAAAATATATATATATTTTTTATGTGTCCCCGACTACCCTCTCCTTAGGGGGAGCTTCTTAGGTATTTCAAACACATGCTAAGTACTTCCTAAGTTCCCACACACCAGGCCCTGGTTCCTCCAGCAGAGAACATAGTTCTCACTATGTCTGTTGACTGTTGGTGGAGCGCTGTCTATCCACAGACTTTGGTAGTTCTAATTCTGCCTCCAACACCTTTAGATACCAACCCCTACTCTTCTTTAGTTAATGTGGAATAATTAACACTTGTAACTAGTATTCCTTTTGAGTTTTGATTAGATAAATACTCAGTGTGAAATCAATCAGTTTGCCAATCCTTATTATGATCTATCCAAAGTTCTCTATAGATGGCAAGAAGCAGTCTAATATTCACAACCTTTCACTGTAGTATCGCTTTTGTAATTGCCTTAACCTATTTACTAAGCAGCTGAACCCCTCTTAAAAACTCTAGTTGTCTGGCTGTTATGCTAAATTTTAGCATCAAAACATTTGCTCACTGCCATGGAATAAGTATGCATATTGGGGAGGAATTATAGAAAACCTTGTAAGCATACTTTTTGGTCAGTGGTTTAACATATGAAATCAAGAGGCTCCACATGCCAACCACTAAGCTAGTGTTTTCAGGAGGTGAGGTCAGCAATGGCAGCCTGTATATTTATTTTATAAAGGGTTTACTTATAATTACTAAAGCACAATAGGATCATGGGAAGGAAAAACTGTAGAAGAGCACAAACTGGAAATTTAAGTTTAGCACTTATGGACGTATAAAGCATTTTACTACCAAGGCTGACGGCCTTCAAGGTGATTTGTTAAGATCTGCATAGGTATAATTATTGTTTTCACTATTAAGCTGTCAGATTGGATACAACAGTATATCAAACTATGACTGAAGATTCTTGCCAGTTCTGAAATCCTATAACATAAGGATTGTTGATGGAACTTTAATGTCACCTGTTATAATTTTAACCACAAGACTTAACAGTTCATGCTGAACTCCCATCTTGCCTTCAGTCTTGCACAGTATGCATTAGAAGCTGCATAAAGTTAAAACTTACTTCATTTCCTGGTTGGAGGACATCCAACATGATCTACTTCTCTACTGTCTCTGGCCTACCCCTTTCATTAATTAGATTTCAGTTCTGTCAATCTTGTACGCTCAGTATTGTATGTGGGTATTATCTAGGACAGTCTGCATGCAAGTGCAATTTGCCTAGGAACTCCCACTGCTCCAGACTAGCATATACCCATGGAGGCATTCTGATATCATCCTCATAAGAGCCAGCCTACTTCTTGCATCAGGACTGAAAGTTCTTGTGAGGAGAAATGGTGCAGGGTGCTATGTAGGATGCTATTTTTGTCCCTTCCTCCAGCCTTGATCTGCCTATATTGTATGGAAAAGTACAAGTGGTGACATCACTGGGTCAAAAATAAGGTATGTCATGAAAACAATTCAAAATGTAATTGGCACGTTAATGAGGCCAAATAGGAGGAACCAGGGAAGGCAAAATTTTAAGCGAATTAAACTTCCAATACGTGGAAACATGCATAGAAAGGCTTGAACTAAATTGCTCAGCCAAATGGGTTTGATGAGTGTAGGAAAAGGTGACATGTATATGCTACGCTACAAAGGAGCATTGTGAATGTCTTTTGCTAGATCATTCTGCCATGTGTTTGTTCTGTCTGTACAGAGAGAGAGAATATCGGTAGAATTCTCAATGGAATTCTTACATCACTCTCTTGGAACTGACAGAATGGGCTTCTACAGGAAATGTTCCGGGTGAAAACTCATCATTGCAAGAATTTAGATTTTTTTTTTTAAGGTCTAGTTTTCTCACAGCTGAGTGCTCTTGTTTCCATGTGAGCAGTAACTTTTTCAAGAAATTGGGGTTCACTGAATACAAATCTGCTTCAGTTGGTTTGCGAATTCCAAAGTGCACCATCTTTCCCCTCCTAAAGTTATTTTATTTTTATTTTGTAGTTTGACTTTGGAAAAAACTAAAGTTTCTGTACTGGGTTGGTTTAGGCAAATATGTACCGTTCAGTATTTTACTCTGATTAGGTTCATATGTAGAATTATGTCATTTTGGAAGACGTTAACACAAATTTGAAAATGACTTCGTATTGACCAAAGAAATAGCAGGCTCTATTCACATTTAAGAGTCTTATCATTTTTCCAACTCCATATAACTTTCACATCTACGTTGTTGTAATTAACCCCTACACACATCTGGTCTATTCAAACTTAGTATGTGATGAAACAAATACTTTGAGAGGTCCGGTAGTCTTATTTAGCAGTAGGGAGGAGAGGGTTGGGGCAAGCACTATTACAGAAATAGTTGAGGATTGTCTAAAACTTTAGCTGCCTATGTCTCCCAACAATTAAATTAAAGTGGATGTAAACCCGAAATTTTTTTTTTTTTTTTTTTTTTTTTTTATATGTCATAATGTAGAGTATAAGATTTCCTATCATTTGAGCCCAGTCTTGCCACAAAAAGTTAATCCAGCTCTGAGCAATCCTCTTTTATTCAGTGAGATAAATCTTGACAAACTGAGAAAAATGTTGTCAAATCCTCCCCCTTGCTGTGAGTGACAGGTGATTTACGTATCTCGTGCACTAGCCTAAGACATGCATTATTTTTTAATTCCCTCCCACTCCTTTCTTCAGCAGCTCTGCAAGGATTGGGTGTTCCACACCTCAGCATGATTTGGCATGTTGAAGTCATGTGGTTACTTTCCTGTCTTTTCACTGGATGTTAGAGATCATAGCAGAAGTTCAGTGTTAGAAATACACAGGAGAAAATGCATATTGACAAGGGGAGTGTAGAGGTGGGCGGGGAGTCTACTGACATCACGACTCCACCCACCGAGCTCCGGACAACAGACCCACCCACAGTATCTGCAGTTTTTCGGGTCTCATAACAGACAGAGGGGAGACATTTGACAGGTAAAGATACAAGCAGGAGTCATGTATATCCTTATAGATAACCCCTATGGCAGTAGTTTAGAAAGGATGGGGTTTACATCCACTTTAAGTATGCTTTTGTGTTTGACTTGATTACACATTCACATTGACTTTTGGGGAAGAACAGCAATTCGGAAACAAATGTTTATATTTACAAGCCCTTAATCTGCTTTCACATAAAGCAACTATAGCTTATTTATTTTTTCATCATATGCTTAATAAAACAGACAGGTAAAGGCTAAGTTCACCTTTATTTAGGGTGGAACATGTAACATTTTCTAGCTTCTGCCATCAGTTCCCCTGCACCCCTCCTCGTGTGACAGCAGGTGGGGGGATCTCCCCGCACCCACTGTCACAATTTAAAAACGTGGCCGTGCTTGGCGCCACCCACACAGCTGCGTCATTCAATTCGTTTTCTGTGAATTAATGAACTACCATCAGCCATTGCGGCTGATGGCTTGCAGTTCTATATAAACAGAGAGGGCGCTGTTGAGCACTTTCAGAGTTTATTCACAAGCCCTGCAGCTTATAACAGAAGGCCCAAATGAAGGTACAGGCAGAAAGCTGCAGGACTGGTCCACAGGAGCCTGACCATTGCACTCACTGATCACAGGTGCAATGCTTTCCAGGCTCCTGCAGAAAAAAAATAATAAATGCACTTTTTTTTTCCTGCAAAAATATGTGCATTTATTTATTTTATTTTTTGAAAGGTGAACGTATCCTTTAACGTGTATGTAAGCAAAAGGTAAAAAAAAATGCATATTTCCGAATTTTATATCTCCTTAAAGGCCTGAGTCGATTATATCAGTTTGATTATATTCTTCTGAGACTATTTGGAATTCATTAACTGGTGCATTTGACCTTCTGACCTACTTCAAGCAGGTTTTGCATTCCTGTATACTTCAGGTACACTTCAGTTATTGCAGGTCATGCAACTGTGGCTTGAGATTAAACAAAAATAATGAATCCAAATAAATGTGTTGTATATCCCATAGCATCCCTGCTGACTTTATACATTCAGTGACCTGTTTATATCAGTTAAGGTTGTATGACTAGAATTAAAAAAAGATTAAGCATTTCAATAAAAATACTTTGTAAATTATATATCCTTTCAATAGCAACCCATTAAAGGCTTTGGGCAAGCTAGATGCCAAATTTATATTTGCTTAAATACAACATGTTGGCAAAAACACATTGTAGCTTCCATTGCTGACTTAATTTGAAAGTTGCATGCTCTGGTTGCCCGCTTTGTCCTTCCTTCTCTGCTTTGTGATTCTTTAGCATGGAAGTGTCAGTTTTCAGGATCCTAACTTGGGCATGATTGTTGCAGGCCAGTGACTTAAAGCGGTTGTAAACTCCATTCATGAAATTTGACCTAAGCACATATATCTGTAGTGTTTACTTATCCCTCTCCAAAGCTCTAAGTCCCATGTCTTTCTGCTGCTCTGTTCCTCTGTTATTAGCACGACAAGCCCTCTGACACACAAGATAAAAGCAGCTGAAAATTTGTGTCGGGGAGGGCGCTTGTCTATTCAGACTGCAGCTCTGCAAGTTCCTTCATTCCTCTGCCTATGTGGAGGGGGGGGGGGGGTGTGCCTTTCCTACAATCGGCTCTTACACAGTGTAAGCCCAGACTACACACCCACTGCTGAATGAGGAAACACAACTTCTATCATGATGTGCACTTTCCAAAGGGTGTGGAAAGGGAAAGACAGCAGATATACATGTAAAACTTATGTAGGTAGATTTGTTTCATATCTGTATATCATCTGAGGCTATTCACTTCACTGGGTAGATGAGAGGGTTTACAACCATTTTAAGAAAACAACTCTGTTGCTAGAATAAAATGAAGAAAAATGTCCCCAGTGCCCCCTATCTTCAATGTATTTGAGAGATACCGCTGCCTGAAAAATCTTCAGAATCAAACATTTCTGGGAGTGCTGGAGTATTGGTCCCTCACTGAGCTTCAGTGGTTTGATCCCCACTGACCCCTACATTGGTACTGTGTGCTCTATTGACATATAGCTTGCGAGAGGAGCTGTAAGGTGCGGCGGGGGACCCATGTTTTAGTCACACTCAGAAGTTTTGGATGCCAAAGATTTGTTAGGCAGTAGTATATCTTCAAACCGTGAAGATCCATGGTGGAAAATGTAAATATTGTCTTCTTTGCAGGGGGCATTTTAGATTTGTATTCAGGCCATAGTCACTTTAAATAGTGAGGCCATGCTGTGGATAATAGATGTAACGCATGCACTGTCAAAAACATGTCTGTAGTGGCATCTCCCATAGTCCCTTCACCACGGATTTTCTTTAGTGACACTATGGGGGAGATTTACTAATACAAGTGTGCACAGAATCAGGTGCAGCTCTGCATAGTAACCAATTGGCTTCCAGGTTTTATTGTCAAAGCTTAAGCTGGTTACACATTATACTTTTTTTTTTTTTCAATTTCCTTTAGGTTTACCTTCAACTATGTAATGCAAGGGCCTGCCTGATTGCATACAATTTGAAAGTGTTTAGGTTTTACCTCATATTATATGGTTTTGGTAAATTAAAGGAAAATTGTATAAAAAGTGTATAATGTGTAGCCAGCTTTAATTAAACAAGCTGGAGTTAGAAGCTGATTGGGTACTCTGCACAGCTGCAATAGATTTTGTGTGCATCAGGTTTAGTAAATCTCTCCCTCTGAGGAAGGGTTCATCAATCAGTTTCTGAAAGCTGCCAGAGGAACTAAGTATTCAAGGATGTCTTGCTATGTAGCTGCTGCAATAGCATAGTACTTTCCTGGCAGACTGTATTGAAAAGGGTCAGCTTCACAAAGCTGTGTCCTTTGGTAAACTTCCCTTTGTAGGGATTTTCTACTCATCCCCAAAAATCTCTTCTGCCAGCTAAAGTGGCTCATCAGTACAGGTAAAAACACTTTGACATAATATTTATACTGCAGCTGTGAGATTACTAATTTCCCTAATGTGATTGGCACACGAACATCCAGACAACCAATCAAGACCTGTTCATGCCATTGGAATGTAAAAAGCAGGAGATGGGTTGCTATGGTCAAATACAATTCTTTAAGATCTCTTTATACCGGGGATCAACTTGTGCATTTTAAGTTTTAGTAAAATTGTGAACTTAAATGTTTGCTTAAAAATTCACCTTTGATCATAATTTATTTAGAGCCATGCTTTTAACCTTGTATTTCTTGGAGTAAATTTATTCCTTTTGAAATCTAATTACTGAAAAAAAATCAAACGGGAAATGACGCAACTGCAATTAGTTTCATTAAAAATGTGATTATTTCTGTCCCCAATTTAAGCTGTTTGATGCTAAACCATTGAACTGCATTTACTTTTTTTATGTGTAACTATGTATATAATGTACAGTGTTCAAAAAATAAATTATTTTATAATTTTCTGGTCATAGTTTAGTTTTTGTACAGATGGTTTGTGCTTGAGTGAATACACGTGGCGGCCCATCCATAAGGCCGCCCCCCTAATCTATGCTTTTAGCACCTAATCTACCATATTTTTCACTCCAGAAGACGCACCTGACCAAAGGATGCACCTAGGTTTTAGAGGAGGAAAATTAGAAAAAAAATATTCTTTTAAATCAAATCCTTTTTTATTTTTATATGCAAATAACATTAAAACAATACAAACAAAGTATACAAACAATCAAATTAAACCAGGCACATCCCAACAAAACAAAAAAGAAAAAAAAAACCCAGATGACCGCACCACAACAAAAAAAAAGTCCCACCCTACACTTGGTGTATATATGAAAAAGAAAAAAAAAAAAGCAGTATCCAATATTACAAAGTACATAGTATCTATTGGTTTATATGATACCTAAATCATGGACTGAAGCCATCTTGACCAGGTAGCATCAAACTCACTCATGGGATTTCTTGGGTAGTATGTATGTTTTTCAAAAAGAATACCCATGTTGAGATCTAAAATCCACTCCGATACAGTCGGCGGGTAAGGAGAGGTCCACTTAAGATCTGCCTACAGGCAACAGAGTGCGCGCCTTATAGTGTTACCAATAGAAGTATAAATGGACGTATCGCAATAGCCCAATAGACATAAAAGTGGTTCAGCCAGAATGTTGGTATCCAGTAGCCCGTTTAGGGTACCAACAACCTCCACCCAGTATCTTTGGAGTTTCAGGTACCGCCACAAAAGATGTATTAATGTACCTGTGTTGCTGCATTTAGCACAGGCTGGCCCAGGTTTCAGTCCAATTGCATACAGAAACTGAGGAGTTCTATAGACTCTATGGAGAATAAAAATCTGTGTGATGGGCAAAGAGACACCCGGGGCGAGGACCGGAGAATATCATCCCAGACCTCCTCAGGGATGGGGCCAATATCTCTTTCCCAGCCAGCCCTAGAGCGGATGAGAAAGTTCAGTAGAAACCTATCTGACAGTACCCTATATGTAGCAGAGGGTGAGACCCTCTATTGACCCTGCCTGTACTATTTTGTCTCTTCCTATCAGAAGAGAATTGGGCATGTAAAGCATGTCTTAGTTGAAGAAATTGATAGAATCAATTAGATTGTAGAGGAAACTCTCCCCTTAGATCTTCAAAGGATTTAAGTATACCATTCTTGTAGAGCTGTTATACCTAATTTTCCCCATCTCTGAAAGTCTCTAAGAGTCAGAATTTGAGGAAGTTTATCATTTTCCCATATGGAAGTGTATCTGGTAGGATATGAGACACCCACCATTTTTTTAACTGTATCCCATATTTTACACATCAACGTACAGGAGGGCATATCGGCGAGCGAAACGCCCCCTCTTGCACCATAGAGAACATAGAGTGGTAGCCGGCCCTTATATGCATAAGAAAATAATCGTCTAGCAGGAAGGGGTATCTGCTCAGACTCTCATCCAGCAAAATGCTGTAGTTGGGATGCAAAAAAGTATAACCTCGGGTTAGGAACTGCCAAACCACCTGCATTTTTGGGATGTTTTAAAGTCTCCAATTTAATACGAGGGGTTTTGTTCCATCATATTAATCACCTAAATATGGTATTGATCTTGCTGAAAATCCGTATGGGTATCCAAATCGGGGCATTGTATAAAAAATAAAGAAGCTGAGGCATCCATATCATTTTGATTAAGTTGATGTGGCCTATTAATGATAGGGGGAGCTTATTCCAAGTTGTGCTTTGATTTTGGAATCTAAAAAGTAGTGGAAGTATATTGTCCACAATATATGCCTGTGGGGAGTCGGACATAGTTATGCCCAAATATTTTTTATGGAGGACACGACCTTAAGATGAGAAAGTGTAGGTGATAGTGAATCTGAAAGGGGATCTAGAGGCATCAGCATGGATTTCTCCCAGTTTATTCCTAAACCAGAATACCTTCCAAACTCCTTAATATGTCATTACTACCTGCAAAGATGAGTAGATATTGGTCAAAAAAAAAAAAAGAAGATCCTCTGCATATAATGATATCTTTTCTTCCATATCCCCCCTAATCAAGCCGGTAACATCGGGAGAGGCCCGGATAAGACATGCCAAAGGCTCTATAGTCAGGGCAAAAAGCAGGGTCGACAATGGGCACCCCTGCCTAGTGCCCCTGGAGAGTCTAAAGCTAGGAGATTGAAGGTCATTGACCCTAACCGATTGGAGAGGTATAAAGCAACTGTACCCGCTGGCAAAAACCAAAGCCAAGCCCAAATTTTTCAAGAATGGCCCACAGGTATGGCCATTCGACACTGTCGAAGGCCTTGATTGCATTTAACGCCAAAAAGGCACGATTTGAATGACCCGGAGCCGGGCCCTGCATATTTAAATATTCAGTGCGGTTGACTTGTTGGGCATGAATCCTACCTGATCTGAGTAAATAATATATTTGATAACCTTATTTAATCTAGTAGCAAGTATCTTAGCAAGAATTATAATGTCTGTGGATAATAGAGAGATTGGTCTGTAAGATTCAGGATGTAGCAAGTTTTTATCCTTTTTGGGTATTACGATTACCGATTGACCCATAGTGTCTGGAAGCCGACCCAGATGAAAATCCTCATCTAATGTACTAAGGAAGCATATCTTTATTATATTTTTTATAGATCTCCATAGGGAGACCATCAATCCCTTGGAGTTAGGGAAGCTAGCCACCGCTCTTTTCACTTCCAGTAAGATGAGAGGAGCATTAAGAATCTCTCTCTCTTCTATTGAAATAGCCGGACGATTAATATTGGCCAAATAGCTAGATAGCTCTGCTGAGGTATAGTCATCCCTAGAAGTATATAGATCCTGATAATAGGACCTAAAAATGGATATAACGGAGCTAGTCTGATTGAAAACCTCCCCTCTACATTCATTAGGGCTGAGACATGTGTAGGGTTGGATTGAGACCTTACTATCTGAGCCAATAGTCTACCATTCGAATCTCCCTCAGCCCAGCTGAGTCTCTTCTGAAAGAAGAGTTTATTCCTAGCCCTAGATTCCAACAGCTCATTCAGCCTATTTTGAGATGAAAGCCATTCCTGTTGGGTATCCGGAGAGGAATTCTGAATATACATGGCTTCCGCCACAGAGGTATCAGCCTTTGCAAGCTTGAGCTCTCTACGGGAAGCACTTTTATTCTGGATTAACAATCCCCAAAGATAGGCCTTTAAAGCATCCCATACAACTCGTATGGAAGCAGAGCCTAAGTTGAGGGACCAAAAATCCACAATACGCGTGGAAATGGCATTCTCTTTGGGAAAAAGTTGCAACCAAAAAGGATTCAGCCGCCATGACATATTGGACGCCTGAAGTCCTGATGTTAGAGTGACTACCAGAGGGGAGCGATCTAAAATTCCTCGGGGTTCGATATTCACATCTGCTATATATGGTATAAGATCAGCCAAACACAAAGCCAAATCAATTCTTGATAGTGTGTTATGCGTTTTAGAGTAGCATGTATATGCAGATTCTTCGAGATGTAACTTCCTCCGCATATCATACAGTCCCAATTCCCTGCATAGTCGTCCAAGGGGGGAGAGATGCCCTTCGGTCATTGACCTTGGAGCTGGGCATCTGTCCCACCTTGTATCAATTACACTGTTAAAATGTCCAAGCACCAGTATTGGCGTCTGGGGTGAAACACCTGCAAAGGACATGAGCTGACAAAATATTTCTGGGTTATATGGGGGAGAAATATATATAGCAGCCAGCCAGGATCAATTCAAGATCGTCCAACTTACATTGTAGAAAAATATATTTGCCATCATCGTCTACCATAGTCCTGCTGCAGGAGAATGCCACATCAGCATAGACCAGAACAGTAACCACCCTTGAATGGGAGGTGGAGAGAGAGTGGTATACCACTCTGACTGATCGGCGCTTCAAAAATCTGGTCATGCTGGACGTGGCATGCAATTCCTGCAGGCAGACAAGGGCAGGACGAAAAGAAGCAATATAGTCAAATACAGAATGTCTTTTTAAAGCGTTATTCATTCCCTTAACAGTCCAAGATTATAGTCTAATTGATTGATTTACCATAGGTACAATGGCAAAGTACCACTACTAGTCTACCAACCTGTACCATGTATAAAAATAAGCATATAAATATAAAACTTAATGACAAAAACTCCAAATACTCCAAAAAATCCAAAAAACAAAACAAAGAGATAGAAAAAAAAAACAGTTCCTCACTGGAAAGAGCCACTGATGTAAGAAAAAAAAAATCAGTGGCTGTTGCTTATTAGGCCTCCGATAGCCTGGTTTCTTTACCAAAAAAAAAATGAAAAAGAAATATACCATTGCACCGTCAATTCTTGTTTTATAGATTTATAGGTGAGTATAGTAGCAAGTCCTAGTTGCAATCTCGAAACACCTAATACGAGGACAATATGCGACCGGTCTAAACTATGTGGCATGTTCACCAATGCCAGGAGCATGGCGGACAAGATGGGTGAACTAGAGATACTGTTGTACAAGGAGGATTTGGATTTTGTGGGAATTTCAGAGACCTGGTTCAACAGCTCTCAAGATTGGCTGGCAAACATTCAAGGGTATACCCTATACTGCAAGGATAGAGAGGGTAAAAAAGGGGGAGGGGTATGCCTATATATCAAGAATAATGTACAAGCGAATGTGAGAGATGACATCACTGAGGGAGCTAGAGAGGAGGTGGAATCCTTATGGGTAGAGCTCCAAAGGGATGAAGCTAAGGGGAAAATAATACTGGGAGTATGCTATAGGCCCCCTAACCTGAGGGAGGAAGTGGAGACGGATCTCCTATCACAAATTGGATTAGCAGCAAGGATGGGAAGTGTTATAATGGGGGATTTTAATTATCCAGACATAGACTGGGCGGAGGGAACCGCGCATTTATTTAAGGCTCGCCAGTTCCTTAATGTCTTGCAGGACAATTTTATGGGTCAGATGGTAGACGCACCAACTAGAAATAAAACATTACTTGATCTACTGATTACCAACAATACAGACCTGATCACGGATGTGGAAATACGGGGCAATTTAGGTAACAGAGATCACAGGTCAATTAGTTTCAGTATAAATCACACAAATAGGAAACATAAAGGGAACACAAAGACACTGAATTTCAAAAGAGCCAACTTCCCTAAACTACAAACCTTGCTAAAAGGCATAAATTGGGATAAAATATTAGGAACAAAGAATACGGAGGAGAGATGGGTTTGCTTTAAGAGCATATTAAATAAGGGCATTAGCCAATGTATCCCACTGGGTAATAAATTTAAAAGAGCGAACAAAAATCCTGGATGGCTTAACTCCAATGTAAAAATGCATATAAAAGCAAAGGAGAAGGCCTTCAAAAAATACAAGGTTGAGTGATCATCCTCAGCATTCAGACTTTATAAAGAATGCAACAAGAAATGTAAGGGTGCAATTAGGACGGCTAAGATAGAACATGAAAGACACATAGTGGAGGAGAGCAAAAAAAATCCCAAGAAATTCTTTAAGTATGTAAACAGTAAAAAAGGGAGGACAGACCATATTGGCCCCATAAAGAATGAGGAAGGACATCTGGTTACAAAGGATGGGGAGATGGCGAAGGTATTGAATTTATTCTTCTCCTCAGTCTTCACGAGTGAATCGGGGGGCTTCAGTAACCAAAACTGCAGTGTTTATCCTCATAACACAACACAGGAAGCACCTCCATGGTTAACAGAGGACAGAATTAAAATTAGACTTGAGAAACTTAACATTAATAAATCACCGGGACCAGATGGCTTGCATCCGAGGGTACTTAGGGAACTCAGTCAAGTGATTGCCAGACCGTTGTTCCTAATTTTTACAGACAGTCTACTGACTGGAATGGTACCAGCTGATTGGAGAAAAGCCAATGTAGCCCCAATACTTAAAAAGGGCCCAAAATACATCCCTGGGAATTACAGACCAGTTAGCCTAACATCAATAGTATGTAAACTCTTGGAGGGGCTGATAAGGGACTATATACAAGATTTTAGTAATAAGAACGATATCATTAGCAGTAATCAGCATAGATTCATGAAGAATCGTTCTTGCCAAACCAATCTATTAACCTTCTATGAGGAGGTGAGTTGCCATCTAGATAAAGGAAGGCCCGTAGATGTGGTGTATCTGGATTTTGCAAAAGCATTTGACATAGTTCCCCATAAACGTTTACTGTAAAAAATAAGGTCCGTTGGCATGGACCATAGGGTGAGTACATGGATTGAAAACTGGCTACAAGGGCGAGTTCAGAGGGTGGTGATAAACGGGGAGTACTCAGAATGGTACAGGGGTGGGTAGTGGGGTTCCCCAGGGTTCTGTGCTGGGACCAATCCTATTTAATTTGTTTATAAACAACCTGGAGGATGGGATAAACAGTTCAATCTCTGTATTTGCAGACGATACTAAGCTAAGCAGGGCAATAACTTCTCCGCAGGATGTGGAAACCTTGCAAAAAGACCTGAACAAATTAATGGGGTGGGCGACTACATGGCAAATGAGGTTCAATGTAGAAAAATGTAAAATTTCTCTGTTAAAAAAAAAAAAAAAGAAAAATGTAAAATAATGCATTTGGGTGGCAAAAATATGAATGCAATCTATACACTGGGGGGAGAACCTCTGGGGGAATCTAGGATGGAAAAGGACCTGGGAGTCCTAGTAGATGATAGGCTCAGCAATGGCATGCAATGCCAAGCTGCTGCTAATAAAGCAAACAGAATATTGGCATGCATTAAAAGGGGGATCAACGCAAGAGATAAAACGATAATTCTCCCACTCTACAAGGCTCTGGTCCGGCCGCACCTGGAGTATGCTGTCCAGTTCTGGGCACCAGTCCTCAGGAAGGATGTACTGGAAATGGAGCGAGTACAAAGAAGGGCAACAAAGCTAATAAAGGGTCTGGAGGATCTTAGTTATGAGGAAAGGTTGCAAGCACTGAACATATTCTCTCTGGAGAAGAGACGCTTGAGAGAGGATATGATTTCAATTTACAAATACTGTACTGGTGACCCCACAATAGGGATAAAACTTTTTCGCAGAAGAGAGTTTAATAAGACTCGTGGCCACTCGTTACCATTAGAAGAAAAGAGGTTTAACGTTAAACTACGTAGAGGGTTCTTTACTGTAAGAGCGGCAAGGATGTGGAATTCCCTTCCACAGGCGGTGGTCTCAGCGGGGAGCATTGATAGCTTCAAGAAACTATTAGATAATCACCTGAATGACCGCAACATACAGGGATATACAATGTAATACTGACACATAATCACACACATAGGTTGGACTTGATGGACTTGTGTCTTTTTTCAACCTTACCTACTATGTAACTATGTATGTAAGATTTACTGAGAGGATAGGCCTGACACCCCAAAGTCTTAAGTTTTAACCTGACCATCAAACCAGTCCTGTGCTTCCTGAGGTGTTTGAAATATTTGTACATTGCCTTCACAGATCACTCGCGGATGGGCAGGATATAACATTGAGTATTAAAGCCCTCGAAGTAGCAGGTGTTTCTTCACTTCTTGAAAATTTGCCCTTTGTTTCTGAACCTCTGGTGAAAAGTCAGGAAAAAACATAATTTTCAATCCATTCTATTTAATATCATTTAGAGCCCACGCCTGCTGCAGAATATTTTCCTTATCTCTATAATTTAGAAGACGTATTAGAAAAGGTCAGGGTATATTTCCCGGTTTCTGTTGGCAGTAAGGGACCCAGTGGGCGCGTTCTATTACAAGTAATGAAGAAAAATGCTCCTTGCCGAAGATTTCAATAAGCCATCGTTCAGCAAAGTTAATTGGGTCATTACCCTCAGCATTCTCTGGTATACCCAGTATTCGGACATTATTAGAGCGTAAACGATTCTCCATGTCTTCAACTTTGGAGACAGTAGTATTTAACTTGCGGGTAGCTGCTTTCATCTCCGTTAGCCATAAAATAAGCAAATAAATATCTGTAATTTGCTAGTACCAAAATCTTCCAAAACAGGGCATAACATTACAAACAAATCCCCCCTATGTGTCACAAAATCTACTAAGAAAAGGAGCCTGTCCACCTTGTACTGTGGCAACAGCTCAGCTGAGCCCTATGGTAAAAAAAATGTCCCCCACATATACAAACACAATGTTTGTTGGGTAGTACCCAATCAGTTACCTTAGTGAGCCAGTGTCTGAAAACAATTTTCCACCATGCAGGGCATCTGCTCAATAGGTTGCAGTGTGTTCCTCTCCCCCCACCTTGTGCCCCCCCCGACCTTAAATGTGCCCCCAGCGGTGGTGTCCGCACTGGCCTCCCTTTGCTGGTGTATGACGGTTTATGGCTCAAAGTCTCGTTCAGACCTGGGGAGTGGTGGCTTCAAATCTTTGAATCTGTTTTGTTTCTTTCTGAAGCTCTAACTTATGAAAATCACCACCACAAGAGTCTTTGAAGACCACTCCAAAGCTACAAATCCCATATGTGATGTGTTGCAATTATGATTTTGACATGTTTTGCATGTTATCATGTTACCATTACTGGCAAAGTATACATGATCTCCAATCCGTTGATGGTTTAGCCAATGTAAAATACTCTGCAGGTCCATGACATTAGATATAAGACATCACAAAGCACAACACCATAATGTCTGGTGTGCTGCCAAAAAATGGTGCATCCATGCACAAAACATCACAATGCATGTTAGTTTGCTGTTGTGCTACAATGCTCCTCCATGAGAAGGTATGTTGAGGTGCCATTCAGAAAGAACGAATGGCATCAGCACACTTAACATGCATGGCACTAATGTTACTGGAAAAAACATGATGCGAACAGAGCCACAAGTCACAAACAATTGTAACAAAACACAGAAGTGTATGCCGATGCTTCCACTCTGTGCTGATCCTCATGGCCATATAGCTACGGGTGTGAGGGGGACCTCTGCAATGGCGTTCTCTGGTCTGCACACCTATATCACAAATTATATAGGAAGCAGAATGTATTTTATATTATAGAGAACATAACTGTTGGACATTCTGTGCTGCTGAGAACTATTGTCCAAAGATCAACACCATAATTTAAAAATGATGAGAAAACCTATGCTTAGAAAAAGTGTCATATCATATGTTTTCAGCATTACCCATTCAGACAATATTAACGTATCAATTTTATTGCAGGTGCAGATTGGACAACAAGATCTACTGCTTCCCTGATCGTCTGCCTCCCTGGATGACAAGATTTCCTCTCTCTCTCCTCTCTCTCTTTAAAAAAAACAAAAAAAAACAAAAAAAAAAAAAAACTCTTTTTATGTTTTCTGTATTTCTCAGTTTCTATTAATTTATGAATTGTTATTGCAGGAATAGATTGGGCAACAAGGTCTAGAGATTCACCGATCTTCATCGCCCCTGCATTGCTGGACGTCCATCTGCTTCGCTGGATAATGTGACTGACAATGGAGTTACAACGAGGGACATTTTTTCAGATTTATATATATTTTTTTGCTGTCCAGGGCAATTTTTTTTACATTTTTCACACACATGTAGAAATCAGTATTTTTAGACAGTTAGCTAGAACCCCCAAACATTACATATTTTAGGAAAGCAGAAGCCCTGAAGAATACCATGGTGGTTGTTTCAATTTTTTATGCCACATGATATTTGCACAGATATTTCTCAAACGCATGGGGGTTGATTTACTAAAAGCAAATAGACTGTGCACTTTGTAAGTACAGTTGCTCCAGAGCTTAGTAAATGAAAGGAAGCTCTGCTTACTTCCATCATCCAATCATGTCTAAGCAAATACTTGTTTTATTTTAAACATTTTCCTTGCATGTGATTGGGTATTCTTTGTGAAGTGAAGCTTCACCTCATTTACTAAGCTCTAGAGCAACTGCGCTTGCAGAGTGCACAGTCTATTTGCCTTTAGTAAATCAACCCAAAGAGTACAGAAGAGCAGTGTAATGTAGTTAAGAGTAGTGCTGTGTAGAGTAATGTAGCGTAGTGTAGATTAGAGCCTGAGTACTGGAGTAGAGTGTAGTGCAGGTAAGTACAGCGTAGTGTAGAGTGCAGGTAAGTACAGCGTAGTGTAGAGTGTACTGCAGGTAAGTACAGCGTAGTGTAGAATGTAGTGCAGGTAAGTACCGTGTAGAGTGTAGTGCAGGTAAGTACAGCGTAGTGTAGAGTGTAGTGCAGGTAAGTTCAGCATAGTGTAGAGTGTAGTGCAGGTAAGTACAGTGTAGTGTAGAGTGTAGTGTAGAGTAGGATAGCTTAGTTAGTATTGTGTAGAGTAGTGTAGTATAGAATAGTATAGTGTAGTTTAGGTCTGGCCGGAAAGGGATTACTTTGACGCAGTTGGCCAGCTTAAGCATGCATTACAATGCATGTGAACCAAAAATCCCTGTCTTTGTGCAAAGTTTGATAGAAATGTTTAAACAGTGTATAGCATTGTGCAGACTGTTGATTCAGAGTTTTTGGTATTTCGGGGTACACATATATACATTATATATAACCCAGATGGGTTATACATACTGTACATTTGTGTAAATCTAGTTAGATTTTTGAACAGACATATTTTATTCTATTTCATTTTTGTGTTTTATGCACAGGCGGAGGGGGGTGACTTTACATTTTTTTCTTTATTTTTTTGTTTTATTTAAATTTTATTTTTACACTTTTTCCCTTTAAAGTGATTGTAAATCTATTTTTTTAACTTGTTATACTTACCTGTTCTGTGAAATGGTTTTGCACAGAGCAGCCCCGATTTTCCTCATCTGGGGTCCCCTGCCAATGCTCCTGGCTCCTCCCACCTGTTGAGTACCCCCATAGCAAGACCTTTGCTATGGGTCACTAATGCAGGCTTAATCCCCAGCTGCACTGTGTGTGTCCCTAGACTCATACAGCGTGGCTCGGCCCCGCCTCCTGCTCTCTCCTCACAGGCTGTGATTGACAACAGCAGGGGCTATTGGCTCCCCCTTCTGTTCATTGGGGAGAGTGTGGAGAGAGCCGCTGCTCTAAGGCAGAGCGCTGGATTGAGATTGACCTTGGGTAAGTATTTGGGGGGGGTTGAGGGGATCCTATGTACAGAAGGTTTTTTGCCTTATTAAAGTGGTAGTAAAGGCTCATTTGTGATTTTTACCTACAGATTAGCGTAAAATAAAGCTTACATGTAGGTAAAATGAAAAAATGAATATCTCCTATACGGGCACCGGTGTGTACAGGTAGATACATCAGAATGTTGTTTTATCGGGTAATTGATTTTGCCTTCACTCATGGTGCTATTTTGCTGTTGAGGTAAACAGGATCTGAATTCTGTTTTCCTGCCCGCCCAGGAGTTTCCTTCATACTTATTACACATATGCATGTAAAGTGTTTATCACATGAACCAAGATCAGCTATAAAATGCAAATGTTTATGTACAGCTTTGATATATGTATAATATATTTATTAATTTTCTTTTTTTTGTGTGTGTTCAGTTATCACTGTTAGTTTTCTCAAGTGTCCTGAAGAAGCGGAAATGGGAAAGACGTTGGCTCATGAGGACTTATTTTCACAATATAGTCTACTAGAAGGCAATCAAATTGCGGTTGAATAATCTATTGTGCAACAAGTACAGATTTTTTTATTGGCCATGAGGCTGTTTGTATTTTACTCTTTTTCAATAAAACAGTATATGTTTTTATATACTATTGTGTGCATTCCTCTGCATGCCAGTAAAGTCTGATGATTAATTTCCAGGAATATTTTGTGCATTTATAGGTAATAACACCAGATATTGTTGATCCAGGGAGTATCTGATTGCGTTTAGGTAATCAGGAACTTTTCCCGCACCTGGAGGAAATTAGACCATGTTTAACAGTTACAGACCATGTTTTATAGGAGTTTTTTGGCGTTTCTCTGGGTCAACTGTGGGTATAGGGTTCTATATATGGAGGTTTTCTGTGTATTTATTATTTTTTCTATTGGTTGAACTAGATGGACTGGTGTCGTACCTATAGGGGAGAGGAGACTAAGGAAATATTTTAGCCTGCCTGCAGCAGACTGTGAACATTATCTCAGCCTAGAAAAGGCACTAGAATAAAGCTAAAGTACTGTTTTTGAAGCCCAATTCCAGGCAAATAAAAAATGTTTCTTCTGTAGGGGGGCTGCGCCTAGTTTGACTAGGGGATAAGAGAAACACTGGGGGTTATTTACAAAAACTGTAAAGTGCAAAATCTGGCGCAGCTCTGCATAGCTTCAGCTTTTTTTGTCAAAGCTTAATTGAACAAGCTAAAGTTAGAGGTTGATCGGCTACCATGCACAGCTACAGCAGGTTTTGTAGTCTCCAATTTTAGTAAATCAACCCTAATGCTACTTACCTGATCCTCTGCCCCCCCAGGATCCAGAAATGGACTGTCCCATGCTGTCCTCACATCCAGAGCAGGACTGATATGGGGAGAGATGATTGATGTGGACAATTGTCAAATACTTCACTGTACGCAACTTACTTAAGAAACATGAATATAGTTTCTCAAAGCGGAGCTCCGCCGAAATGTTTTTTTTTAAAAGTCAGCAGCTACATATACTGCAGCTGCTGACTTTTAAAACATGGACACTTACCTGTCTAGGGCGCCCGCGATGTCGGCACCCGAGGCCGAACCGTCTCTCGGTCCTCGGGTGCTGCCGCCTCCATCTTCAGGAGGGGAATCAGGAAGTGAAGCCTTGCGGCTTCACTTCCTGGTTACCTACTGCGCATGCGCGAGTCGCGCAGCGCAATACGGCTGGTCCCTGCTGTCTCTGGGACCCGTGTGTTTCCCAGCAGACAGCGGGGGGGGGGGGGGGAACAGGATGTGGCGTAAATAACCGCAGATTCTGCGGCTATCTACGCCGGAAGTGCGTACAGATACCTGTAATATACAGGTATCTGCACCCCCCCTCCCCCCTGAAAGGTGCCAACTGTGACACCGGAGGGGGGGAGGAATCCGATGTTAATAAAACATTCCATATCCTGTTGAAACCCAATAATGACCTTCCTATTTATTTAAAATAAATAAAAATTATATATATATATATATATATATATATATATATATACAGTGGGGACAGAAAGTATTCAGACCCCCTTAAATTTTTCATTCTTTGTTATATTGCAGCCATTTGCTAAAATCATTACGTTCATTTTTTTCCTCATTAATGTACACACAGCACCCCATATTGACAGAAAAACACAGAATTGTTGACATTTTTGCAGATTTATTAAAAAAGAAAAACTGAAATATCACATGGTCCTAAGTATTCAGACCCTTTGCTCAGTATTTAGTAGAAGCACCCTTTTGATCTAATACAGCCATGAGTCTTTTTGGGAAAGATGCAACAAGTTTTTCACACCTGGATTTGGGGATCCTCTGCCATTCCTCCTTGCAGATCCTCTCCAGTTCTGTCAGGTTGGATGGTAAACGTTGGTGGACAGCCATTTTTAGATCTCTTCAGAGATGCTCAATTGGGTTTAAGTCAGGGCTCTGGCTGGGCCATTCAAGAACAGTCACGGAGTTGTTGTGAAGCCACTCCTTTGTTATTTTAGCTGTGTCATTGTCTTGTTGGAAGGTAAACCTTCGACCCAGTCTGAGGTCCTGAGCACTCTGGAGAAGGTTTTCGTCCAGGATATCCCTGTACTTGGCCGCATTCATCTTTCTCTCGATTGAAACCAGTCGTCCTGTCCTTGCAGCTGAAAAACACCCCCACAGCATGATGCTGCCACCACCATGTTTCACTGTTGGGACTGTATTGGACAGGTGGTGAGCAGTGCCTGGTTTTCTCCACACATACGGCTTAGAATTAAGGTCAAAAAGTTCTATTTTGGTCTAATCAGACCAGAGAATCTTATTTCTCACCATCTTGGAGTCCTTCGGGTGTTTTTTAGCAAATTCCATGCGGGCTTCCATGTGTCTTGCACTGAGGAGATGCTTCCGTCGGGCCACTCTGCCATAAAGCACCGACTGGTGGAAGGCTGCAGTGATGGTTGACTTTCTACAACTTTCTCCCATCTCCCGACTGCATCTCTGGAGCTCAGCCACAGTGATCTTTGGGATCTTCTTTACCTCTCTCACCAAGGCTCTTCTCCCCTGATAGCTCAGTTTGGCTGGACGGCCAGCTCTAGGAAGGGTTCTGGTCGTCCCAAAGGTCTTCCATTTAAGAATTATGGAGGCCACTGTACTCTTAGGAACCTTAAGTGCAGCAGAAAGTTTTTTTGTAACCTTGGCCAGATCTGTGCCTTGCCACAATTCTGTCTCTGAGCTCTTCAGGCAGGAATGACCTCATGATTCTCATTTGCTCTGACATGCACTGTGAGCTGTAAGGTCTTGTATAGACAGGTGTGTGGCTTTCCTAATCAAGTCCAATCAGTATAATCAAACACAGCTGGACTCAAATGAAGGTGTAGAACCATCTCAAGGATGATCAGAAGAAATGGACAGCACCTGAGTTAAATATATGAGTGTCACAGCAAAGGGTCTGAATACTTAGGACCATGTGATAGTTCAGTTTTTCTTTTTTTAATAAATCTGCAAAAATGTCAACAATTCTGTGTTTTTCTGTCAATATGGGGTGCTGTGTGTACGTTAATGAGGAAAAAAATGAACTTAAATGATTTTAGCAAATGGCTGCAATATAACAAAGAGTGAAAAATGTAAGGGGGTCCGAATACTTTCCGTCCCCACTGTATATATATATATATATATATATATATATATATATATATATATATATATATATATATATTTATATTTATATTTGGTCTAAACATGCGAGAGACGAAGCATCAAAATTGTGCAATACTACGTCCCTCACTGAAATTCTTCCTCCTGGGATAAAGTAGGCCAGGAATCAGGAAATGTCTGGTTGCACCACAATAAAAATAAAAATAAAAAAAGTTATGTAGTTCTCTGAATATCAATAAATCCTCAGCAATTCTGTAAAGGGGGAGCAGATGAGAAGAAATTTGTTTTGTGGGTGAATGAATGAATTCTAGGTATGGAGATTGTATATAGTTACAATGGTCCAGCTTGGAGGAATGTAACTATATACACACTCACTGATCGCTTTTTTAGGTACACCTTGCTAGTACTGGGTTGGACTCCCCTTTTACCTTCAGAACTGCCTTAATTCTTCGTGGCATAGATTCAACAAGGTGTTGGAAACATTCCTCAGAGATTTTGGTCCATATTGACATTATAGCATCACACAGTTGCTGCAGATTTGTTGGTCCAAAGTGTACCAAGAAAATACCCCCCACACTATTACACCACCACCAGCCTGAACCATTGATACAAGGCAGGATGGATCAATGCTTTCATGTTGTTTACACCAAATTCTGATACTACCATCTGAATGTCACAGCTCAAAGACTCATCAGACCAGGCAACGTTTTTCCAATCTTCTATTGTCCAATTTTGGTGAGCCTGTGTGAATTGTATCCTCAGTTTCCTGTTCTTAGGTGACAGGAGTGGCACCCTGTGTGGTCTTCTGCTGCTGTAGCCTATCTGCTTCAAGGTTCGATGTGTTGTGCTTTCAGAGATGGTATTCCGCATACCTTGGATGTAACGAGTGGTTATTTGGGTTACCGTTGCCTTTCTATCATCTGGAACCTGCCTGCCCATTGTCCTCTGACCTCTGACATCAACAAGGCATTTTCGTCCACACAACTCCCGCTCACTAGATATTTTCTCTTTTTCAGACCATTCTCTGTAAACCCTAGAGATGGTTGTGCGTGAAAATCCCAGTAGATCAGCAGTTTTTATAATACTCAGACCAGCCCGTCTGGCACCAACAACCAAGTCATCTTCAACATGTCTAAGATGCCTAAATGCATTGAGTTGCTGCCATGTGATTGGCTGATTAGCAATTTGTGTTACCAAGAAATTGAACATACCTAATAAAGTGGCCAGTGAGTGTATACCATACCTGAAAGCTGGAAATCACAGTTCTGGTGATCTCCACTTGTTTCTGGGTCCTGTGCTCAGCTGCCAGACTGACTCATTCTGAACATAGGAGGTTGGCCACTCAACACTAGTACCATTCAGAGAAGGCTTTGTATTTTGTAAATTAAATTAATTAAATTAATTAATTTGAACTCACACAACTTAAAGTATAACTAAAGGCAATTTTTTTTTTTTTTTTTTTTTTAGCTTTGGACAGACTGTAGAAGGATTAGAACCCCTTCCAGGTTCTTATTGCGGTCTGTGCTCCCCCTTAAGGAAATACCCCTCTCTATTTGTTGTGTTTACTGTTACCACAGAAAGTAAAAGAAAATCCCACATTTTTTTTTTTTTCTAACAAAGTTTTTATTGTGAATCAGAATGCGTACAAGTCATATCATTTGCACATATTTATACATGTATACATTGTAATGTAATTGTACGTAAAATAAAGATGGTTACATACATGAATGGTCTGTAGTACGTTTCTTCTGATGTTCTCTATTGATATTATCGTTTAATGTAGGGTATGATTATAGTATTTTCATTGAGGGGAGGTATTTCTCCAGTGCAAAGAAATTTACAGTGGTCATGAGCAGGTTTCCGAGTCCTGTAGCCATCGATCCCATATTCTATTGTATTTGTCTGGGCACCCTCTATTGATGTATATCACCCGTTTATATGGGAGTGTCCCATTTACCTCTGCTTTCCATTCTTTAGTCTCGGGTGGTAAGGGACGCATCCATTTCCTAGCTATTATCTTTCTGCATGAAAACAGGGTCTCCTGTAGAAATACCTTGGTGTATTTTTCCAGTGGGTTCGGGAATACACCTAACAGGCATTGTTTGGGGTCCAGTGTCACAGGTGAGCCCATGTTATCATGAAGGAAGGTCACTATCTGTTTCCATAGGCCCTGTATCTGTGGGCATGACCAGAGGAGATGATAGAACGAACTCTCTGTGGACTTACACATTGGACACAATGTTGAGCAGTTGTGTTTGTATCTGGCTATCCTATGCGGGGTTAGGTATGTACGGTGTATTATATTTAATTGTGTCAACCTGTCTGATAGTTTGGGAGATACTTCTTTACATGTGTCCAATGCTTCTTCCCATTCCTCATCTTCTAGGTTACCCAGATCCCTTTCCCAGCGGGATTTGAGGCCGTATGCTATTTTTGTGGCTATTGGGATAGTGAGCATGTTATAGAAACAGGAGATTAATTTTTTTGGGTCTATGTCTTTTATGATTGCTATTAGAGGATTGGGGGCTGACTGTAGTGGGAGTTGTGGAAATTGTGCCTGTATTGCGTGTCTCAATTGGAGGAATCTGAATACCTTATTGCTGGCCAGATGGAATTCCTCTTTAAGGGTGTCAAAACTTTTAAGGGTTCCGTCTGACCAGACATGGTGCAAGTAGAGTATACCCCTCTCCATCCAGGGTCTCGGGTCATGGATATTGTGGAGCTCTGGTAGGCCTCTGTTACACCATAAGGGAGTGAAGTCGTTATGTCTGGGTATATTGAGTTTGTTGTTTGCGAGTTCCCAGATGCGTCTGTATTGGTACAACAGGGATGTTTTGTGTGTGTTACCTTCATTGGTCCTAGTGCCCATGGTGATAGCATATATGGAATCTGAGGTTCCTTGGGCCCATTGTGGGCAGAGTAGCATCCGGAATCTTTCACTGTCCACCTTATCTATATGGTAAAGTTGGGAGAGTTGGGACGCAATATAGTAGTGATTAAGGTCTGGAAGTGCTGTACCTCCCATGTCTGTTGGGTTTTTGAGGGTTTGCCATGCAATCTTGTGTCTATTTTTCCCCCACACAAAGGGCTTGAGAAGGGACTCCATTATTTTAAAGTGTTTTAGAGGTATGTATGTTGGGGTATGCCAGAGTATATATAATATTTTAGGGAGTAGTATCATTTTTATAAGGTTGATGCGGCCCCATACTCCTAAGGGTAGTCTAGTCCACGATTGTGTTTTAGTTTTAATAAGGGAATATAATGGTTTAATGTTAAGTGTTATATAGTCTGCTGGATTTTTGGAGGTATTTATTCCTAAGTATTTAATTGTGTCTACTCTTTGTAATGGTAGGGTGGCTTGGAATTCCGTGGGTGGGAAAGTGTCTATTGGTAAAACTTGGGATTTCCCCCAATTTATTTTGAGGCCCGAGAATTTCCCAAATCGTTCAATTGTCTGAAGAGCCCAGTGGAGGGAAGGACCTGGGTCCGCCAGATAAAGTAATGTGTCATCAGCGTACATGCTGATTTTTTCTGTGAGGGTTCCAGTTTTTAATCCTATGATCTCTGGGTCTGTCCGGATAGAAATAGCCAGTGGTTCCGCAGCCAGAGCATACAGTAGTGGGGAAAATGGGCAGCCCTGTCTCGTGCCTCTGTGGAGGTCGAACTTCTGAGACGGCCATCCATTTGCCACCACTCTGGCCGCGGGGTTCTGGTATAGTAATTGTACCCATTGAATGAAGTTTGGACCAAAACCATATCGTTCAAGACAGCACCAGAGGTATCCCCACTCAACCGAGTCGAAAGCCTTGGCTGTATCAAGGGTGACTATCACTCTTGTGCCTACATTCTCATGTATAGCCTGCAGGTTTATAAATAATTTCCGTAGGTTAAAGGAAGTGTTACGTCCCGGCATAAAACCTGCCTGGTCAGCATGTATCAGGTTGAGTATCACTTGATTGAGTCGCATGGCTAGAATTTTGGCCAGAATCTTAATATCGGCCTGTAGTAATGAGATAGGGCGGTAGGATTCCGGGTGACCCAAGTCCTTGCCCGGTTTAGGTATCAAGACAATTGTGGCCTCACCCATAGAGGATGGGAGGGTGAATTGTTGAAACATGACATTATAAAGGGTAAGCAGTTTGGGGGTGATTATTTCATTGTAATGTGAGTAAAATTCTATGGGTAACCCATCTGAGCCAGGGGATTTAGATTTGGCAAAACTTGCAATTGCAGTGTCTATTTCTTCTTTAATGAGAGGGGCCTCTAGAAGCTCCCTTTGTTCAAGCGTAAGTTGAGGGAATGCTACTCCTTCCAGGAAGGGGATCATATCGTCTGGTCCCTCTTGGGTCCTAGAATTGTATAAGTCCATAAAGAACTCCCTAAATTTAGATGACACAACAGGAGGATCTGTGATTTTTTGCCCCTCTGGGCTATGAAGTGCAATTACCACTGGGGGTTTGTCCTCATTTCGAGCTAGAAACGCCAGGAGTTTTCCAGCTCTCTCACCCTGCTCAAGATACTTCTGTTTGGCAAAAAATAATTTCTGTCTTGCTTTTTCGTATTGGAGTTGGTTCATGATCCTAGATTGTAGTTTTAAGTGGGAGGCGTTAGCTTGGGATGGGTTATTTTGATATGTGTGTTCTATGCGTGAGAATTCAGTCTCCGCCTTCTCATATATATCTAATGAGTTTGCTTTGATCTTGTTGATGCGAGTTATTAGGGTAGCCCTGGCGTGTATTTTAAACGTTTCCCATACTATCAGGAAAGAGGCAGAGTCTGTGTTTTCTCGGAAGAAGGTCTCCCATTCGGCTGACAAGTCGTCATCCTCTGGCAACAGCGTCAGCCAGAACGGATTAAGGCGCCATGAAGTTGGTGGTTTATCTATATGGAAGGTGAGGGTGATCCAGTATGGAGCGTGATCCGAGAGCAGTCTAGGACCAAACTCTGTCTCAAGGAGACGTGCTAACAGATTTTGGGATATAAAAATAAAATCAATTCTTGACATGGTATTGTGTGTTGCTGAGAAGCAGGAGTATTTACGCGTGTGCGGGTGTTTATGCCTCCAGGTGTCTATCAAGTGAAAGGGTGAGAAAAGCCTGGCTAGTTTAGTATCCCTGGGGGGGTTTGTAGCAAGTGGAGTTGGTCTCAGTCTGTCCAGTTCCTCATTAAGTGTACTATTGAAATCTCCCATCCATATTGTCTGAGCTGTTGGGTATTTTGCTATAAAGGAGATTCCCTCTAGTAGTATGGAAGTGGAAAATGGGGGAGGGACATAGACAGCCAGGATCAAGAAGGGTTCCCCGTGTAATTTAGCGGATATAAATATATATCTACCTTGTGGGTCAGTGTGTAGCTCGCATAATTCAAAGTGCACTGTTTTTGCGATAAGTACCGAGACACCTCTCGAGTGTGTTGTATGGGTCGAGTGGAATGCCCAACCCACCCACGGGCGACGCAGTGTCATCTGAAGTCTACCCTCTATGTGGGTCTCAACCAGGGTTACCACATCCGCTCTTTGCTTTTTAATAAATGCGAGGGCTGCCGCCCGTTTAATTCTATCACGTAATCCCCTCACGTTCCATGTAAGGAACTTCAGTGATATTCTAGGCATTGTTGTTTGTGCCTATATATTAGTATGTTAATGTAGCTTTTAGCCCCATTGTGGCGGGGCGATGTAGGATGGTTAAATAGCAGGGATGGGTGATACAACATATTGTATTTGTCCAGTAGACACCTGATGGAACCGGGACGTGTTGGTGTTGTAGACGTAGCAGTTAAAGTGCGCACATTTAAGTTCAGTTTTTCAGCTTCCCTTTTCCGCTCCCCCCTCCCAGCAACGTCCCCCACCCAGTCAGTGCTAGCCTGCATCAGTAACAGATTTTTCTTTATGTTTTTGCATCTGGTAGCGTGATAGAAGAAGAAATAATAAAAGGGCAATAAATAAAATGGGACGGATTTCTGTGCATCCAGCCTGAGGCTCCCTTTCCTTAGAAGAAGCAGAACAGAAAGTATCAGGCTCCCAATACATCTGCGATATAACATGCTATGGGTAGCAATTGAACACCAGTTAAACGTAGGATATAGCATTGTCACACACAGGTTAACCGGAGCACGTGTAGTTGAATCTGGCTTTTTAGTTTCCCCCTCCCCCCCCCCCCCCCCGATACGTATTCTCTCCAATTGGTCTCGGTGTGTATGCATGACAATGCTTTCCCTATGAACCCAGACTTGACGCTATATTGAAAGGTAACATATTCATATAGAAACGGGAGTTGTAATAGAATATGTTTTTGTGATTTCAATCTACTCCCTTCTCTCCTTAATTGGAAAAAAGCAAAAATGGTTATATTCTTTCTGGTTATGTGATGTAACTCACTGCATGCAGCGTCTGAACACCAGTGAAACAAAAGGTATGTCAGCGCCGTGCGCTTGCACATTAAAACACTTACATTGAAATTCAACTTGTAGGTTTCCCCTCCCCCCTCCCCCCTCCTTGCTTTGCATCTTCCCCAACTGATGCTAGCATTCACCCATAACAAAACTTTCTGTACAGTCTCGGCCCTGACGGCATATTGAGAGAAAAAATAATGAAAGTAAAGTACTTGAAGTAGGATGATTGTCTGTGCACCTCTAAACTTCTCTTTCCATGGAAGAAAAAACACAGAGAGGGCTAACCTCTCTTCACTCAGGTGTGTAACTGGAGTTTGCACATTATCAAGGTTGGTGCTGTTGTGGTATTTTCTTCTTAGGCCGCCAGTTCCAGACTTGTATGGGGGCAGAGTACGCTGCACTCTGCTTGTGGACTGTAGGACTGCAGCAGTCCAGAGCTCCATTGAGATGTAAAAAGTAATGAGTGTAGTTCGATCATTTAGGGATTTGTCCCAGGAAAGTTCCAGCATTGTGTATCAGAAATGATCCGCGGAATATAAACTGGATCTAAGCCCACAACAGGGGAGTACATGTAGATATTTGTGTAGGCCATAGGTGTGCGCAGCCTATTGCATTAGGGTGTGCACCCCAAAGCTCAAGCACACATGCATGCATGTGTTGGTATGTGTACTGACTACATTGTGGTTACCTTCTCCTTGTAGGCTGAAGTCTATCCCACACTGTAGGCTGTGTTTAGCCCTCCCTCTCCTGCCTGCTCTAGCTGCCAGCACCTTCTGTTCTAAAGTCAAATAAGGCACGCTGGGTAAGGGGGCTGTGCAGTGTCGTTACCATTGGCTAAGGAGGCAGCAGAGACATGGAGCAACTGTAGCCTCTGGCTTTTTACAGACACTACATGGTTGGCAACCTTGGTGATTAGGGTGTGCCCAGGCACACCTGGCACACCCCCTGCGCACGCCTATGGTGTAGGCACTGTGTCCCTCTACCCCTTGGGCTATTCTTCACAACGGTAACAACTGGTGAAGTAAATAGGGGTGGGTGTTCAGTGGAAATTGATAGTGGGTTGTTGTTACATCTATTTCAGGGGTGTGCATGTGGAAGATTAACGTATGATTACATACTCACAGACACTTTAATCCGCCTTTTCCAGGTTGCTTCTGCGTTCCAACCAGGCCATCAGCTCAGCGGGATCTTCAAAAAAGGAAACACGGCCGTCGTGTTCCACTCGGAGACGCGCTGGAAACAGCATGGCATATTTCATGTTGAGGTTTCTAAGCTTGCGCTTTGCTTCCATGAAATTTTGTCTGCGTCGCTGCACCTCCGCCGAAAAGTCAGGGAACACCGCAATTTTTACGTTGCCTAGGGGGATGTTGCCCTTTTCCCTTGCAAGTCGCAGGGCAGCGTCTCTATCTCTGTAGTTGAGCATTTTGGCTATAAAAGTACGTGGTGGGGCTCCTTGTGGCGGCGGTCTGGCGGGCATGCGGTGGGCTCTTTCAACTGCCAGCATGGGGGAGAAGGCCTCTCTACCATAGGTCTTGATGAGCAATTGCTCCAGGAAAAGCGTGGGGTCCTTACCCTCAGCCCCCTCCGGCAGACCAATGAGGCGGAGGTTACATCTCCTGCTTCTGTTCTCAAGGTCTTCTTGCTTGGAGAATAGTTGTTGGATTTGCTGCTTCATGTGGTGCACCTCCGTTCTCATTGGGGGAATGGTGTCCTCCATGTCACTGATACGGGTTTCAGTTTCTTTAACACGGTCTCGGAGTTTGTGGAAGTCTTGTCTGATCAAGGATATGTCTACCTTGACTTCTTCTATCTGTGAGGCAAGTGATGTTCTGCAGAGGGTTATTGCTTCCAGCAGCTTTTCTGTGTCTCCCGCTGTGCGCTCCTCGCCATGTGCAGCATCGCCGTCATTTTCTGCCTGTTCCTCCCTGTCCTGTCGGCGGTATTGATCCAATTTAGATGCGGCGACTTTCTGAGCTTTCGAGGGCGACATGATGTCCAGATGTTAGGGTATCTGGGAAAATGGGGACAGGAGCTAATCTTGCTGTGTCAGCGTGTGAGGTATTACCCCTCCTTTCTCAGAGATATTGGCAGACTGGAGCTATGCCCTGTGAGACACAGAGGGCCGAGTAGGTACTATTTGGAGGGGAAGAACAGGACCGCAGGCTGTGTTACAATACAGGCAGAGGAGGTAGGTGTACCAAAATGGCCGCCGGTCACAGCATAGAGGTCTAGGCCGCAATCCAGGCCGTTCTCCCTGGGCCTTTGATGATTATATAAGCTAGTAATCAGGGGGATGAGTGCAATCCCGTTCTCCCAGGGGGTTATCCCGCAGCTAGGTACCTGTGTATTGATGCAGGCTTCAGGCAGGGCCGCAGTTGAGGAGAACCAAGATGGCCGCGACCTCCGGTGGTAGGCCGAAGCCGCGGTCTAAATTTAGTGTGCCGCCGGGCGGGAGATCGCCGCTCCGTTCGGGCCGTCACGCGCTCTCTCTCCGCAGGAACCGGATAATTCTGCTCCAGGTGTCCCAGGGACACAATCCAGCCGGTTTGTTAGTGCAGGATGTCCAGGATTAATGAGGATTAGGAGTGATGGACGGAGCTCTGTGTCTATACGTCCTACTCCATGCTGCGTCAGGCCACGCCCCCCGAAAATCCCACATTTTAGATTGTCCCCAGAACAGCAATAGAGGGGAAATCTTCCAATGGGAATACGTGTTCTGTGATCTGGGAGCCCAAAAGGATTCCCTCACTTTGGAGGGCAGGAAGTGAAGAGAAATCGCCCCTTTTTTTTCCCTGTGGAAAATGGAGCCGCCAGTCTTCGGGACTACATGTCCCATGATGCTCTCTTCTCCTAGTCTCCTTTGATTGGCCCTCAGTTATGGCCAATGGGGAAGGAACGGAGTGAGCAGGAAGCTGGGCGGCGAACCTAGTGAGAGCCGTCGTCTCTTCTCCCTGACAGGAAAAAGGGGGGGCGAGCGGGGGAAACCCTCTGACAGCCGGCAGCTCGCCTTTCTCTTGTCACATCACCGCCGAGTTCTCTGCTGGACTGAGCAGGGAAAAAAGCCTGCAGTCACACTACACTGATGGGGGGCTTGACAGCACCTTGATGGTGTCACCTGACAGGTGGGTGGCACCCGGGTGCGGGCTGCTTGCACCCCCATAGCGACGCCACTGTGCTGAATTTAACAGTGCTGATCTGATCCCCGATTCCAGGGGGGGGGCACTTGACCCCCTTGCCCCTACCTGTGGACGCCCATGTATGGCGGTACAGTGCAGGGACCATGGCATGGCCTGGCACTTCTATGGTATGGCGGTACAGTGCAGGGATCGTGGCATGTCCTGGCACTTCTATGGTATGGCGGTACAGTGCAGGGATCATGGCATGTCCCAGCACTTCTATGGTATGGCGGTACAGTGCAGGGATCATGGCATGTCCCAGCACTTCTATGGTATGGCGGTACAGTGCAGGGATCATGGCATGTCCCAGCACTTCTATGGTATGGCGGTACAGTGCAGGGACCATGGCATGGCCTGGCACTTCTATGGTATGGCGGTACAGTGCAGGGATCATGGCA
The DNA here is from genome assembly GCF_042186555.1 of Aquarana catesbeiana. Classification (NCBI taxonomy): domain Eukaryota; kingdom Metazoa; phylum Chordata; class Amphibia; order Anura; family Ranidae; genus Aquarana; species Aquarana catesbeiana. The sequence continues at coordinate 142,334,380 of NC_133324.1, read as the reverse complement.
TGTCCCAGCACTTCTATGGTATGGCGGTACAGTGCAGGGATCATGGCATGTCCCAGCACTTCTATGGTATGTCGGTACAGTGCAGCGTTTTCTCCACTTCCCACCGTTCACCTTGTGATCCTGAACTCAGCTGTATGCATCCAGGACGAGTGACAGGAGAGGGCGGGGATCCCCGACCGAGACACGCGATTGGTTCAGGCAGTGGGTGTGCTGTAGTCGCTCCGTCCAGTCACATGGCTAGGTGGGCGTGTTTGCAGTGTTTGCATTGTCCTGTACTCGGCAGAGGGGAGCAGGCTGCTCGGTGGGGCCTCCCGTTCTGTCCCCTGTGTGCCCCCCAATGCTGATCACCATGTGGCCCCGGTGGGCTCTCCTGAGAGGCCGCTCCTCCTCCATAGGCTCTCTCCGGCGACTCTACCATGGAGACAAAGTGGCCACCATCGGATCCAGCGTAGACACCAACTCCTCCGTGTACCAGGTAGGCCTGACACTCACAGGGTCACACTCACTGCAATGCTGCCTGCCTGGCTTCCCCCACACTCTCAGCTGATTGGACACACACTGTGCTAGATGTACCCGGGGGTGGTAGCCTGCCAGGAGCATATATATATATATATATATATATATATATATATATATATATATATATATCACCATTGTCCCAGGTCACCTCTGATCACCCTGGAGTCTTATCAATGTTCACCTAATACACATAATAAAGTCTATCCAATAAAGTGCAATTATAATACATTGTTTATTATTATTTTTATTAATAATATATGCATTAATAAATTATTTATATTACTTTTTTAAATTATTATTATTATTTGTATTTATTAAATATCACATTATTTTTAAATGTATTATTATATTTATATTGCTGTTTTTATATGTGGCCATGCTATGCCACAAGGACACTATACCATATATTAAAGCTCCCTTTTTTTTTTTTTTTTTTTCTTTTTTCTTTTTTGGATAGAATAAGGGAGGTTATTACCACTGTCAGGTTTTTTTTTTTTTTTTTTTTTTTTACATCTGTGGAGGTGTGATGGAATCCCTGGTTGTCACCAGAACTAGTGTCCCCCATTGGAAGATTTCCCCTCTATTCCTGTGCTGGTGACAGCCCAAAATTTGGGATTTTCTGTCACTCTTAATGATGAGGTGTCCCAGAAATTTTATAGATGGGCAACTCCTGTCCTCATATTGATTAGTGGTTCTAAATGAATAATAACCACTGCAATAGTTAATTAATTTGGAGCAACTAATCAATATGAGGACAAACCCTAAACAAGACAAATAGGATGAATCTCCCTAATAGGGGCACAGACAGCAATAAGGTGTTCTATTCCATCTCCATTCTGTTTTTATACCTTTAAAAAAAAAAAAATTAGTTTTGCCTTGTAAAGCAGTATTAAATCCAAAACCAATATATTGCAGCTTACTGATCCTTAGGGTACTTTCACACTGGGGCGTTGGGGGGCGTCAGCAGTAAAGCTTTACCGTCGTTTTTGCGGAGGTTTTCGGGCACTAGCGGGGCGCTTTTAACCCCCACTAGCGCCTGAAAAAAGGGTTTAAACAGCCCGCTGCAGCCGCGCATTGCCGGCGATTCAGCGGCACTGCCCATTGATTTCAATGGGCAGGGGTTTAGGCGTGGTGTATCCACGGCTCCTACAGCACTGAAAAGATGCTGCTTGCAGGACTTTTTTTACCGTCTGGCCAGCGCACCGCTCCAGTGTGAAAGGACTCAGGCTTTCACATTGGAGTGAGAAGAGAGGCTCTTTCAAGGCGCTTTGCAATTGCTATTTTCAGCGTTCTAGCGCCTGTAAAGCTCCTCAGTGTGAAAGTAGCATTAGATATAGTGGCTGCATTAGTTTTTTTTTCCCCCTTTGTTTTCACCTGGTGATCTGACCTGTAACACACCTCCTGTATTAGAGCCCCTCCACTCTGGATGAAGGGGCACAGCAGACAGCAGCGTTGTCAGTCTGGGGGGGGGGGGGGGGGCAGGCAGAGTGTTAGATGTACTAGCTGATTAACTCCAGCCCACACTTTTTCAGCAGTTACAGCAAATAGTTTTTTTTCTTTATGGGATAAAGGTTTTACATAAATAAAAGCTGATTCTTGTAAGCATCCCCTGTCAGTGTTAAATGGTTTGTCTCAACCCTCTTCTACATTTGCAGGACAGCAATGCTCTGTTGAAAAACAACAGATTTACTAACTGGATTACCAGGGGAAAATAAAGAAAATAGTCCTAAAAAAGAAAACTACTGCAGCAGAAAACATTTTTGGTTTTGAGGGTTAATACTGCTTCTAGTTCTACTTTAATATAAAGTCCATGGAGGTGGAATAGTTTTCTTTTTTCAGTGTAGTACATTTTCTGCACGTACAGGAACATATCTGTCCTTGCTGTCCCTCTGAAAAGTGATTTGTGGTGGATTGCTTTTCACAAGGAGGTATACAAGCATCTAGGTGGGGATATGTGTCTCACATATTTTCACAGCCGAAGATTTTTATATAGAGCTGCATTTGAAGGAGACAGTCTGGGGGGGGGGGGGGGGGTACTTAAATTGGAGCAGACAGAATCTGGAGCAGCTCTACATGGCAACCAATCAGCTTCTATCTTATGTGTGTTCAGTTCAAGTGATATTAGGCCCACGTTCACACTGAATGCGGGTTTGAAATCGTGTGTTTTTCTTATTTGTTATTTCAAAAAAAAAGTTATACTTACCTGCTTTATGCAGTGGTTTTGCACAGACCAGCCCTGATACTTCTCTTCTTGGGTCCCTCGTTGGCGCTCCTGGCTCCTCCCTGCTGCCGAGCGCCCCCACAACAAGCAGCTTGCTATGGGGCCAACCAAGCAGGCTCACTCCCGAGCCGCTGCTCTGCATGTCCATTCACACACAGAGCCACGGCTCGGCCCCACCCCCTCTCCCTCCTCATTGGTTAACTGGCTATGATTGAGAGCAGCGGGAGTCAATGGCTCCCGCTGCTACCTCAGCCAATAAGGAGTGAGAGCCCCTGGAGAGCTGAGGCTCGTGTGCACATCACCGGTTCACAATGGGGCCAGGTAAGTTTTAGGGGGGCTGAGGGCGGCTGATGCACATTGAAGGTTTTTTATTTTAATGCATGAAGGTAAAAAAAACCTTGAGCCTTTAGAACTACTTTAACCACTTCAGCTCTGAAAGGTTTTACCCCCTTCCTGACTAGAGCACTTTTTGCAATTTAGCTCTGCGCTGCTTTAACTGGTAATTGTGCGGTCATGCAACACCGTAGCCAAACTAAATTTGCGGCCTTTTTTTCCCACAAATAGAGCTTTCTTTTGGTGCTATTTGATCATCTCTGGGGTTTTTATTTTTTGCGATTATAAAAGAAAAAACACAGAAAATTTAGAAAAAAAAGTATTTTCTACTTTTTATTAAAAAAAATCAAATAAACTCAATTTTGTCATACATTTAGGCCAAAATGTATTCAGCCTCATGTCTTGGGTAAAAACATTTCAATAAGCGTATATTTATTGGTTTGCGCAAAGTTATAGCGTCTACAAACTAGGGTACATTTTCTGGAATTTACGCAGCTTTTAGTTTGACTGCCTATGTCATTTCCTTAGGTGCCAAAATGTCAAGATAGCACAACCTCCCCAAATGACCCCATTTTGGAAAGTACACACCCGAAGCTATGTGCTGAGAGGCATGTTGAGTCCATGGAATATTTTATATTTTGCCAAAAAAAGTATTATTTTTTTTTTTTTTTTTTTACATAAAGTTGTCACTTAAATGATATATTGCTCACACGTGCCATGAGTATATGTGAAATTACACCACAAAAAAACATCCTGGACTTTTTGGGAGCCTAGCCGCGTACAGGACCCCAAAATCTAATCCCTAACTTCAGGATTTCTAAGGGCGTAAATTGTTGATTTGACTCCTCACTACCTATCAGTTTCGGAGGCCATGAAATGACAAGATAGCACAACCCCCCCCCCCCCCCCCAAAATGACCCCATTTTGGAAAGTAGACACCCCAAGCTATTTGCTGAGAGGCATGTTGAGTATTTTGCAGACCTCACTTTTTGTCAAAGTTTTGAAAAACAGAAAAGAAAAAATACATTTACTTTTTTTTTTTTTTTTCTTTTCTTCATTTTCCAAAAAAATGTGGCAACAAATAAGATCTGTAAAATACTCACCATGCCTCTTGGCAAATAACTTGCGGTGTTTACATTCCAAAAAGGGGTAATTTTGGGGGGGTTTGTGCCATCTGGGCATTTCATGGCCTCCGAAACTGTGATAGGTAGCGAGGAAGTGAAATGAGCTATTTACGCCCTTAGAAATCCTGAAAGTGGTGATTGGTTTTCGGGGTCCTGTATGCAGCTAGACTGCCAAAAAGTCCCACACGTGTGGTATCCCCGTACTCAGGAGAAGCAGCAAAATGTATTTTGGGGTGTAATTTCACATATACCCATGCCATGTGTGAGCAATATACCATTTAAGTGACAACTTTGTGTAAAAAAAAAAAAAAAAAAAAAAAAAAAAAAGAGAAAATTTGTGGCAAAATATTCCATGGACTCAACATGCCTCTCAGCACATAGCTTGGGGTGTCTACTTTCCAAAAAGGGGTCATTTGGGGGGTTTTGAACTGTCTTGGCATCTTATGCCACACATCACCCATTCTTCTAACCACTTGAAGACCAAGCCCTTTCTGACACTATTTTTGTTAACATGAATTTTTTTTTTTTTGTAGAAATTTACTTTGAAGCCCCCAAACATTATATATTCTTTTAAAGCAGAGGCCCTACTAAAATGGTGGGTGTTGCAATTTTTTTGCCACACAGTATTTGTGCAGCGATTTTCCAAACACAATTTTTTTTTTTTTTTTTTAATTTTAATGCACAAAAACACAATATATTGCTCAAATGTTTGGTAAAATATAAAAGATGATCTTATGCCGAGTACATAGCTACCAAACACGACATGCTTTAAAATTGCACACGCCCGTGCAATGGCGATAAACTACATATATTTTTAAAAGCCTTTACAGGTTACCACTTTAGATTTACAGAGGAGGTCTAGTGCTAGAATTACTGCCCTCGATCTGATGTTCGCGATGATACCTCACATGCATGGTGCAGTTGCCGTTTACATACGAAACAAGACCGATGCTTGCGTTTGCTTTTGCGTGCGAGCAAAGGGGGTGCTTTCATCATATTTTTCTTTTTTTTTTTTTTTAATTATTATTATTATTTTGCTTTTTTTATTATGTTTTATTTTTAACTGTGTTTACGATGCTTCCGTTTATGAATGGAGAGGAGCCTCTGTCTCCTCTCCATTCATCTTAAGTGCAGCTGAGGCTGCAGAGAAAGGCACTGGGGAATCTGTGTCCTTCAGTCCCTTTCTCTGTCTCAAAAGGGCTGTTAAGACCCCTGATATCTCACCAAAGCCCCCTAACAGGGCTAATAAAAAATAAATAAAAGAATTGTAATACACATTTAAAAGGTTAAATTGTAAAAATAATTTAAAAATTAAATAAAAAACACACTGACGTCATCCACCCCCCCATTGAAAAAAATAATTTAAAAAATACATTGTAAAAAAAAAAATAAAAAACTACTGACACAGTCCACGTGTCATCAGTGCTGCATATTAGTGCCACTGTCACATACCATTAAAAAAAAGTATTGGTATCAGCGAGTACTTGAAAAAAGTATCGGTACTTGTACCCAGTATTAACCACTTGCCACCCACCATATAGCAAAATGACGGCGGCAAAGTGGTTTCAATACTCTAACTGGACGTCGTATGACGTCTTCAGGATATTAAGCTGCTACGCGCCCATGGGGGCGCCCATCGCGGCGATCGTTGTTGCACGGTGTCAGTCTGACATGTCGCAACACCGATCTCGGTAAAGAGTCTCTGAGGGGGACTCTTTACTACGTGATCAGTCGTGTCCAATCATGGCTGATCACGATCAGACGCAAGTAGAGGAGAGCCGATCGGCTGCTCCTCTGACAGGGAGGGGTCTGTGCTGATCGATTATCTGCGTAGCCCCCCCCCCCCCCAAGGATGCCCACACTGGACCACCAGGGATGCCACTAGGACCACCAGAGATGTCACCAGGAATGCCAATCAGTTCCCACAATGGATGCCAATCAGTGCCCACAATGGGTATCACTGATTGACAGGCATTATTGTTTGGCATCCATCAGTACCATACATTAAAGTACATCAGTGTCACTATCAGTGCCCATCCATGCCGCCTATCAGTGCTGCATGTTAGTGCCCATCAATGCCACCTCTTTGGTGCCACCCAGTGCAGCCCCATCAGTGAAGGAGAAAACGTACTTATTTACTAAGTTTTGTAACTGAAACAAAAAAAAACTTTTTTTTGTCAAAATTTTCAGTCTTTTTTTTGTATTTGTTTAGCAGAAAATAAAAATCCCAGTGGTGATCAAATATCACCAAAAGAAAGCTCTATTTGTGGGAACAAAATGATAAAAATGTAGTTTGGGTACAGTGTAGCATGACAGCGCTGAAAGCTGAAAATTGGTCTGGGCAGGAAGGTGTATAAGTGCCCTGTATTGAAGTGGTTAAAATAGTGGTATCGGTGCAACCCTAGTCATATCAGTCACTTGACGTGTGTGTCCTGAGAAGGTGATTCTTAAGTGTATAGTCATGAATTAATCCTGTACTTTGCATTTGATATCTATAGGAAAGCTATGAGAGAATGAAAGCATTAGTAACCGAACTCAAGGAAAGAGCTGAAAAGATACGTCTTGGTAAGTATAAATTGTGGCTCCACTATACACCAGGGTGAGATGTGCCTTGTTAAGACATTATGGGCGTCAAACGTGTATTTCAAGGGCTTTTTTACCCAATGTACACTGGGGCTTTTGCAAATGTGCCTAAGCCGTGTTTTTGCACTTGGCTGTTTTATTTAATTGAATATAGTAAAAAATGCAGCGCTAATGTAAATGAACAGTTCATTCAGTGAAGATGAGCAAATAACGAAGAACCTTTCACCACTTCCAATGTATCAGGAGAAAGAAAACACCCAGGTGTGTCTTAGTCTGCTTACCAGATATCGATTTGTAATGAGCCTCAAATCAATCAATCACAGGAAGTGCAGGTGTCACTCTCCAGCCGATTGTTCGTTACACAGGCAGAATGGCAGTCTGACTATGTAAACAAGGCAGATTGCTGTTCTGTCAGTAGGGAAGGCATAGAGCCTGTGTTCCTGCAAAGCAGGGACACGGGCTCTATGCCTTCCCCTAGTACAAGAACCTCCCACAGTTTAGTAAAACACCAGCTAAGCACACATTTAACCCTTTGATCGCCCCTAAATAGTTTGTAGAATATATATAATATATTCACATTCACAATTATTGTTTTTTTTTTTTTTTGTTTTTTGCTTGTAGTAAAAACCGCAGAGGTGATTAATTACCACCAAAAGAAAGCTCTATTTGTGGGGAAAAAAAGGACATACATTTTATTCGGGTACAGCATCGCATGACTGCGCAATTGCCAGTTAAACACCACGCCGTATCGCAAAAAATTACCTGGTCATGAAGGGGGGGGGGTGTAAATCTTCCAGAGGTCAAGTGGTTAATAGTGTCTACTTAGTTGTAGGACCAATGCTACTTGGCAAAACCAGTTTCATGACACCAATTATCTTTTTTGGCAGTCTATAAGGTGGCATTCTGGTGACCACTGCAGGGGTTGCATTCTTTCTGTTGACCATCGATGTAAGGGACATTTTTGCCACTTACCCATAATAATTTGGTTTGATTAAAGGTTCCTTGAGATCTCAAAAGATTTTAGGGGTTCCTCTGGGGGATAAAATGTTGAGAAAGGCTGTTTTGCACAATCCTAGATTGTTACTAAACATATGACCTTGTTACAGGAGGAGGAGAGAAGGCCCGATCACTCCATACCTCAAGAGGTAAACTGCTTCCAAGGGAGAGGATCGACAGGCTTATAGATCCTGGGTATGGATGACATCTGTTTTTTTTATATTTTTGTTATTTCATTACAGGGTCTGATGTTTTTCATAGTCTTTTTGTGGATGGCTGGAAGTCAGCCTTAACCTCCCTGGCGGTATGATTCTTTCTGATTTTAGGTGCTGAAAGCGGTACAATTATTTTGCATGGAAATTTGGCGTTTTATATTGTAGGCCTGTAATTCTTAACAATAACACACTTAAATCTGTCCAAACAAGAGTCTAGTAGATATCCCGGGTATGATAAAGTTTGAAACACAAAAACATAAATTATAATATAATAAAAAAAAAATAATAATTAAAAAAAATAAATAGTAATAAAATAAATTTCCACACGATTCACTATCGCTCAATTCTGCAAGTGTTCTAATTTACTATCGCTGTTTTCTAGCTGGTCTAAAGCCATTTTTGATGTAAAGGGACACTTTTTGGTTGCTATGGACAATCTCCAGTTTCCAGGCAGAAAGAACAGTATATATAATATAAAACTGCATGCAGGGCATGGGCCAGAGCACTGGGGACAAAAGGGATGTGAAATAATTTCATACAGTACTGTAATCTGTAAGATTACAGTACTGTATGTGTTATGGTTTTTACATTTTTTTTTAATTTGCCGCCAGGCTCCGCCCCCGTACGTCGCGACGCTCGCAGGGAATGGAGCCTGGCACAGAGAGGCTTCGGAACAGGACACAGCCCGCGGACACTGCGGGGGACATCGCAGGATCCCGGGGACAAGTTAAGTAAGGAGGCACCAGGATCCTGCGATGCAATCCCGAGTGTGGCTCGGGGTTACCGCTAATGGTCCTGAATTTTAACCCCGAGCCACACTCGGGAATACCGCCAGGGAGGGTACAGTGTTTGTTACCCTAAAAAATAAATACATTAAATAGATCCCGTTCCTTTAACCACTTGCCCACTAGGCACTTAAACCCCTTCCTAACCGGGCCAATTTTCAGCTTTCAGTGCTCTCACACTTTGAATGACAATTACTCAGTCATGCAACACTTTACCCATATAATTTTTTGTCCTTTTTTTCCATACAAATAGAGCTTTCATTTAGTGGTATTTAATCACCGCTGTGTTTTTTGCATTATAAATAAAAAAAAGGCCGAAAATTTTGTTTAAAAAAAAATGCATTTCTCTTTGTTTCTGTTATAAACATTTTCAAATTATTAATTTTAATTCATAAGTTTTGGACAAATTTTATACTGCTACATATCTTTGGTAAAAATTAGTTCTAGTGGCACTTTACCATCATTTTAGTGGCGCTTTTTGGCCACTAGCGGGGCGCTTTTAACGCCCGCTAGTGGGTAAAGAAAGGGTTAAATGCGCCCAAAAAGCGCCGCTGCCGAATCACTTTGCAGGCGCTTCAGCAGCGGTGCCCATTCATTTAAATGGGCAGGGGCGGTTCAAAAAACTGCTCCAAAGATGCTGCTTACAAAACTTTTTCTAACGTCCTGCAAGCGCACCGCTCTCACACTGGGGCTGCGGGGGAGGCATTTTTCAGTCGCTTTACATGTGCTATTTTTAGCTCTATAGCGCCTGAAAAATGCCTTCAGTGTGAAAGGAGTCTATCAAGCCATGAAAGTACAAATACCCCCCAAATGACCCCTTTTTGGAAAGTAGATATTCCAAGGTATTTAGTAAGAGGCGTGGTGAGTTTTTCACTGTTTAATTTTTTTCCCACAATTCTTTGCAAAATTAAGATTTTGTTTATTTTTTTCACAAAAATATCTTCTTAACAGGTTATTTCTCTCACATGGCACATGCATACTTACAACTACAACCCAAAAACACGTTCTGCTACTCCTCCTGAGTATGGCGATACCACCTGTGTGTGGGCCTTTTACACAGCCTGGCCACATACAGAGGCCCAACATGTAGGGAGCACCGTTGGCACAGATGGCACTGATGGGGCACAGATGGGCACTTGCAATACATATAAATTCAAGCAGCCTCACGCTGCAGCTTCTCCCTCCTTTGCTCACAGGATTGTTGTGAGCAGAGTAGAGAACCGGATATGGCGCTGGTTTGTTGACAGTGATTGCTCCATCATTGGATGGAGCAATCGCGTAGTAAAGGGCCGCTGGTATTGGCCCTTTACCCTGATCCATGACGCGCTGGATCCTGAGAACCCAGCGAGCACGGACACTCCTGTGTGCGTGCGATTCTGGGAGGACATCATTGTACGCCCTCCCAGAATTATCTGACCACGCTGTAGCCGTCATTCAGCTATGGCCCGGTCAGTAAGTGGTTAAAGCATGTTATACAGCACAGTGCTGTGTAATTTGCCCCCCTGTAGTACCTGAAATACCTGGCTGATCCTGCCTGATTCTGCCCTCCCCCCTGTAAACTGACCATGTTTTATCATTGCTGCTGAACCTTTACACCGTGGTCAGTTTACATGCCTCCGTCATCCACTGTGTCTCCTCTCTCCCCTGATTTCCCCCCGCGCCTATCAGCTCCGATCTGCTCCACGATCCTCCGCTCCTGCTGCTAAAATAACAGTGACATGTCCCAAAAATCCACTCTGTTAGGTAACAGCATGTGCCCCACTGTATGTCCTTTTATTTTTAAAAAAAAGCAGCTTTCTACCTTATATCAGAGCGTCTCCCGACGCTCACGTGACTCCTCGCCTCTCTCCCCCTCTCCTCCCAGCTGACATCAGCAGGAGTTCTCGGCCCCTCCCGCTGTAGCTGTCAGACGGGGAGAGGAAAGAGCCGTGCAGTCACGCAAGCACCGAGAGGCGCTCTGAAATAAGGTAGAAATCTGCTTTTTTTCTTAATAAAGGACATACAAATAATAAATAATAAAGGGAACATGTTATCTAACAGAGTCGATTGTAGGGACATGACAAGTGGCTTTACAACCACTTTAATCTAACCTAAAGTAGTTTGTTAGCTTTCTATGGGCCCCTAATGTGTAATCAGGTAAAAAAAAAATAAAGAATAAACTAATGCATGAACAATAGTTGAGAATATGCAAGTGGTAATGTATAGTCATGTTAAAGAAGTTGTGCTAATTGTTAGTAGTAGCAATAAAGTGACCCTTTACTTTGTTCAAGCAGGGTAAGATAACAGTGGAAGTAAACTCTCTCAATCAGCATTTAACTATTTATAATTCCTTTGCTGCTAGCTGCTTGTCAACAGATGTACTGTGCAAAAAGTAAATACACAATTGCCATCAAAAGTTGGTATTGCTCCTATAGCAAAAAAAAAACAACTTTCTTTGCATTTTGTATAATTGCCCACTGGTCTCTGACTGAAATTTTGACCACTTCTTCACGCAAAGCTCCTTCAGTTGCAAGATGTTTGTGGGTTTCCTTGCATGAACTATCAATTTCAAAATCCCCCATGACATTAAAATGGGAATAAATCAAGGCTTTGACTATGGCAGTCCATAACCCTCTATTTCTTCTTTCTGAGCCATTCCATAGGGGACTTGTTAGTGTCCTTCATATCATTGTTGGGTTGAAAAATTCATTTCTGATTTAACTTCAACTTTTGATAGTTTCACATTCTCATTAAGCATACTTTGATATGATACAGAATGTATAGTTAACTTAATGACTGCGAGTTGCTCAGGCCCTGAAGCAACATCACAACCCCAAACCATAGCATTTCCAACCTGTGCTTCAGAGTTGGTGCAAGGTTTTTGTCCGTAAATACCATCTTCAGTTTGTGGCAAACATGTCCTGTTACTGTGACCAAACAGCTCTATCTGTCTATTGTTCAGTTCTCAGTACATTATTGCAGGAGGCCTGGTCTTTGCTCATATGGTAAATGGCAAACTTCAATTTTGCTCTAATGTTCTTTTTAGACAGCAGCGGCTTTTCTCTTACATCATTGACAGGGACAGTTCTTCCTTAATTATTCTTGACAGTAGGTTTATAGCGCCACCTTCAGGAGTAGGACACTAGACAGAAAAAAAAACCACAGCACCACCTATGGGCAGTCCTAACTAGTCAACCCCCTGGAGCTGGGTGTCAGGCTCAATAATATAGATCCAGTAGTCACCCCATTTAAGCCTAGTTAAGGCCTCTAGCTACGCACTGGTTGGCTGCGACGACCCAATAGACGTTGGGCAGTCTGTGAGTGTTCCTCTTGGGAGGAGCGCATATGGCTGGTCTGTCAGTGTCCCCTTAGGTGCTCAGCGCCCCAGCTTCAGCTGAGGGGTGTTCTTTCACTGGGGAAGAACTCCTTTCTACTCCAATATGATGTAAATGCACACTCCCCCTCCTCTCATGTACCTTCTAGGGCGATTTGGTGTTGGTGCTAGGTACCTTTTTCCCCTTGTCTCCCCGTGTTCAGTGTGATTGTGGGTGTACCCTTGTGAGCAGGGTGTAGCTCTGGGGATGCAGTGCAGTTGTGTGTGCAGGGCTGACCCAAGACATTGTGCTGCTTGGGTCCAAGATGAAATGCTGCCCCCCCCCCCAAAAAAAAAAAACTCCATTCAGCAAAGAGACATTTCCATAAAGTAAAGAGATTTCCCCATATACCAGAGATATGCAATTAGTGGACCTCCAGCTGTTGTAAAACTACAAGTCCCATCATGCCTCTGCCTCTGGGTGTCATGCTTGTGGCTGTCAGTCTTGCTATGCCTCATGGGACTTGTAGTTCGGCAACAGCTGGAGGTCTGCTAATTTCATATCCCTGCCATATAGTAAAGAGACAGTCAATCCAGCAAAGAGACATACCCATATATTCAGCATAGCGACATGCCCCCTCCAGCAATAAGACCTGCCCAATCCAGCAAAGAGACAGCAAGGAGACGTGCCCCCTCCAGCAAGGAGACGTGCCCCCTCCAGCAAGGAGACGTGCCCCCTCCAGCAAAGAGACGTGCCCCCTCCAGCAAGGAGACGTGCCCCCTCCAGCAAGGAGACGTGCCCCCTCCAGCAAGGAGACGTGCCCCCTCCAGCAAAGAGACGTGCCCCCTCCAGCAAAGAGACGTGCCCCCTCCAGCAAAGAGACGTGCCCCCTCCAGCAAAGAGACGTGCCCCCTCCAGCAAAGAGACGTGCCCCCTCCAGCAAAGAGACGTGCCCCCTCCAGCAAAGAGACGTGCCCAAAAACATCTCAGCTCACAGGTATATGAATTGTGTAGCACCAAGAAAGCTTCCCCCTTCCTCTTCACTACCACCAACCAACTAAGCTCCGATCCCGGCTCAGTGATGCAACATGCAGTGACAGCAGCACTGCAGTGGCGGCGGGTGCTTCTGCTGTTGAAGTCTGTGATATCCCATCACTAGTCCTGAACAGCTTGGCCCGCATGTGAATGTGGAGAGAATGATAAATACCAGGGAGTGTAATAATGAATGATGATGAGTGTGATCAATAATATCAATCAGGATGAATGTAATATTAATAATCTAATCATTGAAACTAATGGATGATGCAATAATAAATTATAAAAATTAGAGTAATATAATACAGTATATGTACAGTGATATACAGTATCTCACAAAAGTGAGTACACCCCTCACATTTTTGTAAATATTTTATTATATCTTTTCATGTGACAACACTGAAGAAATTACACTTTGCTTCAATGTAAAGTAGTGAGTGTACAGCTTGTATAACAGTGTAAATTTGCTGCCCCCTCAAAATAACTCAACACAGCCATTAATGTCTAAACCTCTGGCAACAAAAGTGAGTACACCCCTAGGTGAAAATGTCCAAATTGGACCAATTGGCTATTTCTCTTCCCCGATGTCATGTGATTCATTAGTGTTACAAGGTCTCAGGTGTGAATGGGGAGCAGGTGTGTTAAATTTGGTGTTATCGCTCTCACTCTATCATACTGGTCACTGGAAGTTCAACATGGCACCTCATGGCAAAAAACTCTCAGAGGATCTGAAAAAAAGAATTGTTGCTCTACATAAAATGGCCTAGGCTATAGGAAGATTGCCAAGACCCTGAAACTGAGCTGTAGCACGGTGGCCAAGACCATACAGCAGTTTAACAGGACAGGTTCCACTCAGAACAGGCCTCGCCGTGGTCGACCAAAGAAGTTGAGTGCACGCGCTCAGCGTCATATCCAGAGGTTGTCTTTGGGAAATAGACGCATGAGTGCTGCCAGCATTGCTGCAGAGGTTGAAGGTGAAGGTGTGGGGGGTTGCCTGTCAGTGCTCAGACCATTGCTCAAATTGGTCTGCATGGCTGTCATCCCAGAAGGAAGCCTCTTCTAAAGATGATGCACAGGAAAGCCCGTAAACAGTTTGCTGAAGACAAGCAGACTAAGGACATGGATTACTGGAACCATGTCCTGTGGTCTGATGAAACCAAGATAAACTTATTTGGTTCCGATGGTATCAAGCGTGTGTGGCGGCAACCAGGTGATGAGTACAAAGACAAGTGTGTCTTGCGTACAGTCAAGCATGGTGGTGGGAGTGTCATGGTCTGGGGCTGCATGAGTGCTGCCGGCACTCGGGAGCTACAGTTTATTGAAGGAACCATGAATGCCAACATGTACTGTCACATACTGAAGCAGAGCATGATCCCCTCCCTTTGGAGACTGGGCCGCAGGGCAGTATTTCAACATGATAATGACTCCAAACACACCTCCAAGACGCCCACTGCCTTGCTAAATAACCTGAGGGTAAAGGTGATGGACTGGCCAAGCATGTCTCCAGACCTAAACCCTATTGAGCATCTGTGGGGCATCCTCAAACGGAAAGTGGAAGAGCGCAAGGTCTCTAACATCCACCAGCTCTGTGATGTCGTCATGGAGGAGTGGAAGAGGACTCCAGTGGCAGCCTGTGAAGCTCTGGTGAACTCCATGCCCAAGAAGGTTAAGGGAGTGCAGGAAAATAATGGTGACCACACAAAATATTTACACTTTGGGCCCAATTTGGACATCTTCACTTAGGGGTGTACTCACTTTTGTTGCCAGCAGTTTAGACATTAATGGCTGTGTGTTGAGTTATTTTGAGGGGGCAGCAAATTTACACTGTTCTACAAGCTGTACACTCACTACTTTACATTGTAGCCAAGTGTCATTTCTACATGAAAAGTTATACCATATATACTCGAGTATAAGCCGAGTTTTTCAGCACATTTTTTTTGTGCTAAAAGTGCCCCCCTCGGCTTATGCTCGAGTCAAGCACTTTTCTGCAGCAGAAAATGGCATTTTCCGAACCGACTTTGGGGCCCCGTACCAAATTTGGTGTGCAAACCCAGTGGAGGTAGCACTACAACATATCTAAAGCTGGGATTCCTAGCATCAAGTGGCCCCGAGATACGGGGTCCCAAAGTCGGTTCAGAAAATGTCATTCTCTTCTCCAGAAATCTGGTGTGCAAACCCAGTGGAACTAGCACTACAACATATCCAAAGCTGGGGTTCGAATTTTACGAACTCATATCTTGGGGCCACTTGGTTCTAGGAACCACAGCTTTGGATATGTTGTAGTGCTATTTCCACTGGGTTTGCACACCAAATTTGGGGTTCCTAGTACAAAGTGGCCCCGAAATACGGGGCCCCAAGGTCGGTCAACTGTGTTCATCTGCAGCAATGTCATTTCAGGACCCTTTGGGTCCAGAGACCCCAAATTTTGGCTGCAGCTAGGGGGCATCTAGGAACCCTTAACTACCGAGTTTGAAGTTCGGGGGACCTATAGCTGCAAATGGGCACAGTGAGCATTGTTGACCCTCTTTTCCACTTACAGTGGCTGCGCATTTCTCACCCTCGTCTTATCCTCGAGTCAATAAGTTTTCCCAGTTTTTTATGGTAAAATTAGGTGCCTCGGCTATATTCGGGTCGACTTATACTTGAGTGTATACGGTAATAAAATATTTACAAAAATGTGAGGGGTGTACTTACTTCTGTGAGATACTATATATAAATAGCATGAGGTGGTAATAATAAATGAGATAAAACAATAGGAGGGGTAATAATAATTAAAAATAATAGGAGGGGTAATAATAAATAATGTAAATTAATAGGAGGGGTAATAATAAATAATTTAAAATTAATATGGGGGGGGGGGGTAACAATAAATGATCTAAAATAATTGGAGGGATAGTAATAGATAATATAAAATAATTGGAGGGGTAATAATAGATAATATAAAATAATAGGAGGGGTAAATTAATAGATGGGGTAATAATAATGTAAAATAATTGGAGGAGTAATAATAAATAATATAAAATAATAGGGGGGGGGGGGGGGCAATAATAAATTAGGTAAAATAATAGAAAATAATAGGAGGGGATAATAATGATGATGTGTACACTGATAGATATATATATATATATATATATATATATATATATATATATATATATATATATAGATATAGAGATATCTCTATTAGGTGGGAGGAGTGATTTATTATTATTATTATTATTATTATTATTATTATAATAGGAGAGTCCTCACCCTTCCAGGTTATCTTGTCAGACCACGGGGAGAACTCCCTGTGTCCCGGTGTTGTACTGAAACAGGTTTCACCAAGAAAACCGGGGCATGCACGGGGGTGGGGGAAGGGTGAATAGCATTGCACTGAGGGAGACAGGGAGGAGCTGGAGTGCAGAAGGCTGGAGGTGGAGTTCCGGTCTCAGCCGAGAGCCAGGGGGAACTGGTTTTCTGGGGGAAACTTGTTTCGGCACAACACCAGGACCGAGAGAGCTACTACACCCTCCGCTCCACTCCCCAGCAGTACAAAGATGACACTGCATGCTAGAGGGAGGGAGCCTCGGGTCTTGGGCAATGCTCCCCTTTTGCTGCCCCTCTTAACGTGCTGCCTGGGTCCCTTGGACCCACCGGGACCCATGGTAGGGGGCCGGTCCTGTGTGTGTGTTTTCTCCACACTCTGGCAGTTACCTGGCTGGGGAATCGTAATCCTGGTAGTACTGTCTGTGTCCCCAAGCAGGCAAGCGACTCCTGGTCTAGGCCAGAGGGAGTCCACAGATCCTTAACCTGTGCATTAAGGTAAATAACCTTCCGTGCCATAGGATCCCCCCTCACCCCCATTATACTTACCTAAGCCTGATCTTGATCCAGAGCTGTGCACTAGAGCAGCAGCTCTCTGCTTTCTCATCCTCATAGGGTAGATTCATAGCAACGGGAACCATTGGCTTCTGCTGCTGTCAGTCAAATTCTGTGCTGAGGGGGTGGGGTTAAGCAGACAGCATGGCTTGGGATCGAGCACATACGAGTGCCCCATAGAAAGCCAGCTTCCTATGGGGGCACTCCCCAAAGAAGTGGAGCCAGGAACACCAGCAGGAGACTCCAGAAGAAGAAAAGGACTGGGGTTGCTCTGTGCAAAACCATTGCATAAAGCATTGAAGTATGACATGTTTATTATTTTTAATTAAAAACAAAATTAAAGCTTTAAAATAAGACAGGTTCTACCTGCATAGAACTTAAGCCCCTTTCACACTGGGGCGGTGGATGCCTCGGCGGTAAAGCGCCGCTATTTTTAGCAACGCTTTATCTTCAATTTTGCGGCTAGCGGGGCGCTTTTACCCCCCACTAGCTACCGAGAGAGGGTTAAAACCACCCCGCTTTGCCGGCGGTATAGCCGCGCTGCCCCTTGATTTCAATAGGCAGGAGTGGTGGAGGAGCGGTATACACACTGCTCCTTCACTGCTCCAAAGATGCTGCTAGCAGGACTTTTTTTAGCGCCCTGCCAGCGCACCGCTCCAGTGTGAAAGCCCTCTGGGCTTTCACACTGGAGACACAGCAGCGGCTCTTTCAGGGCGCTTTGCAGGCTCTATTTTTAGTGCTGTAGCGCCTGCAAAGTGCCCCAGTGTGAAAGGGGTCTTAAGGAGGTTCTAATCATTGGCACCAAGATCTGACGAAGGAGCCGCACATGCTCCGAAACGCGTTACCACCCCCTTCTCTACACTGACACCACCAGCCTTGTGTGTCCCGCAGTGAATACAGGCTTCCCTGCTGCCTCCTCTTTCCAACACGCATGAGAAAGCTTTACAGCTGCTGGACGGCTCTACACTGCTCTCTACAACCATACTGAGGATGGACACATGCCACAGATGAGGACTCCTGATTTTATCATGTCTTTTAACACTCAATCTTGTAAGTGCTTTTAACCCTTTGTGCACGTTATTAAACTTTGCATACTGCACTTAGAGGCGCCTTTCTTTTCCTTTTTTATATCTTCAGAGTTGCTTCTCCTCTAACCAAAGTGCTGCCAGAAGTGCCACCTCATCACTATTATCCTTCTGACCAGCTACCCACCTCCACCAGAGCGCCCTTATCTCATCTCTGCCAAATATTTTCAATTGGTGAAAGGTCTGGAATGCAGGCAGGCCGGTTAAGCACCCGGACTCTTCTACTACGAAGCCAGGCTGTTGTCATAAATGAAGTATGCATTTTAGAATTGTCCTGTTGAAATATGCAAGGCCTTCCCTGAAAAAGACATTGTCTGGATGGAAGCATATGCTTCTCTAAAAACTGGATATATCTTTCAGTACTAATAATGTCTTTACGCTGCCCATTCCATACACACTAATGCACCCCATACTATCAGAGATGCAGGCTTTTGAACTGCGCACTTCTAATAAGCCATAAAGTCAGTTTCCTATTTAGTCTGGAGGACACGATGCCCATGGTTGTCAAAAAGAATGTCAAATTTTGATTCGTCTGCCCGCAGAACAATTTTCCACTTTGCGACAGACGAGTTAAAGTGAGCTTTGGTCCAGAGAAGATTGTGGCATTTCTAGGTAATGTTCAGATATGGATTCTTCTTTGCATGATAGAGCTTTAACTTGCATTTTCGGATGGCATTACAAAACAGTGTTCACAGACTGTGATTTTTGGAAGTATTCCTGAGCCCATGCAGTTATGTCCCTTACAGAATCATGTCCATTTTTAATGTAGTGCCATCTGAGGACCCAAAGATCACAGGCATCCAATATTGCGTTTTAGGTCTTGCCAGAGAGTTCTATAGATTCCCTGAATCTTTTGATATTTACTGTGGATGATGGTATATTTAAAGTCTTTGTAGTTTTATGTTGAGGGAAATCATTCAGAAATTGTTCAACAATTTTTAGATGCAGATTGCTAAATCTCTGCCCATCTTTACTTCTGAAACACTTTGACTCTATAAGATGCTCTTTATACAGTGCCTTGCAAAAGTATTAACCCCCTTGGCATTTTCGTGTTTTGTTGCCTCACAACCTGTAATTAACATGGATTGTTTGAGGATTTGCATCATTTACCGTATTTATCGGCGTATAACACGCACCCCAAGTTTAGGAGGGAATTTTAAGGAAAAAAAACTTACATTTACATGCCCATCAATGCAGCCTTATCAGTGTCCATCTGCAGCCTTGTCAGTGTCAGTGTAGCATTGTCAGTGTCCAGCTGTAGCCTTGTCCATCATTGCAGCCTTGTCAGTGTCCATCATTGCAGCCTTGTCAGTGTCCATCATTGCAGCCTTGTCAGTGTCCATCATTGCAGCCTTGCCCCTGTGTCAGTTTTACTTGTCAGTACACTGAACTCCCGTTTAAGAACGGCGGCTTTTGGCCCCTCACGCGGGACTGCGAGAGCGGCCGAAAGCTGCCGAGAACGCCCGAAAGCGGCCGAGTGGCTCACGATCGGTGGGGGATCAGCGTATAACACACACCCACGATTTTCCCCTGATTTTAAGGGGAAAAAAGTGCGTGTTATACGCCGATAAATACGGTAATTTACAGAACATGCCCACAGCTTTGAAGATGTGTTTTTATTGTGAAGCAAACAACAAATAGGACAAAATAACAGAAAAGGTCAATGTGCATAACTATTCACCCCCCCTAAAGTCAATACTTTGTAGAGCCACCTTTTGCGGCTATCACAGCTCCAAGTCACTTTGGATAAGTCTCTATGAGCTTGCCACATCTTACCACTGGAATTTTTGCCCATTCCTCCTTGCAAAACTGCTCCAGCTCCTTCAAGTTGGATGGTTTGCGCTTGTAAAAAGTAATCTTTAAGTTTGACCACAGATTTTCTATTGGATTGAGGTCTGGGCTTTGACTAAGCCATTCCAACACATTTACATGCCTCAAATCACCCACAGAGTGGTACAGGTTTTGCTGAACAATATCCCTGTATTTAGCACCATCCATCTTTTCCTCAACTCTGACCAGTTTCCCAGTCCCAATTGCTGAAAAACATCCCCACAGCATGATGCTCCCACCATCATGTTTCACTGTGGAGATGGTGTTCTTTGGGTGATGTTGTGTGTTGGGTTTGCGCCAGACATAGCGTTTTCTTTGGCCAAAAAAGTACATTTTAGTCTCATTAGACCAGAGCACCTTCCTCCTTACATTTTGGGAGTCTCCCACATGCCTTTTCACAAACTCAAAATGTGCCGTTTTGTTTTTTGCTGAAAGTAATGGCTTTCTTCTGGCCACTCTGCCATAAAGCCCAACTCTATGGAGCGTACAGCTTATTGTCATTCTATGTACAGATACTCCATTCTCTGCTGTGGAACTCTGCAGCTCCTCCAGAGTTACCTTAGGTCTCTGTGCTGCCTCTCTGATTAATGCCCTCCTTGCCCGGTCCGTGAGTTTTGGTGTGCGGCCGTCTCTTGGCGGGTTTGATGTTGTGCCATGTTCTTTCCATTTGGTTATGATGGATTTGATGGTGCTCCTAGTGATCATCAAAGATTTGGATATTTTTTATAACTTAACCCTGACTTGTACTTCTCAACAACATTGTCCCTTACATGTTTGGAGAGTTCCTTGGTCTTCATGGCAGTGTTTGGTTAGTGGGACCTCTTGCTTAGGTGTTGCAGCCTCTGGGGCCTTTCAAAAAGGTGTGTATATGTAATGACAGATCATGTGACACTTAGATTGCACACAGGTGGACAACATTTCACTAATTATGTGACTTCTGAAGGTAATTGGTTGCACCAGAGATTTTTTATGGGCTTTATAACAAAGGGGGTGAATACATACGCACGTGCCAATTATCAGTTTTTTATTTCTGAAAAATAGTTTTATGTATATATTTTTCTAATTTACTTCACCAACTTAGACTATTGTGTTCTGATCCATCACATATAATTCAGATTAAAAAAACATTGACCTAAAGGCTGTAATGTAACAAAATAGGTAAAAAGCCAAGGGGGTGAATACTTTTGCAAGGCACTGTATACCCAATGATGTTACTGAATTGTTGCCAATTAACTATATTTGTTGCAGAATGTTCTTCTGGCTGTTCCTTGTAGCACTTACTTTGCCATCTTTTTGTTGCCCTGTTCCAACTTTTTTGACATGTGTCTGCCACCAATTTCGAAATTACCTTATTTTTTTTCTTAAAATGGTACATTTTCTCAATTTAACCACTTGCTTACTTGCACTTAAACCCCCTTCCTGCCCAGACCAATTTTCAGATTTCAGTGCTGTCGCACTTTGAATAACAATTGCACGGTCATGCAACACTGTACCCAAATAACATTTTTATCATTTTTTTCACACAAATAGAGCTTTCTTTTGGTGCTATTTAATCACTGCTGGGTTTTTATTTTTTGCTAAAATGTGCGCTGATGAGGCTGCACTGATGGGCACTGAGAGGTGGCACTGGTAGGTGACACTGATGGGCACTGATGATGAAGCACTGATGGGCATTGCTTGGCAGCACTGTTGGGCACTGGTAGGTGGCACTGGCAGGTGGCACTGATGGGCACAGATGAGGCAGACATGGCTCTCTGTGTGAGGGACCGATGTCCCTCTGACAGAAGCCGGTGATTGGCTTTTTTTCCCCCTCACGCTAACAGCGCGCAGGCAGCTCATGCACGGGATGATGTCATATGACAGCGTCCCAGCAATTAAGGCTCATGCTGTAGCAGTCATTCAGCTATATCTTTGGTGGGAGGAGGTTAGACATTTGATGTGTTTTCTGTTTACTATTGTCATTAAAATTTGGGTTTAGGAGGTTTGCAAATCGCTGCATTCTGTTTTTATGTAGATTTTACACAGCGTCCCAACTTTTTTGGATTTGGTGTTGTAAAGTAAAAATGAAAAATAATACATTTCCTTCAAGCCTTCAAGTAAAGGGATTTCTAGAAAATGCATGTACAGTATTATACCAATTGATAATTATGACAGGGACATTTTAAGCAAAAAAGGTATGTGTGTGTATGTATGTATATATATAATATATATATACCAGTCCGGGGATTTGAAATCCATTCGGCTTTCTCTCCTCTTTGCCGGCGGTGACAGGACAGGCTACGTGGGTCCTGATTGGTCGGTGCCACTCGGGGACGGAGCGGACCACTTAGAATGCTCCTCCTGATGAGGTACGTTTAGGAGATTAAGCCAAGGGGATTTCTAAGCCCCAGACAAGTGAGACGGCTATACGAGGTCTCCTAGCGGGTGATCACCGGGCTCCAGGTCAGCGGGACCAGGGGGGGTGAGAAGGGGGTCCAGTGTAAGTTTGCTGTACAGATTTTTCTGTTAAAGTGAACTTACCCTTTAAAGTACACAAATAATTGGGAGATCCAGGTGCATGAGAGTGATGCCCCTCTGGAAGGTTACGAAATAGTTTTTCTTAAGTTTGAAAATCTGCCATAAAGATATGATAATGAAACCACGGGTTGCAGGACAGAAAATCGCTTGATTCCCCCATCAAGACAGCAGTGTTGATGGGGGGAATCCCTCCCGCAAATCTATTTTGTGTTATTGTGGTGGGGCGGCACGGGGAGCCGTCTTTGCTGGTAGAACACAGTGATTACTGCTAGCGGCTATAGATTATGTAAAAAATGGGCAAGAAGAATGGGCTATAGCTGCTGGCAATTCACATACTAAAATCCGACATGCTGGTTGTACGCAAGTTTATCGATGGATTGACATTGGTACAGTCAGCCTGCCCATAGATGGATCAAATCTGGGTCAGTTTAGCAGGGACTGGCCGAGATCCGATCCATCTATGGCTGGCATTAGATCAGGATCAGATCACATGCAGATATGATGATCTAAGAAATCCAGATAAGGACTCACAAGCATTTTCTCACAATTTCTTTAAATAACCAAGCCATTTTCCTTTTAAAGCAGTAGTTTTTTTGTTTCTGTTTGTAATAAATTATTTTTGTTCGAAACTAAAGCAGTGTTTTTGTGTTTTTTGTTTTTTTTTTTTTTTTTAGGTCCCCATTCCTGGAATTCTCCCAGTTTGCTGGTTACGAGTTATATGGTAATGAGGAGGTTCCAGCTGGAGGTGTCATCACTGGTATCGGTCGTGTATCTGGGTAAGATGGTCTCAAGAGTATGTGACACATTGTCGTTATTGCTGAAAAATTTGCCATTAAAGTGTATGTTACTCTAAAAATTTTAAAAATCCATATGTATTTAGTTTGTTACATACTTGTTGGTACATGTAGCTGTAAGTTATTTATTTGCTAGGTACTGCTAAATATCTTGTGATCCTGCTGGTTACCTGTGGTACCTGTTTAAAATTGACCACTCCAGCCAGGTGCTTGGCTAAGAATGGAGAGTAAGGGGAACACTGGCTGCAGCTGCAATCTGTAGCTGTGTCCCTGCGATGCTGAACTGGTTAACAGCTGTATCAGCGGCTCCTGAACAGGAAGAGTTCAATAGTCAGAGTCAGGAAGCACTACACTGTGGGAACTGTAGTCCAGAAGAGAGACACTCTAATGTAATAAAGAGCTTTTGAGCTACATTCCCCGGAGAGAAATTGCCAGGATAAGGGGAAAAAGCTTCATTTCTCTTTCGTTCATTGACAGACATAGCGCTCCATTATTCAGAACCATAGAGTTATATTGACCCCTACAGAAGTAGGACACTAGGCAGAAAAAAAGACTTGGTTAGGCCTATGTGCATTCCTAGGTAGTATACACCCCCCCCCCCTCTGCTATAGGCCTTCAGTTTTTTTCTGCTTAGTCGGGAGTAACGACCTAGTTCCCTGCTGGGACCTCTAGTCCTGGGATTTTTTTTTGATTGTTATTTTCTTTTTTCCTGGATTTTTCTCCGGTGAGATCTACAATCAATTGCCCAGCCGGGCGACGGGCTGGACACTAAGATCCAGTGGTCTCCCCAGTCTGGCCAGCGACCGCAGTTACGCGCTAGGTCCGCCGCGACATAGCCCCACTGGACGGGGGCTGGCCCTGAGAGTTAAACTTCTCGCAAGGTGGCATACGAATGGGTCTCGGCCTCATGGCCGACAGCCCCCCACTTCAGTGTCGAGGGGATCTGTCTGGGAGCATCACCTGCACGCTTCTTTGGATTGGTAAGTATGGGGTCCCCTCCTCTCCTTCCTGCATGTGGCATAGGGCGCGGGTACTCCCTGGGGTGGTCGGTGCCTCCGGGGTTCTCCTCCACCCCCCTCCCTCCCCTCCTTTCCTTCCCTTCCCTGGTGAGGCCCAGGCTTCTAGCCTAGGTGCTTTTGGACACACTGCCCTTCCACTCTCAGGGTTACTACTAGGGGGGTATCCCTTGGGTCCACCTGCTGCAGTGGTTGGGCCTAGGAGGCGGGTGACTGCCTGCGGCAGGTCTCCCGTCGTTTAGGCCGCGGCTTTGCAGGCTACTGACCGGGCGGATGGCGGAGGCTGTCGCTATCCATTTTTGGGTGTCTGCCCTCCTTTCAGCAGGTCAGATGAGTCCGGTCCCCCCCCCGCGTGCTGCAAACTTGTGGCAGGTGGCTGAAAATTTAGGCTGCGGCTTTGCGGCGTACCGTCTTGGTGCTGGGTGGACCCAGTCGGTAGGTGGCGAGGGGATCTGTCTGGGAGCATTACCCGCACGCTTCTTTGCATCAGTAAGTACGGGGCCCCCTCCTCTCCTTCCTGCATGTGGCATAGGGCGTGGGTACTCCCTGGGGTGGTCGGTGCCTCCGGGGTTCTCCACCCCCCTCCCTCCCTCCCCTCCCTCCCTTCCTTCCCGGGTGAGGCCAAGGCTTCTAGCCTAGGTGCTTTTGGACACACTGCCCTTCCACCCTCGGGGTTACTACTAGGGGGGTATCCCTTGGGCCCACCTGCTGCAGTGGTTGGGCCTAGGAGGCGGGTGACCGGACGTCCGCGATCGGAGGACTGCCTGCGGTGGGTCTCCCGTAGTTTAGGCCGCGGCTTTGCAGGCTACTGACCGGGCGGGCGGCGGAGGCCGTTGCCATCCGTTTTTGGGTGTCCGCCCTCCTTTCAGCGGCTCGGATCAGTCTGGTCCCCCCGCGGGCCGCAAACTCGCGGCAGGTGGCTGAAATTTTAGGCCGCGGCTTTGCGGCCTACCGACTGGGTGCTGGGTGTGGACCCGGCCGGTAGGTGGCGGAGGCCGCCGCTTCCTTTTTTTGGGTGTCCGCCCTCCGTTCAGTGGCTCGGATCGGTCCAGTCCCCCCGCTTTTGAGGCTTGCTTGGCCTTGTGGCTGCCTCCTACCAGAGGGGTGGCACTGTGTGGGCTCTGAGAGCGATCTCCTTTTGAGGGGCCTTTAGTTGGGCCCGGTGTGAATGCTCCTGGCGCTCCCATTGAGGGGCCACAGTGGTGCCTCGTGTGGGCAGCATCCGTCGGCGCCCCTTGTCTGAGGCCTCGATCAGCACCCCCCTGTGAGGGGCCTTGGTCTGTACCCCCTGTGAGGGGCCTTGGTCTGTACCCCCTGTGAGGGGTCTCAGTCTGTGCCCCTTGTGCGGGGCCTTGGTCGACATCCCCTGTGCAGGCTTCGGGTGGTGGAGGTCTCAGTTGCTGGCCCCCCTCCTGAGTTTTTTGTGGTGGTGCTTAGGCATATAGCCTAGTAAATGGCACCCCCCCGCCCTCTCCTACCTCCTCTGTCTCGAACGACGATCCTATATCTGGCTCGTCGAGGCCCACCTTGCGGGATTGGTGGCCACGCTCCCTGTCCTGTCAGGGAATGGGTATGATTCCTCCACAACTGCAGTGGTGCATGAAAAGGTGCTGGTTGTCGCACATATTACATATGTGTGGGAACCTTTCAAAATGGGGGATGCAGCGGTGGATGCGGCGGAGGGCGGGTTCCGCTTTGGCACTCATAAGCCGTCTTGCGTGGTGATAGCGCTCCCTTCTCCCTCTTATTTTGCCAAAGACTGGGAAAAACGCTTTGCTGTGAGGTACCCCTTTGAGGAGTCCCTCCTTCAGAAGTGGACTGTTCCACCAGTAGTGGACCCCCCTGTCTCTAGGCTGTTAAAGGCAACCATGATTCCAATAGAGGAATTTCTGACATACCTGGAGGGGGAGCAGAATCCCCCTGCCTTTGCTGCATTGGCGGACTTGTTGGTCTAGGCGCTGCAGTTTGTCTGCTATGGCTCTTGACCGCAGTTCCCCTATATGCTGAGATCTCTGTTTCTGCAGTGGTGCTTAGACAGCAAGCCCTGTTGCTTCAGAGTGTGATTGTCCCTGTTCCTGTGTCGGGAACAGTTTCGGGGTGTTTATTCAAACCTGTTCACAGTCCAAAAGATGGAAGGCATGGTACGTTCAATTCTGGACTTCAAGGCCCTGACCTGCCTTGTGTGGGTACAGTAGTTCAGGATGGGGTCCGTCCGCACAGCGGTGGCACCCCTTCATCATGGGGACTTTCTTACTTCTATCGACATCATGAATGCTTACTTATGCATTCCACTATGTGTCGACTCCAGCACTTCCTCCGTTTTGCTGTGGGTGCTGAGCATTATCTGCGCATGGTGTTGCCCTTTGATCTTGCCACCATTCCTCAGGTGTTCACAAGGTGTTGGACCCGGATCTATCGTGGTTGCGTCAGTAGGGGTTTGCAGGCCTGGGCGATCTTCTTCTGCGAGTCCTCGACTACCCCAGGGGGGCAACATAGCTCCTATACTGACATTGACAGATTTCAGTTGGCTTCTATACTATCTGAAGTCTGCTTTGGCCCCTTCCAGAACATTGGATTATCTGAGCCTGATCCGGGCTTCAGCTCTGGCCAGAATGTTTCTTCCTCTGGACAAACTCCAGAAATTGCATGCTGCGTTTTTCATTTACTGTTGTCCTGCAGGTAGGCCTCCCTGCGGACCTGCATGTGGGTGTTGTGTCTGATGGTATCTACCTTTTTGAGGCGATTCCGTTTGCACAGTTCCATACAAGCTTTCTTCAGGGAGCTCCTGGCATAATGGGACAAGTGCCCGAGGTCTCTGGACAATTGTATTCGGCTGAGCCAGAAAACCGGAGGATCCCTGGTCTGGTGGCTTCTATCTCCAGTTCTTCGTGGGGTAAATCCTTTCTCCCCTTGTATTGAACAGGGTGACCACCAATGCCAGTCAGTCTAGGTGAGATGCCCCGGGACTCTGCTCAGGGTCGTTTGGACGCTGGTGGAATCCAGACTACTGAGCAATATCCTGGAACTTCGAGCGATCAGACTATGTCTGGATCATGGATGGATCGCCTTCGGGGGCTCCCTGTATGGATCCAGTCGGACAATGCAACGGCGGTGGCTTATGTCAATCACCATGGCGGGCCAAATAGGGTGTTGGCAGCCCTGGCAGGTGCCAGTATACTCCAGTGGGCAGAACGTCTCCTTCCGGCCCTCTCTGACGTCAGCATTCCAGGGGTGGAATACTGACAGTCGGATGCCGCTGGATGAGTTCCTTCGGTCTGGGTACACTGGCCGGGTGCGCCTGGTAGCCAATGTTGCTTGGCGACTGTCTCTCAGGGAGGTTCTACTGTCCCAAGGGCCGTTCTTCCATCCTGCTTTAGAGTCGCTGGTTTTAACGGTCTGGCTGTGATGGGCCAGGTGCTGCAGTTCTTACGCTGCTGATATCTACCTCCTATAAGGTTCTACCTCTGGATGTGGAAAGCACATATATCCTGGTGTGAGTCACCGGGCATTCATCCTCGTTCTTTCTCGGTGGCTCCAATTCTGACCTCCCTTCATGGGTTGAGCAGGAATGGGCCTCGAGTACCATCAAGGGCCTTGGGTGGTCTTCTTCAGCGTTCCCTGGTCCCGCACTCCATGGTGCGTACCTTTTTTTTTTTTTTTTATTCAAGGAGTTCAACCTCTGTTTCCACCGGTGCAATCTCTTCTACTGCCATGGGATCTGAGCTTGGTGATTCCGGTTCTCCAGGAGATTCCACTGCTTACTCTGTCTTGGAAGGTGGCCTCTTGGTGGCTATCAGCTCTGCCTGCAGGGTGTCGGAAATGGTGGCGTTATCTTATCGTACACCTTACCCAAGGTTGCACAAGGTTAAGGTGGTTCTTCGCCTTTTTCCATTGTTCCTTCCTCGTTTTTCCATTTGAATAAGGACAGTGTGTTGCCTTCCTTGTGTCCCTGGTCAACACATCCTAAGGAGTTTTGCCTTATCTGCCCTGGATGTGGTTTGAGGGATTCGGGTGTATTTGGCAGCCACTGAGTCTTTTTGGAGGGCTGTCTGCTTCTTCTGCGACCATTTCTGGATGGATCCGACAGATGATGACTTTCACCTATTCTGTTGGGGATCGGGTTCCTCCTTTCCCTGTTATGGCGCATTCTTCTTGGACGCTTAGTGCTTCTTGGGCCTTCTGTCATCAGGCGTCTGTTGCGCAAGTTTGCAAGGCGGCCACTCGGTCGTCGGTGTACACTTTCACAACGTTCTACGAAGTGGATGTGTTGGCATCTGCGGATGCCTCTTTTGGACGCAAGGGTTTTGCAGGCGGCTGTTTAGAGAGTCTATTCCCTCTTGAAGGGGTATTGTTCAGGTTGGGCTCCAGCTTATTCTGTGTTGAGCTCCTGTTACCTGGTTGGCTCTTGTGGTTAGCCTTGGGATTTTTCATTGTCCCACCCCTCATGTTTGGCACTGCTTTGGGACTTCCCTATGGTTCTGAATAATGGAGCGCTGTGTCTGTCAATGAACGAAAGAGAAAATGGGATTTTTGACTTACTGTCCTGCTCCTGTAGGGGGCGATATAACCCCATGGTTCGGAATAATGGAATGCTGTGTCTGTCAATGAACTCAGAGAAATGGATTTTATGGTAAGTCAAAAATCCAATTTTTCTCAAGCTGTAGAGCAAAGGCCTCCTCTTGCCCTGAGAGCAAGGGACTGGAGAGTGCACATCACTGTCCAGTGTGCAGTATCACTGTTACATATCGGTGGCCTGAGTGGGATTTGGGGGTGCCAAGTCAACTGGGTGCAGAGCGGAGAGTGGACTAATCGCTGTGTGTGTGTGACCAGATCGTGAGCTGTATTATTGTTGGGATTGATGAGCTGCTGCTGTAGGGATTTACGTTTAGTAGCCTTATTGCTGCCTAAAGACTTGACTGGGACTATTCTCATGTGCGTTATGATACAGTTTGGCCCCAATGCTAGCCGGTTAAAGAGTTGGGGCTAAAGACTGCTTCTTTACAGCTGTTACACAGAGATTTTCACCTATTGCCTATGCTAAGAGGTACCTCTCAGGGGACATTATGCACTATATCCTAGCCATTCTCCTAGAGTTCACGCTAGAGTAGTTCTAGTATTATTATTATTCACATTGCAGTTGTAGCTTACTGTATATGCACTGTTTTTATTGCTAACTTTGCTGATTCATTAGTTAATTCCAGTCCAGCGGTACAGAATTCTATACTGTTATTTTGGCGTAGTTATACTAACAGAGTGTGTCTGAACCTTCTATATATGTGTTCATTTATGCTCAAACCACCATTTTCTCTAAACCAGTGGTCTCCAAACTGCAGCCCTTTGCTAGCCTTTATGCGGCCCTTGAGGCATTATTCCTGCCAACAATGGGGCATAATTCCTTCCACTGACAACAAAAATGGGGCACTATTCTTCCCGCTGACACCAACTATTTCTCCCCCTAATACCAAAGATCTGGCATTGTTTACTCCCACTGGGCACAGTCCTGCCCCCCTAAAGTCTGAAGGACGGTAAACTGGCCCTTTCTTTAGAAAGTTTGAAGACCCCTGCTCTAAACCATACCAATATATTGAGTTACTTTCCCACTAAACAGTCTCGTGTCTCTTTCCTGATACTAATTCACAGTGGAGTTAAAGATATGCACACTTGTGTTCCTAGAAGTGCTTACAGTAACTTTCATTCAACCACATGTCTCAGAGCGGCCGAGGTGGTTCTTTGAGTTGAGGCGCAGAACAGAGATCCCAAATTTCTCCTTTTGGGATTAGCACTGCATCGGCTTTGTGCCACGCCTGCCGACCAGCTCCACAAAATGCTGTGCGTTGTTTTGCATCTCCCTCTACACAGAGCTGCCAAGCTCCCTCTAACCCAACAGTGTCCGTTCAGAGACACACCATTCAGTATGCTGGGCAGCCTGCAGATCTCCAGCCTCCTACTATCCAGCAAATCAACCTCCAAGTCCTGGAAGCCCCCCTCCAACTCACACACTACAACAGCCTGTTGATGCCGTTTCCCAAGTTCAGTGCAAACAGATGGGGAGTGTACTTTTCCTATGTGTGTGACCCACCTGCTTGCACACTCCCACCCCTCAGTGGGCAGTCAGGATGGAGCTAGTAACCACAGATACGTGTCTTGATAGCCTCCAGTTTCTCTAATGCACAGTAAAAAGCTGTGATCGTTCTCCAACCTCCATGGCTCAGTCATGCTAGAACAGAAAATGGTTCCCAAAACTGTTACCACAAGCTTGGAAACACGCCATTGTCTAAAATGCTTAGACCTAGGCCCGTGACACTCAAATTCTTTAAAAATGAAAAATGCCATCACATGGCTATGATCACACACACATATTTTATAAATGTAATTAATAGAGTGGATGATTGAGGTTGCTTGGTGTAGGCCAAGACACACCAATTGAAGCACCTAAATAGTAACCTAAATAGTGACTCTGGTTTTAAAGTCCAGATGTGAAAGGATTATGATGTTAAGCGAAATCTGTTGTTATTAAACGGAAAAAGACATCCTACAATTCCTTGTCAGTCTTCTAACTGCTTGATGACCGAAACAGGTTTTTGAGGATTCAATATATATATATATATATATGTGTGTGTGTGTGTGTGTGTGTGTGTGTGTGTGTGTGTGTGTGTGTGTGTGTGTGGTTTTTGTTTTTTTTTTAAACTTCACTTACTGACCGTGTTCCACCCTTTTGCAGGATAGAGTGCCTGATTGTAGCTAATGATGCGACTGTAAAAGGTGGAACCTACTACCCCATCACGGTAAAGAAGCACCTCCGAGCACAAGAGATTGCAATGCAGAATCATCTCCCGTGTGTATATCTAGGTAAGATATATATATATATATATATATATATATATATTCTATAATATCATATCATTTTTTTTTTTTTTCTTTACTGCAACAGCAAAAAATGTTAATAATGTGTCAAAAGGTTTGAAAAATACTATTTAACCATTTCGTCCCTCCAAAAATGTTGTTTTTGAATTTGGACTTCTTTTGGTTTGTCAAAGGTCAAGGTAGAATTTCTCTGTGTACCTTGTACCCTCACAATAAATTACTTGTGGTCTGGAAATGAGGTGACCTAAGGAGATCTAATTGAGCTGATGTTTTTTACTGGCATAGACAGAAAAGAGAACCCTAAAGGAATATAAAGCATCTCTTAAAGCAGGGGTCTCCAAAACGTTCTAAGCAAAGGGCCAATTTACTGTCCTTCAGGCTTTAGCGGGGGGATGGACTGTAGCCAGTGGGAGCAGAAAATGCCCCAACATCATATGCCCCATCATTGGTTTTAATGGGAGGAAGAAGGCCCCATTGTTGCTATCTGTGAGCAGAATAGTGCCATCGGTGGTGTCAGTGGGAATAATGGTTAGATAAAGGCAAGCAAAGGGCCACATCCGGCCCTCGGGCTATTGTTGGAGATCACTGTCTTAAAGAAAGTGATTAAAAGTACCAATTTATTACTGAAAGCAGCGTTTGTATAAACTTTATCAAAAAAACATCTCCTAGTATTGGTCATTTTATCTTTTCTTTTGACATATACTTATTGCCCTCCATTGTACATAAACATTTCCAAAGCAATCCTTTGTTTTATAAAAAGTTAAACGCATACCTATCCATGTACAGTTTTTTGGTATTTGATAAAACTCTTAATCATTATGGTGTATTTCCTTTTACAAATTGAAGTACTCCTGAAAATGAAGTATCTTGAGGTGTATGCTTAGCCATGGAGGAGTTCTGCCCACTCCCCAAAAAATTTAAAGTCAGCAGCTACAAATACAACCACGGCCCCACAAAACCCCTTCCCCTACACACACACTCAAAATCACATCAAATAGTGGGTGTGTTCAGTCAAATGTCGTGAAAATAGTAGGAGAGTCTTAAAGGGGAATTAAATACCAGGATTGCATTACATACAGAGTGCAGAGCTGTCACCAGACTTCTGTGTTTACAAGTGATTGTGGTGAGCAGGCACCAAAGGGTCTGAGCCAGAGGTGGTGGAACTGAGTTCCACCAAGTTCCCCCTGAAAAAAAGCCCTGTCTGAAACCATAGCATAGAAATAACCCTCTGCACCCAGTGTGTCTGCCACTGCATGGTCTCACTTCAAGCAGCATGTCATGCAGCCCTGCTTGATACTCTGGGGTTGATTTACTAAAGGCAAATTCACTTTGCAATGACATTTTTCTCAGAGGTTAGTGAATGTGATAAAATTTCCTGTTGCAAAGAATACTCAATCATATGCAAGAGAAAAAAAAAACCTGCATTTTTGATTGGATGATGGAAGTCTACAGAACTTCACCTCATTCACTAAGCTCTGCTGATAACTCCCTGTCTATTAGTGAACTGTCTATTTGCCTTTAGCAAATCAACCCATTACTTGAGCAATCCAGCCATTATTCCATATTCTTAAGATGATCATGATCTTTTCTAG
Source organism: Aquarana catesbeiana (assembly GCF_042186555.1). Taxonomy (NCBI): domain Eukaryota; kingdom Metazoa; phylum Chordata; class Amphibia; order Anura; family Ranidae; genus Aquarana; species Aquarana catesbeiana. The sequence goes on along the minus strand of NC_133324.1, from coordinate 142,301,717 downwards.
ACCACTTATGTGAGACATACATATCTGACATCTGACAACATCTTACAATTACATTGCAGTGGATTCTGGAGGAGCAAACCTACCTCGTCAAGCAGATGTATTTCCAGATAGAGATCATTTTGGTAGAATCTTCTACAATCAAGCAAAGATGTCGTCACAAAGGATCTCCCAGGTAACTAGATACAATCCTCATTGTTTAAAGGTATACTGAGACAGATCAAATTTACAATATGGTGCTGGTCTAGATAATGGAAAGAAGCTGTGAGAGATCCCTCCATTTAAGGAAATCTTCTGTGATAAAACCATGGAGGTTCCCATTGTTGACCTTTCCTCCTGAAAATACTAGTTGCTTGATTGTCTTGCTGATCCATTTTGTTACATATGTTAAGTTGCTGACCCAGGACAAGTATGCACATAAGGTTTTGGCTTTGCTCTGTGCATACTTGCTCTTGATCATTGACTCCAGTAGCACTGAAGCAAGTTTTTTGGCATGACAGCCAGGGAACTAACATTTTAAGAAATGTCACTTGTGACATTGTTAAACAAATTGAACTTGTTCATTTAATTACCCCGTCACTGCTTATACTCCTCTTCCTTAAAGTTATGTGAAATATCCAGTCATTTCAGGTTTAGGGGAGTATGTGACCCACCTGCCTCCCATACACTTAGCTCGCTCTATCTATCTATCTATCTATCTATCTATCTATCTATCTATCTATCTATCTATCTATCTATCTATCTGTAATCAAGTGATTAACCAGTTGCCAACCGCCGCACGACGATGTACGTCGGCAGAATGGCACGGGCAGGCAAAAGGACTTACAGGTACGTCCTTGCCTGCCCGCGGGTGGGGGGTCCGATCGGACCCCCCCCCCCCCCCGGTGCCTGCGGCAGTCGGCAAATCTTCCCCGGCGATCGGTGGTGAGGGGGAGGCCATCCATTCGTGCCCCCCCCCTCGCGATCGCTCCCAGCCAATGGGGTCATTTCCCTACCTCTGTATTGTACACAGAGGCAGAGGAAATGATGTCATCTCTCCTCGGCTCGGCATTTTCCGTTCCGGCGCCGAGGAGAGAAGACTGGATTGTGAATGCACCAACACACACACAGTCAGTAGAACATGCCAGGCACACATTACACCCCCGACCCCCCCCGATCGCCCCCCGATCCCCCCCCCCAATCACCCCCTGTCACACTGACACCAAGCAGTTTTTTTTTTCTGATTACTGCATGGTGTCAGTTTGTGACAGTTAGTGTGGTAGGGCAGTTAGGGTTAGCCCCCTTTAGGTCTAGGGTACCCCCCTAATCCCCCCAATAAAGTTTTAACCCCTTGATCACCCCTCGTCGCCAGTGTCGCTAAGCGATCATCTTTCTGATCGCTGTATTTGTGTCACTGGTGACGCTAGTTAGGGAGGTAAATATTTAGGTTCACCGTCAGCGTTTTATAGCGTTTTAACCCCTTGATTGCCCCCTAGTTAACCCTTTCACCACTGATCACCGTATAACCGTTACGGGTGACGCTGGTTAGTTCGTTTATTTTTTATAGTGTCAGGGCACCTGCCGTTTATTACCGAATAAAGGTTTAGCCCCCTGATCGCCCGGCGGTGACATGCGTCGCCCCAGGCAGCGTCAGATTAGCGCCAGTACCGCTAACACCCACGCACGCAGCATACACCTCTCTTAGTGGTATAGTATCTGAACGGATCAATATCTGATCCGATCAGATCTATACTAGCGTCCCCAGCAGTTTAGGGTTCCCAAAAACACAGTGTTAGCGGGATCAGCCCAGATACCTGCTAGCACCTGTGTTTTGCCCCTCCGCCCAGCCCAGCCCAGCCCACCCAAGTGCAGTATCGATCGATCACTGTCACTTACAAAACACTAAACGCATTACTGCAGCGTTCACAGAGTCAGGCCTGATCCCTGCAATCGCTAACAGTTTTTTTGGTAGCGTTTTGGTGAACTGGCAAGCACCAGCGGCCTAGTACACCCCGGTCGTAGTCAAACCAGCACTGCAGTAACACTTGGTGACGTGGCGAGTCCCATAAGTGCAGTTCAAGCTGGTGAGGTGGCAAGCACAAGTAGTGTCCCGCTGCCACCAAGAAGACAAACGCAGACCCGTCGTGCCCATAGTGCCCTTCCTGCTGCATTCGCCAATCTTAATTGGGAACCCACCGCTTCTGCAGCACCCGTACTTCCCCCATTCACATCCCCAACCAAATGCAGTCGGCTGCATGAGAGGCATTTTCTTTATGTCCTCCCGAGTACCCCTAGGCAACTAACCCCCCCAAAAAAGATGTCGTGTCTGTAGCAAGCGCGGATATAGGCGTGACACCCGCTATCATTGTCCCTCCTGTCCTGACAATCCTGGTTTTTGCATTGGTGAATGTTTTGAAAGCTACCATACACTAGTTGAGTATTAGCGTAGGGTACAGCGCTTCACAGACTAGGCGCACTTTCACAGGGTCTCCCAAGATGCCATCGCATTTTGAGAGACCTGAACCTGGAACAAAAAAAAAGTGTAAAAAAAAAAAAAAAAAAAAAAAAAAAACACAAAAAAAAATATAAAATAAAAAAAAATAGTTTTCGTTTTATTCTCTCTCTCTCTGTTCTCTCTCTATTGTTCTGCTCTTTTTTACTGTATTCTATTCTGCAATGTTTTATTGTTATTATGTTTTATCATGTTTGCTTTTCAGGTATGCAATTTTTTATACTTTACCGTTTACTGTGTTTTATTGTTAACCATTTTTTTGTCTTCAGGTACGACATTCTTGACTTTGAGTGGTTATACCAGAATGATGCCTGCAGGTTTAGGTATCATCTTGGTATCATTCTTTTCAGCCAGCGGTCAGCTTTCATGTAAAAGCAATCCTAGCGGCTAATTAGCCTCTAGACTGCTTTTACAAGCAGTGGGAGGGAATGCCCCCCCCCCCCCACCGTCTTCCGTGTTTTTCTCTGGCTCTCCTGTCTCAACAGGGAACCTGTGAATGCAGCCGGTGATTCAGCCAGCTGACCATAGAGCTGATCAGAGACCAGAGTGGCTCTAAACATCTCTATGGCCTAAGAAACTGGAAGCTACGAGCATTTCATGACTTAGATTTCACCAGATGTAAACAGCGCCATTGGGAAAGCATTTTATCACACCGATCTTGGTGTGGTCAGATGCTTTGAGGGCAGAGGAGAGATCTAAGGTCTAATAGATCCCAATTTTTTCAAAAAAGAGTACTTGTCAATACCTATTGCTATCATAGGGGATATTTACATTCCCTGAGATAACAATAAAAATGATTAAAAAAAAAAAAAAAAAATGAAAGGAACAGTTTAAAAATAAGATAAAAAAGCAAAAAAATAATAAAGAAAAAAAAAAAAAAAAAAAAAAGCACCCCTGTCCCCCCCTGCTCTCGCGCTAAGGCGAACGCAAGCGTTGGTTTGGCGTCAAATGTAAACAGCAATTGCACCATGCATGTGAGGTATCACCACGAAGGTCAGATCGAGGGCAGTAATTTTTGCAGTAGACCTCCTCTGTAAATCTAAAGTGGTAACCTGAAAAGGCTTTTAAAGGCTTTTAAAAATGTATTTATTTTGTTGCCACTGCACGTTTGTGCGCAATTTTAAAGCATGTCATGTTTGGTATCCATGTACTCGGCCTAAGGTCATCTTTTTTATTTCATCAAACATTTGGGCAATATAGTGTGTTTTAGTGCATTAAAATTTAAAAAAGTGTGTTTTTTTTCCCCAAAAAATGCGTTTGAAAAATCGCTGCGCAAATACTGTGTGAAAAAAAAAAAAAATGAAACATCCACCATTTTAATTTGTAGGGCATTTGCTTTAAAAAAAATATATAATGTTTGGGGTTCAAAGTAATTTTCTTGCAAAAAAAAAATAATTTTTTCATGTAAACAAAAAGTGTCAGAAAGGGCTTTGTCTTCAAGTGGTTAGAAGAGTGGGTAATGTGTGACATAAGCTTCTAAATGTTGTGCATAAAATGCCAGGACAGTTCAAACCCCCCCCCAAATGAACCCATTTTGGAAAGTAGACACCCCAAGCTATTTGCTGAGAGGCATGTCGAGTCCATGGAATATTTTATATTGTGACACAAGTTGCGGGAAAGAGACAATTTTTTTTTTTTTTTTTTGCACAAAGTTGTCACTAAATGATATATTGCTCAAACATGCCATGGGAATATGTGAAATTACACCCCAAAATACATTCTGTTGCTTCTCCTGAGTACGAGGATATCACATGTGTGAGACTTTTTGGGAACCTAGCCGCGTACGGGACCCCGAAAACCAAACACCGCCTTCAGGCTTTCTAAGGGCGTAAATTTTTGATTTCACTCTTCACTGCCTATCACAGTTTCAGAGGCAATGGAATGCCCAGGTGGCACCCCCCCCCCCCAAATGACCCTATTTTGGAAAGTAGACACCCCAAGCTATTTGCTGAGAGGTATAGTGAGTATTTTGCAAACCTCACTTTTTGTCACAAAGTTTTGAAAATTGAAAAAAGAAAAAAAAAAATGTTTTTTCTTGTCTTTCTTCATTTTCAAAAACAAATGAGAGCTGCAAAATACTCACCATGCCTCTCAGCAAATAGCTTGGGGTGTCTACTTTCCAAAATGGGGTCATTTGGGGGATTTTGTGCCACCTGGGCAATCCATGGCCTCCGAAACTGTGATAGGCAGTGAAGAGTGAAATCAAAAATTTACACCCTTAGAAATCCCGAAGGAGGTGATTGGTTTTCGGGGCCCCGTACGCGGCTAGGCTCCCAAAAAGTCCCACACATGTGGTATCCCCATACTCAGGAGAAGCAGCTAAATGTATTTTGGGGTGCAATTCCACACATGCCCATGGCCAGTGTGAGCAATATATCATTTAGTGACAACTTTTTGTAATTTTTTTTTTTTTTGTCATTATTCAATCACTTGGGACAAAAAAAATAATATTCAATGAGCTCAACATGCCTCTGAGCAATTTCCTTGGAGTGTCTACTTTCCAAAATGGGGCCATTTGGGGGGGGGTTTGTACTGCTCTGCCATTTTAGCACCTCAAGAAATGACATAGGCAGTCATAAACTAAAAGCTGTGTAAATTCCAAAAAATGTACCCTAGCTTGTAGACGCTATAACTTTTGCGCAAACCAATAAATATACACTTATTGGCATTTTTTTTACCAAAGACATGTGGCCGAATACATTTTGGCCTAAATGTATGACTAAAATTGAGTTTATTGGATTTTTTTATAACAAAAAGTAGAAAATATAATTTTTTTTCAAAATTTTCGGTCTTTTTCCGTTTATAGCGCAAAAAATAAAAATGGCAGAGGTGATCAAATGCCATCAAAAGAAAGCTCTATTTGTGGGAAGAAAAGGACGCAAATTTCGTTTGGGTACAGCATTGCATGACCGCGCAATTACCAGTTAAAGCGACGCAGTGCCAAATTGTAAAAAGTGCTCTGGTCAGGAAGGGGGTAAATCCTTCCGGGGCTGAAGTGGTTAAAGTGGCCTTGCCATGGGAGAAGTATAGGTCTACCATTACTGACCACCTAAAAAAAGATGGGGAAAAAAAAATCAATAATCCAATTTTCTTTATCGTAATCACAGGACACACAGCCGGTTATTATAATAATAACTACTTAGGTTATAGTCCACCTATAGGTGAATGGACACTGGTAGATCAATCAAACAGGAAGTCCTCCCCTATATAACCCCATCCTACACAGGAAGTACTTCAGTTTTTTTTGCCAGTGTCTGTAAGGTGGTGGTAACTGATGTGGTACATGTGCTCTTGGAGCATACTTGGAGGTCTGGGCGGTTCTATTAAGAATCATGGGCTTCAATCAGATCCATTCATGAAAAGCTGTCAGCCAAAATGGATGGTACCTGAGCCTCATTGGATAGGAGAGAAGATTCCTCTAGGTTTACCTGTAATGCAGCCTTATGGCGCTGGACCCTGTGTAATGGAACCCTGTGCAGTGTTTGTTCTGACCAATGTGCTTTCCTGCAGGGTGCTATACAGGTCCAGGGGAGTGGACCCCAGATTAAGGGGGACCCAGTCCCTGGAGGTCTTTTATGACCGAGCCTGCTGTGATGGGTATAGATTGGACTCCTGTTATGCTCAGAATCCTGCAACAGGAATGATAAGTCTGCATTTTTGCAGTTTCTCTTTTAAAAGTAAAAAAAAAAAACGGACTATCTGATCTTTTCTCAGTGGCCACTAGGGGCAGTGTGGTGTTTAATCATGCTCTGTGTGCTTCTTAGGAGTGTTGGGCTGCAGTTTCTCCTCCAGCCACTAGAGGGTGCAGGCTCGCTCAGTATGGCCTATTTCTATATAGGCAGGAAGTGGGAGGGCGGCCATTTTTTACCATGTGGACGGCAGGTTCAGGAAGGCCTCTTGAGACCTAACAGCAGCCCATGGATATTAATGAAGTGTGAGTTTTTACTATGGGAGAAATGTGTGACCAGACAAGTTGTGAGTATATACTGCATACTTGCTGCTTAATCCGGGGGGCCTGTACAACTGTCGGTCGATACACCCCTGTATGGACATCGCTACACTTTAAGATGATGTGTCTCCAGAATAATGTGCATTTGGTCTGCAGGAGCTTACTTTGAGGCAGCTCTAAAGCAGAAATAAGGCTGCATTGGATGCATATGTGCTTGGCTAATCTGGCAAAACTAGTATGGGACCAAGTGCAGTTTCGCAGGTGCAGCATAGTATACATGCTTGCAAACTTGTTGCCTAAATGCATGTTTGAAAAAATATGGGCATCGGTGCACTTTAAGGAGTTGTCTGCAGGAGCTTATTTTTTTTCCCCTGTTCTGAAGCAGCATAGAGGCTGCTTTGTATCCATATGTGCTTGGCTAATCCTGCAAAACTAGTATAGGGCCTGGTGCAGTTGAGCAGGTGCATGCTTGCAAATTTGCTTAAATGCATGTTGGCTAAAAGGCATGTTGGCAAAAACATGTTTGCATAGACGCATGATGCATAGACACATCTGCACATAAACACGTTTTGCATAAACATATGCTTGCTTACTTGCATAAGCACGTTTGCATAAACACATTTTGAATAAACGCATGCTTGATTACTAGCATAAACACCTGTGCATGAGCACGTTTGCATAAATGCATATTTTATAAACGCATATTTACATAACTTGAACTGCGTACCTATTTTTTTTGCATTGAACTGCATAAATATGTGTTTATTTACATTAAACAGCATAGATATGTGCTTATTTGCATTATACTGCATACATAAATGCATGAACAGCAAGAATACCTACATGTTTGCATACCTAGGTACCTACATAACGGCATACCTGGGTATCTGCATACTTGCATACCTATCGGGTTGTATAGTGGTAGACCCAACGTTGTTTTAGACCCGCATCCTTGGGGAACTGCGTATTCGTTTTTGGCTAATATAGTCGCTACATTATTTACCTGTTAGACCAGCTAAATAACTCCAGAAGGGAGAGGCGGCCGGGGGAGTCAGGTCCAGTGATCTGGTGGTATTCACGCCTCCTGTTGGACTAATGGCGTCGGGTATCTGAGCCACTGTGGTGCCTGATCTCGGATCAAGCCTGGTTAGTACTTGGATTGGAGACTGCCCAGGAATACCAGGGGCTGTAAGCTTTTTCACTCCTAAGTGAGGGAGGCATCTGAGGTGGCTGTGTTTTGAGAGTATCTCGGACCAGAAGATTTTAGGGCAGTCTGAGGTGGTTCGCTCCATATTTAGCTGGCAGAAACCTGGTTGGTTAAGTACACCTCTTGGGACCTTGGGACTATTTGGGTCTGCCACAGAGTCGTCAGTCTTTTGCCTTGCATTGGCTCTTGGAGCAGAAGTTATGGGCTCATTATTGTAAAACAATTAAATGGTAGCGGTTCCAAAAACCAAATAGGGACATGAGGTCTATCTTGAGATCCTGTTTCAGATAGGCTTGGTCTGCTCAGTGATGACCTCTCTGCAAGGGGTAGATTTCTGGGTCCATAATCATCAGTAAATGCATATCTTCATTTGCCAGTTTATTTCCAGGCTCATCAAAGATTTCTGTAATTGCAGTGGAAAGTCGTCTTTTTTTCTGAATCTGCCCTTCGGGCTGGCCAAAGCTCCTGAGGGTTCACAAAGCTCCTAGCCTCAGTGCTGGACTTACTTAGTCATGCGGCTTAGGAAGGTGAACCACATTCTGTCTGGGACAGTACAACAAGTGCTGTCTCAGTCCCCAGTGCATATTCCAGGTATAGAATAGTGACAGGGGGAACTCTGCAGGTGGATCTACTAGATTTCAAGTTCTACAAGTTGGAATAGGTTGTGTCCAAGACAAGAGTCACACTGGCAATAGGGGTAGATGCACTGGTAACACATTAGGGACCAGTTCTCCCTTATTTGCTTTCCCTCCGTTTCGACTTCTGCCACATCTTTTGCGAAGAATCTGGGAGGTGGTAACACTGATAATAGTGTTAGCCAACTTAGCCCAGGAGGGCTTGGTACACTCACATAGCGAGTCTTGCGGGGGTCGCAACTTGGACACTCCCAGTCCAGGAGGGGAACCCAATGGTCTTGAGTCCTGTATCTCTGCATTGTTGAGCCCCAGAAAGCCAGCTTCAGGGACTTCAATTACAGGGCTTCAAAATATTTTTTGCCTGTGGTGAAGCCAGGAAGTGGCACCCATAGAAATATGTGAGTGGGATATTTTCTTTTTCTTTCTCCAATCGGTGGGGTAAAGGAGATTGGCCTCAAGTACTGTTAAGGGTCAGAGTTCGTCCCTATCCATTTTTTTCCAGAGGCTGTTGTTTCTCGCCCCTTGATTCATACAGCATGTAATGTAGACAGTCTAGCCTGTCAGGCCATTCTTGTGTCCTTGGAACTTGAATTTACTCTCGACTGTCCTTGCAGAGGCCACTTTTTGTACCAATTGGGAGACTCTGTTAGTCCTTAATCTCAGAAGATGGCTTCTTTGGTTGCTATAACTTTACGAAGTAGAGTGTCAGAGCTGGCGGCTCTTTCATGCAAGGAGCCATTCTTGGTCTTGCATTATGATAGGGTGATGTGGCCTCCTCATCCATCTTTATTTGCCTAGAGTGGTTTATAGTTTTCACTTGAATCACGGCAGTGTCTTGCCTTTATTTATCTCCTAATCCACAGTCAGCAGGAGAAAGATTGCTACATACTCTAGAGGTAGTTCAGGCGCTCAGGATCTTCTTGAGTTACCAGCACCGGTCAGAAATCCTGCTTTGTGCTGCCAGAGGAGCCCAGGAAGGGCAGACGGAATCCAGGTCGAATATTTAGCAGTGGATCTGACAGTTTATCATTGATGCCTATGGTTTAAAGGGCAAAATTCCTTTTTTTTTTTTCTAGGGAGAGATTCTCTACCAGGTGTGTGGTAGTCCCTTGGGCCCTCCACCATCAGGTGTCAGTGACCCAGGTGTGCAAGACCACTTTCCTATCGCATCATGACAGCACACACACTGGGGTTGTGACTCTGCCCCCACAACCTGATATTACTGGTTAGCTGTAAGTTTTGAAGAGGAGTCCACTGCTGCATTCTCCTTTTTTTTTTTTCCCTCGCCTGTTAGGACTGATTGGATAAAGCTTGGACCTCTTACCAATTCGCCCCAGCTAGGTTCAGCCTCTCCTAGCTGGAAGCCCTGGCTGTACAGTCTCTAAATGAGCTTTATGCAGGGAACCTACCCCACTCTGATCGTCTAAAGGGGTCTAAATGCTCTGGTGCCATACAAGCCTTAAACAAGCTTAGCCTAACCGCAGCGACCTCCACTTTACCTTTTTACTCTGTATTGTGTTTTCCCCTGTGTCTTCTAAATGCATGCCCTTTCTTCATTTCCATTTTCTTTTGTTTTTCTCCTCTCTCTCCACTTGCTGAGCCTTCTTGTTCCTCAGTCTCCTTGTCCTCCTCAACATAGCAGCCGTGATCAGCTCTGCGCATGTGCGGCTGGGAAGTGACATGAATGTTTTCCCCTCTCTAGCCAGTTCCAAAGATGGCGTCAGGTGCCGCAAATTGCTAGGGCGTATGCACGGCTCTGTTTGAAAACCGGCTTGTTTCTGTGCAATCTCACAGAGGGCTCCTCACACTTCCAGCCTGCATGTCCATGCTCTCTGCTGCCGCTTAGTGCCCATGATTCTTTACTGGTAGAAAGTGCTCTTCTTTCTCCTGGTATGTTCCCGCGCAGCAAGGCCCCCTGCTTTTGCCTCACTGGTATTAATCTTACCTTTTTTCTTGGGTGTATACTATCCTCATGGAGGCCTCTGCCCCAGCAGACCATCCACAGCCTATAAGGTAAGGGGAATCATGATTGGTAAGTAGTGAAGAGGAGAAAAAGAGAGCCATGCCACTAAAATTATCTTATCCTGATTGCCCTGGCAGGTCATCAAGATCATCTCGCTCTAAACGCAGGGAGTGTTCCCTTCAAGGCATTCACGCTCCAGAATAAGTCGGTCAAGAGCCTCCTCCATCACCACCATTCCCACAGAAAATCGTCATCAACTCACCGAGCTCATGATAACCACCATACCTGTCCGGCAGCTAATGCTTGCTGAGTATGCGGAGCGCAGGCCCTCTCTGATAAATTAGCATGCCAGACCTGCTTTGATGAGGCAACGAGGGAGAAAGAGACGGATGCAAGGGAAGTATCAAACATAATCAGAGAATCCATAAACGAGTCAATTCTCTAAGTATCAACCACAGAACCGAATAGACCAGCTCAAAGCACCTCAACGGCGGTTTCCTGTATCCCTCAAAAATCAGACAATTTGTCGGATGAAGAAGATTCACCGGTATCCGCTGGGTTTGATTTTACCTTAATAGACCCTTTAGCAAAGTCGGTAAAGGAGGCGATCGGTTGGGAGGAGTCGAAGGAAACTCCTCACAAACTTAGAAAATACTTCCCGAATTTTTAAAGGGATCCCGAGACCTTCCCATTTATTCACGAGCTAGAAGATTTACTAAGACGAATGGCAAAAGCCTGACAAAGTCTAGCCTTAACAAAAGGCTAGCAAAATTATACCCACTAAGGGAACCAAACGTAAACCCTCTCATCTCGGCACTAGTGGTGGACGCATCTCTAATGCACCTGGCTAGACATGTAACCTTGTCAATTGAGGACGCAGTAACCTTTAGGGACCCATTAGATTGAAAAATTGACCTTGACCTTAAAAAAGCCTACTCAGCGGTGGAGGTGCCTGCAGACCAGCAATCACCCTAGCAGTGGTCGGTAAAGCAATCAGTAACTGGACCTCTAGCATCGAGGAATTACAAATTAATGGGGTGGGCAACTACATGGCAATGAGGTTCAATGTAGAACAATGTAAAATAATGCATTTGGGTGGCAAAAATATGAATGCAATCTATACACTGGGGGGAGAACCTCTGGGGGAATCTAGGTTGGAAAAGGACCTGGGGGTCCTAGTAGATGATAGGCTCAGCAATGGCATGCAATGCCAAGCTGCTGCTAACAAAGCAAACAGAATATTGGCATGCATTAAAAAGGGGATCAACTCCAGAGATAAAACGATAATTCTCCCGCTCTACAAGACTCTGGTCCTGCTGCACCTAGAGTATGCTGTCCAGTTCTGGGCACCAGTCCTCAGGAAGGATGTACTGGAATTGGAGCGAGTACAAAGAAGGGCAACAAAGCTAATAAAGGGTCTGGAGGATATTAGTTATGAGGAAAGGTTGCGAGCACTGAACTTATTCTCTCTGGAGAAGAGACGCTTGAGAGGGGATATGATTTCAATATACAAATACAGTACTGGCGACCCCACAATAGGAATAAAACTTTTTCACAGAAGAGAGTTTAACAAGACTCGTGACCACTCATTAAAATTAGAAGAAAAGAGATTTAACCTTAAACTATGTAGAGGGTTCTTTACTGTAAGAGCGGCAAGGATGTGGAATTCCCCTAAACAGGCTGTGGTCTCACCGGGAGGGCATCGATAGTTTCAAGAAACTATTAGATAAGCACCTGAATGACCACAACATACAGGGATATACAATGTAATACTGACATATAATCACACAAGTAGGTTGGACTTGATGGACTTGTGTCTTTTTTCAACCTCACCTACTATGTAACTATGTATGTAACTTTTGGAAGCAGCCGACCAAGAGCAATCATATCTGCTCTCCAGGTACTCAGCTTAGCAGGAGACTTTGTGGCAGAGGCATCAGTGGATATATTAAGATCATCAGCAAGAGCCACGTTGACATCAGTTATGTCCAGAAGAGGGTTGTGGTTAAAGCCCTGGGTCGCGGATGCTGCTTCCAAGACTAACTGGTGCAAAATACCCTATGACGGAACCAACTTGTTTGGCTTGGCTGTCTCAAAGGTCACAGGCCTTAAGTTGGGCCTCAATAGTTCTGACAGAAGGCCAAAAAAAAAAAAAACACCTTTCAGACGTAATCTTCCCGAAAGGTATAGGGAGGCGAGATCGTACAGACCGTGTAAAGAGTTCAAGCAAAATTGGTGAAACACCCAATTGTCCTTCTTGCGGATGCAAAAACCGAAAACCTCTAGTACAGGGGATCAGCAAAAATCATTTTGAAGGCACGCCCGCCTAGCCCACGATAGTGGGAGCCAGGCTTAGGCTATTCACGCAGGTCTGGGCGAATCATATAAAAGATCCGTGGACAATATACACCATCCACACGGGTCACAGGTGGAGATTCAAATCCAGGATCCTCAAGGATCACTTCCAAACTACCAGACTTCCATCATCTCTGCAAAAGCGAGAACTCTTAACCAAGTACATCCTAGAGTTACTACAAAAACAAGCGATTGTGGAAGTTCCACTGGACCAGAGAGAGGCACAGGGTTTTATTCTCCACTTTTTCTCGTAAAGAAGATGGGGGGACCTACAACCAGTACTAGATCTAAAGAACCTCAACACAAAGATCTTAGTTGAATTGTTCAAAATGGAGAGCCTCTAATCCATATTACTGGCAGTGAATGCAAAAGATTGGATGCTATCAATCGATTTGCCAGACGCCTATCTACATGTTAATATACACCAAGCCTTTCAAAAATACCTACGTTTTGCAGTAAGACAGCAACACTTTCAATTCCAGAGCCTCCCGTTTGGAATATCGACTGCTTCCAGAACTTTCACGAAAATTTTACTACCAGTGATGGCATATCTGAGAGAGAAGGGACTAAGAGTCCATCGTTATCTCGACGATATCCTCCTCCTAGCTGACAGCCAGCAGTCTCTACTCCAACATCGAGAAATACTAATATCTCCACACTACAACAATTCGGGTGGATAATAAATTGGAAGAAAAGCAACTTGGATCCGGCTCGGAGAATGATCTTCTTGAGAGCAGAACTAAACACCAACTCCAACACTGTAGGACTTCCCCAAGAGAAAATAGGGCCGTTAGTTCAGTAGATAAAGAGACTGATGGCAGCAGTGTATCTACCTGCCAGAACATGCCTGAGCATCTTGGGATCAATGTCTGCCACCTTTCCAATGGTCCAGTGGTCCCAATGGCATATGACAGGCATGTCCAAAGTCCGGCCCGTGGGCCAATCGCGGCCCGCGGTCCGGTTTCGGACGGCCCGCCTGGTAATTTTGACATATGTGTCTTTTGTGCCCCCAACGAATCCCCGAGCGCCGGGGGCCACAAAAGATAGATATCCTGGCTGCCTTGGAGGGGGCGGGACAAGCGCCGTACAGGATACAGGAGAATTTCCTGTTTACACGGCGTCCTGTGTAAAAGGAAGTCCCGTCTCCTGCGCTGCCATTGGACAATTGTTTTGTCCATCATAGGAGGCGGGACTTTCAACTAAAGAGGCTGCCGATAAAAACAGGAGTTTCCCCTGTATATCTGTTGGCTCTCGTCCCGCCCCCTCCCTGTCTCCTCCAAGACTGCAGATGGACATGAATCAGGCTGCACTGACAGCAATGGTGAGTCTGCATTCATGTCAATGTGGGGGCTGCATTCATGTCAATGTGGGGGCTGCATTCATGTCAATGTGGGGGCTGCATTCATGTCAATGCGGTGGGGGCTGCATTCATGTCAATGCGGTGGGGGCTGCTTTCATGTCAATGCGGTGGGGGCTGCATTCTTGTCAATGCGGTGGGGGCTGCATTCATGTCAATGCGGTGGGGGCTGCATTCATGTCAGTGCGGTGGGGGCTGCATTCATGTCAGTGCGGTGGGGGCTGCATTCATGTCAGTGCGGTGGGGGCTGCATTCATGTCAGTGCGGTGGGGGCTGCATTCATGTCAGTGCGGTGGGGGCTGCATTCATGTCAGTGCGGTGGGGGGCTGCATTCATGTCAGTGCGGTGGAGAGCTGCATTCATGTCAATGTGGGGGCTGCATTCATGTCAATGTGGGGGCTGCATTCATGTCAGTGCGGTGGGGGCTGCATTCATGTCAGTGCGGTGGGGGCTGCATTCATGTCAATGTGGGGGCTGCATTCATGTCAATGTGGTGTGGGCTGCATTCATGTCAATGCGGTGGGGGCTGCATTCATGTCAATGCGGTGGGGGCTGCATTCATGTCAATGCGGTGGGGGCTGCATTCATGTCAATGCGGTGGGGGCTGCTTTCATGTCAATGCGGTGGGGGCTGCATTCATGTCAATGCGGTGGGGGCTGCATTCATGTCAATGCGGTGGGGGCTGCATTCATGTCAGTGCGGTGGGGGCTGCATTCATGTCAGTGCGGTGGGGGCTGCGTTCATGTCAGTGCGGTGGGGGCTGCGTTCATGTCAGTGCGGTGGGGGCTGCGTTCATGTCAGTGCGGTGGGGGCTGCGTTCATGTCAGTGCGGTGGGGGCTGCGTTCATGTCAGTGCGGTGGGGGCTGCGTTCATGTCAGTGCGGTGGGGGCTGCGTTCATGTCAGTGCGGTGGGGGCTGCGTTCATGTCAGTGCGGTGGGGGCTGCGTTCATGTCAGTGCGGTGGGGGCTGCGTTCATGTCAGTGCGGTGGGGGCTGCGTTCATGTCAGTGCGGTGGGGGCTGCGTTCATGTCAGTGCGGTGGGGGCTGCGTTCATGTCAGTGCGGTGGGGGCTGCGTTCATGTCAGTGCGGTGGGGGCTGCGTTCATGTCAGTGCGGTGGGGGCTGCGTTCATGTCAGTGCGGTGGGGGCTGCGTTCATGTCAGTGCGGTGGGGGCTGCGTTCATGTCAGTGCGGTGGGGGCTGCGTTCATGTCAGTGCGGTGGGGGCTGCGTTCATGTCAGTGCGGTGGGGGCTGCGTTCATGTCAGTGCGGTGGGGGCTGCGTTCATGTCAGTGCGGTGGGGGCTGCGTTCATGTCAGTGCGGTGGGGGCTGCGTTCATGTCAGTGCGGTGGGGGCTGCGTTCATGTCAGTGCGGTGGGGGCTGCGTTCATGTCAGTGCGGTGGGGGCTGCGTTCATGTCAGTGCGGTGGGGGCTGCGTTCATGTCAGTGCGGTGGGGGCTGCGTTCATGTCAGTGCGGTGGGGGCTGCGTTCATGTCAGTGCGGTGGGGGCTGCGTTCATGTCAGTGCGGTGGGGGCTGCGTTCATGTCAGTGCGGTGGGGGCTGCGTTCATGTCAGTGCGGTGGGGGCTGCGTTCATGTCAGTGCGGTGGGGGCTGCGTTCATGTCAGTGCGGTGGGGGCTGCGTTCATGTCAGTGCGGTGGGGGCTGCGTTCATGTCAGTGCGGTGGGGGCTGCGTTCATGTCAGTGCGGTGGGGGCTGCGTTCATGTCAGTGCGGTGGGGGCTGCGTTCATGTCAGTGCGGTGGGGGCTGCGTTCATGTCAGTGCGGTGGGGGCTGCGTTCATGTCAGTGCGGTGGGGGCTGCGTTCATGTCAGTGCGGTGGGGGCTGCGTTCATGTCAGTGCGGTGGGGGCTGCGTTCATGTCAGTGCGGTGGGGGCTGCGTTCATGTCAGTGCGGTGGGGGCTGCGTTCATGTCAGTGCGGTGGGGGCTGCGTTCATGTCAGTGCGGTGGGGGCTGCGTTCATGTCAGTGCGGTGGGGGCTGCGTTCATGTCAGTGCGGTGGGGGCTGCGTTCATGTCAGTGCGGTGGGGGCTGCGTTCATGTCAGTGCGGTGGGGGCTGCGTTCATGTCAGTGCGGTGGGGGCTGCGTTCATGTCAGTGCGGTGGGGGCTGCGTTCATGTCAGTGCGGTGGGGGCTGCGTTCATGTCAGTGCGGTGGGGGCTGCGTTCATGTCAGTGCGGTGGGGGCTGCGTTCATGTCAGTGCGGTGGGGGCTGCGTTCATGTCAGTGCGGTGGGGGCTGCGTTCATGTCAGTGCGGTGGGGGCTGCGTTCATGTCAGTGCGGTGGGGGCTGCGTTCATGTCAGTGCGGTGGGGGCTGCGTTCATGTCAGTGCGGTGGGGGCTGCGTTCATGTCAGTGCGGTGGGGGCTGCATTCATGTCAGTGCGGTGGGGGCTGCATTCATGTCAGTGCGGTGGGGGCTGCATTCATGTCAGTGCGGTGGGGGCTGCATTCATGTCAGTGCGGTGGGGGCTGCATTCATGTCAGTGCGGTGGGGGCTGCATTCTTGTCAGTGCGGTGGGGGCTGCATTCTTGTCAGTGCGGTGGGGGCTGCATTCATGTCAATGCGGTGGGGGCTGCAGATAGGCACTGATTAGGCTGCATTGATGGGCACTGACCCTTATTTTGCTTCACAGTTCTCTATTTAAAATTTAAGATTTTTTCCCTGAAACTTCCTTTTTAATGTGAAGGTGTGTGTTTATAAGCCAATTAAATACGGTATATCCAAATAACACGCCCGAGCTCATCTATTCACCACACACAGCACAAAGACAAGAGAATTCTTGTTGGGCCGTGTATTAGTGCTAGGACGGACACACTTAGACCAAATTTTAATGGTTTAAGAATGTCAGGCAAAATGGTCGGCCCTCAAGCATGTTCTATTCATCAAATCTGGCCCTCTTTGAAAAAAGTTTGGACACCCCTGGCATATGAGGACATTCCAGAATTAGTTCCTGAAACAATGGAATGAAACATCAATGAGTCAACATATCTTTATCAACAAATCAGTGAAACAAGCTGCATGGTGGTGGACATGGATCAGCAACCTCAAACGCCACTGGCCCATTGCTCCTCCCCACCTAGAAATAATCTCGTCAGATGCTAGTCTACAAGGATGGGGAGCCCACTATCGGGATCATGCGGCACAGGGACGTTTGTTTTTCCGACCGCAGCCTCGAACATCCTGGAGCTCAGAGCCGCTTTCCAGGCCCTCAATAGCGTTCAGTTAGGAGGGCTAGAAGTGTCCTGCTACGCATGGACAACATAGTTACATAGTTACATAGTAGGTGAGGTTGAAAAAAGACACAAGTCCATCAAGTCCAACCTATGTGTGTGATTATGTGTCAGTATTACATTACATATCCCTGTATATTGCGATCATTCAGGTGATTATCTAATAGTTTCTTGAAGCTATCAATGCTCCCCGCTGAGACCACTGCCTGTGGAAGGGAATTCCACATCCTTGCCGCTCTTACAGTAAAGAACCCTCTACGTAGTTTAAGGTTAAACCTCTTTTCTTCTAATTGTAATGAGTGGCCACGAGTCTTATTAAACTCTCTTCTGCGAAAAAGTTTTATCCCTATTGTGGGGTCACCAGTACAGTATTTGTAAATTGAAATCATATCCCCTCTCAAGCATCTCTTCTCGAGAGAGAATAAGTTCAGTGCTCGCAACCTTTCCTCATAACTAAGATCCTCCAGACCCTCCCACCCAACATGGTGGCAGTAAATTACATTCAGAGACAAGGTGGTACCAAGAGCAGCACACTCATGAAGGAAGTGCGCCCTTTCCTCGACTGGACTCAGATACATCTGGCAGACCTGAAAGCAGTATCTGTCCTAGCAGTACAGAACCAACTTGCAGACGATCTAAGCAGAATATTCATCTCGAACAACGAATGGTCCCTGAGTCACCAAGCCTTTTCTCTTCTGACACACAGATGGGGTATTCCCGATTTCGATCTAGCAGCAACCCCAGTGAACAACAAGTGCCCCAAATTCCTGGCGAGAGCCGCCTATCCAACAGCGATAGGGATCGACTGTCTCCACCAACCTTGGAATTTCCGTCTGGGATATATATTTCCTCCGATACCTCCTAATAGCAAGATTTCTGGCCAGACTGAGGAGCTCGATGTCCACGGTTATAGCTGTAATACCGTTCTGGCTGAGGAGACCGTGGTTCACAAGAATTCTACAGATAAGTACTGAGGATCCGTTACCTCTTCCAGTAACTCCGGATTTACTCTCACAAGGCCAGTTCCTGCACCCAGCACCAGAAAGACAACACCTGATGGCATGGAAATTGAAAGGGAGAGAGGCTTCTAGATCAAGGATGTTCACTTAGGGTGATGGCTACCTTGCAACAGGCTAAAAAGAAGTCAACTAACACTTACAACAGAGTGTGGGAAAGGTTTATTGCATTTGAACAGCAACAGTCTTGGGATCCACTCTCTCCTAGAGTATCGTGAATTTCTGCAATTAGGCCTGATGATAATGATGGCAATCAGATGGGTTTTAAATCCCCTCATAATAAAGTTCCAAAAAGCATGTTTAAAAATAAGACCGCCAAGGAAGCCAACATTCCCAACATGGGATCTATCGATAGTTTTGGAGGCCCTATCAAAAAACCCCTTTTTTTCCCTTAGAGTCAATATCCTTATGGGACTTAACACTGAAATTAAGCTTTCTAGTTGCTATAACTTCTGTGAAGAGGGTATCCAAGCTGCAAGCACTCTCGACGAAAGAACCTCATCTGGTCTTCTATCCTGATGGAGTCGTACTTAAACCTTCGGAGCAGTTCATACCTAAAGTAGCATCTGCTTTCCACTTCAATCCAGAAATCAACCTACCAGCATTTCTCACTAGCCAGGGTGAACCACACCCATTGGCTATCAAGTCGGTTATTTCTGCATACTTGGAGGCTACTAACCCGTTCAGAAAAGCAGAAAATCTTCTAGTTATACCTCACAGCGCTAAAAGAGGTCAAGCAGCTTCTTCACGGACAATAGCCTCTTGGCTAATAAGAACCATCAAGAAAGCATACGCAGTGCAGCTCTTCCCAATACTGGATGACCTGAAGGCTCATTCTACCAGGGCAGTGGCAACCTCTTGGGCAGCATACTGTAGAGTGTCTCCAGAGACAATATGCAAAGCAGCAACTTGGTCCTCTAAAACATGTTCATGTTGCATTACAGAATAGATCCTGCTCAATTAACAACGGTTGAGTTTGGAAGATCAATTTATTCAAGCTAACTCTTCCATATCCTGCGGATAAAATAAATACCTTCTAAGCACCCACACAGGGAGTGAGTTATTTCCCAGTGTATGTGCTGCCATGATGCAACAGGAAAATGGAAAATTGTATACTCACCTTTCCGTAATTTTACTTTCCTGATGCATCCTACGGCAGCACACAGACACCCACCCATTTAAGGTGATAGATACTGAGAATGCAGCGGTGAACTCCTCTTCAAAACTTATAGCTAACCAGTCCTATCGGGTTGTGGGGGCGGAGTCACAACCCCAGTGTGTGTGCTGCCATAGGATGCGTCAGGAAAGGAAAATTACAGAAAAGTGAGTATACAATTTTCCGTCATTTGGTCTTTCGTTTATACATCTACAGGGTTTTTACCAGGTGGATGTCAAAAACATGGAGGATACTGCCTCTGGCCTCAGGGTATTGCAAACAGCAGAGTAGGTCATTCTCTGGTGGCAGTTTCTGTGATGGTGTCTCCCTCCCCTCAAGGGTATTGCTTTGGTACGTCCCAATTAGTTATTAATGTAATAACGGGCTCTGTGTCCTGTGATGAACAATAAAGAAATGATTTTCTACAGCTTACCTGTAAAATCCTTTTCTTGTAGAGACCACTTTTATCTGAAAGCGGACCGCCCCCAGGATTTAAAAATACCGAGGTTTAGGCAGCTATCTGCTGCCATAACAGCGGTATTCAACATCAAAGTAACGACATATAACGATGGCAGGTGGTCCAGAAGTGGTTAAAACTGTCATCTGTGGTCATTTGGGCTTGCTCTCTTAAACTGAACATGTGAGGTGAAAGATATGTGAACTGACTTGAATTATAAAGGTGTAGGCTCCAGGGCTGTCAACCAAAACCTAACTCAATTACCTAGCCAGTTCTATGTAAAGTGAACAGATAGGCTATGGGGGTACCTCATCCTATAGAGAGTTTATAAACAAAGAACCAACATGATGGATTATCATGGTACCATATAGGAATTCATACACTTAATATTTTTCAATCAATTTATTTTACAAAAAATAATACATAGAAAAAACTATAAAATCAATGGAGCTGTTCTCGTAAGGTTCAACAATAATAGTTACAACAGATGTCAAAAAGATGGTTGATGCGTTTCACATTTCTGCTTCTTCAGAACCAAATATTTTTTGACTTGTAACAGAAGAACCTTAATTGGAGAAATGGGAGGAGAATAGTGTAACGAGCCCCTTGCTCGCTCGGTTCCACTCTCCCGACACTCCTCTGCAGCTATTGAATCAGATTGCAACGTCTGATGGTTCGGTCATCCGATGCTCCGGGACTAGAACTACAGCTCTGTGCCGTTCTAGTCCAGTTGTGATAGCTCAGAACAAACACCAGGCAGGCTGTATGTAAGTTCAAACAGGACTATCCTTTATTGCAAAATACAGGCTTTTATACACTCAAAGTGGAGGTGCAGACCTCCTGCTCATATTACTCTAACAATACAGCTGTAACCTAATTAACCTAATTAACATGAGCTAATTAATCCCTTTAGACAGCCTAGATGACTCAGACATGACCGCTAGGCCAGACTTGCCGTCTTGTAGTTCAGAAAATCCAATCAACATTATCACAATCAACATAGACTCTTCTTAACACAATAGCAGAGTTAATTAACACAAATAACAATAGGGATCTAATGACTCTTTGTTCCCATAATAGACTTATTTACAATACACATTTTAGCAGACAATAGACAGACAGGTGTTGGAATTTACATCAGCATCTCCTAACAGTATCTGTCCCAGCATTATGAATCAGCCACTATTCCAATATGGCAAATCCAGGGTCCCCAGAGTCTGTGTGTCCTGGGGAACCAGGACCCGAATCCACAGTAATACCACCTCAAGGGTCCCCAGGCATACAGCTCACAAAGAGCACCATTCCCCCAAATGCAAGGGCCCCCAATTGATCGGCAAGAGGCTAGCATACAGTCCCCTCCAAAAGTCTCTTTCCCCGGCTAGGTCTGTCACATTTCTCCCCTTTCGGCAGGAGACTAACACAGGAGGAGACCCCAGACGGGTTGACTCCGAAGTTAGTCAGTAGTTCCAGTCCTCTAATGCCTGTAGCCACACAGTACCTCAAACAAATTGTTCCAAACAAAGAATTACTCACCCAGCCAACCTCTGCCTCTCTCAGAGAACATATCTGCCGCTGGGGAGAGGCCTGGACTGGCCCTTCTCCCTGGAGTCCTTTCTGCCGCTGGAGAGAAGACAGGGTGTCTGGGCTCACTCCGTCATGCTGTTGGGGATCTGGGCCGACTGCCCAGCATCCCTGGGGTATACAGGTGGAGACTGAAGTCCCATCCACCTTCACAGGACATCCATCCTCTGTTAGTTGAGGGCAGAGTCCAGCAGTACTCGGCCCTGTTGCCAGCCCTTCTGCTGGAAACCCCACACCATCTGCTCCGGCTAACTGTTGGGGAGGGACGACGAACACCTCCTCTCCCTTCTCCCCCTGTATCCTGATCTGCTGCTGGGAAGTAACCACCTCCTTCTCACCCTCAGCCTCCGGAACCGCCGCAGGTGTAGGGCAGAGATCTTGGACCCTCTGTCCGGTTGCCATCGCTTCAGCTGGGGAAGTTCCTTGTGATTTCACAGATACTTCTGTTGGTGCTGGGCAGAGCATAGTGAAGTTTGGGCCTAATAACAGCTCCTCTTCTGCTGGAGGCTCACCAGGTTGTTCTTCCTTAACAGAAAAGTCTATCAAATCCCCTGTCTCTGCAACTGGTGTCTGGGGATAAAGGTTCACCATCTCCTCTCCGTGGAACACAGAAGATGCTATCAGTGCTGGGCAGAGCACAGTGAAGTTTGGCCCTAATAACAGCTCTTCTTCTGCTGGAGGCTCACCAGGTTGTTCTTCCTCAGCAGAAAAGTCTACCAAATCCCCTGTCTCTGCAACTGGTGTCTGGGGATAAAGGTTCACCATCTCCTGTCCCTGGAACCCAGAAGATGCTATCAGTGCTGGGCAGAGCACAGTGAAGTTTGGCCCTAATAACAGCTCTTCTTCTGCTGGAGGCTCACCAGGTTGTTCTTCCTCAGCAGAAAAGTCTACCAAATCCCCTGTCTCTGCAACTGGTGTCTGGGGATAAAGGTTCACCATCTCCTCTCCGTGGAACACAGAAGATGCTATCAGTGCTGGGCAGAGGTTAGCAGGGCTCTGCCCTGTTGTCAGCACTTCAGGTTTGGGGACGGCAATCTTCAGATTTTCCACTACCGATTCTCTGGCATTCTGCTGGACAGGCACATTCCTCCATCCAAGATCATCCAATGCAGAAACAGGTTCATCAAGGTCAGTCAGCACTTGCTGCATCCGCCATAAGACCTCCGCCTCCATAGCTGTGGGTGCAGGTTGGCAAAGCACACCGTTACTCTGCCACATTGTCAACTCTTCAGCCAGGATTTCAGAGTTGTCAACTGGTATTTCATGATAGTCCCAGGCAAAGGGAGCACCACCCTGCTGCTGAGCAGAGTCTAACAGCTGTTTGTAGGCGATCTCCAACTCCCATTCCTGAACGGCCAGAAACTCCAAATCTTCCAGTGTCCAGTGCACTTCTGAGACATTGAGTCTCCGCTCTCTGTGCTCCATTATTTCCTCCAAAAGCCACTCCCGATCACTTCCAAAGTCAGGGTCCCTGGGCAGCCTCCAGTATAACAATCCCAGTCCATCATAGTCAAAGCCTTCCGTGGGGCTGTCATCCGCTGTCCATGGGCACACTTGGGCTACATACCACTGGAGGGCTCTGTAGCTCTCGTCCAACTGCATTTCTGCCTGGATCAGCCTGCTTAACTTGGCTGTCCACTCCTGGTTCGGCTGTTCCCCCAAAAACAGCATTCGCACTTCATACTGCGACCAGTACCTCACATGGATGGAGGGGAGAACTTTTCCCTGGTGTCGCTGCTCACGGGCTAGCGCTTCCTTCCAGAGTTCACAGCGTATAGAATCAAACCATCCTGGCAGGACCTGCTCTGATACTGGTCCTCTGTGCTGTATCTCCTTCTCTCGCAACCTCCTTCTGAATTCCTCATCCATGGTGACTGGTATCTCTCCTCTCCTGCTATCCTGCTACCTTGGATCCAGGTGATGGTTTGGATGTGTTCACGGCAAGGAAGCACGATCCCACCATTCCCTCCACGGCTCTCAAGTAAGTCTTTCAGCGTGGCTCTCCTGCAGGCTGGTTTGGAGTGTCCCAGTAACTGGAGAGCAAATCCCACGGCTGCCAACCAATGTAACGAGCCCCTTGCTCGCTCAGTTCCACTCTCCCGACACTCCTCTGCAGCTATTGAATCAGATTGCAACGTCTGATGGTTCGGTCATCCGATGCTCCGGGACTAGAACTACAGCTCTGTGCCGTTCTAGTCCAGTTGTAATAGCTCAGAACAAACACCAGGCAGGCTGTATGTAAGTTCAAACAGGACTATCCTTTATTGCAAAATACAGACTTTTATACACTCAAAGTGGAGGTGCAGACCTCCTGCTCATATTACTCTAACAATACAGCTGTAACCTAATTAACATGAGCTAATTAACTAATCCCTTTAGACAGCCTAGATGACTCAGACATGACCGTTAGGCCAGACTGGCCGTCTTGTAGTTCAGAAAATCCAATCAACATTATCACAATCAACATAGACTCTTCTTCACACAATAGCAGAGCTAATTAACACAAATAACAATGGGGATCTAATGACTCTTAGATCCCATAGTAGACTTATTTACAATACACATTTTAGCAGACAATAGACAGACAGGTGTTGGAATTTACATCAGCATCTCCTAACAGTATCTGTCCCAGCATTATGAATCAGCCACTATTCCAATATGGCAAATCCAGGGTCCCCAGAGTCTGTGTGTCCTGAGGGACCAGGACCCGAATCCACAGCAATACCACCTCAAGGGTCCCCAGGCATACAGCTCACAAAGAGCACCATTCCCCCAAATGCAAGGGCCCCCGATTGATCGGCAAGAGGCTAGCATACAGTCCCCTCCAAAAGTCTCTT
Organism: Aquarana catesbeiana; assembly: GCF_042186555.1. Lineage (NCBI taxonomy): Eukaryota > Metazoa > Chordata > Amphibia > Anura > Ranidae > Aquarana > Aquarana catesbeiana. The sequence goes on along the minus strand of NC_133324.1, from coordinate 142,277,452 downwards.
TCCCGGCTAGGTCTGTCACAAATAGATATCATTGAGAGTGGTTACATGACTTGTGTCCAGGTAAGAGAAAAACACAGTAATCTCAATTATTACAAATATAATGACCCTCATCAAAGAGAGCATTGTAACTTACATATTGTAAACCCAGCCAAGCAGCCCACAGGCCAGAAATGGTGTGCCCACATACAATGGGAGAGGGGGTTGTTGCATGGGGATGCAGGATACTGGACCAAGATAACAGCCCCTAGATAATAGAAACTTACCAATATAATCCCCAATTACAAATATGCCACAAACTAAATACACTTGTAAACAGAGCCAGTCATTATATGACAAAATGGGGCATACTCACTCAAAAAATTATTAAATCACAAATGAGGATGGGAGCAGGTGGGTGTATTCCAATCATATAACTGATGACACTTCCCTATGAAGATTTCTTGTTTATTATCAACAGGCTCCTATATAATTCCTCAATAAATTAATATTAGATAAATAGAATAGATAATTTTAGATATGAAGTGTGTAAATGGTATAGGAACAAAAATACCTGTATAAAACTTCTGTGCAGACAGGTGACAAGGCTCATAGAACTCACAGGAGAATAGAGCCGTGATACAAACACCAGTCAGTTCAGATAATATGGTATCACAGGTCCACTCAGTCTAGTGAAGGAGGCAATCAAAGTTTCTAACTTTAAGCATGGCACAGCTAAAGGAGAGATAGATAGTAAGGGCTCAGCATCATGTTGCCAAAACAGAAGGGACCATTGTCCACAAAGAGTCCAAAATATCCAAAAAATATCCATAGAACACTTACAATCCAAGTACCTCAGGATAAAATGTGCACACCGCTTGTTAGACCTGACAAACTACACTGACTAAATAGCCAGTTTTGGCGCCAAAAACGGCGTTCCGATCAATTACCGGCGGGTGTGTTAGCTTGGGTAATCCTCAATAGAGGATGGCAATGTAGGAGACATACGATGACACCATCCGTCCGATTGCAACTGCGCAGGCGCCAGTCTTCTCCCTAGCCAGAGAACGAAACCGAAACAACCCAGACTGTCCCATATCATAAGCGGCCGGCCGAAAAGGAAGATCCCTCTTCTTATAGATGCCCAGCAATCCATCAGTGCATATTAACACTCACCATTCCTATCCATTATATCTCAAATATTGTAGAAACCTAGGAGCCTGTCAGAAAGAGGGGAGAAGGAAGGGAACCTACTTTTATTATCTAGGGGCTGTTATCTTGGTCCAGTATCATGCATCCCCTGTGCAACAACCCCCTCTCCCATTGTGTGTGCGCAAACAGTTTCTGGCCTGTGGGCTGCCTGGCTGGGTTTACAATATATAAGTTACAACGCTCTCTTTGAAGAGGGTCATTATATTTGTAATAATTGAGATTACTGTGTTTTTCTCTTACCTGGACACAAGTCACGTAACCACTCTCAATGATATCTATCTCCTCCCATTTCTCCAATTAAGATTCTTCTGTTACAAGTCAAAAAATATTTGGTTCTGAAGAAGCAGAAATGTGAAACGCGTCAACCATCTTTTTGACATCTGTTGTAACTATTATGCCCCGTACACACGGTTGGATTTTCCGATGGAAAATGTCCGATCGGAGCGTGTTGTCGGAAATTCCGACCGTGTGTGGGCTCCATCGGACATTTTCCATCGGATTTTCCGACACACAAAGTTGGAGAGCAGGAGATAAAATTTTCCGACAACAAAATCCGTTGTCGGAAATTCCGATCGTGTGTACACAAATCCGACGGACAAAGTGCCACGCATGCTCAGAATAAATAAAGAGATGAAAGCTATTGGCCACTGCCCCGTTTATAGTCCCGACGTACGTGTTTTACGTCACCGCGTTCAGAACGATCGGATTTTCCGACAACTTTGTGTGACCGTGTGTATGCAAGACAAGTTTGAGCCAACATCCGTCAGAAAAAATCCTAGGATTTTGTTGTCGGAATTTCCGAACAAAGTCTGACCGTGTGTACGCCCTATTACTGTTGAACCTTACGAGAACAGCTCCATTGATTTTTCTATGTATTCATTTTTGTAAAATAAATTGATTGAAAAATATTAAGTGTATGAATTCCTCTATGGTAGCATGATAATCCATCACGTTGGTTCTTTGTTTATAAATACCTAGCCAGTTCCTGATCTGGAACCATCATGCAGTAGTAAAATCTGAAAAATTAAAACCCTTGTTCTCTATTCCTTTTCCGAATCAGTGCCCTTATAGTGATCCAATAAATCTCGGATGACAATAGAAGTCCCAAAATCTGCACTTTTTAAAATGCTGTGCCAACAGTGACAGCTTTGATGGTACTCTCCTCCTAGGTTCTCTCTAAATGACCCAAGGATTAAAACATGGGTTTAAGCATATATACAGTACATTTGTGCACTATATACATTATTATTGTTTTTTATGCTGTGTTATTCTGCCTAATGCTTGACTGTTTCTGTAAAATATTATTCACAGATAGCAGTAGTGATGGGATCTTGTACTGCTGGAGGAGCATACGTTCCAGCCATGGCAGATGAAAGTATCATCGTTAAAAAGCAGGGAACCATTTTCCTAGGAGGACCTCCATTAGTAAGTATATGTCCTGGTAAGACAAAACCTTTGAATGTAAGCCTTCCTTGGGCTGATAATACAGCCATGGCCAAAAGTTTTGAGAATGCCACAAATATACATTTTCACAAAGTCTGCTGCTTCACTGTTTTTAGATCTTTTTTTAGGTGTTACTATGGTTTACTGAAGTATAATTACAAGAATTGTAATTGTAACCCCACGACCATGACCATATTTAGGTTTTTTATTTTTGGTGTGGGGTTCCCCTTAAAGATCCTCAAAGCACAAGTCAGATCATATGATGATCCGACTTGCATTCAAATCCATGGGATGAAATTTGCCCACGTCAGATCAAAGTAGTGAAGGAACCTTTTCAAAGTCAGACCGACACAAGTCAGACCAGTTAAGATGGCTTTCCTAGGGAACCACTGATTTATACACGTCATGTGACATGTTCTCCCAAAGTCAGAGCTTATGTTGCACCAGTGTGAACAAGCGAATCACTGACATAATGTCAACTGGTCCTTTTGTGGCAGGGCTCAAATTCAGTGGAAATGTGTTTTGCAATTCATCTGATCACTCTTCATAACATTCTGGAGTATATGCAAATTGCCATCATAAAAACTGAGGCAGCAGGCTTTGTGAAAATTAATATTTGTGTCATTCTCAAAACTTTTAGCCAGGGCTGTATGTGTTGTATGAGTGTAGGTGGGTTTATTCACCTGTTCGTTTCTCCTTACATTTAGGGGCTTTAGTAGTATCTCCTGCCTATTCTGCTGAGCTGTTCAAAGAAATGGTATACAGGTATAATGGACAGAATGCTGCACATAAAGCCATAGGAAGTATACAAGAGGGCAACTACTGCAGCCACAATGGTGGGGGCAACAGGTGACTGAACCCACCAACATCCATATTATATGTTATAGGTTTTATTACATGTGACAAGCTTACTACCATAGTTCTATCCTCACAGATACCTTACCTAGTATTGAGTAGCTTTAGGAGAGGAGGTGCCTTCGGAAAGCTCACAGCATTGTTGAGGACCGTTCATCCAAACCGTTATTTGTTTAAATTGTTACCATCTGGCAGGTGGTATAGGAGTAGCCTACCAGGTTCCAAAATATTTTTTTCCCTGGGCAGTCCATATCCTGTCAAATGTAGCATAAATGAGGAGGGAGATGTAGTGCAGGGCGGATGTTTTAAGATAAATTTCAAGGACATCTTAAGAGGGTAGTTGTCCTAATATTTGTTGGTAGGTTTTTTCATTATGGATGTAGAGGATCAGAATTGGGTGGGGTATATTCTAATGAATTGCTGTATTTTATGTTGTAGTGTGTGTGTGTTTATATGTATCTGTTTTTATATACTTATTATGTGTAGCTTTGGAAGGGACTACAAATGTATTTCATTTTATGATTTTTATTGTAGATTGACAAGTAAATTGCTTGATTGATTTTAACCACTTCCTTTCCATAATCTAACTTTTCTCAGTATTATGCCCCATGTTTTAACAAAACCAACGTGTTCCTTTTGACAGCTAGCAGCTACAATGTACTTGGCTGCTAGCTGTCAAACCAAGCTGGAACTAACAGCTTTGGTCTTCGCTAAAGACAGGAAACTAATTCTAGCAGTTCCGATTATGTGATCACTGTCCTCTTTGACAAAGTGATCACAGGAAAGCTGAAGGCTTTATTTAGAAAATAATGGTTTTTGAGTGCAGAGACAATTGCAACCTGCAGATTAAATTGTGCCTGTTGAGTACTGTAATTGCCTAAAAATAAATATGAGTAGAATTTTATTTAAAATCGTGTACCAAATGAAATCTTTATATGTCCGTAAAACAAATTACAGTAAAGACTTAATAAATTTTGATTTGATATACAAGCGATTGTCTTGATATACAAGTAGCGTCACGTTACAACTGAGTATAAAAGAGCGGAGAGGCACCTCTAAATGTAGCAATTTGGTTACATTTAATGAAGGTGCAACATTTAGCAACTCACATGGTTGTTGATTAAAAGAGGCACATCTAAGTATGCAGGCATCCAGGGGGTAAAATTGTCCACATAGACCATCCTCCTCATCGCCATCTACGTCATCTCTTCCACGATGCGCTCCACAAGCCGTTCAATCGCTCTACTGCAGGGTCTTCCCGGTCGCAATTGCAGATTGACAGTGGTGAGAACAGGAGGTGTGGAGGACGGTCTATGTGGACAGCTTCGCCCCAGATGCCTGCATACTTAGATGTGCCTGTTTTAAACATCAACCATGTCAGTTGCTAAATGTTGTACCTTCATTAAATGTAACCATATTGCTACACATAGAGGCACCTCTCTTCTCTTTTATACTCTGTAGCTCCTGCTGGTTTTTGCTTCTAATCCCCTTGTGGAGGCTTCTATTTGTGGATGGACATTTTATGGTTACACAACCTATCACATTCACAAGGACTTATGAATAAATGATTGTGGAACCAATTATTTGAGTTTCCATTATTTCTTATGGGGAAATATACAAATTATTATACTCGCAATCCAAGGTTTTACTTTATTTGGGTGGTCATATTAGTCAAATAAATTGTAATCAAGTTAAACTATGCATACTAATGCTAAATTTGGCATTGACCTGGCGCACGATTCTCCCATCATTGATTGGAAACTAGTCTGTTTTCCAAAAACTTCCAGCATGCTGGATCGCTCATTTTCGATAGCTGCACGAAAATCGCCCGTTGCTGCAGCCTACTAATGATGCGAAGTTTGAAAGAAAACGTAACAAATTTTCGTAAGAAATGTTCGTAAACAAAATATTTTAAAAATCAGCCCATTTATGGCCTGCTTTATCCCTAGCCTTACACAACTGTACAGGTGCCTCTCCTGTACTGAAATTGCTTAATTGGATTTCACTGCATTTTGGGAGCTTTAGCTCTGGGTCACACCAGTGCGACTTGTCATTCGACTTCACAGTTCAAAGTCACATGACAAGTCGCAGGCCATTTTTGGCAGTGGAACTGTTCAAATTGCTGCGATGCAGAAAAAGGTTCCAGCACTATTTCTGTGCGATTTCAGTGCGACTTGCATTGATATGTTAAATGAAGTTGCACAAATATCAACAGGCTTCACATGAAATAACACTGCTTTGAAGTCACGCTGAAATGGGGCTTAGAAGCTGCAGCAAGTCACACAGAGCCCATCTGACTTTCTGGCTGGAGAATGTCTAATATAATCTAGCCTTTTCCTCCCTAGTTTGAGTTTCCATGACTCACCCCTTTTATTTATTGGATTTCAGTTTTTAGACATCTCCTCTTTGTAGGCTCTTGATTGTGTGACTGTACTCCCTTTTAAAGCAAACAGCACCTTTTGGGTTTAAAGTGGCTTTGTGTGCAGCAGCGCCCCCTCCCCCAATACTTACCTGAGCCCCATCGCGATCCAGCAATGTGCACAAGAGCCTCAGCTCTCTAGGGATTCTTCCTCCTCATTTTCTGAGACCACAATTGGCTGTCAACCACAGCCAATAAGGAGAAGGGACGGGGCCGAGCCACAGCTCTGTGTGTGAATGGACACGCAGAGCAGTGGCTCGGGAGCAAGCCTGCTCAGGTGCCCACGTGTGGGGGCACTTGGCAGGAGGGAGGGGCCAGGAGTGCCGGCGGGGGACCTGAGAAGAGGAGGATCTGGGCTGCTCTGTGCAAAACCCTTACATAAAGCAGGTAAAGTGGTTATAAAGTCAAATATCTTTTACTCCCTGCATTACCGGCATTAAAGGGGTTCTAAACCCTTGTGTTTTTTCACCTTAATACAGCCTATGAATTAAGGTGAAAAAACACCTGGCAGTCACTGCCAACCCCCCCCCCCCCCCTCGTATTTACTTACCTGAGCCCCTTCATCTTCTCGGCGGGGACACGCTGTCCCTATCTCCACAGGGTCCCAGCTCTTGATTGGATAGAATGATAGCAGCGCAGCCATTGGCTCCCGCTGCTGTCAATCAAATCCATTGACGCGGGGGGTGGGGCTGAGTCCGGCATAAGTGTCTGTGGACACAAATGCTGGACTCGGGAGCACGCCCGCAAGGTAACCCCTCGGGAGAGCGCTTCTCCTAGGGGGTTATCTGATGCGGGGAGAAGCCGCGAGAGCCGCCGGGGGACCCCAGAAGAGGATGTTCGAGGCCACTCTGTGCAAAACGAGCTGCACAGTGGAGGGAAGTATGATATGTTTATTATTTTTAAAAAATAAAAAACGATCCTTTACACTTTAAGGCAAAAAACTGACCAAAAATGCAGCAAGCAGCATTTTTAACACCGCAATGAAAGCGCAATAGACCAATGTGCAGACATGCATAGAATTTTTCTTTCGCTAAACATGCCAATAATGGCCGACAATAAATTCATATTCATTATGATTGATGCTATTAACCACTTAAGGACTGGAAGGATTTGCCCCCTGTAATGACCAGGCCATTTTTTGCGATACGGCACTGCGTCGCTTTAACTGACAACTGCGCGGTTGTGCGACGTTGTACTTAAACAGAATTGATGTCCTTTTTTTCCCACAAATAGAGCTTTCTTTTGGTGGTATTTGATCACCTCTGCGGTTTTTATTTTTTGCGCTATAAACAAAAAAAGTGACAATTTTGAAAAAATATATATTTTTTACTTTTTGCTATACTGAATAACCAAACAAAAAACAAAAACTTCATCGGTTTAGGCCAATGTGTATTCTTCTACATATTTCTGGTAAAAAAAATCGCAATAAGCGTATATTGGTTTGCACAAAAGTTATAGCGTCTACAAAATAGGGGATAGATTTATGGCATTTTTATTATTTATTTATTTTTTACTAGTAATGGTGGCGATCTGCAATTTTTAGTGAGACTGCAACATTGCGTCAGACAGATCGGACACTTTTGACACTTTTTATGGGACCGGTGACATTTATACAGCGATCACAGTTAAAAATAGCCACTAACTACTGTATAAATATCACTGGCAGGGAAGGGGTTAACACTAGGGGGCGATCAAGGGGTTAAGTGTTCCCTAGGGAGGTGTTTCTAACTGTGGGGGGAGTGTACTGACTGGAGGAGAGAGATCGCTGTTCCTAATCACTAGGAACAGCAGATCTCTATCTACTCCCCTGTCAGAACGGGGATCTGTTTGTGTACATGCAAAGATCCACGTTCTGGCTCTCTGTGGAGCTATCGCGGGTAATAATGACGGCAGCTGGTCGGCAAGCGGTTAATTAAAAAGTTAACTATAATACAATTATGATACTGTATAATTGTATCTCACAAAAGTGAGTACACCCCTCACATTTTTGTAAATATTTTATTCTATCTTTTCATGTGACAACACTGAAGAAATTACATTTTGCTACAATGTAAAGTAGTGAGTGTACAGCTTGTATAACAGTGTAAATTTGCTGTCCCCTCAGAATAACGCAACAGCCATTAATGTCTAAACTGATGGCAAAAAACTAAGTACACCCCAACGTGTTAATATTTTGTGTGGCCACCATTATTTTCCAGCACTGCCTTAAACCTCTTGGGCATGGAGTTTACCAGAGCTTCACAGGTTGCCACTTGAGTCCTCTTCCACTCCTTCATGATGACATCACGGAGCTGGTGGATGTTAGAGACCTTGCACTCCACCACCTTCTGTTTGAGGATGCCCCACAGATGCTCAATAGGGTTTAGGTCTGGAGATGTGCTGGGCCAGTCCATCACCTTTACCCTCAGCTTCTTTAGCAAGGCAGTGGTCTTCTTGGAGGTGTGTTTCCATGTTTGAATACTGTCCTGTGGCCCAGTCTCAGAAGGGAGGGTGATCATGCTCTGCTTCAGTATGTCACAGTACATGTTGGCATTCATGGTTCCCTCAATGAACTGTAGCTTCCCAGTGCTAGCAGCACTCATACAGCACTAGACCATGACACTCCCACTACCATGCTTTACTGTAGGCAAGACACACTTGTCTTTGTTCTCCTCACCTGGTTTTCGCCACACACGCTTGACACCATCTGAACCAAATAGGTTTATTTTAGTCTCCTCAGACCACAGGACATGGTTCCAGTAATCCATGTCCTTAGTCTGCTTTTTTGTGCATCATCTTTAGAAGAGGCTTCCTTCTGGGAGGACAGCCATGCAGCCCAATTTGATGCAGTATGCAGCGTATGGTCTTAGCACTGTCAGTCTCACTCCCCACTCCTTTACACCTCTGCAGCAATGCTGGCAGCACTCATAAGTCTATTTCCCAAAGACAACCTCTGGATATGACGCTGAGCATGTGCACTCAACTTCCTTGGTCGACCATGGCGAGGCCTGTTCTGAGTGGAACCTGTCCTGTTAAGCCGCTGTATGGTCTTGGCCACCGTGCTGCAGCTCCTAGGCTCTTCTTATAGCCTAGGCCATCTTTATGTAGAGCAACAATTCTTATTTCCAGATTCTCAGAGAGTTCTTTGCCATGAGGTGCCATGTTGAACTTCCAGTGACCAGTATGAGAGAGTGAGAGCAATAACACCAAATTTAACACACCTGTTCCCCATTTACTCCTGAGACCTTGCAACACTAACGAGTCACATGACAACAGGGGAGGGAAAATGGCTAATTGGGCCCAATTTGGACATTTTCACTTAGGGGTGTACTCACTTTTGTTACCAGCGGTTTAGACATTAATGGCTGTGCGTTGAGTTATTTTGAGGGGACAGCAAATTTACACTGTTATACAAGCTGTACGCTCACTACTTTACATTGTAGCAAAGTGTCATTTCTTCAGTGTTGTCACATGAAAAGATATAATAAAATATTTCCAGAAATGTGAGGGGTGTACTCACTTTGTGAGATACTGTATATAAAAAATATAAATATTTTCAAAAACTGTCATTTTCAGTTTTGGTTTTCGGCTAAGTGCATCCTACATTTTCGGTTTTGGTACCAAAATTTCCATTCAGTGCACCTCTAGTCGTAATGTTTCATGGACTTGAGGACTTGACTTGAGGACTACACAATGACTTGAGATGAAATGTTGCTGCAAATATTATGAGGATTGTGGCAATTAAAGAATAAAATGTGAATAAAAATCTCATATGTAATTGGGTGCACAATACATTGTTTTGCCATACTAACCAACAACCACTTATTGTATAATGCGAAATTAGGGCTTATTTCTAAAAACTGGAAAAAGGAGAACGTTGATTTTTATAGAAAATGAAGTCCAGCTTGTGATTGTTTAAGGGTGACTGCTCCAGTTTTTTATTCTGCTAACCCATCATATTCATATGGATCCCATAGGTTTGGCAGAACTTTTTTGCTGTAAAAAACGAAGGGGGAGCTATGAGATCTGTATGCATGGACTAGGCTATCAAGATCTATATCTGTCTCCGCAATGATAAATATGCAAGAAACACATTGATTTCTTTTTCTTTCTTCTTAAATTTGTTTTCAAGAGATAATTAAGCGTTGTTTTGTTGCCATTCTCCCTTGTGTATATTGCTGAGTTCTGTGCTCTAGGGACATGACTGGGTCAGTAGAGCCACCTGCCCATTGATTTTTACATTGACTTCAATTAGACTTGTTGAAAGAGGATCATAAATATGAAGCAGTAATGGGACCTGAAGGAATCCCTCTTCATGCAAGCATGCTTACAAGTGGGGGGTATATGCATACAGAACTTGTTGCTTATTGGAGGATGGCTCTTTATTTACAATAGTGTTAAACAGCATTGATTTAAAAAAATAAATAAATGATCTACCTGTCATTACAAAACAATAACAGAAGTAAAAAGTAAATAGATGCATCAGGGATAGTAAAATTTGTTATAAAAGAGCCCATCATATCCTGCCTAGCAGGAATACGCCATGACTAGTGTGCTCGGACAACATACAGGGGCTGGACATAATAACGTTGACACCATTATTACAGGGTATAAAGCATATCAAAACCTCAAAACCAAAAATTAAATATATTGTACCTTACCAGTTCTTTGATGTGGTGGCTGCAATTTCGGCAAGTACAGAAAATACCTGTTGGTCCTGCCAGAAATGCATTGTCCTTCTCACGACCTCTGAATTCTAAAGAAAGAATAAACATCCATATCTTTTATTTTGTAAACTACTAGTTCTATAATTTGTAGTCTAGAGGCACGAAGGCAGACATGTTGGGCGCCCCACCTGTGTGACCACTGTGGCTCCTTCCATGGAAATTAGCATAGGCATGAAGCAACAGGAGGTGAATTATATGCAGCATTACAAGGTGAAAATGGGGAAAAAAGTCTTTTTAAAAAAAAAGCAGAATTAGAGCTTCACAATTTTGGGCAAAATGAGAATCATGTTTTTTTTTTTTTTTTTTTGCGTAGAATAAAGATCACGATTCTCACGGCGTAACATCATCTTTCATATTATACAAAAAAAATTGGGCTAACCTTACTGTTTTTTTTTTTTTTTTTTAAATTAAAGTGTATTTAATTATGGTACATCATGGGACACAGAGCCTTAAGTAATTACTTAATCCTCCTCCTTCCAGGAGCACATCAGTTTTTTCGCCAGTGTCTAAGGTGTTGGTCACGAGTGAAGAAGTGCTCTGAGGAGCTCCAGGAGGGATTCATGCTGGATTTAAATTCCTCCATAAAAAGAAGCCAGATCCATCCAAAGTGCCACTGAGGCCTAAGATGGTTGGTACCTTGGACCTCGTATCTGAAGCACAAGGTTTTTGCCTGTAACGCCTCTTTTTGAAGGGCAGGGCTTAGGTCTTGTTACATTACCTAAAGCTTCCTGATGGGGTGCTTGAAGGTTTGCTAAACGCAGCCCGCCGTGATGGGTGAGGGTTGGATTTTCTGTTAATTCAGCAAAATCCTGCGGCGAGGATAAGGTAATGGAAGAAACTTGGGTGTTAAAAACATCTTTGTATTTCTTCCATTAAAGAAAAAAATGTTGTCATTCCTTAAAATCTCCACTAGATGGAGTCTATGCACATACCTTACTCTTCATAGTTAGCTCAGACCGTGTCTGGTTGCGCAGCGTATGGACTGAGATTTGCAAGGTAAAAAAGAAATCTGCAAAAAATGTGTTTTTTCTCCCCCTGATGGGACCAGAGGGTTGGGGGGACAGCAGCGCTGCACCCCCCCTTACATTACAGCCCCCCCGTGGGGGATGCTGAGGTCCCGCTATTTTACCGCTAAAATGTTGTTACTGTGGCTGTACTATTTACATATCTGTGCCTCACTGCAGGAGTCTCTGCCTCCCCCCCACCCCTCGTGTTGGGTCTGGGACCCGAAAAACGCTGCGCTCAGGTGCGGTAAACATTTTAAATAAAAAAAAGGGGGCCGGAATTTTTTCAGAGGGGGCCGGGGCCTAAACGCAGGTGCCGTGAATGTCCACAAGGACACACGCCAGGCTAAAAGCAGATAAATACAGCTGTGTCAGTCTCTCCTCTGCTGATGAGGAGGAAACAAGCTGCCTGCACACAGGGACACACGAGCTGTGGGACAGGTATGGGTTGCAAAAAACTGGCATTCCCGATTCAGGAAGGACACGCTCTTTCCAGCACTAGGCTGAACTTTATAGCAGCTTTTAAAGTCATGACTATTTTCAGCGATTTAGTGCAAATTGTATAGCGCCTCTGTTTTTGTACTTAAGACTATGCCTGCCAAAAAAGACAACACAAAAGCCAAAAAAGTAAAGGTTTCACCCCCAGGCATTGGGCTCTCGAGTTGTATTTCCACGCTGTCATACTCACCTGAATTACCAGTTATGGCAACTCAGGGTGAGCCATTGGAACAAATTGATGGTGCCTCTCACATCTCAGCATCTGTATACGTGACTGAAGATACCCTTTCCTCCTCCCTCCAGGGTCTGGAAGAAAGATTAGCGGCTTTAATCGCATCCTCCATTCAAATGGATAGGAAGCGTACTAGGTCCCCTTCCCCCACTTCAGCTTTGCAAGGAGAACAGTGGGCACACAATAAGGTGTTACCCTCAATCGATCAGGAAGAAAAGCAAACCGATGATTCCTCTGCAGAGGAAACAGCGGTAGATGAACCTTTTTCAGCTTCTCAATCTGAGAAATTGCTGATAAATCTCTTACAGAAATGCTTCGTTCCACTTTCATGCTGCCTCTAACAAAGTGTCATGAAAACTCAGCCTCTTCCTTAGGTTCTTTAAAACCTTCCCATCCTTTGCATGCGTTTCCAGCACATGCATTAGTAGAACAGCTTATTTTTTACTGAATGGGATCACCCAGATAAGCATTTTCTCCCTCCTAGGAGGTTTTCAATTCTCTATTCTCTGGAGGAGAAATTCTCCAAAAAAATGGAAAGTACCAGCAATTGACGCTGCAATTTCCAATGTGAAAAATAACTCAACTTGTCCTATAGACAATGCACAGATGCTTAAAGATCCAACAGATAAGAAGTTGGAACCCCTGCTAAAGTCTGCTTTTTCCATAGCAGGTGCCGTCACCCAGCCCACAGTCGCTGCGATAGGCGTCTGCCGATCCCTAAAGGACCAATTTTAACAGGCCCTTAGAGAGCTTCCTACACAACAAGCTTGGGATTTGGCTGAACTACCTAAGGCATTATGTTTTGCCATAGATGCGATTAAAGATTCTATTCATCAGGCATCCCGCCTTACGCTTATGCTTGTACATATGCGTAGAATCCTGTGGTTGAAAAATTGGTCAGCTGCAACACCATGTAAAAACTGGGTTCCCCTTTCATGGGGAGCGACTATTTGGAGAAGACTTGGATAAATATATCAAGACAATTTCTAGTGGAAAAGTACTCTTTTACCAGTCAAAAGAAAATATAAACGCCTTTCATTTAAATGGGCTCTTTCCCCTGCTCCAGGGGCTTCCGCCTCTAGGCAGTGGCGACGGCCTCTGCCGTCAGACTCTAGAGGAAAATCTCAGGGTCAGACCCAGGCCCTCGGTGACTCGTTTGGAGCAAAGCGTACGCACTACTAGCAACTATCTGAAAAGTTTGGGTCGGATAATCAACCTAGAGAAATCTTCCTTAATACCGCTAAAAAGGCTGGAAGTAAATGGGTCTGATCATAGACACAGCCCAGGAAAGGGTGTTCTTGCCTCAAGCAAAGATCAACTCCATAAGAGAGCTGGTGTGGAGGGTCAGGTCAAATCGCAATCCCTCCATTCGCCTCTGCATGAGGTTGCTAAGAACCATGGTGGCTTCATTCAAAGCAGTTCCCTATGCCCAGTTCCATTCAAGACTGTTGCAAAACAGTATCCTGTTTGCTTGGAACAAAACAATTCAAGCTTTAGACTTGCCAATGCGGCTTTCACCAAGAGTGGCCCAAAGCCTCACTTGGTGGTTATTAACCTAGAATCTGCTGAAAGGAAAATCCTTTAGACCAGTCATCTGGAAAGTGGTAACCACGGATGCCAGCCTTTCAGGCTGAGGAGCAGTACTAGAAAAGACAACTGTCCAAGGACAGTGGTCAAGAACCGAAAGAATCTTGCCCATCAATATCCTAGAGATTCGGGCAGTACATCTGGCTCTAAAGGCCTGGACTTTCAGGTTACGGGGTTGTCCTGTCAGGATTTAATCCGACAATGCCACAGCTGTGGCCTATATCAATCACCAAGGGGGCACCAAAAGTCTCTCAGCACAGAGAGTGGTGAACCATATTCTAACTTGGGCATAAAGGAATGTTCCTTGCCTTTCTGCAATCTTCATTCCGGTAATAGAGAATTGGCAGGCGGACTACTTAAGTCACCAGCAGTTATTTCTAGGGGAATGGTCTCATCACCCCGACATATTTCGGGCTGTTTGTCAAAGATGGGGGACTCCGGACGTGGATCTTCTAGCATCCAGGTTCAACACGAAGTTGGTCAACTTTGTGGCCAGAACAAGGGATCCATTCGCATGCGGAACGGATGTGTTGGTGACCCCATGGGATCAGTTCTCACTGATCTATGCATTCCCCTCTATTCAGTTGCTACCTCGACTACTTTGCAGGATCAAGCTGGAAAGAAAGCCGATAATTCTGGTGGCACCAGCATGGCCCAGAAGGTCATGGTACGCAGAAATCGTGAAGATAGCAGTGGAGGGCCCATGGTCCCTCCCACTACGGCCAGATCTGTTCTCTCAGGGACCGATATTCCATCCTTCCTTACGGGTTCTAAGTTTAGAGGCTTGGCTATTGAAACCCACATTCTAAAGGCTTTCCGGGTCAGTTATCTCTACCCTGATTAATGCAAGAAAGCCAGCTTCCGGCATTATATATTATAGAGTCTGGAGGGCTTACGTTTCCTGGTGTGAATCTAAGGGTTGGCACCCTCGAGGATGTATCAGAATTCTTGCCTTTCTACAATTAGGGGTAGAAATGAAATTGGCCTTAAGTACTATTAAAGGCCAAGTCTCAGCTTTATCGGTCTTATTTCAAAGGCCACTTGCTACTCATTCTTTAGTCCAGGGCTTTATACAAGGGGTGACATGGCTTAATCCGCCCATCAAACCTCCCTTGAACCCTTGGGACTTAAACTTAGTTTTGTCTGTATTACAAAAACAGCCATTTTAACTGATACAACATATTCCCTTAGTCCTTCTGACAAGGAAGTTGGTATTTTTGGTTGCTATATCCTCAGCGAGGAGGGTTTCAGAATTGGCTGCTCTTTCTTGTAAAGAGCCATATTTGATTTTTCATGAGGACAAAGTGGTGTTACGCCCTCGTCCAGGATTTTTGCCAAAAGTAATTTCAGGTTTTCACCTGAACCAAGATATTGTGCTGCCATAGTTTTTTCCAAAACTATGTTCCAGGGAAGAAAAGTCACTACATTGTTTTGATGTGGTGAGAGCAGTGAAAATCTATTTAAAGGAAACTGCTCAGATTTATTCTGCCAGAGCGTCCTAAGAAAGGACAGGCAGCATCGAAATCCACTGTCGCTAAGTGGATTCGGCAAGTAATAATTCAAACTTATGATTTAAGGGGTAAGATTCCCCAGTTTCAAGTTAAGGCGCATTCTACCAGGTCGGTTAGTGCATCTTGGGCTGTGCGTCACCAGGCCTCCATGGCTCAGATCTGTAAGGCCACAACTTGGTGTTCAGTGCATACATTCACAAAATTTTATCAGGAGATATGAGGATATCGCCTTCGGGCACAGTGTCCTGCAAGCAGCAGTATAGATCCTCAAGTCTGGGTGTACCCTGCGGGTTGTTTCTCCTACCCCTCAAGTGGCATTGCTATGGGACGTCCCATTAAGTACTTACTTAAGGCTCTGTGTCCCATGATGTACGATAAAGAAAATAGGAATTGTATTACAGCTGAGCTTACCTGTAAAATCCTTTTCTTGGAGTATATCATGGGACACAGAGGTCCCTCCCCTCTTTTTTGGGATTTAAGTATATTGCTTTGCTACAAAAACTGAAGTGCTCCTGGGAGGAGGAGGGGTTATATAGGGAGTAAACTTCCTTTGATTGGGTTTACCAGTGTCAACACCTGAAGGTGGCCTATAACCCATTAAGTAATTACTTAAGGCTCTGTGTACCATGATCTACTCCAAGAAAAGGATTTTACACGTAAGCTGTAAAAAAAAAATATAGGATTTTTAAATACTTACCTGTAAAATCGTTTTCTTGGGAATACATCATGGGACACAGAGGCTTGGTAATTACTTAGTGGGTTAGTACCTTCAGGTGATTGGACACTGGTAACCCTAATTACAAGATGAGTTCCTCCTCTAGATAACCCCATCCATATGGAGCGTACCTCAGTTTTGTAGCAAAGCGGTAAGTACCCCAACGTATAATTCTAAAGAGAGGCGGGAGCTCTGTGTCCCGTGATGTATTCCCAAGAAAAGGATTTTTACAGGTAAGCTGTATTTAAAAATCCTATTTTCTTGTTCATACATAACAGGACACAGAGGCTTGGTAATTACTTAGTGGGATGTCCTAAAGCAATGCCCAAATTGAGAGAAGGGAGACATAGATCAGAAAATACATAGACCGCCAACAGACAAGAGGATCTATACTGCTTCCTGCAGCACACTGCGCCTGAAGGCGGCATCCTCATGCCCTCTTACATCCACCTGATAGAATCTAGTGAATGTATGGACTGAAGACCAAGTTGCAGCCTTGCAGATCTGAGATATGGAGGCCAGGTGATGCACTGCCTATGAAGCACTAACCTTTCTAGTTGAGTGTGCCTTAACCATGAAAAGGAGGAATCCTCTTCTTTATACCATAGGCCTGAATAATAACTTGTCAAATCCATCTAGAAATAGTGGATTTCGACATTGCCTGGCCCTTTCTGGGGCCTTCTGGCAGAATACACAGACAATCAGTCTTTCCTATCTGAGCGGTTGCCTGCAGATTGATACTGACTGCTCTTACAACACCTAGAGCAGTGGTTCTCAACTCCTGTCCTCAGGACCCACCAACAGGCCAGGTTTGCAAGATAACTGAAATACATCACAGGTGACATAATTTGCTGCTCAGTGATTGCAGTATTCTAGTCTGCATCTCCCCAAGGTAATACTTAAAATCTGGCCTGTTAGTGGGTCCTGAGGACAGGAGTTGAGAACCACTGATCTAGAGAGTGTAACAACTCCTCTTCCGCGGATCTTGAAACAAAGACGGTAGGACCACATCTTGATTCAGATTGGATCCTGAAACCACCTTAAGTAAAAAAGTCGAGTGAGGACGCAACACCACCCTGTCTTTGTGAATAATCAAATATGGCTCTTTACAAGAAAGAGCCGCTAATTCTGATACCCTTCTAGCTGAGGAAATGGCTACCAAAAAGACCAGTTTCTTTGTCAGAAGAACTAAAGAAGCATGATGCCATGGTTCAAAGGGTTGTTCTTGCAAAACGGACAAAACCAAAATCAGATCCCATGGGCACACAGGAGGTTTGACTGGCGGATTCAAGCACAGTGCTCCCTGAACAAAGGCCCGGACCAGGAAATGTGAGGCAAGTGGCCTTTGAAAGAATACTGATAAGGCCGAGATCTGGACCTTGATAGTGCTCAAAGCCAGCCTCATTTCAATGCCTAATTGAAGAAAGGCAAGAATCCTGCTAATGGCATACTTTCTAGGATGCCACCCCCTGGGTTCACACCAGGAAACATATGCCGTTCAGATTCTGTAGTAGATGAGCCTGGAGGCCGGCTTCCTACCATTAACCAGAGTGAAAAGGACTGATTTCGAGAGCCCATGGCTTTTCAGAATGTGGGTCTCCGCAGCCAAACCGTCAAATTCAGACTTCGTAAGGCAGGATGGAATATTGGACCTTGTGAGAGTAGATCTGGACGCAGCAGAAGAACCCAAGGTCCTCTCACTGCCATCTTTACGATCTCTGCATACCTAGGTCGTCTGGGCCAAGTCGGGGACACCAGAATGACCGACTTTGCTTCCCTTTTGACCCTACGAAGGAACTGCGGAAGAAGCGGAATTGGAGGAAAGGCATAGATCAGAGAGTACATCTGACCCTTGTGCTAGCAGATCCTTTGTTCTTGACACAAAGCTGTCCAGTTTTTTGTTGAACCTGGACGCAAACAGGTCTACATCCGGGGTACCCCAATTTTGACATATATGGTCTGAAATATGTCGGGGTGTAGAGACCATTCTCCTGGACACAGGCTGCTGGCGGCTTAGAAGATCCACCTGCCAATTTTCTAGCCCTGGAATAAAGACCGCAGACAGGCAAGGAATATGCCTTTCTGCCCAGAAAAAAATGTGATTCACTTCCTTTTGGGCATCCAGGCTCCTGGTGCCTCCTTGGTGATATAAGCCACAGCCGTGGCTTTGTCGGACTGTATCCGGACAGGATGACCCTGTAGTCTGAAAGTCCAGACCTTGAGGGCTAGGTGAATTGCCTGAATTTCTAGAATGTTGATGGGCAAGAGCCTTTCGGCTCTGGACCATCTTCCCTGGGTGGAAGCTTCTTCCAGAACTGTTCCTCTGCCTATTAGGCTGGCATCTGTGGTTACGAGTTTCCAAGTAACTGGGACAAAGGACTTTCTACTTAGAAGATTCTTGGTCAGTAACCATCAATTGAGGCTCTGGCGCACCCCTGGGGATAGGCACATTGGACGATCCAAGACTTGAACCCTCTTGTTCCAGGCAGAGAGGATGCTGCTTTGTAAAGGCCAAGAGTGAAACTGGGCGTAAGGGACAGCCTCGAAAGGGGCGACCATTTTCACCAATACATACATAGTCGAATGGAGGGATTTCTCCTTGCTGTGACTACCCAGGCCAAATCTTTTATGGCCCTGGCTTTTGATTTGGGTTAGAACACTCTGCTTTGGACTGTGTCTATGACCATGCCCAAATAATCCAGCCTTTTTAGGGGCTGCAAGGAGGATTTCTCTAGATTAAGGACCCAGCCTATTTACTCTAAGTACTTTACCGTGCAGAGCACATTGTGGCTTAAGCGTGTTATGAACTGTTACGGTTGTATAGCTCCTAGGTCCTCGCAGAGACCATCAAGCAGAGCTTTCTTCTTAGCACATCTTCAATGTGATCAACCACCTTAGACACTGGCGAAAAAACTGAGATACTCTCCATATGGGAGGAGTTATATAGGGGAGGAACTCATCTTGTAATTAGGGTTACCAGTGTCCAATCACCTGAAGGTACTATCTAACCCACTAAGTAATTACCAAGCCTCTGTGTCCCGTGATGTATGAACAAGAAATCCTTTTTTTTTTTCCAAAAAAATTGCATTTGAAAGACCGCTGCGCATATACAGTGTGACATAAAATATTGCTACAACCACCATTTTATTCTCTAGGGTCTCGGCTAATATATATATATATATATATATACACACACACAGTCAGGTCCATAAATATTGGGACATTGACACAGTACTTATCTTTTTGGCTCTATACACCGCCACATTGGATTGGGATTTGAAATGAAACGAACAAGATGTGCTTTAACTGTAGACTTTCAGCTTTAATCTGAGGGTATTTACATCCAAATCAGGTGAACGGTGTAGGAATTACAACCGTTTGTATATGTGCCTCCCACTTTTTAAGGGACCAAAAGTAATGGGACAATTGGCTGCTCAGCTGTTCCATGACCAGGTGTGTGTTATTCCTTCATTATCCCATTTACAAGGAGCAGATAAAAGGTCCAGAGTTCATTTCAAGTGTGCTATTTGCATTTGGAATCTGTTGCTGTCAACTCTCAATATGAGATCCAAAGAGCTGTCACTATCAGTGAAGCAAGCCATCATTAGGCTGAAAAAACAAAACAAACCCATCAGAGAGATAGCAAAAACATTAGGTGTGGCCAAATCAACTGTTTGGAACATCCTTGAAAAGAAAGAACGCACCGGTGAGCTCAGCAACATCAAAAGACCCGGAAGACCACGGAAAACAACTGTGGTGGATGACCGAAGAATTCTTTCCCTGGTGAAGAAAACACCCTTCACAACAGTTGGCCAGATCAAGAACACTCTCCAGGAGGTTGGTGTATGTGTGTCAAAGTCAACAATCAAGAGAAGACTTCACCAGAGTGAATACAGAGGGTTCACCACAAGATGTAAACCATTGGTGAGCCTCAAAAAACAGGAAGGCCAGATTAGAGTTTGCCAAACAACATCTAAAAAAGCCTTCACAGTTCTGGAACAACATCCTATGGACAGATGAGACCAAGATCAACTTGTACCAGTGTAATGGGAAGAGAAGAGGTATGGAGAAGGAAAGGAAGTGCTCATGATCCAAAGCATACCACCTCATCAGTGAAGCATGGTGGTGGTAGTGTCATGGCGTGGGCATGTATGGCTGCCAATGGAACTGGTTCTCTTGTATTTATTGATGATGTGACTGCTGACAAAAGCAGCAGGATGAATTCTGAAGGGTTTTGGGCAATATTATCTGCTCATATTCAGCACAGTGCAGATAGACAATGACCCGAAGCATACTGCGAAAGCAACCAAAGAGTTTTTTAAGGGAAAGAAGTGGAATGGTATGCAATGGCCAAGTCAGTCACCTGACCTGAATCCGATTGAGCATGCTTGTCATGTGCCCGAAGACAAAACTGAAGGGAAAATGCCCCAAAAACAAGCAGGAACTGAAGACAGTTTCAGTAGAGGCCTGGCAGAGCATCACCAGGGATGAAACCCAGCATCTGATGATGTCTATGCGTTCCAGACTTCAGGCTGTAATTGACTGCAAAGGATTTGCAACCAAGTATTAAAAAGTGAAAGTTTGATGGATGATTGTTAATCTGTCCCATTACTTTTGGTCCCTTAAAAAGTGGGAGGCACATATACAAACTGTTGTAATTCCTACACCGTTCACCTGATTTGGAAGTAAATACTCTCAAATTAAAGATGAAAGTCTGCAGTTAAAGCACATCTTGTTCGTTTAATTTCAAATCCATTGTGGT
Source organism: Aquarana catesbeiana (assembly GCF_042186555.1). Lineage (NCBI taxonomy): Eukaryota > Metazoa > Chordata > Amphibia > Anura > Ranidae > Aquarana > Aquarana catesbeiana. The sequence continues at coordinate 142,256,532 of NC_133324.1, read as the reverse complement.
GGTATATAGAGCCAAAAAAAGATTAGAACTGTGTCGATGTCCCAATATTTATGGACCTGACTGTATGTATGTATATATAACTGTATGTATGTGTATATGTGTATATATATATATATATATATATATATATATATATATATATATATATATATATATATATATATAATATGTTTGGGGGTTTTAAGAATTTTTCGATCAAAAGCCAACAAGTGTCAGAAAAAGGTTTAGTCTTTAAGTCGTAAAACTGACCTCCTTTACAGACGGAAGGTCATCACTTTGATCTAAAGAACAAAATGTTAAAATGTTACAATATTTAGTTGGCTCAGGAATGTTGTGAAACTTGGCTGCCTGTGTTTTTTTTTTTTTTGTTTTTTTTTTTTACAGCTGTTGGTTTGAGCAGAGAATTCTCTGCATAGAATCAGGAAAATGCTTTGTTAAGATCGCGAGGGGGGAAAAAATTGTGATCTTGATTCTTATGCCGCGTACACACGAGCGGACTTTACGGCAGACTTGGTCCGGCGTACTGGATTTCGTCGGACAATTTGATCGTGTGTGGGCTCCAGCGGACTTTGTTTGCTCAAAAGTTGGACGGACTTAGATTTGAAACATGTTTTAAATCAGTCCGTCGAAATCGATTCCGGTCGAAAAGTCCGCTCGTCTGTATGCTAGTTCGACGGACAAAAAGCCACGCTAGGGCAGCTATTGGCTACTGGCTATGAACTTCCTTGTTTTAGTCCGGTCGTACGTCATCACGTACGAATTCGACGGACTTTGGTGGATTGTGTGTAGGTAAGTCCGTTCATTCAGAAAGTCCGTTGTAAAGTACGTTGAAAAGTCCGCTGGGCAAAGTCTGCCGTAAAGTCCACTCGTGTGTACGCGGCATTAGCGATTAATTGTGCAGCTCTAAACAGAACTAAAACAGCCACCACGTCTAAAGACTGCTAAGCTGCAATATATTAAAGTGTTATTCAACCCTCCTGCTTTTTTAGCACTTTCAGCAGCTGATTTAATCTTTTACTGAGTATGTAGCTTCTTTATCTTTTAACCCTTGCATATCTTCCAGTTTAAGCTGGTGATATTATTGCTGCCCCAGATTCTCTGTTTCAAGATGGCTCCTGGCTCTTACAGCATCCTATAGAGCCACTCTTGTATGCAGGGACTAGAGTTGTGTATCCCTACACTGCATGCATCTTTAGAAATACACAGCCCCTTAGGCAGGCCATACACAGGAAAGAAATTTGCATGATTCCCCCATGAACACAGACAGTGCTGACAGGCGAATGAGCAGTTGTCTTCTGCCGGTGGTGGCGAGCAGAGGAAGCTGTCGCTGCTGGGAGAAGACAGCTGCTATAGCCGCTAGTGATAATCGCAAGAGAATCCAGCAGGCTGGTTGTACCCAAGTCGATTGATCAACTTTCTACATTCAGCCTGCCTATTAACGGTTCAAATCTTGGCCAGTTCCTGCCTTAGTCTAGGGTGACAAGAGACTCCTCTACTCCTCCCTGGGTATAAATGTAAAGTTTTGTTTCATTCAACGAGTGGGTTGAATAAAAAAGAAACCTCACTGATCCCCGCATCCACAAAACGATGTTTGATGCATGAATCTCTACTGCTGTGTTCTTGTGTTTTGACCCCCACCATAATACACTGATCAGCGCTTACAGCCACTGCGGTTCACAACTATGCGAATTGGGTGCTGGACCCTGCGTACAGGAATCCTGGACACCACGGAGCTAAGGCATTCCTGCAGGGTGCTGTACAGGTGCAAGGGAGTGGACCCTAAAACATGAAAAGGGTACCCAATCCTTGAAAGTCCTCAAGTGACAGGAACCCGCCGTGATGGGTGAAGATTGGGCTCTTAGTTTCGAAGGATGCCCTGCGCCTGAACGGGTAAGTGAAACCCCCTTATTTACTTATTGTGGGTGCCCGAGTGATTGTAGCAATCAGTCAAGCTAGCTAGACGCTGGACACCTGTGTGCGGTGACCTTGGAAGGGAGTTTTGGGCTAGCTGTGGGTGTTTGCAAAGAGGACCTTTTTTGCTTGTTGTCTGGCTGTTTTTAGCTGTATGGATGGTGGTCCACGCACGAGGGTGAACCATTGCGCATCTTGGTTCATCATGGCGCAGTGCATTCGCCAAAGTGCTCAGGAGTTCGCGATTGTTGGGCGGCCACGGTGCATGCGCCGTAGCCTAATCTGGGTGCAAGAAGATTTGCGTCATATGCAAATACAGCCGCGCCCGTTCGCCAGGACCGCGCACTTACATGTGCGGAACATCACGACACACAGCCAGCTTATTTAAGCTGTGTATGCCAAGCACGCGGTGCTTCCCGAGGACAGCTGTGGGACACAGAGCAGGCTCTGAACCAGGCATTTTCAGTGGTTCATTTATCCTTACCCGGGACACGTGAGTCACCAGGTGTTGTTTGGCAGGCTAAGGTGCTTAGCAGGATTGTTGCATAGGGGCTTAGTGAGCCCTATTAAAGGGTCTCCCTTATGGGGTATGTAAATACTAAACACATTTACTCCCTTTTTGTGGCTTGCAATGTCTTCAAAAAAGAGGAGTGGGGTTAATGCTACAAGGAAAGACACACCTATGTCGTCAGCAGCTCCTGAGGAGCCTAGTCGTAACCCTAGTGTTGTATCCCCTGAAAGACCAGAGGCTTCCGGGCAATCTGAACCGCTGCACCTGTCTGGTATTGTGCCTACAGTCAATGCTGCTGCTTCACCCTTTATCACCAAAGATGAACTGTCCTCACCCTAGCCGGGTTAGAGCACAGGATTGCTGGCATGATTGCCTCCGTCCCACAGGGTGACAAGAAGCGTGACAGATCCCCCTCCCCTGAGCCTTCTAATTTGGAGCAGGAATAGGTTGAGGATGGGGAAGAGCTAAATGCCAAGGATTCTGTGGAGGGCCTCGCAGATGAGTCTGCTTCTGAGCAATCTGGGCCAGAAGCTGTCCAGAGGCTTTTGATCCAGACTTGCTGAGATGGTTCGTTCTGCCTTCAAGTTGCCTCCTGCAGAGGTTTCTGAGCAGCCCCCCTGGTCCTCTTTGGGGTCCCTGAGGCCTCCTCAGGCCGCACAGGCTTTCCCCTTGCACCCACTGTTGGAACAGGTGGTGTATGCTGAGTGGGAACATCCTGACAATTTTTGTTCCTCCTAAGAGGTTTTTCCTTTTATATGCCATGGAGGAAAAGTCACCAGGTGTTGCTTCCCCTTTCATGGGGAACGTTTGATGATTTGGACAAATCTATCCAAAAGATTTCCAGAGATTTTTACATCCTGTGAAGAGAAAGACCAGGCATCCCTTGTTTAAAACCTCAAGGACCATTTCCTCCAGGTGTCTCAGCGCCAAGGCAGTTCCACCGCCAACAGGGCTCTAGAGCCAGGGGCAAGCTACAGGACCAGGGCCAGAAGAAACCCTGGGTCCAAAATGCTTCTAAACCCGGTACCAAGCCCTCCTTTTGAGAGGTCACCCCCACCCTATAGAGTAATGAACTCTCTCAGGCTGCTGTACTTTGCGGACATTTGTAGAACAGTGGTTCAGGATGAGTGGGTCACCTCAACAGTATCCCGTGGTTACAAGCTGGAATTACAGGGGGTTCCCCCGCTGAGGTTTCTAAGATCCAGCGTTCCCTCAGATCCTCCAAAGAGAAACTTATTGTTTCAGGCACTACATCATTTATTGCATCAGGGAGTAATTGTACAGGTTCCTGTATCCAAAAGGGGTGCAGGGTTTTATTCAAACCTGTTTACGGTTCAAGACTAAACAGGGACACAAGGCCCATTTTGGATCTAAGATCCCTGAACCAGTATTTATTAATCCAGTCCTTTGGGATGGAGTCTGTCCACTCAGTAGTAGCCTCGCTCTGGATGGGAGACTTTCTAGCCTCCATCCATATCAAGGATGTGATATTTACACGTACCTATCTTTCAACCTCATCAGAGGTTCCTGCGATTTGCAGTGAAGGAACGTCATTTTCAGTTTGTGGCTCTCCCTTTCGGGCTTGCCACAGCTTCCCGAGTGTTCACAAAGGTCCTAGCACCAGTATTGGGTCTTTTAAGGGCCCAGGGGATCTTGGTGCTCGGGTACCTGGACAACCTCCTGTTCAGAGATCACGCACTACAGGCTCTAGAACAGAGCATAGCCTGCACAGTGCGTTATTTAGAAAGCTTGGGCTGAGTCATAAATACTGAAAAGTCACCCTTGAGACCAGTTCAAAGTCTGAAGTATTTAGGTCTGATCCTGGATACAGTCCAGGAAAGGGTACTTTTGCCACCTCCTAAGGATCTGTGCCCTGAAGGATCAGGTGTGTCAGATAAGGGGCACCAGACAACCCTCCATTCGGCTGTGTATGAGTCTTCTAGGAAGGATGGTGTTTTCCTTCGAGGCAGTGCCATATGCCTAGTTCCTTTCCAGGCCTATACAACAAGACATCTTGTCGGCTTGGAACAGGAGAGGACAAGCCCTGGATTATCCCATGTTCTTGTCTCCTCGGGCGCGCTTAAGCCTAAGCTGGTGGTTGCAGGAACAGAACCTGCGAAAGAGAAGATCCCCCCCCCCCGGTATCTTGGAGAGTACTGACCACAGATGCAAGTCTCTTGGGCTGGGGAGCGACCCTAGTGGGGCTCACAGCTCAGGGGAGATAGTCAAAGACAGAACAGAGCCTGCTCATCAACATCTTGGAGTTGCGGGCAGTACGCTTGGCCCTACGGTGCTGGACAGTGGAGCTTCAGGACTGCCCTATCAGGGTTCAGTCTGACAGTGCCACTGCAGTGGCTTATATAAACCACCAGGGCAGTACCAGGAGTCATTCAGCTCTGAAGGAAGTGAACCACATACTAGCCTGGGCAGAAGGACATGTGCCGGTTCTATCGGCGGTCCCTATCCCGGGAGTAGAGAACTGGAAGGCAGATTATCTCAGTCCCCAGCAGATCTGCCCAGGGGAATGGTCCCTACACCCAAGGGTGTTCCAGGAAATTTACCAGCGTTTGGGATGGCCGTATGTTGATCTATTTGGATCCAGGTTCAACTTGTGGCCCGAAACAAGGGATCCCTGGCAATTGGAGCAGATGCTTTGGTAGTTCCATGGAGTCAGTACTCCCTGGTTTATGCTTCACCCCCCCCCCCGATCCCTCTCCTTCCACATTTGTTGCGCAGGATTCGGAGAGAGGGGGTCCCAGTCATTCTGGTGACACCAGCCAGGCCCAGAAGGCCCTGGTTCCTGGAGAGTGTGAGATTGGCAATAGGCTGTCCCTGGACGCTTCTGTACCACTCAGATCTACTGTTTCAAGGTCCTATATTCCACCCCAATTTACAGTCTCTAAATTTGATGGCATGGCTATTGAAGCCAGGGTGCTGAAGGATCGTGGCATCTCGGGACCAGTGGAGTATACCCTAGTGAATGCTAGGAAAGCAGTCACAAGGAAGATCTATCATAAGATCTGGAAGACTTATATTGCTTGGTGTGAAGCCAGAAAATGGCATCCTTGGAGGATTCTCTCTTTTCTACAGTCGGCTGTGGAAATCAGATTGGCTTTGAGTACGATCAGAGGTCAGATTTCGACCCTGTCAGTATTCTTTCAAAGGCCTTTAGCCTCCCATTCGCTGGTCCGAACCTTTATGCAGGGGGCAACTCGTTTGCTTCCCCCCCATTAGGTCACCTATGTGTCCTTGGGACTTAAATTTGGTACTGTCTGTGTAACAGGAACAACCATTTGAACCTATCAAGGAAATTCCATTAGTCTTGCTATCACGCAAGCTAGCCTTTCTGATGGCCATCACCTCGGCTAGAAGGGTGTCAGAATTGGCGGCCTTTTCATATAAGGAACCATACCTAATTCTTCACCACTACAAGGTGGTGTTGCATCCTATTCCATCCTTCTTGTCGGCCTTTCATTTAAATAGGGACGTTGTTTTGCCTTCTTTTTTCTCTGTCTCGTTCAGCAGAAGAGAGAATACTGCATTCTTTGGACGTCGTCCTGGCAGTTTTTTTTTTTTTGTCTAGATCTGCGGAGATCCGAGGATCAGACTCCTTTTTTTGTTTTACCAGAAGGACCCAAAAAGGGGCAGGCAGCTTCAAATGCTTCCTTTGCCAAATGGTTCCGTCAGTTGGTCATTCAGGGCTATGATCTGAAACATAAGGCTCCCCTTTTAGGTTGAGAGCTTATTCTACCAGGGGTGTAGGAACCTCCTGGGCTTTTCGCCACCAGGTATCTGTGGCACAGATTTGTAATGCTGCTACCTGGTCTTCAGTGCATACGTTCACATTTTATCAAGTGGATGCTCGAGCAGCCGAGGATTCGTCTTTCGACTGCAGTATACTGCAGGCTGCCGTATAAAGTCTGATGGCTATTGTTCGGCAGGGTGTCTCCCTCCCCTCAAGGCTATTGCTCTGGGATGTCCCAGTACGTAATAAATATTAGCCTAACTCTGTGTCCCGTAATATATGATATAGAAAATAGGATTTTTTCATCATACTTACCTGTAATATCCTTTTCTTTGAGTACCTCACGGGATACAGAGTTCCCTCCCCTCTTTTTGAGGATTCAGTGCTTGCTACAAAACAGAAGTGCTTCCTGTATGGGAGGGGTTATATAGGGGATCACTTCCTGTCTAAGACTTTGTCTACCAGTGTCCATTCACCTAGAGATGGCGTACAACCCAGTAGGTAACGAATATTAGCCTAACTCTGTAATCCGTGATGTACTCAAAGAAAAGGATTTTACAGGTAAGTATGACGAAAAAAATCCTATTTTTTACAAATATTAATTTGATATGGGTTTCTTATAAAATTTCCTAAAGATCTAGTTGGCAGCATTCCTAACAGAAGAGGAAGAGGTAGGATTATCTCTGCTTTGGCTCATTTAGCAGTGTGTAATATAATCTGATAGTCTGGCATTCTTTACAACATGGGCTATTCACAGCATAGCGTGGCGGCTGGTGGGTTCATCTTTGGGGTAGGGGCGGCAAACAAACAACACCCCCCTGGCGGCGTGGTACAGCACCCCCCCCCCCCACGGGCGGTCCGGCACCTCCCCGCTCATGTGGCCGAACTGTGGTGTCTCTCCTGGATTGCGGGCAGCGGCTGCGGAGGCTCTGGTGTGTACTGCAATAGGATCGCCTGACGCTTTGGCCAATCGGAAAACAGGTCTTACAGGGGAGGAACTTTAGTGTGCCAATAGCGAAAATTAATTTGCTATGGTCACACAATTGGGTGGGCTCACTGCGCTCCGAGCTCACCCTCTTTTGAATCCTATTAGAGCCTCTGGCATTGCAAACGTGCTCATGGCTTTGCAGGAATTGAAAGATTCCCTGTTATCATTGCACAGTTTGCTTGAAAGTATATAGGAGGTCACATATGGTATACTGAGACTCTCCTGTCTGTGCCATCTGATTATTCATCATATTAGTCATTTCACCTAGACAGTCCCACTAGTGCACCTGGTTTCTCAGCATAGGAGCGGTTGACAAACTCAGCTTCGTTGAAGGACATAGTACTTCTTCTCTCAGATAACAAAAGCACTTATTTTCATATCTGTGTTCTGTGTATATCTTCAGGGTATACCCTTTGTGCACTTTATTGTTATGTATGAGGTCGGGGGGTTCTCATCCTTTCTCATATTGAGTACTGCCTGCCATTAGATAAATTACTAGTTTTTCAGCATATCAAATAAATCTTTTTAGCCTAACCTCTGTCCTGCCTTTGTGGAGTGTAGCACTCTAGTCAAAGTTGTATTTTAATGGGGCAGGGTTAGAAACTTTTTTATTGCTATCCTATATGGTTAGAGAGACACAAGGCAAGGGGTATTCTTCCCTACGTGGACACAGCAGTTCCAGCTCTATTCAAATCATAAAACTATTTTGGTTGAGTTCAACTTTTAAAAATGAATTGTGGTTTTGTATTTGCTTTCTTTATTATGGCCAGGACTAAAAAGTACAAATAAAAAAATACCTTTTTTAGACAGGTAAATATGAGATTTTTGAATGTGCATATATTGCATTCTTCTTTCCCACCAGCAGGTTTGCTCATGCTAATGTGCAGTGACCTGTGGTTTTTCTAGGACACATAGAAAACATTTATTTTCCATTTGCTCCATTTTTAACACAACGCTGGTGTGATGTGCACATGGCTTATTTTTTTCCCCACTGCGCTGAATGGCACCACATTTCACTGCACAATCGCATAATGCACCACCCTGCTGTGCAGTGACATGAAGTTTCATTACGTGATGCTTTAAATAAAGTTAGGGGGAAAAAGTAAGCAGCGCAGCACACTGTACCTTCTCGGAGCTGTCACTAGTCCATGCATTAAAATGCTGCATTTTTATTATGCAAGCTAGTTTTCATATTTTTTTTTTTTTACATTTTAACTGTGTTAAAAATCCAGTTGTTTACAGACCTTAATAACTGAAGCTGAAATTTACAGAGATAAATGGATGGGTCAGAGCAGAGACTCCTCTCTCTCTATCCACCTTCTCTTTGTTTTGGAAAACCTGTAGTGCTTTGGGCGTTCATTGTTATAGTTGCATTCTGTTTTAAATATTTATGTGCTCTATACTAACTGCTAACAAAAAACAGTCAAGTCCATAAATATTGGGACATCAACACAATTCTAATCCAGACTTTCAGGTTTAATTTGAGGGTATTTACATCCAAATCAGGTGAACGTTGTAGGAATTACAACAATTTGTATATGTGCCTCCCACTTTTTAAGGGACCAAAAGTAATGGGACAATTGGCTGCTCAGTTGTTCCATGGCCCGGTGTGTGTTATTCCCTTATTATCCCATTTACAAGGAGCAGATAAAAGGTCCAGAGTTCATTTCAAGTGTGCTATTTGCATTTGGAATCTGTTGCTGTCAACTCTCAATATGAGATCCAAAGAGCTGTCACTTTCAGTGAAGCAAGCCATTATTAGGCTGAAAAAATAAAACAAACCCATCAGAGAGATATCAAAAACGTTAGGTGTGGCCAAATCAACTGTTTGGAACATCCTTAAAAAGAAAGAACGCATCGGTGAGCACAGCAACACCAAAAGACCCGGAAGACTACAGAAAACAACTGTGGTGAAGAAAACACCCTTCACAACAGTTGGCCAGATGAAGAACACTCTCCAGGAGGTAGGTGTATGTGTGTCAAAGTCAACAATCAAGAGAAGACTTCACCAGAGTGAATACAGAGGGTTCACCACAAGATGTAAACCATTGGTGAGCCTCAAAAACAGGAAGGCCAGATTAGAGTTTGCCAAACAACATCTAAAAAAGTCTTCACAGTTCTGGAACAACATCCGATGGACAGATGAGACCAAGATCAACTTGTAACAGAGTGATGGGAAGAGAAGAGTATGGAGAAGGAAAGGAACTGCTCATGATCCAAAGCATACCACCTCATCAGTGAAGCATGGTGGTGGTAGTGTCATGGTGTAGGCATGTATGGCTGCCAATGGAACTGGTTCTCTTGTATTTATTGATGATGTGACTGCTGACAAAAGCAGCAGGATGAATTCTGAAGTGTTTCGGGCAATATTATCTGCTCATATTTAGCAAAATGCTTCAGAACTCATTGGATGGCGCTTCACAGTGCAGATGGACAATGACCCGAAGCATACTACGAAAGCAACCAAAGAGTTTTTTAAGGGAAAGAAGTGGAATGGTATGCAATGGCCAAGTCAATCACCTGACCTGAATCCGATTGAGCATGCATTTCACTTGCTGAAGACAAAACTGAAGGGAAAATGCCCCAAGAACAAGCAGGAACTGAAGACAGTTGCAGTAGAGGCCTGGCAGAGCATCACCAGGGATGAAACCCAGCGTCTGGTGATGTCTATGCGTTCCAGACTTCAGGCTGTAATTGACTGCAAAGGATTTGTAACCAAGTATTGAAAAGTGAACGTTTGAAGGTTGATTGTTAATCTGTCCCATTACTTTTGGTCCCTTAAAAAGTGGGAGGCACATATACAAACTGTTGTAATTCCTACACCGTTCACCTGATTTGGATGTAAATACCCTCAAATTAAAGATGAAAGTCTGCAGTTAAAGCACATCTTGTTCGTTTCATTTCAAATCCATTGTGGTGGTGTATAGAGCCAAAAAAGATTAGAATTGTGTCGATGTCCCAATATTTATGGACCTGACTGTGATATAATATATACACACAGCTGGGAAAATAATTATCTCATTCCCCTGCAGATTTTGGAAGTTTGCCCACTTACAAAGAAATTAAGAGTCTATAATTTTTATCATACGTATATTTTAAATGATAGAGACAGAATAACAACCAAAGATCCAAAAAAAGACGTGATACAAATGTTATAAATTGAGTTGCAGTTCAGTGAGTAAAATAAGTATTTGATCCCCTACCAACCAACAATATTTCTGGCTCCCACAGACTGGCTACAGTATGTGCTCATGTGGTACACAGATTAGTCCTGACAATTTAAGAAGATGCTCCTAATGACAACTTGTTATGTGTATAAAGACACCTGTCCACAGAATCTTTTTTTTCTATTCAAACCTCACCATCATGGGCAAGACCAAAGAGCTGTCAAAGGACTTCAGGGACAAGATTGTATACCTGGAATGGGCTACGAGACCATCAGCAAGACGCTTGGTGAGAAGAGACAAAGGTTTGATCGATTATTCGCAAATGGAAGAAATACAAACCAACCATCGCCCTCAGTCTGGAGCTCCATGCAAGATTTCAGCTCAGAACTACATGGGAGGGGCTTGTGAATGATCTCAAGTCAGTTGGGACCACAGTCACCAGACAAACTATTAGTAACACAGATGAGACCAAAAAGCTTTTTGGCATTAACTTGACTCTCGGTGTTTGGAGAAGAAAAATGCTGATTATGACCCTAAGAACATCATCTCTACAGTCGAGCACAAAGCTGGAAACTTGATGCCTTGGGGCTGTTTCTCTGCTAAAGGTGCAGTCCGACTTTGTTGCATTGAGGGGCCAATGGACAGGGCTATGTATTGTAAAATTATGGATGAGAACATTCTTCCCTCAACCAGAACACTGAAGATGGGTCGTGGATGGATCTTCCAGCATGACAATGACCCAAAACATTGCGCCAAGGCAACAAAGTAGTGGCTCAAGAAGAAGCACATTAACGTCATGAAGCCCAGTGTTTCTCAACTCCAGTCCTCAAGGTGCCCCAACAGGTCATGTTTTCTGGATTTCCCTCAGATGATACTGCTGTGGTAATTACTAAGGCAGTGAAACTGATCAAATCACCTGTGCAAAATAATGGAAGGCCTGAAAACCTGACTTGTTGGGGCGCCTTGAGAACTGGAGTTGAGAAACACTGACCTAGCCAGTTTCCAGACCTTAATCCTAGAATAAATTTATGGAGGAAGCTGAAATTTTCGAGTTGCCAAGCGACAGCCAAGAAACCTTAAGTATTTAGAGAAGATCTGTAAAGAAGAGTGAGCCAAAATTCCTCCTGAGATGTGTGAAAACCTGGTCAGTAACGACAAGAAATGTCTTACCTCTGTGCTTGCCAACAAGGATTTCTGCACCAAGTACTGTCATATTTTCTTTGGGGATCAAATTATTTATTTATCTTTCTTTCATCGACAGACACAGCGCTCCCTTATTCAGAACCATAGGGTTATACCGCCCCCTACAGCAGTAGGACACTAGGCAGAAAAAAGACTTGGCTACGACTATGGGCAGTCCTAGGTGGTATTACCCCCCCCCTCTATGTTATAGGCCTTCAGTTTTTTTTCTGCCTAGTCAGGAGTAAGGACCCAGTTTCCTGCTGGGATCTCGAGCCCTGGCAACTTTTTTTATTAGTTTGTTTTTTTTTGTTTTTTCTGGATTTATTTCCAGTGAGATTTACAATCAACTGCCAGGCTGGGCGACGGGCTGGACACTAAGATCCAGTGGTCTCCCCAGTCTGGCCAGCGAGCGCATGCAGACTGCAGCTACGCGCTAGGTTCGCCGCGACATAGCCCCACTGAACGGGGGCTGGCCCTGCAAGTTAAATGTCTCGCAAGGATGCATACAACCGTGCCTCGGCCTGCATTCCTCATGGCCGACAGCCCCCTCACTTTGGTGGCGAGGAGGATCTGTCTGGGAGCGTTACCCGCACGCTTCGCTGGATCGGTAAGTATGGGGCCCCTCCTCTCCTTCCCTGGACGTAGTGTGGGGTGCGGGTACTCTCTGGGGTGATTGGTCCCTCCGGAGTTCTCCCCTCCCCTTCCTGCCTGGGTGAGGCCCAAGCTTCTGGCCTAGGTGCCTTATAGACTCACTGTCCCCCCTTCCATCCTCAGGGTTGTTACTGGGGGGTACCCCCTTGGCCCACCTGCTGAAGTGGTTGGGCCTAGGAGGCGGGTTAGCAGACGTCCGCGGCCCTCCCGTAATTTAGCCTGCAGCCTACCGACTACCTACCTACTGCTGGGTGGGCAGCCCCAGGGCGGGCTGCGGAGGCCGCCGCTTTCCGTTTTTGGGCGTCTGTCCTCCGTTCCGCATCTCGAATTGGCCCAGTGTCCCCGCGGACCGCACACTCTCACAGCAGGCGGATGAAAATTTTGCCTACGGCGTTTGCAGCCTACCAGAGGGGCGGCGCTGTGGGGGTTCTGAGGGCCTTTAGGGTGGGCCCTCTGTGGGCACCCCTTTGTGGGGCCTCTGTTGGTGTCCCCTGTGCGGGGCCTCGGTCGGCTTCCCCTCTGTGTGGCCTCGGTCGGTTGAAGTCTCAGTCGGTGGCCCCCTCCTGAGTTTTTTTTTTTTTTTTTTTTGGTGTCTTTTCAGGTGGCGCTTAGGCACATAGCCTAGTAAATGGCACCCCTCACCCTCCCCTACCTCCTCTGTCTCGAACGATCCTAAATCTTGCTCTTCTGCCACGGACGTCACCCACCTTGTGGCGTTGGTGGCCACGCTCCCTGTCCTGTCAGGTAGTGAGGATGATTCCTCCACAACTGCAGTGGCGCACGAGAAGGCGCTGGTTGTCACACTTATTACTTCTGTGTGGGAACCTTTCAAGATTGGGGATGCAGCTGTGGCTGCGACGGAGGGCCGGTCCCCTTTGGCACCCATAAGCCGTCTTGCACGGCGAAAGCGCTCCCTTCTCCCTCTTATTTTGCAATAATTTGTCCATGAAGACTGGGAGTGTCCAAAGTGCCCCTTTGTGCTTCCAAAAACACTTTGCTATGAAGTACCCCTTTGAGGAGTCCCTCCTTAGGACGTGGACTGTTCCACCAGTAGTGGATCCCTCTGTCTCTAGCCTGCACAAAGCGACCATGATTCTGGTAGAGGAATCTCCAGCTTTTAAAGATCCAGCAGATATACCTGGAGAGGGAGCAGAATCCCCCTGCCTTTGCTGAATTGGCGGACCTGTTGATCTAGGGGCTGCAGTTTGTCTGATATGCCTCTTGGCTGCAGTTCACCTGGTTGCTGAGCTCTCTCTTTCTGCAGTGGTGCTTCAACATGTATTGTGACTTAAATGTTGGTCTGTGGACTAGGCTTCTAAAAAAGCTTTGACCGGTTTACCTTTTCAAGGCCATTGTCTGTTTGTTTGAGGCTACCCTGCATGACATCATTATGTGTTTCACGGGGGGAAGTGTACATCTCTTCCACAGTCTCCAAAGGGAAATGGGCCTCATCGCAGACATGGTCCTACTTTCACGGCACACAGTTTTTTCATTCCTCGGGGTCCACTGACAAGGGTTCAAAACCTTTCCAACCCTGCTTAGGAGGTTCCAAATGGACCTGGTCTGGCAAGCCGAGAGCGGGATTCTCTGGACCTGCGAACAAGACCCCTTCAGCTTGAAGGTGCGCTCTCACCCGTGTCTGGAGTGTGGGGACGTCCTTAATTTTGTCCGGTTACAAGTTCTCCTCGTGGGTCTGTGCAAGACCTGTTGCTTCAGGGTGTGATTGTCCTGGTACGTCACCACGTTCTTGACGTTCGGAATTTCCAACAACATTTGTGTGACCGTGTGTATGCAAGACAAGTTTGAGCCAACATCCTTTGGAAAGAAAATCCACGGTTTTGTTGTCGGAATGTCCGATCATGTGTACGCGGCATAAGGAGTCTACCTCTAGGAAAATCTACCACCGAAAGTGGAAAGTGTATATATCCTGGTGTGAGTCGTGGGGCATTCACCCTTGTTCTTTTTCGTGTGCTCCGATTCGGTCCTTCCTTCACAGTGGGTTTAGCAGGAATTGACCTTAAGTACCATCAAGGGCCAGGTGACAGCCTTGGCAGTCTTCATCTGTGTCCCCTGGTCTTGCACTCCCTTGTGCGTACCTTTTTTATTTAAGGGGTTCGACATCTGTCTCCAACAGTGCAGTCTCTTCTACCGCCGTGGAATCTGAACTTGGTGATTTCGGTTCTACAGGAGCCTCTCTTTCAAAATATTCTGGAGATTCCCCTGCTTACTCTGTCTCAGAAGGTGGCCTCTTTGGTGGCTATCATCTCTGCTTGCAGGGTGTCGGAACTGGTGGCGCTATCTTGTCGTACACCGTACCCAGTGTTACACAGGTTAAGATGGTTCTTCGCCCTTGTCCATCGTTCCTTCTTTTGATTTCCCTTTTGAATAAGGACATTGTGTTGCCTTCCCTGTGTCCCTGGTCAACGTATCCTAAGGAATTTGCCTTATCTGCCCTTAAAGTGGTTTGGTTGTATTTGGCAGCCACTGAGTCTTTTTGGAGGCCAGACTCACTGTTTGTGATCACAGGCTGGCCGAGAAAGGGGCTGTCTGCTTCGTCTGCTACCATTTATGGATGGATCAGACAGATGTTGACTCTGGCCTATTCTGTCAGGGATTGAGTTCCTTCTTTCCCTGTTACGGCACTTTCTTCTCAGGTGCTTAGTGCTTCTTGGGGGGCCTTTTATCATCAGGCGTCCGTTGTGCACATTTGCACGGCGGCCACTGGTCATCGGTGTACACTTTCACGACGTTCTACGAAGTAGATGTGCTTTTGGCCGCAAGGTTTTGCAGGCTGCTGTTTTGGAGGGTCCATTTCCTCTTGAGGGTGTATTGCTCAGGTTGTTCTGTGTTGAGCTCCTGTTACCTGGTTGGCTCTTGTGTTAGCCTTGGGATTTTTAATTGTCCCACCCCTCATGTTTGGCACTGCTTTGGGACATCCATGTGGTTCTCAATAATGGAGCGTAGTGTCTGTTAATGAACTCAGAGAAATGGATTTTATGGTAAGTCAAAAATCCCATTTTTACTCACTGAACTGCAACTCAATTTATAACATTTGTATCATGTGTTTTTTCTCTGTTTTTGGTTGATATTCTGTCTCTATCATTTAAAATACACCTATGATAAAAATTATAGACCCCTTGTTTCTTTGTAAGTGGGCAAACTTACAAAATCTGCAGGGAATCAAATTAATTATTTTCCCCACTATATATATATATATATATATATATATATATATATATATATATATATATATATATATATATATATATATATATATATATATAAAATATATGTGTATATGTGTGTGTGTATGTATGTATATATATATATATATATATATATATATATATATATATATATATATAATCTCGTTATCGATATATCTATATATAGATACATATAAATATCTCATCTGTTTAAAAGCTTAAAAATGCAATTTAAACCTGTTGTCGTTTACCTTTTAAAATATAACTATAGGCAAACCTTTTTTTTCTCATTTTGGATGGAGTAAGGGAGGTTTAAAACTCCTGGAGGACGAGAAGGAAGTGAGAGGACATCCCTGTAAATTAAGGGAACTCCTTGGGGACACCCAGGTGACCAGAACTAGTGTCCCTATTCTAAGATTTCCCCTCTATTACTTTTCTGGGGACAACTCAAAATTTGGGATTTTGTTTTTACTTTAACTTTCAATGATAATGGTAATTAGGACAAATAGAGAGGGCGCAGACCTAACTGGGGCACAGACAGTAATAAAACCTGTCCAGGTATTTTAATCCCTCTCTACTCTATCCAAAACGAATAAAAAAAAAAGTTTCACCTTTAGTTATACTTTAAGTATTTTACGTTTTATTAGAAGAAAATCGCTCCTTCCTCTAATCTTGCTTATGATTGGTACAAGGCAATGTGAAGCTAAAATGTGGGTACAGTACTTTTGCCTTCATATGGTGATATTTGTTATTTTAGGTAAAGGCTGCTACTGGAGAGCAAGTATCTGCTGAAGATTTAGGAGGGGCTGATCTACACTGTAGGTAAGACCATGAATAAACACATAAATCCTAGCTTGGCCATTTTTTTCGCTAGTGTAAATTTCTTACAAAAAGCAAATAATTCAGGAAGATACAAATGAATGGCATTTAGATTATCATCGATATAAAAAAAAAAAAATCAGTGATGGGGTTGGAGGCATCTTGGTATAATGAAAATCTGATCTAGTATTTTCATCAGTGACATTTAGTGTGCCATTTCATCTGTGACATTGATGAGCATTTTTTCTGTCATTTTCCATTGTGGCATTTACAGAAATCTTGTGTGCCATTTTGGCTCTGACAATGATGTCCATGATCATTACAGTGTTTGTGTTATGTAGTGATGTTTGGTTTATTCATTGGCATAACGTGACCATATGGGGATTGTTTGCCGTTATCCTAAAGGATAGTTTTTTTTATCTTTATCTTGTAAGTCATACATAATTACTTATTTCTTTTCTACTGAAATGACAGCTGCATATTAAACAGTGGGTAGGATAGGAACATGTACGCTGGCTGGGATTAATCGACAATTTTAGGGTTAGTAGAAAAATTGTTAAAATATAGCTGCCAAGAGACGACCGCACACCAAAACTCACGGACCGGGCAAGGAGGGCATTAATCAGAGAGACAGCACAGAGACCTAAGGTAACCCTGGAGGAGCTGCAGAGTTCCACAGCAGAGACAGTAGTATCTGTACATAGAATGACAATAAGCTGTACGCTCCATAGAGTTGGGCTTTATGGCAGAGTGGCCAGAAGAAAGCCATTACTTTCAGCAAAAAACAAAATGGCACGTTTTGAGTTTGTAAAAAGGCATGTGGGAGACTGACAAAATGTATGGAGGAAGGTGCTCTGGTCTGATGAGACTAAAGTTGAACTTTTTGGCCATCAAAGAAAACGATATGTCTGGCGCAAACCCATCACATCACCTAAAGAACACCATCCCCACAGTGAAACATGGTGGTGGCAGCATCATGCTGTGGGGATGTTTTTCAGCAGTCGGGACTGGGAAACTGATCAGAGTTGAGGGAAAGATGAATGGTGCTAAATACAGGGATATTCTTGTGCAAAACCTGTACCACTCTCTGTGTGATTTGAGGCTAGGACGGAGGTTCACCTTCCAGCAGGACAATGACCCCATACACACTGCTAAAGCAGCACTTGAATGGTTTAAGGGGAAACATGTAAATGTGTTGGAATGGCCTAGTCAAAGCCCAGACCTCAATCCAATAGAAAATCTGTGGTCAGACTTAAAGATTGCTGTTCACAAGCGCAAACCATCCAAATTGAAGGAGCTGGAGCAGTTTTGCAAGGAGGAATGGGCAACAATCCTAGTGGTAAGATGTGGCAAGCTCATAGAGACTTATCCAAAGCAACTCGGAGCTAACTAACTTTAGGGAGGTGGATAGTTATGCACATTGACTTTTTCTGTTATTTTGTCCTATTTGTTGTTTGCTTCACAATAAAAAAAAAAGTAACCTCTTCAAAGTTGTGGGCATGTTCTGTAAATTAAATGATGCAAATCCTCAAACAATCCATGTTAATTACAGGTTGTGACGCAACAAAACACGAAAAATGCCAAGGGGGGTGAATACTTTTGCAAGGCACTATATATTTTACGTACTAGAGAAGATAATGGACTCTAGCTGTTAGTATATATGGTTATTAGAAGTTTATGATGGGCTTTTATGATCATATAAAGGCTAGAACTTTTGAGCTGACGTCTTATAATTAGGGATTACAGTAGGGAGTATAATAACTAAAATTGCTGGCAACCTGTCATTCTCTGGCATAAGTATCCTGAGTGGCTGACTGTAGATAAGTATTTGGTCCAAGAGTTCTAATGTAGCATGCGGCCTAATGATGTACGGTCTACTGACTGTAAAAATATTGAAGCCAGAGGACAAGCATGACAATAAGACAACTAGCATTTTTAAAAAGATGTGTGCAATGGCAGCCTTTTTTGTTATTTTTTCATCTTTTTGTGTTTATATTTATTCACTAATTGAATAGATATCTATTGCTCTGGTTAGCAGATATTAAAGTTAGGATATAGCTCAGTCTTTCTCAATCTTCTCAACACAGAGGAACCGTTGAAATGACTTTCTGGTATCAGGGAACCCCATTACTGTGATGGTCAGTGGGAAGAATGCTCTTTACACTTGTGGTCATTGGGAAGAATTATCCCTTAGAGATGGCTAAAATGAGCATTGATGTTGGTGGAAACTTATCTGAGAGGCAAAAATTGCTCATTGCTTAAAGAACCCTGAGCAACCTCTGGAGGAACCCTAGTTGAGAAACCCTGATAAAGGGATTATAGAGCGCTGTACATATTAGGCTGTTACAACCACAACCTTAGTATTTCTTTCAGCACAGGTTTCTTAAGGTGTTTGTTTTATTTATTTAGTTATTTAAATTGCTACAATTGGCAATAGATAGTCTAGTAGGAGGATGCAAAAAAACTTGAATGGATAATAAATGGATATATCTATAGACAGACAGACCTGGGTGATTTCCTCCGGTTATGTTAAGACAGGCACGTTTTAACTTTCATATTTTAGGTATCAACCACAGAAATGGTGGATCCGGTGTTTTGTTTCAGAAAATGCAATGTTTTAAAATGATGCTATAATAATTCTTTTACAAAGGTACATTTCTTATATGCTGGGGCTGTTGACTCACAGTGTTTCTTCTCTAAAGCTCGTAAGTCAGCTGTCGTCACCAGCAAATTCATTTATAAATTTCCCCAGAGCAAATTTATTATCTATCATTCAGTGCTCTGTGACGGAATCACTGAGGAAATGGCTAGTTACTTGGAATTAATGTGTAAGGCAAAAAACAGAGCACAGACGGTATTTTTCTGTCACTGGTCAAAGTTAAATCATTCAGTGCATTTAGTAAAGCACTGTGTAAACTGTTGGTGCTATATAAATCCTGCATAATAATTATAATAGTGATTGAAGCAGTGTATGTGAAGACCACATTGCTGTTTTGGCAGGTTGTTTTTTTTTTTTGTTTTTTTTTTTTTTTTTGTTTTTTTTAACGTAATGTTAAAGAGCCTTTAAAATGAAGAAATTAACAGAAGCTCCAAAAACAGAAAATGTAATTATTTCATAAAATTATAACAAAGTGGACTCCTCTTTGCCTAAAAATTTATGTATAGCCAAAAACGTTTTATTTAGTGTTGGATCGAGTAGAGAAGTAATAACCTCCTGTCAGGTTATTCTTTTGCTGCACCTTGCTGGAGAGATTTTCCCTTCCTTACTTGTTCTAGAGACACTTCAGGAAATAAAAACAAAATCTCCACCAAAGTTAAACACATACAATTGTCACTGGAACAAGTGTTTTTGTTGGACAACTTCCTCTCCTCTTCTGGGTTGGTGACATCTCTAAAACATTGGATATCCCATTACGTTCTTAGTGAATGTGGTCATTAGCAGTGGCATAGTGTGGGTTGTCAGAGCCTGGGACAGGACAAGTATTTTGCGACCCCTAACCCATGGACTTTTAGCGCTCCCCGAGTCTTTTCCAGTCGTACAGTATTAGGCCCCTTACCTAAGCACATGTATTGTATTTTAAGAAAATACTGTTTAAAGTAATCCTAGTATACTCAAATGTATTTTCAAACGCTGCCCTGAGGAACGGTGGGTGTGTCCTCCAGGGGGTGCTAGAAGATGGTGGCAGGAGAAATGAGAGACTCACCAAGTAGAATTCCCCTGAGCCTTGCACACATCATATGCTGGCAGCGAATGGAGTACTGGGTGGGGGGCAGTAAATGAGGTAATGGGGAGGATGATGGTTCCACTTCCAGTCTCTGCTTTTCACTCCTGGCTCTGCCACTGCCATTTATTACTGCTGGAGGTAGAGAAGGCTAAGATCCTCCTAAACCAGAGATGCAGCAAGTTTATTTGTGTGGCAGGAACAGGAAGAGAGGTAGAAGAGCAAGATACAGCTAAAGTGGCTGGAGAGGGAGCAGGGTCAGTCAGCAGCACTGTCCACTCAGCCAACTGGGCCCTCCATTGAGTTGGGTGGTAGATCTTCATATTGTTACTCGTGCACGGGGGGACACCCATCTTGTTAACTCCTTGGTGACGACAGTAAGCAAATATGCGGCCTCTCGGCAGCTGGGCCTTAAAGTTGAGAGGCCGCATATTTGTGTACCAGAATGTAAAAACAGCTGTGACGAGAGTGCCTGCCCTGCGTGCTCCCGACACAGTTACTGGCATCTTATGGAAAGTTTTCCGAGCATGTGACTGCTGTGACAGAAAATCACGATGGCCACATGATCATAACCCCGCTCTGCTTCCCGGCATCTGAAACTTCTTAAAGGGCTGGGAGGGGCCAGCGCAAAAGGGTTAACATTCCTGCCTGTTTTAAAGTGCTAAGCACAGATGTTTCAGATGACCATGATTTTGTCAGAAACCAAGTTTTTAAAGAATGCCAAGGTAGCAGAGGATCTGTGACCAGTTGCTGTCTAAAATCTTCCTTGTTCTGCCCATCACTAGAGGTCTATGCCTTCAGCCTGTGCCAAGCACTTTATCATTAACCACTTCTTCCTCCTGACTGGGCTCACACTTACAGTAAGTGCTAAGAGGTGGCACCTCACTTTTTTGCAGACACTGACCCAGTCAGTGGGTGATGGGAGTCAGCGGGTGATAGGAGTCAGTGAGTGATGGAAATGCTGCTTACTGGGAATATCTCAATAGGCTGCAGCTGCCTTCTACTGAACAACCTGCCTCGCCAATCTTATAATGAACTGCTGGAAAGTCATGGGAGGATCAGGTTGGTGGCAAGAAATATATATTAGAGAACATCCATCCGTCTCCACATCCTTCAATATATCTTCTTTATAAAGAAAATCAGGTTTTCTTCCTGATAGCATCTAGAAGTTCAAAGATCTTCTTTAGCAGGAATGTCTGGGTGTGTATCAAATTTCCATATCCATATATGCAATCACCCATGTCTAGGAACACCTACCTCTCAGTGTCCCCTAGCAGACGAGAGGTATGATCCATAGGTAAACAGCCCTAACCTCATGATATGGAAAGCTGATGACACAGTTCTGCAGACTGCTTGTTGTTTACTAGATTCCTGAGTGCATGTGAGTCACATGCACTCAGGAACCTAGTAAACAAGCAGTCTGCAGAACTGTAGTAATAGGAGGAGGACAAGCGACCAGCCAGCAGCCACTGAAGTAAGAGTGTGGGAAGACATGTCTCCCCCCCCGTCCCTGCTGAGCCTGCTCAACTCAAGTCAGCCTGGCCCCGGCATGGCAGTGCACCGTCACCACTCACCTGGGCTCTCCTTGTCCCCCATGGAGGAGATACAGAGCCTGTGGCCCAGCCAGTGGTGAGACCCGGACAGAAAGGCAGGAGCCAAGTGGCTGCGCCGACTGCGATCACACAGCAAAGCCATCTCTGTGCAGCACTGCACCCACACATGACCCAGTTCAGCCAATCACAGAGGGCGCCCATTGCTGAGCAGCCGGGGAGTGACAGCCGGGGAGTGACAGCCTGGACAGCCGGGGAGTGACAGTAGTGGGACGCAGACAGTGGCACATTCGGAAGTCAGGACGGCGGGAATCAGGACTTTTCTGTGCCCCCCTAGATATTGCCCCTGGGGCCACAGCCCCCCCCCCCGCCCCACGCTACACCACTGGTCATTAGGACAAATAAAAAAGCTTATTTGAAGGTTAATCTATCCAGCAGGGACACAAATTGCAAAAAAACTATCTCTATCCAGAACTCTGGGGAGAAAAAAAAACTTAGTGTAACTGAGGTTGGATATTACTGTTGTTTTTTTTTTTTTTTTTGCTCTATAAAAAAATTTATATTGAAGAACGGTCATATTGTTTGATTTTACCTTTTCTACAGAAAATCTGGTGTCACCGATCATTACGCTTTAGATGACAGCCATGCCCTTCATCTTGCTCGGAAAGCAGTGCGAGCCTTAAATTATAAAAAGAAGCTAGATGTAAGTCACAATTTATTCTTGTATGGTGTGGATTTCTTTGTGTGCCCTGTAAATCATGATGACTAAATATTTGTTTATTCTACTAATAAAGTTAAGCTGATCATAAGCTGTGAAAAAATGACAAATCATGATTGGTAACATGTAATTCGAACAATTAACACCTGCTGGTATCAAAGTGAATGAATTAGGAAATTAAACTAGGTGTTTTAACAAGCCCTCACATCTCTCCTCGTGTTCTAGCACAATCATTATCTCCCTTGACACATTTCATGACACCATGCTAATTGGATTAGGTTGACTTTTGCTCTTATATATATGTTGGAGTATTTTTTCACCACTTATTTGAACTGAAGAAGCCACTTGGATAGATTGTCTTCAGCCATTTAATACAAGGTCCATTTAATGTAACTACAACTATCTATACCAGGGATCTCCAAACTACGGCTCTCCAGCTGTTGCGGAACTACTTGTCCCATGAGGCATTGTAAAACTCTGACATTCACAGACATGACTAGGCATGATGGGAATTGTAGTTCCTGAACAACTAGAGGGCCATAGTTTGAAGACCCCTTATCTATACCATGACCTAGACGTGAACTTTCACAGACAATCTATACAAAGCATTTTCCGATATGAAGGATAAGTGATGGGATCTCTGGTAAACAGAGTTCAGTTATTTTCTGCGCCATATTATATAGGTGGAGAGCAGTGCCTGGTGATCTATAGAATTGGGAGATCTTGTAATTTCCTATCAAATTAGCACAGTTATGAGCAGCTATATCTTTTAGTCAGTTGAAAAGCAAGCTTATGTCTTCATAAGGCTTATCCTAGAATGTGATGATTTAATACATAAATGTAGGTATTAACTTAAAATGTCACTTTTTTTAGGTTACTGTAGAAAATACTGAAGACCCTCTTTTCCCGGCAGATGAACTGTATGGAATTGTTGGCGACAATTTAAAGAAGAATTTTGATGTCAGAGAGGTATAGCTTTTAAGAATATACAAAAAATGCACCCGTATACAAACTAAGAACACCACTCAGTAACAGCTTCAAGTTTTTTTTTCTGGTAAAATATTTTTATTGGTATTAGGGCAAATAGGCAGGTACATCCATAGAAATCCACGCAGGTGATACAAATAGTAAGCACAATTTAAGAGCCATAGGAAGCCACAAAGATGTGTGTATTATATCAAACTACCAAGTCCTCATGATCGAGGTCGGGGGACAACACAGGGTGCCTGGGCCCTCAGGTCCAGGGGATGAGCATGAGGTGTGAACTAGTCCACTAAAAAATAAAGAAAAAATGTAGGAGGAGGAGAAAAAAAAAACTGCTTTAGAAGGGGCACCACTGCCTGTGTCTACTAGGCTTTTGAGATTTGGAGATGTGCTTACTGGAGAGGAAGCTGTACTTTGAAGAATTGCATCTCCCTGCTTCATTCATTCTGTTGATCTGTACATCCTACACTTCTACCTCTACTTCTTGACTATCACCTCATCAGAGAGGCAGCTTTATTAGGCTCCATGCACACTGGCTTAAAAGTTTCTGCTTCTACAGGGGTTTTGTGTTTTGCCTGTAGACTCAGCTCAATGTTATCCTATGGATCCATGCACATTAGGATGATTACAGGCATATTTTAAGCTCAACGTTTAGAGGCAGGAAAAAAAAAACGTCTGGTTTGCGTTTCTGGCAGAAAAAATACTAAACTAACCTGAAGTGTGTTCAAAAAATAAATGCACTTTATGAGGGTTACTTTTCTTTTCTGCAAAGGGGACTGCCATTTTTTTAAGCCCAGTGTGCATGGAGCCGTATGAGGACATAAAACTGCCTCTACCATGCTGGCCACCCCCACCCAGAGACAAAATTCAGAACAAGGCATGGTTAATCATTAACCACTTACAGACCGCCTGCCACAGTTTTATGTTGGTACTTTTAAGAGGAATATAGTTGTTATGGCAGCAGCTAGCTGCCATAACCCCGGTATCCTCTTCTTCAGAGGGCGGTCCTCTTTTAGATAAAAGTGGCCTTTCGCCGCAAGATCACTTTTATCGGCGGTGGGGGAGGGCGGCTGAGGCGATCGGATCCTTCTCCTGGCTTGACATGGAGATGAGTGAGGGGAAGATGGCCCCCACCTGTCTCCATATCATTGCAGGGCGGAAGTGATGTCAAAACGTCACTTTCGCCCATAGCTCTTAAAAGGCCTTTTTTTTTTTTTTTTTTTTTTTTCAAATGACAAAATTATTTTTATTTATTTTTTTTTAATTGTATTTTAGTGTAAATATGAGATCTGAGGTCTTTTTGACCACAGATCTCATATTTAGGAGGCCCTGTCATGCTTTTTTTCGATTACAAGGGATGTTTACATTCCTTGTAATAGGAATAAAAGTGACACTTTTTTTTTTTTTTTTAAAGAACAGTGTAAAAATAAAAAATAAAAAGGTAAAATAAATAATATTTTTCAAAAGCGCCCCGTCCCGCCAAGCTTGAATGCAGAATGCATACGTGAGTTGCTCCGGCATATGAAAACGGTGTTCAAACCACACATGCGATCAGTAGAGCGAGAGCAATAATTCTAGCCCTAGACCTCCACTGTAACTCAAAACATGCAACCTGTAGAATTTTTTTAAACGTCGCCTATGGAGATTTTTAGGGTAAAAGTGTGTGGCATTCCACGAGCGGGCGCAATTTTGAAGCGTGTCATGTTGGGTATTAATTTACTTGGTGTAACATTATCTTTCAAAATTAAAAAAAAAAATTGGGCTAACTTTACTGTTGTCTTATTTTTTAATTCAAAAAAGTGTTTTTTTTAGTATTGGAACGACCGCCATTTTACTCTCTAGGTCCTGCAATTAGAGGACCTCCAGCTGTTGCAGAACTACAAGTCCCATAAGGCATAGCAAGACTCTAACAGCCAGAAGCATGAAACCCAGAGGCATGATGGGACTTTTAGTTTTGCAACAGCTGGAGGTCCGCTAATTGCATATCCCTGCTCTAGGGTGTTAGAAAAAAATATATATAATGTTTGGGGTTCTAAGTAATTTTGTAGCAAAAAAAACCTGTTTTTAACTTGTAAACAACAAATCTCAGGAAGAGGCTCGGTCTTTAAGCGGTTAATAAAGTAAGTACAGCTGCAGGGAGCCCACATGCAAGATTGTGGACTAGATCTTTGCCCTCTACTTGCCTTTTTGGGCTCAGGATCCACAGTTCATGCCCTATTTAAGTATGATTGCCTAATCATGATTGACAACCGAAATGGAAAAAAAAAACTTTTCTAAATATCAATAGCCAATGCAGTTTTTAGTTTAATCACTTGCCTTCCAGGCCAATGTTGACATTTTTCTCGTACATGTTAAAATCAGCACCTTATTGCTAGAAAAATACTTATAATCATCAAACATTATATATTTTCTGAAAGTAAAGGGCCTTGGAGAATAAAATGGT
This sequence comes from Aquarana catesbeiana, assembly GCF_042186555.1. Lineage (NCBI taxonomy): Eukaryota > Metazoa > Chordata > Amphibia > Anura > Ranidae > Aquarana > Aquarana catesbeiana. Next base: position 142,230,935 of record NC_133324.1, on the reverse strand, counting down.
GGTGGTTGAATTTTTTTTATGTTGCATGATATTTGCACAGCTGTTTATCAAATGCAGATCTTCAGGAAAAAATGCACTTAAATGCATTAGAGTGCACACTTACACCATTTTTTGGCAAAATTTAAAAAATTATGTTGCGCCAAGTAGATACCAAACATGTCAAGATTTAAAATTTCATATGGCCTTGAAGCGGCGACAAACTACGGTACCTAAATATCTCCATAGGTGACACATTGAAACATTTACAGGACACCAGTTTAGCGTTAAAAGTGAGCTCTGGTGCTTTCATTATTGCTCTCATTCTGACATTTGCAGTGATACCCCACATGTGTGGTGCTATGCACATTTGTATTTGCATGGGCCGATGGGGGTACCTTAAAATGTTTTTATTTATTTAAATGTATTTTTTTACACTTTTTTTTTTTCTTTTTTTTTAACTTCAGCTTTATTGCTATGACAAGGGATGAACAACGTCCCTTGTTGTAACAAGGGGTCTATTAAATCACTGATACCTCCTCTGCCCTCCAAGGCAACCAGTCAAACTGAGATCGGTTTAGTCGGCTGCTTCACTGACCAGTACTGGCCAGGTAAATAAAGAACTGAAATTGGAAGTAACTAAATCCTTGCCATTTCCGGCTTTATTCCTCACAGAGGAGAGGAAGGAATCACTTTTACCGAAAAGCTGATCTAGTTACTACACTACGAGTGCTTTTCTTCCTTTATTTATATTTACATATATATATACACACCCCTTTGAGAGATCATTAGAGGGAACCCCCTGGGAGAAAACAGAGACACAACATATGTTGTGAGAGCAGATCATCGGAAACAACTATAGAGGACCCCAAGAGATGACTACAGGCCAGTACACCGTCCAAGGAACCATAGGCTATATTGATTTAATACTTACCTGAGGTGAGAGGCTAGAGAGCATGAAGGTGATGTGGGAGCAAGATTGTCACTTATATTATGAATAATCACCACTAAGGGTGTAGGGATATTGTGCACTACCTCACAAAAAGGACTTTTTTATAAGGACTCGATAGGTGCATCGATAGACATGCACCATTATATTGTTGTTTAGAGTTGTGTGTTAGGTGTCCAGCCTTGAGACACAAGTTATTATTTATGCACTAGGATCACTTTTATTACATGTTTTGGATCATTATTTACATTGCATGTTTATACACCTATTTCCCTTATCGTCTTTCAGGACAGCACTTGAGAGAGTGACTCCTCCCCTTGCAAACAGGAAACACCTCTTCCACCAAACTTTAAAAGGAGGCTCCTTTCCACACATTGTCAGTTTTTGTGTTTCCTCCGGAGGGAACACTTCGTGGGGAAGTCAGGGCTCTCAGGTGCTGTCCTGGGAGCTCAGGTTTCCGGTGTTTTCACCAAATGCTTTTTTTACCTCATGAGAGCTGTTCCTCCCATTCCACAGCTGATGTTAGGTGCTGCTGGCTGGGCTCCCTCTCCCTCTTCATCTGGGCTCAGGGTGAGTCTGACTGTCGTGGGCATCGCTCCTAGGCGGCGGCAGAACAGGCGGTGGCCGTTTACTGTGTTTTTTTCTCAGGTCCACCGCCTGTTGCTTATTGCACCGCCGCCATCTTGGGGATGGCAGCGGGGCTCCATCCGCCGGAAGGGAGGCATCTGGAAAGGGGGCTGTGCCCACGGAACAGGCATATGGCGTCATTTCCGCCGGAAATCGCAGAGGGAAAGGGGAGGAACAGGGCTGGTGCATATTTAGCGGTTAAGGTCTGGCACACAATACAGCAAGCGCTCCTCGATGGAATCGATGGCGGCAGCGAGTGGGACAGGCACCAGCAAGGCCCAGGTAAGGGGCAGTTGTATACTGTTCTCCTTGTACTGTGGGGTCTCTCTCTCTCTCTATCTCTCTCCCCCCGGTGACAGGGGCCTGTCTGGGCACATGAGGCAGTCTAGTTCTTACTGTGCACCTGTGGTGAGCATCCTTGAAAACAGGACAGGTTGTCTCACTGGGATGGTTTCTTCTTTTTGTCTCATGGCAGGCCAAGAGCTCTGATCCAGTGGCAAAAAGGAAATGCCCTTCATGTAAAGCCAAATTACCTGAAGGATGAAGAAGACGTTATGTCAAGCCTGTATTGATTTGCTAGTTAAAGAAGAAGCTTCTTCCGCTTTCAGCGACTTGATTGCATCTGTTAAAGAACTTGATGCGACCATCCAATCATTTTGCTCTTTGCTAGCAAACCCATCCCTGAGTCAGCCTACTACCTCATAGTCCCGGCGGTGGAGACTGAGGCATCTCCTACCCCAGAGGGACATTCCCCCTCTCAATCTGAGGATTCTGATGAGGGGGAGGAAGGAGAAAATGTACCTTCAAAATTTAAATTGTCTTTAGAACAGTTAGATGGCCTGTTAAAAGCAATCTATACCACACTGGGTCTGGAAGAGGAAAGAAAGGAGTTATCTCTGCATGATAAAATGTATGCAGGGCTCAGCGAACACAAAAATCGCAATATCCCAGTACACTCTGTTATTTCTGAAGCTATTAAGAAAGAGTGGGCAGAGCCAGAGAGAAAACCTTTCTTTCCCAAAGCCTTAAAAAGGCGTTTTCCTTTTGATGAAGATCCAGTGGCGGTTTGGAACAAAAACCCCAAACTAGATGCCGCGTTTTCCCAAGTCTCAAGGTCAACAGATTTGGCATTCGAGGACATGGGGGTGTTGAGAGATCCCATGGATAAAAGGTTGGACCAGCTACTAAAAAAGGGCTTGGCAATCCATCATGGGAAATCTTAAACCTGCTATGGCAACTACGGTGGTATCCAGGAATATGGAATTCTGGTTAGATCAACTTAAGGCCCATATCTCAGCAGACTCACCAAAACAAGAAATTTTGGATTCATTCTCGACTCCGTCTGCAGCTGTCGCATTTATATCTGATGCATCAGCGGAATCAATTAAAATGACAGCTAGATCTGCTGCCCTAGCCAACTTGGCCAGAAGGGCTCTGTGGTTGAAAACTTGGCCGGGGGACGCAGCATCCAAAAACAAGCTGTGTGGGATACCGTTCCTGGGCGACTTGCTTTTAGGTCCTGACTTAGATGCGGTTCTAGATAGAACAGCTGATAAAAAGAAGTCTTTCCCCATCAAAAAGAAAAAACAGCCAGTTAAACGTTTTTTTCGTTCCCAAAGGGCTCAAGAACAAACCAAACCCCAGGAGAAAAGAAAAAATTGGGCATCGCAGAAGGGTAAAGGAAAAGGAAATGTCCTTTTCCATCCTCCTGCAGCCTCCGGTAAAACGCAATGACTTGTGCGTACCAGTGGGGGGAAGGCTTTAAAGTTTCCTCCCCCTTTGAGCCAGCATGACAGAAAGTCTATATATTTTGGACATGCTGTCCCAAGGTTACAGGATAGAGTTTTCGGATCGCTTGCAGGAAAGATTCTTTGTAACAAACTTGCCAAGGGATCTAACAAAGGCCCTGGCCATGAAGAACCTTTTAAGGGATCTGAGGCGCCAGAGGGTAGTGATACCAGTATCCCCAGAAGAACAGGGTCAGGGCTTCTATTCACACATCTTTCTGATAAGAAAACCATCCGGAAACTTCCGTCTTATCCTCAACCTAAAACCCCTGAACAAGTCAGTCCTATACAAAAAGTTTTGTATGGACTCAATTTTCACAGTCAGGAACATTCTGATGAAAGATTGTTTTATGGCATCAATCGATCTGTGGGATGCTTATCTTCATGTTCTTGTAGCACCTCAGTCCCAGAAATTCCTGAGGTTTGCGGTGAATATGGGCAAAGAGATTATACATCTTCAGTTCAGGGCCCTTCCCTTCGGCCTGTCGTCAGCTCCTCGTATTTTTACGAAGATAATGGCGGAAGCTCTCGCCCCTCTTTGATTCCAGGGGATTGCGGTAATTCCATATCTGGACGACCTCCTCTTTTTTGCCCCATCCAGGGAAAAGTTGCAGGAGGATTTGAAAAAAGCCGCAGTCATTTGGAGTCACTAGGGTGGGTAGTGAATGTTCAAAAATCAAAATTCATCCCAGCTCAGCAAGTACTGTTCCTGGGTTACTTGATAGATTCAGTGGAGCAAAAGATTTTTCTCCCAGAAGAGAAAAAGATCAAGGTTCAAAGGGTAATAATGGCACTGCAAACAAATCAACTGATTTCAGTCCGAAAGGTTATGTCGGCTCTGGGGACATTAACCTCTTCCATGCCAGCCATCCAATGGGCAAGGCTGCATTTCAGAGCTCTCCAGAGGTTCCTTCTAAGGACATAGAACCACAGGACAGAGAGTTTGGATACAAAAATAAAGATCCCCACCAGAGTCAAACATTCACTTTGGTGGTGGAAAAGTCAGGTGGTGCTGCAAAGAGGTCTTCTTTGGTCTTTTCCGACCGGAAAAGTGGTCACAACAGACGCCAGTTTGCGGGCATGGGGGGCCCACATGGGTCAGGCCTTAGCGCAGGGAACATGGTCCCAGTTCGAGGCCCAAAAATCCTCAAATTGGAAAGAGCTGAAAGCGGTTGCCCTAGCATTAGCTTTCTTCTCTCAAAACCTCATAGGTTGCCATGTCCAGATTTTGTTGGACAATGCCACTACTATAGCCTACCTGAACAAACAGGGAGGCACAGGAAGCAGGGCTCTTCACTTACTCTCAGTAGAGATTCTGGAGTGGGCGGAGAACCACTTACTATCTCTATCCGCAGTCCATCTAAAAGGCACATTAAACGAAGTAGCGGATTATCTGAGCCGACAGAAAGTTCAGGAATCAGAGTGGATTACTCCATATTGGCCAAAGAGAGCTTCGTTTTCCACGATTCTTCAGTTGGCAATCAAACCATGTTGGCATCTTCCACTCAGTCAGGATCTGTTGATTCAGGGGCCAGTGCATCATCCAGATGTAGGCAGGTTAAAGCTCACTGCCTGGTATCTGAGGAGCAGTTAATGAGAAGCAAAGGCTTTTCGGAACGTTTAACTACTGCGTTGGTTTCCAGTAGGAAAAAGGTAACCAGGGATATTTACGCCAAAGTATGGAAAGTCTATGTTTCTTTCTGTCATTCAGAACATAGGGAGGTTAAAGACCTAGTTTCAGTGCTGGAGTTTTTGCAAAAAGGTGCAGACAAGAACCTGGCGGTCAGCACTCTTAAAGTGCAGGTGGCCGCCTTGGGAGTTTATCTGGAGAGATCCTTATCTTCAGAAACTCTGATCATGAGATTTTTCAAAGCAATTTCCAGGTCTAGACCAGTCCCGGTGAGGCATTTCCCAATTTGGGATCTCTCGGTGGTTCTGCAAGCTCTGGCAAAAGAACCATTTGAGCCTTTACAGGCCTTATCCCTAAAGAATTTAACTTTGAAGACTATTTTTCTGGTCGCAATTACTTCGGCAAGAAGGATTAGTGAACTGCACGTCCTATCAGTAAAAGAGCCTTTTTTGTCAGTTTTTCCTGATAGAGTTGTCTTTAAAGTAGATCCAGTGTTTTTGCCAAAAGTGGCAAGCTTTAGTAACAGGTCTCAGGAGGTTACTCTACCAACCTTTTGTGCTAACCCTTCAGGTGAAAAGGAAGAGCAGTTTCACAATTTGGACGTAAGACGTATCCTATTACATTATTTGGAAGTAACAGGAGGTTTTAGAGCTTCAGATTCATTATTTGTTCTTTTTTCTGGAAACAAAAAAGGCCAACAAGCATCAAAAGGATCATTGGCTAGATGGCTTAAGACAGCTATTTCTGTAGCCTATTCTCAAATGGGTTTATCTTCCCCGCTGGGAATTAGGGCTCATTCAACGAGAGCCCAGGCCACTACATGAGCAGAAAGAGCTGGTGCCACCCCAGATCAGATCAGGTTCTGCAGGCTGTGGTCCCTCCCTAGGGGGGTAAGTCTCTCTATTATCCTCTCAAGTGCTGTCCTGAAAGACGATAAGGGAAAATTCAAGTTAGACTTACCGGTAACTTGTTTTCCATGAGTCTTTCAGGACAGCAGCATCCCGCCCTATTGTTTTTATATATATAATATACTGTGACTAATCATATCTCGATTATGTGTTCCAGTTTGGGGCCAGAGGTTCTCTACTACTACTGACAATGTGTGGAAAGGAGCCTTTTAAAGTTTGGTGGAAGAGGTGTTTCCTGTTTGCAAGGGGAGGAGTCACTCTCTCAAGTGCTGTCCTGAAAGACTCATGGAAAACAAGTTACCGGTAGGTCTAATTTGAATTTTTCTATTGCTGCTGATTTAACACAGTGTGTAGAGTGTATTGATCGTTGGATGACTAGGAGCATCACAGAGTGATTGCTTTTAGCCTTGAGGTTACACCCAGTAACGTTCAATTGGTTTATGCACTGAAGTCACTTTATATTTATTGTGATGGTTATCTATTAGGAGTGATTAATTAGGTTTACCTACCACAAGAGTTCACATCACACATTGGTAAGATTGAGTTAACTGTCAGCGCCTCACTACTCTCTAACAACTTGTGCCAATATTGGTATTTGGAACTGTTCATAATTCCCTCTACCTAAGACCCCTGTTCCAGCTAAAGAAAAACAGCCCTAAAGCATGATGTTGTCACCACCATGCTTCGCTGTAGGTATGGTGTTCTTTTGGTGATGTGCAGTGTTGTTTTTGCGACAAACATATCTTTTGGAATTATGGCCAAAAAGTTCAACCTTGGTTTCATCAGACCATACCACATTTTCCAACGTGCTTTTGGGAGACTTCAGATGTATTTTTGCAAAATTTAGCCAGGCTTGGATGATGATCTTTGTAAGAAAAGGCTTCCATCTTGCCACTCTACCCCATAGCCCAGACATATGAAGAATATGGGAGATTGTTGTCACATGTACCACACTCCCAGTACTTGCCAGATAATCCTGCAGCTCCTTTAATGTTGCTGTAGATCTTTTGGCAGCCTCCCAGATCAGTTTTCTTCTCGTCTTTTCATCAATTTTGGAGGGACGTCCAGTTCTTGGTAATTTTACTGTTGTGCAAAATTTTCTCCACTTGATGATGACTGTCTTCACTGTGTTCCATGGTATATCTAATTCCTTGGAAATTATTTTGTACCCTTCTCCTGACTGATACCTTTTAACAATGAGATCCCTTTGATGCTTTGGAAGCTCTCTGCAGACCATGGCTTTTACTGTAGGATGCAACTAAGAAAATGTCAGGAAAGACCTACTAGAACAGCTGAACTTTATTTGGGGTTAATCAGAGGCAATCTAAATGATGGCAGGTGTGTGCTGACACCTATTTAACATGAGTTTGAATGCGATTGCTTAATTGTGAGCTACATCCCCAGTTATTAGAGGGCGTGCACAATTATGCAATCGCATTATTTAAGTTATTTTTTTAAAATATTTAAGTTTTGTTTTTCAATTGAGTTGTACAGTTTATAGGTCATGTTAAAGGTAGAAACAGTTCTGAATTTATTTATCTTTGTCTCAACCTGACAATTTAATAGGGGTGTGTACACCTATAATATATACACACTGTATGTCTGCTTGCACTCCATCTATCCATCCACATGCACACTTGGATAATAGGATTCAATCTGTGTCTAATTGAAAGAATCAAAGAAGTGGTTATAGTAGACATACCACATGGCGCACCTACATTCATCAAGTTCACTGGCATGGCCTATCTGAAAATCTACACAACAAGACCGTGTAAAGGTCTTCCAGGAGGGAGATGTATTTTTCTTGTTGATAATATGGTGAATTAGCTTTTTCATATTACCACCTTGACTTACCGGTTATTATATCATGATAATTTCATGTTTAATTAACATGAATGTGTACCATCTGTACCTGACAAACATACATATCAAATACCCAGACAGCCATTTATACACCTTATGCATCACAAACCGTGCAGACAATTAAAATCCTCCTAACTAGGTGTGGAGATATCCTGCTGTTTGCTGCATTGCCATCAATACAAGGCTAGTAGGAACATAATTGAAGTAAAGCTGAACTGTACCCTGACATGGCATGGCATCATTCAGAATTAATCAGAAGCACTGCATGCCTCTCCAACATGAAGATTTTTCCCCATGTGCTTGTGCTGCAAGATTTATACACATCGTATCTGATCATATTGTCTGCCCCATAGTGGACCTCTGTAGAAGTCATTCTATATTTGAATCCCGGATTATCTGTTGTGTAATTGCCAATTGCCAGGATGGCTAAAGGTGACGATTTCCATTAGTATCCCCGAACTGTTAATTTTGTTTCCTCCTGCTGAAAGGTATGCTCTTTTAGATTGAGCAGGCATCTTTCTTTGCATAGCCATGATTTGGTTTAGTAGAATGACAGCTTTTTTCCCCACCATGTATTCAGAGCCGTTCTTGTTAAAGTGACCTTATCGCTACAGGGTCAAAGCCTAAAGTAGGAATACGTGCAGAAAAAGAGGCAATATACTTCCCTTTCCAGAGGATTGTGTCATGAAACGATGCTGCTTGCCAGCTGCCACACGTATCCAATATTTCCTACTACCCCCAAGAACACAATGGTTCCTCTTGCCAGCTGACATGTCGGTACAGGACATACAAGTGGCCAGGGAGCAGCGTCCCTGGCATTTCAGGCACAAGCCACCAGAAATGTAAGTATATATTGTCTCTTCCTTCTACAGGTACAGTATTTGTTTTCTTCACCCTGTAGGGACCGTGAATTTTAAAAAAGTAAATTTTAGCCAAAATAAAATATAATTCTGAAAATTTTAACTAACAAAATAAGTGAACAAAGTTTGAATGTTAATGGTAAAAAATATACCTAAAAATAATAGTTAAGGGGTAAATAAATTGATTAGTGCTGATTAGGGTAACTTAAAGGTTAATAGAAGGTGTAATGTCTGCCTTAAATGCTTCCTCTGTCCGGTACCACACGATCCAAGACCCTTTTAGCCCACCCAGTCACTAGCCGTAACTCAATGTAGGGTGAAAAACATCAGACTCTGTATTAGACCTCGGCCATTCCCATCTGGCACTTATCGGGCTGGATAGTGAGGTTGGCCTCTGTAATTAGGTCTAGGACGGTGCCTACATGCCGGAGGGGGTCGTGACATGTTTCACTGAAGATGGGAGTGTCATCAAGGTAGGCGCAGGCAAAGTCTTGGCAGCCCTGCAGCAACTGATCCACCGTGCGCTGGAAGGTGGCAGGGGCATTCTTCATCCCAAAGGGCATGCTGAGAAATTCAAACAGCCTGAAGGGAGTGATGAAGGCAGAACGTTCCCTCCCTTCCCCGGTTAAGGGGATTTGCCAGTAACCCTTGCTGAAGTCCAGTGTAGTGACATAGCGGGCCCCAGCGAGACCGTCCGGCAGGTCATCTATATGGGGCATCGGGTAGGTGTCGCTAACTGTGTGGTCATTAAGACATCCGTAGTCTACACTAAATCGAATGGTGCCATCTTTCTTGGGTACAAGAACAACAGGTGTAAAGAGATAGAAGGTTGGGACTTTAAGTGAGGTGGGCAAATGAGACCAGAGGGACAATCACAATTGCTTAAAACATTTATTGATACATAATGACAATTGGACACAAATTACAAAAAAGGTAATAATATCCAATCATATAACAATCCCATCTTGCCTGTTGAATGGGGAACATAATGAGCAGCCCCCAAATGATACAGGATAAAACAACAGAGAAAAATTAATTCATAGCAGTAGCATGAGGTCGCAAGATAAACATTAAAAGCTTGTAGATATATGGACCTAATAAAGTCTATACTTAATATGGTGCTTGTCGTAGGCCCGACGCGTTTCGTGTATCAAACACTCTTCAGGGGCAATATAGCACCAAAGTCTAAAGGGGAAGAAAAAAAGGGGACAGTATGATGAAAGACTGGATAAGGTACAAAAAATGCACTAGGAGCAAAATAAACATATAAAGGAGACTGGCAGCCACTAAGCCCCCATGGATACTCACATGTTACAGGAATGCGAACTCCAAGAGGTCCGCAAGCAGCTGGCCACCCAATAACTCAGGTCCGGGAGCTGAGGGAGGAGCTTAGAGAAAAGAGCCGGGAGGTAAAGAGGGCCACATACATAGGTGTTCAATGAATGAAAGATCCACACTGGTAACAAGTAAGGTGAAGGTTCTGGGGTAAGAAGAGTAATATATGTCAAGTATAGCCCCATATAAAGCTGGAGCCCCTAATAGCAGAGAGGTGTATAATAATCTAAGGAATGTCCCCCTTACCTAAGGGTGGTATGGAGTAGCCAAACATGTCTGACCCAGTGATGGACGTGTTGTGTAAGAGCAGGCTAAAACAAATGTATGGGTCCTATCTATACAGCCAATCCCCGCCCCAATCAGAGAAACTCCCCCCAGCATCACGTGGTGCAGACAAAGGCTGGCAGGAAACTCCTGGGATCCCTCCCCTTTCCCCCCTCGTCCGCTAAGGCGGGTGCGGGTTTCCGGGGCGGGTTTCCCATTGTGCGTCGGCATCACGCCCCCTCGTCATGCGCGTGACCTCTGCGTGAGCGTCCCGGCGCTGACGTTGTGTTTTCCTTCTCGTGCGGACACGTGGAGGGCGACTTCTCCAGCAGCTGTGAGCGGCAGTGGCCGCTGCGTTGGTAGGAGTTTCCCGCCAGCCTTTGTCTGCAGCACGTGATGCTGGGGGGAGTTTCTCTGATTGGGGCAGGGATTGGCTGTATAGATAGGACCCATACATTTGTTTTAGCCTGCTCTTACACAACACGTCCATCACTGGGTCAGACATGTTTGGCTACTCCATACCACCCTTAGGTAAGGGGGACATTCCTTAGATTATTATACACCTCTCTGCTATTAGGGGCTCCAGCTTTATATGGGGCTATACTTGACATATATTACTCTTCTTACCCCAAAACCTTCACCTTACTTGTTACCAGTGTGGATCTTTCATTCATTGAACACCTATGTATGTGGCCCTCTTTACCTCCCGGCTCATTTCTCTAAGCTCCTCCCTCAGCTCCCGGACCTGAGTTATTGGGTGGCCAGCTGCTTGCGGACCTCTTGGAGTTCGCATTCCTGTAACATGTGAGTATCCATGGGGGCTTAGTGGCTGCCAGTCTCCTTTATATGTTTATTTTGCTCCTAGTGCATTTTTTGCACCTTATCCAGTCTTTCATCATACTGTCCCCTTTTTTTCTTCCCCTTTAGACTTTGGTGCTATATTGCCCCTGAAGAGTGTTTGATACACGAAACGTGTCGGGCCTACGACAAGCACCATATTAAGTATAGACTTTATTAGGTCCATATATCTACAAGCTTTTAATGTTTATCTTGCGACCTCATGCTACTGCTATGAATTAATTTTTCTCAGTTTTATCCTGTACCATTTGGGGGCTGCTCATTATGTTCTCCATTCAACAGGCAAGATGGGATTGTTATATGATTGGATATTATTACCTTTTTTGTAATTTATTTGTGTCCAATTGTCATTATGTATCAATAAATGTTTTACGCAATTGTGATTGTCCCTCTGGTCTCATTTGCCCACCTCACTTAAAGTCCCAACCTCCTATTTCTTTATACGCACAGGGATGGAGACTTAGTGTCTCATCTAAAGTCCCAATCTTTATTATTTTTATCTTAAGAACAACAGGTGAGTCCCAGGGGCTCTGGGAGAGTTGGATAATTCCCAGGTCCAACATTTCATTCAGTTCTTGTTTTATGGTGTTCCGGACGGCTTCTGGAACTCGGTAAGGGGCTTGTTGGATGGGCCGGGTTTGCAAGGTTTCCACACGAGTGGTAAAGGGTCGCCCTTCCAGGCCGAGAGGAAAAGATGGGACGGTGGTGGTGCACAACGGTCTTCATGGACACTTGCTGTTCCTGGCTGAGCTGGGGGCCCAAGGGTACCTGGTGTACGTCAGCCGAGTGGTGCGCTACCTCCAGGAGATCAAGCACGACTTTGTCGTCTTCTTCAGAGGGTAGGGAGCACACCGCCAGGGTGGGAAGGTTTCTGTCATGGTATTCCTTGATCATGTTGAGGTGCACAGTCTTTTGCCGCTTCCCCCGATCATCCAGTGCGAGAACATATTTGGTCTCCTTTAACTTCTTGATGATTTGAAAGGGTCTCTCCCATGTAGATTGTAATTTGTTTTGGGGATTTGGGACTGTTGGCTGTTGAGGACCTGTTGGCTCTTGGCAAACTCGCAGGTTCGATTTTTGCGGTCATATCACATTTTTTGGCGGGTTTGGGCAGCGTTGAGATGGTACACCTGGAGCCCAGCAAGTTGGCCCATTTGTTCACGCAGTTCTAGGACGTAGGGGACCACAGGAACCCCCGTATTGTGTAGTTGGCCCTCCCAGTATTCTTTCAGCAGGGTCAGGGGGCCTCAGACCTTCCTCCCATACAGCAGCTCAAAGGGGGAAACCCAGTAGATTCCTGGGGGACCTCCCGGTAAGCGAAGAGGTAGGTGGAGGAGGTACCATTCCCAGTCTGGTTCCTGGTCAATAATGGCACATAGCATGGCCTTCAGGGTCCCGTTGAAACGCTCACACCAGTCCGCTGGGTTTGGGGTGATAGGGGGTGGCCCTCACTGCCAGAGGAACTGAATCAGATCAGACATAAACTGTGTACCTTGGTCTGACAGAATTTTGTCTGAAAAGCCCACTCGTGTGAATACCGTAACTAGGGCTTCTGTGACTTTGGGAGCTGTTATGTTGGAGGGGGCCACTGCTTCGGGATAACGGGTAGCATAATCCACCATGGTCAGAATGTACCGCTTTCCAGTTTTGCAGGGGCAAGCCAAGGGTCCCAGGAAGTCGATAGCTATCCGCTGGAACAGCTCCTCAATGATGGGCAGGGGTTGCAGGGGGGCTCATTGGCCACCTGTCCTCCCATGTCGCTGACATGTATCGCTGATGCGACAATAGTGAGCTACCGCTTGGGACATCCCGGGCCAATAGAAGGCCTGGGCTAACCGTTTTTCTGTCCATAACTTCCCTTTTTGCCCCGCTATGGGAATGTCGTGAGCCAGGGGTAGCAGTTGGGACACTATCAGCTGCTTGGTAATGGTCTGAGGTCCCCCCATGGGAGCGATTTCTACAATTTGGTATATTAATCCGTTTTCCTGCATCTTGTCACCCGCTCCCGAACCTGTAAGCCCTACCCCGGTCCAGAAGCCCATCAGAGTAGGGTCAGTGGCTAAGTCCTGTTCAAACCGGTCCCGATCCCTGGTTACTCCACTAGTGGCAGGTGTTGGGGAAGGGTCACTCACCACAGGCGGCAGATTTCCATCCAGGTTCTGAAGCTCCTCCTTCCGCTGGGTGGCTTCCCGGTGGGCTTGATTTCACGTGACGGCCCCGACAAAGACACGGGAGGTCACCGACATCCTTCCCAAGAAGCACATCTGCAGGTAATCCTCCCATTACTCCTACATCACAGCGCTTGGGCCCCAGTCCATAGTCCAGGGTGACAGTAGCGAGGGGATTGAAGCATTTGGTGCCGCCTGCCAATTGGATCACTATTCCTGGGCCGGGTTGGAGAGCACCAGGGCGCGCAACTCGTGGGTCCACAATAATGAGGAACGCACCTGAATCTCGGAATCCCACTGCCTTTTGACCAACCACAGTGACCTCTTGTAGGTGCTTTCCTTGGAGAAGTGATGTAGGTGCCTCAGCAGGTTGTAGGCCAAAGACCCTGGGAAGGGTGTCCCAGTTGGCAGAAGAGGAACATCAGTGTGGAGCGGGTGGCGGCAGGTCCTCGGGAGCTTAGTACAGATCCACATAATGTACTGGCATGCCAGGGCTAGGTCTGAGAGTCTTGGTTCTGGCAGGGCAGCTGGCCCGATAATGACCAGGCTGCCCACAGCCAAAACAGAGCCTTTCCAAGGTGGGTCTTGCTGTCCGCTGTGGTGGGATCGGGTGGTGTGGTAGCGGGACCTGAGGGGTTGGTGCTGCCTTGGGGTTCATCCGACGATGGGGAGGCATGCAGGGCCCAGAGTGGGGCTGGAAACTTGGGGTGCCTCGGCCGGGGGGCTTCCGCCATTGTGTGTTGATCAAGAGTGCCTCATCCACTAAGGCTGCAGCTTTCTCTAGGGTGGCAGGTTTTCGCTCCTGCACCCAATGTCAGAGCTCAGGGGGGCACTTTAAAAATAATTGTTCCTTCACAACAGCCTGTATGATCTCCTCAGGAGAGGTGGCCTTCTCCCCTTCCAGCCATTGGCAGAATGCTACGGACAGCTTGTGCGCAAACATTTAGAAGGAGGTCTCGGGACCCGAGGGGTAGTCTAGAACTGGGCCGGACACACCTCTGGCGATACAGCGTAATAGTCCAGTACTGCCCGTTATAGGTCCTCATAGCCACGTTTCTTGAGAGGGTCCATCATTCGATAAGCCTCAGGCACCCCCCCATGCAGTCCTACTACATGGCGGGTCCAGTCTGCGGGCGGAACCCCCGGTAGTTCGCATTGATGTTCAAAGTCCTGATGAAAGAACCCAGCCACATCCCCCGTATTGTCTTGGTAGGGCTTAAAGTCCAGCCTGGAAATTCTTTGGGTCTCACGTACCACATGGAGAGACACAGGGATGGTGGCTTGTTTTTTTGTGGTCCCCCATTCCTTTTGCCTTTTCTTGTGCCTTTTCAATGGCTGCAAGCTTTCTTTTGGTGGTGGCATCCTTCCCCAGAATGGCCATCTCTTCCTTGTACCAGACAACCCAAGGGCTCCTGGTGTGCAGACTTTCGTCAGCCATCTTGAGCGTTCTCGTCCCGCTGCTGCCAACCAGTTGTAACGGACCTCCATCAACAGGTCTATGTCCACCTTAAATACTTCCTCTGTCCGGTACCACACGATCCAAGACCCTTTTAGCCCACCCAGTCACTAGCCGTACGTAACTCAGTGTAGGGTGAAAAACAGCACACTCTTTATTGAAACACATGTAACAGATATACAACTCAGGGACACTCCCCCCCCCCCCCCCCCCCCCTCACTTGGATTCAGGGCGGGGTAAACTGTCCAATAACAATAGACACAAAGGTCAGGTGTATTCAAACTTCTCATCAGTAAATAGTCTTATCAGTAGGGAGGGGCTGCTGGAGGAATCCCCCCCCCCCCCCAATCCACCTAAACATACATCCCATAATTATCCTTTTCTCCCAAGGCCGATAGATACAACAGAACGATGGAATACAACCACACCCAAAGTGACATTTCTTTCACTTCTAAGGCTGTTATACTCATGTCATGTGCAGATCATAGATCACCCCTTTGGTATGCACATGAATAAGTAAATGAGTTGTTACGTTTTATCTCTCAATGACACTGGACACCGAGGGAGCACAAGATGGCTACCTCACCATCTGCCGCAGCAACAGGTGAAGTGCTTTCTCCCCATAGAAATAAATTAAAGCATTTTTCTTTATTTTTTTTTATGCTGGGGATGCTGAAACTTTGTAAAAAGGTGTTTTTTTTTTATTTTTGTTTTTTCTTACCCAAGATCCAGTACTGCGACATGCGATTTTCGTGCCGCAATCGAAAGTGCCTGATCCAACATGCTGGATTTTGTTTAGAAAAACAAAACAAATAATGGCACAATCGTATGCCACATTTTCATTTTTCGATCAAAAGAACGTTCAGTTTTTTCATTTACATGCTTGGTTTCTCTTACAAAAATACTTCCACTTGTTCCTGCTTTTTATAGGTCATCGCCAGGGTTGTTGATGGAAGCAAATTTGATGAGTTCAAGGCACTTTATGGAGATACACTAGTTACAGGTACAAGATGCTGCATTGTCATATTTTACTATAGCCTGTGTGCATTTTTTTAAGACTGCTTTTCACTAAAATGTTAACATTGTTTCTATCTTAAAGGATTTGCCAGAATATTTGGTTATCCTGTCGGAATTATAGGAAATAACGGTGTCCTTTTCTCTGAATCTGCAAAAAAGGCAAGTACCAAACACAATGTCCTTCTGTTGTCTGGGGTCTGTGGGTGGAGCTTGATAGGTTTAACCAGCCATTTTACATGTGTGTAAATTTCATTGATGATTGCTTTTTTATAGCTGTTATGTTCATGATAATGTATATAAATTTGTATATCACTTGAACAGGAACCAGTTATATTAGATTAAGGGATGTAGTTACAGTGCATCCGGAAAGTTTTCACAGCGCTTCACTGTTTCCACATTTTGTTACGTTACAACCTTATTCCAAAATGGATTAAATTCATTATTTTCTTCAAAATTCTACAAACAATACGCCATAATGACAACATGAAAGAAGTTTGTTTGAAATATTTGCAAATTTATTAAAAATAAAAAAACAAAAAAATTACATGTACAGTGGGGGCGGAAAGTATTCAGACCCCCTTAAATTTTTCACTCTTTGTTATATTGCAGCCATTTGCTAAAATCATTTAAGTTCATTTTTTTTCCTCAATGTACACACAGCACCCCATATTGACAGAAAAACACAGATTTGTTGACATTTTTGCAGGTTTATTAAAAAAGAAAAACGGAAATGTCACATGGTCCTAAGTATTCAGACCCTTTGCTCAGTATTTAGTAGAAGCACCCTTTTGATCTAATACAGCCATGAGTCTTTTTGGGAATGATGCAACAAGTTTTTTCACACCTGGATTCAGGGATCCTCTGCCATTCCTCCTTGCAGATCCTCTCCACTTCTGTCAGGTTGGATGGTAAACGTTGGTTGACAGACATTTTTAGGTCTCTCCAGAGATGCTCAATTGGGTTTAAGTCAGGGCTCTGGATGGGCCATTCAACAACAGTCACGGAGTTGTTGTGAAGCCACTCCTTCGTTATTTTAGCTGTGTGCTTAGGGTCATTGTCTTGTTGGAAGGTAAACCTTCGACCCAGTCTGAGGTCCTGAGCACTCTGGAGAAGGTTTTCGTCCAGGATATCCCTGTACTTGACCGCATTCATCTTTCCCTCGATTGCAACCAGCCGTCCTGTCCCTGCAGCTGAAAAACACCCCCACAGCATGTTGCTGCCACCACCATGCTTCACTGTTGGGACTGTATTGGACAGGTGATGAGCAGTGCCTGGTTTTCTCCACACATACCGCTTAGAATTAAGGCCAAAAAGTTCTATCTTGGTCTCATCAGACCAAAGAATCTTATTTCTCACCATCTTGGAGTCCTTCATTTTTTTTTTAGCAAATTCCATGCGGGCTTTCATGTGTCTTGCACAGAGGAGAAGCTTCTGTTGGGCCACTCTGCCATAAAGCCCCGACTGGTGGAGGGCTGCAGTGATGGTTGACTTTCTACAACTTTCTCCCATCTCCCGACTGCATCGCTGGAGCTCAGCCACAGTGACCTTTGGGTTCTTCTTTACCTCTCTCACCAAGGCTCTTCTCCCCCGATAGCTCAGTTTGGCCAGACGGCCAGCTCTAGTAAGGGTTCTGGTTGTCCCAGACGTCTTCCATTTAAGGATTATGGAGGCCACTGCTCTTATGAACCTTAAGTGCAGCAGAAATTTTTTTGTAACCTTGGCCAGATCTGGGACTTGCCACAATTCTGTCTCTGAGCTCTTCAGGCAGTTCATTTGAACTCATGATTCTCATTTGCTCTGACATGCACTGTGAGCTGTAAGGTCTTATATAGACAGGTGTGTGGCTTTCCTAATCAAGTCCAATTAGTATAATCAAACACAGCTGGACTCAAATGAAGGTGTAGAACCATCTCAAGGATGATCAGAAGAAATGGACAGCACCTGAGTTAAATACATGAGTGTCACAGCAAAGGGTCTGAATACTTAGGACCATGTGATATTTCAGTTTTTCTTTTTTAATAAATCTGCAAAAATGTCAACAATTCTTTGTTTTTCTTTCAATATGGGGTGCTGTGTGTACATTAATGAGGGAAAAATTAACTTAAATGATTTTAGCAAATGGCTGCAATATAACAGAGTGGCTGCAATATAACAGGTCTGAATACTTTCCGTCCCCACTACATACAGTAAGTATTCACAGCCTTTGCTCAATACTTTGTTAAAGCACCTTTGGCACCAATTACAGCCAACCAATTGAGGTCCAGAACGCTCTGGAGCAAGTTTTCATCAAGGATGTCTCTGTACATTGCTGCATTTATCTTTCCCCTGGTTCCTGACTACTCAACCAATTCCTGCCGCTGAAAAACATCTCTACAGCATGATGCTGCCACCACCATGCTCTACTGTTGGGATGTATTGGCCAGATGATGAGTAGTGCCTGGTTTCCATCAGACATGATGCTTGCCATTCAGGTAAGAGTTCAATCTTTGTTTCATCAGACTAGAGAATTTTGTTTCTCAGGGTCTGACAGTCATTCAGGTGCCTTTTTGGCAAATTCCAGGTGGGCTGTCATGTGCCTTTTACTGAGGAGTGGCCTCCATCTGGCCACTCTACCACACAGGCCTGATTGGTGGAGTGAAGCAGAGATGGTTGTTCTTCTGGAAGGTTCTCCTCTCTCCACAGGGAAACGCCGGAGCTCCGTCAGAGTGACCATCGGGCCTATAAGGCCCTTTTCCCCTGATCGCTCAGTTTGTCCTGGCGGCCGCTCTAGGAAAAGTTGTGGTGGTTCCAAACTTCTTCCATTTACAGATGGAAGAGGGGGAGGCCATAGGTGTCTGAAAAGCGGTTGTACACCGCTCAAGCACTGCCGCCGCTATTGCCGCCATTACAGGTCAGGCCCCATCACTACCGGTCTCTCTCCTTCCTCCCCCAGCCTTCCTCCATATTATTTCCAGAGGGTCGGCCAGTGCGGGAAGCACTCGTTTTTTAGAAATTCGAGGGGGGGGGGCCCGTAGAGGGGGGTGTGGGGTGTCAGCACAGGTGCTTAGACGGCCACTCAGGCCAGCTGCAGGCTATTTAAAAGCACTCTGTACAGGTGCTCTGAGCCTTTGGAGGGACACAGAGCTGACGGTCGCATGTAAGGTGGGACACAGGCATTCTCCTAGGCTGCATTTACTAAGGTAACACCAGACTGGGCATTTGGTAGCAGGGCTTTTAGCCGGACTACATCGCTCAGCAGTCAGTGTTCATTTTGTGATACCTCCACCTTGTTGCTTTGCACTATGGGTAGAAGAGGTTCAAACACCCCAAGAACCAGAGACTCTAGGGGATCTCTGTCGGGTTCTGAGGACCCCCTTTCTGCAGCATCCTCCCCCCCTGAGGGGCCAGGGACGGCTAGCCAGAGGGAGCCATTGGGGTCAGGGGCTATACCTGCCTCCGGCACTTCAGCCCCTGTATACGTTACACAGGAGGTTTTTTCCTCAACCATTAGTGGTTTAGAGGAGAGATTAATGGCCGTGATTACATCTTCACTCAGTGGAAGAAAACGCACTAGGCCTTCCTCTGTTTCCCAAGACCCTCAGGAAGAGGAGCCCTGGGATAAGGGAGACGAATCCCTTTCAGGGGATCGGGATGGGACGGATGATTCCTCTTAGGAGGAATCAGGTGGAGAGGGACCCTCTGCGACTTCTCAGGAGGAGAAAGTCTTAGTGCAGATCCTTACTGGATTGGTCTGCTCCACATTCAAGTTGCCCGTATCTGAATCGGTTAAAGAACCCTCTTCTTCTTTGGGGTCACTGAAGCCTCCTCAAACACCACATGCTTTTCCTCCTGTTCATAGTTTACTTGAAAAGCTCTATTATTCTGAGTGGGATCACCCAGACAAACGTTTTTTCTGCCGAACAAGTTTTCAACACTTTATCCGATGGAAGAAAAGTTTATTAAAATGTGGGGAATACTGGCCATTGATGCCGCCATTTCCTCCATAAATAATAGTCTGACTTGTCCTGTAGACAATGCTCAGATGCTCAGGGATCCTGTAGATAAAAAGATGGAATCCCTATTGAAGGATGTTTTCTCCTTGGCAGGTTCAGTGGCTCAACCTGCAGTTGCAGCGATTGGAGTCTGTCAATACTTAAGAGACCATGTTAAGCAGGTTATCAAAGTATTACCTGAACAGCAGGCCCAGGGGTTGGCTAACCTTCCTGCAGCCTTATGTTACGTTGTTGACGCCATCAGAGATTCTATCGTGCAAACCTCTCATCTTTCACTGGGGTTGGTGCATATATGTAGAATCCTATGGTTGAAAAATTGGTCAGCCGAAGCACCATGTAAGAAGCTGCTGGCTGGGTTTCCGTTTTGTGGTGCAAGGTTGTTTGGAGAAGACTTGGATGACTATATCAAGAAAATCTCTGGTGGGAAAAGTACTCTCTTACCTGTCAAGAAGAAGAGTAAGCGTCCCTCTTACAAACGGACTCTTTCCCCAGCGCCAGGGGCTTCAGCCTCCAGGCAGTCTCGACGGCCTCCTCCATCTGGGTTCAGAAACAAGAGTCAGCCCCAGGAACAAAAGAAGTCCTGGAGGAAGAAGCCTACCAGGCAAAACACTAAGACCTCTTCATGAAGGGGCGCCCCTGCTCGCTCGAGTGGGGGGAAGACTGCGACAGTTCTCAGAGCTCTGGCAGGAGGACTTCCAGGACAGATGGGTAATCTCCACAGTAACCTTAGGGTACAAGCTGGAGTTTCAGGAATTTCCCTCTCCTCGGTTCCTCAGATCAAGTGTTCCCAGAGACCCACAGAAGAAGCAGTCGCTCCTTCTAGCGTTAGAGCGACTTTTGTCGCAGGAGGTCATTATGATGGTTCCAGCAAAGGACCAGGGATTGGGCTTCTATTCCAACCTTTTTACGGTCCAAAAACCAAATGGGGATGTCAGACCCATTCTGGATTTAAGGGATTTGAACCGATTCCTAAGGATTCAGTCCTTCCGCATGGAATCAATTCGGACAGTAGTCTCCACCCTGCAGGGAGGAGAATTTCTGGCATCGATAAACATCAGAGATGCATATCTGCATGTGCCCATTTTTCCTGCTCATCAGAAGTTTCTGCGCTTCGAGATAGGAGGGCGCCATTTCCAGTTTGTGGCTCTGCCTTTTGGGATAGCCACTGCACCTCAGGTGTTCACAAAGGTCTTGGCCCCTCCTCTGGCCAGATTAAGGGCTCAGGGTATAGCTGTCATAGCATACCTAGACGACCTGCTACTGATAGACCGGTCGGTAGCTGCCTTGAACGGGAACTTGAGAACCACAGTCAAGTATTTGGAACACCTAGGTTGGATCCTCAACCTAGAAAAGTTTTTCCTAAAACCAGTAAGAAGACTGGAGTATTTAGGTCTGATCATAGATACAAGCCAGGAGAAAGTATTTCTACCTCAGGCAAAGATCACTGCTTTAAGGGAGCTGATTCTGGCAGTCAGGACCAAGAAGGGTCCTTCTGTCCGCCTTTGTATGAGGCTGCTAGGGAAGATGGTGTCTTCATTCGAAGCAGTTCCTTATGCTCAGTTCCGTTCAAGACTACTGTAACACAGTATTCTGTCGGCCTGGAACAAAAAGGTTCAGGCGTTAGACTTTCCGATGCACCTGTCGCATGTGGTGCGTCAGAGCCTCAGTTGGTGGCTCATAACCGAAAACCTGCAGAAGGGGAAATCCTTTCTACCGGTTACCTGGACGGTGGTAACAACAGATGCCAGTCTGTCAGGTTGGGGAGCAGTTCTGGAACAGTCTGCTGTTCAGGGGGTATGGTCCAAGACAGAGAGGACCTTACCCATCAACATTCTGGAAATCCGTGCTGTATGTCTAGCCCTAAGGGCCTGGACTATCAGGCTACAGGGTTGCCCGGTCAGGATCCAGTCCGACAATGCCACAGCAGTGGCCTATGTCAATCATCAAGGAGGCACCAGGAGCCGAGCTGCTCAAAAGGAGGTGAACCAGATCTTAGTCTGGGCAGAGAGACATGTGCCATGCATATCGGCAGTCTTCATTCCAGGGATAGAGAACTGGCAGGCGGACTATTTAAGTCGCCAGAAGTTACTTCCAGGGGAATGGTCTCTACATCCCGACGTCTTTTGGAACATATGCCAAAGATGGGGGGTCCCAGATGTAGGTCTCTTTGCATCCCGATTCAACAAAAAGATAGACAGATTTGTGGCAAGAACAAGAGATCCTCTTGCATGCGGGACAGATGCGTTGGTGATTCAGTGGCATCGGTTCTCACTGATTTATGCATTCCCGCCTATTCTGCTACTGCCGCGACTTCTTCGCAGGATCAGGCAGGAAAGGAAGTCGGTACTTCTGGTGGCCCCCGCTTGGCCCAGAAGGACGTGGTATGCGGAAATAGTAAGGATGACGGTGGGTTCCCCGTGGACACTACCGGTATGCCCAGACCTGTTATCTCAAGGTCCAGTGTTCCATCCTGCCTTACAAATGCTAAATTTGACGGTTTGGCTATTGAGACCCACGTTCTGAAGAGTCGTGGGCTTTCAGGTTCTGTGATATCTACCTTGATCAATGCAAGGAAGCCAGCTTCCAGAATGATTTATCATAGAGTCTGGAAAGCTTATGTAGCCTGGTGTGAATCCAGGGGTTGGCATCCCAGAAAATATGTGATAGGTAGAATTCTTGATTTTCTACAATCGGGGTTAGAGATGAAGCTGGCCTTGAGTACCATCAAGGGCCAGGTCTCGGCCTTATCAGTATTATTTCAACGGCCACTTGCTTCGCATTCTTTGGTCCGAAACTTTATACAGGGGGTGACGCGTCATAATCCTCCAGTTAGGGCGCCCCTAAACCCCTGGGACTTGAACTTGGTCCTGGCTGTGTTACAGAAACAGCATTTTGAACCAATAAGTCAGATTCCTTTGATCTTGTTGACAAGGAAGTTATTTTTTCTGGTAGCCATCTCTTCTGCTAGAAGAGTATCAGAATTAGCAGCCCTTTCCTGTAAGGAGCCTTATTTGATTGTACACAAAGATAGAGTGGTATTGCGCCCTCATCCTAGTTTTTTACCAAAGGTGGTTTCTGATTTTCATTTAAATCAAGACATTGTTCTGCCTTCCTTTTTTCCAGATCCCTGTTCTCCGGAAGAGAGATCACTACATTCGTTGGCTGTAGTAAGAGCAGTCAGGGCCTATCTCGATGCAACTGCTCAGATTCGCAAAACGGATGTTTTGTTCGTGCTGCCAGAGGGTCCCAATAGAGGACAGGCAGCGTCAAAAGCTACCATTTCTAAATGGATTCGACAGTTGATTATTCAGGCCTATGGTTTGAAACAGAAGATTCCTTTGTTTCAGATCAGGGCACATTCCACAGGGGCTATTGGTGCTTCTTGGGCGGTGCATCACCAGGCCTCTATGGCTCAAATCTGTAAGGCCGCAACCTGGTCTTCAGTCCATACATTCACCAGAGTCTATCAGGTGGATGTGAGAAGGCATGAGGATATCGCCTTTGGGCGTAGTGTGCTGCAGGCAGCGGTACAGGGTCCTCAGGTCTGATTGCACCCTACTTGGTCGTGGTTCCCCCCCCCCAGATAGCATTGCTCTGGGACATCCCATCAGTAATTACTGTGGCTCTGTGTCCCGTGATGTTCGAGAAAGAAAATAGGATTTTTTAAGACCGCTTACCTGTAAAATCCTTTTCTTTCGATGGACATCACGGGACACATACACTATATTGCTTGGCTACAAAACTGAGGTATCCCTGCAAAGGGAGGAGTTATATAGGGGGTTGAACTTCTGATAGGGTGTGCCAGTGTCCAATCACCAGTGATACCCTATATAACCCATCAGTAATTACTGTGGCTCTGTGTCCCGTGATGTCCATCGAAAGAAAAGGATTTTACAGGTAAGCTGTCTTAAAAAATCCTATTTTCTTGACATGTTTGACGGCTCTTGGCTTGCTACTAAGGACCAATTTTCCTTTTTTTGGGTGGAGACAAAATTTTATTGAATGCTTTTATTTTATGTGCTTTTAATGTTTTTTTTTTTCATGAGTTTTATTGTATAGTATCAATAGATTATAGTTCTTTGGAAGTGCACTGAACTATTTAAATTTGAGTTACTTTTGGTAAATATTGTTACTTTGTGCTAGCAGCTGCATAGCATTTGGATCACTAGAGCGGGCAAGGAAATTGCACACAAAATGATTTTATATATAATAAAACAAGAATATTTTATCTTTACAACGCTGCAGTTGGTGGGGTAGGATATAGTGGTACCATTAAAGTCCCAATTTGGGGGGGGGGGTTTTGTACCAAAGCTACAGTTATACTTTATTACCATTACAGAGTTTTCTAGATGGGTAGATAAAATTTACATCTGAAGTTAGAAAATCCAAAGTGCTATGTTCCTGATGCTCACCTGAGCCATCTTTCATCTGAGATGCTGGCCCACTGAACATGAGAATGTATCTGTACATGTGTAATGTGGCAGGTGGATATAGCAAAAGAAATAATTCTATGTTTGGTAAAGCCCAAAGTTTTGAGTTGCTATGAGAACACAAATAGAAAGGAAATCTTTCATTGCAGATGCTTGTTCCTGTGAAATCGCAGATCACTGCAACTGTCTTTAAAAGGAATTTCCCTCACGTTGGAAAGATATCCTTTAACTTCCTGTTAAGTGTACAGGACAGGGAGTGCAAGAGGAATCTCCCTGAGACACAAATGGCAGAAAAAAAAAAAATCCCTTTTTCTTTGTATACAGATCCGCTATTAATGCACTGACTTGGTATTTGTAACAGTAACATTTTTCAGGTATAAGATTTGCATGCTATTTTATTTTTGGTCACTTATTATTTTTCCACAACTTGATATTTGGGAACATCAGTGCGAAAGCCAAAATATGATCTTTCTAGAGTTTTTGAGAAGCCTTTTAACTAAATTGAGTAGCAGTTGCTATGGCATAAGCCTCAAGAATGCTGGATGGGCCACAAGATAAATTCATTAGCGCTAACCCTTAGATGAGAAATAGCATATCACAAAGCAGCAAAGGAAATGTGCTATTGACAAGAGCACATAGTCACCCCACTTATTGTGCAGCCTCGCTCAATGAACAGCTGTGCCGTACAGCCATTGAAACTTCATACCATACCTGTATGTGTGCTATTACCAAGAATTCAATTTTCCACTAGCTATTTTAACTGTCAGGTCTACCAGGGGACCTTTTTTTTAATACTGTATGCAAAATACCTTCAAGTCTCTAACTTTAACCTTCCCAGCTTTTCAACTGACCACTGGTTATTCCCAGGGCTGGCCTATGTTTTTGTTTATTCTGCCTGTGTTCAGCCTTCCTGTAGGCAGCAGTATAACCCTAAGGTTTGCGAATTCCTATGCCTATTTACGGACTCCCAAGAAAAGATTTTTATTATAAAGATTTTTTATTTTAGTACAAAAATCCTATTTTTCTACTCTGGATGTGGCTAACTAAGAAAATAAATTGTAAGACTTTGCACACCTTTCGTTTTGGTGCACCAGGAATATTTTAGCTGGTTACAACTGAATATTTATTTGTGTTTATTGCATACAAAAAGCATGAAAATGTACCCATGCACATTTAAAGTGTAAAAATGTATATTTAAAAGCTCATCCCACTATGGTAATATCCCTATGGGAAAGAGACCTAGGACCACTAATGGGGGATCGGTGGGAGGAAGCTATTCAGTCTATCCCTATTTGTTCTTTAAATGGATCTCAAAAAGTGTCTCAGCTATACATTATGCTCAGAGTAAGCTGCACCCCAGAAAAAGCTTCATGGGATGGGCAGATTAACGGACCCCTTGTGTGGTAGGTGCAGGCGGGCTCCTGGGGATCTTATCCATCTCCTCTGGCGTTGCCCGAAGCTCCATTGTTACTGGAGTGGGGTTCTTTCAACACTCAGTTGGGTGTTTCAGTCGACTGTACCTTTTTAGATTCGATCTGCTGTGTACTGGGCATCCTTGAAAATTGTTATGCCCTGTACACACGATCGGACATTGATCGGACATTCTGACAACAAAATCCATGGATTTTTTCCAACGGCTGTTGGCTCAAACTTGTCTTGCATACACATGGTGGCACAAAGTTGTCGGAAAATCCGATCGTTCTGAATGTGGTGACATAAAACACGTACGTCGGGACTATAAACGGGGCAGTAGCTAATAGCTTTCATCTCTTTATTTATTCTGAGCATGCGTGGCACTTTGTGCATCGGTTTTGTGTACACACGATCGGAATTTAACCGATCGGATTTTGTTGTCGGAAAATTTTATCGCCTGCTCTCAAACTTTGTGTGTCGGAAATTCTGACGGAAAAAGTCCGATGGAGCCCACACACGATCAGAATTTCCAACAACACAATCCGATCGCTTTTCTTTCGGAAAATCCGATCGTATGTACAGGGCATTAGAATTGCTTTTTCCCGGGCCCTATTCCAGGCCCGAAAGGTCATTCTAATCATCTTCACCACCCACGGTTACCTCCTGGATAACTCATATGAGAAATACTGTTGTTATGGAGCGGTACATTTTATTTACATTTTATCAGGGGGAGCTCAGGCAAGTTTGAGAGGCTTTGGACCCTTTGGCTCGATATGCCCAGATTATGCCCTAGGGAACTAGTAATGTCAAGAATTCTGCAATGCCCCACAGGTTGATTTTGTTCAGTGTATCTTGCACCAGGTGTGTTGTATGGCTGAGAAGGGATATGGATACTGTGGCACCTTGAAATAGGAGTATGTTGTGATGTGTTGCAATGCTAGATGCGGTATGTATATCTGCACATCTGTAATGGAAATGTATGTACACTGAAAGTAGTTTTTGTATTCAATAAAACTTTTTTCTGATTTACAAAAAAATATGTAAAAATGCAAATGTTTCAGATGCGCAAATGTGAATGGTCCCATATGGTGATTTTCATTGGACCTGGATGGTAAATAGGTTTTAACCAAAATTACATTTGTATGTAGTAGGACAGTCCAATCATATTGTCTGTTTTCCCTTTTACAGGGTACTCATTTCATTCAGCTGTGCTGTCAGAGAAACATTCCTCTCCTTTTCCTGCAGAACATTACAGGTGAGTGTTGCAGATGTTGCTGCTACATTGTATTATTATACCTGCTGCTGGTTTAGTTCTTTGTAACAAAGCCAAATGTCTTGGCTTACTATCATGATAAAAAAGCGTAATTTTAAAGGACATATGCAACCAGATATATAAAATTATTTACTAATGTATTCCATGAAAATACTTTTTTTTTTTTGCATTACAAGACCCCCAGCCAAAATCAGATTTTTAGTGGTAGAAGGGAAGTGCATGATAAGCTAGCAGCATAGGGCACTTGAGGCAATATTACTTCTGTAAGTTGGATCTCTATGTTAAGGCTCGTTTCACACTGGGGCGACTTGGGATCCGACTTGTACGCCCTCAAGTCGCCCCAAGTCGCCCCAGAAATAGTTTCAATGGGAGTGAACGCTAGCGTCTTAATAGACGCTACTGAAGTCGTTCCGACTTCAGAGCGTACTCCCTGTACTACTTTGATCCGACTTGGTAGGCGACCTGTACCATAGAAATCAATGGAAGTCGCCTCCAAGTCGGATCTCTCTGTAAAGTCAAGCGACTTTGCAGGGAAAACCCCTCCCTCCCCCCTCCCTCCCAGAGAGCTGATTGGCCACAGGCGAAGTCGCCTGTCATGGAGGTGACTTCAAGTCGCCTTGTAATTTGCTGAAGTCGCGTTGAAGTCGCGGTACAAAGTCGCGCTGAAGTCGTGTTGCCCCAGTGTGAACCGACCCTAAAGGTCACTGGTGGTCCAAAGAGAATGCAGGAGGTTAAGTATTGGAATGAGGTGTGCAGAACTATGTTCTCTGAATACATTCTCCCAAGGGCACATCTGGGATGTGTGGATGAAGAGACCATGTGCACATTGCTTTCCAGATCTTTTGCCAGGAAACAAAAAATCACATATGCACTTCAAGTGTGCATTTAACTATTTGAATGTAACATTTATATACCGGTATTTGCATATTCCTAATAGGCAGTAAGTGAGCTTTAAAACAACCTTTCTCTGACCCCTCTAGCTGCAGGGACTCTGGGGCAATGCACAGCAGAAGCCCTAAAGACCTTTAAAGTGTTACTAAACCCAGAACCTGCATTCACTATATCTGGTCTCCCACAGTACACAGAACATGGAAATGTAATTATTTTAGTAAATATAAACTGCTAAATACCTTTTTTTTATCATCAGCAGTATATAGCAGTCTTGTGACTTCTATCAGTGTCTGGTTAAAGCTTGTGGGAGGACTTTTCATTCTCCTCTGACTGTCCTATGAGGCTGCATGACCCCTGACCTCTGTCTGGACAGTGCTGATTGGCCCTGTGCTGATCACATGTACCATCCCAAGAAAAAAAAAACTCTCTAGCAATACACAACAAACTGAGCATATGCAGAGTGCCCCCAAGGCTCTGCTCTATTATGAGATGGATTTGGGACAGTGAATGAAGGGGAGGATCAGAGAAGACAGGATCTAACAGCCTTTTTACATAATGCGCAGGATTAACCCCTTAGGTTCCACAGTGAAAAAGTATAACAAAAAAACAAAATATATATATACAAGCATACTTTACTGCATATACAGGCTGATTTTACTGTTGTGGGTTCAGTAACACTTTTTAAAGCAGTTGTAAAGGTAGAAGGTTTTTTATCTTAATGCAGTCTATGCATTTAAGATAAAAAGCCTTCTGTATGTAGCAGCCTCCCCAGCACCCCCCTAACATTTACCTGAGCCCCATCTCTGTCCAGCAATGTCCATGAGTCCCTCAGCCATCCGGGACTTTCCCTCCTGATTGGCTGAGACACAGCAGCGGTTCCATTGGCTCCCGCGGCTGTTAATCAAAGTCAGTTAGCCAATCAGGAGAGAGAGGGGGCGGGGCCGAGCTGCAGCTCCGTGTCTGAATGGACACACAAAGCTGCAGCTCGGGTGCCCCATAGCAAGCTGCTTACTGTGGGGGCACTCGACAGGAGGAAGGGGCTAGCAGCAGCGAAGAGGGACCCGAGAAAAGGAGGATCCGACCTGCTCTGTGCAAAACCCCTGTACAGGGGCAAGTAAGTATAACATGTTTGGTATTTAAAAAGAAAAAAAAGACTTTAGTATCACTTTGTCTTTTCTCTCACCACTCAGCTCACCCTGTTCCAGGGGTAAAGGGGGAGCATGGAGGGCTAACATGCTGAGAGAAGGATTTGGATGACTTCAGTGCCTCTGTTGTGATCTTGTTACTGGTTTTTGTTTTTTCAAAATTTACCATCTTTTTTGCTTATTAAGCAAAAAACCCGGCTTACCTATTAGCATGTGTGGATGTGAAATTCCAGATCATTTTTGCATATAATATCGTGATGAATGACCTCCAAGAGAGGGATCTGTGACTCATCCTTGTCTTGTATATCCCCTTTTAAATTTTTACTTTACTCAATAGGATACCTGAAACAACGGTAATACCTATATGATTTTGTATATATCTTCACCAAGTCAACAATCTACTAGAGAGATTCCTCCTTTTGTACAAATGACTTTCTGGATTTATGAGGACTAGCAAAGTCACTTCAACTCAAGTGTTGCCAGCTGTGGTTAATGTTAGAGAGATTTTCCATTATTTCCTATCCTTTCAACCCCCATGTTGCTTCACAACAATAAAATCATTCCTATTTTTGCATCCTTACTGCTCAGAGAGAGAGACAGGTCAATTGCTGATAATCATGTGATAAAAGGGTTCAATACTGTACAGGACCACACTGAAAATCTTGTTCAGTTTGGCTACATAAAACTCAGTTATAGATAAAATGAGGATGCTGTGTGACTTCAGCACAGCGACAATGGGGGATATTTACAAAAGGCAAATCCACTTTGCACTGCAAGTTCACTTGAAAGTGCACTTAAAAGTGCAGTCGCTCTAAATCTAAGGGGTAGATCTGAAATGAGTGGAAGCTCTGCTGATTTTATCATCCAATCATGTGCAAGCTAAAATGCTGTTTTTTATTTTCCTTGCATGTCCCCCTCGGATCTACAGTGACTTTAATTCCAAGTGCACTTGCAGTGCAAAGTGGATTTGAATTTAGTAAATAACCCCCTATGACTCTAATTTACTAAAGGAGTAGATCATGTTCACTTTTAAAGTGAATTTATGCTTATTTTAATTACTGTCTAATTAATAACAAAAACAAAGGTATGAGGGATCGAGTGACCACAGAAGTGGTTGTCAATAGCCCACGTTTTGTGGCATTCTCTTTTTTTTTTTTTTAATTCCTTTTATTTGGTTTTAGGAAGGTGAGTAGTACAAAACCAAACCTTGGGGCATTCCCTGGATAGAGGTAATACAAAACAAAAAGAACAGTCTAAAACTAAAGTCTGCTCAGCTATATGAAGGATAAGGCAGCAGAATCAAACATGAGATAAGTCATCTCTACAACATTCAGTAACTAAAGAGTAAGGCATCCAAAAACAGGAGAAAGGCAACATAAACATCCAGCCTGGCAATGGTTAATGCTACATAGATCAATTATGTCTTTGAACAATAGATAAGGTCAAATGCCCAAAAAGTTATAGAGAAACCAACACTTTTATGATGTGGCGGTGGAGGGGGAATCAAGCCAAAGAGCCCATACCTTTTGGGGGACACCCACAAAAGGCAATTGTTGCTTTATATTGGGGTACCACATTAATTAAGAATTTCCAGAAGTTTAAAGTTGGGGGCCTCCTTGGATTTCCATTTCAGGGTCGTGCATAAAAAAGCAATAAATCAGTAAGGGTAATGAGTGCCTGGCCCGAGGGCCCACCAGGCCAAACAAACAAACATTAACACTAAAGGGGACCTCAACCGTAGTCAAGCAATAAATTGGGGAATGTTTGAACTTTCAGGCATGTCCAAAAGGTATGTTTGAAATCAGATTCAACAGCACAGCTCTAACGGGGGTGGGGGGTGGGGGGGTATATTCTGTGTAGCCTATGCAGTGTCAAATTAAACTAGGCGATGGTGGGGGTGGGGAGGGTCCAGATGTAGAGTTGGCCAGCATGGAACAAATTCTAGAGGGTAGTATTTTGGGAATTAGTGGTAGGTTGACTAAAGCGCTTAAACCCATAGTAAGTACAGTAATAAGTCCTATTTGCAACCTCAGAACACCCAATAAGGAGATAGTATGTGACCGTTCAAAACTGCGTGGCTTGTTCACTAATGCAAGGAGTCTGGTGGACAAGATGGGAGAACTAGAGCTGCTATTGTACAAGGAGAATTTAGATTTTGTGGGAATTTCAGAGACTTGGTTCAACAGCTCTCATGATTGGCTGGCAACCATTCAAGGGTTACTCCCTATATCGCAGGGACAGAGAGGGTAAAAAAAAGGGGGGAGGGATATGCCTGTATATCAGAAAGGATGCACAGGTGAATGTGAGGTACGACATCACAAATGGAGGAAGGGAGAAGGTGGAATCCTTATGGGTAGAGCTTTAAAGGGAGGAAACCAAGGGAAAAGTAATACTGGGAGTATGCTATAGGCCCCCTAACCAGAGGAGGAGGGGGAGGCAGACCTCCTATTACAGTTTGGAATGGCGGCAAGGATGGAAAGTGATGTCATAATGGGGGATTTTAATTATCCAGACATAGACTGGGCGGAAGGAACGGCACATTCATTTAAGGCTCTCCATTCCCTAAATGTCTTACAGGACAATTTCATGGGTCAGATGGTAAATGCACCAACAAGGAAAAATGCATTACTTGACCTACTGATTACTAACAATACAGACCTGATCACAGATGTGGAAATACGGGGCAAATTAGGAAATGGTGACCGCAGGTCAATTTAGTTTTAATATAAATCACACAAATGGGAAACATAAGGGGACTAGAAAGACACTGAATTTCAAAAGAGCCAACTTCCATAAACTATGCTCCTTGCTAGAAGATATTAATTGGGATAAAATCCTAGGAACAAAGAACACTGAGGAAAAATGGGCGTGCTTTAAGAACATATTAAATAAGGGTTTTAGCCAGTGCAAATTTAAAAGAGCTAATAAAAGTCCTGGGTGGCTTAACTCCATTGTAAAAATGCATATAAAAGCAAAGGAGAAGGCCTTAAAAAAAAAAAAAAAACATGGCTGAGTGATCATTGTCAGCATTCCAAATTTACAAAGAATGTAACAAGAAATGTAAGTGTAAAATCAGGGCAGCTAAGATAGAACACGAAAAGCACATAGCTAGGGAGAGTAAAATAAATCCCAAGAAATTCTTTAAGTATGTAAATAGTAAAAGAGGGAGATCAGATCATATTGACCCCATAAAGAATGATGAAGGGAATCTGGTTACAAAAGACGGAGAGATGGCAAAGGTATTGAATTTATTCTTCTCCTCAGTCTTCACGAGGGAAACGGGGGGCTTCAGTAACCAAGACTGCAATGTTTATCCTCATGACGCGTCACAGGAAGCACAGAGGATAGAATTAGAAATAGATTTCAAAAACGTAACATTAATTAGTCACCGGGACCAGATGGCTTACACCCGAGGGTCCTTAAGGAACTCAGTCAAGTAATTGCCAGACCATTGTTCCTTATTTTTAAGAACAGTCTACTGACTGGTATGGTACCAGAAGATTGGAGAAAAGCAAATGTAGCACCAATATTTAAAAAAAGGACCAAGATACATCCCTGGGAATTGCAGACCAGTTAGCCTACGTCAATAGTTTCCAAGCTTCATTAATCCATGCTGATTAGCAGTAATCAGCATGGATTCATGAAGAATCATTCTTGCCAAACTAGTCTATTAACCTTCTATGAGGAGGTAAGTTGCCATCTAGATAAAGGAAGGCCCGTAGACGTGGTGTATCTGGATTTCGCAAAGGCATTCGATGCGGTTCCACATAAACATTTACTGTACAAACTAAGGTCTGTCAGCATTGACCATAGGGTGAGTACATGGATTGAAAATTGGCTACGGGGCGAGTTCAGAGGGTAGTGATAAATGGGGAGTACTCGGGTTGGGCCAGTGTGGAAAGCGGGGTCCCCCAGGGTTCTGTCCTGGGACCAGTCCCATTTAATTTATTCATAAACGATCTGGAGGATGGGATAAGCAGCTCAATTTCAGTTTTTGCGGACAATACTAAGCTAAGCAGGACAGTTTCTCTGCAGGATGTGAAAACCTTGCAAGAAGATCTGAACAAATTAATGGGGTGGGCAACTACATGGCAAATGAGGTTCAATGTAGGACAATGTAAAATAATGCAAATGGGTAGCAAAAAACATGAATGCAATCTACTCAATGGGGAGAGAACCTCTGGGGGAATCTAGGATGGAAAAGGACCTGGGGGTCCTAGTAGATGAAAGGCTCAGCAATGGCATGCAATGCCAAGCTGCTGCAAGCAAAGCCAACAGAATTTTAACATGCATTAAAAAGGGAATTAACTCCAGAGATAAAACGATAATTCTCTCGTTCTACAAAACTCTGATCCGGCCGCACCTGGAGAATGCCTTCCAGTTCTGGGCACCAATCCTCAGGAGGGATGTGCTGGAACTGGAGAGAGTCCAGAGAAGGGCAACAAAGCTATTTAAGGGACTAGAGGATCTCGGCTACAGGGAAAGACTGCAAGCACTGAACTTATTCTCTCTGGAGACTAGACGCTTGAGAGAGAATATGATTTCAATGTACAAATACCGTACTGGTAACCCCACGATAGGGATAAAACTCTTCCGTAGAAAGGGAATTTAAAAAGAGACGCGGGAATTCACTAAAATTAGAAGAGAAGCGGTTAAACCTTAAACTGCATAGAGGGTTCTTTACTGTAAGAACAGTAAGGCTGTGGAATTCTCTTCCACAGGCAGTGGTTTTCAGCAGGGAGCATAGATAATTTAAAAAAAACCTAGATAGGCACCTGTGCGACCATAACATACAGGGATATATAATATAATGCTGACATAAAAACACACAGGTTGGACTCGATGGACTTTTGTGTCTTTTTTCAACCTCACCAACTATGTAACCGTAAATAAACCCTGTGTAACAATTTGCATTGAAAATTTATAATCCCATAGATCTTCCCAGTCCTTGTAATCAATATCTGGAGCATCTGTTTGCCACGTGGAACGGATAGATTCTATGCCAACATGTGCTGAGGAGAGCTTTATGCAGCATAGACAATGGCTTGGACAGGGAGTCGTCCTGAAGTATACTTTCCACGTCAGAGGTTATCACATCAATCGGCGAGGCTACAAATTGGGAATGATGGGTGTGACGAAGCTGCGGATATCTGAAGAAATGGGCCCTTAAGAAGGGAAGATGTGTTTACATGTTTACTTTAACTCTTTCGCTGCCAGGTCCGTATAGCGTATGAACCTACAGCACTGCTTACAGCTGG
Source organism: Aquarana catesbeiana (assembly GCF_042186555.1). Classification (NCBI taxonomy): domain Eukaryota; kingdom Metazoa; phylum Chordata; class Amphibia; order Anura; family Ranidae; genus Aquarana; species Aquarana catesbeiana. The sequence goes on along the minus strand of NC_133324.1, from coordinate 142,196,835 downwards.
CCAGGTCCTTACACCATTTGGACCTGCATTCCTCTTTTGCTATAAGCTCATGGTCACTTCAGTGACCATGAATGTACTGTATATTAGAACTGTTCAGCAGACCCTCCCACCAGTTGCAGCTACTGTCCGGGAGATCGGTGAGTCTGTGACTGTCAGGATGAAGAGCGGGGGGCTGGTAAACATGTTTACTGGCCCCTTTTCTTTCCTGAAAGAACAAAGTCATCGGTAGCAATCACTGTTCATTCATCACTGACACATAATAAGCATTGTTTATGGTTATGTCAGGTTCTGAATGAACAGGAGTCTCTGTACAGCCTCCCAATTCATTCATCTACAGTGCAGCTCAGGCTGCATAGAAAGGGACTGTCTTCAATTTCTTTCTGCAACGCCACTACTAAAGCACTGTTTTGGAGGTTGTCAGGAAGAACCACTTAGCACAACGGGCGACCCAGGAGATCAACACTTCCGCAAGTGTCAGTTTCTCAGCAGACTTGGTGGGGGAAAATTCCTTTTGAACAAGTGGTGTTTTACATCACAGGCAATGAGGCAGGAAGGTGAGCATTTACAGTACATCCTCCTTTTTGAAGTTTTTTTTTTTGTTTTGTCAATTTTTTCATATATTTGACAGGGTTGCTTTAAATTATTAAAATTTTAGTCTTTATAATGCTATTAAAAATCTTATTGAATATGTTACTTGAAGTGTATGTTAACCCAAAAAAAAAATGGATCCTGCTCCTTGAAAGCATGTTATATGATGCTGAGCCCTGACAACGTGGTCAGTTTGCGTGCCTTCTTCATCCGCAGCCCTGCTGTCTCTCCTCGCTGCTCCTGTGTCCTCCTCCCCCCTCCCCTCCCTGCGTGTCGGCTACTGTGTTAGGGTCCGCCCCCGCTCTGCCTTTTAATGATATGTCCTCCTGTGTGTGTTGTATACAAAAAAAAAGGCATATATACCTTATCTGTGAGCGCTGATCAGCGGTCACGTGATGCGCCGGCTCTCTCCGGGTCTCTCCTCCTCTCCAGACTGACGTCAGCAGGGAATCTGGGCTCCTCCCGCTGCATCTGTGAGATGGGGAGAGGAGAGATATGGCGCGTCACGTGACTGCTGATTAGCGCTCACAGATAAGGTATATACGGCTTTATTTTTTTTATATACAACACACACAGGGGGACATATCCTTATAAGGCAGAGCGGATATTATAAAGTACATGATGTGGTAAACAAACCCTTTAATCTACAATAACTGAGTAAACAGCATGGCCTATTTATAAATTTTACACTGTGGGTCTCAGATTTTTAAAAGCATCGAAGTATATTACATTATCTAGCAACTCATTTAGATACAGCCTCTCAAAGCCACTTCTGTTACTAGACGCTCTCATTAGAATTTTATGCAGGCAGAGTCTATTACGATCTGTTTTTAGAGATGGAAAGAGAATGTGTACCAAATGTTACCATTCACTCTAAAGAACTTCCTCTAAAGTATTTTAACCACTTCTGCTCCGGAAAGTTTTACACCCTTAATGACCAGAGCACTTTTTACAATTTGGCACTGTTAATTAACTGGTAATTATGCGGTTATGCAATACGGTACACAAACAAAATTTGTGTCCTTTTTTTTCCCCACAAATATAGCTTTCTTTTGGTGGTATTTTTTTACCTTTGGGATTTTTATTTTTTGCAACATAAATACTATTTTATACTTTCTATAAACTCAATTTTAGTCATACATTTAGGCTAAAATGCATTCACCCGCATGTCTTGGGTAAAAATTCAATAAGTGTATATTTATTGGTTTGCACAAAAGCATCTACAAACTATGGTACAATTACAGGAATTTACGCAGCTTTTAGTTTATGATTGAGATGATCTCATTTCTTGAGGTGCTAAAAGGTATTTGCTGAGAGGCATGTTGAGCCCATTGAATATTTAATTTTTCTGTCACAAGTGATTGAAAAAGGACTAAAAAAAAGTGTGTGTGTGTGTGTGTGCGTGTGTGTGTATGTATATGTGTATATATGTATAATATATATATATATTTATTTTTACACAAAGTTGTCACTGAAATTATATATTGCTCAAACATGCCATGGGTATATGTGGAATTACACCCCAAAATACACTCTGCTGCTTTTCCTGAGTACGGGAATACCACATGTGTGAGACTTTTTGGGAGCCTAGCCGCTTGCAGGACTCCGAAAACCAAGCACCGCCTCCAGGATTTCTAAGGGCGTAAATGATTGATTTCACTCCTCACTACCTATCAGTTTTGGAGGCCATGAAATCCCAATATAGCACAACCCCCCCCCCCCCCCCAAATGACCCCATTTTGGAAAGTAGACACCCCAAGCTATTTGCTGAGAGGCATGTTGAGTCCATGGAATATTTTATAGTTTGCCACAAGTTTCGGGAAAACTACAATTTTTTTTTTACACAGTTGTCACTAAATGATATATTGCTCAAACATGCCATGGGTATCTGTGAAGTTACACCCCAAAATACATTCTGCTGCTTCTCCTGAGTACTCCTGCAGGTCTCATTTTTGTCACAAAATGTTGAACTTTGGGGGAAAAAAAAAATTTTCTTTTTCTTTCTTCATTTTCCAAAACAAATAAGATCTGCAAAATACTCATCATGCCTCTTAGCAACTACCTTGGAGTGTCTACTTTTCAAAAAGGGGTAATTTTGGGGGGGTTTTGTGCTATCTTGGCAGTTCATGGCCTCCAAAAACTGTGATAGGTAGTGAGGAGTGAAATCAACAATTTACGCCCTTAGAAAGCCTGAAGACGGTGATTGGTTTTCAGGGTCCTGTACGCAGCTAGGCTCCCAAAAAGTCTCACACATCTGGTATCCCCATACTCAGGAGAAGCAGCAGAATGTATTTTGTGATGTAATTTCACATATACCCATGCCATGTGTGAGCACTATATCATTTAGGGACAACTTTGTGTATGAAAAAAAAATTGGAAATTTCCCGAAACTTGTGGCAAAATATAAAATATTCCATGGACTCAACATGCTTATCAGCAAATAGCTTGGGGTGTCTACTTTCGAAAAAGGGGTCATTTGAGGGGGTTTGAACTGTCCTGGCATTTTATGCACAACATTAGAAGCTTATGTCACACATCACCCACTCTTCTAACCACTTGAAGACAAAGCCCTTTCTGACAGTTTTTGTTTACATGAAAAAAATATATTTTTTTGCTAGAAAATGACTTTGAACCTCCAAACATTATATATATTTTTTTAAAGCAAAGGCCCTACAGATTAAAATGGTGGATGTTGCAATTCTTTTTTCACACAGTATTTGCGCAGCGATTTTCAAATGCAATTTAAAAAATACTTGATACTTAATGCACTAAAACACACTATAGTGCCCAAACGCTTGATAAAATATAATAGATGATCTTATCCCAAGTACATAGATACCAAACATGACATGCTTTAAAATTACGCTCAACCGTGCAGCGGCACCAAACTACATACATTTTAAAAGCCTTTGCAGGTTACCACTTGAGATTTACAGAGAAGGTCTACTGCTAGAATTACTGCCCTCGATCTGACGTTCACGGTGATAACTCACATGCATGGTACAATTGCTGTTTACATACGACACAAGTCGGACATTTGCGTTCACCTTTGTGCACAAGCACAAGGGGTGCTTTAATTAATTTTTTTTATCATTTTCATTATTATCACAGGGAATGTAAATATCCCCTATGATAGCAATAGGTAGTGACAGGTACTTTTTTTTGAAAAATGTGGGGTCTATTAGACTCTAGATCTCTCCTCTGCTCTCAAAGCATCTGACCACACCAAGATCAGTGTGATAAGATGCTTTCCCAATGTCCCAATGGCGCTGTTTATATCCGGTGAAACAAAGTCATGAAATGCTCGTAGCTTCTGGTTTCATAAGCCATAGAGATGATTGAAGCCATTCTGGTCTCCGATCAGCTCTATGGTCAGCTGGCGGAACCACTAGCTGCATTCTCTGGTTCCCTGGTGGGACATGAGAGCCAGCGAAAACAATGGAAGACGGGGGGCGGGGGTGTTCCCTCCCACTGCTTGTAAAAGCAGTCTAGTAGCTAATAAGCCACTAGGATTGCTTTTACATGAAAGCTGACCGCCGACTGTGGTGAAATCACCTCCTACAGCGCTGGAGTCACGGATTTACGCATTGTGAGAGCAAACCATGTTGCTGTCAAAATAAATAAATCCGTGCTGCAGCTGAATGGCGTACCTGCAAAGCAAATAATGGTTAACAATAAAACACAGTAAAATTACAGTATAACAGTAGGACATGCCTGCAAAGCAAACACAATAAAACACAGTACCAATAAAACATTACATTATATCATAAATCACAGTAACAGTATAACAGTAGAATGACATACCTGCAAAGCAAACACGATAAACTAGCATAAAAAAAATAGCATAAAAATAGCATAAAATACAGTAAAACAGAGCAGAAAAATAGAGAGAGAGGAATAATAAAATAACTATTTTTGGCTTTTTTTTTTTTTATATTAACATTTTTATTTTTTTTTTTTTTTTCCTTCTTTTTTTTTTACACTTTTTTATTGTAACTTTGAACGTTCTAGCTTAGGGTCTCTCAAAATGCAATTGCCATCTAGCCTCTCTTTTGTGAAAGTGTGCCCTAGGACTGTGCCGTGCTGTACTCTATTCTAATATTCCACTAGTGCAGTGGTTCTCAACTCCAGTCCTCGGGACCCACCAACAGGCCAGATTTTAAGTATTACCTTGGGGAGATGCAGACTAGAATACTGCAATCACTGAGCAGCAAGTGATATCACCTGTGATGTATTTCAGCTATCTTGCAAACCTGGCCTGTTGGTGGGTCCTGAGGACTGGAGTTGAGAACCACTGCACTAGTGTGTGTTAACGACGGAAACAGTCCCCGATGCAGAGACCAGGTTGGACAGGACACAAGGGACAATAATAGTGGGTGACACGCCTATATCCGAGCTTGTTACAGACACTGCTTTTTGTTTGGGGCGCTCGTTGGGAAGGGGTACATCCCGAAAATGGCTGTCATGCAGCCGGCTCACTGGATCTGGATTGTGAATTTGGGCCACAGCACCTGCTGGATAGAGAAGGGCTGCGATGACCTCTTCCTGGAATTTTAGGAAGGATCCAGTTCGTCCAGACGCTTTGTATAGCGTTGAGCAGAGCCAATTGGAATAAGTATACAGACACTTTTTTATACCAGCGTTTGGCCTTACAGGCAACTAAGTATGGCGCCATCATCTAGTCGTTGAAGTCCACCCCTCCCATTTTACGGTTGTAGTGGTGGACACAGAGGGGCTTCTTAACAACTCCAGTCACTGTAGGAATTTGGACTGCCGTGTCTGGGTGAATGGAAGACAGAACAAAAACATACCATTTGTGTCCTTCCATCTCACTGCAAGTAACTCATTGGACCTCAAGCAGGCTCTCTACCCCAGACTAAGTTGGGCATTTACAAGCCTTTGGTGGAAGCCCCGATGATTAGATCGTATGGTGCCACATGCACCAATTACTGATTGAAAGAGGTGTCTAAAAAGTGGCACGCTTGTCCTCACTTCGACAGGACATATACTAAAAAGTGGCACGCTTGCATAAAAATTGTCCACGTATAAATGTTACCCCTTTCCGAATAAGGGTGACACCAAGTCCCAAGCAATCTTGCCGCTGCTCCCTATGTAGTCTGGGCAATTGAGGGGCTTCAAGCTGCTATCTTTTCCCTCGTAAACCAGAAAACTAAGTATATAGTCTATTGCCCTGTCACAGAGCTTATACATCTTGACCCCATATCTGGCATGCTTGCTGGGGAGATATTGTTTGAAAACAAGATGGCCAGAAAATTTTAATCAGGCGCTCATCAATGCAGACATATTGATCAGGGATAAACAAGGCTGCAAATTTTTTGCTGAAGTGGTTTACGAGGGGCCTAATTTTATGCAGCACATCGTGTTCAGGGTCACCCCGAGTTTGTCATTGAAATGCATAAACCGCAATATCTGCTCATACCTAGCCCTGGCCATGGCAGCAGAGAACACGGGCATATGGTGAATTGGGTCAGTGGACCAATATGACCGCAACTCACTCCTTTTAGTAATGCCCATGTTGAGGAATAGGCCCAGAAAGGTCCTAAATTCGGGAACTGTTATAGATTTCCAGCCAAATTGTCTGACAAGGGGTGAATTTGGGCAATGAATTGACCAGCGTATAAATTGCAAAAAAAAAAATTCCAGGGGCGTTAAATTTGCTGGGGCACTACTTTTGCTAGCCACTACAGCAGCTTAAACTGCACTTATGGGACCCGTCAAGTCACCAAGTGATACTGCAGTGCTGGTTTGTCTATGACCAGGGTGTACTAGGCCGCTGGTGCTTGCCAAGTCTTGAGCGGCACCAGTACTGACACTCTGCTGCATACAAGTATCATGCGGTTGTTACACCTTAGCAACAGAAGAACGGGGTCGGGTACACCTGACCTTATCAGGGACCCATTCTCATTCGTCAGAGCTGTCAGGGTGCCACTCGCTACAGGTTCAAATACTAAGCCTGAATCTGACAGTGAGGACTCGCTCTCATCTGTCATGCTCAGCATCCTGTAGGCCTCTTCACTAGTGTAACTTTCGTTTTGACATTTTGGCCACTAAATTTATAGGTAAGTAGTGCGACTCACAGGTAAGAGCACCTGGTTGTCAGAGGTCTGTTGTACCGCTACAAAAAAATGAATTGTTAGTGATAGCAGGGATCAGGCCTGACTCTGCTAACACTGCAGATTTGGGTGATGTGTTTTGTAAGTGACAGTGATCTATTAATACTGCACTTGGGTGGACTAGGCAGAGATTCTAAGCGCAGGTGCTGGCAGGTGGCTGGGCTGATTCTGCTAATGCTGCGTTTTTGGGAACACTATACTACTGGGGACGCTAGTATAGATCTGAACAGATCAGATATTGATCCGTCCAGACACCCTTCTAGTAAAGTAAGTGGTATGGTGTGTGCGTGTGTGTTGGTGCTACTGGCAATCAAAGGGTTAAAATCTGAAGCTGTCTGGGATTGTCACTAACTAACGCTAACACCTAATCTGACGTTGACACCAATTAGCTAACGTCACACGTGACACTAACATCAGAAAAAAAAATCTGTACACTGGGGGGGTGATCAAGGGGTTAAACCTTTATTAGGGTATATATATGGGGGGATACCCTAAACCTATCTGGGCCTACCACTAACTACCCTAACGCTGATTAGTGTTACAAGTGACACCAGTACAGTGAAAAATAAAAAACATGAAAACTGCACTTGGTGACACTGTAACAGAGAGTGACAGGGAGTGAAAGGGTTAACTGGGGGGGGAGGGGGCGATCAGGGGGTGAAAATATGTGCCTACGTGTACTGGTGTTAGTGTAATGTTGGTGTACTCACTGTGAGATGCTTCTCTCGCCACACACTAGAACCGAAAGGGCTCCAGGACGGGAGATTGCATTACTTCCTATGCCTGTGTTTACGCTACACAGGCAGAGGACATTTGTCCATTGGTCAGAACTGATCAGCAGGTCCAGGCCATAAATCATTGGCGTGGACCTGATGAGTGATCGGTTCTGAACCGTGTCGGATCGCCGTGGAGACAGCGGGGGAGCGCGCGAATCACGTACCTGTACGTGATTTAGGGCAGCCCAGAACTGGTTAAGTGGAAAACTCCAAAAATCACTACAGAGATGTCTTTTAGGTGGCTGTAGTGGTGGTTTTGTGGCCACAAACTTCCAAGTTATATGCCTCCTTCTATGGGCAGTGGGTGGAGACTATTAGTGAGCCTGACGTAATGCAGTGCATCAAAGATGGCATCCAACATACACAATGACTATGCACGCATAATAAATTGGGGAGGCTTTCGGGTACCAACAACACTTGGGTGATTATAGATTTGAATGGAGACTGCATTGCGTTGTTGGCACGGCACCAGAAATCTATTAGTATATGAAAGTTTTCACAGAAGAATTTACATTTTTGCTTGGGGAAACATTGTTACCCTAGGGCAGGGGTCGATATCCCCCAGCATGTAGCCACATTTATGCCAGCATGTGAGGAATGCCTGGGGCACCCTCCTCCCACGTGTCAGCAAAGCCGGCTGCCAGTTGCGACTGGATACACAGAAAGGAACACGGCTGGAATGATGGCTAGATGTAGGAGGTGGTGCCATGCACCCACCCCCCGTGGTGCAAGAAGTGGGGTGATATGAGGTGTGATGTGTAGGAATTGGGGCTGATCTGAAGTGTGATGGTGCCAGAATTGTGACTGGTCTGAGATGTGAAGGTGCAAGAATTGGAGTCATGTGAGGTGTGATGGTGCAGGAATTGGGGGGGATCTGAGGTGTGATGTGCAGGGGTGATCTAAGGTGTGAAGGTTCAGGAGTTGGGGCTGATATGAGGTGTGAAGATGCAGGAATTGGACTGATTTTGTGAAGGGTCAGGAGTTGGGGCTGATCTGAGGTGTGATGGTGCAGGAATTGGACTGATTTGAGGTGTGAAGGGTCAGGAGATGGGGCTGATTTGAGGTGTGATAGTGCAGGAATTGGGCTGATTTGAGGTCTGAAAGGTCAGGAGTTTGAGCTGATTACCATCAACCTGCATATATTCAACACAATTTGTTGCAAACTTTCAAGAGAACTGAATATACGAAGGCCAAATGAACATTCTATGTGTAATGTAATGCTCTTGCCTCTCTGTCTGAATTATTTTTCTTCGCTTCTGTTAATGGACAAGAGGTCTTGTGCCTAAATGCCCAAAAATGCAGCTTGTCCTATAATCTGAGAATGTGCTGATCTGCAGTGCATCAATGTGAACTACCTTATAGTAATGAATAGATTTTTCACTGAATGGCGTTTTTATGCAGTAAAATGCATGTGTTTCACTACAGGAAAAAAGGATGACTATTCACAGTTGAAGGCATCCTCCAGTACCATTAACACTTCTTTGCCTCTTCCTTCACATATTGAAGTTGTTTTGCAGTAAATTACCTCCCTGTGTCATATCTCTCTTCAGCTCAAATCTCCCCCCATTATGGTGTGACTGTTCCACATGTTACCAACTTGGACATCTTAGGCTGCATCTTCTAAAATACAAAGCAGGACAGCCATATCATGCGACATGAAATTTAGGCTACAATTTATTTTGTATAAGTGAAGATCTTAATGCCCTGGGGTTTTTCTACTGATATATTTGGTACCCTGACTTCTGCTTTATATTACACAAGCTGAAAATAAATAATGCCATTGTAACATCAGCAATGAATCTACTTCTTTCAGGTTTCATGGTTGGACGTGATTATGAAGCTGGTGGAATAGCTAAGGACGGAGCCAAAATGGTGACAGCTGTAGCCTGTGCCAATGTCCCCAAAATTACTGTTCTTATTGGAGGCTCTTATGGGGCAGGAAATTATGGAATGTGTGGCAGAGCTTACAGGTCAGTGTCCTTTTATCTAGAATACCTTCACTGTATAGAATGGTATGTATCAAATTAAAGTGGGGTTCCACTCAAATTTTTAACTTAATCTTACCCCCTTCAGTTAATTGCATAGATGTTCAAATGCCGCAGGAAAATTTTTTTATCGCTGTAATTACCTTTATATTGTACTTTATTGTGGCACTTCCTGTCTCTCCTCCCATGGGAGTAGGCGTGTTTATTGCCTTTCCCCGGCGCCGCACTGTCTCCTGGGAGCTTAGTGTCAGGCTTCCCAAGATTCAGTGCGGGAACAATGATCATGCTTGTGAACAAGCTGTGAATGAACAGCATTCACCGCATCCAGGAAATCAATGCTTGTGGGCTTCACATGCCCACAAGCAAGATGGAAACAGCCAGCATCACATTTTTAAAGTTATTCTTCAGTACAAAAACAGACAGAGGTGGAAATATTACACCCAAACTGTGAGTATTATTTTGGGATTAGCAAAGTGTCTTAATGACCTAAAAAAAAAAAAAAAAAGATTGGTCGCCGGACTCCCACTTTAAGCTCTCATTATATTGTCTGGTAAGCAGTGTCATACTGTAAATTGCAAACTGCTGGCTTTTGTTTGGCGTTTTTATCCACTCACTGGGGAGGAGATGCAAATGGATTTCTTGTGCAAAACATGCACAGTTTACTAAATTGTATGGAAAATGTATCCAGTATAGTTGCCATTTCAAACTGTCCAAAAATGTGTAGAAAATTAGGAATGAAACTGTAAAGCTGATAAATGAAGAGGAGAAGCTCAAAAGCATTCTTAACCACTTGCCAACCGTGGCAATTTTTAAATTTTTTTGCATACAAGTAAAAATCAGCATTTTTTTTGCTAAAAAATTGCTTAGAACCCCCAAACATCATATATTTTCTGAAGCAGAGTCCCTGGAGAATAAATTGGTATATGTATTTTTTTCATGCGATATTCAAATTCGTTTTATCAAACACTAATTTTCAGGAAAAAATACACTTTTAGTGCACACAAACACAATATAATACCTAGTTTTTGGTAAAATTTTAAATCTGATGTTGCATCGAATAAATAGATACCAAATATGTTAAGATTTAAAACGACGGTATCTAAAATTGTCCATAGGTGATGCTTTAAAAGCCTTCTTTACAGGTTATTAATTTAGAGTTGAACACAAGCTCTGGCTCTAAAATTATTGAAGTCACTTGAAATTTGTGGCTATACCTCATGTGTGGTGCAATCACAGTTTACATATGTGTGCCAAACCCACATGCGCATTTTTGCATTTGTGTGTAATCACAGGGTGATGGAGGGTACTTTTACATTTTTCTAAAAAAAAAGTTATTCATTTTTAACATTTTATTTTACGCTGGTCTTTTTTTTTATCATTTATTTATTTATTTATATTGCATGGATGTTTGGGGTCATTTGGTTAGAAGGGACTGAAGTCAAAAACAGTCAGGTAGCTTGTATTTCTCAGTACAAGTTTATTGTAATGGTCTGAACTGATAAGGTTTCCAGGCTGTATGTGTGGGCATTCAAAGCAAATATTTTTTATTTTATTTTTATTCTTTGAAGGATAAAGTAATTTGTTAAAAACAACTGTAACATGCATGTCCAGTCAAGTGGAATTTTGGGTCTTCAGAGACCCAATCAGGGATTTTTTTTTATGATTGCCCAGGCAGCCCAGGCTACTATACTCCTCTTCGGTCTAGAGTTTTCCCCCATAATACCTCTTCTCCACCACAAGATGCCCTTGGTCTCCATGGTTAAACGATGTCCTATGACTCAGAAGATTGAGGGCATTATGTGCTCACCCCCATGGGAGTTTTAACAGCACCTTTTATTTGCAGTGTACTGATGCAGCATGGCACTGCTGTTATCACATCACTGCTGCTCTCTACATCAGTGGCATCAAATGACTGAACTGGAAATATCTGAAAAAGGTAAGTATATAAAAAAACCAAATGGCAAAAATACACACAAGGGGGAGGTGGTGGGTCATTCATGGAGCCAGAATTTGAGCTTTTAAAGAAAACCGTATCATTTGAAAATCTAATTGAATAAATGTGCTTATTTTTTGTGTGCATCAAATGTTTAATACACAGAGCTTTTGATTGCTCCAAATCAGTGGTAATCAACTTTTTCAATATGGAGGGCCTCAACGACATCATCAAAGGGCTGCAAGTCAATGAATATTTATTATCAGAAAGAGCAGACACAACAGGATATAGTCAAAGACTATGAGGATGATGCAAGAGATGGTTGAAGACTGTGGACATGATGCAGGAGATGGTTAGAGATTGTAAACGTGATACAAGAGCTGGTCAGAGACTGTGGACATGATACAAGAGATGGTCAGAGACTACCGACATGATACAAGAGAATAAATAAATATTAATGTCCCAAGTGAAAGAGCCCCTTCATTCTTTCAACACAAACCACACATATAGAACCCTGGATAACAGGGGTAAAACAAAATGCTGAGTACGGTGTGGTTGCACTGGGAGTCTGGTTAGGACAGATCCAACTGGGGTTCTTGGTCACCCTGTGCCCCTAATAGACACAGGGTAACTTACACATAAGAGGGGCCAGGGGAGCTGGACAAGGAGTTTCCCGACCTCTCCAAGGTAAGCTGGGTCACATATCTCCTCTTTCACAGGAGACTAACACAGGAGGAGACCCAAAATGGGTTGACTTCGAAGTTAGTCCGTAGTTCCAGTCCCCTAATGCCTGTACCCACACAGTACCCCAAACAAATTGTCCCGAACAGAGCATTACTCACCCAGCCAACCTCTGCCTCTCTCGTAGAATATACCCGCTGTTGGCAAGAAGTCTGGAGTCCTTTCAGCCATTGGCGAGAAGACAGGGTGGCTGGGCTCACTCCGTCATGCCGTTGGGGATCTGGGCCGACTGCCCAGCATCCCTGGGGTATACAGGTTGTGCCTGTAATCCCATCAACTTTTACTAGATGAAAGTGTTTGCAGAGCAAGGCTGACATCCTCCTGTCCCAATGCAAGACATTTTTCTGGGGTTCTGTCAGTGGAATCCAAAGTCCCATCCACTACCACAGGACATCCATCTTCTGTTAGTTGAGGGCCAGCACTCTGCCCTGTTGCAAGCTCTTCTGCTGGGTTGCTGTCAGTGGAGACCACAGTCTCATCCACCGATATCAGCTCAAGCTGCGGTTGTGAAGTGCCTATTGCATTCTCTCCCTGGAGCTCCTGCGGGGGATTGTTGTGGGCAGAGGCGGTAACGTTTTGCCCAGCTGTTCCACTCGGAAGTGAACTAAAAAGTCAGTGGCCTTGCACAAATCCTTCAGGGCCTCTGATTGTTGTATACAGAGGTCAACAGCGCCATGCTCTGAAGCCAGCTCTTCTGCTGGAAGCTCACCGGGCTGTTCCTCCTCAGAAGAAAAGTCTATTAAATACCCAGTCTGACATTGGTGTCTGGAGATAGAGATTCACCATCTCCTGTCCGTGGAAGCCAGAAGATGTTATCGGTGCTGGGCAGAGGCTAGCAGAGCTCTGTTCTGTTGTCAGCACTTCAGCTTTGGGGGTGGCAATCTCCAGAGTTTCCTCTGCCAATTATGGGGAATGCTGCTGAACGTGTTCTAGCAGTTCCCTGTATGCCCTTTCCAGATGTTGTTCTTTCCTTAGCAAGTATTGCAGATCAGGTTTAAGCTCTGAGACCCCTGCCAGACCAAGCATAGCCTCTCTGTATTCTCCCACAGCAATCCAGGGCCGCCAAAGTAATATCCCTCCGGAGAGCATTCTGTTGTCTCCCCTAAATATTCCTGCGTGCCATTGCGGAACCCGATATCGATTATCCAGCTCCATCTCCTGCTGGACCAGCCTGTCCAACTCAGTCACCCTTTGCTCCTGGTGCCACTCTCCCAGGAATGGCATCTGAAACTTGTGTTGGTCACTGGCCCTTTGCCTTGCGGTTGGAAAGCACTTGCCCTGGTGTATACCAGCGACATGGAGGGCTCCAATTCAGACCTCCACCTGAATCTGCTGCCTGATCTCCAGGTATTGGTCCGCAGACACAGTCCTGGGGATTACTGAAAGGGCGATCCGCGGAAGCCCCTGGACCTCTGATGCCAGGTCCATATCTCTGCTTGGGTGACTAAAGTCTGCTATCCCAATCTGTAATCCCGGTGGTGGTTTGGATGTATTCACAGGAAGGAAGCACTATCCCACCGCTTGCCACCAGTGTGATGGACCCCATACTCAAGAAGGAGTATGTTCGCTGTATAAGCTTCCCTTGCCCGGCAAGATCCAAGATCCCTTAACCCACCCAGTCACTTGTCGAGACATTAGTGTAGGTTGGTAAGAAACATAAGACTGTTTATTCAAACACAGGCACAAAGAGATATACACTCAGGGGACAATCCCCCCTTCTTTGCATAATGACTCAGGGTGGGGTAAAACTATATTCAGTAACAAGAGACACATTCAAACTTTTCAACAGTAGACAGTCTTTAGTTTAGGAAGGGCTGCAGGAGAAATTCCCCTCTCCCCTCTAGTAGCTAATAGCTGACAGTGGTTTCATTAAGCTAATCCACATAAGCATATACATCCCATAATCGTTTGCTCCCAAGGCAGACAGAATCATAGGATACAGCCACTTAACAAAAAAAACACATGACAACACCCACCCCACCTCAAACTATCTAGCAATGGTCTATGAGACACTCCTACAATATTCTAGCAGTCTGAAAGGTGGAATTATTTATCTTCATATATTTCTTGAGGGAGATTGTTCATAAATATTAATGTCCCAAGTAAAAGTGCCCCTTTACAAACCACATACAGTGAGGACGGAAAGTATTCAGACCCCCTTAAATTTTTCACTCTTTGTTATATTGCAGCCATTTGCTAAAATCATTTAAGTTCATTTTTTTTCCACATTAATATACACACAGCACCCCATATTGACAGAAAAACACAGAATTGTTGACATTTTTGCAGATTTATTAAAAAAAGAAAAACTGAAATATCACATAGTCCTAAGTATTCAGACCCTTTGCTCAGTATTTAGTAGAAGCACCTTTTTGATCTAATACAGCCATGAGTCTTTTTGGGAAAGATGCAGCAAGTTTTTCACACCTGGATTTGGGGATCCTCTGCCATTCCTTCTTGCAGATCCTCTCCAGTTCTGTCAGGTTGGATGGTAAACGTTGGTGGACAGCCATTTTTAGGTCTCTCCAGAGATGCTCAATTGGGTTTAAGTCAGGGCTCTGTCTGGGCCATTCAAGAACAGTCACGGAGTTGTTGTGAAGTCACTCCTTCGTTATTTTAGCTGTGTGCTTAGGGTCATTGTCTTGTTGGAAGGTACTTGGCCACATTCATCTTTCCCTCGATTGCAACCAGTCGTTCTGTCCCTGCAGCTGAAAAACACACCCACAGCATGATGCTGCCACCACCATGCTTCACTGTTGGGACTGTATTGGACAGGTGATGAGCAGTGCCTGGTTTTCTCCACACATACCGCTTAGAATTAAGGTCAAAAAGTTCTATCTTGGTCTCATCAGACCAGAGAATCTTATTTCTCACCTTCTTGCAGTCCTCCAGGTGCTTTTTAGCAAACTACATGCGGGCTTTCATGTGTCTTGCACTGAGGAAAGGCTTCCGTCGGGCCACTCTGCCATAAAGCTCTGACTGGTGGAGAGCTGCAGTGATGGTTGACTTTCTACAACTTTCTCCCATCTACCAACTGCATCTCTGGAGCTCAGCCATAGTGATCTTTGGGTTCTTCTTTACCTCTCTCACCAAGGCTCTTCTCCCCCGATAGCTCAGTTTGGCCGGACGGCCAGCTCTAGTAAGGGTTCTGGTCATCCCAAACGCCTTCCATTTAAGGATTGTGGAGGCCACTGTGCTCTTAGGAACCTTAAGTGCTTCAGAAATTTTTTTGTAATCTTGGCCAGATCTGTGCCTTGCCACAATTCTGTCTCTAAGCTCTTCAGGCAGTTCCTTTGACCTCATGATTCTCATTTGCTCTGACATGCACTGTGAGCTGTAAGGTCTTATATAGACAGGTGTGTGGCTTTCCTAATCAAGACCAATCAGTATAATCAAACACAGCTGGACTCAAATGAAGGTGTAGAACCATCTCAAGGATGATCAGAAGAAATGGACAGCACCTGAGTTAAATATATGAATGTCACAGCAAAGGGACTGAAAACTTAGGACCATGTGATATTTCAGTTTTTCTTTTTTAATAAATCTGCAGAAATGTCAACAATTCTGTGTTTTTCTCTCAATATGGGGTGCTGTGTGTACATTAATGAGAAAGAAAATGAACTTAAATGATTTTAGCAAATGGCTGCAATATAACAAAGAGTGAAAAATTTAAGGGGGTCTGAATACTTTCCGTTCCCACTTTATATAGAACCATGGATAACGGGTAAAACGAAATGCTGAGTCCAGTGTGGTTGTACTGGGAGTCTGGTTAGGACAGACCCGACTGGGGTTCTTGGTCACCCTGTGCCCCTTATAGACACAGGTTGACTTACACATAAGAGGAGCTGGACAAGGAGTTTCCCAACCTCTCTAAGGTAAGCTGGGTTCCACCAGCCAACCCCATATATATATATATATATATATATATATATATCGATATATATATATCTATATCTATATACATATATATCCTTTACAGAAATATTAAGCAGAATAACCAGCAATACAACTTCATATATTAATAAAGGTTCTCCTTTTAACAGCCCGCGCTTTCTTTACATGTGGCCTAATTCTCGAATTTCAGTGATGGGTGGTGAACAAGCTGCTACAGTGTTGGCTACAATTGCTAAAGATCAGAAAGCAAGAGAAGGAAAGACAGTAAGTATTAAAAAGAATGCCATGTGTTTTGTAAATACAGCCGAATTAAGTGTAATGATGATTACTTTAATGTCACCAGTAACGACATAAGGGCATTCTTTGTGACTACAGCAAACAGGTTTAACATCAGCAATTGGACAGGGTTCTATATGGTATGTAGCAAAAAAAAAAAAAAATGGTATAAACAGAGTATGAGGGGTAGAGAATTCACCTGTAGGGTGTGGTTGCGCCTCAGACAATTTAGGCAAAAAAGAAAAGGGCGCCAGTGATAGGAGCACACTGTCAAGAGATAGGCACTGGTAACCAAGCAGTTTAATTCCGTTAATTTTTTACAAAAAATATATATGGTAAATTCCATATATTATTACCTTCCAACATTGAAAATACATTACATACAAAAACATTTCATAAAAAGACAATCCGGATTATCACCCCGTGTGCTGGAAATGTTCTGATATAATCAGGTTAAAAAGTAGCTGAATATAAATATAAAAATGTGTCCTGGGCTAGTGATGGTGATTAAGCAGACTCTAATGAATGCACTAGGACAATGGGGAATTAAGTATTGGCAAACCCCAAAGATACTTCACATATGTCATCGATAGATTAGAATTCTATCTAGGAACCAAGTTTCTAGTTGAGATGGTATGCCGTTGTAAATGGATGGAGCTATCTATATGGTATGAACTGTGAAAAATTGTGCAAAGGTCTTCCACAGGGATAGTTTTAGTTGACTAAATAGATTGAAGCATCCACATCCCAAACAGGTCACTCTGGAAGAGATGAATGCTGTTTGCAAGTATTCAGAGGAGCTAGATCTGGCTGTCCAAAAGACAGCCAGGACTCGCCAACAAAGTCCAGGGCATACAGTGTAGGCTGAAGGCACTTTGATATTTTTTGGGGTGTACATTGTATGCCCAAAGTCAGGAACTGGTTTAAGAGAGCGGACAGATGAAACCAATATTTCTACCGATGGCTTTGGGTTCATGGTGACCACTATCTGTACCCTATTATCAAATCTGTTTCATCACACAGGTATTACAGAAGTGTTCCTCAAAGTGGTCTCTGAGTCATTGCAGCTGCTTTTAATATAATATATAATATAATGAAACTGAAAAAAAAACCTTCCTAACTCTTCATAACAACTCTTCAAATACTGAGCTACTAAGTATTGTATAAACATTTGTTAGCTGTTGAAACTTATTATTCACTTTTCTTTTACCATCTGACTACTAATTATCTCTTCCTAAAATTACTTTATGAGATGTACAACACAAAGTCTTCCCTATGATATGGAGTTCAAATACTTCATCTGCTATGGCTTAAAGTGATTGTAAAGGCTTTAATTTTTAAAAAAATAACAAACATGTCATACTTACCTCCACTGTGTAGCTCGTTTTGCACAGTGTGGCCCCGATCCTTGTCTTCTGGGGTCCCTTGGCGGCTTTCGCGGCTCCTCCCCGCATCAGATAACCCCCTAGGAGAAGTGCTCTCCTGGGGGTTACCTTGCGGCCACGCTCCCGAGTCCAGCATTTGCATCCATAGACATGAATGTCAGACTCGCCCCCTCTCCCCGCAGCCTGCGTCATTGGATTTGATTGACAGCAGCGGCAGCCAATGGCTGCGCTGCTATCAATCTATCCTATCAAGAGCCGGGACCTGATGTATACTTATACTGTAAGATCTTTCTTTGCGTGGGAAATATTATTAGAGACACAACAGCAGGGGTGTGCTATATCCACACACCAAACCCGCTATGGCCTAAAACGTCACTTTTCATTCATAACTTAACTGTCTAAATCTCATAATATAGAAAATTAAAGAAAGTCATAAGAATACTTTTCTTGTGACTTCCCTTCTTGACTTACTACTTATGAGTTCCTTTTATTTTCTATATTATGAGTTTTAGACAGTTATCAGTTATCTGATTTTAATTTTAACTATAGTAGTTCAAAGATCCTTCTGACTATACTTCCACCAGACATCGTACTTCTAATGCCCCGTACACACGGTCGGATTTTCCAATGGAAAATGTCCGATCGGAGCGTGTTGTCGGATATTCCAACCATGTGTGGGCTCCATCGGACATTTTCCATCGGATTTTCCGACACACAAAGTTGGAGAGCAGGAGATAAAATTTTCCGACAACAAAATCCGTTGTTGGAAATTCCGATCGTGTGTACACAAATCCGACGGACAAAGTGCCACGCATGCTCAGAATAAATAAAGAGATGAAAGCTATTGGCCACTGCCCCGTTTATAGTCCCGATGTACTAGTTTTACGTCACCGCGTTCAGAACGATCGGATTTTCCGACAACTTTGTGTGACCGTGTGTATGCAAGACAAGTTTGAGCCAACATCCATCAGAAAAAATCCTAGGATTTTGTTGTCGGAATGTCCGAACAAAGTCCGACCGTGTGTACGCCCTATTAGACTCTCCTTTCCCTTTGTGTATAAAAATACCCTAAACTAATATATATTACAAGCTGTGATTACCTTCTCTCTATCATTGGAGGGGCTTTCCATGTGTTGCAAAAGGCCTCTCTCACTTGACTAGGGATAATTTAAATGTGAATAAAATCAATGTTTTACTTCAGGTCATATACCGTATTTATCGGCGTATAACACGCACATTCCCATTTAAGAGGGAAGTTTCAGGAAAAAAACCTACATTTTAAATAAGAAACTTTGAAGCAAAATAAGAGTCAGTGCCCATCTGCAGCCTGACCATTGCCATCAATGCCCATCTGCAGCCTCACAAGTGCCATCAGTGCAGCCTCACCATTGCCATCAATGCAGCAGCCTCACCATTGCCTCAATGCAGCAGCCTCACCATTGCCATCAATGCAGCAGCCTCACCATTGCCATCAATGCAGCAGCCTCACCATTGCCATCAATGCAGCAGCCTCACCATTGCCATCAATGCAGCAGCCTCACCATTGCCATCAATGCAGCAGCCTCACCATTGCCATCAATGCAGCAGCCTCACCATTGCCATCAATGCAGCAGCCTCACCATTGCCATCAATGCAGCAGCCTCACCATTGCCATCAATGCAGCAGCCTCACCATTGCCATCAATGCAGCAGCCTCACCATTGCCATCAATGCAGCAGCCTCACCATTGCCATCAATGCAGCAGCCTCACCATTGCCATCAATGCAGCAGCCTCACCATTGCCATCAATGCAGCAGCCTCACCATTGCCATCAATGCAGCAGCCTCACCATTGCCATCAATGCAGCAGCCTCACCATTGCCTTCAATGCAGCAGCCTCACCATTGCCATCAGTGCAGCCTGATTGAACAGAACAGTGGTCCAATGGCGGCCCAGGAGATGGGGCTTCCTATTACAGAGGCCGCCAAGTAAACAGGAGATTCTCACTGAATGTAATCTGACGGCGCTCATCCTGCCCCGCTCCCTGTCCCCTCTGAGGCAGCTAAAATTGAAGTATTGGTGTATAACACGCACACGCTATTTGCACCCAATTTTTATGGTGAAAAAGTGAGTGTTATACGCCAATAAATACAGTATCTCCTACAAACTATCCCGACAAGACTGCCATAAACGTTCTTCATCCAAATAGGTAAACTGAATAGTGATACTATACTTTGAAAGCTGAAATTAGAAGGGAGATCCAGATCTCCTGGACTTATTTATATTTTAAAGCATACCTTGGTAATAATAATTTGCACCATAAAACCAAAGACAGCAATGAGTTACTGTAGAGAAGTCCATGGCAATTAGTAATTCAGCCAACCTACATTCAAACCACAGAGGCCTCTCTATTGGGACATGACTTCTCTACCACCATCTTAAAAAATTGGGTTGGGCTTAACAACATTGGTATCCAGCCTCTTCCATATCTCCACCTTCCCCTTTAAGAGGTTATCCTATGGTTCACACCAGGCAAATATATCTTTCTTTAGGATATGGGAATTATGGGGATAACTCCTCATGGTATACATTTACCTCCAACCAGTCCATGCCAAAATTTGGGACAGTTTCCCATGGACAAATGGATGTACACCCAGTTGATTAATTTCTTTTAAAATCTTTGTCTACACTTAGATCCTTAGATACCCTTTTTCTTATTCAATTTTTTTTTTTTTTTTTTTTACATTTTGCAAAGATAGTTTTGGTACCACCCACCTCCATGCAAACAAGAGCCCTACTTTCCTAAAGATTGGGAAAAGTACTGGAATATGCATTTACCCCTACCTAAAACACAAATTCCTTAAACTGACCCATGTGTCATCCCGCGCAGAAGCTGCAAATTTAAAAAGTTTTTGAATTTTTCCTTTTTTTTTTTAAAAGACTTTAGTGTTTAGGTTTAATTTAAGGGGTGCAGCTTTCAGGTTTTATCAGTCGACACAGTCTATGATGTGTAACAAATATGGATTTCGGTAGTTTTATCACGCTTGCTTGTCTTGTTGCCAAACATACTTTGTTAGCAACATACAGTGGAGTAGAGCTATTATCTGGGGACTACTTTTGCTGGTTTTGCTGACAAATATTTTTTATCTACTCTACTCTATTCCTGCTTAAGTATTTGAGGAGGTGCTACATATACTTGATATAACCTACTTCATTTTGGGAGATGACTAACATTACTAAAATCTCAAACTTTAACATGTTATCCTTGCAGACATAATTTTCACAATTTTTTAATCTGCAGCTTTTATTAAAATACATAGTATGTGGTGATCCCACCATGAAGGTTATTGTTCAGTCACTTCCTGTTTATACAGTGACAGTGTTTAGACCCTGTCAGTGGCATCATTAGGATTGGTGTCACCCGGTGTGGTAAAACATGGTGTCACTAGGGCTGCTGAAATTAATCGCAGCATCGATGCATCGCGATTCGGGTGTCCCCGATGCGGCATCGATGCATGCGACCCGAATAATCGATTTCTGGCCCCGCCCCCTCCCGGGAGAGCGCTCCGTGCGTAAAGCTGTTATTAGTGTGTATATTGCGGTCATGTGACACTCGGCCGCGCCTCCCTCCTCTCAGTCTCTCCTGATGTCAGCTCCGCCCACTGACTGGAGCTATCAGGTCAGAAGAGAGGCGGGCGGGGCTGACATCAGGAGAGACGTGAGAGGAGGGAGGCGCGGCCGAGTGTCACATGACCGCAATATACACACTAATAACAGCTTTACGCACGGAGCGCTCTCCCGGGAGAATTCACTGCCCACCTCAGATGTGACAACCGGCGGAACACCGGCCGCACAAAAGGAGATCGGGGGGAGATGGTGAGCAGGTAGATCGCCCTGCTCATTACAGGCTGCCACCGGCAGAGCAGCATGTGAGTACGGAGGGGGAGGGGGAGGGGGGGGCGCTGTGACACAAGTCCATATCATAAATTGTCTTCTATGTGCCTTCATCACACCACAACTCTGCATTATTGTCCGCAGTCTGTGCCCATCTCCTGTGCCATGTCCGCCGCAGTCTGTGCCCATCTCCTGTGCCATGTCCGCCGCAGTCTGTGCCCATCTCCTGTGCCATGTCCGCCGCAGTCTGTGCCCATCTCCTGTGCCATGTCCGCCGCAGTCTGTGCCCATCTCCTGTGCCATGTCCGCCGCAGTCTGTGCCCATCTCCTGTGCCATGTCCGCCGCAGTCTGTGCCCATCTCCTGTGCCATGTCCGCCGCAGTCTGTGCCCATCTCCTGTGCCATGTCCGCCGCAGTCTGTGCCCATCTCCTGTGCCATGTCCGCCGCAGTCTGTGCCCATCTCCTGTGCCATGTCCGCCGCAGTCTGTGCCCATCTCCTGTGCCATGTCCGCCGCAGTCTGTGCCCATCTCCTGTGCCATGTCCGCCGCAGTCTGTGCCCATCTCCTGTGCCATGTCCGCCGCAGTCTGTGCCCATCTCCTGTGCCATGTCCGCCGCAGTCTGTGCCCATCTCCTGTGCCATGTCCGCCGCAGTCTGTGCCCATCTCCTGTGCCATGTCCGCCGCAGTCTGTGCCCATCTCCTGTGCCATGTCCGCCGCAGTCTGTGCCCATCTCCTGTGCTATGTCCGCCGCAGTCTGTGCCCATCTCCTGTGCCATGTCCGCCGCAGTCTGTGCCCATCTCCTGTGCCATGTCCGCCGCAGTCTGTGCCCATCTCCTGTAGCATGTCCGCAGTCTCTGACCATCTCCTGTAGCATGTCCGCAGTCTCTGACCATCTCCTGTAGCATGTCCGCAGTCTCTGACCATCTCCTGTAGCATGTCCGCAGTCTCTGACCATCTCCTGTAGCATGTCCGCAGTCTCTGACCATCTCCTGTAGCATGTCCGCAGTCTCTGACCATCTCCTGTAGCATGTCCGCAGTCTCTGACCATCTCCTGTAGCATGTCCGCAGTCTCTGACCATCTCCTGTAGCATGTCCGCAGTCTCTGACCATCTCCTGTAGCATGTCCGCAGTCTCTGACCATCTCCTGTAGCATGTCCGCAGTCTCTGACCATCTCCTGTAGCATGTCCGCTGTCTCTGACCATCTCCTGTAGCATGTCCGCTATCTCTGACCATCTCCTGTAGCATGTCCGCAGTCTCTGATCATCTCCTGTAGCATGTCCGCAGTCTCTGATCATCTCCTGTAGCATGTCCGCAGTCTCTGACCATCTCCTGTAGCATGTCCGCAGTCTCTGATCATCTCCTGTAGCATGTCCGCAGTCTCTGATCATCTCCTTTAGCATGTCCGCAGTCTCTGATCATCTCATGTAGCATGTCCGCAGTCTCTGATCATCTCCTGTAGCATGTCCGCAGTCTCTGATCATCTCCTGTAGCATGTCCGCAGGCTCTGATCATCTCCTGTAGCATGTCCGCAGGCTCTGATCATCTCCTGTAGCATGTCCGCAGGCTCTGATCATCTCCTGTAGCATGTCCGCAGGCTCTGATCATCTCCTGTAGCATGTCTGCAGGCTCTGATCATCTCCTGTAGCATGTCTGCAGGCTCTGATCATCTCCTGTAGCATGTCTGCAGGCTCTGATCATCTCCTGTAGCATGTCTGCAGGCTCTGATCATCTCCTGTAGCATGTCTGCAGGCTCTGATCATCTCCTGTAGCATGTCTGCAGGCTCTGATCATCTCCTGTAGCATGTCTGCAGGCTCTGATCATCTCCTGTAGCATGTCCGCAGGCTCTGACCATCTCCTTTAGTATTGTGGAAGAGAGCCTGGAGCTCCTCTGCTGTCTCTTTTTTTTTCTTAAGAACAGATAGAATAAAAAAAATGGAGTCCTCCTGACTACTTGAATTTTTTTTTGATGAAAACCATGAGAACTTGCGGACTTGCGCTGTAATCGTGATGCATCGCGGAATCGAATCGAATCGAATCGTTGACTTGATAATCGTAATCGAATCGTGAGGCCAGTGAAGATGCGCAGCCCTAGGTGTCACCCCCCCCCCCACCAACTATAGTCACCCCTTAGTACAGACCCCTCTCCATCAGTACAGACCTCCCTCCCTCTGTACAGACCCTCCCTCCACCAAGTATAGTCCCCCCTCAGTATAGACCCCCCCACCACTAAGTACAGGCCTCAGTATAATCTCCCTTCACTAAGTACAGGCCTCAGTATAGACCCCCCACTAAATATAAACTCCCTCCTTCAGTATAGACCCCCCTCCATCAGTGCAGATCCCCCTCCATCAGTATAGGCCCCTTCCGTCAGTACAGACCCCCCCTCCATCAGTACAGACCTCTTCATTAGTACAGACCCCCCCCCCAGTACAAACCACCCCCTTATCAGTACAGATCTCTCTCAGGACAAACCACCCCCCCTTCATCAGTAGAGACCCCCCTCAGGACAAACCACCCCCAGGACAAACCACCCCCTCTATTAGTACAGACCCCACCCTTCATCAGTACAGGCCCCCCTCAGGACAAACTACCCCCCTTCATCAGGATTCAGTGTGCAGCTGCCTGGAGACATGCTTGCTCAGACTGTCACTCTCTGGGCGGCGGGCTTGTAACTGGAGGCAGCCACATCATCAGTGAGAGTAAGACTGAGGAGTCTCACTTAGGGCTAGCGCAGCGCCAGCATGTTCTGGCTGAAAAGAGCCCTGCCCCCAGGACCCTCCACAGCTCCGCTGCCCTCGGGATGGTGTCACCCATCTCCCGGGTGCAGGACACCCCCCCCCCCCATAGTGACGCCACTGGACCTCGTCTTCCAATTAAACTCCTGCGTTGTCGACAGGCTTTCCCAGGCAGACTCCTAGTGGCCAATACAACACAAAATCCAGGTCATGGTCCACCGTTGTTACCATCAGGAAACACGACTTGAGAAATGCCATACAGCCATGACTGGAGTGTATGTATGCAGAAAAAGGCTGCAAGAGATCGACAAACCTGAGATGTAACAAAGGAATCCTATTAAAAACCTGACAGTTTGATGTGCTGTACTTTATTAAACTAAACATCATTCAGTTTTCATGTACTTTAAGAAAGCAGTGCAAAAACTCACAGCAACTAGTTATTGTTAATCAATTCGTTTTTTTTATTCGTATAAAAAGAAAACAGCATTTTCATACATCTTTCACATTCTCTTGTAACCCACCACCCCAACCATTAACATTCACACATTTATTTATATAATGCACTACAATTCATTTTTCTCTTATCTAGCGAAAGTAATATACCATTTCTATTCATTCCCTATACATCATCCCAAGAAACAAAAAAGAAGAGGAGATTCCTGGTATCCAAAAAGAAAGAAAACCCCATCAACCTTAATTCTGCATTGCCCCCTTCCAACATTCCCATACTATTTTAAACATTTTGGCATTTCTCCTTTTATTATACACAAATCTTTCCTTTCTTATTGTTTTGTTAACCTCATCCTCCCATTCTACACAGGTTTGTGGGTTTGACACCAGCCAATTCCTTGCTATTAGTTTCCGTGCCAGGAATAGGCATCTAATTATTACTATTTGTCTCCCCCACATGTTATTGTCCTCTTCCATACAGCCCGATAGGCAGATCTTGGGGTCTATGTCAAGAATTATTCCAAATACCTTATTTATTTTTCCAAGAACTTCACTCCAGTATCTATTTAAGTTAGGGCACCTCCACATCATATGAACTAGGTCTCCTTTTGGATTCCTTCACAGTAACTAATTATGATTCATCTTTTTTTTTACTGATCCGACCGCAGTAGAATAAAATCTGGTTGCTATGGGTTTTACATATTGAGCATACCGTAATCAAAGGTATTTTATAAAGTGACTGATCTTTAGTTTTTCCTAATAGAAATATCCATTTTGACTGTCTACTATATTGAGTTGGTATTCTTCCATCTATGTTCCTTTGTACATCAAAAGGACCAATTTGTGACACTGTTAATAAAACGTGCAATAAAATCAGCTGTTTGTCAGGTTTTGAAGGGAATGCATTTTACTCATTCTGATAGATTCATTTAGACCCCATGCCAGTTTCATTACCTAAGATTTTATATTATGTTGAAATTTGTCTGCTTGTTTGCATTCATATTACAAATGTAATTGTTTGCCCTGTGGTCATGTTCTATGAGAAGGCTTTTCGTCTCCTTGGTAAACAGCCACAAGCTAGCAATGTGTTTGCGTCCAATTACATCACCAAAAATTATTTAAAATCATTTCTTTGTGAGCTACACAGTACTTGAAACATTATTTAATTTGAATGAAAGAAAGTTCAATTAATGATGAAAAATCTGCTTTAGGGCAGAATGGGACACTTGGGCAGCTAGCAGCTTTTGCCATCCCCTTGTCTACTGGCATGGCCCTCCTCATCAGACACCAACTGCCTACAACTACATACTCCATTGTAAAGTGACACAAAAATGCACAATTGTACCTAATTGCACTATTCCAGGCTGGTTATTAAAATATATAAATACTTCTTGCTTTAATTTTCATGCATTACTTTATTAGTTTTCAGAAAAAGAAGAAGCTGCTCTGAAGGAACCAATAATCAAAAGATTTGAGGAGGAAGGAAATCCATATTACTCAAGTGCAAGGTGAGACATCAGGAGTACAATATATGTTGAGGTTATATAGTATATTGTAGTGTTTCTGTTAGTGTGCTGGGGTCTCCTTCGCCAGCTACAGTATTTTGGAATCAGAAAATAAGTTTAATCACATATTTTTACTTATATTTTTTATATTAGCCAAGCTGATGCTTTATTACATTTATGATTTTAAATTTTTTGAATTTTTATGTTATTTGTGGTAATGCCTCAAAGTGTTGTTTAGAAGGCTACCCAGCTGTGCATTTGGAGGGAGGGAGAGATGGAAGACCGAGGAGGACATCAAAGTTATATTTTCTGACTTCATTAAGCATAAGAATTTTGCTTAATGAAAACCTTTTCGTTATTTAAAAATGACACATATTCAAATCTGGGGCTGCCCTGGGACTCTCCAAAACACGGAACTGCCAGCAATTAAAACCACAGAGAGGAAATAAATAAAATAATTAAAAGCCACAATATCACCCAGGTATGAGGTGTATACTAGAGATGAAAGGTTCACACATGGGGAGGTTGATTTACTAAAGGTAAATATACTGTGCACTGCAAGTGCCGTTGCTCTAGATCTGAGGGAAAGCTCAGAAATGAGGGGAAGCTCTGCTGATTTCTATAATCCAATCACATGCAAGCAAAAATGCTGTTTTACATTTTTCTTGCATGTGATTGAGTATTCTTTGCAAAGTGAAGCTTTTTAGATGCAGGGATGTGCCCCCCTACTGTCCAGACACCCAATGCCTCACGAGGACCAATAGGAATTATACCAGACTGCCTGTGCCTACCCGGAAGTGATGCGGTTGGAGCCGCCGTTACCCAGACAAGCTCACTTATACGGCGTGGAGATTACAACTGTCAACTGTTACAGCTGTCAACTGATCTGTGAATGATTAATTTACTGGGAGGCAGCCAGTCTGTTTGATGCCAGCATACCAACGTAACCATCATATAACACCATGGATGGAGGGCTGTTGGTAGGTACGATACCATCGCAACTGTTATCGGCTATACGGTTGTATGATTTACAGGTGCAAAAGTTACCTAATCAGTATAGGACTTTCCCTGTGATATCAGTGCCCTTACATATCTATGTGAGAGCCTCTATCATACATCACTCCAGCCATACTATTGTTGTTTACTTCCATCTGTTACTGGCATCTTTTCACTACGGATGGAGACTGCCTTTAAGCTACGTGGTTTATGTTCATCTTTCCATCTCGGCACAGATTAGCTGATATTGCTTATACTGCATTGCTACATTTACACCTAGTGGCTTTGGTCAAATCTTACTTTTAATACTGCTTTTGATATAGCCCTGACCATGACTATTACTGACCATACTTTTAGCTTATATACTCAGGTGACTGGGATAGGCGGGCTGAGACGGGCTGGCCATTCAGGCATACCTACCTCCACAGTACTTTGGTGCAGTGCCTCATTCGCCCATTGTGGCTTTGTAGCAATGCCCAGAGCAGGGCTGTGGTATCTTCATAGGGTCCCAGGTGGGTGGTCATTAGGGCCTTTTTCTGGGGGCTGTTGGTAGGTGTTGCCCAGCTCCCTCTGTGGGACTGCATCCACATCCTTTTTCCTGATTCAGATGAAAGTTTTATTGAGGGCAGGTTTGGCTTTGTATAAGTTTGACTTTTTTTCTGCAGGGTCAGGAGGTGGACGTTTTTGTTAGGTTTCTTGATGTTGCCATGTGCCGTTGTCCTGCCTCATGTCGTAATACATTTCCTGGAAGTAACTCTGGAGCAAGTGCACTTGCATTGCACAGTATATGCCTTTAGTAAATCCACCCCATTGTAGTTCTTGCAAAACATGCTAGAAATTGTTGCACATTTTTACGCGCACACATTTTCAAGGCAGTGCAAAAACTGGGCTAGAGTGGTCTATTTTCTATATTGTTACGTGTAAAATAATACTTTTCTTTCACCTATGTAAGACAAAGTAACAAGTTATCTTAAAGTGATATTAAAGCCAAGTTTAAAAAAATAAAATAATAACAAACATCTCATACCTGCTTTGTGAAGTGGTTTTGCACCGAGCAGCCTCAATCCTCCTCCTGTTGGGTCCCCCACCTGTGTTCCTGGCTCCACTCCCCTGCCAAGTGCCACCCTAAGCAAATAGCTTGCTGTGGGGGCACCTGAGCAGGCTTGCTCCAGAGCCACTTCTCTGTGTGTCCATAAGACACACAGAGCTGTGACTCGGCCCCGCCCCCTCTCTCTTCTCATTGACTCAATGCCTGTTATAGCAGCAGGACCAATGGCTCACACTGCTGTCTCAACCAATGAGGAGGGAGAGTCGAGAATGACGTGTACATCACTGGATCATGATGGGGCTCAGGTAAGTATTGGGGGCTGCTGCACAATGAAGGTTTTTTACCTTTATGCATAGAATGCATGAAGGTAAAATAACTTGAGCCTTTACAACCACTTTAACTTCCCCTTATCCCATCAGCAAACACTCACCCTTCTGTAGCTCCCCCAGCACTGAAGAGAAATACTTGATAGGTTCCAGTAAGGTCTAGCATGTGACTTGCTCCACTTCCTCCCAGGTGATAGTGCTGATGGGCCTGCTGGCACATGGGGGCATAGGGTTTGCTCTGTTTGCCGCAGCAGCTGGCAGAGCAGAGGTGTAGTAAAGGGAATGGTAAGTGTGCTGTAAGGCAGAAGGGAAGTTGAGTAAACTTGTTGCTGTAAACCACACTTTTAACCCTGGATAGTACCCGTACAAAGATGCCCCTATGCTTCTGAAGAGAAAAGCAGATGAAAGCATTTTCAGGGAGAATGCTGTGACCCCTTTAACAGGTAATACATACCTGTAAATGTTACACTTATACATTCCACGGCACATATGTTTCTATGAAACATTAAATTTAATGCTAGATCCATTGAAAACTGCACCCAGGCAGGCTCTTTATTGCAGAAGAGATGTAGAATGTCTCTTCTGTAATAAAATAAACCTACTGACATTCTCTCACCGTATTCTTTGGAATGTAAGTGCAGCACAGTTTATGTTCCAGCTACGGCATGTGCAGGAGTGATGTCATCCCGCGCTGACCAATACAAATGGCCGCAGCCAGGCACCTGGTAGAAGCCAGGCAAAAGATGCCAGCGAGGGACATTGGACCATTGAAGAAAAATAAAATATTGGGGACTTTAGTTCTACTGTAAGGATAACACTTGATTGGTCATTATGGATGGCTACTGCACATTTTTTCCCAGTTTCCTTCTTTTAGATTCAGATAGGTAGACCCTTTTTTCAGTGATATTTTTCCACTCTTGCAGTGCAGTCTTCCTACCTAATCTGGCTCATCAATATCTGTCTTCTGAGTGTTTGCGTGTCTTTTAATTATAAATCAAATTAAAGGCTAACATTCATTGAACAGCCTGTATTTATGAGAGTCGTTAGCAAGCTGTTAACCTATTAGTATTTACTAGGCTGCTTACATCTCTTTACATGTGGTGATCAATTTCACTAAATTACACATTACCTCTTCAGAAAGACTTGTGTGATGATATTTTATAACATGTGTAAATCGTGATCGTGATGCACACTGGGCATGAAATGCTGCTTATACAGGCTTTTTTTTTTTCTTTTAGCCTGTAGAAGCAACTCTGTTAGCCTATGTGTCTATGCACATTTGGGCGTTTACAGGCATATTTGTAAAGGGGTATTTACAGGCAGGAAAAAAAACATCACAAGTGTGTTTTGGACAGAAAAACACTTGACGTGCATTAACATGGTTTTTAAGAATACATTTTCTAGTGTTTTGGGGAAAACCGCTTACAAACGCAAACACATGTGCATTACGCTCCATTGGAATGTTTTTTATGCTGCGTTTTTCTGCCAGCATATTTTCTGCTGTCTAGTGTGCATGAACCCTTAAGATGAGAGCCACTTAAGATGATAGTGTACCCAAAAACCTTCACCTAATACTGTTCAAGGTCTGAATAAAACATACCAAGATACATCTGGCCATTTCAGTAAAAAATAAAAATGTTTTGAACATGTCATGCCATACCAACTTGAATTGTGTATGCAGAGTTGAACAGCACTAGACCATTAATTTGCTTAGCCCCCCTTTCCCAGAATACCAATAGGAACATGGATCAAACTGAGGTTCCTACATATGATGCCCATGTAATTGAATACTTGGGGTTGCCATACATTATACCAGTGGTGGCGAACCTTGGCACCCTAGATGTTTTGGAACTACATTTCCCATGATGCTCTGGCACTCTGCAGTGTATTGGAGCATCATGGGAAATGCAGTTGCAAAACGTCTGGGGTGCCAAGGTTCGCCATCACTGCATATACAATCTGATTTGTACAATCTCCGTTAGATCTACCTTCAACTATGTAGTGCAATGGCCTGCCTGATTTGATACAAGTTAGATGCATTGTTCGGATGTGTCGTCCTACTGCATATTTTTGGTAAATCTAAAGGAGATTGTACAGAGGTTGTTCAATCAGATATTTTAGTGTAAGGCCAGCTATAGTGTCCTTCAAAGAAAAATGTATGTGAATTGTTTAAACAGCAGCACTATGGCATGGTATATATTAATATAGACATTTAGTGGTGTGTAGTAAACTATAACAACCACATATGAGCTGTTTATTGTAATTGGTTATTATCTGATTTGTTTCTTTGGAGAACCATCCTGCGCATCTTGCTTTTTCAAGTGTTGAATGAAAACTATTGTGCTTGTACAGTCACAAAACACATCCTCCCCAATAATAATAAAGGTTTCTTAACACTTTTCCTGTATTATAGACCCCTGGTAGATTGCCAATATATCCCCATAACCTTTTAACCAGACTATCAAAACCATTATCATTGACCATCCTATGTCCATATCCAGTATGGCATCAAAAGAAGTCAATAGATCATATAAAATAAAACTAAAAATAATCAGTGCAAACATTCCTGAGTAAATACTAATAATTGCAGCTGAACACTCAAGGCCAATTACACAACACCTTCAAATAAGCTAATAAATGAAAATAGTGTATCCCGGATGGTGCAAAGTGGTGTCTCTAGATTGAACATGCAGGTGTCCTATAATGTGCAGCACCTCCGCCATAGACACAGATGGCTGCTCACCTTAGGACCATGATCTCCCGACTTGTCACAAGTGCACAAACGAGCGCTCTGTGTATGCAAATATAATCCAGTAAGATGACCGGTGACAAAGTCCTGCCCAGGACGTAACGCCTACGGATGAAGGAGCCATGCATAACGTCACCGCTCCCATCTTATTGGATTATATGTGTGCAGGCCATTCAAGTTCTTCCACCCCAAACTTGCTCATCCATGTCTTTATGGACCTTGTTTGTGAACTGGTGCACAGTCATGTTGGAACAGGAAGGGGCCATCCCCAAGCTGTTCCCACAAAGTCAGGAGCATGAAATTGTCCAAAATGTCTTGGTATGCTGGCGCCTTAAGAGTTCCCTTCACTTGAATGAAGGGGCCAACACCTGAAAAACAACCCCACACTATAATACCCCCTCCATCAAATGATTTGGACCAGTGCACAAAACAAGGCCCATAAAGACATGGATAAGCAAGTTTGGGGTGAAGGAACTTGACTGGCCAGCACAAAGTAATGACCTTAACCCGATAGAACCCCTTTGTGATGAATTACAAAAGAGACTGCGAGCCAGGCCTTCTTGTCCAACATCAGTGCCTGACCTCACAAATGCGATTCTGGAAGAATGGTCGAATATTTCCCATAGACACACTCCTAAACCTTGTGGACAGCCTTCCCAGAAGAGTTGAAGCTGTTCTAGCTGGAAAGGATGGGCAAACTCAATGTTGAACCCTATGGTCTAAGACTGGAATGCCATCAAAGTTCATATGCGTGTAAAGGCAGGTGTCCCAATACTTTTGACAATATAGTGTGTTTTAATGCAGGAGGGCTTTTGTACAGCACGTTGGTAGCATATAACAAACCATCTGTTCATTTGAGCAACGATCTAAACAAACAACATTTGTAGCTTTTTAGTATTCTGTTGGTGGTCAGCTTTTTCATACAGCAACAGGGTTCTACAGCACAGAGTGAGAGAGACCTCATCATTCAGCTCCCATATAAAATGTCCAGTCAACAGCTGAGATTAATGAAGTCTAGCCACCAGGTAATATGTGGACATAGGAATGGAGGCTTTATCCCATCCAAAGCTCTACCAAGTCTCCAGGCTCCTGGACCAAGAATAGAAATTAAGAATCTGAGAAAACGTTTTTTCATCACATCAATCACCAACCCTGGAGCCTTTCAACATGTGTAGACGAGAAACATAAGTTCAAGATCCAGAAAGCCAGTGTTTCAGAATATGACCAGAACAGCTGAAAGAAAATCAGATGGATTTTCTATTTATATAAAAACATCCAAAATATACAAGCTAGCTACAACTATTTAGATGTTGCTACTATTTTGAAATATAGAATTGAGGTACAGTTACTCACTATGGTAACATGCAGGTCATTTGACACATCAAAACAATTTTTCCACTGTTTGCAGGTTCAATAATGCAGAGAATCCTTTTTTAATTTTCAGAGATCCAAACCCTGCTATAAATGGACTTGAGAACTAAAGTGTAACTTCACCAATTTGATATACTAGGCATGATTTCACTTCTCCCCCCTCCACAGTGTAATGTCTACCTTATACTTATATTGTTTTATGTAGGCTCCACCCCACAGCTGCCTTTCTACCCTATGCCAAAATGATGTTGTCCATGCTCTGAAGCCCCCTGGCATATGTACATAACATATTCCAGAATGCTTCTGGCTTCATTCATCTGGCCGGAGGTGAGTGGACTCAAAAAGCACAACATCAGGGGCTGTCTGAACCAGACAGAGACTTCCGGTGACGTCAGCGACCAAGATGGCAGCGTGGGAACCCAGTGTGTGACAGTGGGTCACAGCAGGATAATGCTGGATTCACTGGCTGGGTGAGTATGTGAATTCTGTATTATAGCGGTGGAAAAGGGTAAGAAGGAAAAATCACGAGTGGGAGGGAATGAAGTTCCTCTTTAAAAGATATTTAAACAAATATTTCCGCTTTTTCCCCTTACTCTCCTAACCCACCTCCTTCTCACAGCTTAAAACTTATCTCCGTCTTGCTAGTGAGGCCATGGCAATGTTTACATTCCTTGTCAGCTTCTTCACTCGGTGTCCACTCTTGTTCACTTTGATCCCTAATGACCCCTAGCTGGAAGATGGAGTTGATCCTGTCTGTTTACCAGCCCCAATCAGTCTATGAAGCTGAACTGCACACATGTGGACATCCGTTATAGAAGCTGGTGAGGAATATAGAAATTGCCACAGGACTCCGCAACAAGATCTAGGGTAAAGATAGTATAATAATGATTGCGTTAGCAGCTGCCTACTACCTGTCCTGCACTTGGGGCTCAGGTTTGGAGAGGAACTCTGTCACGGCAGGCATATGCAGAAAACGGAGGCCTCTAGGGCTGCATTTGTTTTCCAGAACTTCTTTTTAATAAAGTGGAGAAGAGTTAGGGTCATGGCGTTCAGAAGGGGAACTGTACAGGAAGAGATGGCATTATATGCTAAAGATACGCTTTTTAGCTGATACTAGGCCAAAAATTGGGATAAGTCAACTCTTCTGCCTTTAGATTCTCTCCTGGAAAGGTCCCAGATCCTTAAATTATGAAATTAATCTCATTCTACGTCCAACTTTTGGCAGAAATGTAAATATTGTAAATTAACATGATCTATTATTGGCAGATAATCAATATGATCAGGATGACATGGTTAAACCTAACATTATCTGTTATTGGCAGATAAGTAAAATATTCTGGATGTCACGACTGTTATATAAAAAATAAACCTCCTAAGATAGTCTTATAGACCTTGCAATATCCCAAGGATCTAGGTGGCCTGTCTGATCCAAATCCCTGTATGTATTTCTTATCTTACATACAAAATTTTAATGAACTTGAGACAGTGGCAGTTCCACACTCTTTCTACTACTTGAGTACCTCTATGGGGGCCAAAACCCACTGCACCTCCTTCACTTGAACACCTATAGAGTACAAAACTCTTTGCTGGTTTAAGGCTGGCTGTTTTTACTTATGGGGAAAGTTTGGGATATTACCAACAAATTACCAACTAAGTACTATGTATTGGGGGTCCGTCAAGGCTTACACCTACTGTATCTGGGCTAATTGTTCCCTGCCATACTTGGTTAAACTGCAGGGCTTTCACTGCTACTATATATGGGGAAGGAGGTTTTAAGTCTTTTCAACAGCTATAGTTAGAATTTTTGTTGACCATTCAGACCTTTTTTCATTACCTGCAACTGCATCATGCAATTCAAGCACAATTTAGTTCCCTTCATTTGACATTTGGTGAATTTGAGTGTGTTGGATGGTTTGCTTAGGACTGACTGTAGCAAGGGCTTGATATCCCAACTATATCTCTGTCTGTTACACAGCTTGATTGGTTCCTTCCCACTGCACTCCAAATCCCAGTCAGTTATCAGAAAACATCTGGAATGAAGTTCTGCTGGTTTTAACCAAAGTCCCTTTATTTCCTACTCACAAGTTGACTCAGTTTTCTAAAGTCTGCAAGGCCTGTCAAACCTTTTTATTCATTTCACAGGATAGGTATATGTGATTCCCCTAAATGTAATTGCTCGCCCCAGAGTGACTTAATTCACTCATTGTGGCATTGCCCAAAACTGATGAGATACTTGGGCAAAGTATTAGATAAGATTAATCAGGTGTATGGAGTACATCTCAGCAATACTCCATTATCATGTATTCTTGGATACCTAAATTC
Organism: Aquarana catesbeiana; assembly: GCF_042186555.1. Lineage (NCBI taxonomy): Eukaryota > Metazoa > Chordata > Amphibia > Anura > Ranidae > Aquarana > Aquarana catesbeiana. Next base: position 142,161,744 of record NC_133324.1, on the reverse strand, counting down.
ATCCAGTCTAGACGCACACTTCCTTCGCTATTACTAGATGCCAGTTTGCAACCAACAGAGTATTGATCCCTAGATAATCTCCTGTTTAGATTGATTTAATTTGAACAGATTACTCATGAGGGACGGGGGGGAAATAGCGTTTCACCTTTTTGCAGTCTGACTGAGGTTGCTTGGTGGTCTGGGCAATATAGTGTTACAGTTATTGCATCAGCTGTGATCATTTAGTTTACTAATTAATATGATTTTATACTTCTGTTTCGATGAAATCCCACTTCTTGTGGAAATGGAATGAGTATGTGGAAATTCCTTCTTAATGTGTGTCTCTGAATGCTGTAGGTGTGTCTGTTCTGTTTGTATGCAATTTAATTCACTAAAGAAATTCTCATTTAAAACTAGAAAATGCATTTCCTGGGGAAAATGCGTGGGAATGCTAAATAGCTGAATTGCTAAAACTGCCCCCAGCAAAACTGCCCCTATCATATTGCCATCAAAACTGCCCCATCAGAATTGCCCCATAAAAATTGTCCCCATCAAAACTGCCCCATCATATTGCCACCATCAAAACTACCCCATTAGAATTGCCCCATCAAAACTGCCCCATCATATTGCCACCATCAAAACTGCCCCCATCAAAACTGCCCCATCATATTGCCACCTTTAAAACTGCTCCATTAAAATTGTCCCCATCAAAACTGCCCCATCAGAATTGCCCCATCAAAACTGCCCCATCATATTGTCACCATCAAAACTGCCCCATCAAAACTGCCCCATCATATTGCCACCATCAAAACTGCCCCATCAGAATTGCCCCATCAAAACTGCCCCATCATATTGCCCCCATCAGAATTGCCCTATCAAAACTGCCTCATCATATTGCCACCATCAAAACTGCCCCCATCAAAACTGCCCCATCATATTGCCACCTTTAAAACTGCTCCATTAAAATTGTCCCCATCAAAACTGCCCCATCAGAATTGCCCCATCAAAACTGCCCCATCATATTATCACCATCAAAACTGCCCCATCAAAACTGCCCCATCATATTGCCACCATCAAAATTGCCCCCATCAAAACTGCCCCATCAAAACTGCCCCATCAGAATTGCCCTATCAAAACTGCCCCATCATATTGCCACCATCAAAACTGCCCCATCATATTGCCACCATCAAAACTGCCCCATCAGAATTGTCCCATCAAAACTGCCCCATCATATTCCTCTATTATAAATCAGTACATGGTGTGTCTGTCCCCTCCCTCGGGCTCTGTAATCAGAGCTGAGATGCTCCAGCCACCTCCCCCCCGTGTAGAAGCTTTGGTAACCATGGCAACAAAAGCAACACAGTACACTCTGATTAATGGCTAAAATTTCCTGAAATGACCTCTAAACAAAAAGCTTTTTCACAAAAACTGTAAAAGGTACCAAACTGAAAAGATATAGCCAGATAGCTGAATATTTTGTGAACATTTTAAAGTTTGGCATCTGTAGGTGAAAGTATGAAGGAGTTGAAACTTTTGGGAGCGGAAGAAGGTTTTAAGGATCTGAAGCATGCTCCCATTGACTTCAATGTTAAAAAAAAGTGTTAAAAAGCTTAATATTTTAAAAAGTATAAATAGTAGAAAAAAAGTTGAAAAAGTCCCATCATCAGCTGAAAGACGAACATTTTAATAGTTGAATGGTTTTAATAGCTGAAAGTATGCGGAAGTTACGCAGAACCAAAAAACGTACAGAATAAAGAAATAATAAAAACTAGAAAATGCATTTCCTGGGGAAAATGCGTGGGAATGCTGAATAGCTAAAATGGCCCCCAGCAAAATTGCCCCATCATATTGCCATCAAAATTGCCCCATCATATTGCCATCAAAATTGCCCCATCATATTGCCACCATCAAAACTGCCTCATCATATTGCCACCATCAAAACTGCCCCATCAGAATTGCCCCATCAAATTGCCACCATCAAAACTGCCCCGTCATATTGCCACCATCAAAACTGCCCCATCATATTGCCACCATCAAAACTGCCCCATCATATTGCCACCATCAAAACTGCCCCATCAGAATTGCCCCATCAAAACTGCCCCATCATATTGCCATCTTCAAAACTGCTCCATCAGAATTGTCCCCATCAAATCTGCTCCATCAAAATTGTCCCCATCAAAACTGCCCCATCATATTCCTCTATTATAAATCAGTACATGGTGTGTCTGTCCCCTCCCCTGGGCTCTGTAATCAGAGCTGAGATGCTCCAGCCACCTCCCCCCCGTGTATAACAGAAGCTTTGGTAACCATGGCAACACAAGCAGCACAGTACACTGTGTTTAATGGCTAAAATTTCCTGAAATGACCACTAAACAAAAAGCTTTTTCACAAAAACTGTAAAAGATATCAAACTGAAAAGATATAGCCAGATAGCTGAATATTTTGTGAACATTTTAAAGTTTGTTTGGCGTCTGTAGGTGAAAGTATGAAGGAGCTGAAACTTTTGGGAGCGGAAGAAGATTTTAAGTATCTGAAGCATGCTCCCATTGACTTCAATGTTAAAAAAAAGTGTTAAAAAGCTTAATATTTTAAAAAGTATAAATAGTAGAAAAAAAGTTGAAAAAGTCCCATCATCAGCTGAAAGAGACGAACATTTTAATAGTTGAATGGTTTTAATAGCTGAAAGTATGCAGAAGTTACGCAGAGCCAAAAAACGTACGGAATAAAATTAAAGAATAAAAATAAATAAAATCGAATAACAATAGTGGGACTGCTAAAGCAGTCCCACTAATAAAAAAAAGTTAGGTTTTTATTTCTGCTTGTGACCCTACTGAGAAGATTTTTCCTTAACTTACTGTCCTTCTAACATCTATTGAAGAAAATACCTTAAAAACAAGTAACAAAAAAAACTGACAGAGATTTTAACCATTCCTGCTTTACCAAAAACCAGATAAAACATTTTGCATGGTATGGAATTTCCGACAAGATTTGTGTGACCATGTGTATGCAAGACACGTTTGGATTTTGTTGTCGGAATGTGCGATCGTGTGTACGTGCCATTACAGTTCTATGAAAATACACAAAATCTGTTAACTACTCTTTATGTCTAAACGTTTATGCAGGCTGTCTCAATTTTATATGATATATATTTTGATTTTTTTTTTTCTTTTTTCATTTTCCTTTTTTTTTCTTATTTTGTATTTGTTGAAGCAAATAAATATAAACATTTGTAAATTAAAAAAACACAAAACTTTAAAAGTGGGGTACGCACTATAAGAAAATCAGGTAAACGATCGTCGGATTTTCCTTGTTGTTTCACAGCAAGTTGGACCTGAGGATGGCTATACTGTACGAAACAATAATGGCATAAAACAAGTAAAAATTCGCGCTGAACTGAAAAAAGCAAGCGGCCAGCAAAGTTCGTAGATAACAAACAAAAAGTCACATGCATAAAAATGATTGCGGCGCTGAAAAGTTCAAATTGAAGTTGAAGAGTGGGAGGAATCCAATCACCAAATATATTGTGCAGATGTAGAAAGAGTCACTCGTCACCACGTGGTAATGTAGTCTGCTTACCAGAAGGTGTTAAGGATTAGGCATAGATGATAAATTCTCAATAGCATCCAGCAAATCCAGCCCACTGGAACCCCTCATCAGACCACAACATCCGTGGGATTTCCTTCACATATAAACATCTCCCAATGGTCACTTCAGAATTAGGCATTCATGCATGTAGTCATCATATATCCGAGAAAAGAAAATGAAGGACCCATAGTGAAGCCCGTAATGATAGATAAAAAAACTTTTATTGTAGTAACTTACAGTTGAAGCTTAAAACAGCATGCATCAATGATAGGAACAAACGGCTGCAGCAATCAGCAATTCTGAAGTGACCATTGGGAGATGTTTATATGTGAAGGAAATCCCACGGATGTTGTGGTCTGATGAGGGGTTCCAGTGGGCTGGATTTGCTGGATGCTATTGAGAATTTATCATCTATGCCTAATCCTTAACACCTTCTGGTAAGCAGACTACATTACCACGTGGTGACGAGTGACTCTTTCTACATCTGCACAATATATTTGGTGATTGGATTCCTCCCACTCTTCAATTTCATTTTGAACTTTTCAGCGCCGCAATAATTTTTATGCATATACTGTACGAAAATTCTCGTGCGACAAACGCTTTTTTTTGTTATTTATTGTTTCTGATCATGCCCAGTTTTTTGTTTCTGATTTTTCTTGTACGAAAAACATACAAAAATTGTACAAGTTAAGCAAAAATCGTTCGTTCTGTTCCCGTACAAGAAACATTCGGGAGATTGTCCCTTCGAAAATTTGGGTTTGGAAGGTCAGACTTGGCTGTGTACACACTATCAGAAAATCGTACTATCGTTCCTCAACGAAAATGTTCACCCTATTTTCTTATAATGTGTACAAGCCTTTATCATTTAAAGGCAGCATCTATTCACTTGCTTCTCCTCTGCATTATATTGTTTTTACCATATTTTTTACTTCGCAAATGTACTTTAATGTTCATGCTGTCCTTTAAAAGGCCCATGTACACAGGTACAGATTCCTGGCCAGCTACTTGCAGCCTGTCAAAGTCTATGGCAGCTGGATGGGCCTAACTGCTGTACAGAGCAGCTCAGGGATAAGTGCCAGGAGCGCAGGTCTTCTGCATTGCAGGCATTCATTCCTGAATACCTAGGGACATAAACATGAGCTTGGGCGTAACTAAAATGCCGGGTGGAACATGCAACAAATAGCATCGTGTGCAGGGGGCTTTTAGAGTGAATGTTGCACAATAAACAAGGTATTCATCATATGTAGAAGAAGATAACATCATTTGAGTACTCTGTTCTTTCTGCAGGCTATGGGATGATGGGATCATTGATCCGGCTGACACCAGGTTAGTTCTGGGACTGAGCCTCAGTGCTGCTTTGAATGCACCAACACAGAAGACTGAGTTTGGAGTTTTCAGAATGTGATTCACTCCAGAGCCTAAGACACTACTGCAATCTGTCAGACTTTTCCTTTATAAGAGCTTTCTACCCTGTAAAATAAAAGTTTTTTATAACATACTTTGTAGTTTATTATATATTATTATAATTGAAAAAAACAACCTAACAAGTGAAATGTTTGTGATAATTGAATTATGTCGATCGTACACATTCTCTTAGAGCCCTTGCACACTGGGGCGGGGGCGGCGTCGGCGGTAAAACGCCGCTATTATTAGCGGCACTTTACCGTCGGTATTCGGCCACTAGCGGGGCGGTTTTACCCCCCGCTAGCGGCCGAGAAAGGGTTAAATACCACCGCAAAGCGCCTCTGCAGAGGCGCTTTGCCGGCGGTATAGCCGCACCGTCCCATTGATTTCAATGGGCAGGAGCGGTATACACTCTGCTCCTTCACCGCTCCGAAGATGCTGCTGGCAGGACTTTTTTTACCGTCCTGCCAGCGCACCGCTCCAGTGTGAAAGCCCTCGGGGCTTTCACACTGGAATACAAGCAGCGGCACTTTCAGGTCGGTTTGCAGGCGCTATTATTAGCGCAATAGCGCCTGCAAACCGCCCCAGTGTGCAAGGGCTCTTATATTTGTCAGAAACAGACACTATAAATAGCAGGTGGGTCAGCGCTTCACTGACAGGCAAAAGAACATAATGAGTCCATAGGTTCCATATGGAAATAGGATGAGTGATGGCAAAGTAGGTAGTACACTAGGCAAATTTCACAAACAATCAGCTCCTCAGTGGGTTTGGGAATCCCTCATGATCATACAAACAAATAAAAAAGGGCGCCAGGTAAGTGTAAGTTAAAAGCAACAATAGATTTATTCCAAGTCCACTTTATTAAAAACTCCTGTACACTGTATGCAGGGCTGGTGTGGTGTGCAAAAAACAAACAGGTCAATGGACTGGAGGACAGCCACAGGCACAAGCATGGACCCACCGCGAGGAGAAGCGAAGCCGGCAGCGTCCTGAACTTTCTCAAGCGCCACTGACAGGAGACAGAAGAAACAGACAGGCAAAGAGGCCCGCCTCCTTCATCAGCCCTGCATACAGTGTACAGAAGTTTTTAAATTAAGTGGTCTTGGAATATATTTTTGTTGCTTTTAACTTACACTTACATGGTGCCCTTTTCTTTTTGTTTCTTATATTTATCATTTTTCAGACTTTGCAGTGAATTCAAAAGCGATTTAAATCACAGCCTGGGTAAAAATGAAACTAAAGGCCCTTTCACACTAGTGCACTTGAAAACTTGTTTTTAATGTGTTTTTGGTGCAGTTTCTGGTTTCGTGACTCCCAGCTTGCACCGGTGAAACATGGACATGTGACTGAAAAAAATGCACCAAAAATGCAGATGCTGTGCAGATTTTATGCGCTTTTGATGCACTTTTTAATGTAATTATTTATTTTATTAGAAAATGCTTTTCCAAAACCTTTGCTGTGCTTTTGATGTATTTCCATGGACTTACAATAGAAGGTGCATTTTTGGTGCCATTTTGAAAATCTCTACCAAAGATGCAGCATGCAGGACTTTTCAAAACGCAGTGCACCCGCAGGGCATTGATGTGAACAGTTACATAGGATTTAAAGGAGAATAGTTTTTGTGCATTTTTGTTGTATTGGAAAAGTGCGTTTTAGCACAGCAAAAGTGCACCAGTGTACAAGGGATCTTGGCCCCCGTTCACATTGACGTGATTTGACAGGTCATGGAGCCTATTGCCAGCAATAGGAGCATCCCTATCGGTGCGATGCCGACTTTTTGGCACCGATTTCCAAAAGTAGTTCCAGCACTACTTTTGGAGACTTTGGGGGCAATTTTAATAGACATCTGTGTATGAACCCGGACAGATGTCTTTCAAGTCACCCCTAAAGTCGGACTGAAATGCGGCTTTGAAAGCGTGCAAGTTCAGATGAACAGCCATGTTCAGCCATGTTCAGTGTGAACAAGGGCGCTAAGACAACCTTTTAAAGCAGCTCTCCCTGAAAGGCAGACAACCATGTAAACAGAAACCCTCACCGATGACAAGAAAAAAAGCCCTCAGAAATGGGCTTCCCATTGAGAGATCTGGAAGATCTGGTGCTTTGAGGCACCTTTACCCAGCTTACTTATTACAAACATATTCTCATTGTTAAATGAGTGTTTACTGTAAGATTGGATTCCTTATAAAATGGAAAGCTCATTTCAGTGCATATGGAACTAAAAACCTTTTTTTGGTGTTATTGGAGTATTTTTGGTGATATTTATTTATTTGTACCACAAGTTCAGTTTTCAGGACAAGCTTTTTGGAGATCTACTTCTTTCTAATTCTGTACTGCTTAGACTGGTGGTAGAGCATTTATCTCCTGAAAACTTGGCCAAAAAAAACAGTTTCTGGAAAAAATTACAATATACAGCACTCAACTGTGTAGCTACATGTGCTCGCAGCATTTACTTTACAGGTAAGTCCCATGTGATCTTCAGAAAGTATTACATGTCAAAGAGATTTACAGTGCATATAAAAGTAGAAGGTTGCACAGATTAACCAGTTAAGTACAGATCCATTTTCATATTTCAGCTACAATCTGATTATAATGCCTCGTACACATGGTCAGATTTTCCAACGGGAAATGATGGATGTGAGCTTGTTGTCGGAAATTCCGACCGTGTGTTTGCTTCATCGGACATTTGCTGTCGGAATTTCCGACAACAGATGATTGAGAGCAGGTTCTCAAATTTTGAGCGTGTGTACGTGTGTTGGAATCAAGCAGCAGAGCCGCACTGGCTATTGAACTTCATTTTTCTCAGCTCGTATTACGTGTTGTACGTCACCGCGTTCTTGCCAATCAGAATTTCCGACAACATTTGTGTGACCGTGTGTATGCAAGACAAGTTTGAGCCAACATCCGTCGGAAATAAATCCACGGTTTTGTTGTCGGAATGTCCGATCGTGTGTACGAGGCATAAGTGTTAATAAAGCCCATCTAGGCACCCCATTTTGATACCTCTTTATAGACCCCAAGTAAAAAAAATATCAGTAACGTCCTGAAGATGTCATCACCCAATTTCTTGATTTTTGACCAGCAGCTAAGGAAGAATGAGAAGTCTACAGAATGCACCTATGACACGTTATTAGAGTATTCATTCCTCCACTCAGTACACAGCCAGCTGGAGTGACCAGCTCCTTCAACAAGAAATAATGCCTTCAGCTGGAAGCATAACTTTCTGATTAGGAAAGAACAAGGGAACCCTTATCATTTTTCTTGGACATTTACACTTTCTTTTGGTGATATTGTCTTCCAAAAGTTTATTTGCTATTTATTATATAGGCAAACAGTGGCGGCTGGTGGTCAAAATTTTAGGGGGGGGCGCAAAACAGACCTGGCCCCCTCACTCGCACCCCCCACCCCCAAGGCAGGCTCTTGCACTACATAGTAGATCTATAGGAGATTGCACCGACTGTATTGTGTATGGTCTGATGAAAAAGGGGATTGGACAGAGTATGGTCAGCTTTAGGACAATACCAAGAAATAAATTGCTTACATATAGGAAAGAGGAGGGATAGAAAGGATATACACAACCAGCAGGAAGGGGTGTGCAGGGATGGATGGACAGGTAGGTGGATGGATGGATGGATGGATAGGTGGGTGGATGGATGGGTGGATGAATGGTTGGGGTGGATAGATGGGATGGATCGATAGGTGGATGGGTAGGTGGATGGATGGATGCGTGGGATAGATGGGGTGGAAGGATGGCATGGATAGGTGGGACGGATGGATGGGGTGGATAGGTGCAGCGAAGGAAATATTTAATGATCAGAGATGGTAGCTCTGCCTGTCAGTGTTCTGATCCATCACAGATCGGTGTACGGTGAAGGAAGCTCATCTTCCCCTCCTGCTGTCATCTCCTGTCCTCTCAGCACAATGTCACTATCCAGTATGATCAGATCCCCCTGCCAGGGAGAAGCTCTGGTCTCTGCTGTCAGACTGGGTGTAAATGCAGCAGGATGAGAGGAGAGGACAGCCTGAACAACTAGCAGAACATCTACCATTATCCACTGCGTGCCGGGCTGCCCCTCCCCCTACCTGCCACACATTTAACACTAGCAGCCCCATCCAGATTTACTTTCTCTGGAATGTGCTAAAAGCTTCTCGCTCAACCCTTCACTGCACTCCCCCTCCTCCTCCCCAGATCCACTACACAGGCAGCTGCTGCAGGTCTGAGAGCACAACAGTTGCTTAATCTTACCTGCTAGCAGCTTCAGTGATGTGTGTGACGGCCCATCCATTCCTTTCTGATTTTCTTCGTGTGCTCAGTGGAGAGGGGAGTCTCCACTTAACTCACGGGATTAGTCCTCACGGCGGCCATCTTTTTGTAGCCCGCCGGAAGTTACTTTGTTCTCACACTGAGAACAAAGCACCCGGCAGGGCGGATGCTGGTCGGCGCGATCGATTGCGCCGCAAAGCATCTCCAAACCCCGCCAATAAAGCGCCGCGTCTGCAATCTCGTGATTGCATTGACGTGGCGCTTCCCATAGTGCACTGTGTCCGGCGCCCGCCGAACACAGTGCACTTGGTTAAAAGGACATTTAAAAAAAAAAATTCTTAAAGGGGCAGTTTAAAAAATTTTTTTTTTTTTTTCATTTTTTTTTTTTTTGTGACTACAGCAGGGGGGGGGGGGGGGGGGCGGCGCCCAGGCGCCCCCTATGGACGGGCCGCCACTGTAGGCAAACATTAGTACAAATTATAGATATAAGCTTTTTTCTATATGACATTATAGCCCTGCATGGACAAAGCTCAGGTCCACGTTAAAAACTAGTTTGATGAGAAGTGAAGGATGTATAGGAAAAACTGCAGTTACTTAGGCCTTATGCACACTGGGCTTCAAATACGCCACTTTTAAGGGCAATTTACTTTTTTATTGCCTCTAAACACCCCTTCATGTTATCCCATGGGGGTTATCTACTAAAGGCAAATCCACTTTGCACTACAAGCGCAAAGTGCACTTGAAATTGCACTGAAAGTGCACTTGGAAGTGCAGTCGCTGTAGATCTGAGGGGGACATGCAAGGAAAATAAAAAACAGCATTTTAGCTTGCAAATGATTGGATGATAAAATCAGCAAAGCTTCCCCTCATTTCAGATCTACCCCTCAGATTTACAGAGACTGCACTTGTAGCGTAAAGTGGATTTGCCTTTCGTAAATAACCCCCAATGTGTCGTTACACACATAGGCATTTAGAGGCAAAAAAAAAGCAGGAGTTGCATGTTCAGGAGAGGAGTGTTCTGGCAGAAAAAAATGTCAACCGCGTGTAAACGTGCTCATTCATTTCAAAGACCAGAATAAATGAAAGTAGAATTGTAGGCAACACTTTTTTCTTCATTTGGGATAAAGGGGTGGGCGTTATAACCCCTGTTGGTTCATTTTTTTTTGCCATCTGTGTCCCATTGGGGAGGTTTACCTTCACTTCCTGTCAATTAGCCAAAACAGGAAGTGAGAGGAAATCCTTGCAAGTTAAGGGAATCCTTTGGGGCCACCAGAGCTAATGTCCCAATTTGAAGATTTCCCCTCTATTACTTTTCTGAGAACAACTCAAAATTTGGGATTTTCTTTTAGTTCCACTTTCAATGATAGTGGTAAACAGGACAAATAGAGGATGAATCTCCCTAAGGCAGTGATGGCGAACCTTGGCACCCCAGATGTTTTGGCACTACATTTCCCATGATGCTCATGCACTCTGCAGTGTAGTTGAGTATCATGGGAAATGTAGTTCCAAAACATCTGGGGTGCCAAGATTCACCATCACTGCCCTAAGGGGGGCACAGAGCAATAAAAACTGACCTGTTCTAATCTCTCTCCACTCTATCCAAAATGTGAAAAAAAGTTTTGCCTTTGGTTATACTTCAATATTTTGGCTGATGAAATGAATGAATGCCCAAATGTCTAACGCACCTAACATGTTAGCAAAATGCAGCCTTAGATGCGTTTAATGCTGCTTTTCTCCTGCCAGGTGAAAAGACATTCAGAAGAGCTGGTCAAACACCTTGAGACCTAATGTTGATTTTGCTATATAATGCTGCAACCAATAACAGAAAAAGATCTCTACATCCCAATTCAAGAAGAATAGAACATAGAAGCATGTTAAATGCCTTTTTAATATGTAATAAAGATAAAGAAGCATCGCACACATTGTTTCCATTTTACTAACAATGTAAAGCATGATTTTTTTATTTTATTTTTTGTAGTAAAAACCCAACCTGATCACTTTAGACTGCTTTACCCATGTATGGGTGGAGATGGATAGCTAATATTGTTTCTAGCAGTTTGCTAGGTGTCCATCATTTCACAATAATGATTTTCCCTATTATGAATACTCTCTGGTGTGGACACTGACGTATATCACACCGAGGAAAAGCAGAAACTGCACCTCTTTTAAAAAGCTGTCATTAGAAAGTTAAAAATCAATGACATCCTGCAATTAAGTACCAGGGGTGTATACCCTTTGTACTGGGGGTATACACTAAAAATCAATGGCACCTAGCAATTAAGTACTAGGGGAATTACATTTGTGTGGTGATAACTGAAAGGTCAATTACTGTTTTAGGTATTACAAATGTCCTTTGAGGCCCCCAGGCTTCCAATGCACAGTCTTCCTCCAGCTACATTGATATACATTAGAAAAGTAAGATGAGTCAAGAATAAGCAGAGAATTTCCTGATTGTACTCCCAGGACCACATCTGTTCTGTCCCCTGCAGCTGATACATATTGAATTAGTCCTGTAAAACACATGTTCTCACTTTCTCAATATAGAAGATTTTTCATGCCAATGATTATAATCTCTTTCGAGTTAGGTGTCCTGTAATTGCCTGTAAAAGGCTATAAAGTTTAAATATCACTTTATGTCCATAAATTTTTATCCACCAACATGAAATATGCCTTTGTAATGGGAACATTCTTTCCTTTGAGAATTCAATTTATGTTTTCATAACACATTGTTCTGTACCATGCCACAAATCTAATCTCAATTTCCATTGTATAAATATCTACTTCTCATTTTTCTGGTTCTCAGAGCATCAGTTGCACCTGAGGTCTAGCTTGTGGTTTCAGACTGGGCAGCCAGAAATTGCTTTAGAAATGAAGTCTTGGCAGCTGTTTTTTTTAAACAGCAAAAAACTTGAACTGCAAAATTGCATTTCTTTTATGGTGTTTTTTAAACAAATCTAAAGGCGGTCATTAAAGTTTATCTGAGCGCAAAAAGTGGAGATTTGCCATGTTGGGAATATTTAGAAGCATTGATTGTGCCTTAGCTGTGATCGGGTAAATGGAATAGCTATTTTTTTTTTTATCAAACATTTAGTTAGAATTAAGTATATATATATTGGCCGTACATTTCATTAGAAGTCATATTGTATAACAGCTGTCTTGGTTATGTTTAAATTCCATTTACACCTCCAGCTGTGAAGATGTCTATCTGGCTTTTCCCAGAGAACTCTGAAAGTGTATATGTGAACTGAGTATTTTGCATTTCAATCAAGATTAGACTTCAAAGAACCTTTAGCTAGATAGGTGCCACCCCCTTCAGAATGTATAAATTGTATCACAAGGTTCTCAGCCATTTCAGAGGAATTCTTTTTGAAATGAACATGTACTGTGATTTATACTTGCTCTCCTTGGCTGTAGCTTTCAACTACAGGCTTGTGTATTAAATACATCTATTTTGGTTCCGGCTTCAGCAGTCAACGTTACTGAAACCTTGAGGTCTGGGGTTTCCCTATCAATTGCACCCTTACATTCCTCTCAAAAATAGCAGTGAATTTCCTGATATGTGAGTCTGCCTAGGCACTCGTATGCTTACAGACTCATAGTTGTAGATCTGCATTGTGAGATCTAGTCTCAGGCATTCTGCAATGAGATTTGGTGATATCACAACTGTGCTGCTCATTGCTCCCCTTGCTGGAGGCTCTGCCATGAGATAGCAAAGCCCTGCCTCTACCAAGATGACCATCTCCAAACCAAAACACAGAAAGTCAGTAATAGGGAAAAGATCATCTGCAGTGAGACCACAGCCAATATTGGTGATTATTGCTTTGTCCTCTACTAGCCATTTTGGACACAGCTTCCTGAGTTTAATTGTTTAACATGCAAAGAGGAATGACAATGTAAACTGTGTAATAAACCATGAAAAAAAAAGTTCCAGGTATATTCTGTAGATGGCCAGCCTTAATCACTGTCAGCCAGTCTGGCTCCAATTACAGAGGAACTGAACGCTGACTTTGTGTGGTAGGAAAATGGCTTCCACATTGACGATGACTGGCGATCTAATGACTGGTGGAGGAAGCCCAGATCCACCAAATGAATGAACCAGGGAGATGCTTGTCTTGGAGATCACAGGCAAAGCTTTCTCTTCAAGAGGAGCAGTACCATAGTGATTGCACTAAATCTGGCTCAAAATCTATGGAGGCTACCAGTAATAAGCAGCAGTGCCTTAAATTATATCAGACTGCAGAAATACAGCTATGAGGTCCTAAGAACAGAAAGTACAAAAGTTCAATCTTTCAGGGTCATGCTTACGCTCAATTAAAATTTCTAGATGTGCCTTAAAAGTGTAGCCAAGTGCTGGACTATAGAAACATGGAGAAGGAAACAGTTCCCCTTTCTGCTTGTTATGGTGAATGCTTATCCCCTCCAGTCAGCAGAGAGAGAACTATACTTAGCAAAGTCTATGGATCCCTATGCGGAACACTGAGGATTGTGGGATTTAAAGTCCAGGAAGTAAGCAATACTATGGAGTGTATGGACCACAATAATTCCCAAAAGACACTGGCAAAGTGTCTTATTGACCCAGAAAATTGTCGGCTAGAATGTCAGTATGTGCTGTGCTTTCTTTCTCCTTGCCTCAGCTCCTTGGGTTCCAGGCACCATTCCCCTCAGCGGTCCAGCAAGAGAGACTCTGCAGGATGTAGAGGATGTTTACCCTCCAGGGACAGTGGCTGCTTCTATGGTAGACTCCAAAGTTTTCCATTCACGGTCCAGATCAAGGTACTGCTGTTCTCCGCCAAGATACTGGGGGTAGTATCATCATGAACACAAAAATAGGAAGAGGATTTCCCCAGGTGGGGTTTTTAGGCAGCGGGGTTTAAAATATTAGACCAATGTTGTATAAAAAGAATATGTTTATTATACAAAGAATACATTTACACAAGGATTGTTAAAAAGATGAGCTCTGATATAGAGTCTTTACAAATCTGCTAGAAGCAGACACGCATTTATACAGACAAAATTTTTCATAACAACATCATATAGATATTATCAATATAGAAAAACCTATGTATTCAAGGTCTTCTTCAGAGGTCTGTCTGTTAAGAATATACAATGAAAGAATACTTATAAAAGCTTGGTTGCATATACCAAAGAAACATATCATATTCCATATAGCATAGTTACCCGATAGTGCGTGTCTCATAAGCGAAAAACTTCCTATAGGAAAGGCCCCTTAAAATCAAAATGCCTGCTCACTCTCCCCAAGAGGTCCTGTAACGCCTCCACCAACGCAGCCACTGGAGCCGGGGCAGAAGCCAGTGATGTGGCTTACAAGAGGTCACACTGAAGAGCTCATCTTTTTAACAATCCTTGTGTAAATTTATTCTTTGTATAATAAACATATTCTTTTTATACAACATTGGTCTAATATTTTAAACCCGCTGCCTAAAAACCCCACCTGGGGAAATCCTCTTCCTATTTTTGTCCTCATATTAGGGGTGAGCAGCAATTTCTTTTCCCCTCCCCCAACTGTGTCTCCTTTTTGCCAGAGTATATTCATGAACAACCCAGACTGAGAGAATGTTGGGCGTGCCCTAATAGGGTCCTGCCAGTCAAGGCAGCCTGTGAAGTCTTCTTTAAAGAAGTGATTCGAGACAAAGCTTAAGGTAATAGATGATCTCTATGATGAGGCAAGCATTTTAGGATATGCTAAAGCATTTGCAGTTGAAACTGAGCCTCCAACTGCCCCAGTGCCTTCCATCTCCCACTCGCTATCGCACCTGCTCTCTCTGCAGGTACCCCAATATGACGGGTTTGACTTTGCCCTCGTGCAATCTTTTGTGAAAGATATCAGACAAGCCCTACATTGAGAGTATGCAGCAGAAGACCCACAAAAAAATAAGAAAATAATCTGGGAATGATATAGAGGTTCTGAAGTTTCCTTTCATGGAGGAAATACAGGAGATTATTGCTGATGAGAGGAAAAAGGTTGACAAGAGATTTTTCTTTAAGAATCGTTTTGCTAAGCTGTACCCCTTCAAATGCAAAGATGTGTAAATCTAGAGAAATCTCCAGTGGTCGATGCTACCCTTATGCATTTGGCCAGGCATGTTGATGATGTGGTAAAGGTTTGATATTCCCAAAATGGGACCTCCCATTGGTTCTGCCCTTTTTGGCATTAGATATCTTCATCAGAATAGCTCTCTCTGGTACTGCTCATTAAAGATGGCTTTCCTGATGGCGATTACATTAGCCAGAAGAATGTTAGAATTAGTGGCCTTGGAGTTCAAAGAACCCTTTCTCACGTTCTTTCTTGATAGGGTGGTGCTTAGGCTGATGCTCAGGTTTGTGTCTAGATTGTAAGCTCTAACAAGCAGGGTCCTCTGATTCCTCCTGTATTAAATTGTATTGTAACTGTACTGTCTGCCCACAAGGTATAAAGAGCTGCGCAAACTGTTGACGCTATATAAATCCTGTATACTAATAATAAAGTGTCCTCTAGATTCCACATCACACAAGAGATCTTGTAGAGGTTAGCCCACTGGATGTGGGCCAAGCTTTGAGATCCTATATTGAGGTGCTATCAGGAAGGCAAAGCACCTGTTCGTCATTCTGAGTGGAGCAAGTAGAGGCTTCCCAGCAGGATTATTACCTCTTGGTTGGTAAAACTTATCGCCCTGGCTTACAAGTCAAGGGGGTTGCCTGTGCCAGAGGGGGTCACAGTGCACTCCACTAGAAGTATATCAATCTTTGGGCGGCAACGGTTCGAGTGTTCCCAGAGACAATCTGCAAGTCAAGTACATGGGCCTAAAAACATACATTCATGCTTCATTACTGATTAGAGCCCGCAGCCTTGACGACAGCTGAATTCTGGCTTCTGCTTTTAGCCAAAATTAAAGTGTGTAGCATTATCCCTCCTTTGCGTGGCTAGTTATTTCCCAGGTGTGCTGACATGGAGCCATCAGGGAAAACAGAAAATTGAATGACAAATACTTACTACAATTTTCCTTTCCTAACAAGCTACATGGCAGCACAGCTCCCACCCAGCTTGGTAGGACTAATTATGGAACGCCGGTCTACAGACAGTACATGCATTTATTAGCTACAGTCCAGTGAGAGCGAGGCCCTACCCAGGTGTGCTGCCATGGAGCTCATCAGGAAATAAAAATTGCAGTAAGTATTTGTCATTCAATTTTCCATTATTTGCCACATCTAAAAAGCAGATTTCTGTGAGCCAAATATTTGGAGTACCGACCATAGTTTAGCTGGCCCATACTATTCATTTTGCATCAGAACATGATCACAGGAAATTCACCAAACACATATAACCATCCTTGTGATACTTTTCATAGAAGCTATTCACGTCATCACTGCCCTCCAGACGACATGTGCAAGTCTAGGTGGGCCTCAGTGTTGTGGGTGTCTTAATTGACCCCTACCGCCATCTCCCAGGAATTACCCATTAAGAGGCTGTGTATTTGTAGTGCAGGTTGCCTTTGCTGCAACTTAATGAGCTCATATATTTTTAGGGTTTCCAATTATTCACTGTAAGTATTTCCCATAATCCACTATCTTGATTAATGACAATCAATATGAGATAGAAAGGTAAAATACAACTTGTTAATTTGTAATGTGCAAGATGCTTTCTCCTTTTTTGGGACCCCAGTGTGAGCAGGAAAACTGGCTCCGATTGCCTAGCACAATTCTGTGTTTTAGGTCTAAAGTCATAGTTATATGTGAACTGTTACATACCAACAGCATGCACACAGTAATATAATGTTTTAAACTTAAAGGCTAAGTTCACCTTTTAGGAACAAAATAAAAAAAAAAAGCAAATTTTCAGAAAAAAATGTGCATTTATTATTTTTTCTTGCAGGAGCCTGCAAAGCATTGCACATGTAATCAGCATCCCATGGGTGCCATGTCAAGCTCCTGCACACTGTCCCTCCAGCTTTGTGTCTGTATCTGTGCAGGCTGAGCCCCGATTTTGTCACTTCTGCTTTTGATTACTTTGTTTTTCAAGCCATTACTAGCTTGTACAGCAGCCGATTAAACCAATCTCCATTTGATCAGCTGCTTTGGAGTGCAGAGGAGAGATGTGGGGTCTAATAGATCCCACATCTCTCCATAAAGAGGACCTTTCACGGCCCATGCTATCACAAGGAATGTTGTTCCTCCCTTGTGATAGCAATAAACTTCAATAAAAATAAATAAAAGGCACAACATCAAAAAATAAATTTAAATAAAATAAAACATTGTTAAAGCACCCTCGTCCTCCCCATGCTCATTCACAAATAAGAATACATCTAGGTCCCGCATGCATACATAAACGGTGATCGAACCACACATGTGACTTATCGCTGTGAAGTGAATGAAAGCAATAACTATAGCCAGACTTCCTCTGTAACTCTAAGCTGGTGACCTCTAAAGGCTTTTACAGCGTCACCTATGGATAATTTAAAGTCCATCCTAAAATTAAAATCCCTGCATCTATAGACACCCATGATCTAACACTAACCCATCTAGCACTGTAAAGAAAAAAATCAGTATACATACCTTTTTTGAAGCTGATCCGACCCAATCCCACGCTTCGCTATGGAGGTGGGTGCAGAGGACACAGCCGACAATGGAAGCCCCATAGTAAGACTATGGGTGACATCACTTCCCATTCATTTCATAGTTTTTGTCGGCTGTGTCCTCTGTAGACCTTCCACCGCTGGAGTTAGGGTCGGATCAGCTTCAGAAAAGGTATGTATTCTGATTTCTTCTTTACAGGGCTAGATTGTGGGTGTCTATAGATGCAGGGATTTTAGTTTTAGCATAGACTTCCACTTTAATGTACCATGGTTTGTCATCATTCCACGGACGTGTGCAATTTTAAAGCGTGATATGTTGGGTATCTATTTATTTGTTGTAGCATCATCTTTTATACTTTACCCAAAAATTGGGTATTGTATTGTGTTTGTATGCAGTAAAATTCATTAACGTGTATTTTTTTTTTTTAGAAAATTTGCTTTTGATAAACCGCTGCGCAAATATCGTGTGACATTACAACAAAAAACTTTAAAATTTTATTCTCTGAAGCCTCTGTTTAAAAAAATATATAATGTTTCGGGGTTCTAAGTAATTTTAAGCAAAAATATGCAGAATTTTACATGTATGAGAGAAATGCTAGAACTGGCCCAGACTGGAGGTGGTTAAAAAAGAACGTTCATTTAGGTGGTATTAAACCCAAAACGAACAATATATTGCAGCTTATAGTGGCTGCATTTGTTTTCTTTTTTTAAGCTTTTTTCCTTCTGTTTTCACCTGGTGATCTGGCCAGTAAGATACTTCCTGTATAGTGCCCAACTCTGGATGAATGAGCACAGGGGGCACATTTGGAGAGCAGCATTGTCAGTTTAGAAGGACAACAAATGTTCGATGTGAGCTTGTTGTCGGAAATTCCGACCATGTGTAGGCTCCATCAGACATTTTTTGTCGGAATTTCAAAATTTGAGAGCTGGTTCTCAAATTTTCCGACAACAAAATTCGTTGTCGTAATTTCCGATTGTGTGTACACAATTCCGACGCACAAAATTCCACGCATGCTCGGAATCAAGCAGAAGAGCCGCACTGGCTATTGAACTTCATTTTTCTCGGGTCATCGTACGTGTTGTACGTCACCGCGTTCTTGGCGTTCGGAATTTCCGACAACATTTGTGCGACCATCTGCATGCAAGACAAGTTTCAGCCAACATCCGTCGGAAATAAATCCACGGTTTGGTTGTCGGAAATTCCAATCGTCTGTACGCAGCATTAGATTAACTAGCAAATTTAGGTACGCTAACAAACTCCAGTTCACACTTTATAAGCAGGTACAGCAAACTGTTATTTATTTATTTATTTTGGATAAAGGTTTTACATAAATACAGCTGATTATTGTAAGCACTCCTGTCAGTGGTGAATGGCTTGCCCCATCCCTGCAACTGATCAGTCTGCAAGAGAGCTTGTTCTTTTGAAAAACAACATACTTACTGGCCAGATCACCAGGTGAAAATAAAGGAAAGGAATGAAAAAAGAAAACAAATGCAGTCATCGCATCTAAGAACTGGCAAGCTGCAATATAATACATGTACATGGGTTTGATACTGCTATAACATAGAACTATAGGCAAAACTGTTTGGTTTTTTTTGGATGGAGTAAGGGAGGTTATAAAGCCTGTCAGATTTTTTTTTCGCCATCTGTGTCATATTGCAGTAACTGAGAGGAAATCCCTGTAAGTCAAGGGAATTCATTGGGGACCCCCAGGTCATCAGAACTAGTATCCCCGTTGGAAGATTTTCCCTTTTATTACTCTTCTGGGGACAAACCAAAACTTGGGATTTTCTTTTACTTTCACTTTCAATAATAAAAGGTAAACAGGACAAATAGAGAGGGTGACTCTGCCTAATGGGGACACAGACAGCTATACAAACTGACAGGTTTTCTAATCTCTCTGCACTCTATCCAAAACTTAAAAAAAAAAAAAAAAAAGTTTTGCCTTTAGTTATACTTTAAGCTTTTCATGCTTCCAGGCCCTTTCAGGATGCAGGGCACATGAATTACAGTGGCAAGGGTGTTTTTTTGAAGCACCCGATTAGAGCCAGAGGCTCTAATAGGCTTCAAAATAGAGTGGGCTCCGGTCGCAGAGCATTGCGCTCGGAGCCCACCCAGGGGTGTTAGAATAGCAAATGAATATTCACTATTCTAACACTGAATTACCTCTCTGCCAGTCAGGAAGCGCGGGTCTGATACCCATTTCCCAAATTGGCTGAAAGGACAGGCGATCCTATTGGACACCTAGGAGGAGGAGAAGGGAGATGCACGGCAGGAGGAGGAAAGCTGCCACTCGCCGGACACGCTACTCGCCCGCCCGCTTCTTAGATGGGGTAAGTGCGGGCGGGGCTTTGATGTTGTGACCAGGGGGGGGGTATTGGTTTGCCACCCCCCCACCAAAAGAAAAAACCACCAGCCGCTACTGGTAATGGACTCAGAGAAAGAGCAAAGCTTAAATCATGAAACATACAATATGGGAACTATCAAATTCAGGATCATTTTCAGTAACTACAGGAAATTAGGTTACACAACATAGAACCACTCAGCAGTAAACGTTCCTTCTATAAAACATCAATTGTCAAGGTATAATTAGAGAATACATGAAAATGATACATGCAAGTTCAAATATGTTACATTATGTTATGCAATGTAATGTTTAGTCTGCTGTAGTTTTACTGTGACCACATAGAGTATGTACAATGTAATTAAAAATGACATAGTTACATAGCCAGTGAGGCTGAAAAAAAGACACATGGATGTCCATGGACACCCTCCCAAAATTGGAAGCCCGGGGCTCAGATGGAAGGGAGGCCTCATCATGGTTTCTTACACCAGGGCCCAGAAGGTTCTAGTTACACCTCTGACCCTGGAGGAAATCCAGCAAGCCATATGAACGATAAAACATGGTAAAGCCCTGGGCCCAGATGGGTACACCACACAATATTACAAAACACTACTCCCGATCCTAGGCCCACACATGGTCAAATTCTTTAATGCAGCCAGTACCAATATGAGCTTCCCCAGAGATACCCTACGGGCACATATATCTGTAATCTATAAGGAAGGGAAAGGTCCCACGTCCTGCAGTAGCTACAGGCCTATATCATTACTGAATGTGGACCTCAAATTATTCACTAAGATCTTGGCTACCCGTTTGGCTCAACATCTTCAGCAGTTAATCCACCTGGATCAAGTAGGTTTCATCCCATGCAGAGAAACTAGGGATAATACTACTAAAGTATTAAACCTCCTTCATATAGCAAGCTCTACCAGGAAACTATGTGTCTATTAAATACAGATGCTGAAAAAGCGTTTGATAGGGTGAACTGGACATTTATGTTTTCAGTACTCCGACATATTGGTCTAGGAGAGGTGATGCGGAACTGGATAGCCAAGATCTTCTCAAACCCAACAGCCCAGGTAAAAGCGAATGGCACCCTGTCCGACCCCTTTCCAATTGGCAACGGGATGAGACAGGGATGCCCATTATCCCCACTTCTGTTTGCCCTATCACTGGAGCCATTCCTCTGTAAAATTAGACTAAATCCGGACATACAAGGTGTATCGTGCGGCGGCACTCAACACAAGATCTCCGCTTATGCGGACGATATGCTCTTCTCTCTGACGAACCCCACAATATCGATACCGAACTTACTATGGGAATTTGACATATACGGCACATTATCGAACCTTAAAATAAACTTCTCCAAGTCTGAAGCTATGGGAATAGCGCTACCCCCACATTACCTACCAAACTTGCAAACTAACTTTCGCTTCAAATGGACAAAGTCACATCTGAAAAACCTGGAAGTTATTCAACTTCCTTTAACAGACCAAGCTTTTTAGACAAATTAGCAATTAGAGCTGAGTGGAGACAAACCATTTACCACAGACAAGGGTGCTTACAGTGATCAACCTTTATTCATTAATGTAAAAGCTTTATCCCAAAAGGAAAAAAAAACTGCTGTAACTACTTTTAAGGTGTTAGTCGGAGTTTAGTCTCAATTTGTTAGTCAAGTCCATCTACACACGGTCGGATTTTCCTATGGAAAATGTTCGATGGGAGCTTGTTGTCACACTTTTTCCATAGGAATTTCTGTCACACAAAATTTGAGATCTGAATCTCAAATTTTCCGACAACATAATCCGTTGTCGGAAATTCCGATCGTGTGTACACAATTCCGACGCACAAAGTTCCACACATGCTCGGAATCAAGCAGAAGAGCCGCACTAGATATTGAACTTCATTTTTCTCGGCTCCTCGTACGTGTTGTAGGTCACCGGGTTCTTGACGTTCGGAATTTCCGACCAACTTTGTGTGACCATGTGTATGCAAGACAAGTTTGAGCCAACATCCGTCGGAAAAAAAAAATAGATTTTGTTGTCGGGGCATAAATCTACTATTGTATCTAACACTACCCAGACTGACAGTGTCCTAAGGTGTCTCTGTTGCTCCTCCATTCACAATGGGGACACCCTAAGACAGGAAAAAATGAATGCAGTCACTACTTCCGAAGATTAGTAAATTGCAATATATTACATTTTTGTTTTGGGTTTTAATGCTGCTTTAACAGACCATAAGGGAGCATGTAAAGCAAATGTATTCTTAAAGTTTACATTCACTTTACAGTGGTTCTAAAGGCTAAAGGATTTTTACAGGAAAGTCCAGAATACCCTGCACGTCTTCAACCTTCAACTTGTATCTTCTTATAAAAACATCACCACAGTGTTGGGTACAGCTAAAAGTTAACATGTTTTGCGCTACAGTTAGTGCTTATGAGGTTATGAGTAAGCGCCAACTGTTGCATGAAACGCGTTAACTTTCAGCTGTACCCCATACTGACTGTGATGTTTTTATAAAAAGATAAAATCAAGGTTGAAGAAGTGCAGCGTATTTCTAGACTTTTTCCTTCCCTGTGCATCTGCAGACCAGCTGTGCTAGCACCTTCACCCTGGTGTTGTGAGTAGATGGACTACTGATTACTCACCTGGAGCGGCTTTGCCTGTGTTTGTTTTCTGAAAGTCTTTTACATCGGCATTCTATGCATTAAGGTAAAAACCTTCGGTGTGCAGCTTCCCCCCCCCCTCCAGCTCCCCCTAAATACTGAGCCCAATCTTGATCTAGTGATGTGCACAAGAGCAGCGCCTTTTCTGGCTCTCTTCCTCATTTGCTCAGAGACAGCATTGGGAGCCATTGGCTCCTGCTGCTGTCAATCACAACCAGTGAGGAGGAAGCAGGGATTTTATGGACACACACAGCGTGGCTCAGGAGCGAGCATTTATTAGTGCTCCTGTAGCAAGTGGCTTGTTATGGGGGCACTCAGCAGGGGGAGGAGCCAGAAGTGCCAGTGGGGAACCCAGGAATAGGAGGATGGGGGCTGCTCTGTGCAAAACCATTGCCGTTTCTTCACTAGCAAGTTCCGTGACTGACAGCGCATGTGCGCAGGAGTGATGTCACGCGACTCCAGACAGTCAAAAAATCGGAGTCCGTGGCCCCGGAGGGAAGAGGGGCAAAGATGGATGTGGCCACCAGCGGGGACAACGCAGGCTTCGTTTGCAGGTAAGTGCCACATAATGAGCTAGTATGCGATGCATACTAGCCCATTATGCTTTTACTTTGTGTACCCCCTCACTCAGTATAGACCCCCCCACTAGGTACAGACCCCGCTCCCACAGTACATATCCCCCTCCCTCAGTACAGACCCCCTCACTAAGTACAGACCCCCCTTTCTTAGTATAGACCCACCCTCCCTCAGTGCAGACCTCCCACTCAGTATAGACTCCTCCCTCAGTATAGACCCCTCCTTCAGTACAGACCTCCCACTCAGTATAGACTCCTCCCTCAGTATAGACCCCTCCTTCAGTACAGACTCCCCACTCAGTATAGACTCCTCCCTCAGCATAGACCCCTCCCTCAGTACAGATCCCCATCAGTACAGACCCCCCTCCCTCAGTATAGACCCCTCCCTCAGTACAGACCCCCCACTTAGTGTAGACTCCTCCCTCAGTATAGACCCCTCCCTAAGTACAGAGCCCCCGCAGTACAGACCCCCCCTCCCTCAGTATAGACCCCTCCCTCAGTACAGACTCCCTCAGTACGGACCCCCCTCAGTATAGACCCCTCCCTCAGTACAGACCCCCCTCAGTATGGACCCCTCCCTCAGTACAGACCCCCCTCAGTATAGACCCCTCCCTCAGTACAGACCCCCCTCAGTATAAACCCCTCCCTCAGTACAGACCCCTCCCTCAGTACAGACCCCCCTCAGTATGGACCCCTCCCTCAGTATGGACCCCTCCCTCAGTACGGACCCCCCTCAGTATAGACCCCTCCCTCAATATAGCCTCCTCCCTCAGTATAGACCCCTCCCTCAGTACAGACCCCCCTCAGTATAAACCCCTCCCTCAGTACAGACTCCCCTCAGTATAGACCCCTCCCTCAGTATAGACCCCTCCCTCCGTACAGACCCCCCTCAGTACAGACCCCCCCTTCCATCAATATGAACCTACACTGTAGGAGTGGATACCTGAGGCAAATAAACTTCCAAGGGGTCCCAGACAGCATCTGGAACCCCATCTTTTTTTTGAAATGTGTGATATCATAATTATTACCATTATGTACCCAATATGGCTTGTGGAATTCTTTCTTGCTTCTAGGGGATTGATACCCCACAAACTCATTTTTAGGAATGTCTAATAAAGACGTACCTTTAAAGAATGTAAGTTTATTGGTGAATTATTCTGATATTTCTGATTATTCTCAACACCTTTACAAGTCCCCGTTTTTCTCTTCAAAATGTTTTTCCTTTAGTATTTTGGGATGTGGTGTAGACAATGTAGACAAATACAACTGAACTCTTTTAATTATAGCAATGCTCCAAACTCTGAGAATGTTTTCTTGCAAATTACACATAAATTGTACTAAAGAACAATATTATGACAGATATTATGGGGGGGGGGGGCACTGTAATTGGAGGAAAGAAAATGTTATTACAAACAGCAGCCAATCAGTTTTCCCTTTAGTTTGCAATGTAAAAGTAAAACGAATGTAAAAAGTAAAAATCTGACAATAGTACATAACACTGAAAATAAAAAAAATCACTCATATAACCTTCTACAACAATCTAGTCTGATATACATTGCATTGCTGGAGCCACAGTCCTGCCATACCTGACACCTGTCATCTCTACGTGTATAAACCATGGAAATAAATGATGTGAACAAATAGTGTTGTAGGAAAGTCTGCAGAAATTCTGTGAGCAGAAATATCGATCCTAATGGTGACTATTGGAGGCTGGTGATGTATTTGTAGAATGAGTGTGATGTGTCCTCCCTGGGGGGGTCCTGGTCTGTGTCCTCCTGGGGTGGGGGGTCCTGGTCTGTGATGTCAGTGGAGGTTGGCCAGTCTCCAGTATAAATGTTCTCCTCCGCAGACTGGGAGAGGATTCAGCACCATGGACAGCACCCGCCGCCCCCTCTTCACTCTACTCAGCTCTACATTCCTCCTGCTGGTATTCCGAGCCAGCTGCGAGGAGACCGACTACATGGAGACCAGATCGCTGGACTTCTACTCCCCCATAGACAACAGCGTGCACGAGAAGGAGCTGGTAGGTACCATGTAGGACTGGGACTTCTAGGTCTATGTGTGACCCCAGGAACTATCTACAGAGATATAAGATGTACAAGAGTGAATGTTCAGAAGAAGGTGGTGGGTGCAATGTAAGAATGACACTTTGTGTTTCTTTAGGGGAGACATGTGAGGTTAGCCTCTACCTGGAACCCCTATGTCTTTCTATTCTATGTATATTTATATTATTGTTATTATGTAGTTATCCTATGTGTATTTATATTTTTGTAATTATGTAGTTGTGAGTCCAAGAGAAGGGGTGTCTAGTGCTCCAACTAGAGTCTCTCCAGGGCTTCCCTGACTTGTGGCTGTTTGACCTCCCTTTTAAAGCTGAAAAGGGGTTGTAAACTCTCATATTTTTTCACCTTAATGCATCCTATACATTAAGGTGATAAAAAATTCTGTCACTGACCGTCCCCCCTCTGTGCAACTCTGTGCAAAACGAACTGCACAGTGGAGGTAAGTATGACATGTTTGTTATTTAAAAAAAATAAAAAACGAAACCTTACAATCACTTGAACTCCTGGAAAAGTAGAAATGGTCCCTTTCACTGGGGCTACCCCCTGCACTGCAAGGATTAAAGTGGTTGTAAACCCTGTTACACCACTTGTACCTACAGGTAAGCCTATAATAAGGATTACCTGTAGGTACTGTAAATATCTCCTAAACGTGCACAATTTAGGAGATATTTACCATATATGCTTGCGCCGACGTCATTCGCACATGCACTGTGAAGAAACGTCTCTTCGTGCCGTTTCTTCACTAGCAAGTTCCGTGACTGACAGCGCATGTGCGCAGGAGTGATGTCACGTGACTCCGGACAGTCACAAAGTCGGAGTCCGTGGCCCCGGAGGGAAGAGGGGCGAAGATGGATGTGGCCACCAGCGGGGACAACGCAGGCTTCGTTTGCAGGTAAGTGCCACATAATGGGCTAGTATGCGATGCATACTAGCCCATTATGCTTTTACTTTGCAGGGGAAAGCAAGGGGAAAAAAAGGAAGTAAAACCCATCAGGGTTTACTTCCTCTTTAAAGCCCTATTAAACCCAAAACCAAAAAGGTAATATATTGCAGCTTACCAGTCATTAGATGTGGTGGCTGCATTAGTCTTCTATTCTTTTTCTCCCCCCCCCCCTCTGTTTTCTCCTGGTGATCTGGCTAGTAACACACCTCCTGTATTAATGAGAAAGCACTCTGGAAGCCTGAACACAGGAGGCACAGCAGACAGCAGCATTGTTAGTCTGGGGGCGAGAGGACAGTGTTAAATGTATTAGCAGATTTAGATGCACTAACAAATTGAAGCCAAACTCCAGCTCACATTTTATAGTTACAGCAAACAGTTTTTCCCTTTTGGGATACAAGTTTTGCATGAATAAATAAAAGCTTATCATTTTAATTACCCCTATCTTTGTTAAGTGTTTGTCCCATCCCTGTAAACTGATATATTCTGCTGGAGAGTTTGAGCTTGTAAAAAACAACAGACTCAACAGGTGAATATAGAAGAAAGAGCCTAAAAAAAGGAAACTAATGCAGCCATCATATCTAATTTTTTGCTTTTG
This sequence comes from Aquarana catesbeiana, assembly GCF_042186555.1. Taxonomy (NCBI): domain Eukaryota; kingdom Metazoa; phylum Chordata; class Amphibia; order Anura; family Ranidae; genus Aquarana; species Aquarana catesbeiana. Next base: position 142,134,762 of record NC_133324.1, on the reverse strand, counting down.
GGTTTTAATACTACCTTAAATGCTCGTTTAGGTATAGGAGTGGGGAAAAGTAGTATCCTTACCTAATCCTCCACTATTGCAGGCTCCCTCTGCACTGTAATGCCCTGTACACACGATTGGACATTGATCAGACATTCAGACAACAAAATCAATGGATTTTTTCTGACGGATGTTGGCTCAAACTTGTCTTGCATACACACGGTCACACAAAGTTGTCGGAAAATCCGATCGCTCTGTACGCAGTGACGTAAAACACATACGTCGGGACTATAAACGGGTCAGTAGCCAATAGCTTTCGTCTCTTAATTTATTCTGAGCATGCATGGCACTTTGTGCATCGGATTTGTGTACACACGATCGGATTTTGCTGTGGGAAAATTTTATAGCCTGCTCTCAAACTTTGTGTGTCGGAAATTCCGACGGAAAAAGTCCGATGGAGCCCACACACGATCGGAATTTCCAACAACACGATCCGATCACACTTTTTCCATTGGAAAATCCGACCGTGTGTACAGGGCATTAGACCGCTCCCCTCAGCCCCCTTTTTGCAGGTTCTCTAACATATTCACAAACAATGCAGAGCCCAAAGCCCTGCAATGGATATGAGAATGCCAAGGAAAACTTTAGTGCCATAAGCATAGGGGAGCAGAGAATCAGGTAAGTAAAACTGCTATTCCTGATCCCAAATATTAGGTTCACACCTTGTGCATGCTGGAAATGTGCAAAAAATTCTGCTCTTTTCTGATTCTGACACGCACAGAAATGTGCTGCTCTTTAGCAGATGTGCATTGATGCCATTAAGACCCCTTTCACACTGAGGCGCTCGAAAACTGCCCATGAAACGTCTGGCGTTTTTGCTGCGCTTTAGCAGCACTCTTGCGGTGTTAGCGTGGCGCTTTTTTTTACGGTCACATAACTCAAAAGAAGCGCTTTTGAAGTGCTTTTCATGGGCTTTTGAATCGCATCTCATTCATTTCAATGAAGGGGGCGTTTTTGAGGCGCTTTTTGAAGCACTCCAAAGATGTTGCTTGCAGGACTTTTTTCACCTCCCAGCCAGCACACCGCCCCAGTTTGAGAGTATTCATTGATCTTAGAGTACTTTTACACTCAAAGCGCCTGGGTGTAGGCAGTAAAGCAGCGCTATTTTAATGGAAATAGGTTTTCGCGAGCTTTTCAGGCGATTTTTTAACACAAAAGCGTCTGAAAAGCACCTCATTGTGAAAGGGGTTTAATTGTTTATGGCTCCCCTCACACATCTGCTAAGGCATGGGTTTTTGCATGCACCAAAAAACATTGTGTCACAGCACCAAGTAGTTCGGTTTGGCGCAATTTTGAAAAATGGCTTGGGACTTCTATTGCACATTTCTCACGCATAGGGCAACTCATTGAAATGAATAGGCTTCCCAATGCGCTCTTGGTGTGAATGGAGCCTCGGACCTAAACAAGAATTTAACCCTTTCAGCAAGGGAGCAGCCCCACTGCAAGGGAGGATTTTTACTTTCCCTGGAGATAGGCTTAAATAGTGCCTGTGTGGTTTCAAAGACGATACTACTTGGCAGAGCCAGTAGCATGATACCAGAGACCTTTTTAGCTGTTTATAAGGGTGACAATCAGATCAACACTGTAAGGGGGGCATTTGCCCAACTGTAGTAATAGGCATCCCTTCGCATCGACCCCCAATTATTGATTGGGGTTCCAAGAGACCTGGAAATCATTTTAAGGATTCCTCAGGGGTAAAAAGGTTGAGAAAGGCTGGTCTAGTGCAACCTCTTCTATCATCAAAGTATTTGTATGCTGCCTTTTTAAGTTCTCCTTCTGCAAATTCTATTTGCCTGGCTGCCATGCTGACCGTATTGTATAAACAGTATAGGTCTCTGACCTGGAACAGATAAGCAGCTAAGGACTCCTGATCTTTGTAAGTGTTCTAGGTTAGCCAAATGGACAGACAATTAGCATTTTCAGAAGAAGGCAGGTTATTGCTGGGTTTTGTACATATGTGTACACCTCTGTGTCCAAAATAATAGGCTGTTATTGAAAGCTTGAGAGAGACAAGGATATTAGCTTTATGTTGGATTTGTTTGTTTGTGTACCCCTGATATGGTGATTTTCAATGAAGTCTGATGCAGAAATATAAATATTTCTAAATGTGTGTGTAATATTTTATCTATCTATCTATCTATCTATCTATCTATCTATCTATCTATCTATCTATCTATCTATCTATCTATCTATCTATCTATCTATGTGTGTGTATATTCATGAAAATAGATGCTCAGTGCCATTACAGACTACAGCTGCATAGAAGTAAATTCGCAATAAGGGCAGAATGCATTATGGAACTGGCAAACATTATTGATCTTTGCACATACAAGTGTACAGACACACTTCTGATACTGCACAGGTCTATGCATTGATCAGACTCAGTCTTGTCTTGGAGAAACAGTAGTAAGTATCCAATCCAGTTGGACTTTTCCCCTAGATTCATCTGTCTAGTGTCTATAGTGAGATCTATACTTGCCCATATCAGTGATCACTGTGCAGAAATCTTTAGGAACAGTGTTATCTCCTTGTCAGTACCTCTAAATGTGTAGATTTGTGTACATAAAAAAATAGGAGTTGTGATTGCAGTCCAAATCTAACATTTCAACACTAACCATCTTCTATGTGAACATTATGTAGGGAGCTGGTACAACAATGGCTGTATTACCCAAGCATTCCTTTTCTGGTAATAATATTACATTGTTCTTTCAGATTGATGCTTTGCAAGAAGTGCTAGAAAAACTTAAAAACAAAAGACTTCCATTATTTGAAAAGAAATATGGACAGGTACCCATGGTAAGTGATGTGCGTTAGCTTGTTAGTTTGCAATGTACAGATACCACTGCTTTATGCAATAAATCAACGTGTTTATTGGCAATTATTATTATTGCAACTATTACTACTAATAATGCATGGCATCATAGTCAATGTGGGCTGTCACATTGTACAAAATTCTGTTTTCATTGTTTTTAAGTATTTACATTTAACAGTGTGCATCAATTTGTTGTACTGACTTACATCTCCGCCTGATGATCATAGATTGGTAAATAATCTGAGCAGGACTAATGGGGATAAATAATGTCATAGATACATTTCCAAATGAAAGGCATTTGTGCATGTCTCAAACATTAGGAAATGACAAAACAAGAGACATAATTAAAGCAGAACTAAAGGGAAACTTTTCTTTTGTTTTTTTTTATTTAGAGTGGGAAGGCTTATAACTAATGTCAGAGAATTACACAGAATTTAAATGCAGTGTGTATATATCGTATTTATCGGTGTATAACACGCACTTTTTTCCCCTTAAAATCAGGGGAAAATCGTGCGTGCGTGTTATACGCCAATCCCCACTGTCTGTGAGAGGAAGAGGAGCGAGTGGCACCGAAAAAGAGCGAGCGCAGCCAAAAAAGACTCGGCTCGCAGTCCCACCTCCCTGCTGTCTCTGAGGGGAAGAGGAGCGAGCGCTGCCGAAAAAGACACTCGGCTCGGCTCCACTCGCCCGCCTCCCTGCTGTCTCTGAGGGGACTGCAAGCGCTGCCGAAAAAGACCAATCGGTACTGTGTACTCGGCTAGGCTCGGCTCCGCTCGCAGTCCCGTCCAGTCCCGCCATTGGACCTGCGCTATGTCCATCATAGGAGCCGGGCCAAGGGGCAGGACTGGGCGGGACTGCGAGACGAGCCGAGTACAGCTGAGTACACAGGCTCTGTCTATCTCGGCGGCCGTGGTAATTTTAAATTACATGCTGCAAATGACACAGGGCAAATGGCTGAAAAGGACACAGGGCAAATGGCAAATGGCTGCAAATGGCACTGGGCAAATGGCTGCAAATGGCTTCAAATGGTCACTGATTATTATGCAATGATGGACAAGGCTGCAGATGGACACTGATAAGGCTGCATTGATGGGCATTTAAATGTAAGTTTTTTTTCCTTAAGCTCCCCTCCTAAAAGTTTTTTTCCTTAAAATTCCCTCCTAAACTTGGGGTGCGTGTTATACGCCAGTGCGTGTTATACGCCTGTCTCTGCCCCTATCCACCTCTGACCACCGTCCCTTGATTCCACCCCCTACCCACCTACCAGTTCTGCCCCCTTTTAGAGAGTACAGAACCAAGTATCATTTTGTGGTGCTAAATCATTTGAATGGAACATGTTAATGATAAAAAGAAAAGCAGTAAAATAGATCCCCAGCAGCCAGAAACAATAGAATCCCAGCAATAGATCCCCACACAACAATGCACTCCACCCCAACAACAAAAGATTCCCTGCAGCAACAGTGAACCACCCACCACAAAATATCACACCCAGTAACAAAATATCCACCCAAGCAACATTAGACCCCCCCTCCCAACAGCAACAACAGATCTCCCAGCAGCCAGCATCAATAGGTCCCCCAGCAGCCAGTAAAAATAGACCTCTCCCTCAACAGTAGATCCCTTCCAGCAACATAAGACCCCCCAGCAACAATGGACCCTCACACAAAATCACAAAATTACATACATTCAGTGCTGGAGGTGCCGAAACTGCATTCTCCCGTGATTCCGCTGAAAAAAGCCCTGTGTGTGTATATATATATATATATATATATATATATATACACACACATATATATATATATATATATATATATATATATATATATATATATATATATATATATATATATACACACACACATATATATATATACACACACACATATATATATATACATACACACACACATTTTTGTAAATATTTTATTATATCTTTTCATGTGACAACACTGAAGAAATGACACTTTGCTACAATGTAAAGTAGTGAGTGTACAGCTTGTATAACAGTGTAAATTTAATGTCCCCTCAAAATAACTCAACACACAGCCATTAATGTCTAAACCGCTGGCAACAAAAGTGAGTACACCCCTAACTGAAAATGTCCAAATTGGGCCAAAAGTGTTAATATTTTGTGTGGCCACCTTTATTTTCCAGCACTGCCTTAACCCTCTTGGCCATGGAGTTCACCAGAGCTTCACAGGTTACCACTGGAGTCCTCTTCCACTCCTCCATGGCGACATCACGGAGCTGGTGGATAATAGAGACCTTGCGCTCCTCTGCCTTCGGTTTGAGGATACCCCACAGATGCTCAATAGGGTTTAGGTCTGGAGACATGCTTGGCTGGTCCATCACCTTTACCCTTAGCTTCTTTAGCAAGGCAGTGGTTGTCTTGGAGGTGTGTTTGGGGTCGTTATCATGTTGAAATACTGCCCTGTGGCCCAGTCTCCGAAGGGAGGGGATCATACTCTGCTTCAGTATGTCACAGTACATGTTGGCATTCATGGTTACCTCAATGAGCTGTAGCTCCCCAGTGCCGCCAGCACTCATGCAGCTGCAGACCATAACACTCCCACCACCATGCTTGATTGTAGGCAAGACACACTTGCCTTTGTACTTCTTACCTGGTGGCTGCCACACACGCTTGACACCATCTGAACCAAGTTTATCTTGGTCTCATCAGACCACAGGACATGGTTCCAGTAAGCCATGTGCCCCCCCACCCCTTCAACCTCTGCAGCAATGCTGGCAGCACTCATAAGTCTATTTCCCAAAGACAACCTCTGGATGATGCTGAGCATGTGCACTCAACTTCTTTGGTTGACCATGGCGAAGCCTGTTCTGAGTGGAACCTGTCCTGTTAAGCCGCTGTATGGACTTGGCCACCGTGCTGCAGCTCAGTTTCAGGGTCTTGGCAATCTTCTTATAGCCTAGACCATCTTTATGTAGAGCAACAATTCTTTTTTTCAGCTCCTCAGAGAGTTCTTTGCCATGAGGTGCCATGTTGAACTTTCAGTGACCAGTATGAGAGAGTGAGAGCGATAACACCAAATTTAACATACCTGCTCCCCATTCACACCTGAGACCTTGTAACACTAATGAGTCACATGACATCGGGGAGGGGAAATAGCTAATTGGCCCAATTTGGACATTTTCACCTAGGGGTGTACTCACTTTTGTTGCCAGAGGTTTAGACATTAATGGCTGTGTGTCGAGTTATTTTGAGGGGACAGCAAATTTACACTGTTATACAAGCTGTACACTCACTACTTTACATTGTAGCAAAGTGTAATTTCTTCAGTGTTGTCACATGAAAAGATAGAATAAAATATTTCCAAAAATATGAGGGGTGTACTCACTTTTGTGAGATAGTATATATAGTGACAAATACAAAACGATGAGGGAGGGGATAAGCTTCCCATACAGTGATCATATAGCGGATAGAAGAAAAAGGCACATTAATATCTTTACTGAGGTTGCCTAAGGCTCGATTCACACCTATGCATGTTGCTTTTGAGCGTTTTTGGAGGTTTTTTTTTCATGCTTGGCACGTTTTTGAGCAGCGTTTTTGTAGCGTTTTTGCGGCGTTTTTGCCGCGTTTTTGCCGCGATTTGCGTTTTGCGTTTTTTTTTTTTTTTTCATTTTTTTCTACAGTCTTAAAAAAAAATTACAAAAAAAAAAAAGAAATAAAAAAAGAAAAAAAAAACCGGCAAAAACGCACCAAAAACGCATCAAAAACGCTGCAAAAACGCTGCAAAAACGGTGCACTTGCGTTTTTGATGCTTGTCCATTGAAATCCATTACATGCAAAACGCTGCTTTTTGCATGAAAAAAAGTCCCTGACCCTTTCCAAAAACGCAGAGATACAAAAAAGCATTGATGTGAACATGTTCCATAGGAACCCATGTTAAAAAATTCCCATGCATTTCTGCAAAATGCAAAATGCATCAAAAAACGCGCTAGTGTGAATGGAGCCTAAGGCCTGGTTCACACCTATGCATTTTTAGTGCTTTTTGCACTACAGAATGTGTTTCATAGGAATCCATGTTAAATGGACTGTAGTGCAAATCTGCAAAATGCAAAAAGCACTAAAACTGCATAGGTATGAATCCAGCCTAAGGCCTGGTTCACACCTATGCAGGTTGCAATTTGCATATTCCAGGTGCTTTTTGCGTTTTTCAATATACGTTTTTGATCCATTGAAGTCTATGGAACCAAAAACCAGAAAAAAGTCCCTGTCCCTTTCCATAAAATGCACAGATGTGAACGTGACCCATAGGAAACCATTAAATGGACTGTAGTATGTTTCTGAAAAACTGAAAACGCACTAATAAAAAATGCATATGTTTGAACCAGGCCTTAGGCCCCATTCACACTAGCGCGTTTTTTGATGCATTTTGCATTTTGCAGAAATGCACGGGAATTTTTTAACATGGGTTCCTATGGAACATGTTCACATCAATGCTTTTTTGGATCTCCGCGTTTTTGGAAAGGGTCGGGGACTTTTTCTCATGCAAAATGCAGCGTTTTGCATGTAATGGTTTTCAATGGACAAGCATCAAAAACGCAAGTGCACCTTTTTTGCAGCGTTTTTGATGCGTTTTTGGTGCGTTTTTGGTGCGTTTTTGCCGTTTTTTTTTTTTTTTTATTTTATTTTTTTTTTGTAATTTTTTTGTAAGACTGTAAAAAAAAATGAAAAAAAAAAAAACAAAAAAAAAACGCAAAACGCAAATCGCGGCAAAAACGCGGCAAAAACGCCGCTAAAACGCGGCAAAAACGCGGCTCAAAAACGCGGCAAGCATGAAAAAAAAACCTCCAAAAACGCTCAAAAGCAACATGCATAGGTGTGAATCGAGCCTTAGGCTCGATTCACACCTATGCATGTTGCTTTTGAGAATTTTTGGAGGTTTTTTTTTCATGCTTGCCACGTTTTTGAGCAGCGTTTTTGCTGCGTTTTTGCCGCGTTTTTGCCGCGATTTGCGTTTTTTTTTTTTTACAGTTTTTTTTTACAGTTTAAAAAAAAAAAAAAAAAAAAAACGGCAAAAACGCATCAAAAACGCATCAAAAACGCTGCAAAAACGGTGCAAAAACGGTGCACTTGTGTTTTTGATGCTTGTCCATTGAATTCTATTACATGCAAAACGCTGCATTTTGCATGACAAAAAGTCCCTGACCCTTTCCAAAAATGCAGAGAAACAAAAAAGCATTGATGTGAACATGTTCCATAGGAACCCATGTTAAAAAATTCCCGTGCATTTCTGCAAAATGCAAAATGCATCAAAAAACGCGCTAGTGTGAATGGAGCCTTATAGTCTATTCAGAATGTTTAGGTGAGAAACGTTGCCATGAAAAGTGTGATGGGTAAGACAATCTCCTTGTGTGGTAGTATTTAGGGGATAGGTAAGAAGTAAGAAAGAAGCCTATGAAAGACCATAAACAGACCGAGTTTGATGTTAACCAGAGTGGAACAGAGTACAAAAAAGTGAGGAAGTAGAAAGGAAGAGAGAGCAAGGAATAAAGAAATACAGGGTAAAGGGGGGTGGGGTGTAAGAATTTGGATTAGGAGGGAAAGGGGGACAAGGGAGATGGAAGAGAGAGAGGAATAGGAATAGAATAGGGACAGACCTCTCAGCACCTCAATGTGTTAGAGGGAGAGAATAACCAATTTTCATTTGGCTATTGTAATCCAGACAAGGAGGGGTGGGGGATTACTAAAACTAGAGCACTCAGAATCTGGTGCAGCTGTGCATGGTAGCCAATCAGCTTCTAAATCATCTTCTTTGATTAAGCCTTGACAATAAAACCTGGAGGCTGATTGGTTTCTATGCAGACACCTGTACCAGATTTTGTATGCTCCAGTTTTAGTAAATCAACCCCAAGGAGTCCATATTTTAACACACACAGCCAACAAAACCGTGGAATTTTGTCCGAAGGGTGTTGGCTCAAACTTGTCTTGTATACACACAGTCACACAAATGTTGGCCAACAATTATGAATGTAGTGACGTACTAGACGTACTACGTGGTTTTTCAGCTCTTTAGCGCCACCCTTTTGGCTCCTTCTGCCAATTTCGTTTTAGTAGAAGTTTGGCGAGTGTTGATTTGTGCTTTTCTTTTCGGGTTTTTCATTTAGCGCTTTTCAGTTTGCGCTTTTCATTTCGTGCTTTTCAGTTTGTTTCTGAACGGCCTTTCGTCAACCAGACATGTTGCGGAATCGGAGGAGATAACGTGTTATTTATTATTGGCCTTGGAGTTATTGCTTTGACATTATTTTTTTGGTTGAATAATGATTTGATTTGGTATGTTTTCTATTATTATTATTATTATTATACAGGATTTATATAGCGCCAACAGTTTACGTAGCGCTTTACAACTTGAGGGTAGACAGTACAAATACAATACACTTTGATACAGTAGGAATCAGAGGGCCCTGCTCCTTAGAGCTTACAATCTAAGAAGTGATTTGGTATATTTTCTATATTTATGGATGCATAGAATACACTTTTTGGTTAAGTTCTATTGGCAGATAGCATGTCTAATTTTATTTTATATATTTTTTTTAATGCACAATAAAAAAATTGTTTAGAATAATACTTGGCTATGTGTTTTACTTCAAATGACAGCTTGGGAGTAGGCAGTTACATTTAAAAAAATACAATGTAAAATTGACAAGGGACACCAACATAGTTGTATCTTTGATCTTATAAACCACGGGATAATTGTGTTGTAGTAACTTGAACAAATAAAAAAAAAAAAAAAACATAATAATATTATTCTTGATATCACTAGAAAAAAAAAAGCCTTTGAAAATTCGTTTGCAATAACTCCATCAATATCACCAGCAAAGCAGCATCATTATTATCCCATTAAAGAAGAAGAGAATTGTGCGCTGCATTTCGAGATTTCAAAATTTGCCACGTCACGAATGTTAATTCTCCATTACAAATGCTAGTTTACAAGACTGACCGCTTCTGCTTCCGACCATGCGTGTTTGTACTTTGGACTTTTGTCCGGCAGACTTGTGTACACATGATCGGAAAATCCGACAACACAAATTTTGAAAACCTGCTAGCCAACATTTGTTGGCGGAAAGTCCAACAACAATTGTCCAATGGAGCATACACACGGTCAGATTGTCCGCCAACAGCCTGAAATCCAACATTTCATTTAAAGTCTCGTACACGCGGTACGATTGTTGGCAGGGGATTGTCTGCTGACAGACTGTTGTCCTAAAATCTTACCGTTAGTATGCTCCTTTTGACAATTGTTGTCCAATTTTCGGCCAACAAATGTTGGATGAGAGGCTAGTAAATTTTTGGTGGACAACAGCTTGATTTTCATATGGTCAGTACACAAATCCGTCACACAAAAGTCGAAAGTACAAACACGCATGCTCAGAATAAATGCTCACCAAACACGAAATTAGCAGAAGGGGTGAAAGAGTGGCGCTCAACAGCTGAAATTCCTTGTAGTACGTCACTTCGTTCATGTTTGTGGCACGACAATTGTGTACCGGTAGTATGCAAGACAAGATCCTGGCACAAGCCCTTTTGACAAAAATCAGACGCTCGGTTGGCCAACAATCGTACCGTGTGTACGAGGCTTTAAGCCTCATACACACACGATACGAAAATCAGAAGGGAAAATTCGTAAGACGAGCTGTCTGAGGTTTTTCAGATCCTTAGTATGGTGCTTTGAAAAGCCAATTTGACTTTTTCTTCAGATAAAAGCTTGTGCATGCAATAAAATGTTTGTGGGATGTGAACTCAATGTCTGATTTTTTGGATGGGGCAATACAGAAATCATCACACAAAAGTCGAAAGTACAAACACGCATCAACGGAATCAGGGAACGACCGGGAAGAGTTTGGTCTTGTAAACCACTGTTCGTGATCTAGAATTAACATTCGTGACGTGACAATTGATGAAATGTCAAAATGCAGCGCACATTCTCATGTTCTTTAATGGGATAATAATGAAGCTGCTTTGCTGGTGATACTGATGTAGTTATGCCAAAAGGTATTTTAAAAGGCATTTGTTTTGTACAATCTGAAATTCCCAAATCAATGCTCACCAAACTTCTACTAACATGAAATTAGCAGAAGGGGCCCAAAGGGTGGCGCTTGAGAAATTAACTTCCTCTTTATACTCTCATAGTAAGTCACTAACGTTCGTGTGTTGTCAAACGACAATTTGTATGCCAGACAAAATCCTGCACATGCGGTTTTGACAAAAATCAGACGTTCGGTCGTACAACAATCAAACCATGTGTACGAGGCCTTAGAGGCAGTGAGGGTTAAATGTAGCATTGGACCGATGCTGGATCTACCTAAGTAACCAACTACTCTGGTTCGCACTGACAGCGGGAATGAAATCGTGCGAGTTCAGCTGAACTCGCACGATTTTATTCCCGCATGTCAGTCCCGATTTCGGGGGCGATTTCAGAGATATCTGTACAGGTTGCAGCACAGATGTCAATAGAAATGGCACCTGAATTCGCCAAAAGTAGTACAGAAACTACTTTTGGGAATCGGTGCGTTGCCGCAAAGTCAGCGTAGCACCAATTCGGTCGGTGCCATTGCCGGCATTTGCCGCCGATTTGGCATGCGTTTTGACATGTCAAATCGCTCCAATGTGAACCAGGGCTAAAAATTTGTTTTTTTTTCAATCCCATACTTGTCTTTTAAGGCAATCCATCCCTGACCTCTCTAGCTACTTGTAGTGTGAGGTAATTAATTCTCAAATATCCTCAAACATCACAACAAAAAGATCACAACAAAAACTCTAGTACGCCCTGTGGAACAAGGCTTTGGAAACACCTGCTGTTTGTTTACATTGGCAGGCTGCCAAGATTCTGGGGCTATAGAAAATGAATAGGAAAATAAAATTAAGATTTCAGTATTTATTTTGTGAACATTAAAGACAAATTTCTTCATGATGCTTATAGCTACAGAGGTGAGTGTGGGCTTGTCTTAGGCTCCATTCACGCTATGCAAGTGTGAGGTTGAGCGCATGCTTTTTTGTGCAGTTCTGTGCATCACAGGAAAAGTGCCTGATCCATTTTAAAAAGTGTACTGCACTACATCGAATGGTACTGTGCTTTGGCGCAGGTGAATGCACAGGTGTGAATGAAGCTTTAATGTGATTTTGCGGCTTCTCCAGAATATGAAAATACCTTAGTGTGCATAGTTTGGGCACCGGTTCACTTTGGGGCTCAGTTCACACCTAGTGTTGCCGCCTCATCCCTTTAAACCCAAACACACATGAATTAATGCAGATAAGGCACTAAGTGGGTTTAATTATCACCTTAATCAGCCACAGAACCTTTGTAATTAATATGTGTTCGGTTTTAAAGGGATGAGGTGGCAACCCTATTCACACCTAATGCCGATGCGGCTCCCAGCAGGGGTCCTGTGTGTCCTGGATCACCGTTTCAGGTCCCATTTTCAGCCTGAATTTTGGGTTGAATTTGGACCTGAAATGGACCAAAAGATGCACAGGGCTCCTGTGCTTATTCGCACTGGAGCCGCATCAGAGATATGTTAACTGGCTCCATAGAGAGGCGGTCACATTCTCCTGCTATTGGGAATTGGATGCAGTGATCTCGCATCCAATTCGCAATAGTGTGAACCCGGCCTAAAGTAATTTCTTTATGTGACTGTAGCAAAGATACCAACAGTCACGCATCCTGGCCCTCCGTCCCACTAAGGCCATGTTCCAGAATCAACAGCATCAACCTTATTTGAGTTATTCCACATGTACAGGAACCCAAAAAGGCATTCATTTCAGGGATTGGGGTCATGAGTGGTCAGTCCCCACATAATTAGAGGCAGGGTCTGGGCAGGACCATCTCCAAAAAGTGGGTTTGGTGGATGGCCACTCCTTATTTAGAGGGCTGGATTCTTTTGCAGGTAAGTGGCACATAATGGGCTAGTATGCGATGCATACTAGCCCATTATGCTTTTCATTTGCAGGCTGCAGCGGCGAGAAAAAGAGGAATTAAAACCCATCAGGGTTTACTTCCTCTTTGGTTAAAGTGAATTTGTGGTCAAGCTATGGGCATTGAAATATTCATTTATTTTAACAAGCAGTAAATTAGCAAACTAATTTCTGTATCTGTAGTCACTGTGAGCAATTTATACAGAGCTCATTTTCTGTGTTGAGATTAGAAGACTATTAGGTACTGCTGGGAGGGGGAGCAGGGGGAGTCAAGCTGCTGGGAAAATAGCTTGAAAGACTTTAATGCTTGTGCAGGATCACCAGGTAATTTAGGTGTATTGAGACACAACATGAATAAAAGGCACATCCAGTACAGAAGACATTGCTTTGGCATGTGAAATCAGTAAATGGCAACTTTATATTTGGATTCGCCGACATATTAAAATGTTGTAAGCTGTAGTTTGTAAATGGTCCCTGTGATCCTGAATGTAACGCCTGTGTTGTCATTGCAGTGTGACGCAGGAGAGCAGTGTGCTGTCAGGAAAGGACCACGGATTGGAAAACTCTGTGACTGCCCTCGAAGGACTTCTTGTAATACATTCCTCCTAAAGTGTTTATGATTTCCATCTCCTCTACTCAGACCACCTTTCCAGCTGACATCCTAAAGAGAGCCTGATACACAGAGGCCCTCCGACTGATTGATTTTTACATGAAATTGTATTTTTATTTCCATTACAATGATTGTGCTATACTGTGAAGCACATCTCTATTTATGTTATAATTCTGTATTGTATGATTTTATATGTTCTATGTCAGTAAATATATTTTAATGCATATAAGCAGAAAGTGTAATAAAGATTTCTTTTTTTTCTATTATACCTTTGTATTCTCACCTAATGCCCATGGTTGGAGTGTCTGTTTCTATTTACCAAATTTTAAAAAAAAAATCTATTTTTTAGTTTATCCATTTCAGTGGTAAATATGTGGGCTGTCAGCTTTAGATCTTGTAACCAAATTGGGGTGGGGAAGCAAATACTCTATAACAGCTTTTCTCAGACTTTTTTTTCCTGCCACAGCACCCTTTAAACATATGCAAAATCTCAAGGCACCCCGAGTCTAAAATGTTAATTAGCAGTAGGAAAATGTTTATTATCAATGGAAAATTATCAATGGGAGCCTGGGACAATTTACACAACTACCTTAACTTCACATCAGAATCTCCCCCCACCCATAATATCAGAGTATCTCTATCACATCAGAGTCCCCCCATCACCAAAGAGCCCCCCTGGATCACAGAGTCCTTTCATCCATCTCTTATCCAGGGCAAACTGGGTCTCATGCTTGTGGCACCCTGTGGGAAGTCAAAGGGTACCCCAGGGTGTCAAAGCCCCCTGGTTGAGGAACATGGCTCTATAAAATTCTTCTTCACAATGTGCTATGGCTTTGTTCCCCCTTCCACAGGCAAGTGTCTAGGAAGGAAGGTTTAGGGGGTGAAAGGCTCTCTTATTTTTTAATTTTTCACATATTCTTGAATATGTGTTTACAGAGAGATTGATTTATTATTTTTATTTTAAAATGAAAAATAATATTTTATTCAAAAAATATTTAAAATAATTTTTTTTTTACATGTGTGAAGCTGCGGTGACACAAAGGTCACAAAGTAGAATCCTGTGTCACATTTAAAATAAAACTGCTATGAAATGAATATGTGGGGTGCCATTGCTGACCTACTTCTGAACCCTTTAGTTGTCTGGTTTTCATGCTGATCCTATTCTTCAATGCTTAATAAGCCACTGATTGTGAACAAGCCTATAACTGCCAACTGCTTCTAGTTTAGAAAGTCAAGGTACTCAACCAATAGGCTTAGCAATATTATGAATGTAAAGAATTCCCTGTTATTTTGTAGGCTATTACAACATAAAGTGCACATCCTACATTATATTATACTGCATGATGTACAACAAGAAGGGTAGAGGAAATCTCCCAAAGTGAAAGGAATTCCTTTTTTTTTAAATTTCCCATCACAGTGGTCATCAGGTCACATAAAAAGGTTAATCTCTCCAAAGGGGGCACATAGAGCAACAAAAACTTGACAGACCACCCTTTTCAAAACTTAAAAAGGAGCTCCAGCCCCCCCCCCCCAAAAAAAATGTGAATGGTCCCGCAGTCTTCTGGGACCCGTGATGGCAAGGACCAGGTGTGCAGCTGCAGTGTGAAAAAAATTATATCAATTTCGTTTGGGTACAGCGTTGCTTGACTGCACAATTACCAGTTAAGGTGGCGCAGTGCTGAATAGTTCGAGATATTGAGGTGGTTAACGTGGAACTTTACCCATAACACCTTGATAAAAAATAATGTTCTTTAGCGGGGAAAATACATTTCACATTAATAATTATTCTACTAAAAATAGTGTGCGCTGTAAATTGCCTCTATCATTGTTCCTGTTTCTTCTTGCTGGAGGCAGCCATTTTGCTGAAGCCCAGAGCTTTTGAACAGCAGTAAATCATAAAGCAGAACTAAACCCATTGATTTAATGGTTTCAAAAAACAGTTACATTCCTGGAATGCCGGGATTGCTAACTGTCACATTTGCTTGTTTCCT
This sequence comes from Aquarana catesbeiana, assembly GCF_042186555.1. Classification (NCBI taxonomy): domain Eukaryota; kingdom Metazoa; phylum Chordata; class Amphibia; order Anura; family Ranidae; genus Aquarana; species Aquarana catesbeiana. The sequence goes on along the minus strand of NC_133324.1, from coordinate 142,119,376 downwards.
CAACTAAACTGTCAACCATTAAATGTCTAGTGTCATAACTAACCACATGTGCAGCACCATGGCAGTTGCAGATCAAACAGAAGCAGCTTCCTTGGCTGTTGTGTAAAGGATAGGAGGGCCTAATTCCGCTTTAGCCACATGATTTCAAAGCAGCATGTCCATGCGACTTCTGGTGCATCTTGAAAAACATCTGTGCGGCTTCATGCACAGATGTCTATTGAAGTCACACCCAAAATCAGCAAAAGTAGTGCAGGAACTACTTTTGCAAATCAGTGCAGTGCTGCAAAGTCGGCATTGTACTGATTGAAACAGTGCCACAGCCTGAAGTCATCTAGCAGAACTTAATCTTCTGACTAAAGTTCCACTTTAAATGTGACAAAACTAAAAAAAGTTAACATTAATGATTAATAAAATAGAAAATGGTTACATTTTTTTTTTTTTACTTGCCAGGTTGCTTTAACATAATCTGCAGATGGAAGCTATTCCCTTTGATGGTCAGATGATGAGCAGATACAAAAGTAACTATTACTTTGTATCTCCTTATTTCAACCCAAAACAGTATTGATAAACATTGTTCTTTTTTTGACAGTTGGAGCTGCTGTATGTATTGCTGGCAAATGGGATGGGGAATGCGGCAGAGGTGCAGAAAGAATGGATGTGCTACACACATCCTGTGTACTGTGATGAGGATTTCTTGGATGTGTGTAGCTGCGCACATCCAGTATTCTCAACTGTTTAAAGTAATGGTTATGAACAAATACACATATCAACCTAAGTGCTTGTGCAGATGGGCATTTGTATATGTGTCAGAACAACTGTTCTCTTCACAAAGGTGGATGGAAATACAAAAGCAGCTCAGCTTGAAGCAGCTCTATGCAGTTTAGAAAAAGTCAGAAGCACATGTGAAGGAACACAGAGTGATCTCAGACGTAACTTAAATTGATCCTAAATATAAGCTGAATGCCAGGCATCTACTACATCCGCAATTTAAAGTGTTACTAAACCCAGGACTCTGCACCACAGTACACAGAACATGGAAATGCAATTATTTTAGTAAATAAATAGCTAATACCTTTTCTCATCATCAGCAGTATATAGAAGTCTTGTGACTTCTATCAGTGTCCGGCTGAGCACTGGTTAAAGCTTGTAGGAGGAGTTTTCACTCTTCTCTGACTGTCCTGCACGACTTCTAACCCTCTGTCTGGACAGTGCTTATTGGCCCTGTGCTCACATGCACCCGCCCCCCCCCCCCCCAAAAAAAAACAATCTCTAAGAATACATACCAAACTGAGCATGTGCAGAGTGCCCCAAGGCTCTGTACTGTCAGAAGATGGATTGGGGGCAGTGGAAGAAGGGGCCGTTCAGAGAAGACAATAAAAACAGATAGGCAGGATTAAACCCTTAGTTTCCACAGTGAATTATAACAAGCATGGCTTACTGCATATACAGACTGATTTTATTGTTGTGGGCTTAGTAACACTTTAATAAACAAAACCATTACTTTTGTTTCTTCTCCTTACAATATCACCTGGTGCCTCCAGACTGGAAATCATTTCTTTTAGAACCTTAGTGTAACAATTAGCCCACTGTAGAGGACACATTCTTGCTGTGGCTACACACTCACCCCCACCATCTGCTGGACAATGCTTAGTACATACATAGTATGACAACTCTGCAGCTACACACCAGTACTTAAATTGAAGTCAGATCCTTCAGTCAGTGCCTGATCAAAGGTATGTGTTATGACCGATTTGACTGCGGCTGTGCTTTAGGATGTTACCATGTAGACTAAAGCTGGCCATACACCATACAATTTTCTTATTCAATTTTCTTTAGATTTACCTTCAACTATGTAGTTCAAGGGCTTGCCTGATTGCATACAAATTGAAAGGGTTTAGGCCTCATATTATATGGTTTTGGTAAATTTAAAGGAAAGCTGTACAAGAAAATTGTATATTGTATGGCCAGCCTTACTTTGGTTTCTGCCTTTGCCTGCCTTGCCCTTGTCCCTTACCATGTTTGTCTGCCATCAGCCCTGACTACCAACCTGCCTTGACTTTGTTCATGCTTTGATATTAAATACTCTATTTTGTTTCTGCCTAAACAAGTCACCTGTCACTGTTTGAGGTATCCCTGGTACAGTGGCGGCTGGTGCTCAACATTTTTTTTTGGGGGGTGGGCGGGGTGCAAACAAACTGAAAAATTCTGAAAAACAATGAAAAACATCAATTGCAGCCTCACTGTGCCATCAATTGCAGCCACTGTGTCCACCATATGCAGCTACTGTGTCCATCATATGCAGCTGCTGTGCCCATCATATGCAGCCACTGTGCCCATCATATGCAGCTTCTGTGCCCATTATATGCAGCCTCTGTGCCCATCATATGCAGCTTCTGTGCCCAGCACATGCAGCCATTGTGCCCATCATGTGCAGCTTCTGTGCCCACCATATGCAGCTTCTGTGCCAATCATATGCAGCTTGTGTGCCCACCATGTGCAGCTTCTGTGCCAATCATATGCAGCCTCTGTGCCCATTATATGCACCTTCTGTGCCCATCATATGCAGCCATTGTGCCCATCATGTGCAGCTTCTGTGCCCACTATATGCAGCTTCTGTGCCCATAATATGCAGCCACTGTGACCCCCCCTGCTCACCTGCCATCAGACTGGCACATACCCCATCTGGGTGATGGCAGCGAGCTGTGGGATGGGCAGGCAATGACTCCTGCATCCTCCATGGTTCCCATGCCTCTCCTCCTTCATTCCGCGGGGCGCAGGGCACGCACACCGGCAGTAACTCGCAGGAGGAGGTCTGGCACTTACCGGGCTGTTGGGTCCTCTCTGCTTCTGTGTCTCCTGTGTCAGCAGCGGCAGTGGAGGAGTCCGATCCTCCAGCTTCCTCCCCTGTGTGTGCCTCTTCTGCCAAAGCGCCGGGCATCACCTGCCTCCTGATTGGCGGGGAGGCACTGTGTTGTAAAAATAGCGAAAATTAATTTGCTATGGTTACACAACAGGGTGGGATCAGAGTGCACTCTCTGCACCCCGAGCCCACCCTTTTTTGAAGCCTATTAGAGCCTCAGGCTCTAATCAGGTGCTTAAAAAAAAAACACCCTGTCCCACCCTGCCATAGGAGTCCAGGCATCCAGTGTCCTGAAAGGGGCCAGGCACATCGATAGGGAGGCAGGGATTGGGGGGGGCGGTGCCCGTGCACCCCCAAAATGCATGGGCCGCCCCTGCCCAGGTGTAATGCTCAGGTGCTGTCTAAATGCCCATATACACGACCAGAAAATCGCATGAAAAATACCGCTTTGGAATCGATCGTACACTAATCTGATAATTAGGTTGTTTTGCTCAGTATTTTGGACCCCCTCTTTAATAGCGTAGTTCTCCTGGACCTTTCTGTGTCTTTTTTTGTGCACTATTGTGCTGGTTGTTTTCTGCTTTGCAGTTCTTCATTATATTGACAGCACGGTATCCCACATAACATTGTAAGGATTCTATATAAACTGGGATGTCTCCCATTCCTTTGGGGGATCGCCCCTAGCCATCTTAGACATATGGAAATGTTTTATGCACATGGAAACTTTGTTTCTGTTTCATTATGGATGTTAGTTTTAATGTATATATGTGTGTTTTCACATGTTTTTTCCATATATATATACATATATATATATAGTTTTTTTTTTCCACATGTTCTATAACTATGCTCTATAAATATGTCTTATGTTGGTGGGAACATCTCCTATATATGAACACATATAAACATTAAATGTCTATTATGTTTCAACTTTATTCCTTGTTTTTAGGTTTTTTATGTGTGACCAGTTTGCTAACGGATGTCTATCAACAAAGGGTTACTACATCTCTTGAATGATCTCAGTTTCAGCTGTTTCCATTACCATCAAGAGTGTCCGAATTGGTCCCACATGATGGAGTGGGCGTTAGTATGCATGATAATCAAGTCTTTTGATTCTTGTATATAAACTACTGTCTTTTAATCTGTCATTAGGCTACGATTAAGCCCCAGTAAAGTGGTAACGCATCAGCAGTTGTGCTTTTTATTCCGATTGTTGTATGGACTAATTTTTCAATAAAGGAATTTACTTGGAGTGTGGTCTTTACTCACATGTAATCTGATCATTAGCGCAGAGCTTTCATTCGATATTATCCGATTGGAAAAGCATGAAAATTGTTCTCATATGATACCAGATCGTACGGTTTTTGCTTAATCAGTACAGTTGTTATTCGAAAATACAATACTAATACACACTACAACACATTATATCACTTCTGAATTTTTATTGTTCTACGAGAATTTTCATAACTTTAGTAAACTTTTCATTTTCGATATAAGATTAGCATGCAAAAAAAAAAAATGGACGATCATTCGTCCAATAATCTCATCATGTGTACCAGGCATTAAACACAACTGCTCCTTTAGCAGCTCTGGAAATGACCTGAGACACTAGAGTTGAACCTTCTTGAGATCTCCCCTCCCCCCCAATTGGTGACTCAATAAACAGGCTGCAGGAAGAGAGGGATAAAGGTCACAAATCTTAAGCATAAGACATATAATAAGACTACCATGTTGTGTGGTGTGATAGAGAAATCTACATCACAACATTATGTGAATTTAATTACAGGTTCTGTGGCTGGCAAGTTCAGCGCTTCATGTATATTTATTTCACCATTTCTTTTGCTATTCGCCTGGAGCTTCACTCCATAACAATGCATTGCATCATAGGTAAAGGAATAGGGATGAGCCCAACAACCTCCCCCCCCGTTCGGTTCGCACCAGAACTTGCGAACAGGCAAAAAATTTGTGCAAACACCGTTAAAGTCTATGGGACAGGAACATGGAAACTCAAAAGTGCTCATTTTAAAGGCTTATATGCATGCTATTGCCATAAAAAGTGTTTGTGGACCCGGGTCCTGCCCCAGGAGACTTGTATCAATGCAAAAAAAAGTTTTAAAAACTGAAGTTTTTATCAGGAGCAGTGATTTTAATAATGCTTAAAGTGAAAAAATAAAAATGAAATATTCCTTTAAATGTCGTGCCGGGGGGTCTCCTTAGTCTGCCTGTAAAGTAGCGCATCTTTCCCATGTTTATAACAGTAACACAGCAAAATTACATTTCTAAAGGAAAAAATGTCATTTAAAACTGTTCACGGTTGTAATGTATTGTCGGCTCCCGGCAATATAGATAAAAATCATTGAAAAAACGGCGTGGGTCCCCCCCCGTCCATTACCAAACCCTTTGGGTCTGGTATAAATATTAAGGGGAACCCCATGCCAAAAATACCAAAAAAAATGGCGTGGATGTCCCCCCCAAAATCCATGCCAGGCCCTTCAGGTCTGATATGGATATTAAGGGGAAACCCGCACCAAGGTTAAAAAAAATGGCATGGGGGTCCCCCAGGCCCTCAGGCACTATATAGTTTGAACAGCAGTACATATACTATATGGCCTGCCCTATATACTCTGCAGAAAAATTTTGCCTTAGGTGTTGGTGGTGGTGCCAGAACACTGTAAGCCCTCACAGTTACTCTTGTTGGGCACAGAAATGGGCCCTGCTGTGAAATATTATATCAAAAATTGTAATTACATGCCCCTGTTAAACAGGGGCAGAAAAATTGGGCCTTGGGTGGTGGTGGTGGTGCCACAACACTGTGAACCCTCACAGTTACTCTTGTTGGGCGCAGGAACAGGCCCTGCTTAACTATTATATCAAAAATTATAATTACATGCCCCTGATAAACAGGGACAGAAAAATTGTGCCTTGGGTGGTGGTGCCCTAAACCACAAATATTGTTGGAAGCTAGCATCATCAAGATTGAGGAGGAATAGGATAGTCAGCATAGGCAGTCTTCAAGGGACCCCGGATCCATAGCAAATTCAATCAGTTACATCAGCATCAGGTGCTTGATAACTGCTGATCCAAGACTGATTAATTTTTATGAATGTGAGCCTATCAATGGAGTCTGTGGACAGGTGCACTCTTTGATCCGTTACAAACCCTCCAGCAGCACTTAATGTGCATTCAGAAAGCACGCTGGATGCAAGACAGGCCAGTAGCTCGATTGCATATTGAGCAGGTTCTGGCCAGTGGTCCATCATTAACGCAGTGGATGCTCTGTTGGAAAGGTCTCCAAGTCTGCTCTTGCCCCTAGATATTCCTGCACCATATAATGCAGACGCTGGCGATGATTGCTTGAACCGATCAGACCTTGGTAGTAAGGACTGAAAATATGTTTAAAGGCATCGGTCAGCCAGCCACCTTCTTTACCGCTCTTCCTCTGGCTGAATGAAGCCTCAGCAACACGTTGTCCAGCACCAGGAAATGGTAACCTCCCAGGGTCTGGAAATGCATTACACAAACCTTTCTTCAAGGTATCCTGAAGATGTTTCAACCTCTACTCCCTCTGCGAAGGCAGGATGAGTTCTGCAGCTTTACCCTTGTAACGTGGATCAAGAGGGGTTGCCATCCAGTAATGATCCCTCTCTTTGATACCACGAATCATAGGGTCCTTTTGCAGGCTTTGCAGAATCGGGGAGGCCATGCAGTGTAAGTTTGCAGAGGCATTCAATTCTGAGTCCCCTGGGTCACTAAGGATCACATTATCCGTAACTACCTCCTCCCAGCCACGTACAACTCCTTGGGTATCTGGGGACTGAAAACCATCCCTTGAAGACTGCTGCTGAGTGTTATCCTCTACATCCATGCTGACACAATCCTCCTCCTCCTCTTCTTCCTGTGTGTTTGGCCGCCCGCAGGAATGCTATCTGGATAAAGGGGGCTTTAAGAGGAAAGGAAGTCCTCCTCTTCCTCCCGCTGTTCTGCCTCAAGTGCCCTGTCCATGATTCCACGAAGCATGTGCTCCAGCAGGAAGACTAGAGGGACAGTGTCACCGATGCATGCATTGTCACTGCTCACCACCGCTGTGGCCTCCTCAAATGGTTACAGGACAGTGCATGCATCCTTGATCAGTAGCCACTGGCATGGCAAAATGTTCCCCAGACCCTGTCCTGGTGCCATACTCGCACAGGTACTCATTGATGGCCCTCTGCTGTGTGTGCAGCCGCTGCAGCATTGCCAACGTTGAGTTCCACCTGGTGGGCATGTCACAAATGAGGCGGTTGGTGGGCAGGTTTCATTCCTTTTGAATGGCAGCCAGCCGAGTACTTGAACTGTATGACCAGCGGAAATGACCACAGACCTTTCTGGCCTGCCTCAGGAGATCTTGAAAGCCTGGGTACCTGGTCAAGAATGGCTGCACCACCAAATACAGGACGTGTGCCAAACATGGAATATGGGTCAAGTCGGAGGGCGGAGAGAAGGTTGGTGCCATTGTTGCATACAACCATTCCTGGCAGAAGCTGGCATGGCGTCAACCACCTCTGTGCCAGCCCCTGCAGAGCTGACAGAATCTCTGCCCCAGTGTGACTCCTGTGCTCTAGGCAGACCAACTCAAGCACTGCATTGCATCTTTTAGCCTGACTGCTTGCATAGCCTCTTGAACGCTTATGGAGCACTGCTGGCTCAGAGGAAAAATCTGCAGAAGAGGCCATAGAGGAAGAAGAAGAGGAGGGGGTGGAGGAGAGAGCTGTGGCAGAATCACCACTAGCATTTTGGAGGCGTAGTGGGGCGGAACAAACTCCAACAACCCTGAACCCTGTCCTGCATCCTTCCCAGCTGCCAGCAGAGTTACCCAGTGCGCCGTAAAGGAAAGGTAACGTCCCTGCCCATGCCTGCTGGACCATTGGTAATATGAACTTTACTGCTGACCACCCTATTCAACTAGGCAAAAACACTGCCTTCCACATGCCAGTAGAGAGCCGGAATGGCTTTCCGTGAAAAGAAATGGCATTTTGGAACCTGCCACTGAGGTACAGCACATTCCACAAATTCAAGAAAGGGAGCAGAGTCTATCAGCTGAAAAGGCAGCAGTTTTGGCCAAGCTAGCATTTAGATGCTGAGCATGTGGATGGCTGGGACCAAATTTCTTTTTGTACGGTTCAGCAACTGGGGTAAGGAAATTTGCCTGCTAAAATCAATTGGTGGTGTACTGCTAGCAGATTGGCTGGGACACCTATTGCTATACCTTCATTCCTCTCAGTGCAGGTTTTTGAGAGGACTGGAAGTATAGTAGGGTTGGAGATCCCAGATGAGGAGCAAAGAGAAGTCCACCTTTTTCTATGATGTGGGTCTTTCAAGTGCTGTTGCCAGTGAACTGCATGTCAGGTCGTCATATGTCTGGTCAAGCATGTGGTGCCTCTGATGAAATCCCATTGGATGAAACACGTTAGGCGGGCAGATGCAAGCACGCTGAGAGCTGCGGTTTTACACATCATGATGTCTGTATCCTGTAGCTAACTGTAAGTGAACTAAAATAAATTTGCTTTTTATACCTGACGGGCTTCACTATTGCTGCCTTATTTTTTTCATTTGGGTATCGCTGACCTATTGATTGGATAAATTACATTTACCATATCCTTGGAGTTTGTGATTTTGATGGCTTTAAGTGAATAAATGCCCATTAATAGCTATATTCTATGATTGGATCAAGTCTATTACCATCAGTGTTTGGATAAGCGATGCAGTGATGCCTTGTTATTGATGCGTTTATGCCTATTTATTATCACCTTCTGGTAAGCAGATTGAATTTACATTGGGTGTGGTGTGCTTTCCCATACACACTGAAGCTGGTGAAGGGTCCTTTCATATCTATCCCTTCTTGGAAAGACCTGTTATTTGAAACAAGCGCTGCATTTTTGACTTTTATTTTTTATTGTTTGACAATCAACGAACTGTGCTGGCTGCTTATGTAGATGTTCTGTTATTATAGCTAGCGCGGATGCCCACCCCCCCTTTTTCTTTACTCTGCACTGTATTGTATGCTGTGTACACCACCAGAGGTGTATTAGAAATGGTACACACTGTATTAGATACTGTGTGCACCGCCTGCACTGTATTGGAAACTGTACAAGGGCTGCACTGTATTATATACTGTATACACCACCAGAAGTGTAGTAGAAACTGTACACACTGTATTAGATACTGTGTACACCGCCTGAAGTGTATTAGAAACTGTACAATGGCTGCACTGTATTGTATACTGTGTACACCACCCGAAGTGTTGTAGAAACTGTACACACTGTATTAGATACTGTCTACACCGCCTGCACTGTATCAGAAACTGTACAACGGCTGCACTGTATTGTATACTGTGTACACCACCAGAAGTGTAGTAGAAACAGTACACACTGTATTAGATACTGTGTACACTGTGTCTGTCATTATAACACTTGTGGACGTAAAGCTACTAAGGAATTTAGATCAACGGTGACTAACCGGGTTTACACAATTGAACAATTTTGCACATGTGCCACGACCAATGTGGTTTACCTACTGACTTGCCCATGTGGCAAGCAGTATGTTGGCAGAACTATACGGTCATTTACAGGGTTACTGAGCACATTAACTTAATTAAACTTGGGAGTGTCAAACATACAGTCCCCCGACATTACAGACAACATCATGCTCGTGATCCAACAAAGAATTTTTGATTATTGATAGATATATTGCCCCATGGAGGGGCGGAGCCAACACTAGAGGGGTATCCAGACTGGAAACCTTCTGGATATATGAGTTGAAGACCCATCATCCACAAGGGATGAATGTGGAGTGGGATATCAACTCTTTTATAAACCGAGCATAATGGCACATTTATGCCTAATACGGGGATTCATGTTATTAGGAACGATTTTTTAGCATTTCAACTAAAAATTATTTTGTGTAGATTTTTAAGGTAGAGTGAATTTTGCATTCATTCTTTTTTTGGGCTGGGTATTATACCTTTTGACATATTGCTTTATTGTCACATAAAGTTTATAGGATTGTCATTGATGACCCCAATTTAAGCTGAAGCCGTAATCTATTTATGACCAATAAATATTACCGCTCCCAAAGTCCGCCTTATTAAGAGGCTGGGTTTATAATTTGATGCAACGCCAATGTTGACTTCCATTTGTTCCTCATAACGAGGCTTGGTCGTCAACGTTAGAATCATATGCCTTCCATTGATTGGTCCGAGGACGGTGCGTGGCTGGCAGTGACGGCATCTGTTCTCCTCCTCCATAGTTAGGCTTGGTTGTCATGGCTGCAGTCTTGTGCCATACGCGGATTGGTCCGTGAATTGTAAGTCATGTCGTCCAGCCTCGCTTTCATAACGAGGCTTGGATGTCGGATTCTGTCCTGTACAGTTAGTTGCTGCGGGAGTGATATTTCATATTGTAATTGATGTGGTTTATCCATATATGTGGCATTTTATCCACTGTTTTGTACATCTGAATCAATTATATATTTTGAATGAACTCTTTCAACTAATTCTCTTCCGGGATTGAGACCAAAAGTGATGTCATGTGGAACCTTTTCCGGCATCAGGTATTTTGGGGTCATCATTTCTTTTTAAGTGGTGTAGTTGTGGGGGGTCCATACCCCAGATGACGACTGTTAAGTCGAAACGCGTTGGGTAGATCTTCATACACACATCGCTCTTTTACCTGTATCCATTTACAAGCTTATGTATCTTCTTCTAAATGTGAGTGTTCAATTTATTATCTTATTAAATACTACTTTTTAAAACAGTATCACGCTATGTTTGCTTTCTCTTATTGCATGACGTATGCTACGTGGTACCAAGCCTCTATCATCCATATGAAGTTTTCGGGTCCATATTTCATATCCCATTGATGTTCTGATGCTGATCAACCGAGGTGGATCCAGGACCAGCTGCCTTTTATTGGGCTTATTTAACCTACCAAGCGTTTAGGACTTGGGTGGTATATGCCTCTCCAAGTCATTGCGATCTGGAAAGCCTCCTCCTATCTACGGTGGTGGTGTTTCTGGCTATTTTCCCATCTTAATGTTTTCCAGATTACATTTATCTTCGGACTTTTGCATTTGTGCTTTCATGTTTTGGACTTTTTATTTATCCACTGTGGTGTAGGCACTACAATAGCACAGTGATATTTTATTTCGCCCTCATATGGTGGATTTGCATTAATGTTTTAAGGTATTATGATTTAGAGGTGTTTATGTATAGTATTATACCTTTTCTTGATTTGCATAATTAGCGCTGCACTTTTTCATATCCACATTATTGCTTTTTGTCTACAGCTGTGCTGGCTGCTAGTTGGCTACATTTTTTCACAGCGCAGTATATTTTTTTCTTTTTTGATACTATGTACACTGCACTGTATACAGAAACTGTACAGCGACTGCACTGTATTGTATACTGTGTACACCACCAGAAGTGTAGTAGAAACTGTACACACTGTATTAGATACTGTCTACACCGCCTGCACTGTATTAGAAACTGTACAATGGCTGCACTGTATTGTATACTGTGTACACCACAAGAAGTGTAGTAGAAACTGTACACACTGTATTAGATACCATGTACATCGCCTGAAGTGTACTAGAAAGTATACACCAACGAATGCACTGTATATATAGGCTACACTGAATGCAGATATATATATATATATATATATATACAGTCTAATATATATATATATATATATATATATATATATATATATATATATATATATATATATATATATTCCACAGGTACTTCTATAAATACTAGTATATACTAAAGCAGCACTACGACCATTTCCCTATATGACAAGCTTTCATATGATTATGAGCACATGAGAAAATATAGATGAGAAAATATAGATGACAGATGGTGATGAGAAAAAGACCAAAAGACACAGGATGTGGTCCTAATGCTGTATAGTTGTAATGCACCTCACACCAAGATCCTCCAAAATGTGCATCACACTCCCCTTAGGGGTTCTCACTCACCAGATATAAGCATAGAACAAGCCTTTATTATGCCCAGAGATACGCCATCCACATCTTAAGTTGGGTCAGAACCGCAAATCACCTCCGCAAGTACTCAGATAAATGGGAAACAAACTCCATATAGCATAATTCCATTTACTTTTTATTGTAGTCATCAACTTCATAGAATAACAGTTTCCAATAATTTTGCAGTGGATAAAAACGTACAAAATAATGCACTGCATAGCGTTACCAGCAGCCCTGGTTAGCAGCATGACATTCACCTTGGAAGAACAGCGTCTGCTGGTTACTTCCATTTGTCTCTTCCTGCAAAACGTCACTTCTGGTCACCGTAAGGTCACGCTCTGACGCGTTTCATCATCATGACTTCGTCTGAGGGCGTGACCCTACGACGCGGCGTCCCAATATTTATACCAAAACATCACAGCTGGAATTTAAACCTCCGATGGTGCAATCACACTGTTCTCTAGAGGTGCACCTAGATGGTGCTTATAATCATATGAAAGCTTGTCATATAGGGAAATGACAGTAGAGCTGCTTTAGTATATACAAGTACTTATAGAAGTACCTGTGGATTTGATACTATTTGCTAATACAACATTTTATTTTTAAGCAGCTGCTGATTAATGAAGTGTATGTGATACATATGTATTAGTGCGTTGTTATTAACATTCAAGCTCCGGAGCACTGAGAGAGTGGAAGGAGGCCCCGTTTTTCACTTTTTTTTTTTATTTAATTTTTATGTATATATATATATTAATACACCGCCTGATGTGTATTAGAAACTGTACACATTGTATTAGATACTGTGTGCACCGCCTGCACTGTATTAGCAACTGTAGAACAGCTGCACTGTATTGTATACTGTGTAGTAGAAACTGTACACACTGTATTAGATACTGTGTACACTGCCTGAAGTGTATTAGAAACAGTACACCACCGAATGCACTTTAGATATAGGCTACACTGAATGCAGAGTATATATATATATATATATATATATATATATATATATATATTTGCTAGACTGTATATATATGTATATATATTAATACACAGCCTGAAGTGTATTAGAAACAGTACACCACCGAATGCACTGTAGATATAGGCTACACTGGATGCAGAGTGTATATATGTATATTTTCTAATATTCTAAAATATATATATATATATATATATATATATATATATATATATATATATTAGACTGTTCGGCGAACAAGCGAACACCCAATGTTTGAGTCGAACTTATATTCGACCCGAACATCGAGCTCATCCCTAGTAAAGAACACCCAATATTATATACAAGGCAAAACAAATAAACGATAAATACCGCGCTGTGATAAAATATAAAGTGAAAAATAAAAATTTTGAAAAAACTATATCCAAAAAGCTGCCGCTACAAGTGAGATACACACCTCAGGTGGTGGACGGGCGATCGCTGTAGCTGGCCGGCTCATGCTATTCCATGCTTTTAATTCACTTATACCATGTAAGTGTATTTTCTATTTGTAATTAATAAATCAGTCTACTGGATTACGCTATGTCGATTCCCTTTTTTCTCTTGGGGAACCCCTGAGTGACTTGTGTTCCGGTGCTCTGGAAGTGTTTGTGAAAAGTTTTTACTGGGACCGACCCCTCTATGTGGTGTGGTGGATCATCGCCTCCATTCATCCCTTCTGTTTAAAGGCCCCGACCGGGTCAAGGTCACAAGCTTACTTGAGCTTGCCTTGTGGTAAGCATATAAATTTACTGGTGTTATCACAGTGGTGCGGTGGAGGATTCATTTGTTTACCCAGCAACATCACCTTGGAGATACTATTATATGATTATATAATTCCTCACTTACATCTAATGGACTTGATGTTACCTATTTAGAGTTGTTTACTTATGTTTTTATTTTTTAAACCCATTTAGTTTATGGGCTGCTGTTTATTCACATATATATAATCGTATATGTCACTAATATTATCATTTTTGGTGTACGTTTTTTAGGGAATTAGCGCTGCTACTTATTGCTAGTTACCCAATATTATATACCACCATGAATCTAGTGTATACCATACCTAAGCACCCACTATTACAGTACTGTTGCTAACATTTTGTAAGCATTTCTCTGTAAAAGACAAACATTCAGCAAACAGGAAACAGGATTTTCAGACGCCAAAGGCACAAGGCTGTAACAGTTGGACAACAATGTGGTAAAAACCTATAAACTAAAAAATGTCCAGATTATGGGTAAGATTGACCAGGCGCCTTTGGCAAACTTTATTTCCCTGTGGAGAAAGAGATTTTGCCTTTTCCCAAAATTTAGCTGAAATTAGCCTCTAATTTGGCATGTGGCAGAGGCGTAACTAGAACCTTCGGGGCCCCAGTGCAAGAAACCATGAAGGGCCCCACCCTTACATCACAGTCCATAGCATTCCCTTTCATATCACAGTCCACAGCGTTCCCCTTTACATCAGAGCTCTCCCTTACATCATAGTCTGTAGCATTCCCCTTTACATCACAATCCACAAAGTTCTCCCTTACATCAGAGTCTGCAGGGTTCACCCTGACAGCCCTGTCACACTGGGGCGCGGAGCGCTTTACCGCTGTTTTAACAACGCTTTTAACCCTGCTTGTCAAGGAAAGGGTTAAAACCACTGCTTCGGCAGTACTGCCCACTGATTTTAATGGCAGGGGCAGTTTAGGAGCGGTCTATCCTGCACAGCCCCAAAGACGCTGCTTGCAGGACTTTTCTTTTGGTCCTGCAAGCGCACTGCCCCAGTGTGAAAGCACTCAGGCTTTCACACTGGGGATGCTTGAGAGGCGCTTTACAGGAGCTATTTTTAACTCTGAAACGCCTGAAAAGCACCTTCAGTGTGAAAGGGGTCTTACAGTGTACCTTGATGAAAAAGTGAACCCTATGGATCCTGATGTAAAGGGAAATGTGGAGGACCATGACGTAAAGGGGAACGCTGTAGACTCTGATGTAAGGGGGGCTCTGGCGATCATGGTCCCCTTTACATCATGGTCCACAGCATTCCCTTTTACATCAGAGTTCCAAATTTACATCAGGGTTCCCCTTTACATCAGGGTCTGCAGAGTTCCCCCTTACACTGGGGGGAATCCTGCAGACTTTGATGTAAAGGGTATGATATGGAGGGGGGACTCTGGTGACCACAGTGACCCCCCCATAGACTCTGTGTGGCCTGGCTGGAGATGTCATACTGACCTCACCTTCTCCATGTAGTTTCTCATCACATTCACAAGTAACATTTGTCCCATAGTTGTGGTTTTGGGCTGCCTAATTGTTGAAGGCCAACTCCACTCAGTGTCTATGGGCAGACTTCAACAAAATGGCACCGGCAATGGAGACATCAGCTTGGCAGGGGGCCGGACTCCTGCTGCTGGAGAGCTGAGGGAGAGATGACCCATCCAGGCCAGCTGGAGTGTGGCTCTGCGGACTTCCTGCAGGATTGTTATCAAGTGTGCTGACCTTCCCTCCACCCTACTGGAAATGTCACTGCGCACCCGTTCTGCCCCCGAGCCTGTCTGAACACAAGCACCATTTGGCCATCTTGGGGCCCCCCCCACAGTGGCAGAATGCCAGGTCCCAGTCAAAGTGTGACTGTTGCGACCCTGGTAATTTCCGCCACTGCCATGTGGCACCGCTGGGCAAAATTAGTTTAATAGGAACTTTCCTAGCTTCTGGTCACGAAACACCAGCTCTGATCCAAATGACTTTGTTAATAAATAAAACAATGTCCCTGACATGACTATGTTTATTCACAAAGCCTTTAACGGTTATCATGACTTTGTTTATAAAAAAGGTATAGGGTTATAGTTAGAATTGATGCTGGGTTTAGAGTTACTGTAAATATCAAGGTTAGTGCTAGGTTTAGGGTTACTGTTGATATCAGGATTAGTCCTCAGATTAAAGTTCCCAGATAGCAAGGATAACTTTGACCCAAAAAGACAAGATTTAGGTGCTGTTTAGGTAGAGAGGTAAAGTCCAACTAGACCGCTGTGAGTGCAGGCAAGGACAGAGAGCTTGTCCTAGCTCGAAGCTGCAGCAATGTCAAAGGAAAAGATCCATAAGCCACACATGAAGCAGACCCATGTGCATGAAGTGAGATGAATGGCAGCCTCAACCCAGACTGCAGCCAGGTCACATTCCCAACGTGTTTCGCTCCGCCCCTTGAAACAAAATCATGGGGATCCCCATGATTTAGCTCCAAGGGTCGGAGCAAAACGTGTTGGTGGCATGGCCTGGCTGGAGTCCAGGTTGAGGCTGCCATTCATGTCACTTCATGCACATTGGTCTGCTTCATGATGTGTGGCTTTTGGATCTTTTCTTTTGACATTACAGCAAGGATAAATTGACACAAATTTGTGGCAGTTTTGAATTGTAAGTCTGTTAACTTGCTGCACATTTTTACTGGCAAGTTATACACTTGCAGAGCACTTGAAGCACAAGTTCTAGTTGACACTTTTATAAATTCAGCCACAGTGACCCCTGTGGTGGGATGACTATTGCACAACATAACTGAATCAGAACTTGCAGTAGACTTGTGGAATGTTTGCAAAGTAAGTTGATCTGGAGTCATGCAATGCGGACTTGCTGCAATTGTGCAACAAACTTGTGAAGCCTGGCAAGTCTAGCAATAGCTTAGCACAGGGATATGCAATGAGCAGACCTCCAGCTGTTGCAGAACTACAAGGCCCATGAGGCATAGCAAAACTCTGACAGCCACTAGCATGACACCCAGATGGGACTTGTAGTTTTGCAACAGCTGGAGGTCCGCTAATTGCATATCCCTGGCTTAGCAAGTCATTTTTAAACTTGGCTGAGACAGCAGCAGGAGTCATTGTTTCCCACTGCTGTCTATCACGGCCAGTGAGCCAATGAGGAGAAAGAGGGGGCGGGGCTGAGCCATGGTTTTGTGTGTGAATGTAGCTGTAGTAGAGCTGTAGCTCGGGAGCGAGCCTGCTTGGGTTTCCCCATTGCAAGCTGCTTGTTTGGGGGCAGGAGGCAGGAGGCAGGGGCAAAGAGCACCGGCGAGGGAACCAAGAAGAGGAGGGTTTGGGCTCTTCTGTGCAAAACCACTGCACAGAGCAAATTAGCATGACATGTTTGTTATTTGTTTTTTTTTTTCAAAGAAAACCTTTAGAATCATTTTAATATTGCCTTTCTGAATTTTGCACAAAGAGAAATGTTCAAATTTGCACCAAAGTTTCAGTGATGTAAAACCTTCCAATCTTCAGTTATGGGGTGGCATGTCAGAAGAGTAATGTAAATAACAGTTTTACAAAGTGTTCCACAGAATTACCATGAAAACTCAAGAGAAGTGCATTCTGTAGTCTATTTTTTGTCGCTGCTAAGCAAGTACACAACGGAGTACAGGCTGAGCAGCTTTAGAAGAGTATGGAGATTTAATCACTGGAGAGATTGTAGTGAAATTCAGCCTTAATACTGGGGCATAATATGACAGTTATTGTAATCAGCTCTCATTTGTAATGAAATCTGTCAGGAAAAAATGCATTTACAGACATTAAAGACATTCACATAATTTTATCTTGGCAATTTAATGTGAAAAATTACAATTTCTCTGGATGTACATCCAGTTATGAAAATCATTAAAGTCTTAATTATTATATAGCATGGCTTTTTATAGGTTTAGTGACTGTTCAATGCTGATATGATTAAAAATAAACTTAGGAATACATAGGGCTGAACCATAAACATTTTAGACTAAGACTTGGCTAATTTAATTAATATTTATATATCAGTGACATACTGTAAAGCCTTGCATTTGAGCTATTTTCAATGGATGAAAAAAAATCCAAAAGCTTTCTGCTTGTCATTTCAAAATCAGCCACTAAGGGGCACTATTTATTCATACAATGTCTGAAATCTTTTCCCTGGTGTTCCTTTGTTTCAGTAATTTGGTTATGGACCAAGAATAATTATATAAACAATATACTAATATGCAACTGACTAATGCTATTATTTCTCCAGGTTTTCATATTAGCATCCAGCGTATAGATACATATAATACATGTATACACATTATGTTTACAGTCCATAGTGTTTTTTTTTTTTGCATGTCAGGTAAAACAAGTGTTTGCAAGTGTTGAAACCCAGGTCAGGTTTTTATTGTCCCTATCTTCTGTAAAGTGTATTCCTAACTTTATATATTATAAATAATATATATATGTATATTATATTATAGTATATTTGATAATCCCTATATTGGAGCATATATAGCAATGGATATATTAAGGGTAGGTATGCCTTTAAAGGCGCATGGACACATTAGAATCCAAGCAGGAGCACAATGGCAGCTAAAAGCGTCCAATGCGTCCCCATGTCAATTCCAGTGAAAAAGCTATATAAAAATGGTAACCACCCCAAATATTAACTAGCTTTTGAAGTAAGGGCCTTTTCACACCGGCTGTCCGATCAGGTCCGCCTGTCACTTTTTCAGGCGGACTTGATCGGACCTTCCAGTCTCCCCTATGGAGCAGCGGATGTCAGCAGACACATGTCCACTAAAACCCGCCATCATCCGATCTGATCCCGCCCACAAAAAGCAGACGGATGGTGGTTCTATTTTCCATCCGTCCGACGGATCGGATGGAAACGGACAGGCAGTCTGTTTCCATCTGATTTCCCCATAGAGGAGAGCAGGACTTTGTCCGTGCCTGCTCTGCACAGCGGAGGGGACACGGACCTGTCCTCCGCCTGCTCAGTGGGGATTAGCAGAGTGATCCCCCACTGAGCAAGCGGAATCTGCTACACAGAGCAGTCCATGTGAAAGGGCCCTAAGGTGCACATGAAAGGGCTTTGCAAATCACAAACAAAAACATTTTCCAGCACACTTATCAGCTAGCCAGCTAGCCTGGAGTGGCTGCCATTTTTGTATAGCATACGTGCTGGAATTGGCATGCAGGCACATTGGACGCCTTTAGCTACCACTGTGCTCTTGCTGGGCTTTTAATGTGATCCTGCACCTTTAAGTAGAAATTGGCTTCCTCCAGGCATATTTGTATGCTCCACAATGGAGACTCTCAAGTATAAGAGTTAGGACCATACTTTACAGAGGGCTCTCAACGAGGCAGTGTGGCTTCCACATACTGTATACTGGCAAATGTGTGCAACTAAAACTTCTGTTTTTAATGCAAATTGTTAGACAGAGGCATTTTTTTTTTTTTTGGTAAGTGTGCTGGAAAACGTTTGTTTGTGTTTCTAAAAAAAAAAAAAAAAAAAAAGTGGGGGTTTTGCTTGTACTTTGAGTTCCCGCATCAGATTGTACAAGTTTATTACATTGTCAGATCTTTCCAACGGTTTACACAATAATTACTGATAATGCAAGCACTAAAAGATCCAATAAACAATGCATGAAGCTTTCCAAGAGACAGACAACCAGTGCCCACAGGATGGGAAGCCCAGATACTGATTTATTAGTAATGGATTTGGCCTGGTTATTCTGTAAGCAAGGTTATGTCTCTACCATCTGGCAAAGAACACATACAGCCAAAACCTGAAACCTAAGGCACCACTTCTCTCCTCCTTCGTCACAGACAAAAATAAGCACTCTTAGTGCTTTCTGTATAATGCGTTATTAACTGCTTCCCGTCCGCTGTATTGTCAATGATGGGTGGGTGGGAGCACTCTCATTCTGGGAGGACGTCATATGATGTCTTCCCACAAAGGGGCGCGCATCGACCAGTGGAGCTCTCTGTCCCTGGGACACAGCGCATCACCAATTCTGGTAAAGAGCCAATGACAAGGCTCTTTACCCATGTTATCAGCTGTGTCCAATCACAGCTGATTTCATGTAAACAAGCAAATGCCGGTTATCAGTATTCCTCTCCTCATGCTGACAGCATGTGAGGAGAGTAGAGCCGATCAGCGGCATTGCCTCACAGGGGAGATCTGCACAGATGATCAGGGCACTGATCATCGGTGCAGTCCCATCAGTGATGCCAATCAGTCCTTCTCAGTGATGCCAATCAGTGCCCATCAGTGATGCCTGTCAGTGCTGCCTTTTAGTGCCCATCAGTGCCGCCAATCAGCGCCCATCAATTCCACCTATCAGTGCCACATATCAATGCCCATCCATGCTGCATACCAGTCCTCATCAGTGCTGCGTATTAGTGCAGCCTCATCATTGCTCATCAGTGCAGCCTATCAGTGCCTGTCAGTACAGTGACTTTTCTTGCTTAAAATTTCCTATATCGTGAGGGTCTTTGGAGGGGTAAGTGCATTTGTTTGTCTGTGTATCTAACAAAAGCAGTGCCACTGGGTGTTTTTCCACCGGATGCCACCATTGTGTGTCCAGCTAGCAGATGCTCCCACCTCTTTCTGCTTTCCAATGTCTTGGTTGGACATCCACCTTGACACACATAATGGAAACCCTTATGCTGCGTACACACGGGCGGACTTTCCAACCAGACTGGTCCGACGGAACGAATCCGTCAGACAATCCGATCATGTGTGGGCTTCATTAGACCTTCAGCGGACTTTTTCTGTCAAAAATCAGACGGACTTTAGATTTAGAACATGTTTCAAATCTTTCCGACTGACTCAAGTCCGATCGAAAAATCAGTTCATCTGTATGCTAGTCCGACGGACAAAAAACGACGCAAGGGCAGCTATTGGCTACTGGCTATCAACTTCCTTATTCTAGTCCAGTCATACGTCCTCACGTTCAAACGACTGGACTTTCGAACAGACTTTAGTCCGTTCGTGTGTGTGCAAATCTGGTCGTTCGCAAGTCCGTCGTAACTTCGTCGAAAGTCCGTCGGAAAGACCATTGGACGTTTGATGCTCAAAAGTACGCCCATGTGTACACGGCATAACAGGTGATGCTCACTTTTTTCTTTTTCCATATATTCTGCAGGGTTCTCTCAACTTTTCAGTATGAAGGCCATATCTTAAAATTTACAAATAGGCACAGGCTAAAAAAAAAAGTGTTTTATTAATTAATTTATAACATTTAAATAAATGAATAGGCATGCTGAAATAATTTGAAGTATATGAAATTTTAACTATATGTAATCATTTCATGTCAGCAGATCCCCAGAACAATAGAAGTTACCCTTCACATCAGAGTTCCTCTTATATATCAGAAGTCCACATCACTTCAGAGCCCCTTTAAATATCGGAGTCTCCTCCTACATCAGGGTCCCTATCAGTGTTTCCCCAATACTTTAGAGTTCCCTTCAATGTCCTTTTTACATCAGGGTCCTCATCAGAAGTGGATTCCAACTGATCTGCATCTGTAGTTTGGAGACCTCTGATATAGAGCAACAGGTACATTTTAACTGATGAGAAAAGGTGTCATGGAGCAGATACTCTTTACAGTCACATGGCTGTGCTCTTCTCTCTCTCTCTCTTTCTCTCATCAGAATACTCTTTCCTGATTACTTAGCGTAGGTAGTTACAGGATACAAATAACTCAGACACAAGGCCCCTGAGTAATTCCCAGGAGTCAGACAAATCTGGAGCACACAGCGACTGCATAATGGGAGGACAGAGACAGGAAGACACAACAAAGGAGATCAATACTTACTACCAGGAGGAACACTATAAAGGAAGGATATTTCTGAAGAAGAACCCTTCCTCTAAGCTGCATACCATCTATAGTAGAGTTACATGTCAAACATATTCTACTGCATAACAACTCTCACTACAACACATCTGGCGCTTTATTTCTTTGTATCATATTAACCAATGGTTAGTATATGTGATTAGCATGTGATTCTTAAGCTTTTATTTTTGTAACTGTTTTTAATACCATCATGCTGGTTTGGATCATTCCTATAGCAGATTGTTAAAATTAGTAGGATTTGACTTTCTAAAGAAAACAATCTTCCACCAATTAAAAAAAACTCTTTATTATAATTTCCAGATGTAAGGGATCTATTTACAATTGTTACATTTTCTGTAAGTTGAAGGGTTGTAAAAATGCAAATCAGTGACCATACACATTGCCTAATAATTCTGAATTCTTCCTCATGCATATGACTGTCAAGGGCAGATGTGCCCCCATAAACTTCACTGGACTTCTTCAATAAAGACTGAAATTAGCTCAATTTACATGCAATGAGTTCTAGCAATCAATGACTTTACCCAAATGAGGTTACAATTAAGCAAAATGTGATTGGTTGCTATGGGGAATGCTCTTTGCATATATTTTCTGTTCACTAAAATGTTTGTTCTTCTGAAAATGAAAAATTAAGTTAATTACATTTTCTAATAATAAAGTAGTTGTGAATATACTATGTTATAGACACTTACTAATACAGTTATAGCTATGCAGGCACCATACCTGATTTTGCTTAGTTTCAGAAATTATCTTTCTTACCTTTCTTACAATGTTACAAAGTTCTGTCATGTGACGATTCATCCTTCTTTCCCGATAGTGGGGGGTGGGGTCACAGGACACTGTGCAGACACACAAGATTCTTGTATTCCAGAGTCTGCTCAGCCTGAGTCAAGATGCTTTGGGTGTCCAGAGTAATCTTTGCACAGACTGATCATGGAATATATCTACGCTTCATAATATAGTCGCCTGGAATATGTATCTTACTGGTGACAGGATAGATGTATAGACTTTTTCAGCCAAAAAAGTAACAAAGTGCTGTAGCTCACAGCAACCTAACCATACACTATTTTTTCATTATGATGTCAATGGTCTGCAATCAGTCGGCTTGCTATAGGATACTCCACTTTAAATACCATCATTGCTCTTAGCAGTGCCTTATTAATGGGCTAATATTAATGAATGTAACAGATGGGCAATGCAATGGGTCTTGCAGGGCTCTTAGACCAGAATGCACAGCCATGGTATTAATCCACATAAGTAAAGCTAATTCAGCAACCAGCCATCTTTGATTAGTGTATATGTACCAATTACAGGGCAAGTAGTGTGTAGAGGACATGGTTCATGAATATGTGATTAAATTACCAGTGCAGCAGCCAGACACAACCTTCCACATCATTTTTGACAATTGAATATCCCGTCTTGTATACAGCTAATGTCTGGAGATAGGAAATCAAGAAAATGGCAGGAAAAGAAATCCAGAAAAAAAGCTGAGATGCAAATAACCAGGCAGCAAATGGTATAATATTTAGCACAATTTGAATTGGATGTAGCTGATAATTATGATGCTACAAATGATAAATTAATATGATACCGAGTTAGTATATTTAGCAGTTAATTTGTATGTTGTTTTCTTTCTATTTTTCATATTTATAAAGCACTGACCCATACATGGTACATTACAGAGTACCTCATACCTCACAGTCACATCCACTCTTGGGCTACATTTTTCAGAAGTCAATTAACCATCCAATCATCACAGAGGTGATATTTCTTATGGAAATTAATTCTGTGTCCAAGGAAGTCTAGCTGCTTGAAGCCAGGGTACACTGATAACTGAGTGGTACTAAGTCAATGCCAATTCCATGCTAACAGCAGTGGGGAATAGATTGAGTGGTAACATGGTGGTCTAATGGGTTTTACTGTATTTGGTGATCAGCCAAAGACTTTAAACAGCTATAAACTGCACTATATACAACAATGATATTCTGATGTATTGACCGTGTACGTTTGATGCAAAATTTACTGGGTGTTCGCTGAACTTCAATCAAAGGGTATCTTCAAGAGGGGCCTATCTGGGCATGATCAACCACTGATGTGTATTGCTATCTATAGTTAATGACCTGTCATTCTGACTTCCACTGTGGGTAGAATATACTGTATAATCAGAAGACCAATATTACAGTACTCATGTATATTAACATTATGAACATGTAAAGAAAAATCAGATAAATGTAACATTGTAACACAATTGTTTTACTGTTCTTTTTCTGGTAACATGGCCAGTGCCAAGACATGATCTCATTGAAGGAACTTAAAGCAGATGAAAACCCTAACTGAATGACATTTAGTTTGCTAACATACCGTGTATTATAATCAATTGCAATTTCTTAAGAAACAAAAATGTTTTCATATGTTTTTTAAATCACTTTTAGCACCTGCCTACAAGCATGGGCTGCATAGCCTTTTTGAAGGTGGGGTTCCTGATGGGGACAACAGTGGACCTTGCCTGCTAAAACATGAAGACCTTACTGGTCTGATCATTTTAATGAAAACTGTAGATTTTTCTTCCACTCCACTTTTGAAATTACATGAACATGTTGAAGCAACTAACTTTAGGCAAAGATGGCCAGTCAGTGCCTCTGGATTAATAGTGATCCGTCACTTTCACATAGACCCTATATCCATTCCCAGACCTTGGTCTGGGTAAATACTGCTGTATTGGTACTGGGTTATATGTTTCACTGCAAGCAAATCAATACAGATTACAATACTGCAAAGACAGAGCCTCTGTATAGATGTCAGGAAGAGCAAAATGTACTGCTACAATGACTGTGCTAATTCCTGGTTAGGTGACTTCTTCCTCTGTTTCCCATGGAGCAAGGTCAGTGCTTTGGACTAATAAATAATTTATTGTTTACTGTAGAACATAAGGACAACACTCTGTGAATATACATCTTGCATATTTTGAGAAGCTTCATTACTAAAATATGTTTATCACTTTTAAAGAACAAAATAACAAAAAATTTAATATACTACTTTTTATAATGTTTATCACATTTACAGACTTTTTTCTATCACATACCTCCCAACTTAGCATTTGAGAAAAAGAGACAGTCCACAAAGAATATCATTTGCAGTGTGCCCAGTGTGCCACTTTGAAAAATGGGCGTGGCTACATTGCACTAAATATCGAACATGGCTTAAAAGGTTAGAGTTTAAGTTTGCTATCAGTATACACTGTACATATACTATATATTGCAGATCTTGCACCCCCAGAATACATTTACAGTAATTGCTGTGCTACAAATGAGTTTCACAGACAAATACTGTAAAAACCTAAAGGATAATTTTAGTAAATAAAATAAACCTCCTCCATTAGTATCCCCAAAAAATCTTGTGCACAGAATACATAAAAAAAGCAGCAAGCATAAATTGACAAACACCAAGATAATATATAATGGATGCTGAGCTATTTTAAAATAGAGAAGAAAAGTCATGTACTTTACATTTTCAACCACTAAATAAGTAAACACAAATAGCATCAACGTACTTGATATTTCAAGCTCGAACAAATAAAGTTAATATACAGCAGGTAAAATAAGTATTGAACATGTCACTATTTTTCTAGGTAAATATATTTCTAAAGGTGCTATTGACATAAAAATGTCACCAAATGTTGGTAACAACCCATGCAATCCATACATCCAAAACAAATAAGTTCAGAAAGTAAGTTATTTGTAATAAAATGGAATGACACAGGGAAAATATTGAACACATGAAGAAAGGGAGGTGCAAAAAGGCATGGAAAGCCAAGACACCAGCTGAAATCTATCAGTAATTAGAAAGCAATCCTGCCTCTTGTCAGTGCAAAAATATCAGCTGGTTCAGTCTCAACGAATGGCCTATAAAAAGGTGTCTCATTACCAAGGTGTCCAACAAGAAACATGTCATGATGAAGAGCTCAACGTTATTGTGCAAAGCATACTGATGGCATTGTTTACAGAAGGATTTCTAAACCTCTCAGTGTTCCAGTGAGCACTGTTGGAGCCATAATCCGGAAGTGGAAAGAACATAATTTCATCATAAACCGGCCACAACCAGGTGCTCCTCGTAAGATTTCTGACAGAGGAGTGAAAAGAATTATCAGAAGAGTTGTCGAAGGACCACTTGTGGAGAGCTTTGGAAAGATCTGGAATTAGCAGGTACAATTGTTTCAAAGAAAATAACAATTAATGCACTCAGTCGCCTTGTATGCACGCTCACCACACTCAGCAAGACTCCATTGCTGAAGAAAAAGCATGTTGAAGCTTGTTTAATGTTTGCTGCACAACATTTAGACAAGTCTGTGAAATACTGGGAGAATATAGTCTGGTCAGATGAGACCTAAATTGAACTCTTTGGATGCCATAATACACACCATGTTTGGAAGTCAAATGGCACTGTACATCACCCCAAAGACACCCCCATACCAACAGTGAAGTTTGGAGGTGGGAGCATCACGGTGTTGGGCTGTTTTTTTTTAGCAAACTTAATTTAATTGAAGGAAGGATGAATGGAAAAATGTACCAAGACATTTGATAGAAAACTGCTGCCATCTACCAGGATGATGAAGATTAAAGGAAGGTGGACATTTCAGCAAGACAATGATTCCAAACACAAAGCCAAGGAAACTCCCAATTGGTTTCAATGAAGAAAATAAAGCTGATAGAATGGCCCAGCCAATCATCTGACTCGAATCCAATAGAAAATCTATGGAAAGAACTAAAGATCAGAGTTCATAGAAGAGGCCCACGGAACCTTCAAGATTTAAAGACCGTGTGGAAGAATGGGCCAAAATCACACCTGAGCAATGCATGTGACTAGTATCTCCATACAGGAGGTGTCTTGAAGCTGTCATTACCAACAAAGGATTTTGTACAAATTAAAAAAAAAATTGTTCAATACTTTTTCCCTGTGCCATTCCATTTTATTATACATAACTTAATTTCGGAACTTATTTGTTTTGTTTACTTTGTATGTATGGATTGCATGTGTTGTTAACAATATGTGGTGAACGATTTAAGTCAATACCACCTTTAGAAATACATTTACCTAGAAAAATGGTGATGTGTTCAATACTTATTTTATCCGCTGTATATGCAGTAAAAAAAAAACATGATAATTGATTTCAAACCGTGATCATGAAAATATAAACCTCTATTTAAATTTCAATGAATGACTGAATTAAGAATCTTGTAATCTTACACCCATGATGCACTCTTGTGAATTATTATCAGTGAAGCCTTCACCAAAACTCTTGTGGACACTCCCTCAACTTATTAATGTGACCTTTAGGCCCTGTTCACACTGGCATTAGAAAGACGCAATTGGGGCTATATGGACATACTATGGACAGTGGACAGAGCTGTTCACTTTTGACAAACAAATAGCATTTGCATTGCTTCATGTTGTTGTGCAGCAAAATGAAGCTACATGTCTGGGAGTCTGGGAGGAGTTAAAGTTTCTCAACACCTTCCATTCAAGTCTATAGTAATGCATTTATGGCTTTTTTACAGCAATTTTACAAGCATTTATCAAATATCAATGAGGTGGAAAAAATAAAAACTTCCTCTAATAAAAAAATCACTTAGAGGGTGTTTGGGGTTGTGTTTTTAACATAGGCACACATTAAACACATCAAAAATGCACATTAGTGTCAGCATTATAATTTTTTTGCAAGTAACAACTTAGCTTTAAAGAAAAAAAGGTCTCAATAACTTATCCTTTTTTAGCCAAGACATGGCTGCTTTTCCTCTGGTGGATGCACACTGCCTCCAGGATCACCACTTATGCTCAACAATACAAAGAAAGAAAAACATAGTGCTCTCTATAATAAACCTTTTAGGTTCAATAAGTTTTTATTGTATTTAAAATAATTTTCCAAACGGAAGATGAATACATTAACAAGACCAGATGCTCGACATCGGGCAAACTGGCTTAATAGGAATGGAACATACATAAGAAGAAAAGTACAATGTTATGCATTCTGTTGTCAATATGTAGATAACTAGGTGTCTCGACAGCGAGGACAACTTTCAGATCTTTTGCTGTTAAACATATTAACGAAAATTCTTGCAATCTGGACACCCCAACGTGATCATGCTGCGTCCAGATGTCAAGGAACTCAAAATAATCAGACAGGTAATATAAGAGCCAACAGCATATATACATTGGCGTGATGTCAAGTATCCTGGGTATTTTGAGAAAATCATTACTGAAGATCAGTATCATTTGTTGGGTTACAAATCGTGGCTATAGATAGCCAAAGGGGATAGTATAAGAAAAAAGAAGAGTGATAGTATGAAGGAAAAAAAAAAAAGGGGGAGGGCAAGGGAAGGGAGACCGGTAGGGTAGGAAAGAGAGGGGGGGGAGAGGAGAGGGGGGGGAGGGGAGGGGGAGGGAGACAGCGAGCCTCGTCCCAAAGTGGAACCTACATTTTTAGGGCATTTGAGTTGGGTTGAGTGGTCCTGTAGCTGGACCAGATGCGCTTGTGTCTGTGAGTCTGCGTTTTAGTTTATCTGAAGTAGAGTAATGCCTCCAGATACTCCAGATGAAGGAGAATTTTGCATATTTGTCTATGGCTCTGGCTTGCATTTCCTCCATAAGCATGGTATTGTTTATCTCACTCACCCACTCTATAAGAGATGGGGGAGAGGTGGATTTCCAGTGATTAGAGATTAATCGCCGTCCAGTACTGAGAAAGAATTTTAGGAGCTTGTGTTTTTGTGATTTCATTTTGCCAGGTAGTATGGAGAGGAGAGCAATAAAAGGAGAGGGGGAGAGCGGTTTATCATATATTTCCGTGTAGGTCTGGAAGATTTGAGTCCAAAACGGACGGATCACATCGCATTCCCACCAGATGTGACTATACGTACCCTTCGCTGAGTTACATCTCCAACAGATGTTGGTGGTTGATGGGAACATGATCCTGAGATTCGTTGGCACCCGAAATCATCTGGATAATACTTTATAATTTTTTTCCTTGGTATAGCATGAGATGGCTGATTTGTGGGTAAAGAGAAAGGCTTTACCCCATTCAGCAACAGTTATTTCCCTCCCGAGTTCCTCTGACCACGCTTTGGTGTATTTAGGTAAGGTATCATGAGTGTGTTCTATGATCAGTTTGTAGTGAAAGGGTGTGACGGGGAGTCTCCGATAATGTGCATAGTTGTTCGAAGCCAGTCAAAGGTCTGTGAATCTGTTTGTAGTCGTGTATTTTTTTGCAGTAGGCTGTCAGGTGTAAACGTGTTAACCACGTCACGTTGGAGGATGTGATGTTTAACTCTGACATGAAAGTGCCATGAGTGCTATTAACAAATTGTCGTGCTGTAGGCCAAGCAGCTCTGTTATAGTTATCTATGATTTGAGTTGAACCGCCCTCAGGGAGGGCCGGATTGTCAAATAGAGGAGTAAGGGGACCTGTTTCAGAGGAGAGCGAATAGCTTTCCTTTCTGCGGTACCAGATTACCAGGGCATCTCTGGTCAGAGGGGACAGCTTAGTAAGAGACTTATGGGTCCGTTCATAGCCCCATGGCAAAGCCCGGAGGTCAGTTGAAGATAAGTCTTGTTCCACCAAGGTGGAGGCTTTTAGTAGTGGGCGGGGGAACCACTCCAGAATACGGGAGACCACTGCCGCGGTGCGATAGAGTTCAAAATCAGGGAGGCCTGTCCCACCTTTAGAAGTGGGGGCTCATAAGAGTTTGTGTATCAGTCTAGGATGGTTTCCCCTCCATACAAATCGGATCGCCATAGAACGGAGAGTGCGGAAGAAAGTGGATGGTGGGGCAATTGGTAGGGCTTGAAATAAATACTTTAGTTTAGGGAGTATGTCCATTTTCAGCACATTCATGCGACCAAACCAGAATACTGGTAATTCCCCTCGACTTTCTGTGAGGCGTCTAAGTTTTGTGAGAAGTGGACTGAAATTTAGGGCGTATATCTCCGATGTGTGGTTTGGTATAGCCGTACCCAGGTATGAAATTGATTTTGTTTGCCATTGAAATGAGAAGTTGGCTTTAAGAGAGGAAAGGGTTGACTGCATTAAGGAAATATTCAGTGCTTCCGTTTTGGAGATATTCAGTTTATAGTTACTGAAACCTCCGAACCGGTTGATTTCAGTAAGTATGGATGTTATACTAATATGGGGATGAGTCACATAGAGAAGCAGGTCGTCTGCGTAAAGGGAAAGTTTACACTGTGAGGATGGGTTTGTATCCCTCGTATGTCAGGGTTTGCTCTAATAGCTTGGGCTAGGTGTTCAATTACTAGGGCGAATAGGAGGGGGGAGAGGGGACAGCCTTGTCTTGTGCCGTTTGATATTGTGAGTTTCTCTGATTGGGTCCCATTAACTGAAATTATAGCTGAGGATCTGGAGTATAGGGACATGATGTGTAAGCATTCTAGGTCTTAGTCCTATTTGGGAAAGGGTGGCTTGGAGAAAGGGCCAGCTGACCCTGTCAAAAGCCTTCTCGGCATCACAGGAGAGAAGGCAGGTCGGTATGTGGTTACGTTGGGCAAATGCCAGGATGTGGATGGTTTTGGTAGTATTGTCCCTGGCTTCACGTCCAGGGACAAAACCCACTTGATCTCTATGTATTAGATTTGGCAAAAGAGGTGAGAGACGGTTCGCTAGGATCTTAGCATATAATTTAAGATCTATATTTAATAGGGATATCGGTCTATAATTAGAGCATAGGGAGGTGTCTTTGCATGGTTTCGGGATGACTTCTATTTGGGCTTGGAGTAAAGTGGGGGAGGGGGCTAAGTTCTCATCTATGGCATTGAATGCTTTTGCCATCAGAGGAGATAACAAAGGAGCAAACATCTTATAGAAGCGTGAGGCGAACACATCCGGTCCTGGGCTTTTACCATTCTTTAGGTTTTTTATGGCAAATTGGAAATCAGAGTCAGTCAGGGCAGATTCTAAGTCCTCTGCTTCAGAGGCCGGAATAGTTGGGAGTGCAGATTCCTGAATATATGAGGACAGGTCTTGTGTTGGGGGACCCGTTTGGGGCTTGGACGGCGGTGCTTGGGGAGTGAAGTTATATAGGGCGGCATAATATTGACGGAATTCTTCGGCTATGGCTAAGTTATTTATTATTTTACCGTTGTTGGGAGAGTTAATACAGGGGATAGACTTCTGGGTCTGTTTGGGCTGAAGAGTCTGTGCAAGATGTCTGCCGCACTGGTTGGCTTGTGAGTAATGGGCGAATCGCCCTTTATCTCTCGCTACCAGTGAGCTTTCCGCAAAAATTTGCAAGAAGTCTCTTCTGGCGTTAGTGAGTTCTAGTTGTAGTTTGTCATCGGGGGATCGTTTATGTGACTCCTCTAAGGTGACTATTAAGGACAGGAGACGTGTGATGTCTGCTGTTCGTGCATGTTTAAGTCTGGAGCCGTGTTGGATGAGTTTACCCCTAAGGACACATTTGAGGGCTTCCCATTTCATGAGTGGGTTGGTGTCGTCACGGGCATGATCTGAAACGAAGTGTTTAATGGTTTGCATGATGTCCTGGGTACATACCGAGTCAGAAAGCAGATTGTCGTTTAATCTCCATGTGGCTCTCTTCTTTTGTGTGGGTATGCTTCCCAAGCTCATATGTATGGGGGCATGGTCAGACCACAAAATGAGGCCTATAGAAGTGTTGGGGGAAAAATCTAGTAAGGATTGGGAGATGAAGATGTAGTCTAATCTACTGTAGTTGGAGTGTGCCGGGGAGTAATATGTGAAATCTTTAGTGGTGGGGTGTAGCATCCTCCAGACGTCCACTAGGGATAAGTCTGAAAGGAGTGTACGCATTTTGGTCAGGGAAGCCGGGGAAATGGAGGATTTACCCGTTGAGGTGTCAGGCGCGGTATCAAGGCGGCATTGATGTCTCCTCCCAGGATCATGTTGGTAGTGCTAAATCTTTTCAGGCGAGAAGTCACCGTAGAGAGGAATTGCAGCTGATCCTGGTTTGGAGAGTAAACATTGTTTATAGTATAAATCATATTCATATATGAAAGTTTTAGAAAAACATATCTCCCTAGTGGATCAATAAAGGTGTCTAGCACATCTGGTGTGAATGAAACATGGAATGCGATAGATACCCCCTTGGATTTTGCCAAAGGGTTGGTACTATGAAACCAGGTGGGATATTGCCTGTGAAGGAGATCAGAATCGTGTCAGATCTAAAATGAGTTTCCTGGAGAAGTAGAATTTGGGTACGGATTTTGTGAAAATGATACAGTATTTGCCTCCTTTTCTCGGGGGTGTTAAAGCCCCTACAATTTAGAGAGGAGACTTTCAGGGAGGTTTGTACTGCCATGGGGAAGGATATTTAGCATTTAGTCAAAATTTAACATGGGAGAGGCTCGCTGTCCCAAGGAAGGGGGAGGAAGGGTGAAAAGAGGTATTAGAGCAACCCCCAGTGGTGTTGAGGTGTAAGGTAAGTGTAAGTGAAAAAGAAAAGAGAATAACAGATAGAAAAAAAAAGGTAGAAATACCAAGGCCTCAAAGGCCGCATTAAGAACATTGTGTTCAATATTTCAGCTAATGCTATTACGGGCGCTGAAAACCCTATGGGGGGGGGGGGGGTAGTGGTCAGTCCACAGAGGGGCCCGCACACACCAGGCAACAACAACAAAGAAAAATGAAATTTGTCTATAAACATAGCAACTCGGGACCCCGCATAGCTGTATGTATTTTGCAAAACTATATTGAGTCGTCCAGCTGGACAAGACCTAGGGGTAAATTTCAATAACCTGACAGAATGCAGGGTCAACAACTTAGACTGCAGAAATAACATTGCAACATGGAGAAGCGAGGGGGGGGGGGTCCGGAGGGGACCCGAAACAGGGCAGGTAATCATAGCATCAGACAGGGATCTCAATCAAATGAGAAATGTCCATTTTACTAGGATCTCAAGTCAAAACCTGTATGTGGAAAGAACACATAAAAGCATAATGTCCCACCGATACTGTAACTACAAACCGGAACCGCTTCACTGGTAAGATGCCTGTGAAGGAAAAAAATAGTTAATCAGATAATCTGCAGCGGGGGTTCATCCATCTGCTGTTTTGGGAAAATCCGACTTTGAGCGTTTGTTCTTCCTGGACTGCTTTAGCCAGTTAGATGCGACCGGAAACCCAGGAGTCGCTGCATGGATTGGCCAATCCGGGATGGAGATCTGAGGTAGTTCAAAAGTCCCGAGGAACTTTGGGAGGTCGCCCAGAGTGCGAAAGGTCGCTGACCTTTCCTCATGGGATGCAAAGAGGCTAAATGGGAAACCCCAGCGGTATTTAATATGTTTTGCTTGAAGAGCTCCTGTAAGGGGTTTCAAAGCAAGTCGCATATCCAGGGTCAGCTTAGAGATATCTGGTAATAGAGTCACAGTGGCGTCGTTAAAGTATATGGCATCTTGGGTGCGTGCTGCACGCATAATGGCATCTTTAACCGCATAAAAGTGGATTCTGCAGATCACATCCCTGGGGTGTTCCAGGTTTGGATTTTTAGGGCCGAGGGCTCTGTGTACACGATCAAGTTCCATGGGAGTTTCTTTATCTTTTTGGAGCAGATTATTAAATATGGCGATGACTGCAGGGGCCAGGTCTTTAGTTTCCACAGATTCCGGGAGGCCGCGGATACGTATATTGTTACGTCTGGCTCTGTTTTCTTGGTCATCTTGGTGATATATCAGTTGCTGTATCTGTAAGGTGTGCTCCTGTAAGATGATTTCATGTGTCTGTAGTGTAGAGACAGTCTCTTCTACAGTTTGTTCTACATCTTCCAGCCTGCTTGTGACATGTTTGCGCAGCTCAGAAATCTCCTGGTTGTAAGAGCGTTCAAGTCTCTGAACACATGCCTCAAAATCATGTCTGGTGGGGAGAGCCTTGATATAAGCTTCCATGTCCCATCCACTAAAAGACCGGTGTGATGTTGGGGAGTGACATGCAGAGCGCACAGAATCATTCTCTGAGTCTGGAGGGGATCTAGCACACTGCCTGGTTGTCATATGTGGTGTGGAGCGCTGTGAAGTGGCTCCCTGTGAGGCCGCATGTGTGCCTGAGGAGCGGGTCGGCGCCATCTTGGATTTGGGGGGCCGTGCTGATTTTGTCCTAAATAAATAAAGAATCGGTCAATTTCCCCCTCAGTTTGTGGATCGGGGGTACGGCGTCCTTCTCCCCCACCTCTCTTCCCCATTACCGACCTGTCAGCGGAGTTCTGGAAGCGCAGAGAGCCTCTTTTAGCCTGGTGTGTGCGGGAGCTCCAGAGAGACACGTCTCACTCCTCCATGAGCTTGGCCACGCCCCTTGTAATAAACCTTTTAGGCCTCATACACACTGTATGCTCTTGATGCTTTTTTTTCCTACAGAAGTGTAGCAGCAGCAAAAACACAGTAAAAAGCGACGTTATGGCCAGAATGATGTCCATTAGAATGCATTAACGTGGGAATCCGCCTAGCATTAATGCGCATTAAGGAGTTTTTGAGCAAGCTCCGTTCAAGCTGTCTTGCATACACACGGTCATACCAAAGTCCGACCGTCAAGAACGTGGTGACGTACATGTACGATGGGACTAGAAAAAGGAAGTTCAATAGCCAGTAGCCAATAGCTTCCGTCTCGTACTTGCTTCAGAGCATGCGTCATTTTTGGTACGTCAGAACAGCATACAGACGAGTGGTTTTCCCGATAGGAATTGGTTCCGTTGGAAAAATTTAGAACATGTTCTCTGTGACGGGAGGGCCCGTGGAACTCAGAATACATCTTATGTCTAAGTCACCCTGTGCCATCCTGACACAGGGTGAGTGAGAAAATATATCTTGGACTACTTAAAATGGGACAGTAATATTTGTCCACAATATCTCCCAGGATGTATGTAGAGACTATTATTGGTTTGGTTGATTCTGAACTCAACCTGTTAATTGAGTGAGCTGATCACATTAGCCTCCAGGACTGGCTAGGAAACGAACTGTTGATGAATAGGCTGAGGAGGGGGGGAGATTGTTGTTTGTATTGTTAATTGTAATTAGCTCCTGTTACTGTGTTTATACTACTGTGTGAAGCTCGGTGCCCACAAGTCTGTCCTACAGGTCATGTCTCTGAGTCATCTGGTCTGAGTAAATTAGCTCATATTAATTAGGTTAGCTTTGCGTCATCCTGGTGTATAAATTTGTGTGAGATCTCAAATAAAGAGTTAGTTCTGATGTACTCCAAGACTGGTGTTGTCTAGTTCTTGGGGGTTCCTATAGCCAGATCCATTGGACTCATGTTCCAGAACTTAGGAAGCGGTATACTGACGGAAGCACTCAAGCGGAGTGTGGGATGTTCCGTGACATTCTCTTTCTAGGTCCTTCAGAATTTTCGACGTAAAAAGTCAGATGGGGCATACATATGATCAGAATATACGATGAAAAGCTCCCGTCTGACTTTTTCTGTCGGAAATTCCGCTCGTGTGTACACAGCATAACAGGTTTCTTCTAAGATTGCCCTGTATTTGGCTCCATCCATCTTCCCATCAACTCTGGCCAGCTTCCCTGTCCTTGCTGAAGAAAAGCATCCCCACAACATGACGCTGCTACCACCCTGTTTCACGTTGGGGATGGTGTGTTTAGGGTGATGTGCAGGGTTTGTTTTCAACCACACTGTTAGAAACCATGAATCAGACTGAGACAGAAGTGCAGTTAAAATCACACTAGTTTAATAATAATAATAATAATAGTAAAAGGTAAACAGAGCAACGTAGTCAAATCATAGCCAGAGTTCGGTAACGGAAATGGATAGTCAGACAAGCCAGGACGTCAGGGATCAGCGTACTTCAGGACAGGCTAGGAAATCAGGAAACTGGAGAATTAGCGTAGTGGAACAGCTAGCAGGATCAGGAACCAGAAGGGACATCAGCCAAGCGAGTCTTCAACAGGTACACAGGAGAGAGTTTCTGAATGTGTTTGCCAAGGCGAAGGCAGAGAGGAACTGAACTGAACAGCTTAAGTAACCAGCAGGACTGACGAACAGGATATCATCATCAGGTGAGTCACTGTGGAAAATATTGGAGGTGGCAATTAACCGATAGCTGAGCGGCTTGCTCTGAGAAAGAAGGGCTGAACCCAGCCCTAACACACACATAGTGCTTTGCTTTTAGGCCAAAAAGTTTAATTTTGGTCTTATCTGACCAGTGCACCTTCTTCCACATGTTTGCTGTGTCCTCCACATGGCTTCTTGAAAACTGCAAACGGGACTTCTTATGGCTTTCTTTCAACAATGGCTTACTTCTTGCCACTCTTCCATAAAGGCCAGATTTGGAGTGAACAACTAATAGTTGTCCTGTGGACAGATTCTCCCACCTGAGCTGTGGATCTCTGCAGCTTCTCCAGAGTTACCATGGGCCTCTTGGCTGCTTCTTTGATTATTGCTCTTCTTGCCTGTCAGTTTAGGTGGACGGCCATGTTTTGGTAGGTTTGTAGTTGTGCCATACTCTTTCCATTTTCGAATGATGGATTGAACAGTGCTGCATGAGATGTTCAAAGCTTGGGATATTTTTTTATAACCTAACCCTGCTTTAAACTTCTCCACAACTTTATCCCTGACCTGTCTGGTATGTTCCTTGGCATTCATGATGCTGTTTGTTCACTGAGGTTCTCTAACAAACCTCTGAGGGCTTCACAGAGGAGCTGTATTTATACTGAGATTAAATTACACACAGGTGAGCTCTATTTACTAATTAGGTGACTTCTGAAGGCAATTGGTTCCACTAGATTTCAGTTAGGGGTATCAGAGTAAAGGGGGCTGAATACAAATGCATGCCACACTTTTCAGATATTTATTTGTAAAATATTTGCAAAAACCATTTATCATTTTCCTTCCACTTCACAATTATGTGCCACTTTGTTTTGGTCTATCACATAAAATCCCAATAAAACGCATTTATGTTTTTGGTTGTAACATGACAAAATGTGGAAATTTTCAAGGGGTATGAATACTCTTTCAAGGCACTGTATACACTATATTACCAAAAGTATTGGGACACCTACTTTTGCGCGCACATGAACTTTAATAGCATCCCAGTCTTCGTCCATAGGATTCAATATTGAGTTTGCAGCTACAGTATAACAGCTTCAACTCTTTTGGGAAGGCTGTTCACAAGATTTAGGAGTGTGTCTATGGAAATGTTTGACCATTCTTCCAGAAGTAGCAGTAGCTTCTACCCAGCTCTGCAGGACACTCTTCAGAACAAAGACCTCCTCTTTCAGGTTTTAAGGCACAGATCATTTTTTCCCTGGGCTCTAGGCTTAGGACCTTATTTTTTTGCAGCACCTTCTCCAGCAAGCAAGCATAGGAGGCTTGACTGCTGACTAGACTCTTGTTACATTGGCATCCTCTCTAGGCTAAGCCTAGGCAGCAAAAAACCTCCTCACCTGGCAGAAGATTCTTCTAGGAAGTAAAGCCCAAACAATGAATTCCTTCCAGCATGCACCATTGGTAAGAAACATAGTGATTGGCCAGAGAAAAATAATATAACTCATGATCTTTGTTTCCCCTTGCTCTTTCTAATGGACAGCACTCCCTAGCAAAAGGCAGAAGTAAACAGTCTAAACTTAGGGGAACCCAACAAATATAGAAA
The DNA here is from genome assembly GCF_042186555.1 of Aquarana catesbeiana. Classification (NCBI taxonomy): domain Eukaryota; kingdom Metazoa; phylum Chordata; class Amphibia; order Anura; family Ranidae; genus Aquarana; species Aquarana catesbeiana. The sequence goes on along the minus strand of NC_133324.1, from coordinate 142,082,268 downwards.
GAGTAACAATCAGAACTCAGGCTGACTACAGCCAAGATGCCCACTAAATGTAAACTAGGGACACCCAAGTTTATGTCCATACAGAACCACTCCCAATCACAGACCCCCCTCCCCATTACAGACTCACCCCATAACAAAGCCTTCCATGACAGATCCCCCCATCACAAAGCCCCCCAACACAAACTCCTCTCCATCACAAAGCCCCACATAACAGATTCCCCCCATAACAGACTCCCCCATATCACATACTTCCCCCATCACAGACTCCGCCATCACAGATCCCCCCATAACAGACTCCCCCATAACAGACTCCACCATCACAGATCCCCCATAACAGACTCCCCCATCACAGATCCCCCCATATCAGTCCCCCCCATAGCACAGACTCCCCCATCACAGATCCCCCATATCACAGATCCCCCATAACAGACTCAGCCATCACAGATCCCCCCATAACAGACTCCCCCATCACAGATCCCCCCATAACAGACTCCGCCATCACAGATCCCCCCATAACAGACTCCCCATCACAGATCCCCCCATATCACAGATCTCCCCATCACAGATCCCCCATAACAGACTCCCCCATAACAGACTTCCCATATCACAGACTCCCCCATAACAGACTCCCCCATCACAGATCCTCCATCACAGATCACCCCATAACAGACTCCCCATCACAGATCCCCCCCATATCACAGATCTCCCCATCACAGATCCCCCATAACAGACTCCCCCTATCACAGACTCCCCCATATCACAGATCCCCCCATAACAGACTCCCCATCACAGATCCCCCCATATCACAGATCTCCCCATATCACAGATCTCCCCCATAACAAACTCCCCATATCACAGATCTCCCCATATCACAGATCTCCCCATATCACAGACTTCCCCATAACAGACTCCCCCATAACAGACTCCCCCTATCACAGACTCCCCATATCACAGATCCCCCCATAACAGACTCCCCATCACAGATCCCCCCATATCACAGATCTCCCCATCACAGATCCCCCCATAACAGACTCCCCATCACAGATCCCCCCCATATCACAGATCTCCCCATCACAGATCCCCCCATAACAGACTCCCCATCACAGATCTCCCATATCACAGATCCCCCCATATCACAGATCCCCCCATATCACAGATCCCCCCATATCACAGACTCCCCCATATCACAGATCCCCCATATCACAGATCCCCATCACATATCCCCGACTCCCTCATATCACGGATCCCCCCATATCACAGATCCCCCCATATCACAGACTCCCCCATATCACAGATCCCCCATATCACAGATCCCCATCACATATCCCCCATCACATATCCCCCCATATCACAGATCCCCCATCACAGACTCCCCATATCACAGATCCCCCCATATCACAGATCCCCCCATATCACATATCCCCCCTATATCACAAATCCCCCATCACAGATCCCCCCATATCACAGATCCCCCATCACAGATCCCCCCATATCACAGACTCCCCCATCACAGACTCCCCCATATCACAGATCCCCCATCACATATCCCCCATCACAGATCCCCCCATATCACAGACCCCCCCATATTACAGATCCCCCATCACATATCCCCCCCATATCACAGATCCCCCCATATCACAGATCCCCCATCACATATCCCCCCCATATCACAGATCCCCCCATATCACAGATCCCCCATCACATATCCCCCCCATATCACAGATCCCCCCATATCACAGATCCCCCATCACATATCCCCCCCATATCACAGATCCCCCCATATCACATATCCCCCCTGTATCACAGATCCCCCCATATCACATATCCCCACTATATCACAGATCCCCCCATATCACAGATCCCCCATATCACATATCCCCCCTATATCACAGATCCCCCATATCACAGATCCCCCATCACAGATCCCCCATCACAGATCCCCCCATATCACAGATCCCCCATCACAGATCCCTCCATATCACAGATCCCCCATCACAGACTCCCCATATCACAGATCCCCCATATCACAGACTCCCCTCATCAATATTACACTGCCGCCCCTTGTATAATGTCACAGCACTCCCACTCAGCACTTACCTGTATCACGCAGGACGTGAGGCATGGTAGGTCCGGACAGAGGGCGGGACTTTGGAAGTGAGGGGCAGGTGATGGGTTCCTGGGACCGCCCCGATGCCTAGTAACCAATCACCTGCTTCTTAGCACAGAAGGTCCTTTGTCCGGGCCTGTCATGTTTCCCGTCCTGTGTGATGGAGGTAGCAGAGGGCAGGGGGAGTGCTGCAATGTTAAAGGGGCAGTCCGCGGGCCGGATAAAAAACGCTGGAGGGCCGGATTTGGCCCGCGGGCCGTAGTTTGAGGACCCCTGTTCTACTCCTTCCATACTGTACCACAAAACAAAACAATTTGGGCTTTAAAGTTAAACACTAGGCACATATAAAAGGTACAAATGAATGCAACTCTGTATTCACTGATATCTTTTGTAAAGTCATCTTGGAGAAGTTCCAGAATTGACTTGATATCAGCCTCTTGTCATTCCCTATACAAAAGCACAGACTGGGAAAAGGAGGGGCAGATCCCCATCACAGATCCCCCCATATCACAGATCTCCCCATCACAGATCCCCCATATCACAGACTCCCCCATAACAGACTTCCCATATCACAGACTCCCCCATAACAGACTCCCCCATCACAGATCCCCCATCACAGATCACCCCATAACAGACTCCCCATCACAGATCCCCCCCATATCACAGATCTCCCCATCACAGATCCCCCATAACAGACTCCCCCTATCACAGACTCCCCCATAACAGACTCTCCCATATCACAGATCCCCCCATAACAGACTCCCCATCACAGATACCCCCATATCACAGATCTCCCCATATCACAGATCTCCCCCATAACAAACTCCCCATATCACAGATCTCCCCATATCACAGATCTCCCCATATCACAGACTTCCCCATAACAGACTCCCCCATAACAGACTCCCCCTATCACAGACTCCCCATATCACAGATCCCCCCATAACAGACTCCCCATCACAGATCCCCCCATATCACAGATCTCCCCATCACAGATCCCCCCATAACAGACTCCCCATCACAGATCCCCCCCATATCACAGATCTCCCCATCACAGATCCCCCCATAACAGACTCCCCATCACAGATCTCCCATATCACAGATCCCCCCATATCACAGATCCCCCCATATCACAGACTCCCCCATATCACAGATCCCCCATATCACAGATCCCCATCACATATCCCCGACTCCCTCATATCACGGATCCCCCCATATCACAGATCCCCCCATATCACAGACTCCCCCATATCACAGATCCCCCATATCACAGATCCCCATCACATATCCCCCATCACATATCCCCCCATATCACAGATCCCCCCATATCACAGATCCCCCATCACAGACTCCCCATATCACAGATCCCCCCATATCACAGATCCCCCCATATCACATATCCCCCCTATATCACAAATCCCCCATCACAGATCCCCCCATATCACAGATCCCCCATCACAGATCCCCCCATATCACAGACTCCCCCATCACAGACTCCCCCATATCACAGATCCCCCATCACATATCCCCCATCACAGATCCCCCCATATCACAGACCCCCCCATATTACAGATCCCCCATCACATATCCCCCCCATATCACAGATCCCCCCATATCACAGATCCCCCATCACATATCCCCCCCATATCACAGATCCCCCCATATCACAGATCCCCCATCACATATCCCCCCCATATCACAGATCCCCCCATATCACAGATCCCCCATCACATATCCCCCCCATATCACAGATCCCCCCATATCACATATCCCCCCTGTATCACAGATCCCCCCATATCACATATCCCCACTATATCACAGATCCCCCCCATATCACAGATCCCCCATATCACATATCCCCCCTATATCACAGATCCCCCCATATCACAGATCCCCCATCACAGATCCCCCCATATCACAGATCCCCAATCACAGATCCCTCCATATCACAGATCCCCCATCACAGACTCCCCATATCACAGATCCCCCATATCACAGACTCCCCTCATCAATATTACACTGCCGCCCCTTGTATAATGTCACAGCACTCCCACTCAGCACTTACCTGTATCACGCAGGACGTGAGGCATGGTAGGTCCGGACGGAGGGCGGGACTTTGGAAGTGAGGGGCAGGTGATGGGTTCCTGGGACCGCCCCGATGCCTAGTAACCAATCACCTGCTTCTTAGCACAGAAGGTCCTTTGTCCGGGCCTGTCATGTTTCCCGTCCTGCGTGATGGAGGTAGCAGAGGGCAGGGGGAGTGCTGCAATGTTAAAGGGGCAGTCCGCGGGCCAGATAAAAAACGCTGGAGGGCCGGATTTGGCCCGCGGGCCGTAGTTTGAGGACCCCTGTTCTACTCCTTCCATACTGTACCACAAAACAAAACAATTTGGGCTTTAAAGCTAAACACTAGGCACATATAAAAGGTACAAATGAATGCAACTCTGTATTCACTGATATCTTTTGTAAAGTCATCTTGGAGAAGTTCCAGAATTGACTTGATATCAGCCTCTTGTCATTCCCTATACAAAAGCACAGACTGGGAAAAGGAGGGGCAGATCCCCATCACAGATCCCCCCATATCACAGATCTCCCCATCACAGATCCCCCATATCACAGACTCCCCCATCACAGATCCCCCATCACAGATCACCCCATAACAGACTCCCCATCACAGATCCCCCCCATATCACAGATCTCCCCATCACAGATCCCCCATAACAGACTCCCCCTATCACAGACTCCCCCATAACAGACTCCCCCATATCACAGATCCCCCCATAACAGACTCCCCATCACAGATCCCCCCATATCACAGATCTCCCCATATCACAGATCTCCCCCATAACAAACTCCCCATATCACAGATCTCCCCATATCACAGATCTCCCCATATCACAGACTTCCCCATAACAGACTCCCCCATAACAGACTCCCCCTATCACAGACTCCCCATATCACAGATCCCCCCATAACAGACTCCCCATCACAGATCCCCACATATCACAGATCTCCCCATCACAGATCCCCCCATAACAGACTCCCCATCACAGATCCCCCCCATATCACAGATCTCCCCATCACAGACTCCCCATCACAGACTCCCCATCACAGATCTCCCATATCACAGATCCCCCCATATCACAGATCCCCCCATATCACAGACTCCCCCATATCACAGATCCCCCATATCACAGATCCCCATCACATATCCCCCATCACAGATCCCCCCCATATCACAGACTCCCTCATATCACAGATCCCCCCATATCACAGATCCCCCCATATCACAGACTCCCCCATATCACAGATCCCCCATATCACAGATCCCCATCACATATCCCCCATCACATATCCTCCCATATCACAGATCCCCCCATATCACAGATCCCCCATCACAGACTCCCCATATCACAGATCCCCCCATATCACAGATCCCCCCATATCACATATCCCCCCTATATCACAAAACAGACTCCCCCATATCACATCACAGATCCCCCCATATCACAGATCCCCCATCACAAATCCCCCCATATCACAGACTCCCCCATCACAGACTCTCCCATATCACAGATCCCCCATCACATATCCCCCATCACAGATCCCCCCATATCACAGACCCCCCCATATTACAGATCCCCCATCACATATCCCCCCCCCCATATCACAGATCCCCCCATATCACAGATCCCCCATCACATATCCCCCCCATATCACAGATCCCCCCATATCACAGATCCCCCCATATCACAGATCCCCCATCACATATCCCCCCCATATCACAGATCCCCCCATATCACAGATCCCCCATCACATATCCCCCCCATATCACAGATCCCCCCCATATCACATATCCCCCCTGTATCACAGATCCCCCCATATCACATATCCCCACTATATCACAGATCCCCCCATATCACAGATCCCCCATATCACATATCCCCCCTATATCACAGATCCCCCCATATCACAGATCCCCCATCACAGATCCCCCCATATCACAGATCCCCCATCACAGATCCCTCCATATCACAGATCCCCCATCACAGACTCCCCATATCACAGATCCCCCATATCACAGACTCCCCTCATCAATATTACACTGCTGCCCCTTGTATAATGTCACAGCACTCCCACTCAGCACTTACCTGTATCACGCAGGACGTGAGGCATGGTAGGTCCGGACGGAGGGCGGGACTTTGGAAGTGAGGGGCAGGTGATGGGTTCCTGGGACCGCCCCGATGCCTAGTAACCAATCACCTGCTTCTTAGCACAGAAGGTCCTTTGTCCGGGCCTGTCATGTTTCCCGTCCTGTGTGATGGAGGTAGCAGAGGGCAGGGGGAGTGCTGCAATGTTAAAGGGGCAGTCCGCGGGCCGGATAAAAAACGCTGGAGGGCCGGATTTGGCCCGCGGGCCGTAGTTTGAGGACCCCTGTTCTACTCCTTCCATACTGTACCACAAAACAAAACAATTTGGGCTTTAAAGTTAAACACTAGGCACATATAAAAGGTACAAATGAATGCAACTCTGTATTCACTGATATCTTTTGTAAAGTCATCTTGGAGAAGTTCCAGAATTGACTTGATATCAGCCCCTTGTCATTCCCTATACAAAAGCACAGACTGGGAAAAGGAGGGGCAGATCCCCATCACAGATCCCCCCATATCACAGATCTCCCCATCACAGATCCCCCATATCACAGACTCCCCCATAACAGACTTCCCATATCACAGACTCCCCCATAACAGACTCCCCCATCACAGATCCCCCATCACAGATCACCCCATAACAGACTACCCATCACAGATCCCCCCCATATCACAGATCTCCCCATCACAGATCCCCCATAACAGACTCCCCCTATCACAGACTCCCCCATAACAGACTCCCCCATATCACAGATCCCCCCATAACAGACTCCCCATCACAGATCCCCCCATATCACAGATCTCCCCATATCACAGATCTCCCCCATAACAAACTCCCCATATCACAGATCTCCCCATATCACAGATTTCCCCATATCACAGACTTCCCCATAACAGACTCCCCCATAACAGACTCCCCCTATCACAGATCTCCCCATCACACATCCCCCCATAACAGACTCCCCATCACAGATCCCCCCATATCACAGATCTCCCCATCACAGATCCCCCCATAACAGACTCCCCATCACAGACTCCCCATCACAGATCTCCCATATCACAGATCCCCCCATATCACAGATCCCCCCATATCACAGACTCCCCCATATCACAGATCCCCCATATCACAGATCCCCATCACATATCCCCCATCACAGATCCCCCCCATATCACAGATTCCCTCATATCACAGATCCCCCCATATCACAGATCCCCCCATATCACAGACTCCCCCATATCACAGATCCCCCATATCACAGATCCCCATCACATATCCCCCATCACATATCCCCCCATATCACAGATCCCCCCATATCACAGATCCCCCATCACAGACTCCCCATATCACAGATCCCCCCATATCACAGATCCCCCCATATCACATATCCCCCCTATATCACAAATCCCCCATCACAGATCCCCCCATATCACAGATCCCCCATCACAGATCCCCCCATATCACAGACTCCCCCATCACAGACTCCCCCATATCACAGATCCCCCATCACATATCCCCCATCACAGATCCCCCCATATCACAGACCCCCCCATATTACAGATCCCCCATCACATATCCCCCCCCCATATCACAGATCCCCCCATATCACAGATCCCCCATCACATATCCCCCCCATATCACAGATCCCCCCATATCACAGATCCCCCATCACATATCCCCCCCATATCACAGATCCCCCCATATCACAGATCCCCCATCACATATCCCCCCCATATCACAGATCCCCCCATATCACATATCCCCCTGTATCACAGATCCCCCCATATCACATATCCCCACTATATCACAGATCCCCCCATATCACAGATCCCCCATATCACATATCCCCCCTATATCACAGATCCCCCCATATCACAGATCCCCCATCACAGATCCCCCATCACAGATCCCCCATATCACAGATCCCCCATCACAGATCCCTCCATATCACAGATCCCCCATCACAGACTCCCCATATCACAGATCCCCCATATCACAGACTCCCCTCATCAATATTACACTGCCGCCCCTTGTATAATGTCACAGCACTCCCACTCAGCACTTACCTGTATCACGCAGGACGTGAGGCATGGTAGGTCCGGACGGAGGGCGGGACTTTGGAAGTGAGGGGCAGGTGATGGGTTCCTGGGACCGCCCCGATGCCTAGTAACCAATCACCTGCTTCTTAGCACAGAAGGTCCTTTGTCCGGGCCTGTCATGTTTCCCGTCCTGTGTGATGGAGGTAGCAGAGGGCAGGGGGAGTGCTGCAATGTTAAAGGGGCAGTCCGCGGGCCAGATAAAAAACGCTGGAGGGCCGGATTTGGCCCGCGGGCCGTAGTTTGAGGACCCCTGTTCTACTCCTTCCATACTGTACCTCAAAACAAAACAATTTGGGCTTTAAAGCTAAACACTAGGCACATATAAAAGGTACAAATGAATGCAACTCTGTATTCACTGATATCTTTTGTAAAGTCATCTTGGAGAAGTTCCAGAATTGACTTGATATCAGCCTCTTGTCATTCCCTATACAAAAGCACAGACTGGGAAAAGGAGGGGCAGGGCTAAGAGCCAATCAGGTTTGCTACATACAAATGTGATAACAAGGAACATGTTGATAGGAGGTTTACCCCCGATGAAGCAAATATTTACATATATATATGAAAGATCATGAACTTGGAAGCATGACATTATTATAACTTAATCACAATGAAGTAGTATTGACATCATCATTGCTTCTTACTCACATTGTACGTTAATTAGGGCACTTGTAACCATCACCATTGCCACTATTCCATATGAGGGATCATATTCTTTTTACTAACATTTTTACCATAGGAATGAAAACTTAATCAGGCCCAAGCTATATTGCACAAATTACTCCAAATCAGCTGCTACATTAAAGACCTTGAAATAATGCCTCTTTGCACAAGCTACAATGAAATGTACTGTATATAAAGATTTAATGTTCTACATGCCTAATAACTAGTTATATGGCACTTTTTGCAAAAATTGTCATAAAAAGAGAGATCACTTATAGGTAACTGACTGTTATTAATAAACATACTATATCTTATTTTTTTATGGCACAGTGAATAAAAATAACATTGACAGGAGTTGACGTAATGTTAGTGATGTATCCTGGCAGCACAGCTGTCACTCTGCATGCTTTCTGCTCGCCTCCAGATTGAGCAGACACTGAGATCCAATGGTTTGTTGCCAGGCAGAAGAGGACAGTCAAATACTATACTTCACGCGTCCAGTGTGCATGCCTCCAGTGCCCATCCGCAACCACTAATTAACAGTTTACCATACTCACAATACTTACGTATTAGTCAAATTTCCTCCAATGTAGAACATTTCAAGAAGGAATCTAATCTATTGAGCTTAAGATTACTAGAAAGAGGCTATACTAAAACGACTTTAACCACTTGCTGCCCGCCATATAGCAAAATGACGATGGCAAAGTGGTTTCAATATCCTGACCAGACGTCATATGACGTCCAGCAGGATAACAGATGCAGCGTGCCCGTGGGGGCACGCATCGCGGCGATCGGTGGTGTGGTTTGTCAGTCTGACACACTGCAGCACTGATCTTGGTAAAGAGTCTCTGACCACCAGGGATGCCACTAGGACCACCAGGGATGTCACCACCAGGTATGCCACCCTAGACCACCAGGGATGCCAATCAGATGGCAATCAGTGCCCACAATGGATGCCAATCAGTGCCCACAATGGGCATCACTGATTGGCAGGCATTATTGTTTGGCAGTGATTGGCATCCATCCATACCATCAGTTACTGTACATCAGTGCCACCTATCAGTGCCCATCCATGCCCATCCTTGCCACCTATCAGTGCCCATCTGTGCCGCGTATCAGTGCCCATCCATGCCACCTATCAGTGCCCATCCGTGCCGCCAATCAGTGCCCATCCGTGCCCATCCTTGCCTCCTTTTAGTGCTCATCAGTGCCACCTATGTGTACCCATCAGTGCTGCATAGTAGTGCCCATCATCAGTGCCCATCAGTGCCACCTCATTGGTGCCACCTCATCGGTGCCCATCAGTGCCATCTTATCAGTGCCTGTCAGTGCAGCCCCATCAGTCCCTATCAGTGAAGGAGAAAACATACTTATTTAGAAAGTTTTGTAACAGAAACAAAAAAAAAACTTTTTTTTTTCAAAATATTTTGGTCTTTTTTTTATTTGTTTAGCAGAAAATAAAAATCCCAGAGATGATCAAATACCTCCAAAAGAAAGCCCTATTTATGGGAACAAAATTATAAAAATTTAGTTTGGGTACAGTGTAGCATGACTGCGCAATTGTCACAATTCAAACTGCGACAGCACTGAAAGCTGAAAATTGGTCTGGGTAGGAAAGTGTATAAATGCCCGGTATTAAAGTGGTTAAAGAAAGCCTATAATAAGGCATGCCAGAAAAATACACATGAATTGCTGGTTAGGAATCAAACCAACAAACAGCTAGATACTGTGAGAATAGTCACCACATACTCTAGTAACCATCAGATGGTAAAAGAGACAGTAGGTAGACGCTGGCACCTCCTTACCGGTGATCGTATCCTGAGGAAATATATTAATGACTATCTCCAGATAACATACAAAAAATGTCGATCTCTAAAGGATCGATTGGTTTCCTAGCCATTTTCAGGAATTTTCAATGACCATGACCATGAATCTAGTAAAGGTATGCATAGGTGTGGTACATGTGAATATTGCAATTGGATCTTGGAAGGAGCATCCTTTACTCTGCCTAATGGAAACATACATAACATTAAATGTCATGTCGATTGTCAAACAAAGGGTGTGATATATATTGTTTTTTGTAAATGTGGATCATTCTACGTTGGAAAGACGTTTAGGAATTTTTGGAAAAGAATATATAACCATATTTACTACATTAGGAAAAGCTTACTATACACTCCCATTGGCAGACAAATAGTGCTTAAACATAAACATGACACCTCAGTGGTACAATTTACAGTCCTTGAAAGGGTTCTTGAGGATTCTAGAGGAGGAAATATAGACAAAAAACGATTGCAACATGAGGCTAGGTGGATTTTCAAATTAAATGCCACTCGCCCACCAGGCTTCAATGAGGCTCTTAGTTACAAACCTTTTTTGGGCTAATCTGACTATTACTGACATTGGTCTGGAACTTTTGGGTTCCAAAATCCCACATAATATAACATATTTAACCAAACTGTAGTCTGATCTGTATATAGCTATACGTCTTCGCATGTCTTGTTCTTTTAAAAGCAAATATGTTTGATCATGAAGTTATTATATTTTTGTTATGTTAGAATCGCTATAAATAAGCTACAATGTAGGATTTGTATCTAGATTGTTTTTGGATGGCGGTGCAGCACAATTAATCGCTAAAACAAACAAACAAGGAAATATTAATTTGCCTTCTGTCAAGTAGTCTTGGTGAGATGTGTGCTTAAATGACATGCCATAGTGTCTGTATAGGCGATTTGTCATTATGCCACTTAAAATGGGACCCCTGGCATGGCTATAATCTGGGAGCAGGAGGGCTATTTTTGGCTACCAGCTCGACCAAGGTGGTGGAGTTGAGTTGGTAGGAGCCTGGGGAAATCCCATTTTATTGGGCATACTTATAATAGGAACAATCTATTGCTATTCTTAATAGAGTACTATCTGGGATATACTGTCCATGGTTGCAACATTGAGGGTATGTATGATGTGAGGATATGGCTTTGGCTTTATAGGATTGAGTCTTTTCTGCCTTATTAGGACAGCTCTGTTGATGCTGTTCGTTATTACAATATTTGCGCCGGCTCTACTGCGTATGCGCGTACTTTCGGTTTGTTTTCGTCCATGATTGTGATTCAGCGCATGTGCGGGATCGTGGGCGGCGATCTCTGCTACTAAGGAAGTTAATTTGAGACGCCCTATGGCTAGTATCCTCCCCTCCTCTCAGCTGAGACATATACTAACTAAGATGCCGTTTTGGCGCCAACCACTGGCTATATTAGATTAGTTGGTTGATAGCAGGACTGGTAGATGGTGCTGTGTTGTGTGGTGGGAACTAACCAAGGTGAGTGTAAAGGCATGTACACACGATCTGACTTTTTGACAACAAACATGCAAATTAGCTGTTTTGGGGCAACATCCGACCATGTGTACGCTTCATTGGACAAACTTTTTTGGTTTTCATCGGACTTTTGTTGGCCGTGCAAACGGACAAACTTTCCGGCAACAAAAGTCTGAAGAAGCAAAGTCTGATCGTGTGTACACAAAGCCATCAGACTTTTGTACAAACTACAGTACCTGCCCGCGAGAATGTTTCTTGGTGACAGGGTACTGTACATCTCGCGCTGGCTGCAATAGGAAAAACACATTTTCCTATTGCAGCCAGCGCGAGAGGGAATTCCCCTCTGGGAGCATACCAGGCCCTTAGGTCTGGTATGGATTTTAAGGGGAAACCCCTACACCGAAAAAACGGTGTGGGGGCCCCCCCAAAATCCATACCAGACCCTTATCCGAGCACACAGCCCGGCCAGTCAGGAAAGGGGTGGGGACAAGCGAGCGCCCCCCCCCCTCCCGAACCGTACCAGGCCGCATGCCCTCAACATGGGAGGTGGACACTTTGGGGCAGGGGGGCGCCCTGCGGGCCCCCCCACCCCAAAGCACCTTTTCCCCATGTTGATGAGGACAAGGGCCTCTTCCCGACAACCCTGGCTGTTGGTTGTCAGGGTCTGCCGTGTGTATGCTTAATTAGTTTAAGGCCAACGCCCTTTGTACAAAAATCCACGGGAAAGTTTGTACAAAGTCCTATCGTGTGTATGAGGCATAATATACATGCTGTTAACATACATATTACCAGCGTTGTTTGGATGAGTTGAGACTATATCATTGGCTGTTTATAATATTGTATTTCTAGATTCTCTGGCTGAATGTAAGGAATAGGATAAGAGGAGAGATGCTTGGTATATAGTGATATCAACTGGGTATAGAGATATTTGTTACAAGTTAGACGGTAAGTGTGCATATTGCTGAAAATGTATCCAAGTGAATTCCTTTTTTTCACTTAAACATATACTGTATGTATATTTAGGGAAGGGCACCATTGGTTTCTACTATACTTTCTTGGATTGTTTGCAAATTCCTAATAGTATCCCCAGGGGATATCAAAGGACTCTTGGCTTGAACAGCACTATTGAGTAATATCTCCAGGAATATTTTCTTGTTTTTCTCTTTGTAAATATCCTCTTGTCTGTTCCTCTGTGAACATTCTGGCAATTTGGATTCAGCATCTAGAATATAGACTATATATTTTTGTATGGACTATATAGGGGCAAAGCTGGTAAAGTGACTGCGAGGTCCTCAGGTCTCTACTTGTGGCTAAGCGTAACCCCCCTCTCCCCCCCCCCCCTTTTATCTGGGATTTCATCCTTAGTAAATATTGTAATATCTTGGCTAATAACTTAATCTGTATTTACCTTAGTACCCAATACAACCCACCATCTTCTATGCCTATTGATATTTTTCAGAACAGAACTATATGGTCATTTCATTGCTCTCACTATACATATTTATCTACCTATTGCTTGAAGACATTAGCTATCAGATTGGCATATTAATGTAATGTAACTGTTACTTGGAAATGATGCCTGATAGTTTTTAAACAGTTCAAAGTAATTTTAGTAATTAGTAATTTAACAGTAAAAGTTTCCTGAACTAATAATATTAAAGTGAAATATCTGTATATTTAAAGAGTAGACTTACATGATATCAGGTGCACTTGGTAGTTATTTACATGTTGAACTGAGGGTTAATATACATGTTTAAAATGTGTGTGGCTATCTGACATCATTACATACAGATGTGAACTTTATCAGAATGACTGTTAATATTTGTTAAATTACAAAATCTCAGTCACACCCTTTACTGCCCCCTACATAAACAGAATTAATTTTATTTCTTAGTTTAATATACAGTATCTCACAAAAGTGAGTACACCCCTCACATTTTTGTAAACATTTTATTATATCTTTTCATGTGACAACACTGAAGAAATTACACTTTGCTGCAATGTAAAGTAGTGAGTGTACAGCTTGTATAACAGTGTAAATTTACTATCTCCTCAAAATAACTCAACACATAGCCATTAATGTCTAAACTACTGGCAACAACAGTGAGTACACTGTTGGGCCTAATTAGCCATTTTCCCTCCCCAGTGTCATGTGACTCGTTAGTGTTATAAGGTCTCAGGTGTGGATGGGGAGCAGGTGTGTTAAATTTGGTGTTATCGCTCTCACTCTCTCATACTGGTCACTGGAAGTTCAACACGGCACCTCATGGCAAAGAACTCTCTGAGGATCTAAAATAAAAAATAATGTTGCTCTACATAAAGATGGCCTAGGCTATAAGAATATTGCCAAGATCCTGAAACTGAGCTGCAGCACGGTGGCCAAAACCATACAGCGGTTTAGCAGGACAGGTTCCATTCAGACCAGGCCTCGCAATGGTCGACCAAAGCAGTTGAGGATGTCTTTGGGAAATAGACATATGAGTGCTGCCATCATTGCTGCAGAGGTTGAAGGGGTGATGGGTCAGCCTGTCAGTGCTTAGACCATACGCCGCACACTGCATCAAATTGGTTTGCATGGCTGTCGCTCCAGAAGGAAGCCTCTTCTAAAGTTGATGCACAAGAAAGCCTGCAAACAGTTTTCTGAAGACAAGCAGACTAAGGACATGGATTACTGGTGTAGCGCTGGTAGATTTTCAATCTACTGCTTATAGGTAAATTTAGTGGGTTATCTGTTCATACATAGTCAGATTTGCCTCTGTTCCAGCTTGGCTGAGTTGCATGTAGTTTCATACTGTGCCTGTGGGTGTCGTTGACACCATGGGTCCGTGTTGGAAAGGCAACACGCTGAAGTGTATAAGTGTATGAGTGCTTCTCTGTCCCGGAGATAACTCGGTGGAGGTGTTCCTCCGAGTTGCATTCTGGGAGAGGGTATTTATGGGTCAGACGCTATATTTTGGGGTTTGTTTTCATTCCACCTGCTGGCCCTCCTGGCCGACAGGTATGTGCTAGGAGTACTACCTCGTGGTCCTCCGTTCGGGAGGCCCACGTTGCTGCGGCGTGTGGGTGGGCCCAGAAGCCTGTCTGGAGTCTACCACAGCGGCAGAGGAATGGTCCTGAGCTGTCTGTCCTATGGAAAGAAGCTGGACAACTGAGAAGATCCCAGGGAAGGACCTGTCATGGAAGGATCATGCAGAGTGCTGGTCTGGAGAGGGGCCTGGCGACTCAGTTGGAGGACGCATCCTAAAGTAATCTTATCGCATAGTACTGCCGGGTTGGCTTAAAGGTTCTAGTGCTGTGTTTGCTATTCATCGTAAACCATTACATCCTGTGGCAGAGGATTGTACGGGTTTTGTTCCAATCAAGTCTGTGGCAGAGACTTTTGTTCATGCTGCGTACTGGCTGCTAGGTTAGTGAGAGGAACCTATCCAGGCGGCCAAAAGTTTCAACTATAAAGAGAGAGTAAATTCATCTGCAAGCTCTCCATCCCTAATACTACACCAAGAAAAGGTATTTGAACTTCCCTGCAACTTTCCTTCTACCGCTTTCCTGCTACTTCCTTCAGTTTACGTTTATTAAAGCATTGGAAAAGATACTCAAGTGTCCGGTAGTAAACTCAACGGGACCCTAGACCCGGTTCTGGTGAAATAGAGGTAACGGAGCTGACGGTAACAGCCCGCTTTAAACCAGCAGCTCCACCGAGAGTTATTGCTACACTGGAACCATGTTTTGTGGTCTGATGAGACCAAGATAAACTTATTTGGTTCAGATGGTGTCAAGCGTGTGTGGCAGCAACCAGCTGAGGGTAAAAGTGATGGACTGGAAAAGCATGTCTACAGACCTAAACCCTATTTCTGTGGGGCATCCTCAAACGGAAGGTGGAGGAGCGCAAGGTCTCTAACATCTACCAGCTCCGTGATGTCATCATGGAGAAGTGGAAGAGGACTCCAGTGGAAACCTGTGAAGCTCTGGTGAACTCCATGTCCAAGAGGGTTACGATAGTGCTGGAAAATAATAGTGGCCACACAAAATATTGACACTTTGGGCCCAGTTTGGACATTTTCACTTAGGGGTGTACTCATTTTTGTTGCCAGTGGTTTAGACATTAATGGCTGTGTTGAGTTATTTGAGGGGACTGCAAATTTACACTGTTATACAAGCTGTACACTCACTACTTTACATTGTAGCAAAGTGTCATTTCTTCAGTTTGTCACATGAAAAGATATAATAAAAGATAAAATATTTACAAAAATGTGAGGGGTGTTGTCAGAGAAATAGTATCAGGGAATAGGCCGTGGAAGTACTGGCAATCTTACCAGTAGAAGAAATGGGTGCCATAGGCGCATCATGTGACAGATAGTTCCCCCTGATGGCCTATATAAGGCTGCCTCTGTCTGACCCAAGTTGCTGGCTTGTCTTCAGTTCTTTCCTGTTCCTGAACCTGTGTTATACTTCCAAGTGATTCCTGTTGTGACCTCGGCTTGCCTCCTGACCTGCTCTGATCTTCTCTCCAGTGTTTGACCCCCGGCTTGGCTCACGGACTTTGCTATACTTGCACCTGCCTGATTACCAGTGTTTGACCCCCGGCTTGGCTCACGGACTTTGCTATACTGCACCTGTCTGATTACCAGTGTTTGACCCCCGGCTTGGCTCACGGACTTTGCTATACTTGCACCTGCCTGATTACCAGTGTTTGACCCCTGGCTTGGCTCACAGACTAATGCTTATCATTTACCTGTGATTGATCCTCAGCTGGCCTCATCACAGCCTCCAATCTGCTCTCCTGTGTTCTACCCTCAGCCAGGCTTTTACTAAGTGTCCGGAATACTCCTTGTCGTCTTCTCAAGCAAAAAGCGTAGGCTTATGACATCATGCACAGCTCTATCTCTCACTCTTGTGAGAGTTTGCCAGGAAGGGAGGGGGATGAGTCATAAGAGGGACAATGAGAGCTGCATAGCTGTAGAGCTGGATGTTTACCTCTGTGTGTCGGTGTAAATCCAGGAAGTGAACAGACAGCAGCTTCAGAGGCCCACAGTTAAAATGGATGCAGCCAAACTCAGTAGAGGGAGATTTCTGCAGCATATTTGGCAAGTACAGAATCACAGTATATATAAAATAATATACAAAGTGGTTGGAGGGAAGCTTCAGAATGGCAAAGATGTTTTAATTACAAATTATGTGAGCAGACTGCAGTTCCCAGTAACAAAAAATTGGTTACATTCAATTGTACAGCTTTGACTTTGAAATACATTTTTGCATAGTTCTACAGTACAGCATCCCAGGAGGTGGGCACATAATGTATGTTACTAATACAATTATTCAGGCTGCATACATTTAAATAATCATAGCAGTTTTTGCAGTAGTGGGCAGAGGAGCAGATTAATAACGCAGGAGGCAGAAGACAGAGAGCTATTGTCTGCTCAGAGTGGAAAAAAGATGTTTGAATGCCAGAAGAAAAGTGTGGGAGGCCATTTACAGCACATCATTATTGACCGATTGCCAGTTCATATCCTTAGTTATGCTATATGACACTGGTATCTAGGATAAACAAAGCACAGGTAAATCCCAGCCAATAAGTATGTGGATAATGTTCAAGAAGAGTGGGAATTCTGGGCCAAAAGAGACACCAAGTATTATTTTTTGGATGCTACTGCATTAGGAAAACCTTGCATAACACTGTGCTATGTACTGCAAACCTCACATGAAAAATGTTTTATTTATACTTTTCTTAATGTGATCCTGTGACTATTTTTAACCAGGAGGTCATCTGTAAAGGAAGCATTCATATACGTACCTTTCCTGGGTGTTGAAAAGTTGCTCCTTCTCTGGGAGCTTCTCCATTGCTAAAGTGAAACTGCTCCCTGTAAGGCTCGGGTTCCCATCTATGGGGGTGGCTGCGATTCCCACAGGGATTCTGAATCTAAAAAGGCAGCGTGTTTGTGGATGTGAGAATCGCAGTAAAATCGCATTGGTGCAAAAGCACCAGCGCCCCTGTTTTTAAAAAGGTGCATGCACCTTTTTAATGCGGGAATCGCAGGCATGGCAGCCCATTTAAATGTATGGGCTGCCGTGCCCGCATATATGTGCACCAAGCCTAAAGAAGAAAGTAAAATAATTACCTCATCTGCCACCCAGGCTGTTTAAGAGAAATGTCTGGCTGAATTCTATTTCAGAAACCAACATCTCCAGGAGTGTCGATATCCTAATCCCCCAATGCGATTATGGGTTTCCATCAACCAACCCTTGCATTACTGCAGCGCTCTATAGTAGGGGGTCAGCAAAAGTGTTTGGAAAATACCCCGGTATTCATATTCACGCAAGAAGCACTGACACCTTGAACCAGTTTGCATGGAAAGTCATATGTTATTGTTTAAGGACAGAATAGGAGGTGTGAAAACTGTGGAACAACCCTGTCCTAGTTACATAATCCCACCCTTAGTAATGGGAAGGTTTCATAGATGTAAACCTTTCATTTACATGGTTGATGGTGTGACTTGTTGTCAAACCATCGACATAGAGATGTTGAAACGCCATTATGTTAACACATTAACACAGATGATCGAATACCCCTACCCCTGTTCAATGATAGTAGGTCCAGTTTGACTTACTATAAATGGCCTCTTTACACCTCATGTGAACCAGTTTTCTTCTCTGTCCTAAATGTGCACCTCAGTGTCATCAAATTATGCCTTGCTATGTTAGGCTATTTGTTTGTTGAGAGGTTGATTTGCACAAGAAAGGTGCCCCTGTAAGATCTTTTGTCAACAGCATCAAATCAGTCACATATAACATTGGTAAGTATCTGGCTACTATCCTATCATCCTTAGTTAGCAACACCATACCCCATAGTCAAAACTCCAAAGAATGTGTTGACAATGTACGTGGATTGAAGTTAAGGGCCATACACACGGGTTGAATATCGAATTGCATTGGCTGGGACAATAGAAACCGGACAATATTCGGCCCGTGTGTGTGGCAGCCGGTCTGGCAGAAGCCGGCTGTTCATCCGACTTCTGTCGAAAGAGCCATGACCGAAAAAGGTCTGCTGATCGGCATCCGACCAGCGCTCTCAGCCAATGACTGGTGTGTTCTGGCAGGGGGGCAGTTTTCAGAACACAATAGCTCAGCGGGGGGAGATCACTGTATTAACAACGCATAGCTAGTACAGTGGCTCCTGTTCAGCCACATTTATAGTATCTACTAGGCTTTAGAACCAGAGGAGACAATAGTGCCCTATGATATCATATCTTTTTCACTTGTATACCATCTACAAAGGCTGTTGAGACTGTAAGCAAACATCTGAATTGAGATAAGACTCCTAACAGTGGAGCAAAACTCAAGCCAGACCATGTTCCTTGCTGGACCTTTGCCAAAATACGATCTCTTTCAAGTACAACAATAACTTCTACATACAGAAACATGGCTGTACTATAGGATGGCCTGTGGCAACAACACCACCAAATTGGTTAGAAAAACAAATGTTTATTGGTACATATAAAAAGGATCAATCACACATGTGATGATCTTGTAAAAACAAAGCAAGAAAAAATTATATAATCATTGCAAGCATACACAGTGTATAATGTAGAATAAATTACTCTCCAATGTCCGAAAACACTCTTCGGTACCCGACGCACTTCAGGTTCAAACTTTCGTCGGGGCTACTTAATAGGAGAATGTACATTGAAATACTTGTCAAGATAGGATAGAGTAAATGGTGCAATACTCAGCTAGGTTGTTCAAGCAGAGATCAGAAATATCACTGCAAAGGAGGCATCAATAGAGATCTCCAATACCGCCCCCAAGTCAAACTAGGATGTCCCACAGAGGACCCCACACTAACGATTCGAAGGCCACAAAGGGTAAAAGAGAAATGACAGGGGCAGGTTCTATATGGAAGGGGTAACATACTATAGACCTAAATAGGGTCCTTCGTAGCCCTTGAGTGAACAGTCTCATGAGTATATGGCCTTCCACCCTCGCCCTGTATTGTGGTGTTCCCTGTCAGAGCGCCATCCTTCCTGGCAGTGTCAGGTAGCAGAGATCTCCATTGATGCCATCCTTTGCAGTGATATTTCTGATCTCTGTTTGAACAAACTAGCTGAGCATTGCACCATTTACTCTATTCTATTTTGATAAGTATTTGAACATACTGTCACATATCAGCTGCGGTGCTGATTTGTGTCTTACCTTTTACTGCTGTAGGTCGGCTGGTTCCTGTGGTTCCACAAGCCTGTGTTCAGCTCTTACTGCACTCTGCCATTATGGATGTCGCCGGCTTCACCTGTTGCCTTTTATATACTACCTTCCTGCTACTTCCTGTCCAGCCTCCCATGTGCTTCTCTATTTAAATTCCACTCAGACCAGTTTCTGGTTGCTTGAGCAACACTTGTTCCTGAGCGCCCTTCGTGTAACCTGCTTACCTGACCTCTCGTGAACTAATCTCTTGTGTACTGACTCGGCTAGTTCTCCTGATTACATTGTCTGCTCCCCGCCCTGACCTTGGCTCGCTATCGGGCTCTACTTTGCTTCATCCATCCATGTCTGACTGTGTCTTCTGGTACTCTCCTTGTGAGCGGGGTGAACCTAGGGGGTCGTGACCTGGGGTCAGCACGCAGCTAAGCCCAAACCCTTGTGAGCAGGTCTCTGGCAGAATACCGACTGGCCCTTAGATTCCACGCCCTGGGGGATCCCGTGTCACCTGCTCGCCTGTGGGCTCACATCAGTAGTACCGTGACAGTTTGCTCAAGCCATGAGCTCCTCAGAGGGTCGGCCACTGACCGAGGATCAAATGCAACATCTAGTTCAGAGACTTAACTCCCAACAAGCAAATCAAGAGCAAATAATGCTGTTTCTATATGATCTTGCCTCCCGTCTGGATCGTCTACAAGTCGCTGCAACTTCATCTCCTTCAGCTTCTGCCTCATCTGCTCCCGTGTTACCTGCTACACCTGGCAATCCCTGCTTGCATCTGCTGCCACCATCTCGTTTTTCTGGCGACCCTAAGGCTTGTCGTGGCTTCATTAATCAGTGTTCCATCCACTTTGAACTTTCCAGCCACCATTTTCCAACCGATCGCACCAAAGTTGCATATATCATCTCTCTCCTTTCTGGTGATGCTCTAGCTTGGGCCTCCCCACTCTGGGAATCACACGATTCTATCACCTCTGACCTCCAGGCCTTTTTGGATGCATTCCGGAAAACTTTTGATGAGCCCGGCAGAGTGTTTTCTGCTGCTGGGGCCCTCCTTCGTCTTCGTCAGCAAGGAATGACAGTCGGTCAATACGCAGTTGAATTCTGTATGCTGGCTGCTGAACTCAAATGGAACAATGAGGCTCTTACCGCTACCTTCTGGCAAGGCCTATCTGAGCGTCTAAAGGATGAACTCGCTGGACGCATCATTCCTACCACATTGGATGATTTAATTGCATTGAGCATTCTAGCATTCCATAGACATTCGCTTCAAGGAGCAGGCCCTGGAGAGATCCAGAGCCATTCATCCCCCTGCTGGCCGTCCAGCACACGTAGTCCAAAGACTTGTGGAATCCTCTCCGTCTCCAACCTCTCAAACGTTGGAAGAACCTATGCAGCTTGGGCGAACTTGCGTCACTCCAGAGGAACATGCCCAGTGCATGGGTTTGGGCCTGTGCCTTTATTGTGGCAATAAAGGACATCTTTTGAACTCCTGTCCAGTTTGTCCGGGAAACTCCATGGTCTAGGTCACTCAGAGGGAGGTGATCTAGACCGATCCTTTAATTCTGTCAGCTTCACTCGTTTCACCCTACCCGTGTCTATCGACTGGGCTCAAAATGCCTATCAACTCTCTGCATACGTGTACTCTGGTGCTGCCGGGAATTTCATTGAACAATCTTTGGCTTCCGAGTTGGGCGTTTCCTTTGTTGCTCTGGCTATACTCCTCTCCGTTACCGCAGTAGATGGTTCCTTCTTGCCTATGAGCCCCATCCGGTTTAAAACCCCTCCTATTGCGTTACGCATTAGGGTTTTGCATAGTGAGGAAATCTCTTTCCTAATTCTGCCGAAATCCTCCAGTCCCATCATTCTGGGCCTTTCATGGTTGCAGAAACACAAACCGTGTCTTGATTGGAACTCTGGACAAGTATTGGCTTGGGGTCCCCAGTGTCAGCAACGATGTATTTCCAAGGTACTACCACCTCCTTCCATTCCTCTGGCTGAAACCTCCACTACTCCCATGTTGCCTTCCTAATATCAGTCCTTCCGAGATGTTTTCTGCTGATCGTCTTCCTCCTCACAGAGACTATGACTGCTCCATTGATCTCTTACCTGGGACCTCTCCTCCCTGAGGCCGAGTCTACCCTCTATCTATCCCAGAGACATAAGCCATGTCTGAATACATTCAGGAAAATCAGCAAAAGGGTTTCATCAGGAAATCCAATTCACCTGCCGGAGCCGGGTTTTTCTTTGTAGGGAAAAAAGATGGTTCACTCCGTCCATGCATCGACTACAGGGGCCTTAACACCATCACCATGAAGAACCGATACACTCTTCCTTTAATTTCAGAACGCTTTGACAGACTGCCGGGTTCTCATGTTTTTACCAAATTGGATCTTAGAGGGGCTTACAATTTAATAAGAATCCGCGAAGGAGACGAGTGGAAGACCGCCTTTAACACCAGGGATGGACATTATAAATACCTTGTGATGCTCTTTGGCTTATGCAATGCCCCAGCTGTCTTCCAAAACTTGGTTAATGAGATCTTCTGCGACCTTTTGTATGTCTGTGTTATTGTATATCTGGATGATATTCTTATTTTCTCACCAGACTTACTCACCCATCGTCTCCATGTGAAAGCGGTGCTACAGCGACTACGGGACAATTGTCTATATGCTAAATTGGAGAAATGCCTATTTGAACAAACACAAGTTCCATTCCTGGGTTACATAATCTCGTATCAGGTCCTCCTCATGGACCCAGCCAAACTTCGAGCCATCTCTGAGTGGCCCCAACCCTCTGGTCTTAAAGCCACCCAACGCTTTTTGGGCTTCACCAATTACTATCGCCAATTCATTCGTAACTACTCCACCTTGGTAGCTCCTATTACATCTCTCACCCGCAAGGGTGTCAAAGCCCGTCTCTGGTCCCCTGAAGCCATTGATGCTTTCCACAAACTCAAGGCAGCCTTCCTCTCCGCCCCAATTCTCCTACATCTGGACGTTACGAAACCTTTTTCTGGAGGTTGAAGCCTCTTCATGAGGAGTCGGTGCCGTCCTACTCCAAGCTCAGAAGGGCAAGTCTCAGCCTTGCGGATTCTTTTCCAAGAATCTGGAGAAGAACTATACCATTGGGGATCATGAGCTACTGGCTATTACATTAGCTCTTCAAGAATGGCGACATCTACTAGAGGGTTCTCCCCATTGTATTACCATCTATACTGATCATAAAAATCTGCAGTATTTACAATCCGCGAAACGCTTGAATCCACGCCAAGCTCGCTGGGCTCTCTTCTTCGCCCGCTTCAACTTCAGCATTACCTTTCATCCTGGTGCCAAAAACCTTTGTGCCGATGCCTTGTCCAGGTCGTTTGATGTCAACAATTCTGAGAATCACCTTGATCCTGGTCCCATCATCCCTCCGCATCGTATTCTAGCCACTACTCAGCTCCGGTCTATGCAGCCTCCTCCAGGTAAAACTTTTGTAGTTCCCGCACTTCGTCCCAAACTACTTGTGTGGGCACATGACTCCAAGTTCTCTGGACATCCTGGCATACCTCGTACTTGTGACCTTCTTCAGCGTCTTTACTGGTGGCCTTCTCTTTGTAAGGATGTCAAAGAGTACATTTAAGCTTGTACGATTTGTGTATTATCCAAGTCTTCCACATCCGCCCCAGCTGGCTTGCTTCTGCCCTTATCAGTTCCTGATATACCTTGGCGTTGTATTTCCATGGATTTTATCTCAGATCTGCCCCCCTCAACAGGTTCTACAGTCATCTGGGTAGTGGTGGATCGGTTCTCCAAAATGTGTCACTTGATTCCTCTCCCAGGCCTACCTTCTGCTCCCAGTCTTGCCACAACTTTCAGTAAAGAAATCTTTCGTCTTCATGGGATGGCTTCACATATCGTCTCTGACAGAGGAGTTCAATTTACTGCCCGGTTTTGGAGAGCTTTGGCCACCTCCTTTGGAATTAAATTGGATTTTTCATCTGCCTTTCATCCCCAGTCCAATGGGCAAATGGAACATGTCAATCAAAATGTAGAGCATTTTCTCCGTGCCTTCATCTCAGCCTACCAAGATGACTGGGTGGACCTATTGCCCTGGGCAGAGTTTGCCTTAAACCAACACTCCAATGCCAGTTCTGGAAAATCTCCCTTCTTCAACATTTACAGGCAGCATTCTTCTGTTCCCTTTCCTGTTCCCATTTCTCCTCTTGTACCAGCAGCAGCTGAAACCCAGAGGACCTTCAACTCAATCTGGGAAGAAGTCTCTCAGGATCTTCATCTGGCTGCTTCCAGGCATAAAACGGCAGCAGATCGTCATCGCCGTCCGGCTCCTAAGTTCCTACCTGGCGATAGAGTTTGGCTCTCTACCAAGCACATCCGACTCCGGGTGCCCTCAATGAAATTTGCTCCTTGCTTCATTGGTCCCTTTCACATTCTCCGTCGGATAAATCCGGTTGCTTTCAAGCTCCATCTGCCCTCTCATCTCAGGATCCCCAATGCCTTCTATGTCTCCCTGCTCAGGCCACTGGTCCTCAATCGCTTCTCTTGCCCTTCTCACCCTGCTCCTGTGGCTGATACCACAGATCAGTATGGGATTAAAGAAATATTGGACTCCAAATACTCCAGAGGGAAGCTACTCTATCTGATTGATTGGAAGGGCCACGGCCCGGAGGAGAGGTCTTGGTTTCCTGCTACAGATGTCTCAGCCCCACGCTTGGTGACTAGATTCCATCGGAAATTTCCCTCCAAGCCAGCCCCCAGACATGTAGGAAGACCTGGTAATTGGGGGGTGCTGTCACAGATCAGCTGCGGTGCTGATCTGTGTCTTACCTTTTACTGCTGTAGGTCGGCTGGTTCCTGTGGTTCCACAAGCCTGTGTTCAGCTCTTACTGCACTCTGCAGTTATGGGTGTCATCGGCTTCACCTGTTGCCTTTTTATATACTTCCTTCCTGCTACTATCTGTCCAGCCTCCCATGTGCTTCTCTATTTAAATTCCACTCAGACCAGTTTCTGGTTGCTTGAGCAACACTTGTTCCTGAGCGTCCTTCGTGTAACCTGCTTACCTGACCTCTCGTGAACCGATCTCTTGTGTACCGACTCGGCTAGTTCTCCTGATGACATTGTCCGCTGCCCGCCCTGACCTTGGCTCGCTATCCGGCTCTCCTTTGCTTCATCCATCCATCTGTCCATCTGTGTCTGACTGTGCCTTCTGGTACTCTCCTTGCGAGCGGTGAACCCGGGATCGTGACCTGGGGTCAGCACGCAGCTAAGCTCAAATCCTCGCAAGGGGGTCCCTGGCAGAATACCGGCTGGCCCTTAGATTTAACGCCCTGGGGGATTCCGTGTCACCTGCTTGCCTGTGGGCTCACATCAGTAGTACCGTGATACATTCATTCTCTTATTAAGTGCCCCTGACGAAAGGTTTGAACCTGAAATGCGTGGGGTACCGAAGAGTGTTTTCGGACATTGGAGAGTAATTTATTCTACATTGTACACTGTGTATGCTTGCAATGATTCTATCATTTTTTCTTACTTTGTTTTTACAAGATCATCACAAGTGTGATTGATTCTTTTTATATGTACCAATAAACATTTGTCTTTTAACCAATTTGGTGGTGTTGTTGCCTATTTTAGGGGGTATTTCCTTTTTCTCTATACACCCAGAGATGTGGCAACCACCTACCACTTTCTGACATGGTGGAAACATTTATATTGGTTCAGGTATGTGGATGATATCTCGGTCGACACTAGAACATCGGAAATACACATTTTTAGTGAACACATAAATTCAGTGGACATTAACATTAGGTTTGCATGGATAGGGGTACAGGATATATATATATATATATATATATATATATATATATATACAGTGGGGCAAAAAAGTATTTAGTCAGCCACCAATTGTGCAACTTAAAACGATGAGAGAGGCCTGTAATTGTCATCATAGGTATACCTCAACTATGAGAGACAAAATGTGGAAACAAATCCAGACAATCACATTATCTGATTTTTGAAAGAATTTATTTGCAAATTATGGTGGAAAATAAGTATTTTGTCAATATCAAAAGTTCATCTCAATACTTTGTTATATATCCTTTTTTGGCAATGACAGAGGTCAAACGTTTTCTGTAAGTCTTCACAAGGTTGTCACACACTGTTGCTGGTATGTTGGCCCATTCCTCCATGCAGATCTCCTCTAGAGCAGTGATGTTTTGGGGCTGTCGCTGGGCAACACGGACTTTCAACTCCCTCCAAAGGTTTTCTATGGGGTTGAGATCTGGAGACTGGCTAGGCCATTCCAGGACCTTGAAATGCTTCTTACGAATCCACTCCTTCGTTGCCCGGGCGGTGTGTTTGGGATCATTGTCATGCTGAAAGACCCAGCCACGTTTCATCTTCAATGCCCTTGCTGATGGGAGGAGGTTTGCACTCAAAATCTCACGATAGATGGCCCCATTTATTCTTTCATGTACACGGATCAGTCGTCCTGTTCCCTTTGCAGAGAAACAGCCCCACAGCATGATGTTGCCACCCCCATGCTTCACAGTAGGTATGGTGTTCTTTGGTTGCAACTCAGCATTCTACCAAACAGTTCTACTTTGGTTTCATCTGACCATATGACATTCTCCCAATCCTCTTCTGGATAATCCAAATGCTCTCTAGCAAACCTCAGATGGGCTCGGACATATACTGACTTAAGCAGGGGGACATGTCTGGCACAGCAGGATCTGAGTCCCTGAGCGGCGTAGTGTGTTACTGATGGTAGCCTTTGTTACGTTGGTCCCAGCTCTCTGCAGGTCATTCACTAGGTCCCCCCATGTGGTTCTGGGATTTTTGCTCACCGTTCTTTTGATCATTTGACCCCACGGGGTGAGATCTTGTGTGGAGCCCCAGATCGAGGGATATTATCAGTGGTCTTGTATGTCTTCCATTTTCTAATTATTGCTCCTACAGTTGATTTCTTCACACCAAGCTGCTTGCCTATTGCAGATTCAGTCTTCCCAGCCTGGTGCAGGTCTACAATTTTGTTTCTGGTGTCCTTTGACAGCTCTTTGGTCTTCACCATAGTGGAGTTTGGAGTGTGACTGTTTGAGGTTGTGGACAGGTGTCTTTTATACTGATAACAAGTTAAAACAGGTGCCATTAATACAGGTAATGAGTGGAGGACAGAGGAGCCTCTTAAAGACGAAGATACAGGTCTGTGAGAGCCAAAAATCTTGCTTGTTTGTAGGTGACCAAATACTTATTTTCCACCATAATTTGCAAATAAATTCTTTAAAAAATCAGACAATGTGATTGTCTGGATTTGTTTCCACATTTTGTCTCTCATAGTTGAGGTATACCTATGATGACAATTACAGGTCTCTCATCTTTTTAAGTGGGAGAACTTGCACAATTGGTGGCTGACTAAATACTTTTTTGCCCCACTGTATATATATATAGGCTGGATGACTCAGCAGCAGCTTCTCTGGTAACTCCTCCCTGCTTGCCGGAAACTTGGAGAAGGTTCCAGAAGCAGTTAGGAGGAGCTAGCTGGAGTATTCCTTCCCCAACAGAACTGACCCCCTCAAATACTCAGGGTCAGACCAGCAGGGGCAGTGTGGAGTTTGGGTAGAAGATGGAGTGTTAGGCTGTCGGAGACCTTTGAGAGTAGCTCCCCAGTCTGGGGGGGTGAACTTGGGCCTGGGCTTGGATTCGGAATGGGCCCCTCTTCATGACAGACAGAGGTATCCTGACCAGGAAGCACGGGAGCAAGGAGAGGACAGCAAGAGGACGCTGCCGGCAAATCTCCAGGGAGGAAGACAGCCACGTGGGCTGGTGAATATTGCAGAGGACTGAGGCATGCCTGATGGGACTGGGTGCAAGCAGTCTGGGATGGATGCAGTGTCAGTCTGGGAGGACTGTGGAGAAGTAACCAGGAGGGCTAGTAAAAGGAGCAGCTGCCACCAAGTGGGCTTGCAGTGCCTGAAGAGGTGGTACTGGGAGCAGTAGCCACAGGAAAGGACAGCTAGCACCATAGACCTATATTTTTACTATACCAAAATGGGCCCACGGTCCCTGCCTGCAAAAGGCATTCATAAGGATCTAACTGAGTTTGTTAGATCAAACAGTCAGTGCTAGCTGGTCCTGTGAGTTGTAGTACTACAAGCAAGTCTGTGCTGGAGGTAGAAGAAAAGGAATGTGTATACATTGAATGTATATAGTTGTGTCCCTGAAGAGTTTCTACTGATCAAGTTGGCATCCCATAACAACCCTTCCCTATCCAAGTTTAAATCCCCTAAATAAAAAAAATAAAGCTGCAAGGACTGCTTCTTGCCTCAGGAGTGATTGAGAATTTCATGTGCCTGACTGTGCAGGGTGGCAGATAACCAACATTCACCAGTGACTCCTGCAGGGGTAGAACTACATATATATATATATATATATATATATATATATATATATATATATATACACACACAGTGGGGACGGAAAGTATTCAGACCCCCTTAAATTTTTCACTCTTTGTTATATTGCAGCCATTTGCTAAAATCATTTAAGTTCATTTTTTTTCCTCATTAATGTACACACAGCACCCCATATTGACAGAAAAACACAGAATTGTTGACATTTTTGCAGATTTATTAAAAAAGAAAAACTGAAATATCATATGGTCCTATATAGTATTCAGACCCTTTGTTCAGTATTTAGTAGAAACACCCTAGTAGAAGCACCCTTTTGATCTAATACAGCCACAAGTCTTTTTGGGAAAGATGCAACAAGTTTTTCACACCCGGATTTGTTGATCCTCTGCCATTCCTCCTTGCAGATCCTTTCCAGTTCTATCAGGTTGGATGGTAAACGTTGGTGTACAGCCATTTTTAGGTCTCTCCAGAGATGCTCAATTGGGTTTAAGTCAGAGCTCTGGCTGGGCTATTCAAGAACAGTCACGGAGTTGTTGTGAAGCCACTCCTTTGTTATTTTAGCTGTGTGCTTAGGGTCATTATCTTGTTGGAAGGTAAACCTTTGGCCCAGTCTGAGGTCCTGAGCACTCTGGAGAAGGTTTTCATCCAGGATATCCCTGTACTTGGCCACATTCATCTTTCCCTTGATTGCAATCAGTCATCCTGTCCCTGCAGCTGAAAAACTCCCCCGCAGCATGATGCTGCCACCACCATGCTTCACTGTTGGGACTGTATTGGACAGGTGATGAGCAGTGCCTGGTTTTCTCCACACATATCACAATTAAGGCCAAAAAGTTCTATCTTGGTCTCATCAGACCAGAGAATCTTATTTCTCACCATCTTGGAGTCCTTCAGGTGTTTTTTAGCAAACTCCATGCGGGCTTTCGTGTGTCTTGCACTGAGGAGAGGCTTCCATTGGGCCACTCTGCCATAAAGCCCGGACTAGTGGAGGGCTGCAGTGATGGCTGACTTTCTACAACTTTCTCCCATCTCCCAACTGCATCTCTGGAGCTCTGCCACAGTGATCTTTGGGTTCTTCTTTACCTCTCTCACCATGGCTCGTTTCCCCTGATAGCTCAGTTTGGCCAGACGGCCAGCTCTAAGAAGGGTTCTGGTTGTCCCAAACGTCTTCCGTTTAAGGATTATGGAGGGCACTGTGCTCTTAGGAACCTTAAGTGCAGCAGACATTTTTTTGTAACCTTGGCCAGATCTGTACCTTGCCGCAATTCTGTCTCTGAGCTCCTCAGGCAGTTCCTTTGACCTCATGATTCTCATTTGCTCTGACATGCACCGTGAGCTGTAAAGTCTTATATAGACAGGTGTGTGGCTTTCCTAATCAAGTCCAATCAGTATAATCAAACACAGCTGGACTCAAATGAAGGTGTAGAACCATCTCAAGGATGATCAGAAGAAATGGACAGCACCTGAGTTAAATATATGAGTGTCACGGCAAAGGGTGTGAATACTTAGGACCATGTGATGTTTCAGTTTTTCTTTTTTTATAAATCTGCAAAAATGTCAACAATTCTGTGTTTCTCTGTCAATATGGGGTGCTGTGTATACATGAATGAGGAAAAAAATGAACTTAAATGATTTTACCAAATGGCTGCAATATAACAAAGAGTGAAAAATTTAAGGGGGTCTGAATACTTTCCGTCCCCACGGTATATATTACACACGGTATCTCACAAAAGTGAGTACACCCCTCACATTTTAGTAAATATTTTATTATATCTTTACATGTGACAACACTGAAGAAATTACACTTTGCTACAATGTAAAGTAGTGAGTGTACAGCATGTATAACAGTGTAAATTTACGGTCTCCTCAAAATAACTCAACACACATTATTTTCCAGCACTGCCTTAACCCTCTTAACCCTTAACCTTCTTGAGCATGGAGTTCACCAGAGCTTCACAGGTTGCCACTGGAGTCCTCTTCCACTCCTCCATGACAACATCACGGAACTGGTGGATGTTAGAGATCTTGCGCTCCTCCACCTTCCGTTTGAGGATGCCCCACAGATACTCAATAGGGTTTTGGTCTTGGCCAGTCCATCACCTTTACCCTCAACTTCTTTAGCAAGGCAGTGGTCGTCTTGAAGGTGTGTTTGGGGTAGTTATCATGTTGGAATACTGCACTGCGGCCCAGTCTCTGAAGGGAGGGGATCATGCTCTGCTTCAGTATGTCACAGCACATGTTGGCATTCCTGGTTCCCTCAAAGAACTGTAGCTCCCCAGTGCCGGCAGCATTCATGCAGCCTTAAACCATGACACTCTCACCACCATGCTTGACTGTAGGCAAGACACACTTGTCTTTGTACTTCTCACCTGGTTGCTCCCACACACGCTTGACACCATCTGAACCAAATATGTTTATATTGGTCTCATCAGACCACAGGACATGGTTCCAGTAATCCATGTCCTTAGTCTGCTTGTCTTCAGCAAACTGTTTGCGGGCTTTCTTGTGCATCATCTTTAGAAGAGCCTTCCTTCTGGAACGACAGCCATGCAGACCAATTTGATGCAGAGTGCGGCATATGGTCTAAGCACTGACAGGCTGACCCCCCACCACTTCAACCTCTGCAGCAATGCTGACAGCACTCACTTCCCAAAGACAGCCTCTGGATATGACGCTGGGCACGTGTACTCAACTTCTTTGGTCGACCATGGCGAGGCCTGTTCTGAGTGGAACCTGTTCTGTTAAACCACTGTATGGTCTTGGCCACCGTGCTGCAGCTCAGTTTCAGGGTCTTGGCAATCTCCTTATAGCCTAGGCCATCTTTATGTAGAGCAACAATTCTTTTTTTCAGATCCTCATAGAGTTCTTTGCCATGATGTGCCATGTTGAACTTCCAGTGACCAGTATGAGAGAGAGAGCGATAACACCAAATTTAACACATCTGCTCCCCATTCACACCTGAGACCTTGTAACACTAACGAGTCACATGACACCAGGGAGGGAAAATGGCTAATTGGGCCCAATTTGGACATTTTCACTTAGGGGTGTACTCACTTTTGTTGCCAGTTTAGACATTAATGGCTGTGTGTTGAGTTATTTTAAAGGGGGCAGAAAATGTATACTGTTATACAAGCTGTACACTCACTACTTTACATTGTAACAAAGATATATTATAATATTCATGCAGAAAAACCCTTAGCAAATAGAAAGATAGTTTTACCACACATCATTTCCATGCTCCAGTGCTTTGATCTGCATCTCTATTCTAGATGCAATAGCCAGTGACAGCCAGACCCTTCCTATGACCACAAGCTGTCATGGACGCGCCCCTTGGGATCATACAGACCTGAGCTCATAGTACTGCTGCACTGAATGGTGGTCATTACATGAGCAGCATAGTTCAGTGCTGTAGTAGGTACCAACAAAAGCTGCTATTGGACAAGAATAGAAAGGATCTGTGACATCACTGGACTGGACAGTGGATAGTAGGAACTAGCAAGGCCGAATCTAGGGGGGTGTTGGAGTGGGCGGTGCCCCCCAGATTTTAGTTGTGCCCACTCACTGCCCTGCTGACCTCCTATGCTTTTCCCTGCTTATTCCATGTACACGACCCTATTGACCCCCTGTACACTTCCCTACTGACCCCCTATACACTACTCTATTGACCCCTGTACAATTCCCTACTGACCCCCTATACACTACCCTATTGACCCCCTGTACATTTACCTACTGACCCCCTATGCACTACCCTATTGACCCCCTGTACACTGCCCTGCTGACTTCCCATCCTCTACTCCCCTGACATTTCTACCGCACTGCAACATCAGACAGGTTATATGCGGCCCTGGGAACTTGCATATGTATTTTAAATTATTTGGAAAATTTAGTTTTCGGGGATTTAGGGAGTGGAAAGACTGAGGGATGGGGGTAGAGATGGGCTTTAATAATAAGTGAAAAAGAGGTCCCAGATTAAAAAACACAAACAATTCCAATAAAATTTTGACATGTAAAATTGACAGTGCTTCGATAAAGATTTTTAGCTTCAGTAATGTTTTTTATATATCTATGGAAGAATGATAATGAGCTGGGAAATACATTTGCTCGCATCCATTTAGAGGGAGCAATAAGGCAGTTGTGTCTTTCCAAACCCTGTATCAGTATAAGAAGCAGTCTTTGTAATTGACAGACCTTCTAAGGAATGAATATGGGGATGTTTATTCATGAAAGGCACAAATGACATGCAATTACCAAAATAGTTATGTAAATGGTGTGCTCAAAAACACTAGCATAATAGAATAGAGAAAATACAAAACACACATCTCACTGAAAAGTTTATCTATATCTGAGTGCATAGTAGGTATGAAAAACAATCCAGGCACACTCATGGGATAACTTTAAAAACCTTAAAGCGTAACTTCAGACATTTTTTTCAGCTTTCCATTTATTAAATCTTCTGCCCTTGTTGTTTTAACTTTGGATAGTAAAACATATTTTTTTTGCCAGTAAATACCTTATACAGCCCACTTCCTGTTTCTTGTCTGGTAAAAAGCCTAGGCTTTTGACATCATGCACAGCTCTCTCTCTCACTCTCCTGAGAGTTTGCCAGGAAGGGAGGGGGGATGAGTCATAAGAGGGCCAATGAGAGCTGGAGGTGTGCCTCTGTGTGTCTGTGTAAATCCAGGCAGCAGCTTCACCTGCCCACAGTTAAAATGGTTGCAGCCAGACTCAGTGGAGGGAGATTTCTGCAGCATATTTGGCAAGTACATAATCACAGTATATATAAAATAATATGCAAAGTGGTTGGAGGGAAGCTTTAGAATGGCAAAGATGTTTTCATTACAAATTATGTGAGCAGACTGCAGTTTCTCTGTAAGGCAAACATTTAACAATTTATTAATTTATGTACAATAAAAAAATATAGGTATCTGTGTCTCTGCTCTGTTTGTCTGCAGTGTTCAGATTAAAAAAAAGAAAAAAGTTTGGGGCCTCATGCAAAATCCAGTTTCTGTGGGCTACTGGCAACAAATTAGCTATTATATGCAAGTAGTTTAATTCAGCAGTAAACTGTGTCCATCAACAGATGCTTACCTTCAGCTTCAGGGAGGTGGTTTGGAATCTGTAATAGTCAATATGCAGATACTGATTAGGGATGCGCCGAACACCCCCCGGTTCAATTCGCAGCAGAACATGTGAACAAGCAAAAAATGTGTGCGAACACTCGAACACCGTTAAAGTCTATGGGACGCGAATGTGAAAAATCAAAAGTGCTAATTTTAAAGGCTTATATGCAAGTTATTGCCATAAAAAGTGTTTGGGGTCCCGGGTCCTGCCCCGGGGGACATGTATCAATGCAAAAAAAAAGTTTCAAAAACGGACCTTTTTTTTGGGAGCAGTGATTTTTAGAATGCTTAAAGAGAAACAATAAAAATGAAATATTCCTTTAACCAGTTGCCAACCGCCTCACGACGATATACGTCGGCAGAATGGCACGGGCAGGCAGAATCACGTACCTGTACGTGATCTGCCTCCCGCAGGCAGGGGGGTCCGATCAGACCCCTCCCCCCTGTGGCCGAGGCGGTCGGCTTCTGTCTGGGAGCTCCCAGATCCTTCCTCTGCTGCTGTATAGTAAACAGCAGCAGAGGAAGTGATGTCATCTCTCCTCGGCTCGGTATTTTCCGTTCCGGCGTTCCGGCGCCGAGGAGAGAAGACATCGATGTGAGTGTAAAACACACACACAGTAGAACACGCCAGGCATACTTTACACCCCCGATCCCCCCCTGATCCCCCCCTGATCAACCCCCCCCCGTCACAGTGACACCAAGCAGTTTTTTTTTTTTCTGATTACTGCATTGGTGTCAGTTTGTGACAGTTAGTGTGGTAGGGCAGTTAGTGTTAGCCCCCTTTAGGTCTAGGGGACCCCCCTAACCCCCCCTAATAAAGTTTTAACCCCTTGATCACCCCCCGTCGCCAGTGTCACTAAGCGATCATTTTTCTGATCGCTGTATTAGTGTCACTGGTGACGCTAGTTAGGGAGGTAAATATTTAGGTTCGCCGTCAGCGTTTTATAGCATCAGGGACCCCCATATACTACCTAATAAAAGTTTTAACCCCTTGATTGCCCCCTAGTTAACCCTTTCACCAGTGATCACCGTATAACTGTTACGGGTGATGCTGGTTAGTTAGTTTATTTTTTATAGTGTCAGGGCACCCACCGTTTATTACCGAATAAAGGTTTAGCCCCCTGATCGCCCGGCGGTGATATAACTTAGGTTTTAGGATCAGATAAGGTTTGCGTCGACCCAGGCAGCGTCAGGTTAGCGCCAGTACCGCTAACACCCACGCACGCAGCATACACCTCCCTTAGTGGTATAGTATCTGAACGGATCAATATCTGATCAGATCTGCACTTGCGTCCCCAGCAGTTTAGGGTTCCCAAAGACGTTAAGTAAGTGTTAGCAGGATCAGCCCAGATACCTGCTATCACCTGCGTTTTGCCCCTCCGCCCGGCCCAGCCCAGCCCACCCAAGTGCAGTATCGATCGATCACTGTCACTTACAAAACACTAAATGCATAACTGCAGCGTTCGCAGAGTCAGGCCTGATCCCTGCGATCGCTAACAGTTTTTTGGTAGCATTTTGGTGAACTGGCAAGCACCAGCCCCAGGCAGCGTCAGGTTAGTGCCAGTAGCGCTAACACCCACGCATGTTCCGTACACCTCCCTTAGTGGTATAGTATCTGAACGGATCAATATCTGATCCGATCAGATCTATACTAGCGTCCCCAGCAGTTTAGGGTTCCCAAAAACGCAGTGTTAGCGGGATCAGCCCAGATACCTGCTAGCACCCAGCCCAGCCCAGCCAAGTGCAGTATCGATCGATCACTGTCACTTACAAAACACTAAACGCATAACTGCAGCGTTCGCAGAGTCAGGCCTGATCCCTGCGATCGCTAACAGTTTTTTTGGTAGCGTTTTGGTGAACTGGCAAGCACCAGTGGCTTAGTACACCCCGGTCGTAGTCAAACCAACACTGCAGTAACACTTGGTGATGTGGCGAGTCCCATAAGTGCAGTTTAAGCTGGTGAGGTGGCAAGCACAAGTAGTGTCCCGCTGCCACCAAGAAGACAAACACAGGCCCGTCGTGCCCATAATGCCCTTCTTGCTGCATTCGCCAATCCTAATTGGGAACCCACCACTTCTGCAGCACCCGTACTTCCCCCATTCACATCCCCAACCAAATGCAGTCAGCTGCATGAGAGGCATTTTCTTTATGTCCTCCCGAGTACCCCTACCCAACGAACCCCCCCAAAAAAGATGTCATGTCTGCAGCAAGCGTGGATATAGGCGTGACACCCGCTATTATTGTCCCTCCTGTTCTGACAAGCCTGGTCTTTGCATTGGTGAATGTTTTGAACGCTACCATACACTAGTTGAGTATTATGCCCCGTACACACGGTCGTATTTTCCGATGGAAAATGTCCGATCGGAGCGTGTTGTCGGAAATTTCGACCGTGTGTGGGCTCCATCGGACATTTTCCATCAGATTTTCTGACACACAAAGTTGGAGAGCAGGAGATAAAATTTTCCGACAACAAAATCCGTTGTCGGAAATTCCGATCGTGTGTACACAAATCCGACGGACAAAGTGCCACGCATGCTCAGAATAAATAAAGAGATGAAAGCTATTGGCCACTGCCCCGTTTATAGTCCCGACGTACGTGTTTTACGTCACCGCGTTCAGAACAATCGGATTTTCCGACAACTTTGTGTGACCGTGTGTATGCAAGACAAGTTTGAGCCAACATCCGTCGGAAAAAATCCTAGGATTTTGTTGTCGGAATGTCCGAACAAAGTCCGACCGTGTGTACGGGGCATTAGCGTACAGCATTGCACAGACTAGGCACACTAACACAGGGTCTCCCAAGATGCCATCGCATTTTGAGAGACCCGAACCTGGAACCGGTTACAGTTACAAAAGTTACAGTTACAAAAAAAAGTGTAAAAAAAAAAAAAACACAAAAAAATATATAAAGTAAAAACAAAAATAGTTGTCGTTTTATTGTTCTCTCTCTCTCTATTCTCTCTCTATTGTTCTGCTCTTTTTTACTGTATTCTATTCTACAATGTTTTTGTGTTATTGTGTTTTATCATGTTTGCTTTTCAGGTATGTAATTTTTTTTATACTTTACCGTTTACTGTGTTTTATTGTTAACCATTTTTTTGTCTTCAGGTACGCCATTCAGCTGCAGTGCGGATTTATTTATCTTGACAGCAACAGCATTTGCTCCCACGATATATAAAGCCATGACTCCAGCGCTGTCGGAGGTGATATATGCCGAAGCATGGGGGCAGCAGGGGCGGAGGAGCGATTTGCTCCTACCTTTTGCGGGAGGATGGAGGGAGGGATTCTAATGGTGGGCATACCCAACGATCAATCTCTTTTTTTCGTTAAGCCCACAGGCTGCATGAAAAAAAAAGATTACAATATATGCCCAACAAGGACCAGCAACGTACTGGTATGTTGCTGGACTTTGAGTGGTTATGCCAGAATGATGCCTGCAGGTTTAGGTATCATCTTGGTATGATTCTTTTCAGCCAGCGGTCGGCTTTCATAAAAAATGCATTTGAAAAATCGCTGCGCAAATACTGTGTGAAAAAAAAAAAATGAAACACCCACCATTTTAATCTGTAGGGCATTTGCTTTAAAAAAATATATAATGTTTGGGGGTTCAAAGTAATTTTCTTGCAAAAAAAAAAAAAATTTCATGTAAACAAAAAGTGTCAGAAAGGGCTTTGTCTTCAAGTGGTTAGAAGAGTGGGTGATGTGTGACATAAGCTTCTAAATGTTGTGCATAAAATGCCAGGACAGTTCAAAACCCCCCCAAATTACCCCATTTTGGAAAGTAGACACCCCAAGCTATTTGCTGAGAGGCATGTCGAGTCCATGGAGTATTTTATATTGTGACACAAGTTGCGGGAAAAAGACAATTTTTTTTTTTTTTTTGCACAAAGTTGTCACTAAATGATATATTGCTCAAACATACCATGGGAATTTGTGAAATTACACCCCAAAATACATTCTGTTGCTTCTCCTGAGTATGGGGATACCACTTGTGTGAGACTTTTTGGCAGCCTAGCCGCGTACGGGACCCTGAAAACCAAGCACCGTCTTCAGGCTTTCTAAGGGCGTAAAATTTTTATTTCACTCTTCACTGCCTATCACAGTTTCGGAGGCCATGGAATGCCCAGGTGGCACAAAACCCCCCCAAATGACCCTATTTTGGAAAGTAGACACACCAAGCTATTTGCTGAGAGGTATAGTGAGTATTTTGCAGACCTCACTTTTTGTCACAATGTTTTGAAAATTGAAAAAAGAAAAAAAAAAAATTTTTTTCTTGTCTTTCTTCATTTTCAAAAACAAATGAGAGCTGCAAAATACTCACCATGCCTCTCAGCAAATAGCTTGGGGTGTCTACTTTCCAAAAGGGGGTCATTTGGGGGGGGGGGGGTTTGTGCCACCTGGGCATTTCATGACCTCCGAAACTGTGATAGGCAGTGAAGAGTGAAATCAAAAATTTACGCCCTTAGAAATCCTGAAGGCGGTGATTGGTTTTCGGAGCCCCGTACGCGGCTAGGCTCCCAAAAAGTCCCACACATGTGGTATCCCCATACTCAGGAGAAGCAGCTAAATGTATTTTGGGGTGCAATTCCACATATGCCCATGGCCTGTGTGAGCAATATATCATTTAGTGACAACTTTGTGCAAAAAAAAAAAAAAAATTTGTCACTTTCCCCCAACTTGTGTCAAAATATAAAATATTCCATGGACGCAACATGCCTCTCAGCAAATAGCTTGGGGTGTCTACTTTCCAAAATGGGGTCATTTGGGGGGGGGGGGTTTGCCATCTGGGCATTTTATGGCCTTCAAAACTGTGATAGGTAGTGAGGAGTGAAATCAAAAATTTACGCCCTTAGAAATCCTGAAGGCGGTGATTGGTTTTCGGGGCCCCGTACGCGGCTAGGCTGCCAAAAAGTCCCACACATGTGGTATCCCCGTACTCAGGAAAAGCAGTTGAATGTATTTTGGGGTGCAATTTCACACATGCCCATGGCCTGTGTGAGCAATATATCATTTAGTGACAACTTTTTGTAATTTTTTTTTTTTGTCATTATTCAATCACTTGGGACAAAAAAATTAAATATCAATGGGCTCAACATGCCTCTCAGCAATTTCCTTGGGGTGTCTACTTTCCAAAATGGGGTCATTTGGGGGGGGGTTTGTACTGCCCTGCCATTTTAGCACCTCAAGAGATGACATAGGCAGTCATAAATTAAAGGCTGTGTAAATTCCAGAAAATGTACCCTAGTTTGTAGTCGCTATAACTTTTGAGCAAACCAATAAATATACACTTATTGACATTTTTTTTACCAAAGACATGTGGCCGAATACATTTTGGCCTAAATGTATGACTAAAATTGAGTTTATTGGATTTTTTTTTATAACAAAAATGAGAAAATATCATATTTTCCGTTTATATTGCAAAAGATAAAAACGGCAGAGGTGATCAAATACCATCAAAAGAAAGCTCTATTTGTGGGAAGAAAAGGACGCAAATTTTGTTTGGGTACAGCATTGCATGACCGCGCAATTAGCAGTTAAAGCGATGCAGTGCCAAATTGTAAAAAGTGCTCTGGTCAGGAAGGGGGTAAATCCTTCCGGGGCTGAAGTGGTTAAATATTGTGCCTGGGGGTGTCCTTAGTATGCCTGTAAAGTAGCGCATCTTTCCCATGTTTATAACAGTGCCGCAGCAAAATGACATTTCTAAAGGAAAAAATGTCCTTTAAAACTGCTCGCGGCTGTAATGTATTGCCGGTATCTTGCCGAGAAAGTTGCCCCGGCAGATAAGGACCCCCCTGTACTGCGCAGGTGCAGCGCTTGCGCAGTATGAACGACTAAGGAGCCGCCGAAGATAGCCGAAGCTGAAAACCTTCAATCAGCTGTACACGGCGCCTGCGCCCTGAGTCCAGGTTTAAGCCCCACCATCCAAGTGGACCTAGAGGTAGAATAAAAAAGTGCTGAGCGAAGCGAGGCCGTACCCGAAGCATGGCGAGTGAAGCAAGCCCACGAGGGGCCCTGTTACAGGCGCTGTATACAGCTGATTTACACCTATTCAGCTTCGGCTATTTCCGCTGGCTCGTACTGCGCAAGTGCTGCGCCTGCGCAGTACAGGGGGGTCCTTATCCGCCGAGGGGAACTTTATCGGCAGAACACCGGATCCCGGCAATATAAACAAAAATACCAAAAAAAAAGGCGTGGATGTCCCCCCCAAAATCCATACCAGACCTGAAGGGCCTAGTATGGATTTTGGGGGGAAATCCACGCCATTATTTTTGGTATTTTTATCTATACTGCTGGGGCGCAGAACGGGCCCTGCTGTGAAATATTATATGAAAAATTGTAATTACAGGCTCCTGTTAAACAGGGGCAGAAAAATTGGGCCTTGGGTGGTGGTGGTGGTGGTGCCACAACACTGTAACCCCTCACAGATACTCATTTTGGGCACAGGAATGGGCCCTGCTGTGAAATATTCAAAAATTGTAATTACATGCCCATGTTAAACAGGGTCAGAAAAATTGGGCCTTGGGTGGTGGTGGTAGTGCCACAACACTGTAACCCCTTACAGATACTTTTGTGGGGCGCAGGAACAGGCCCTTCTGTGAAATATTAGATCAAAAATTGTAATGACATGCCCCTGTGAAACAGGGGCAGGAAAATTGGGCCTTGGGTGGTGGTGGTGGTGCCACAACACTGTAACCCCTCACAGATACTCTTGTTGGGTGTAGGAACAGGCCCTGCTTTGGAATAGTAGATCGAAAATTGTAATTACATGCCCCTGTTAAACAGGGGCAGAAAAATTGGGCCTTGGGTGGTGGTGGCCTAAACCAAAAATATTGTTAGAAGCTAGCATCATCAAGATTGAGGAGGAATGGGATAGTCAGCATAGGCAGTCTTCAAGGGATCCCACATACATAGCAAATTCAATCAGTTACATCTCAATCAGATGCTTGATAGCTGCTGATCCAAGACTGATTAATTTTTATGAATGTGAGCCTATCAACGGAGTCTGTGGCCAGGCGCACTGTTACGTACCTAGTAGTAGAGCCTGACTTGTAGGAGGAGACCTCTCTTACAGCCTTGGTTCAGGAGCCACTGGAATGGGGACAGTGGTCTCGTGAGCGCAGTGGGGTAGGAGTGCCTGTGGAAGTTGTAGCAGCTGGTACAGTAGCAGGAAGAGGATCATCCAGGGATGGCTGGAACTGCAGATGACAGCAGAGGCAGGAGCAGGTCAACGACCTGATGAGCTGGTGGATGCAGGATCAGCAGCAAGCTGGAACTGGGTGAGACAAGCCGGGTGAACACAGGAGTTACACAGAGCAAGGCAGCAGGCAATGGCGGAGTCAGACAAGCCGGTTCAAATAGGTAATCAAGCAGGTAAATCCAGAAGGCTGAAGCAGGGTGAGATAAACAGGCAGAGGTTGGCAACAGGTAACAAGCAGGAGATAAGGCAGGGTCAGGCAAGCTGAGGTCGGGGATGGACATAACGGGTTGGTCAATCAGAGCCGGGTCGGTACAGATCAGCTGACAGAATAGGTTACAAGGCACAGAGCTGCAGATTAAACAGCACTGCACAAGTGCAGCTGCTGTTTTTTTGGAAGCCTATTGGCACCAAGCAGCGCTATCGTGAGTGCGCACCCCTCGTTCACACATGCGCACCTGAGGGGCGCGCTGGCGCACACAAGCATACCGGCGGCACTGTCCAGACTGACCAGAAGCGCGCGTGCACATATGTGCACGCACGTACCCCCGTTCTGTCCTAGCAGGTCCCTGACACGCACTCTTTGATCCGTTACAAACCCTCCAGCAGCACTGAATGTGCGTTCAGAAAACACGCTGGATGCAGAACAGGCCAGTAGCTCGATTGCATATTGAGCAAGTTCTGGCCAGTGGTCCATCCTCAAGACCCAGTAATACAGTGGAATCTCTGTTGGAAAGGTCTCCAAGTCTGCTCTTGCCCCTAGATACTCCTGTACCATATAATGCAGACGCTGGCGATGGTTGCTTGAACCGAAAATGGTAACCTCCCAGGGTCTGGAAATGCGTTGCACAAATGCACAAACCTTTCTTCAAGCCTCCTGAAGATGTTTCATCTTCTGCTCCCTCTGCAAAGGCAGGATGAGTTCTGCAACCTTACCCTTGTAACGTGGATCAAGAAGGGTTGCCAGCCAGTAATGATCCCTCTCCTTGATACCACGAATCCTAGGGTCCTTTCGCTGGTCTTGCAGAATCAGGGAGGCAATGCAGCGTACATTTGCAGAGGCATTCGATTCTGAGTCCTCTGGGTCACTAAGGATCACATGATCTGAAACTACCTCCTCCCAGTCACGTACAACTCCTTGGGTTTCTGGGGAATAAAAAACATCCCTTGAAAACTGCTGCTGAGTGTTATCCTCTATATCTACGCTGACACAATCCTCCTCCACCTCTTCTTCCTGTGTGTTTGGCAGGCCCACAGGAATGCTATCTGGATAAAGGGGGCCTTGAGAGGAAAGGAAGTCTTCCTCTTCCTCCCCAAGTTCTGCCCCAAGTGCCCTGGCCATGATTCCAGGAAGCGTGTGCTCCAGCAGGAAGACTAGAGGGACAGTGTCACTGATGCATGCATTGTCGCAGCTCACCATCCTTGTGGCCTCCTCAAATGGTGACAGGACAGTGCATGCATACTTGATCAGTAGCCACTGGTGTGGCGAAAAGAAGTCAAGCTCCCCTGACCCTGTACTGGTGCCATACTTGCACAGGTACTCATTGATGGCCCTCTGCTGTGTGTGCAGCCGCTGTAGCATTGCCAACGTTGAGTTCCACCTGGTGGGCATGTCACAAATGAGGCAGGTGGTGGGCAGGTTGCATTCCCTTTGAATGTCAGCCAGCTGAGCACTGGAATTGTAAGCACTGCACTGCACTGCATGGCATCTTTTAACCTGACTGCTTGCATAGCCCCTTGTACGCTTATGGAGCACCGCTGGTTCAGAGGACAAATCTGCAGAAGAGGCCATAAAGGAAGAAGAAGAGGAGGGGGTGGAGGAGGGAGCTGTGGCAGAATCAGCACTAGCATTTTGGAGGCGTGGTGGCAGAACAAGCTCCAACAACACTGAACCCTGTCCTGCATCCTTCCCAGCTGCCAGCAGAGTTACCCAGTGCACCGTGAAGGAAAGGTAACGTCCCTACTCATGCCTGCTGAACCATGAGTCAGCGGTAACATGAACCTTACTGCTGACTGCCCTGTCCAACGAGGCCAAAACATTGCCTTCCACATGCCGGTAGAGAGCTGGAATGGCCTTCAGTGAAAAGAAATGGCGTTTTGGAACCTGCCACTGAGGTACAGCACATTCCACAAATTCAGGAAAGAGGGCAGAGTCTACCAGCTGAAAAGGCAGCAGTTGCAGCGCTATCAATTTGGCCAAGCTAGCATTTAGACGCTGAGCATGTGGGTGGCTTCCCTACCCCAGTTGCTGAACTGGGGTAGGGAAGTTTGCCTGCTAAAATCAATTACTGGCGTACTGCTAGCAGATTGGCTACAAGTACTTGGGACACCTATTGCTATGCCTTCATTCCTCTCAGTGCAGGTTTTTGAGAGGACTGGAGGTATAGTAGGGTTGGAGATCCCAGATGAGGAGCAAGGAGAAGTCTGCCTTTTTCTATGATGTAGGTCTTTCAAGTGCTGTTGCCAACGGACTGCATGGCAGGTCATCATATATCCAGTCAAGCATGTGGTGCCCAAGCGGCTGCTGTTCTGGCCACGCTTAATCCGCTTCAGACATAGGTTGCAAATAGCAATGGTGCGATCTGCTGCACACGTGTCGAAAAAGGCCCACACCAAGGAACTTTTTAAAGTCAACGGGGAGTCAGCAGCGCCCTGCACTTGTGGAGCTCTGCGTGTAATGCAATAGGGTGGCTGCCCTTAAGCTGCCCCCTAGAGGACATCCTGCCTCATTGGAGTTGTGCCTCCTCCTCTCTTCTCTCTGGCACCCAAGTATAGTCAGTGACCTC
Organism: Aquarana catesbeiana; assembly: GCF_042186555.1. Taxonomy (NCBI): domain Eukaryota; kingdom Metazoa; phylum Chordata; class Amphibia; order Anura; family Ranidae; genus Aquarana; species Aquarana catesbeiana. The sequence goes on along the minus strand of NC_133324.1, from coordinate 142,038,238 downwards.
ATCATCTCCTCCCTCCTCGTCACTGGAGCAAACTTGGCAGTATGCTGTAGCTGGGGAAACATGCCAGTTTCTTGTCCTTCTGTGGCACGCCCTCTCTCTAGGCTCACATTACTCCCTTCCTCAACCTGTGAACCAACATCGGAGCCTTCAAATCGCTGCGCATCCTCCAGCTGCATGTACTCGACACTGTGGTCGAATAATTCTGGGGACTCCTCTGTGCATGATGGTGGGGCTACGGAAGGAGTGACTGTGGACAAGGAGCCGGTGGAATAGGTCGCTTTGGCAACTGCATTGGAAGGCAAACTACACTGAGCCTGGGTGACAGAGAATGAGGAGGACGAGGACGGCTTTGTTATCCATGCCACCAACTCTCCTGCATGTTGTGGCTCAATAACATGGCCAGCAGCAGAAAAAAAGGACAAGCGTGCCCCACGGCCACCTGCAGAGGATGCACCATGTCCATGACCACCACTGTTGACTGTAGACACAGAGGCTGCTTGCCCTCTTTTAGTGGCCTGTGAGCGTCTGCCTCTCCTTGGTGGCCTTCTGGACATGATGTATTTTTTGTATTGCAACACCACACTAGAAACTGTACACACTATATTAGATACTGTGTACATCGCCTACACTGCATTAGAAACTGTACAACCGCTGCACTGTATTTTATACTGTGTACACCACCAGAAGTGTAGTAGAAACTGTACACACTGTATTAGATACTGTGTACACTGCCTGAAGTGTATTGGAAACTGTACACACTGTATTAGATACTGTATACACCACCAGAAAAGCAGTAGAAACTGTATTAGATACCGTATACACCGCCTGCACTCTGTTAGAAACTGTACAATGGCTGCACTGTATTGTATACTGTGTACACCACCAGAAGTGTAGTAGAAACTGTACACACTGTATTAGATACTGTGTATACCACCAGAAAAGTAGTAGAAACTGTACAAACTGTATTAGATACTGTGCACATGGCCTGCACTGTATTAGAAACTGTACAACGGCTGCACTGTATTGTATACTGTGTACACCACCAGAAGTGTAGTAGAAACTGTACACACTGTATTAGATAGAGATAATAAAATGGAGCTGCTCTAATTTAAAGAATGTGTTAACCATAAATGAATACAACACAAAAATTGCAAACAATGTGCATAAATCTTGGAATTACTCCCAACACCACAAAGTAATATTATAGATTAGTCCATAAGCTATAGCCACACATGTGAAAACTTGGTATAACTTGTGACAATACCACAAACTCGTGCTCCTCCACCACATAAAATGCGTGCTTACCAAAGGCAAGCTAAAATGGGATTGCGGCTGTTAACCCCACCAGGGCCTTGATCCAAAGAGATGACGATGACAGCTCCCAAATGCTTGCTAAAATGAAGCAGGAACACACAGCAAGCAGCCAAGGGGACTCGATCATTCAATGATCTTGATTGAGGACCCACTTTGAGAGTACTCAAGGATGAGTGAGTAAGACTCAAATTAATTTTATTTTCACTCCCAAACATCTTTTCTTTCTCTCAGTACTCAGCTGTTCAATTTCTCCCTTTCACGATCTCCACTCCACCCAATGTGTCCCTCACAGATAGGGGGTTGATCTCCGAGATTATTCAGCTGTTCCTCCACTTCAAGGGACTCATGTATCATGTAATCAAAAATACAGCCGACATAGTGCTCTCTGCTATTTAACTTTTATTTAAAACTCTGCTAAAAGAAGACACTTACTAGATATAAAATAAAAATGTGCTTGTTACATGTATTGAGAGCGTCCGCTCGCTCACCACTGTGGCTGCGCGACATTACAGGCTCGGATCCTCTCCTCTGCACATGTATTGAACTCTGAATGGTCTTGTTCAGCAGAGGTCCATTCAGAGGTTGATACATGTGCAGAGGAGAGGATCCGAGCCTGTGACATCGCGCAGCCACAGTGGTGAATGGAAACAGGAGTGATTGGTACCGATTACTCACTGTGTTCACTCAGGAAAGGAAGGGGCCAGGGGCTCTCCATCTTGAAACATCCCCCTGCATGTCCACAGCAGCTGCCAATGGGAGAGGAAAGAAGCTGGCAGGCTGTGGGGGAAAGGGCACACGGGGGGGCCTGGACAACAGATGGAAGGGGCGAATGTGCTAGAACCAATTCCCCAGTGGCATTTCAGAGGGAGGCAAAAGATGATTGGTGTCTGTAGTAGGACAGTACAGCCAGCCCTTCTGCTCAGCAGATGCCTGGGCCCCCTGTTTTGAACTGATGAGGCCAATACTTTCTATTGGTTACAAACTCAGTGTTAAAAAAAACATACAGTATAAGAATGTACGAACTGCATAGATATCAGATCATTTACACATTTGTGTAACCCTCATTCACCACTACAGCATATGAATACATATAATGCTATCCAAGAGCTATATAAAGAAAACTTTTTCATTTCAGTAACACAGATTCCAGTGGTGGGAAAATGACAACTTTCTCAGTATGTGAAGTATGCAGTATGAATAAAAATGATGGCTACTTTGTAATGATTACACAATAATATATTCATTATTTCTATGCAATGCATTATCAGCTAACAGATTAATTCAGTAACATTATACTCCCCTGTTTTGATATACATGCCACTTTGTAACAATTGCAAGCTTCTTTGTTATATCCTTGGAGTTTACTTTCCCAAGATGGGGATTAGGTCTCCTTTTTGGTTGACTGACTATGGTAACATCATTGTGTAAAAAACCCCACTTATTTGTATTTCATGGGATATTAATATACATTTTGATACATGTCTAATTATGAATACTGTTTAATGTGAAATTGTAGTTGTAGTGCCTCTTGAAGCAGATTGGTAATCTGGGAAATGCATTGAGAATCTGGAATCTGTGTTATTGAAATGGAAGCATCTAAATTTAGCTCTTGAACAGAATTATATACTGTATATTCATACTTTATAGAGGTAAATGAAGGTTACACAGATGGAGGAAATGTTCTAAAAACATCCAGACTGGTCTGATATCTATGCAGTAAATTTGTGACTAATAGAAAATATATTTTATGAGATATACCTGTCATGAGGGTATAATTATTCAGCACCTGTTGACCTAAAGTATAACTAACAGCAAAACTTTTTTTTCAGATTTTGATAATGTGGTGAGGAGACAGATTACTGTCACATTGTTATTGCCATCTTTGTCCCTGTTTGGGAGATCTACTCTCTATAATCATTAGTATCACCAGGAACGGGAATGGAGTTAAATTCAAAATTTTGAGTTGCCAAGAGAACAGGAAAAGAGGGGAAATCTGCCATGGAAATCATGTTTCCATGGCAGCTAACAGCAGATTTCCCTCACATTGAAATATTTCCTCTAATTTCCTATTGAGTCTACAGGACAGGAAGTTAAAGCAAAGCTTCCATATGAAACAAAGATAGCATAAAAAATACAACAGTAGTTTAAACATTACCTACTCTATACAAAATGAAAAAAAAAAAGTTTTTGTGTGGGTATTCGTAAGATGAATTATTTTCTAGAATTAACTGCGACGTGGCACTTTGATATCTTAATCAGTCCAGTATACCTTTGAGTACAATCTAGAATAAGAACAAAGTGCAGTTGTACCATTGCTCCTCCCAGTACTTTAGATAGAAATCCAATGTAGTCAGTGCAAACTATTTCCAAATAAACCAACCATACACAGCACAATAATGCACACAATAATAGATTTGAGATTGGTTTGAGATATACCATTAAAGAATAAATGGAGAACAATAAAATGTTTCAAAATTCCCAATATTTCTTAAAGTACATTTAGGACTCCTGTATGACAGTCTAAACAAGTCCAAACTCCAGTCACCATGTGATACACAAGCTTTGCAAAAGTAAGCAAAAAATGTCTTTATCTTCCCTGATTCACAATTCCTTCTTCATTTGTGTCTCACACGTCCCTTCTCTGAGACACTGCAGACTGCAGTGGGGTGTTTTCTGCAGCAGAAGGGATGCTGTCAATCCAGAAAGCAGTGGGTGGGACTAGGTGTGGCTAAATGCTAATTAACGAGCTACGGGCTTGTGAAACAGCATTGACAATGCTCATAGCTAAGTCCCCTACAACATTTTCTCAACCACTGCAGTGCAAGTAGGCACATCCTACATGAAGGTGGCAACACTGCTCTCGAATATGGGAGCACTAAAAAGGGAGGGGGGGTGGGGGGTGGGGAGGGCATAGCTTCCTGGTCTGGGGGTAAAAAGATGTCGTCATATAAAAAAAACCTAGAAAAAGTGGTCTGAAAAGATGGAGGCATCAATATTAAATTACCCGCCAAATCAAGGGGTTGTAGTGTCTTGGCTAAAGATGGTCCTGTAGCTGCACATGCTTCACAACCCAGTAAAGAAGGATGTGCAACCACAGGACCATCTTTAGCCAAGACATAACAGCCCCTTGATTGGGCAGATAATTTAATATTTATGCCTCCATCTTTTAAGACCACTTTTTTTGAATTTCTTATATGATGACATCTATCCCTCCCATATTCACCGGGACAGACATATGCTATGGGGTCACACCCTTGGGTAAGATCTTACACAGCCCTTGTGTGATCAAACATCTAGTGATTATGCTGCTGTTATAATTATTCTTTCTTTTCTTTATAGAAAACCAAACAATGTATTTGTTACTTGCTCTCTTAAACTCCTGAAGAAGCGGACACATTCCTGCGAAACAAGAAGAATCTGGATAAATGTTATGTGATAGGTTCTAAGTATTACCCTTTTGCCTTCATTGTATTAGTATCCAGTTATTTGAGAGTATTTGGGTGTCCTTGTGTTTTGTATGTGTTTTCTAAAAAAATATTGTTGTAATAAACATTACTTTTTATACATTTATTCATGTGTTGAAGTCCTTATACAGTACCATGAAAGTCCATAATAGCCTCAAAAAACTGCCAAGACTACAAAAAAGTCAAGATCTGCGAATATGTCTGCTGATCTACTGATTCGTTTGACATTTTTCACAGCACCTTCACTTCACCTCTGCATATGTATTTTATCATCACATGTTCCGTTTGACTTACACATTGTTTATGACAGGTTTACTTTAACGTTAGTAAACCAAATTACTTTGCTAGACTGCATCATCTCTTGTAGCTCTCACTAATAAAAAGTAACATTTCCAAGGCATGCAGCCAATTAGGAATTGAATGAATAGCATAATTGTGGTATACTGTTAGATGGCATGAGTTTTTCACTTCTAGGAAAAGTTACAATAGCTTTTTTTTTTTTTTTTTTTTTTTTTTTTTTTTATTGCATTGTTGTTATCTTTATTATATGTTGTTTTCCTGAAACAGATATTTATTCTCAGCTTTTAGATATTTTTCAAGGATGAAAACCTTTTAATCTTTTCCCTATAATGAGTCATTTCAATCTAGCTTGACACATCATCTTAAAGAGTTCTCTTGTGTTTTTGTGATGTTGTTACTAAGCAGATCATAGTATGAAAGATGCATTTTCGTCAGACAGTCCCTGCAGAACAGGCATTAACCAAAACAGTTTCTAGACATATACACATTTAAGTGACCAACACAATAATTCCGCTGTTCGAGGTGTTGGAAGAATGACATATTAAACTGAACTGTGGGAAGCCTAACCTCCTAGATAACAATCACTTTTCAAGAGTGAGGGGAGAAGCTTGCAGGAACGGCAAAACTATGAATAATGTATGATCCACTCAATGGGAATTAGAAAGACATGTACATCAACTCAGTCAACAGACTGCAGTATTTACTGTAGAGGATTGCGGGCAGGCTTACACAGTCAGGAGACTATTTCAGTCTGCATGTCATTGAAACTACATGGGCAAGCACACATAGTTACACATCTTCAGTGTTCTCTAACATGTACCACTGAAGAGCAATAATGTCTCTCTGTTAAAAATATATAATTTCTTTCCTCTGGTACTGCTCCTGCGAAATCAGTTCCGGGAGCCACGTATTGTAAGAGGTACGTTACTCAAGTTTAGTCTTCCAGGGTACAATGGTTCGGTTCCTGCCAAACAGGGAAAGTTTATTTTAACTCCCAGGTTGTCTTTCTCTCACCTTAATGCTCTTAATCATTGGGTCCATATAGGCCCAGTAAAACTAACCCTATTTTAGGAATGGAGGTTCTCTCCAATGTTGAGGTTTAACTACAGGTTACGATTGTTGTAGAGCCCTTAGACTCAGACTCCTGAATTAATACAACTGTTTTGTAACCATGCCTGTTTTCTCCCTAATCTATGTACAGTAGACCTCTTTGAATAGATATTTTTATTGCCTACCACTGAATTTCGCAGGTTGGCATGCGTGTTATTCTGTCACTTTGTACAAATTCTTAAATAAAGATTTAAAAAAATATATATCATTTCTAACATAGCAATGTTATCACCTAGATTTGGCAAATACATGTAAGCTACATGGGATATTTTAGTAGCTCAATCCGGTTACAAAAATTGCTAATGATTATTTGCTAGATGTAGCAAATCTTCGCTAAACAAACAGCTCCTTAAAGCAGATCTTTAGTCATTTTTGTTCAGCTTTCCATCTATTAAATCTTCTGCCCTTGTTGTTTTAACTTTGGATAGTAAAACATTTTTTTTTCTGCCAGTAAATACCTTATACAGCCCAAAAAACGAGGAAGGAAGTGGGACTTTGAATGAAGTTTGGCATAAGCAAATGATGATACGTGGAATATGATAAACAGAATTCATAAGATTTATTTTTATAATCATGTTGAACATGCCATATTTATAAAAAAAAAAACAATTAAATCAATCAACAATAAATTAGTGGTCATAATGACTTGCAGATAAAATATATAGGCTCATAACATATGGTACACATATTCAATAAACATGATTGGTAAATCGTTAAAAACACTTGTTGAAAATCATCATATAAGCGAAATTGATAGGAAAAAATTAATGGTAACTCATACATCTAACACGAACAATGCATAATTAAATTCTTGCTTTGAACCAGGCTTTTCTTGGCATATTTGGATCATAATTCAACGCATTTCGTAGCTTTTCACTACTCATCAGGAGTTTTATGGCAGGTTTGTACTAAAAAATGGAAGGGAAAAAAACAATGGATTGCAACATTACTAATACTTACAGGTGAACTCTCCTGCTCAGCTCAGGTTCTGAACGGGAAATTAAGGGAAACCTTTGGATAAGATGTCAGCACCGGGGTTGAGGTGGGAAAACCCCCCACAGACAGGGACAAACAGCCAGAAAACAAGCCAGATCGGCAAGAAACCATCCCTGTGCATGGTGAATGCACTGATTGTGCATGATAATCTGCAAAAAATGTGTTAATGAATTAAGTGATTAATTGATGAGGGAATGAGTAAATGTGTGTGTGTGTGATAAAGATCTATGTGATCCCACAAAGGAACTACCATGAATATAAATGTGAATAAACCCAACAAAACAGCCTTATTTAAACTAAAAATTAATAATGTGATTCTCTCCAGAGAGGAGTGCTAAAACATCAAACAAACAAAAACCTGAGTAACCCACCCATTGCTTGATGTGTTGGAGACATGATAGGGACAAGTTAGGTGGTCTGCTGGCTGACTTCGACTGATAAATACCCCCACTCCAGGGCGGATTCCCGCCGTCATGCTATATGCCAGTGCAGCAAGGGGGAGGCTGGAAAAGAGCTGACCACCCTTGTGCCGCAAAGCCACCAACGATGGACCCACGCCCACCCCATCTGCGGCATAAGATAGAACAAAAGCTTCCCCGCACCACTGCATTATGAGACGCCATGAGTGAGGCATGAGCACATGACGCCAAGGCGCAGGGGGTCAAATGCCCGCCCCCACACAGAAGGGATGAGAAGAGGAAACGATCCGTCGCGCCTCGCAAACCCCAGAAACTAAACAGAACCCAAGGTTCACCACCCGTAGACTGAGCCGGCCAGTAGTTTGAGAGAGATAAATAGGGACAAACCCAGTACTCTGTAGTTAACAGAAGAGTAGATTAGAGCCAAGGCTGAATGTATGAGAATAGGATTATATTTATAATTTAAAGGTGTGGCGGGTCACTGTGGAGCGGGTGTCTATCACCCAATGGTTTAAAATACATAAGAAAATGTGACCTGACACACCAATAATGGTAAGCCTCCATCCCTAAGTAATAAATACAAAAAACGAGGAAGGAAAAGTGGGACTTTGAATGAGGCTTGGCATAGGCAAATGATGATACGTGGAATATGATAAACAATATTCATAGGATTTATTTTTAAACAACAAGTGTTTTTACCGATCATGTTTATTGAATATTTGTACCATATGTTATTAGCCTATATATTTTATGTGCAAGTCATTATGACCATTCATTTATTGCTGATTGATTCAATTGTTTTTTATTAAATGTGGCATGTTTAACATGATTATAAAAGTAAACCTTATGAATTCTGTTTATCATATTCCACGCATCATCATTTGCCTATGCCAAGCCTCATTCAAAGTCACACTTTTCCTTCCTCGTTTTTTGTATTTATTACTTAGGGATGGAGGCTAGACATGTGCATACGTTTTCGTCCGAACGCATTTTCGTCCGAATTTCAGGTATTTTCGTTATCGTTTTGGCAAACGATAACAAAAGTGCAAAATCCAAAAAACTAAACATCCGACATAAACAAATGCTTTATTTTCGTTTTCGTTGCTACAACAGTTCGATATAGATAGGAGATTCGACATGCTGACAATAACAATCTGTGTCCATCAAACCTGTGGTCAAATGTGCCTAACCTTAGCTCTATTAGTCCAAGATTATTCTACATAGAGAGAAAAGATTTGACATAGAGAGAAAAGATTTGACATAGAGAGAAAAGATTTGACATAGGAGAGAAAAGATTCGACATAGGGGAGAAAAGATCGCTGCTGGAACTGGGTGGGGGAAGTAAAATAAAAATAATGATGATGATGAATGTTGTTGGCTGATTGTAACCAAAGAGGAGGAGCAGTAAAATAGCTAGAACTAAGTACACATGTACAGCCAACTTACTTTCACTTACGATTTGCTAGCAGAGAGAGACACACACACTGAATCATTTCAGAAGACAGTCAATCTTAACTGCTCTGTTTGTCAGAGAACCTGAATTATTTAGCAATTAAGCATAAGCACAGCAGCAGAACAATAGTGAAGCAAGCTACAGTTCAACTTAACATTTTCATAATAATCTGATGCTATTGTGTTAGTGTTGTGAACTTGATAGTGATACTAGTGTTGCTAATGTTGTGATAGCCTCAGAGGCTGCCCGTGTTGTGGGGGGGGGATTTAATATTATAGAGTCTATATTATAGATTGAGATTCTATATAGATTCTATATACCCTATCTTGTTACCTGTCTGATCAGTGATCACTATCACCAGTCCATTTTCTGTTTGAACTATATACATTCAACATGAACGACGAAGATTCGACAAAGCAGCGAAAAACATACAAACGTCTAATCTTTGGCTTATGGTGTCTGTTGAAAGTTCTAAGAAGATTTGAAGAAGCAGCTAAACTATATGGTGTCGTACAGTTTAGCTGCTCGTCGAATCTTCTTTGAACATTCGACAGATATCATAAGCCTTCAATGACAGATTCAACCTTAATTAATTTGGATTTTCGGACGAATGCAATATTTAACAAAAAACATAATAATAACGGAGGCTCGTTATGGAGACCACTGTGCTCTTAGGAACCTTAAGTGCAGCAGAATTTTTTTGTAACCTTGGCCAGATCTGTGCCTTGCCACAATTCTGTCTCTGAGCTCTTCAGGCAGTTCCTTTGACCTCATGATTCTCTTTTGCTCTGACATCAGTAGTGTATTTAGGTTTTGTGTTGCCCTAGGCCTAACTAAACTCGAGCACCCCTAATTTAAATATGACCCACCCCTTTCTGTCAAGGCCATTTTCGAGTGGGGACACTAGTTCTGAGGGCCTGGGGGGGGGCAATGAATTCCCTTAATTTGCATAGATTTTGTCTCATTTCCTGTTTGGCTATGGGGCAGGAAGTGAAGGGAAATCTCTGCAATGGGACAGGGATGGTAAAAAATAAACTGACAGGGGCTATAACCCTCCCTTATTCTATCCAAAATGAAAAAAAAAAAGTGTTGCCTATAGTTCTACTTTAAGCACAAATTTCTGATAATTTTATGGAGAGGACTAAGAAGATATAACCATGCCAATGGTGCAGCAGAAAACACAACACAGTGAGGAAGAAGGTTTGTGATCCAGGATGATAGGACAGTGAAAATCAGAAGCGGCGCCCCCCCATCCCCCCCCACGATTGCGGAATGCCGGCTGCCCGCATACCGGAAGCAGTGCGGCCGCTTTATGGGGGCGCGAGACTAATTTGCCTCTCAGTCCAGTCCGCCCCATAAGACTGGCGCTACATTAATGCCCTGTACACACGATCGGACATTGATCGGACATTCTGATAACAAAATCCATGGATTTTTTCCGACTGATTGTTGGCTCAAACTTATCTTGCATACACACGGCAACACAAAGTTGTCGGAAAATCCAATCGTTCTAAAAGCAGTGACGTAAAACACGTATGTCGGGACTATAAACGGGGCAGTAGCCAATAGCTTTCGTCTCTTAATTTATTCTGAGCATGCGTGGCACTTTGTGCGTTGGATTTGTGTACACACGTTTGGAATTTCCGACAACAAATTTTGTTGTCGGAAAATTTTATAGCAAGCTCTCAAACTTTGTGTGTTTGAAATTCCGATGGAAAATGTGTGATGGAGCCTACACACGGTCGGCCTAGGCCAGGATACAGCATTGTCTGACATGCACTGTGAGCTGTAAGGTCTTATATAGACAGGTGTGTGGCTTTCCTAATCAAGTCCAATCAGTATAATCAAACACAGCTGGACTCAAATGAAGGTGTAGAACCATCTCAAGGATGATCAGAAGAAATGGACAGCACCTGAGTTAAATATATGAGTGTCACAGCAAAGGGTCTGAATACTTAGGACCATGTGATATTTCAGTTTTTCTTTTTTAATAAATCTGCAAAAATGTCAACAATTCTGTGTTTTTCTGTCAATATGGGGTGCTGTGTGTACATTAATGAGGAAAAAAAATGAACTTAAATGATTTTAGCAAATGGCTGCAATATAACAAAGAGTGAAAAATTTAAGGGGGTCTGAATACTTTCCGTCCCCACTGTATATATATATGAATTCATAGAAATTACTCTTCAATTTTTTCTACATTATCATGTGTTGCCAAGTTGATATATATCATGTGTCCTTGATGTCCATGTTATATGTACATATGTATGTGCATTTTTATGATCAATATTTTTTACTTGTTTTGTACCATTGATATGTATTTCATACATCCTTCCATGTTATTAAACATTTTTTCTACTAATGTACCCCCACAATGTCAATAGATACATTCAAAGTCCCAATTTCCTTTTTCATTTACCTGAACCAGGAATGGAGGCTCACTACATATGTGCTTCATTTAAAGTCCCCAATTCCCTCCTTTTTTTCATCCAATAGGGATGGAGGTCTTTTGACAGAGTTGGCAGTGTTCCCCTGCCATTAATTTGTGAGGTTCAAAGCCCTGGGTGGCTATGTACCATATCTGGGGCTTTGCTTGCTCGGGACATAACAAACTATGTTCATGAGATCATGCGGCACCTATTGCATCACATCATTAGTTAGGTGGTGAGTTGTGCCGATTTGATGTCTCATGACCGGGAGCTGTGATGCATTCTGTGTGTCCTCCCTTTTCCCCCTTCCTCTCACCCTGTCTGGGGCGGGGCACTGAGGGTTGGGCAGGTACCCACAGCGCATTGACGCCATTTACCGTGTCTCACATGTGACGTCATTCGGCGTCATGACGTGAAGCACGAGCATCTCCATCCCAGCCGACATAGCTAGGGAAGGCGGGTTTCTGTCGTGGGCGGTGTTCACCGCCTGGGTCAGAGCGCCTCCCTGCACATGCCGAACCAGCGTGATGCTGGTAGGAGTTGGCGTGCGTGCGTGTGGGTCGTATATATGATGCCTCCCCGGACACAGCTGCATTTGCCACACTTTGGAAGACGCCATATCCTACAGAAGCACTTTGCTTTTTTTGTACACGTGTAAGGTAATTACTCCGTCATCCTATATACTGTCTTGCTAGCCAGTCACTTCTTCCCTCAATTGTTTTTGGTGACCCGGGTCTGTCCTTGATGTCTCTGTTTATTTCTCTTTACATCTTCATTCTCGTTAACTTGGTTTTTGGTATATCATTATCCTATGTGCACATATTCGTACCATCTTCACCATTTCACCTTGGTATCTATTATCTTTGTAGTATTTCTTTACCAACACTATACAGTTCACTGTATACTATATCCATTCATTATAGACTTTGGTAGGCATCAATTATTCATCACTTTGATTCACTATGAAGATTGGCAACCTGTATTCTGGGGGGCTTTGTGGGTGCGCCCCATTGGCACGCGGCTCCAGATTACATCAGCTTCCGGAACAGACAACCCTCCTGGCCCTGGCTCCACATTCACCATATCCCATCGCTAACTTATCATAAGTACCCTGGACTGCCAGATTTGCCTCTTCTTGTTATGCTCAGTGCCATACTAGATTAATTATTTTCATTCTTTATAGATACCGTTGAGCATCTGCCCCGATGAGTGTTTATACACAAATGCGTCGGGCATACAGGATGCAGATAGGTGAGAAGAGGTCCACCTAATGGCAATTTGTCTGCGAGCCACAAAGAGCGCTTGTGCAACATTAAACCACCTTGGTGGTTTAAGCACTGAGCTATCAAGATAGCCCAGTAGACTTAAAGGATCCACTGAAATATTCAAATCTCAGAGCCCATTAAGTGCACCCACAACCTCTGCCCAATACCTCGGGCATTGGTAGAATCATCTAGGGTTCAAAGAAAATTCCCTTACTAAGTGATCAAAGGATTTAAGTACACCCCTCCCATAAAGTTGAGAGAGGGTAAGAATACCCGCTCGTTCCCATCGCTGAAAGCCCTGGAGGGTCAATATCTCAGGCAGCCCTTCATTGCCCCAAATAAGGGTATAATTAGTTAGGGAGGAAACCCCCAATATCCTTTTAACAGATTCCCACACCTCATATATAAGTACCAGGATGGGTATATTTGAAAAGGAGGAGCACCCCGATGCCCCCTCTAGGGCTAATAGCGGCTGGCGTCCTTGGAAACCAAAAGAGACTAAGCGAAATGAAGGAGCAGTTGAGGCCTCCGATTCCCACTGTACTAGATGCTGCAATTGAGCAACAAGAAAATAAATCCTTGGGTTTGGGGGCGCTGACCCCCCAGCCCCCTTTGGATATTGTAGGATATCTAGTTTGATACGGGGGGTCTTATTTCCCCAAATCAAATTTCTAAATATCCTATTAATCTTATTAAAGTTAGTGGCACTATTCATTTGAATGGGACTCCCTCCACTCCAGAAACGCTCAAAAGGAAGCTCAGGTGCCAAGATTTGTACTGCCATCTGTCGCTCGAAAAGCGTGGCAAAATTGCACCGCGTTTGGGGTGCCATTAAGAACTAATGACACCGCTAAAAGGTTTCGTGTTTGCCGCGAGTCTGGAATCACAGCGATTCCACTCGCGATCCAGAACGCCCAGGTGTGAATAGAGACTTACAGACTTTTTAGGAAATTACTGCACCTTAAAGTATAACTAAAGGCAAAACTTTTTTTTTTTTTTTTAGTTTTGGATAGAGTGCAGAGGGATTAGAACACCTGTTTTTTTGGGTGGTAAAACTTTTTATTAACTTACATAGTGTGTTCAAATTTCACATGTAGGTAGAGTTATAGGGCGTACACACGGTCGGACTTTGTTCGGACATTCCGATAACAAAATCCTAGGATTTTTTCCGACGGATGTTGGCTCAAACTTGTCTTACATACACACGGTCACACAAAGTTGTCGGAAAATCCAATCGTTCTGAACGCGGTGACGTAAAACACGTACGTCGGGACTCTAAACAGGGCAGTGGCCAATAGCTTTCATCTCTTTATTTTTTCTGAGCCTGCGTGGCACTTTGTCCGTCGGATTTGTGTACACACGATCGGAATTTCCGACAACGGATTTTGTTGTCAGAAAATTTTATATCCTGCTCTCAAACTTTGTGTGTTGGAAAATCCGATGGAAAATGTCCGATGGAGCCCACACACGGTCGGAATTTCCGACAACACGCTCCGATCGGACATTTTCCATCGGAAAATCCGACCGTGTGTACGGGGCATTACTCTTCCTCCATAGCAACTTGTCTCCCCCCCCCAGGCAAATGAAGGGCTCCAAATGATGGGCTCCAAGCAGAAGCAATGCGCCGCCACCGAGTTCCTGACGAAGGAGGGGCGCAGGCTGCCCCAAAAGCCACAAAAGGCCACAGAATGTCCACGGAGACGACACCACTGACAAGTGTAACACCTCGTCTTCATAGCTCCTGACGATGGGGCCATCTCTGCAAACATTCTGGTCTGTATCCTGCACCCCTCCCTCATCAAGAACCCAACGACGGCACACCGCCCCTGCCCGGAATCCACTGTCCACCTGCAATAAAAAAAGAAAAAAACTGGCTATAACTTTTTTATTACCTTACATTACCTTATTGTTTGTAGAGTAACTTCTCCTCTATAGCAACTCTTCTTCTTCACCTTCTTTTTCACTGCAGGCAAACAACGGACTCCAAGCAAAAGCAATGCGCCGTCACTGAACCCCCGACAAAGGATGATTGCAAGACTAAGACCACAAAATGACCTGTTCTTTTTTATTGCTGTCTGTGCCCCTATTACGGAGATTCACTCTCTCTATTTGTTTACCGTTATCACCGAAAGTGAAAGTAAAAGGAAATCCCAAATAATGGGCTGACATCAGGACAGTAATAGAGGGAAAATCTATCAACGGGGACACTAGTTCTAGTGACCCTGGTGACACTCCAGGATTCCTTGGAGGGATTTTCTCTTACTTCCTGTTTTGACTATGGGACAGGAAATTAAGGGAAATCTCCCCTATAAGGCATAGATGACAAAATAAACTGACAGGAGTTATAATCCTCTGTTACTCTCCAAAATGAAAAAAATGTTTTTTTTGGTTACATTTTATCTGGTTGTAATAAATGTTTTACCAAAATATGCTTCTCATTGTATTTCACTGGCCAGGTTAGAGTATAGACCCTACACGTTAATGAAAGACTGCATTTCAGATGAAGAACACCTATTCATCCCATCCTATAAAGTATTCTAAAAAGGGAAATTAAAGCTAAGCTTAGAATGTGTTGGCCTACATCAACGCATTCAGCCATTGGTCATCATTCATGTTTTGAGAATCACAAACCTCCAGGGAGCTCTAATATCCATTTTATATAACATTAGGTGTTGGTAAGGGACACAATGGAAGAGTTTTCCCTATTACTATTATGTGTGTACTTGGTGGACAGCTTGTGTGACTGGGAGACTCATGTGTGTTAATGTTATCTTTTGTATTTATTGTACTATAAAATGGATCATTATTATCCTATTTTCCTTATCAGTTGTCAGCAATCATTTTTATTTTTGATTAAATATGCTAGCACTTTCACGAGTCACAAATAACATCAAATCAACAGATTTTTCACCAAGAGATTGCAGGTTTCTTCCTGTGAGATAAATTGGCACTGGCAGCTACGTTATAATGAGAGATGTGTTTTGCTTTATTCTGGACCCCTTACGGTGTAGAGATAATTGAACTCAATAACAGGATTCTTTCTGAGGTTTCAAAGTCATTCTATGGTTACAAACACAATAATATATAAAGAAAGAACCAGGAACACTCTGCTATACGGCAATGGTTCTCAAACTGTGAAGAAATTCTCACTCGAAAAGGTCTACTATCCAAACCAAAGAGAGGCCTTTCATGCCACAAATTGTTTAATTTTACTTTTATTCGTTTTTTTTTTCATTTTTTAAAATTAATGTTATAGTATTTTTTCCCCTAAGAAATGTATTGGTGCCATCTTTGAATCAATCTTCACTTTTGTTATTATGTACAAAGTTGGTGTTTCAGGCCTGGCTGTCACCTTTAACAAGTATTTGAGATCTTGGTTAAGAAAAAAAATGATTTAGATTTGCTGATATAAAATGTACTTATATGGTAACTCCACTTTAAAGAAAAACAAATAGAGCAAATACAAAATAATAATATAGTATATACAATTGCTACACAAGCCATATTGTAATTTAATGCAGTGTTTCTCGGCCTCTTTTTCATGTCAAGACACCCTTTAAAATTATAGGGAGGCACTCCATTCTAAAATGTAAAAACTAAACTAATAGTTTGAATATTGCAACTCCCTCCTCATTGGCTTACTTTTACATAGGCTAGCCCCCCTTCAGACCATTATGAATGCTGCTGCCAGACTCATCCACCTTACAAAACACTCAGCGTCTGCTACCCCTCTCTGCCAATCCCTCCATTGGCTGCCACTACACCAACAAATTAAATTCAAAATACTAACAATAACTTACAAAGCCATCCACATCTCTGCCCCCAGCTACATCACTAACCTAGTCTCAAAATACCAACCTAATCGTTCTCTTCATTCCTCCCAAGACCTACTCTTTAGCTCCCTCGTCACTTCCTCCCATACTCGCCTCCAGACTTCACCCGAGCCTCTCCCATCCTTTGGAATTCCCTACCCCAATCTGTCTAATTATCTCCAACAACTTTTAGGCGATCCCTGAAAACTTTTCTCTTCAGAGAAGCCTATCCTGCCTCCACCTTCAACTGTACTTTTATTCCCTCCATCAGCTCATCCTACACAGTTATTACCTTTTGTATCACTTGACCTTCCCTTCTAGATTGTAATCTCTAACAAGCATGGTCCTTTGATTCCTCCTGTATTGAATTGTATTGTAACTGTACTGTCTGCCCTAATGTTGTAAAGCACTGCGCAAACTGTTGGCACTATATAAATCCTGTATAATAATAATAATAATAACGCAGCAACATTCACACACATAGGACAGCCCTCATTAGAGGTGATTCATTCTTTCAAAGCAATTTCAACTTTACACAATGGTACTATCTAGTATTCTAATGTTCCTCTCCTTCATTCAGCTAATGTGACCCCAGTGCTGGCGGAGCGGGGAAGGGGCAAACAAGGATGCTGTGCAGGCATTGTCTTGACACCAGCATCTTATAGGTTGTAATGGTGCACAAACTTGTGAGTTCGTGGATCAAGCCTGCTGCTATTGTAAACAATTGTAAACAATTTTTGGGCAATTGTTAGGCATTTTTCCAATGCACCCCTGAAGAAACCTGGTTGAAAAAGGCTTATTTCATGCTATTAAAATTACTTATCCTTTTCAATCTGCAATTTTCTGTAAAATTGAACGCAATATGTACAGAATGCTCCCACATATGTCATTTACTGCTCATTGATTTCCCAGAAGTCTGCATGATACAACATAATACATACTCTTTATTACCAAAAGTATTGGGACGCCTGCCTTTACACACACATGAACTTTAATGGCATCCCAGTCTTTTGCCGCGTACACAAGATCGGACATTCCGACAACAAAATCCATGTATCCAACGAATGTTGGCTCAAACTTGTCTTGCATACACACGGTCACACAAATCTTGACGGAAATTCCGAACGTCAAGAACGCAGTGACATACAACACGTACGACGAGCCGAGAAAAATGAAGTTCAATAGCCAGTGCAGCTCTTCTGCTCGATTCCGAGCATGCGTGGAACTTTGTGCGTCGGAATTGTGTACACACGATCAGAATTTACGACAATGGATTTTGTTGTGGGAAATTTGAGATCCAGATCTCAAATTTTGTGTGACGGAAATTCCGATAAAAAATGTCCGATGGAGCCTACACACGGTTGGAATTTCTGACAACAAGCTCCCATCGAACATTTTCCGTCGGAAAATCCGACCGTGTGTACGGGGCAATAGTCTGTAGGGTACAACATTGAGTTAGCCCACCCTTTTTGCAGCTATAACAGCTTGAACTCTTCTGGGAAGGCTGTCAACAAGGTTTAGAAGTGTGTCTATGGGAATGTTTGACCATTCTTCCAGAAGCGCATTTGTGAGGTCAGTAGAAGACCTATGGGTCGAAACATGTCGGGCTTTTTTACCTTCTCTTAGGTTGCCCCATATATATTTTATATTTTGTGATCACTTTGTTTTTATGTATCTTGTTTTATTACAATAAAAAGATACCACCGTTTTATCTGCACTATGGAGAAGCTCTTTTTTTCTTTCCACATATGATTGGGAGAGGATTAATATAGCCCATCCTGGCTATACATCATACATGTCAGTCGCCAGAACTTCGCCTATATTCACTACAAGGATTCTTTTGATGATCCCGTGAGAACCTGGGGAATCGACACTTATGACCATTGTTGATCCAGATATCGATCTATAAGCCTGGTGTGGCGAAACGCTTACATGACTCCATGTCATACGACAGGGGAGTCCACGAGATCTGGTAAGAGTCCAGCTTATTATTGTCTTGCCTTGTTGGAATCCTAGATGGAAGTCGCATCCATGTGTTGACCCACCCAGTTTTTATTTACATTACGAACTTTTTCACAGCCAGTATTCCTGTTTATACACATCGGCAGAGACATTTATGTGTTTTAAGTTCATTTATATGGACTTCTTCACTTTTATTTTTGTTTGCCTTGATATTAATCACACATGATTTTCACCATTGAGGTGTTTTGTGGAGAACATTTACCACGTTCATGCGCTACATTTTTTACTCACATTATTTATTGTTGTTTGTCACATCGTATGTAGCTGCTCTATGTATTTATTTTAGCGCAGTGTTTTTCTGTTTTTCCTTATGAAAGAAATGCTGTCCTTGCTTTTAATGTAGCTTCACAAAATGTCAGGAAATATGTAACAGAAGCGAACAGAAAGGCTTTATCTAAAATACCCACATAACCTCAATATAAATTTGAAAAAATAAGACAAATATATCCGTTTCTTGAAGGTGTCTGTCTGTCATCTGTCACAGGTGTAGTAGAAATTGTATAAAAAATGGTGTAGAAATTTGTATTTCTATACAGCTGATACAACACTGAGATCACTTGTGTTGTGTTTTTAAAGTCATGCTGCCTGAGCTGATTAATCAGCAAAGGAAAACTATGGAATTTTTAGGCAACTTTTTTCTTTTTTTACAAAGGCTGCAAAGAAATTGCATGAATTCATAACCTTCAGCTCCTTGGTTGGACACTGATAACTTTTCATTGTGGCTGTCCTACAGTGAATTTTGTTTTACAATGTAACGTTAAAGTGATTGTAAACGATCACCTTGTAAAACAACCTATTCAGTTTAAATAGAAATGAAAGGCAAAACATTTTTGTATAGATATAAAAATACATTATAAATACCTTGTTTCCCTCTGTTCTCAGCTGCATAAGAGCTGGGGGGAGGAGAAGCAGCAGTATACTGAGCTTCCCAGTGAATGGCTGTGCAGGGAGGGGGGTGTCAGGACAGGTCTGATCATTAGAGGAGAGCACACTGAGTTCCCAGCATAGCTGGAGTACTGACCACAGTGTGCTCTCCTGCTTAGAGTGGTCAGTTTATAATAGGAAAACAGAGGGACTGGTAGGAACACCAGGGATTTCACACAAACAAAGCAATACTAACAGAACAGGCAACTTTCTCATACAAGTACATGGTACAGCAGGCACAAATCAGGAATATGAAGTGTTGGGGTAACAAATGCTTTAACCCCTACAATGACAAATGTGCAATAACTTGTTTTTTATTCTTATTAATCATGAACTGTAGCATGGGAAAGTTCTACTTTTTGGTGACAGATGTTCTTACATTTTCTCCCACATGCAGCTCGTTGGCACCTATTCCCAGGCCCCTGCAGCCAATAGTCTTTATTCAACTTACTTAGGTTCTTACATTGAAGAAAAAAAATATTCTTTACACTGGCCAGTAGTGAAATGGTTTGTTTATTTATTTTACACTATTGTTAGTATTAATATTATCTTGCAGGATTAACTGTGTATAGTACCAATAGTTTGCGCAGTGCTTTACAAATTAAGGCAGACAGTACAGTTACAAAATGATTTATTACAAGAGGAATCTAAGGGCCCTTAGAGCTTATGCCGTGTGCACACGGTCGGACTTTTCGACAACAAAGGTCCGACGGTCTTTCCGACGGACTTTCGACGGAGTTACGAGGGACTTTCGACAGACTTTCTAATGACCGGACTTGCCTACACACGATCACACCAAAGTCCGACGGATTCGTACATGATGACAAACAACCGGACTAAAATAAGGAAGTTGATAGCCAATAGCTGCCCTAGTGTCGGTTTTTGTCCGTCGGACTAGCATACAGATAAGCAGATTTTTCGAACGGACTCGAGTGCATCGGAAAAATTTGAAGCATGTTCCAAATCTAAAGTCCGTCAGACTTTCGACCGAAAAAGTCAGCTGCAGGCCTGATGAAGCCCCCACACGATCGGATTGTACGTCGGACCAGTCTGGACAAAAAGTCCGGGCGAAAAGTCCTCTCATGTGTACGCGGCTTTACAATCTAAAAACACTATCTTTTTCTGTGCTGTCCATCTCTTTTCTACTTTTATGGGTTTTTTTTCTTTGTATCTTTTATAATGGATCATGCTAAGAGAAATATCAAATACAACACAAGTCATTTTTTAAGGTGGCTGTAGGGAGCACAAATATGGAGGCATAAAGGGTAGTGATCTCTAGAAGTCTCATGTAATGTGCTTCCAATCTTTGACAGTCTCCAGTCCCTAATCACCCTGTGTGGCACAGATACCCCCTGTTTAAACCCATGATATTTCACCAAAGCCCCCTAATGGTGCTCCTAAGAAAATTGTAAGAAAAAACAAAATTGTAAAAGATAATAAAAAATAAAATAATACAAATAAAAACTACTGACTCTGCCCTACTGATACCGTCCACTGCTCCACTGACACCATCACTCCTGCTTTCACTTTCAGACGAGCTTGATCCCTTCATGATCAGTTAGTCTCTAGTGAATTTAAAGCAGGCGGGCGTAAGGATCCCTGTAAATGGTCAGGTACCTTCACCTGTGGGGGGTGCAATTATTGTCGCTTCCTCAATACATCAAAAAATACAATACTTCCAAATGGTAAACGGTATCAGCCGTGACATTTTGCCAACTGCAGAACATCTGGGGTGGTCTATCTCCTCTCCTGCTCGTGCTCATGTTTCTATGTGGGCAAATCCGCCCAAGAATTCTGGCGAAGAGCCTATTGTCATTTTACCTCCATGAGGACATGCAACCCCAGTTTGCCTCTTGGCAGACATGATGTCACCAATCTTCATGATGGAGTTTTTCCCAGAGTCTCCTTCCTGATCCTCGATCGCATCCATCCCGGTATTGCGGGGAGGAGACTGGAACAGGACCCTGCTCCAACATGAACAAAGGTTGATCTCAATGCTACCCAACCACCTGGCCTCAATGGGTCAGTCTCATTCAGACCCTTCCTTGAGTGTTTTGCTTCGGGGGTGTCTGAATGGGAACCACCTGATCCCATTTGAATTAATACATGCATCACAGGGGCTACCCATGTTATTATTATTATTATAATATGGGATTTATATAGCGCCGACATTTTACGCAGCGCTTTACAACATTAGGGCAGACAGTACATTTACAATATAATTCAAAACAATTCAATTCACATTGTATTTCTGCTATGGGCCTTTATCTATTTATATATTTTTCAGTTGGTCCCTTTTCCCTATTTTCTGCTTCCCCTTTTTTTTTTCCCCTACAGCTCCATTGGACTTTTGAGATGAACTGTTATGCTATGCTACTAATGTGCTACAAATGTAACAAAATTTTTGTTATTCTTGTAATGATTCACTATCTATATTTACAGTTATTTGTTCTCTTAACTGTTCAATTGATCTGTCCTCCTGGGTTAATAACAACAATAATATATGCATATATATCTTTTCCACTACAATACCTTTGTACTTCTGTGCAAGTTTTTCCTTTTTGGGAACACCAATGTGTATGTATCCCCCTTTGGCTGTCCCGCTCGCTTACCGGTCGGTAGGCTGTTCTCTGTTCCTTTGCGCATGCCCATTTGGTTCCCCCTCTCGGTGCACGGGGGCCGCTCATGTCGTTCTGACATGGGCAGTCTTTGTTTACAATGGAGCCATGTGACCGAACTTCTTTACGGATCACGAGGCCGATGTTTGTGCACCGCGGGCGGATGACGCGGGACAGCATTGCCTGCACACCATTTCCGGCCTCTCTTACTGGTCACGTCCGGGATCACACTTGCCGTTCATGCCCTAGTCCTTTCCACTCTCAGTGGCTGGCGTGTGTGGAGGCGCCGTCCACGCGCCTCCATCTTGGGGGACGCCTAACAAGCTCCTCCCCATTATGCGTGCGCGTGTGATTGGCCCTTGGCAATCAATCACACGCATAAAAAATGTCCGTATCCCAGCCAGTCCTCCATTCTGCCATGGCTGAGTGACTGAGGACCTTTCCATTTGTTTAGCCACACACCATGTAATTATCATTTGCTGGGATCCAGTCTCCAATTAAAAGCTGTTGACCTGAGCACTTTACTATCTCATAGGGGACCTGAGTGTTGTCAGCACTCTTTTTTATCCCCTCACAGGATTGCTGAACACAGTGACTGAATACAAATATATTTCCCTCCTACCTTTACCTAGTTACATAGTGTTACCCAGCAATTTTACCTGGACCTTTCTTGTTTTTATACTAGATTGCAGGCTGTCTGTTTGGCCATTTGTTGGCACTCTCAAGTCCTGTGGCGTATACTGTGGTTTATGCAGCATCACTAGGTCCTCCTCCTTGCCTGAGTATCGTGCATTTGGCTGGGCAGGTACATGTACAGTTTTCATTTTATTAACTTATGTATATCCAGATCTACTCATATAGTGCCATACATATGTCACATATGCCCCTGTTATTATATTTAACATATTTACTATATTGTACATATCCCTGTTATCCCCTCAACTAAGCCTCTATATATGCTCTACTTTTTTTGAAGTTTTTTGTCATATATGAGTCTGGTTCACACATCAGATGAATAACCATCCTCCTTTTTGCTTTCAGTGACTACAGTTGCTCGAGGACACACAAAGGGGAACTTTTTAGTGGGCCATGCCAGGGTGTCCTTTGTGAGGGACCATTCCCCCCCCCCTTTTTGGGCTCATATGCGCTCTGGACGGTGTTCTCATCTCACCGAACTGGAAGTGATCAGGTTTACAACCACAGCATGCTTTTAACAATTCTTTCATTTGAGTGCAAGATACTTTGAACAGTTACACAGTCTGCATGGTTACAATCATGATATGGAATAAGAAATGGTGTGATAAGATGCATGTCTGTTATGATGTTGTATTATATCCATTGTATATTTACCTATACTCTTTTTATCAATTTAAGACGCTTATACGTCTTGCTGTAACCGCATACACCCCTGAAGAAGAGAAAGTATTTATTACAGTCTTGAAATGCGTCGGGTACTTCTGTTGTCTTTATTTGCATTTCAACAGATCAATTGTGATTATTAATTGTGATATCAAACTGTATTTTGTTTGTATTAGCATCCAGATCCACTTCATGTTTTGTATACTCATATGTTCATTCTTTTAAACTTAAACCATTAAAAAATTTATATTTTTGTAAATAATCGTGTGATACCTCAGCTGCTCTCTGTCCCTTTCAAAAGTCCCATCTAGAGGAAACCTGTCTTTTAACACTGACACCATCAGTATATACACATGCACACACACATATGTGTTTGAGCTTTGAGGTGCCCACCCTAATGCAATAGGCTGCGCACACCTATGGTCAGGGCTGTGCTTGAGTTCCCATATATCAAGAAAGTTGACTACTACTGCTTTAGGTTTTCAGCATTTGTAGCGCAAAGCAACGCTATACTATGCTTGAACATTTTACAAAGTTTTCTTTGTTTACTGGTCCTAACTAGGGATGGTCCTAACGGAACCGGGGTTTGGTTTGAGCAGAGTTTGATGAACTTCAAAGAAGTTTAGATCATGAACCCAAACCCCACTGAAATCAATGGGAGCTGTATCTGTCAAAATTTCACATTTTCTGGCAAGGGGTTGTCAAAAAAGATAGCATGGGGGGTGGGGGGTTTGCATTGCCTTAGGGAACATGTACCAATGCAAAAAAACATTTTAAAAAAATCCACTAGGCCAGGAGCAGTGATTTTTTAACACTTAAAATGAAACAATAAAAAATGTCCAATTAATTTAAATAACATGACAGGAGTTATCCTAATTCTGCCTTTGAATGTCTTTGAATGCACAGAAAGTTCTGCAGCAGCACTGATATTTACAAAGAAAAAAAGTGTTTGAAATTGGCCTGGCAAATGACATTTCATTGCAATCTTCAAACATCACACAAATCTGTTAAAAAAAAGCCAGCAATGAGGTGTCTTTTCCGGCAACTTAAACTGTTCATTTTTGTTTCTATGTAAATGTCACTTTTGCTGTAGAACATTCCACACAAAAATGAAAAAAATAATATTCTGCCTTTAAATCTGATATGAATTTTAAGAGAGATTTTTAAAAAAAAAAATGTGTGAGATCTCCCCTTAAAATCTTTTTAGGCTTTGGTACAGACTTTAAGGGGATTCCACACAAAAAATGTAAAGAAAAAAAAAAGAAAAGCATGAAGTTCCCCAAAAATCCATACTAGACCCTTATGTCATGAAACAGGGGAGAAGCATGTGGCATCAACATATCCTCAACATGGGGATCCTCCAACAAAGCACATTGTCCCATGTTAATGTAGAAATAAACCGAAACATGTAAAAAAAAAAAACCGAAAAAAATAAAAATTCCAAAAAAATGTCCCTCATTATAAATACATTGTCAATCACATCGCACACTGACTAGCAAAATAAAAAAAAATTGATAACCCAACTGATCCCAAGCACCCACTGGCTCCTTAGGAACCACTGACAGAGGGAAGCTATCATACAGTATATTTAAGTGGTAGAAGTACCACTTCTATGTATGATGTTTGGTTTATTTACAGTATATGCTGCTCTACCCTTTAAAAAAGTGAATCAACATAGGAATAAATAAATACCATAAAATATAATATAAGCATAAAATATAATAATATGTATCCAAGTGATGATATAAATTGTAATCCAATTGTCCCATGAATTAATCTTGACAAACCTGAAAAGTAAAGTGCAATCCAAGATGTTTCATAACTGATCTGCCACCAAAAGATATTGTGGACTCTTACCATAAATTCAGACCTCCATGCTATAAGAGCTCTAATATCGCTTGTAAATGAACTCCCATAAGAAGATTCATTCAAAACATCAGCGGACGACACATCCACTAGAATTCCTACACATTATACAACATCATGTCATGTAAAAGAGGAAAGCACTCCACATAGTGCAATTTAAAAGTTTCCAGCTTATCGTAGAATAAACATTCAAGTTACAAAAATAAATGCATAATTACACCAAACAGAGTAAAACCATCTCTTACTGCTCCCTACATCAGATGCCGAAGGCGATGACATCAGCACGCTGTGCTACACCTTACATGTTTCATCAAAGATGACATCTGTAGGGGACATGATTTCTTTTTATATATGATCTTCACCTTCTGTCTAACTGGGGGACAAACTTTTGGGCATTCATCTGAACTCCTGAACAGCTAAAGTTTGGTCCAAACCTAGATTCGGACCATACTATCAACTCATACTTAGTCCTAAGCTGGTTTAGAATGTTGTGACTGTATAAATAAGCTTATTGAAAATGAAAGTATTCTAATGTGGCTATTTGTACGATTGATAATTATACAGAGAGAAAGTGCCTCTTTACTTCTGACGTATACATGCAAGAGCCCACTGTGCCTAATGTTAAATCCAGCCCTGAATGTACACCTACATATAACTTAAGCCAGTGATGGTGAACCTTGGCATTCCAGATGTTTTGGAACTACATTTCCCATGATGCTCAACTACACTGCAGAGTGCAGGAGCATCATGGGAAATGTAATTCCAAAACATCTGAGATGCCAAGGTTCGTCATCACTGACCTAAGCTGTTGGGATTTCTTCATTCATCTCATTTGTAATGTTTGGCTCTAAGTAGAGATACTTCACCATTCGGACATCAGAGTATGGCTAGTAGTCATTGACACAGTTGGGCATTACATAGCTACTTGCTCCCCATTTGAATGTGTGATCACAGCAATTGGAAAAGGGAGGTCTTCAAGCATCAAATTTATTTGTGGCTTTAAGATGTCATTCATGGAATACAATGATCCATGATGGAAATTGATGCTGGAAGAAAAATATAACAGTTACAAAAATCCATATTCTTTAAAGCAATCTCCAATCAATAAGGCACTATGGCACATTTTTGTAAGTCCACAGAAACCGGTCTCTTCTATAAAAGGACCCATTGGTTTTGTTACCCCCAAGGCCAAAGGTTTCCAGTCCACCCTTGATTTAATCGAACATAGTGCTTATTAAATAAATGGACGTAGAAGTTATTGGAATTCTAAGTTATACAATCTGATATGGTTATGTTAAAAAACTGAAGCTGAAATTATGAAACATTTTTGCTAGCCTTAAAAAAAAATTGTCATTCTCATTAATCTCTCCTTCACTAATTTCCTGCAGCCATCTGTAGTTATGTCTTTTGTTCTGTCTAGAAAGGCTTTTGTGCTCATCATGTAAAAAAGATTTTACCATATTATTAATCTTTGCACTTCTTGGGCTGTGGCTATTTATTCTGATTTAATAAACTGACACTGTATTATTAGTGTGTGAATAATTTCTGTTATTTATAAGGTCAACTGACTGCTATAATCTTAAATCAAATTAACCTTATTTATTTAAGGAATTACACTTCAGCATTATGCAGTTTCAGCAGCTGGGTTGGAGAATTGCTTAGAATACTATATGATGTAGATCCAATATCTGGCACGTTATTAAAGTAAATCTGTGATATGAAAGGCAAAATCCCAGGCCTATAGAGCAGGCTGACAGCAAATGCTGTCAGTTTTTAAATGCTGTCAGTTTTTAAATTACCACTGACATTGTTAGGTAACCAGCCATGGAAAATCAGTTGTTTGGGTTCTTATATTTACTGTACATCTTCAACCAGTTACAAGACAAACACACCAAGGAAATGTACTTTTGCATAATTTCTTTCTTTATATAATAGGAGGTATAGTTAAAAGTACTTAGAAGAAAATACTTAGGAGAAGTTTTACATCTATACATTTTTTCCACTGATTCTTGCCACGGGAATTTACTGTCTGGACCTTATGGCAGGCCCTCTGTTTGCTTCTTTGATGTAAAAATCTATAATTTACAGAACCAGTGTTAATTTCGTAAACGAAAGCGTTTTCGTCATAATTTTCGTCAGAGGCTTTTTTACAGTAACGAAAACGAAACTAAAAGTACAGCACATTTTCGTCAACTGACGAAAACTATGACGAAAATAGAATCCGTTTTCGTTAAGGAACGAAAACGGGACGTTACTGGCAAGGAGGGACATTTACCCTCATGAATTTACTGTATTTACTGTATTTATCAGAGTATAACACAGTAGGGGCGGGGATTGGGGGGGTGGTCAAGCCAGCAGCCCCGCCTCTCCTGGCCCTTGGACAGCACTGCCAGCAAAGTCATCATTAAGAAAAAATCATTGCCAGCCCCTTCTCCTATACTGCTCCTCCTCCTGTGTCACTCATTGTAAGCTGAAGCTTCTAACCTCAATAGCTTCGTTCTTGTTGGCCGCTCTCCTCCTCCTGTTCCTCCTCCTCCGAGTGTTGCTTTAGATTGAGGAGGAGAGCCGTCACATGACCATCCATGAATCTTCAGAGGAGAGCAGCCATGTGACCACCGGGTCAATGCAAGAACGAAGCTATGAGGTAAATTTAGAGACTTTGATTTACAACGAGAGTGACACAGGAGGAGCTGCGTATGAGAAAGGGCTGGCAGTGATTTATTCTTAACTTTAGAGTACACTGACAGTGCTGTCCCAGGAGACTGGGGGTCTCCTGGGAATGCAGGTGGGCTGTGTACTGTGGGGGGCTTTGTATTGTGCAGAGGCTGAGGGGCTATGCTGTGTACTGTGGGGGGCTTTGTATTGTGCAGAGGGTGGGGGGATGTGTATTGTGCAGAGGGTGGGGGGCTGTGTATTGTGCAGAGGGTGCGGGGCTGTGTACTGTGCACATTCAATTTTAGTTGACTAAAATGATTATATTAGACTAAAATGTACTGGAGATTTTAGTCGACTAAAATACAATGACTAAAATGGGACTAAAACTAAAATGGCATTTTAGTCAAAGACTAAGACTAAAACTAAAACACTTTCAGAAGACTAAAATGGGACTAAAACTAAAATGCCATTTTAGTCCTAAGACTTATGCCGCGTACACACGATCGGAATTTCCGTCAGAAAAAACTTGGTTGGTTTTGCCGACGGAATTAAACTGAAGCTTGCCTTGCATACACACGGTCACACAATAGTTCTCTGAACTTTCAACCGTCAAGAACACAGTGACATACAACACTATGACGAGCCGAGAAAATGAAGTTTAATGCTTCCGAGCATGCGTCAAATTGTTTCCGAGCATGCATGATTTTTTTGCCGTCCGAATTGCATACAGAAGAAAGCATTTTCGAATAGGAACTTTTCCGGACCGAAAAATAGAGAACATGCTCGCAATCTTTTGCTGGCTGGAATTCCGTCAGCAAAAGACCGATGGTGCATACACACGGTCGCATTTTCCGACAAAAAGCTCTCATCAGAGTTTTGCTGGCGGCATTTCCGATCGTGTGTACGCGGCATAAGACTAAAACTAAATTGAAATTTGCTGCCAAAATTAACACTGTACAGAACTAAATAGCTCAAGCTGAAACACAATTATGCGTATAATACATCAACACAGTTTGACCTCAAATTTTCAGTAAGACGTACCAAGACTCAAATCAGGCAAAGTGGTTGCAAGAATCCTTTGAAATGGATTATAGGAGTTCTATGGTCACAACATATGCTTTTATCTTATAACATCAGCATTGCAATAGCAATACAAACAATAGTTATTTTTGACAATCCAATATAAGCTTTCTTGAAATTCTCCCATCATGTTGTGAGTGCTGCCTGCCTGCTGGGTGCTGGCAAACTCTTTCCACAACTTCCTGGATTCACTGCATGCTTTGCAGCTTCTCCTCAGCTTGTTACTTTCAATCTCTAAGTTCTGCATATCACAGGGTACCTTGCTGCATGCAAGCAGTGACTCCAGTACGGACTCCGCCTCCTGAAACTCCTCCCCTCAGCACCTCTGTAGTTTAGAAAGCAGGCTCTGTGAATTCTGTGACATAGCAGTGTCTGCAGGAATTAATAAGTGTCATACAAGAAAGTAAATGTGAGAGGATCTTCACAAAACAAAGTTAGCAAACGTCTAGATTGTTCAGATTATTAGGAGTAGGCTAGAAATAAATATATGTAAAGAGTTTTATGTCACCCAATACCCTGAAGCTAGTCCTCTAGAGGATGCTTCGTTTAAAATGATTGCTTGTGAACTGTTTCAAATATTTTCAAGGATGGGTTTTCTCTAAGAAATTCTTACTGACCAGGGAACTCCGTTGATGTCAAGGGTTATGACAGATGTTTGCAACCTGTTTAAGAATAAGCAGCTGTGTACATCTGTCCACCATCCACAGACAGATGGCTGATTGAAAACTTCAACAAAATCCTAAAAGCCATGCATATAAGGAAAGAAAGGTATAGGGCTGCCTTTTGCTGTCACTCTTGTTTGCCATATGTAAGACTTAGGTCTCCACTGGGTTCTTGCCCTTTAAAGTGGTATATGGACCCCAGAGATTGCTTGACCTAGTGAAAGAGGAATGGGAGAGTGAGTCTCCTCTTTACAAGAGGGTTCTAAAGTGTGTCTCCCAAATGCAAAAAGGTTTAAAATATGCAATGCCACTGGTCCAGGAATATTTGCAAAGTACTCAGGAGGCACAATGCCAGGTTTACAATGGGTCAGCTAAAGTGGGGAACTTCCAAAATTGGGATTGAGTCCTGAGTGCCAGAGTGGCAAGTTCCATGCCAGATAGTAAGGCCCATTTGAGATTTTGACTAAAGTGGGGGATATTAATTAGCTTTCTCAATAAAATTTGTTGAAGCCTTGGAAAGACAGGGAACTGGTAGTTGTGCTGGTGAATGCAAGACTTGAGACTTAGGTTGGTGTGGATAACATCCAGGATTTATTCACTCTGTCAAAAGCCCACACCCAGCAATCAAACAAATTTCAGAAATGGAATAAAGAGAGTTTCCCTGATTTACCTGAGTTCACTGATGTTCTTGAGCATGATATTACCGATCTCAAGGTTTGTGTCAGACATTATTGCATCCCAGAGGCTCAAGGTGAAACTGTCTGGATGAAAATGTAAGTGCTGGGATTCATTAAAGAATCGCATAGTCAGTGGTCAAGTCTGATTGTGTTGGTTCCAAGTCCAACAACGCCCTGTGGTTCTGCAATGATTTCCACAAGCAAGATGAAGTTTCATCTTTTCTCTACCTATCTCATATCCAACGTTAATGAGCTCATTAAAAGATTAGGCCCGTTCCAACACATCATTATTTTGAACCTTACAAAGGGAGTATTGGGAGATACCATTAACGAAAGCCAACTGGGGGAAATCATTTTCTCAATATCAGAGGGACACTTCCAGCCACGCTACCTTTGGGAATACACCAAAGTGTAACTAGTGGACAATGTAATTTTCATTTGAGACTGGGAATCCCATTTGCCAAAAATCCAGGCAGTATTTGACACCTTGAGGGAAGCAGGATTTACAGTGAACCACAAAAAATGTGCCTTAGGAATGGAGGAAGCAAGGCACCTTGGGTACATCTTGGGAAGAGGATTGGTGAAACCACAAATCAGCAAGGTAGAGGCTATACAGTCCTGGCCTGGAACTTTTCCAAAAGGCAGGTGCATGCATTCCAA
Organism: Aquarana catesbeiana; assembly: GCF_042186555.1. Classification (NCBI taxonomy): domain Eukaryota; kingdom Metazoa; phylum Chordata; class Amphibia; order Anura; family Ranidae; genus Aquarana; species Aquarana catesbeiana. Next base: position 142,007,153 of record NC_133324.1, on the reverse strand, counting down.
GGCAAAGTGAAGTAGTACAGATGATTTGTTCCCAGTTTAGCAACCTTGGCAGGTCCATTGACAGATCTGACTAAAGGTCAGAAGTCAGTCATGGTCGAGTGGAATGTTTGATGCCGAAAGGGCCCTCCTGAAGCTTAAGTTGGCACTGTGCCAGCATCCTGTTTTGGTAGCCCCTGATATGGGACTTGGAGGTGTCCAGGTAAACAGCTCTAATGTGGGATTGGGTGCTGTTCTCTCACAGGTCAGCCACAGGGAGGAGTACCCTGTGGCCTTTCTCAGTCAGAAATTAACTGCAGTTGAGAGAAAGTATCCTATAGTAGAAACAGAATGTTTGCCGTTAAGTGTGTCTTAGAATAGCTCCTGTATTACCTCTTAGGTAAGAAGTTCAGGCTTATCTCCAAACATGTTCCTTTGACATGGATGTGACAAAATAAGGGGAAAAGCACCAGTTTGACCTGATGGCTTCTGGAACAGAACTGGTAAACATTATTAAAATGTTGATGCTCTTTCCCAGGCTCATTGTTTTGGCTGCAGTGGTGCCTCCACCTCCTCTAGGTTTAGGTAGAGGAAGGAATATGTACTAACCAAAAGAAATGTGTTCCGGAAGGCAGGTATATATTTAATTTCTTTGTGTATCGGGTAATAGGCTCTTTAAGAGAAACTGGAGGGGTTAATGATTAGTGATGGGAGGACTGCTAAATGCTGCACCTGTTTGAGTATCAATACACATATGAGAAAGCTGCACAAGTAGCTGGACCCTGTGGTGCAACTGTGTTTGGACTCTGTTCTTCTATAGTTTCCTGGCTGACATAGGCACGTATCTTTTCTATTACTGGGACCATTGACCTAAAAAAGAGGATTTAAGTTCTGTTTTGTGAATGTGTGTTTTACTGCTGTTAAGCCTTTGTGAGTTCGATAAAGGACTATGTTATTCCAAAAAAGCCAGTGTCCTGCAATCCTATGTGAATATCAACTGCAAAACGTTGATAAAAGTCTTTAATAAAATGAAACAGAACAAGTCAGGAGTGGCAGAAAAGTAGTGTTTTCCAATAAGGAATGTAGTAGCACTGACCTTTTTAACTTTTAATGAGCTATAGAAAAGCTCACTGTCACTCTTGCATGTCCTTCTAATGAGTACAGAGCGTTTACTGACAGGGCTGAAACATAGGCAAGGTGCAGACTGGAAACCTTCAATCTTTTAGGATATCTTTGGTATATGAATCAAATACTATAGCTTGTTTTTCAGAAGTCTGCTTTTAATAGAACATGAAATCACAGAGAGAAGTAAAAACTTTGGTAATGTAGAGCAGTGGTTCTCAACCCTGTCCTCAAGTACCCCCAACAGGCTATGTTTGCAGGTTTTCCTTTATCTTGCACAGGTGCTTTAAATCAGAGTCAACAGCTTGGTATTTTGGATATCTTTGGATAAGAGAAATTCCCAAAACATGGCCTGTTAGGGGTACTTGAGGACAGGGTTGAGAACCACTGATGTAGAACACTCACATGCTGTGCCAACAGTAATTCATAGAAGGGTTATATCTTCAGTTGGATAATAAGCAACCCTCTACTACCCCAATAAAATCTAAGCAATATCAAGATGATCATCATCTGCTGACTGTATGCTACAAATGTGGCACCTAGGTTCTATTTTATCTGTTCATCTTCCATATTTTTCTTTCTTTCCATTTTCTTGCTCTTAGGCTATTTTTACTAGATGTTATTGCATTTGATTGCATTTAACACGGAGCAGTGATCAAACATATTGAGTTGAGTCAATGCCAGAGACTGGTGGGCTGTTATGCAAAGTGTTTACAATTCATTACTGCTAAAGGGGGCAATAGCAGCTTCGGTGGCCAATGGTTTATTTTTTTTTCACAGTACACCATTACAGCTATTATTATTTTTGTTGAATAGATGATTGCAAAAGTTAATTTTCTTGGGTTTTTATTGAAGAATATCATCTTTAACTCCTGGCCTTGGTGCCGAGTGGCCGCATACTTGCGTGCAATAGAGACAATAAAGTGTGCGCCCTGGGCCCTTCTTGGCACAGTTACCAGCAGGTAACTGAAAGCTCATGTTCGCATCTTGCATCTTCTGGTATATCTTTGGCTGTTACCCAGAAAATAGGGTCAAATGCTCCAGTGTTTACATTGGAGACATATTACAACTTAATTTGTCTTACAATACCTTACTGAATGAAGGTTTTATATTATTTAGTTGGAATCACATAATGACACATGTTACCAACTACAAAAAATGCACCTTTACAAGGACCCCCCCACCCATGGTGCCTAGAGATACACATATGATGAAATTAAAGTGTCCCTAAACCCACATCATAAAAAACTATGAATAAATGCTCTATTACATGCTTTTCATACTCACTCACTAATTCACTTTGTTTTGAGTATTCTGCAAAAAACCTGATTGATCCTGCTGTTCTCTATCTCCACCTTTTGTTCAAGTCCCCAATGCAGCTAGGGATTTTGCAGAGCAGTGTTGGCAGCTCTGTACATGCTCAGTTTTAGTGAGTTTCTATGCGGATATATAAAGATTTAATGTATTTATTTTTAAATCAATAAAGTTTTTATTGAAAAGAAATACTGTTGCGTACATGTCATTTTAACAACAATCCACAGGTTTTAACAGAGATCTACTACAATTTTTGTGGGAAGTTCAACAGTTTTATACCGGTATATGAATAAGCAAAACATTTCTAACCACATTGGTAAATGATGAGCAGATCGTACTCCATATTGATTCCTCTTGAAAGGATGAATCTATCTATATAGGAGCCTGTCCAAGATCAGATCATTCGGGGAAAGGCCCGGAGTATCGAGCCAAGGTGACCATAATGTTTTATGCAAGCTACCCCATGCTAAAATATGTATTTTTCCAAACGAATCGAGTCTCTCATTGTTTCCACCCATTCCTTCAATGAGGGAGGTTCAACCGCCCTCCAGTAGCAAAGAATTAGCTTCCTGGCCTGAAACAGGGCCCTGGCTATGACCTGTTAGGTGATCTCCCCCACCTAAAGGCCATCCACAATGCCCAGTAAGAAAATCTTAGGATCCTGACCAATCTCAACCTGAAACACTCTATTAAGAGTTTTTAGTACCTCATTCCAGTAATGGTGGAGCTTGGGACATCTCCACAGTAAGTGGATTAGGTCACCATGTTCTCCATTACATCTAGAGCAGATTGGGTCCATTCTCATTCCCATGTTGAAAAGTCTAGCTGGCGTAAGGTGAAATCTAAGTAGGATGTATAGCTGTGATAGCCTCTGCGCTACACTAAGGGAGCTAAGTTGCACCACCTGCAGGGCCTCCTCCCACTGGTCCTCCTCGAAAGCCCCCACATCCTGCTCCCAGCGAGCCTCAGCTCTTGAGGGGAAATCTCTCAAGAAAATAATCAGCATCATGTAATAGCTCCTGGAGATAAAGCCCTTATATATTTCCACTTCCGACATATAGTTAAAGATAGGTGTTGGAGAATGCTCCCATGATGTAGCCCTGGACTGTGCTTTAACTGCATGTTGGACTTGCATGTAGTGAAAGTACATCAAATTCGGGAGATGAAATCTGGCCTGCAAAGTTAGAAAGGAGCATAGTTCCCCATTTTCAAAAATGTGAGTCGGTAGTGAAATTCCGTGTTTATGCCATTTAGCTCCGTATTGCAATTTTTTTTTTACTCGCTATAACTGTCATTGTCCCAGATGGGGCTATAGTTAGTATACCCTGTTACCTCCTGTAGCTGCCTGACCTTATTCCAAACTTTCTGCATTAATGCGTATGTGGGAAATAGTTTATTTTATTTACTAAATTTTAAGGCCTCCAAGCCCCTGGCAACGTTACTTTCCCCTGTTACAAATTGGATTATACAGTATCTCACAAAAGTGAGTACACCCCTCACATTTTTGTAAATATTTTATCATTTCTTTTCATGTGATAACACTGAAGAAATGACACTTTGCTACAATGTAAAGTAGTGAGTGTACAGCTTGTATAACAGTGTAAATTTGCTGTCCCCTCAAAATAACTCAACACACAGCCATTAATGTCTAAACTGCTGGCAACAAAAGTGAGTACACCCCTAAGTGAAAATGTCCAAATAGGGCCCAATTAGCTATTTTCCCTCCCCGATGTCATGTGAGTCATTAGTGTTACAAGGTCTCAGGTGTGAATGGGGAGCATGTGTGTTAAATGTGGTGTTATTGCTCTCACTCTCTCATACTGGTCACTGGAAGGTCAACATGGCACCTCATGGCAAAGAACTCTCTGAGGATCTGAAAAAAAGAATTGTTGCTCTACATAAACATGGTCTAGGCTATACCAAGATTGCCAAGACCCTGAAACTGAGCTGCAGCATGGTGGCCAAGACCATACAGCAGTTTAACAGGACAGGTTCCACTCAGATCGGGCCTTGCTATAGTCAACCAAAGGAGTTGACTGCACGTGTTCAGCATCATATCCAAAGGTTGTCTTTGGGAAATAGATGTATGAGTGCTGCCAGCATTGCTGCAAAGGTTGAAGGGGTGGGGGGGTCAGCCTGTCAGTGCTCAGACCATAAGTTGCACACTACATCAAATTGGTCTGCATGGCTGTCGTCCCAGAAGGAAGCCTCTTCTAAAGATGATGCACAAGAAAGCCCGCAAACAGTTTGCTGAAGACAAGCAGACTAAGGACATGGATTACTGGAACCATGTCCTGTGCTCTGATGAGATCAAGATTAATTCATTTGTTTTAGATGGTGTTAAGCATGTGTGGCGGCAACCAGGTGAGGAGTACAAAGACAAGCTTGTCTTGCCTACAGTCAAGCATGGTGGTGGGAGTGTCATGGTCTGGGGCTGCATGAATTCTGCCAGCACTGGGGAGCTACAGTTCATTGAGGAACCATGAATGCCAACATGTACTGTGACATACTGAAGCAGACCATGATGCCCTCCCTTCAGAGACTGGGCTGTAGGGTAGTATTTCAACATAATAATGACCCCAAACACACCTACAAGATGACTACTACCTTGCTAAAGAAGCTGGGGTAAAGGTGATGGACTGGCCAAACATGTCTCCAGATCTAAACTCTTATTGAGCGTCTGTGGGGCATTCTCAAACCGAAGGTGTTGGAGTACAAGGTCTCTAACATCCACCAGCTCTGTATTGTCATCATGGAGGAATGGAAGAGGACTCGAGTGGCAACCTGTGAAGCTCTGGTGAACTCCATGCTCAAGAAGGTTAAGGCAGTGCTGAAAAATAATGATGACAACACAAAATATTGACACTTTGGGCCCAATTTGGACATTTTCACTTAGGGGTGTACTCACTTTTGTTGCCAGTGGCTTAGACAGTAATGGCTGTCTGTTGAGTTTTTTTGAGGGGCCAGCAAGCTTACACTGTTATACAAGGTGTACACTCACTACTTTACGCTGTAGCAAAGTGTAATTTCTTCAGTGTTGTCACAGGAAAAGATATAATAAAATATTTACAAAAATGTGAGGGGCGTACTCACTTTTCTGAGATACTGTATAATCAGAGGCCTCCAGTTTCTTACTGGGATGGTGTAACGCTCCAGCTATATGTTGTAGTTGCGCTGCCAGGTAATACACCCAGGGGTTAGGTAGAGCCAACCTACCACTCTCCTTTGGACTCGGAAGTTGCTCCAGCTTAATTCTGGGAGGTTTGGTGTGCCATATGAGTGAACGAAAAATAGAGTTGATTACCCGGAACACTTTTAGGAGGATTACCATGGGGGTGTTATGAAGTATATAGAGAAGTTGTGGCATTAGAATCATCTTGACAAGATTAACTCATCCTTCCACAGACATCCTCAATCTGGACCAAACCTTAATCCTGTCTTTCACACGGTTAAGTAATGGGGTTAGGTTCAAAAAGATGTAGTGTAGCGGATTTGGGGTTACATATTCACCTAGATATTTAAATTTGGATGAGACAGGGATATTACGGAGGGCCAGGGTTGTTGACTCCAAATCCTTATCTAGAAGCATAATGGAGGATTTAGACCAATTGATAATGAGGCCTGAGAAATTTCCAAATTTCGTTATACCCTCCATGGCTGTCCGCAGAGATATATTGGTATCTCCCAAGAGAAGCATAGTATCATCCGCGTACAGCATAATCTTATCCTGTCTGGCACCATATTGAAAGACGCTAATCGAGTCATTGGAGCGTATCATAGCTGCCAACAGCTCGATAGCTATGGCGAACAAGAGGGGTGATAATGGGCAACCCCTGACAGATACCCCTATGTAAGGGGAAACTAGGTAACAGTTGGCCTGCCACTCTAATAGCAGCTTGAGGGGAATTGTACAGAAATCTTACCCAGGACAGATAAACCTACCCAAAACCAAATGTCTCCATTACTGCCCATAGGTAGTCCCACTCTATCCCATGTGAGCTTTCAGTGTGTCCACTGATGCATTGCATTTGTTCTCCGCCCTCAGTATCTCAGCTAGGGTATGTTGCTCTCCCCCATCCTCCTCCTCCTCATCCTCCATAGATGGCTGATCTGTGCAAGCCTGCACAGACAGGGTTGGAGTAGGCCCCACCTGAAATATTGCTGGAGTGGTATTACATACGTATTGAAGTCCTCCCCTGCATCCCGCCCTGAAGAGCTTTTGGGTGTAGTACAACATGTCTTTAGGGGGGTCTTTCCTCACTGCCTTGGGCGTTTTGGGAGGTTTACTCACAGTGTCTTTTGTTTGTTTGTCCGCTCCACGCAATCTGAGCTGTGAGAGGGCCGCCGTGCCATTTTGGATGTCCGGCTGCATGTCTGTGTCTTTGCCTCTCCAGCGTGTGCGGGCTCTAAAGACTCCCTACGTTCCATTGGATGTCTTGCCGGGTAAATGTTCCAGGTAGGATGTTTTGTGAAGCTGGGAGCAGGATCGTAGTAGGATGAGAATCGGGAGATGTGACCGCTCACATGCCGCTCATGGCCATGCCCCCAAAAGATTTGATTTTAAATATATATTTGTATGACAATTTTAAAACAGTGTATTGATGTTAATTATTTATTTTTACTCTGTATTCCAAACGCTGTTTTTTTTTTTTTAACATGTGACCAACAGCAGAGTATTAGAAGCTCCTCATGCTGATGTTTCCCTGCAGACATGCTGGGAAAGATCTTGGTTATGTGACAGCTGTATATCGATTAGGAAAAAGGTACTTAGATTTTTTTTTTTTTAATTAAAATAATTACAGTGCCATCATCCATTTACAGAAATTTAAGGAACAATGTAAATGAAACAGTGTGTGTTTAGTATCGATTTAAAAGAGAAGTATACTGCATCTGTCCCCCCTGGCTCTGAGGCTGAGAACCGAGTGTTCAAAGACCGCCGACTGTTCGGTTCTCAGAGCTCCCTGAGAAGAGAACTGGTGACTTTCAGTCACAGCTGTCTGCTGTGCCCCCCCCCCCACGCGCTCACTGAAGCACTGGGCTGTGGAGGGGGCGGAGCGGCCGGCTCAGGCTCTCAGTGGCTCACTGAGAGGCTGAACCGGGTGCTGGTTCAGGTATGTGGGTGGATACTGACCATATGGTTGCAATCTTTCCTGAGCCTGGACTGAGGGCTCCATCCTGCTGCCTGCTGAAAACGGGTCACAGGAGTGCAGAACGAACTGCGCTTCTGTGATCCAATGGAGAAGTACAGCCAAACGAGCTTAGGCTGAAAATACCTCTTTGCATTACCCCTTCTTGGAAATACATTTTCACTCAAAATGGCTGAAATAAGATTTTTTTCTTGAGCAGAAACATACACTATATTTTCCTTTCTCTTATTTCCCTACTAAGTTTATTCCTGACTACTTCTTGGCGCTCACAAAGCATTTCTCAGACCATGCCAAGCCACATCATCAAATGCAGTTACTTGAGGCCCTTACACAATGAGCTCATGCTGGGACATTGTTCATGGAGAAAAAATATTTGACTAAAAATATTAAATTAGGACATAAGGGGGTCATACAAATAAACAACACCAAGCAAAATGTACAGCACTTGATGTAAGATGAGTTTTAATTCAATAATAATTAAATTGTTTCTGTGATGTACTGCTTTATTCTGAAGTTTTTTGTTTTTTTTAGATAAGAATATCTAATTGTATTTCATTTCTTTTTCCCATGGCAGAAAGGGATTTCAATATAATCCTATTAAAATTAATGTAATCAGGCCCAGACTAAGAAACCAGGATTTCTGGTTAAAGGGCTGGTGTGTCTGAAAATACCCCTCCAGGTGTTTTCTTTATATTTAACAGGTGTAGTGTTAGGTAAAGTGGAAAATTATCAGTGAAGACATGATTTATATTAGTAAATTATTATATACCCGAAAGTAATTTTGATGTCACTTTTAAATTGTATATACTTCCTGTTTCATATATTAATTACTGTATTTCATATGCAGAGTTGTAAATTCTCTCTGTGCTGGCTATCTGTATATCAGGCAATAAGTCAGCAATCCTGCAAGACAATCGATTAAATAGAATCTTAGCCTGATGGATGGTCTAGTGACGGCTTACGGAGCTACAAAAAGAGAGGATGACACTAAAGCACAATCACTATGCAGTGCTAATCAGAGAGTACAGCCTGAATATATAACAATCAACGATAACAATATGACCATCAGCTCATTACCCACAGTTACAACCTTTTGTACCACCTGTCCCACTCTATTAGATTGTAAGCTCTTCTGAGCAGGGCCCTCTTAATGCTCTTGTATTTTATTGTATCATAATTGTATTGTCTCCCTTTTATATTGTAAAGCGCTGCGTAAACTGTTGGCGCTACATAAATCCTGAATAATAATAATAATACTTTTTGCTATAACACATATCCAATAAAAACATTTAAAAATCAAATCTATTCATAAGTTGTGGCCAAAATGTATTCTGCTACATTTCTTTTGTAAAAATCCCAATAAGTGTATATTGATTGGTTTGTATGAAAGTTATAGTGTCTACAAACTATGGTAGGAATTTTTATTTATTTTTTATACCAGTAATGGTATAAAAGTTAGCGATTTATAATGGGACTGTGATAGTGCACAGGCAATCTGATACTAACTGATGCTGGGGTAGGGAACTGACTAACTGACAATGACATCACCAGTGACACTAATACAGTGACCAGTGTTTATACTATACACTGTCACTGTACTAATGACACTGGCTGGGAAGGGGTTAACATTTAGGGGCAATCAAAGGGTTAACTGTGCGCCAACAATGCTTACCATTGCCGGTTTTTACTTGCTGTTTGCAGGGAGAAAATAACTGGCACATCACTGCAGTCTGTAGAGAACCCTGTGTTGTTTATTAACACAGGGTTCTCTTCTGTCATTTACTCAGCTGATCAGCAGGTCGTGGCCATAAATGATTTGGCAGGACCTGCTGACTGGCTTGTGCTGCAGCGAATGGTAGCTCAAGTTTCCGTGCAAATGCATGAATGTGCAAGCAGATCATTACAGAGCTTGTATGAGCTGACCTGCCACAGGAAATGTACTGCGGCAGGTCGGCAAGAGGTTAAAGCAGCATATGGAGACAATCGGGTTGATTAAGTAAAGCAGACTGTTAACTTTGCAAGGGAAGTTGCACTTTGCAAGCAACATTTTCCCAGAGCTTAGTGAATGAGGTGAAGCTCTGCTGACTTCCATCATCCAATAATGTGCAAGAAAACAGGCTTCTTTTTTCTTTGCAAAGTAAAATTTTATCACATTCACTAAGTTCTCGGGAAATTCCCTTTCAAAGTGCAACTTCCATTGGAAAGTGAACAGCTTATTTGCCTTTAGTAAATCTACCTCATAGGCTTCTATGGGTTGTGACTTGTGGAGTAGGAAGAACATATACAGTAACTTAAATATGACAAAGTTGGCTTAACCCTTTCGCTGCCAGGCCCTGTGCTTCATTTTGTACACTCAGGTGGCCAGACCATTTTTGCAATTTTTCCTTTGCTTTTTATTTTTCACTTATAGCTTTCAAAGTTTGTAAAAGACCCCCCAAACCATATATTTTCAGAAAGCACATGACCAGTAGAATAAAAAGCAAGTGCTACTGATTTCTAAGGTCCCACGATATTTGGGCAAATGTTTATCAAAACAATATTTTTGGTAAGAATCCACTAAGTAGGCCAGACTGCTGGTTGGAAGCTAAACAGTGGGGACCTTGAGTGGAGAGTGAACAAATCTTGCTTTTTGACTGCTGATGATTGCTGGGTTGCAGTTTTAGGTTCTTTTTGGGGCTTTTCCTTTTAGCTTTTTAACACCTTTTTCTGACACTTTTTAAACCGCTTTTTTTTTCTTTGCTTGCTTCAGTCCACTAATTAGGGGGAGTGGTTCATTGGTCACAGGTGCTTGAGGCCTATATAACCTTCTGTCGAACTCATTGTGGGCCTGCTCATCTTTGAGCTTGCTGGAACTCTGTCCAAGTGGAACTGGTCTAAGTGGTGAGTTAAAAAACAGAGTTGAAAACAGGAGGTTATAACAGGGGTCATAGTACCTGTGTAGTGTGAGTACCTGAGTGTTGTCTGAGTAGTGTGTGTGGATTGTTAGCACTTGTGTATTGTGTACTGTGAACTTGTGTATTGTGAGTGTATGTGGGTCTGCGAGTGCACGTGGGTCTGTGAGTGCCTGTGTATTGTCTTGTTGAGTGCCTGTGTATTGTTCTGTTGAGTATTAGTATAAGGAAGCTAGTTGTTAGGTAATTTGGACAAGGTATAATCCCCAATCCTCATTAAATTTAATAGGTATGATGCCCGGCGGGTGTGGAGAGGCGACTCATTGTAAATCTTGCGGCACGTATGCGTTCCTCGATCATTCGATCGAGGGTGAATACTGCTGTGCAAAATGTAAGCACATTGTTTCCCTGAAAGCCCAGGTTCTGAATCTAGGGAAGCAACTGTCAGGACTGAGAAGTCCCTCCATACTAAAGGAGAGCCAGGAATGTACATGGCAGGTGCCGGCAGAGGTGGGTGGAGACAAAGAGGTGCAGGCACTAGGAAAGAGTAGATGGGTGACAGTCGGGAAGGGTAGAGGGGGAAGTACCAGGGAGGCCGATCTAGGGCTGGAGCGTCCCAATAAGTACGCCCCATTGAGTGACATTGGTGAAACCAGTCAGGGACCAGCACTGCTGGAGCTGAGGGACTCTCCTAGCTGCCGGGGGAAGAACTCCTCCAGTGAGAGTGGGGGGGGAGCGAAGGGAAAGGAAAGACAGATTCTGGTGGTAGGGGACTCAATTCTTAGGACAGAGAGGCCAATCTGTAACAAAGACCTGAAGCGCCGAACAGTATGTTGTCTACTGGGCGCTTGGGTTCGGCGCATCACGGATCTGGTAGACAGATTACTGGGAGGGCCTGCGGAAGACCCAGCTGTCATTGTGCACGTTGGCACCAATGACAAAATCAGAGGCAGATGGAGTGCAATAAAGAACAATTTTAGGGACTTGGGAGCTAAATTAAGGAAAAGGACCTCCAAGGTAATATTCTCAGGAATACTACCAGTACATTGAGCCAACCCAGAAAGGCAGAGGAAGATTAGGGAAGTAAACAAGTGACTGAAGAGCTGGTGTAGTAAGGAGGGGTTTGGGTTCCTGGAGGACTGGGCAGAACTTCTCAGTCGATAACCAGTACTATAGAAGGAATGGACTGCACCTAAATGAGGAGGGTGCAGATCAGCTGGGAAAGAAGATGGCCAAAAAGTTAGAGGGGTTTTAAACTAGGGAGGGGGGGTCCAGAGGTAGAGATAGTCAGCACGGAACATATTCCAGAGGGTAGTATTGGGGGCATTAGTGGTAAGTTGTCCAAAGCACATAAACCCAAGGTAAGTATAGTAGCAAGTCCTAATTGCAATCTCGGAACACCCAATAAGAGGATAATATGCGACCGGTCAAAACTACGTGGACAAGATGGGTGAACTAGAGATACTGTTGTATGAGGAGGATTTGGATTTTGTGGGAATTTCAGAGACCTGGTTCAACAGCTCTCATGATTGGCTGGCAACCATTCAAGGGTATATTTAATAGGCTAATAAAGAGTCTGGAGGATGTTAGTTATGAGGAAAGGTTGCGAGCACTGAACTTATTCTCTCTGGAGAAGAGAAGCTTGAGAGGGGATATGATTTCAATATACAAATACCATACTGGTGACCCCACAATAAGGATAAAACTTTTTCGCAGAAGGGAGTTTAACAAGACTCGTGGCCACTCATTAAAATTAGAAGAAAAGAGGTTTAACCTTAAACTCTGTAGAGGGTTCTTTACTGTAATGCCCCGTACACACGATCAGACATTGATCAAACATTCCGACAACAAAATCCATGTTTTTTTTTTTTGACGGATGTTGGCTCAAATTTGTCTTGCATACAAACGGTCACACAAAGTTGGCCGGAAATTGCAAACGTCAAGAACGCAGTGACGTACAACACATACGACGAGCCGAGAAAAATGAAGTTCAATAGCCAGTGCAGCTCTTCTACTTGATTCCGAGCATGCGTGGAACTTTGTGCATCGGAATTGTGTACACATGACTGGAATTTCCGACAACGGATTTTGTTGTCGGAAAATTTGAGAACCAGCTCTCAAATTTTGTGTGACGGACACTGCGATGGAAAATGTCCGATGGAGCCTACACACGGTTGGAATTTCTGACAAAAAGCTCCCATCGAACATTTTCCGTCTGAGAATCTCACCATGTGTACGGGCATAAGAGCAGCAAGAATGTGGAATTCCCTTCCACAGGCGGGGGGCATTGATAGTTTCAAGAAACTATTGGATAAGCACTTGAACGACCGCAACATACAGGGATATACAATGTAATACTGACATATAATCACACACATAGGTTGGATTTGATGGACTTGTCTTTTTTCAACCTCACCTACTATGTAACTATGTAACTAAAATCATGATTAGCAGATAAATACACAGAAAATTTTACAAAATTCCTACTAAATATAAAAAGCTTAAACTGTATTGTGTTAATAAATAACAAATATTTGTAATTTTTACATTGTGCCTTTTTGCAAAATGGTGAAAATCGAACATACACAAAAATGTAAATATCCAAATTTCTCTAAAAATCTGAAGGTTTTCATTCTTCCCTTACAGCTTTCAGAATTTGTGAAAGACCCACAAAACCATATATTTTCTGAAAGAATATGACCTCTAGAATAAAAAGAAGGTGCTATTGATTTTTTAGACCCCACGATATTTGCGCAAATGTTTATCAAACCAATGTATTCACAAAAAATACACTAGAACCATTAGTAGCAGATACAAACACAGCTAATTTTACCAAATTCCTGCTAAATCCCTACTAAATATAAAAGCTTAACCTGTATGGAGTTAATAAATAACAAATATTTGTAAATTTTAAATTGTGCCTTTGGCCAATCATCATACAGCAATACACTGCGATCTCGCAGTGCATTATGGGGTGTTCGCTGTTCTGCGAACGGGCGAACACCTGATGTTCGAGTAGAACTTATGTTTGACCCAAACATCAAGCTCATCCCTAGAAGTGACCATACGCTAATAGGAGAGGGAGAAATGAGTTACGTATGCTGTACTAACTTGACCACCTGCGGGCACTTCTGTAGGCCTGTACGGCGTATGGACTTGGCAGTGAAAGGGTTAAAGTGGAACTTTATGAACAAAACCAAAATGGGCAAACAGGCAGAATTTTTAATGCAGAAAAGACGTGCTTTGTCTCTTCTGCATTAAAATGACCCACCTGCCTGTCCGCCTCTGTACAGTGAGCTGCGCATGCACAAGAGTGATGTCATATTGGCCCAGCCAATGAAAAGGACCTGGCGCTCGGTACCCAGAAGACAGTCGATAAAAGATGTCAGTCGCTGGTGGGGAGCTCCAAGATGCCGCATCGCTAAAGCTGAGGTGAATATAGTTCCGATTTATTGGAGCAAAACGTCCTATCAGTAACTCACTGTGAAGCACAAAACTTCCACCCACCTCATTAAAGTGTTACTAAATCCAGGACCCTGCATTTACTATATCTGGTCTCCCACAGTACACAGAACATGGAAATGCAATTATTCTAGTAATTATAAACTGCTAAATACCTTTTATCATCAGCAGTCAGTCTTGTGACTTCTATCAGTGTCTGGCTAAAGCTTATAGGAGGGGTTTTCACTCTACTCTGATTGTCCTATGAGGCTGCAGGACCTCTGAGCCTCTGTCTGTACAGTGCTGATTGGCCCGGAGAAAAAAAAATAAAGCTCTCTAGCAATACGCACCAAACTGAGCATGTGCAGAGGGACTCCAAAGGCTTTGTCTTATCAGGAGATTGATTGGGAACAGTGGAAGAAGGGGAGGATCAGAGAAGACAGGATTAAACAGCCTTTTTATACAATGTGGAGGATTAACCCCTTAATTAGACAGTGAGCATAACAAGCATAGTTTACTGCATATACAGACTGAATTTACTGTTGTGGGTTTAGTAACACTTTAAGATCAGTATTTGAAAATACCTGACCATACTAGTGCAGGTTTTGTACATCTATTAGGTCCATCACAGGTCCTGTTTAGTATCCTTCTACCTTCTCCATATTGCTACAAGATTTGTTTATATTATAATATATAATGTTACACTAGTTGCACAGCTTACTGACACTGTAACATCTATGCATGGATAAATGAAAAACCCTCCTGATCAATGCAAAAGTCAAATACTACTTATCCCACGTGATTCCAAACAACTGTAATAAATTCTGCAAATGGAAATAAATGACCTTTCACAAAGTAAGCATCCAAGTGTGAATTCACTAGCCATGTCTCACGGATGAGAAATCTCTGAAAACAAAATTTGCTTTTCCCAGAAACCTACCCAACCCCAGCTCCAGAGACCCAACTAACATTTAGCAGATTTTTAATGATCATGTCTCATGCTTGCCATTCTCAAAGAAATATGCTACAGTAATTAATTAGTCCAGATTCCAAAAGGAGCTTTTATGTTGACTAACTGTAATTTAAAATGTGCTTTCTCCCACACAAAGCTCTCCGGCCTGTCTGTAAAACACAAGCTGGCTTATGTAATAAAATAAAGCACTGTGTAAAAAACGGTAACAAATAGTAAGCAGTCACCAACACTGCCATGCACTGTGTGTTCTGACACCTTTCTTTAAGAATGAGCATTAAGTTTTTCATCTATTTGAGCTCCAGTAGCTCTCCTATTGGATCAGATTACACAGGCCAGCCCCATGTGCATCAATGAGCCTTGGCCACCCACGTCCTTGTCGCAGATTTGCCGGTTTTCCTTCCTTGGTCCACTTTTGGTCAGTACTGACCACTGCAGACTGGGAACAAGAGCTCCATTTTTTGAGTTGCTCTGACCCAGTAATCTAGCCACTACAATTTGGCCAAATATCAAAGATGCTCAAATCCTTACGCTTGCCCCTTTTTTCTACTTTCAACACATCACCTTTCAACACCTCAGGGACAACTTGTTCATTTGTTGCCTAATATACCCCAACCCGCTTTCAGGTGCCATTGTAATGAGATAATCTTATTCACTTTACCTGTCAGTGGTAATAATGTTATGGTTATGGATCAGAGTGTCTGTGAATATTTTAGCCCTGTCTGCACTACATTGTTATTTATGCAGATAGTGAGTTACAGTCTGCCCAGGATGGGAGGTTGGCTGTATTTCCCAGGTGTCCCTTGCTTTGCTGACTTCTACTGGGCTTCACCCCCATTCAGGAGGGAGACTCTGCCTACAGGAATTCCAGCCACGTGGGAAGCAGTGAAGGCTGACAGCTGAGATGTAATCCGATCCTCCAGCAACCACCCTCCCGGAGGGGCTCTGTTCCTCTCTGCCTTAGGCTACCTTCTCTCCAGACTATCATCACTGAAGATTGTCTGCCTGAGGAGCTTGCCAACATGCCTGGGGCTGCTGAGACCTGTAGTCCTCCCTGCAGAACACCAGCTCTGGAGATCTGTCGCTGTGGGCTCTGTTGTATATGGACTCTTGCCTGTACAGGCATGCTGGGGCAGCCACAAGCCTGAAGTTAGGGACTAGGTGTCAGGGCTTGGCTCAGCCTTTTCTTTTCTGAGCTGGCCGCTCAGCTGTCGGTTAATTGCCAGCTCCTATCTCTCCACAGTGACTCACCTGTTTATGATATCCTGCTCTTCAGTCCTGCCTACTTAAGCCGTCCAGCCCAGAAGCCCAGGTGATCTCTGCCTTCACCTTGGTCACATCTCTAGAGATCCGGTGTGTCTTGTTAAAGACTTGCTTGGCTGACATTTCTTCTGGCTCCAGATCCTGCTTGCTGTTCTACTACGCTCATCTCTGACTCCCTGACGTTTTGGCTTATCTGACTATCCGTTCCGGTTCCTGAACTCTGACTATGTTTTGACTACGTTTACTCTGTTTACCTTTTTTTTTATTATTATTATTAAACAAGTGTGATTTAACTGTACTTCTGTCCCGGTCTGATTTCATGGTTTCTGACTCTAGGGATGTTAGGAAAAGACTGCACTTTATGTTGAACTGTTATCTTGTGATTCTCATCATGCCGCATTATTCAAGTAAAATTTAAAACGTTATCATACCTTGCCTGAAGTTACTTAAAGTGGTGCATGGTGGTAATGGCGTATGGAAAAACAGGGTCTGTAGTACACACACAGGGGTAAAGTGGTGACATGCTGTTGCTAGGGGCAGCAAGTACAAGCGAAGGAATGTTTGAGAGCCAGGCAGCAGGAAAGTGGTACCGGCAGGGGTGATGGGTCACATGTATAGTAACTGGAGCAGTCCATAGCCTACCTCCCGAGAGGTTGGCGCCTCAGTAACTGAGACTGGACCCACATGGAGGAGACCCTAGGGACCTAGCTGTATGGTACGGAAGAGAGAGTTAATTGTATGTGCACATGGTTCCCAGTTCCCAATGGGATCTTCTCTGTCACTGGGGAATAGTTGGGCTGGACTGGTAGAACGGGAAACTGCTATGTGGCATCTCCTTCAAAATGTCTCATCCTGAACAGGTGTATGTATCGTGGGACTGGGAGGGACCTGTATACAGCTTCAGGTTATAATACAGAGACACTGGTGTGTACGGCTCGCTTCTAAGTCGGTGGTGCCACCATAATGCCGATGACACATGAACATGGCCCTGCCTTGCCCCAGACATTAACGAGCGCTTACACCTAAAGGATGAGGAGGAGACTGACCTCATATCACAGTTAGGATTGGCAGCAAGGCAGGGCAATATTATTATGGCGGATTTTAATTATCCAGATATCGACTGGGCAGAAGGAACTGCTTACCCAGTTCAGCTCCTTGGGTGTACTATGTACGTCCAAAGAGTGAACCTTTGATCACAAGCTGATGGCTGTAGTAGCAGCCATCAGCTTCTGTGAATTTTGTAGAGCTGGAAACCGGCTTCAAAGTGATGCCTGGAAACACATCTGCCGGCAGGGGGAGAGAGACTGCAGTGAGACTGAGGCAAATCCATGCCTCAATCTCACATGCAATCAATTAAACCTGAAGTGATGTCCCTTCAGGTTTCATATGCACACTTTCCTGGCCAGTACAGCTGGGAGACACATCTAACCAAGCCGATCTGTGCTTGGTTAGATGGTGTGAAGGGCAGGGGAGACATTGGGGCCTATATAGACCCCTAATGTCTCCAAAAATAGTATCTGTCACCTGCCCAGTGTTATTACATAGGGGTTTATTAACCCCTTGTGATAGCAATCTTGTAAAAATAAATAAAAAAATAAAAGAAAAAAGTAAAAAAGATGATAAAATATATTAAAAATAAATTGCCAAAACCCCCCGTTGCCCCATGCACCTGCGCAAACGCATTCCCAGGCTGCGTACATGTATGTAAACCACGGTCGCACCACACATGTAACATATCGCCGCAAACATCAGAGTGAGAACAATAATTCTAGCACAAGCACTCCTAGTTAACTCTAAATTGATTAGCTGTAACAGCTTTTAAAATGTCATCTATGATATTCGGGCACCATATTTTTTTGCAATATCGCGGGCACACGCAATTTTATAAAACATGGAATGTTAGGTATCTATTTACTCAATGCAACCTCATCTTGTATATTTTAACCATAAATGGGTATTATATGGCGTGGATTTGCACAAAAATTTATTTTATTCTATTTTTTACAGAAAATTCAGGTTTAATAAACAGTTGCACACATTTCACCTAAAACAAAAAATTGCAACTATCACCTTTTTATTTCACAGGGCCTCTGCTTTCAGAAAATATATCATTTTCTGGGGGTTTATGTAATTTTATTGCCAAAAATTATGATTTTTACATGTAAGTGGCAAAGAAAAAAATTGCTCTGGAGCCAAACTGGTTACTCATTTAAGGCTCTCCATTTCCTAAATGTCTTGCAAGACAAATTCATGGGTCAATTTATGGATGCACCAACAAGGGAAAATGCATTAATAAACCTACTGATCACAAACAACGCAGACCTGTTCGTGGATATGAAAATACGGGGGGAACTTAGGAAACAGCATTTACAAAGTAATTCAGTACATTCAGTATACATCACAGGAAAAGGAAGCAAGAGGGTAGTACAAGAACACTGGACTTCAACCAAGCCAACTTCCCTAAACTACACTCCATGTTACATGTTATGAAATGGGATAAAATCCTAGAAACATTGAACACTGAGAAAAAATGGGGAGTGCTTTAAGAACGTACTAAATAAAGGTATTGGCCAGTGCATCCCAATAAATATAAAAGAGCAAAGGTTAAACCTGGGGGTTCATTGTCAGCATTCCAACACTACAAGGAATGCAACAAGAAGTGTAATAGCACAATCAGGGCAACTAAAATAGACCACAAATAGTACATAGCGGAGGATAGTAAAAAAAATCCCAATACATTTTTTAAATATATCAACAGTAAGAATGTGAGGTCCGAGCATATTGGCCCCATAAGAGATGATCAGGGCAAGCTGGTTACAAATGACAAGGTGAAGGTATCTCTACTAAATGCATTCTTCTCCTAAGTTTTCACAAAGAAAAAGGAGGAGTATAGAAACCAAGATTGTATTGCTAATAACACATTACAGAATGTACCCTTGTGGCTAACAGAAGCCAGCGTCAGAAATAAACTTGAAAAACTTAAGACAAACAAATCACCATGACCAGATGGCTTACACCCGAGAGTCCTCAAAGAACTAATTCGGGTTATAGCTAGACCATTGTTCCTAAATTTTATGGACAGTTTACTGACTGGAATGGTACCAGCTGATTGAAGAAAAGCCAACGTGGTACCAAATTCTAAAAGATTTATACCTGGTTACTACAGGCCAATTAGTCTAATGCCCCGTACACACGGTCGGACTTTGTTCGGACATTCCGACAACAAAATCCTAGGATTTTTTCCGACGGATGTTGGCTCAAACTTGTTTTGCCTACACACGGTCGCACAAAGTTGTCAGAATTTCCGATCGCCAACAACGCGGTGACGTACACCACGTACGACGAGACTAGAAAAGGCCGGTTCAGAACCAAGCGCAGCACCCTTTGGGCTCCTTTTGCTAATCTCGTGTTAGTAAAAGTTTGGTGAGAGACAATTCGCGCTTTTTCAGACTCGTGGCTTTCAGATCGTTTTCTGCCGTTCAGTTTGTGCTTGTGGGTTTGTATCTGCTCTTCAGTGCGTGCAGTCAGTTCATATCAGAGTTTTCTGTGTGATCTTGCCTGCTCGTTGCTGTTTTTCAGGTCGCTCTTCACAGGCCTTGCTGTTCTTCAGTGCGTTCTGTTACTTCGTTCTGAGCAGCCGACCGTTTTCTAGCCATGTTTCGTATGCGTACTCCTCGTAGAGTTCGTGCTGTGCGGGGGCTTGGTGTTGGGGTCCTGACCTTGACACAAGTCCAGTCCATGAACAGGGTGGGGAGGAGTTCATGGACCAAGAATTGGTTGCTTCAGCATGACCCGTTCTCTTATATGCCTTTGCTCCGTGAGATCCGTGAGAATAATCCTGATGATTTCAGGAACTTTCTCAGGATGACGGACCCCGTGTTTCACCGTTTGTTGGCTTCGCTGACCCCCTATATCAGCAGGCAGGATACCTGCATGAGGCAAGCCATCACTCCGGAGCAGAGGTTGGTCGCTACCTTGCAGTATTTGGCCACAGGGAGAAGTCTGCAGGACTTGAAGTTCTCAACAGGCATCTCCCCCTAGGCTCTGGGGATCATTATCCCAGAGACCTGTTCTGCCATCATCCAGGTCCTACAGAAGGAGTATATGAAGGTAAGATTTTTATCCTTTTATATCATATTTTATTGTATTGAATGTTTGCTAATATCTTGTATTTCTTTCCTCATTCCCTAATTACCATGATTGTAATATGCTGTGAATGTCCCCTTTGTTCTCATGCATGCTGGATTTTTATGTAATTATTATTTTATGTCCTTCATACATATTTGCCCTTCAATAACCTCTCCAGCATGGTGTCTCCTGCCCTATATTCACCTCATGTAGTCACTTAACAATGTATTTTATCAGCTCCATAGTAGTGCTTTACCCCAAACACCCCCTAAAATGTTTGTTAATGTTATTTTAGCTTTAAATTCAGGCAGAGTGCCAGAGGCTTTTTTTGTGGTGTCCACATATTTTTGGTAACCCTCCCTCCCCCCAACTGCTAAGTCAGCTGATCCCAATTCTCTATACTCAATCATCTATCTGCTGACTTTGCCAAACCCATACACACTATACCCATCTCTTTACTGGTCAGATTTATGGATGAATTCCCCAAAGCATGTAGTGCAAGGGCCTGCCTGTATACTTTCCAATGGAACTGTTTAAAGTTTTTGTATCCTATTATTATCTTGATAGGTAATAGCAGAATGTCCAAATGTCCTCAAATGTGTACAATGTGTATTTATATCTTTGTATTCAGACACTTCTTACCTGTCCAGTGGTCTGCTATTAGTGTAACTAAGGAGGGACTGTTCCAAGTAATACCCTGTATTTAGGCATTCATCTCAAAATGAAGTGAAGAGGGTTACCTGTCCAAGAGTTCCCCCCCCCTATAATGTTAGAAATGGCCCATGAGAGGGGGGGAGGGGGAATATGATAGGTGTACCTTATACTTTGGCCTTGTTAAATTCCCCTTATTAAATGCTATCTGGAGGTTGCCCCATAATGTTTGTGTATAATCTGCTTGCCATGTTTCTGTGAAAAAATAGTAATGTTTATTGTTTTTTCCTCAACAGTTTCCTTCCACGCCACAGGAATGGCAGACTGTGGCCTCCCACTTTGCCCAGCGGTGGGACTTTCCTAACTGCGGAGGGGCAATTGATGGGAAACACGTCCACATCGTCCCACCACCCAACTCGGGGTCGTACTATTATAATTACAAGGGGTTTAATAGTATAGTGATGTTGGCGGTGGTGTCGGCTAATTACGACTTCTTGTATGTGGACGTGGGGAAGAATGGCCGGATGTCCGATGGTGGAGTGATCGCCCAGACGGAGTTCTACAGGCGTCTCCAGAATGGCAGCTTGGACTTGCCACCTCCAGAGGACAATGTTGAAGGTCTCCCATTTGTGTTCGTTGCTGATGAAGCATTTGCGCTGGGGGACTACCTGATGCGGCCATTCCCGATGAGGACCCTCACCCCGGAACAGAGGGTTTTTAATTACCGGCTGGCCAGAGCCCGAAGAGTGGTGGAGAACACATTTGGAATCCTTGCCAGCCGGTTCCGATTATTTCTGACACCCATCCATATGGCGGAGTATAAACTGAACCATATAATACTTGCCTGCTGTGTTCTCCATAATTTTTTAAGAAAACATTCAGCCAACTATGCTGGTTCAGTTGGGCCTGAGGCCGGAATCCCAAATCCATCAACACTGACGGCGCTTGAAAGTGGCCGTCCTGGCTTGCCCTCCCTGAATGCCCGTGATGTCCGGTTACGCTACCTGGAGTTCTTTGCGGGTAGGGGGGCTATCAATATGCCAGAGAATCTGTGACACCTTTTTAAAATAAAAAACAAACAAAAGAAATTCTTGGTGGACATTTACTGCTTGTGTTTGTTTTAGCTGACCCTGACAGAAATGTTTTGAGTGCAGAAAATGTCGTGATTGGGTAACCTTATAAAAAATAGTGTTGGCTGGTACTTCCTAAATGCCAAAACACATTTCACTACAAGTGCACTTGCAACTGCACTGAACCTGCACTTGTAGTGCAAAGTGTAATTGCCCTTAGGAAATAACCCCCATTTGTGCATAAAACAGCAATTACATCACCCCAAAAGTGTTGTAGTGTTGAGACAATAATCCACACATTCTTGAGTAAGGCACTTTTTTATAGCTGCACAATCACATGTGCATTTACGCAAGGTTTTTAAAACAAACCAACATGTTTGTTGTATAACAATGTTTGCAGTAGCATTATCAAAAATCGAAATATCCATTTCAGATAAAACAGGCCTGTGTAAAACCAACAAGAAAGCCAAAAAACTTGAACTTACAAAGTTCACATATGGTAAAACCTGAAGGCTATATCAGACATGAGTATTTAGGAACTGTGTTTGATATAGCGTTCAGATGGGGGGAAATCACCCCTGGAAAAGCCAAATTTGGAAGATGCACACCAAGTTCAGAATGTCAACATGTGCTATCTGCCATCAGGGGGGATCAAGGGATGTGTTTTGGGGGAGCAAGCCCTTCCTCAATGCGACTTTATAATTGAGGAAGGGGTTGCACCCCCAAAACGCGTCCATTGATCTCCCGTGATGGCAGATAGCACATGTTGGCACACTGTGTGCATCCTCCAAATTTGGCTTTTCTAAACATTGTAAAAATTTTAGTAACATAAAACAGGTGATTTTGTTGGGTTTAAATTCGCCCCAAAACATCAATGATGTTATTATTTTTTTTAATAACATCAGTGATTTGTTGCTGGATGTTTTGCAATTGGAGATTACACCCCATGATCTCCCCGATGAGTATCTGGGCACTTTCAGATGTAAAGCGTTCTGGATCACGATCACCTAAAAAGAGAAAAAGAACTAAAAAAAAGGTCTCAAAAATCTGCCACCATCCATCTCTTTTACCTGAGTCTGTGGTCGCAGACACTCACCTGTTGTGGTGCCAATCTCCACCACGTCTTCTTCTTCCTCCTGCTCAGCTTCTTGGGTTGGTATTTCCCCTTCTTCCAGAGGGGGGGTCTCTGGTCTCCTGGGATGAGGAGTGTCCGAGTCTTTTCTCCCCTATGTAAAACAAAAATGGTATAATTAGCACACAGATATTTGATGGCAGAACTACAAATAGGAAACATTGCTTGGAAGTGGGGTACATTTATTTATTTTAGCCGAGTTCCAAGATGTATATTTTTTATTGCCCTTTGTCAAGCTGCAATACTTTACCTGTTTGGTACAAGCTTCACAGATGTAGCCCCCCCTATAATATACACTGGAGCACCTGTGTGGCCCCCCTAATAAAAAGGGTGTTCTGGGGTCCCACACTAGTGCTCCAGTGTCCAGATGTGAAAACAGCTGCTCAGTGTCCTCTCCTTACACACAATCTAGTTTGCATTTCATTCTAGTAACAAACCCATCTACACAAACAAATATTTGGCATCCAAGTAGGCCCCCAAAAATGTGTGAAAATGCAATGGTGTTCTAGAGGCCGAAAGAAAAATGTTTGATACGAACGAATAATGGGCCCATGAACATTAAAGTTGACCTTTTGAAACGTTACAATTACTAAAAGCATATGGAGCAGAACGAACGGAATAAAGACAGAAAGAATAGGAACACAGCACAACTACTTACTTTTTTGCAGCACTCTCCGGATCTTTCGGTACTGCTCTGGCTCTCTCAACTTCAGGTCCGACCACCGCTTCCTGAGCTGATCTTTGGACCTTCGTACCCCGAAATTCCGCTCAAGACTCCTGACCACTTTCGCCATGATCTTGGCCTTTCTGATGTTGGGGTTGGGGTAAGGCCCATATTTTCCGTCCTTAAAACGTCTCCTTCTGGATCGGGACGTGCCTGGATCCGGGCTTTCCTCCTCCTCCTCCTCGTTGTTCGAATTAGCACGCACCTGCTGTAACTCCGCCATGTGCTCTTCACCCACTGCGCCGAATGAAAAGGGGCGGGGAATAGACTAGAAAGAACGTCAGGGGCGGGCGGAGTTACACGCATGCGCAGTGTGTATAAAGCGTAACACGCGTGCGTATTACGTACGATCTGTGAGCGGAGGAAGGAGCATTGGACGCCCCGATCGTAAGAACGAAGGTAAGAGCCAAACTTGTGCCTATACTGCTTCTAGATTGAGGCCTATATTGTAACAAGATTAGGAGAGTTTTGTCTGACATTAGGCTTTGTCTTGTGTTGTGTCTTGCAGTGAACATGGATATCTTAATGAAAGATAATGACTTCATGTCAGTATTCATAGATATGCTAAGTGAGCTGCCCTGTCTGTGGGAGATTAAACACCCCCATTTCAAGAACCAAGCAAAGAGGAAGGCAGCACTGGAGCAATTGTGTGAAATTGTGAAGCAGGTGATCCCCACGGCAGACATCACTTATTTAAAGATTTTCATTGGTGGCCTGAGGAGCACATATCTAAGGGAGCACAAGAAAGTCCAGGATTCACAGAGATCCGGAGCAGCAGATGACATCTATGTCCCCAGGATGTTGTACTATGACAGGCTGCACTTTCTGGCAGGCCAGACTGAACCCAGGTCATCCCTCTCCAATCTTCCTTCCACGCTTCCTTCCCCCCCAGCTGAGGCTTCTGACGCCCAACCTGGGCCTTCCAGGCCACATGTGGAGGAGCCCAGATTGAGCCAGGTATAGCATTCCTCTAAATATTTCTGCTTGTCCAATCAATGATGATAACTAGATGTTAGTTGGGAGTACTAATTTAGGATTGTGATTGATGATGCAAAACATTACAACCATGTCCCTTTTTCATACACAGGGAAGTCTCAGCCAGGAGGTGGCCGGGCCGAGCCGGCTGGCTGATATCAAGGTCCCTCCACCACACCTGAAAACAGAAAGTGGCAGTAGGACGAGTACCCTAGAGGAGGCGGCTATAGCATTCTTTTGGAGGGCTACAGAGGTCCTGGGAGCACCCCACACCAGGCAGGAGAACATTGCTGCATTCATAGCATATAAAATGCAGAGGATGGAGGAGGGCCAAAAAGCCATGTGTGAGGCCCTCATATCAGAGGCTCTGGAGAAAGGTATGAGGGGCCAAATTACACCTCACACACAGCTTTGGGATGGTCCTCCTCCTCCTCCTGCAGGTCCTCCTCCTCCTCCTCCCTCTCCTCCAGGTCCTCCCAGTCCTCCTCCAGGTCCTCCCAGTCCTCCTCCTCCTCCAGGTCCTACTCCTCCTCCTGCCACATCTCCAACTGCACAGCCACAGCCCGGAAGGAAGCGTGGAAGGAAGACCAGACAGTGATTGCCCTGGGTTCAGTCTGGTTGGCCAAAAGATGCAGCCTCTTGTGGTACCACAGCCTGGGGACACAGATGTCATCTGCTGCTATCCGGATCTCTGGGACTTCTGGACCAGACTGCCCTCCCTTACATATGGACTCCTCAGGCCACCAATTTTGATGTTGAAGAATTGATGTCTGCCGTGGGGGTCCCAGGCTTCGCTAATTTCTCCTGTTGATCCAGTGTTGCCTTCCTCTTTGTTTGGTTCTGATCCCTTAATAAAGGATTTTTGTTTTGAATTATACTCTCCTATGTGTTGTACTTCAAAAATGACAGTTTGTTTGTGAGGATTCAGGTATATTTCAAATATACAATGTGAAATGAACAAGGGACACCAACACCAAACAATCTCCTGGAGATTAAATAATAAAAGATATCAATGGTGTTTGGGTAACTTGACACACAAAACACACACAAAAATATTCTGGAGTAAAAATAAAAATAACATTGAGCAAAGACCAGCCTTGGAAAAAATCCAAACATTAAAGAAAAAAAAAGGCTGAAAATCCCAAAAAAAAAAATTAAAAAAAAATAAAACTGTCAGATGTGACAACTAATAACAATATATTGAGGGAATCCCACTAAAAAAACACAAATAAAACTTTGTGAGACGTGTGTGTGAATATGAGCAGCAAAACGACTTAATTCTTGTCACATTATAAAGAAGAAGAGAGTGCACTGTATTAAACCATTTTTAACATTGCAGCGTGACGAAAGTGCTGTATCCATTGCGAACGCTAAGTTTACCAGAACGAGCTGTCCCGTGTCGGAATTTCTTCTGAGCATGCGTGGCACTTTGTGCGTCGGAACAGGCCACACACGGTCGGAATTGACGCGATCGGATTTTGTTGTCGGAAAATTTTATCTCCTGCTCTCCAACTTTGTGTGTCGGAAAATCCGATGGAAAATGTCCGATGGCGCCCACACACGGTCGGAATTTCCGACAACACGCTCCGATCGGACATTGTCCATCGGATAATCCGACCGTGTGTACGGGGCATAACAGCAATCGTTTGTAAATTATTGGAGGAGACGATAAGGAACTATATCCAAAAATTTGCTGATTAAAATAGTATCATTAGTAATAATCAGTGTGGATTCATGAAGGATCATTCTTGATAGACCAATCTGTTAACATTCTATGAGGAAGTGAGCTGGCAACTAAAGAAGACCTGTGGATGTTGTTTATCTGGATTTTGCAAAAGAATTTGATACAGATCCCCAAAAAATACATACTTTACACATAGGGGTCCGTTGGCATGGACCATAGAGTATATACCTGGATAGAAAACTTGGTAAAGGGGCACGTTTAAAGAGTGGTGATAAATAGCAAGTATTCAGAATGGTCTGGTGTGGTAAGTGGGGTACTTCAAGGATCTGTCCTGGGTCGAACTCTATTTAATTTATTCATAAATGATGGTTCTCAATAAAATAATGGGTTGGTCAACTACATGGCAAATGAAGTTCAATGCGGAAAAATGTAAAGTAATGCATTTGGGTGCTAAAAATATGCATGCAAGTTACTCGCTAGGGGAAGAACCACTGGGGAATCCAGGATGGAAAAAGAATTGGCTTGCAGTGCCGAGCTGCTGAAAGCAAAGCAATCCGAATATTAGCAAGCATTTTTGCATTAGCAGAGTGTTAGCATGCATAAAAAAAAGCAATTTACTCAAGAGATAAAATGATAATTCTACCATTTTACATGACTCTGGTCCGGCCAGATCTTAAGTATGCCATTCAGTTCTGGTCACCAGTCCTCAGGAAGGATGTGCTGGAACTGGAGAAAGTCCAGAAAAGGGCAACAAAGCTAATAAAGAGACTGGAGGACCTCAATTATGAGGAACGACTACAAGCATTAAACTTATTCTCTCTGGAGAATAGACGCTTGAGAGGAGATATGATACGATACAAATATCTTAATAGTCATTCTAGTATAGGGATAAAACTTTTGCGTGGCAGGGAGTTTAAAAAGACACAGGGCCATTGATTGAACCTGGAAGAGAAGCAGTTTAAGAGACAGAAAATGCAGTAAAAATCACACCTTTTTATATAATGGTAAAAATGGTACAAATAGTAGACGTAGTCAAAACATAGCCAGGGTACGGTAGCCAGAGCGGGTAGTCAGAACAAGCCAGTAAATCAAGAAGCCAGAGATCAGCATAGTCGCAGACAGGATCAGGAACTAGAAGAGACGTCAGCCAGGCAAGTCTTCAACAGGAATGCAACAGAGAGTTTCCAGACATGTATGACCAAGGCGAAGGCACAGAAGAAATGAAACAGGCAGTTTAAGTAGCCAGAAGGGGCTGGCTGTAGGCTGGACTGATGAGCAGGAAATGATCACCAGGTGAGCCACTGTGGAACGATGAGTACTGGCAATTAACTGACAGCTGAGCAACCTGAGCACTGAGAAGGGAGGGCTAAGAGCCTAGCCCGGACAGTTCTTTACTGTCAGAGCAGTAAGAATGTGGAACTCCCTTCCACAAGCTGTAGTATCACCGAGTGTCAATAGTTTCAAAAAACTATTGGATGGGCACCTTAATGATCACAACAAGCAAGGATATAGCAATTATTACTGACATAAACTCACACCCACACAGTTTGAACTAGATGGACTGGTGTCTTTATTTAACCCTACAAACTACTGTATGTTATTATGTAACTTTGCTTTAGCATGCATTGTGTTAAGGCAACCCGTTAATATGCATTATGTATCCCCAAATCATTTGGTGGAGGGGGGTTTATAGTGTGGGGTTGTTTTTCAGGGGTTGGGCTTGGCCCCTTATTTCCAGTGAAGGGAACTCTTAACCACTTCACCCCCGGAAGAATTTATCCCCTTCCTGACCAGAGCACTTTTTGCGATTTGGCACTGCGTCGTCTTAACTGACAATTGCGCGGTCGTGCGACGTGGCTCCCAAACAAAATTGATGTCCTTTTTTTCCCACAAATAGAGCTTTCTTTTGGTGGTATTTGATCGCCCCTTTTGCGCTATAAACAAAAATAGAGGGACAATTTTGAAAAAAACGCATTATTTTTTACTTTTTGCTATAATAAATATCCCCCAAAAATATATAAAAAAACTATTTTTTTCCTCACTTTAGGCCGATACGTATTCTTCTACATATTTTTGGTAAAAAAAATCGCAATAAGCGATTATTGACCGGTTTGCGCAAAAGTTATGGCGTTTATAAAATAGGGGATAGTTTTATGGCATTTTTTATTAATAATTTTTTTTTTTAAATGGCGGCGATCAGCGATTTTTATCATGACTGCGACATTATGGCGGACACATCGGACATTTTTGACACATTTTTGGGACCATTGTCATTTATACAGCAATCAGTGCTATAAAAATGCACTGATTCCTGTGTAAATGACACTAGCAGTGAAGTGGTTAACCACTAGGTGGCAGTGTAGGGGTTAAGTGTGTCCTAGGGGCATGTTTCTAACTGTCAGGGGGATGGGCTGTGTGTGTGACATCACTGATCTCTGCTCCGATGACAGGGAGCAGAGATCGAGTGACACTGTCACTAGGCAGAACGGGGAGATGTTGTTTACATCAGCATCTCCCCGTTCTTCCTCCCCATGAGGCGATCGTGGGTATCCCCGCAACGATCCGACTCACGGAGCTTGCCGCGGGCGCCTCTTAAAGGGCAACGTACAGGTACGTGGTTTTGGTACGAGCCCTTCTGTCGCAGTATATCTGTGTGAGGCGGTTGGCAAGCGGTTAAGGCGTCAGCATACAAACAAATTTTGGACAAATTTGTGTTCCCAACTTTGTGGGAACAGTTTGGGGATGACCTCTTCCTGTTCCAGCGTCACTGCACACTAGTGCACAAAGCAAGGTCCATAAAGACATAGATGAGCAAGTTTGAGGTGGAGGAACTTGACTGACCTGCACAGAGTCCATACCTCAACCCGATTGGGATGAATTAGAGCGGAAACTGCAAGCCAGGCCTTCTTGTCCACATCAGTGCCTGACCTCACAAATGCGCTTCGGGAAGAATGGTCAAACATTCCCATAGACACACTCCTAAACTTTGTGGACAGCCTTCCCTAAAGAGTTGAAGCTGTTATAGCTGCAAAGGGTAGGCCAACTCAATATTGAACCCTATAGACTAAGACTGGGATGATATAAAAGTTCATATGCGTCTAAAGGCAGACGTCCCAATACTTTTGGTAATATAGTGCATGTAAGTATGCAACTATATATGTATGGTAAGTTCAAAAAAATACACAAGACATGCCAGCTAAAAGAGGCAGTTTGCCCTCTCTGCATCAGTACACCTAGAACTGATGACTAGAAGAGTAGCACAAGTGCAAACTCAACCCTGCCTGCAGTTCTATTCTAGATGTGCAATGAGAACCAAACGTGATTACACTTGCAGGTATGGAACATGGAAATGTGTTAATGCAACATTAGCAACATTGCCATGTGCCACCCCACCCCTGGGTGCCCTGCTGTCTTAGGCCTATGTTGGATATGCAGCAATCAGGGCAGGCCCTGCCAGTGAAATGCCTGCTCCTCCATTTTTCAGAACTGTGGACACTCCAATCTCCTTCTGGAGCCCCCTTGAACCCCCCCCCCCGGCGCCTCTAACAATGCAGTGCTTGAGTAGCCATTTAGCGTGGCTAGAGGCATGCAAAGCCCTATATAAACACTGACTGAAAGTCAGTATTTGTATAGCATTTTTATGGGCCCCAAAGGCAGAACTAGGTAACAAAAGTGAGAGCAGAAATGTGAAAAGCTGCCTGCCTCACAGACAGAAAGGGGAGATTTGGAAGTGCAGGTTAAATAAACAGAAGCTTCATATTTCATTTCCAATTGATCAGGTTCTCATGCCAGCCTTTTGGTACACCTGCTTCAACTTACACGGGCCAGGATACCCACAGCTGTTTTTTTCAGGATTATCATGAAAAATGTCCTTTACAAAAATTATGATAAATATTAATGTTTTCTTTTTTCCCCCTCTTTTTACCACTTTAAACTCTTTGGCAATTTTTTTCAAATTACATTTATCATTTTCTTGGCATTACTAACGGATTAGATCTGGAAATGAGAAGAAACAGTGATGCTTTGTCCGTTATTCGACTGTCTACATAAACCTTCAGCCAACTGTCTCTCTCTTTCTTTTTTTATTAACAGCAGATTGCACTAGAGAAAAATGCAGGCTGTCAATTCAAACAATAAAGCACACATATGTGGTTCTTCAGTTTAGAAAGTAGACTCTTTATACATTCATATATTTCAAAAATAACACTTATGTTCCATTTAAACATACTATAAAATAGAACTAGAAGCACTCTCATTTCTAATAAAATATACAGTCAGGTCCATAAATATTGGGACATTGACACAATTCTATTCTTTTTGGCTCTATACACCACCACAATGGATTTGAAATGAAACAAACAAGATGTTTAACTGCAGACTTTCAGCTTTAATTTGAGGGTATTAACATCCAAATCAGGTGAACGGTGTAGGAATTACAACAGTTTGTATATGTGCCTCCCACTTTTTAAGGGACCAAAAGTAATGGGATAAATTAATAATCATCCATCAAACTTTCACTTTTTAATACTTGGTTGCAAATCCTTGCAGTCAATTACAACCTGAAGTTTGGAACGCATAGACATCACCAGACTCTGGGTTTCATCCCTGGTCATGCTCTGCCAGGCCTCTACTGCAACTGTCTTCAGTTCCTGCTTGTTCTTGGGGCATTTTCCCTTCAGTTTTGTCTTCAGCAAGTGAAATGCGTGCTCAATCGGATTAAGGTCAGGTGATTGACTTGGCCATTGCAAAACATTCCACTTCATTCCCTTAAAAAACTTGTTAGTTGCTTTCGCAGTATGCTTCGAGTCATTGTCCATCTGCACTGTGAAGCGCCGTCCGATGAGTTCTGAAGCATTTTGCTGAATATGAGCAGGTAATATTGCCCAAAACACTTCAGAATTCATCCTGCTGCTTTTGTCAGCAGTCACATTATCAATAAATACAAGAGAACCAGTTCCATTGGCAGCCATACATGCCCACGCCATGACACTACCACCACCATGCTTCACTGATGAGGTGGTATGCTTTGGATCATGAGCAGTTCCTTTCCTTCTCCATACTCTTCTCTTCCCATCACTCTGGTACAAGTTGATCTTGGTCTCATCTGTCCATAGGATGTTGTTCCAGAACTGTGAAGGCTTTTTTAGAAGTTGTTTGGCAAACTTTAATCTGGCCTTCCTGTTTTTGAGGCTCACCAATGGTTTACATTTTGTGGTGAACCCTCTGTATTCACTCTGGTGAAGTCTTCTCTTGATTGTTGACTTTGACACACATACACCTACCTCCTGGAGAGTGTTCTTGATCTGGCCAACTGTTGTGAAGGGTGTTTTCTT
The DNA here is from genome assembly GCF_042186555.1 of Aquarana catesbeiana. Classification (NCBI taxonomy): domain Eukaryota; kingdom Metazoa; phylum Chordata; class Amphibia; order Anura; family Ranidae; genus Aquarana; species Aquarana catesbeiana. The sequence continues at coordinate 141,975,332 of NC_133324.1, read as the reverse complement.
CACCAGGGAAAGAATTCTTCGGTCATCCACCACAGTTGTTTTCCATGGCCTTCCGGAATAAAACCAGATTGATCTATATGCACTTTCTTAGATATTACTTTCGCCAATCTAATGGCTAACACTTTTGCCAATAGCTTCACATCTGACATAATTAGTGATTTTGGGCGATATGATTCAGAATTATTAGGAGTTTTATCTGGTTTTAACAAAACTATAATAATTGCTTCTTTCATAGAAGGTGGGAGATAACCACATTCCAATGCTGTATTAAATTCCTCTAATGCCCTGAACACACGAGCGGAAATTCCTCCAGAAAAAGTGCGATGAGAGCTTTTGGTCCGAAAATGCGACCGTGCGTATGCTCCATCGGACTTTTGCTGGCGGAATTCCGGCCAGCAAAAGATTGGGAGCATGTTCTCAATTTTTTGGTTGGAAAAAGTTCCGATCGGAAATTACGATCGTCTGTACCAATTCCGACTCTCACAATTCCTACGCATGCTCGGAAACAATTCGAAACACATGCTCGGAAGCACTGAACTTCATTTTCTCGGCTCGTCATAGTGTTGTACGTCACCGCGTTCTTGACAGTTGAAAGTCCAGCGAACTTTTGTGTGACCGTGTGTATGCAAGCCATACTATCCAAGATTTTTCCGATGGAAATTCTGCTCATGTGTATGCGGCATTAGAGTACAGGTAACAAATCAGTTCCATACACCTTATAGACTTCTCTCAGTCACCCATCTACACCTGGAGCTTTATTATTAGGCAGACTAGCAAGAGCAAATTGGAATTCCTCTAATGTCAAAGGCTGATCCATCATCTCCCTATCAGCCACTGATAATTCTGTTAATGTAATAGAGTTAAGAAAATATTGCAGTTCAGCCTCCTTATAGGTTACTTTACCACTATACACGTTTTTTAAAAAATCAACAAACTCTTCAGAGTAATTCGTACAATTTCATTCTGAGAGACTTGTATTTCTACTACTTGTGTCATTGGTTTCTGAGCTTTTATGATTGCTGCTAAGAGATGGCCCATGTTTTCCCCATCCTCAAAGTAAGGTTGCTGAAGGAAAAAACGTTTCTGTTCTGCTTTTTTTATGAGAAATATCAGCACATATTTGTTGTTTTTGTACCAACTTCTGTTGTGTTTCTATGGTAGGATTCACTATATATTGAAGTTCGGCTTTTAAAACATCTTCAGTCACTAAATGTTCCCAGGCTCTAGATCTTTTTTTGATTCTTAAAAACAAACAAACAATTTTACTATCCATCTATTTATATGCCATCAATAGTATCTAGTAATAGTACTATGGGATCCAATCCTAAGGCCATACCACATAGAACAAGGTAACTGTTGAGGCTTGGCACCATGTGCATAGGGGGCTAGAGGTCAGGTAGATATTAGCAAGTCTTTGTTGGGTGTAGTAGGCTCTATGAAGAAATTATTTTGAATAAATCTGATTTTAGCAGAAATAATATACGTAAGTGATATATTTACGTATGCAGTCATTCCAATCATCTTCTGTGAGGTCAGTTAAGTCATCTCTCTATTTTTGACATGTTCAAGTTTGTTTAGGAGCATGAGCAAGTGAGAGTCTGAGATAGATGGAGGATAAAGGTTTCCTAATCACGCTTGAGGTGAGCAGCCTTTCAAGGGTATCTGATTCTAAAGTAATAGGAGTAGGGAATTGCACACAGGAGCAGCATTTTAAATCAGGCCAACTGGTATATACTATTTATGGAATCTGGAATTGCATAGGGGGATATATGTGAAAAATTATTAAGGTGAACTTACACACTAAGGTAGCCAATAAAGGACATCACTTGAACTCCATACTATCTGCATGTTTGTCAAGCCAAAAACTTTTTTCTAGTTTTGGATAGAATTGGTAGAATTAGAATTCCTGGTTTTTGCTTCTATCCTGGACCTTGTCATGCCCTGTACACACGATCACACATTCAAAATCCACAACAAAATCCATGGTTCTTTTCAGACGGATGTTGGCTCAAACTTGTCTTGCATACACACGGTCACACAAATATTGTCGTAAATTCCGAACATCAAGAACGCGGTGACGTACAACACATACGACGGCACTAGAAAAGGGAAGTTCAATACCAAGTGCGCCACCCTTTGGGCTCCTTCTGTTAATCTCGTGTTAGTAGAAGTTTAGTGAGAGACGATTCTTGCTTTTCAGCCTTGTGCTTTTCCGATCGTTGCTGCTCTTCAGTTTGTGCTTGTGGGTTCGTATCTGTTTTTCAGTGCATGTAGTCAGTTCGCATTTGTTTTTCAGTGCGTATTATTATAGTACGTATTTGATTTTCAGTGCATGTTATTATAGTACGTATTTGATCTTCTGTGCGTTCTTGTCCGCTCGTTTCTGATTTTCAGCTCGCTCTTCTCAGGCCTTTCTGATTTTCCGTGCATTCAGTTAGTTCGTTCTGACCAGCCGACCGTTTTGAAGCCATGAGGACCCTCAACCCGGACCAGAGGCTTTTTAACTACCGCCTATTCCTTAAGGCAATCAACATGGTGGAATATAAACTTAACCATATAATCCTTGCATGCTGCTTTCTCCACAACTCTTTAAAGAGAAATTCAATTAACTATGTTGCCTCGGTTGGGCCTGAGGCCGGACTTCATGAAGAAACCCTGATGGCGCTTAAAGCTGGCCATCCTGCCTTGCCCCCCCAAAGCGCCCCCGAAGTAAGACAGAAGTGTGTTGAGTACTCTGCAGGTAGGGGGGCCATTAATATGCCAAAAAATGTTTAGGAAACATGTTCAAAATATTTTTTTTAGTTAAACTGAGATTTACTTAGATTTACTGCTTGTGTTTCTTTTAGCTGTTTCCTAGGTTCTCCAATGGGCTTTTCTTTTTGCCCATTTTCTTCAATAGTGCAAATGTAATTTATTTGATACATGAGGTGACAATCTCTTCTTCAGCAAAATATTATTATGTTGTGGGTCTACTACACGCACACCTTGTTTTTGTTGTTAATGTATGTAATGCATTACTGATAAAAATATACATCATTTTCAGCACCATGAATGAATTTTGGTCACGAAAATGGCATGATTGTGGCAAATTATAAAGCACTGTGGGAGTCATTTATTAAAGGAAAATCCACTTTGCACTCCAAGTGCACTGCAAAAGTGCACTTGAAACTGCACTGAAAGTGCACTTGTAGTGCAAAGTGGATTTGCCTTTAGTAAATAACTCCCATTTCAGTATAAACACCAAAAAATTATATTGAGCCTTAAAAGAAGAAGCCACAGATTGTTGAGTAGAAAACTTATTACTCTGCACATTCACATGTGCGTTAGAAAAGGGTTTTTGAACAAACCAAAATATTTTAGTAATAACATTTTTTTTTGGACAGTACAAATAGCCTTTTGTGCATTAAAACAGGCATGTTTAAAACCATAAAACAATACACAACTCAGGAACTTACAAAGTTCAACTTTGACAAAGTGAAGGCAATATCAGACATTAGTATGTCCAAACTGTGTTGACATTGCCTTCATCAGATAGGGTGATGTCACCCCTGTGAAAGCCAAATTTTGAAGATGCACACAAATTGAGAGTCAAAATGGGGATTTCCCTCCTGATCCAATGCCTAATGTCAACATGTGCTAGCTCTCATCATGGGAGATCAATAGACGTGTTTTGGGGGTGCAACCCCTTCCTCTCAGCTACTTTAGTTGCGAGGAAGGGGTTGCACCCGCCAAACACGTACATTAATATCCCGTAATGGCAGATAATACACTGTGTGCATCTTCAAAATTTGGCTTTCAAGATACTTAAAAAATTGGTGAAAAATATAAAAAAAATTAAGACTTTAGGTGTTTTTTAGATTCGGCCTAAAACATCAGTGATGTTTTTGAGTCTTTTTTCAATATCATTGATATCTTCCTTGATCTTCTGTAAATCACAATTGCAGTCCATGATCTCCCCGATGAGGATCTGTGCACTTGCACTTGTGAAATGAGTTTCTTCTTCCACAACATCCACATCACCTTAAATTAAAAAAAAAAAACACCATGTATTACAAATATGCAGGCATATATCTATTACCTGAAGCTGTGGTCCAGACACTCACCTGTTGAGGTCACAATTTCGCCAACTTCCAAAGCCTCTCCTTCCTCCACATCCTCTGGTTGTGTTGGTGGTATTTCCCTTTCTTTAGGAGGTTGTGGGGCCCTGGTGTCCTCAGATGTCCCGAGTTTTTTCTCCCCTATGTGAATAAAAAAAGGTATACTTAGCACACAGATATTTGATTCCAGAAAAAGGAATATGAAACATTGCTTGGAAGTGTTGTACAATGAAGACGTTTTTCTTTCTAAAGCTGGAATACTTACCTTTTTTGTACAATTTTCACACATGGAGACACCCCTAGTATCCACTGTAGCACCTGTATGGGACACCCTAAAAAGTTTGTTCTGGTCTCCCACACTAGTGCTTCTGCGTCTAGGTGTGTAAACAGCTGCTGAGTGTCCTCTCCTTACACTGAATCAAAAAAAAAAAAAAAAAAGGAGATCTTGATAAAAAAAAAAAAAAACACTATAAAACAAAAATTAAATACATTATTATGGAGATCTGAGGAAAACCAAAAAATAAAATATTCAGGAGATCACGAGAAATAATAAAGTAATCATTTTTTCAGAACTCTGTGTGAATATCAGCAGCATAACAATTTCATTATTCTAGCATTTTAAAGAAGAAGAGAATGCGCTGCATTAAAAGATTTAAAAAACTACAGTGTGACGAATGTGCTATCTCCATTACGAATGCTAGTTTTACAAGGCCGAGCGCTTCCGTCTCGTACTTGATTCTGAGCATGCGTGGAACTTTGTGCCTCGAAATTGTCTACACACGATTGGAGTTTACAAGAACAGATTTTGTTGTTGGAAAATTTGAAATCCAGATCTCAAATTTTGTGTGACGGAAATTCTGATGGAAAATGTCTGATGAAGCCTACACACCGCATTAGAAAGGCTTTGCCTCATTTACTGCTCCAGTGGTAACATTTTACAAGACAGGAAAAGAGGAAAAATCTGCAACAGGAACACAGACAGAAATTTAAATATGCAGTTGTTTCCCTACTATACTAAAGAAATGCATTTTATATTTATGTTTCTCTTGAAGAGATCCCTTTACTTTCTGTCTGGTTAAAAGGTGGTTAGCAGGACAGACATCAGGGGAAAACTCTAGACAGTGATATTCTGAACAAGTAGTAAAAGCATATTAACATTCATCTCTGTATGTAAAAGCAATGTGAAGAAATTACATTGTAAAATCTACAACACAGGCAGTGTGTGTTTTGTTTTTTTGTGAGAACAGAATCTTGGTACTCTGCCAGCCCTCTAATATAAAAACACACAGCCGATGTTTCTAAGCTGCTGGAAACTACCTGAACCCCACTAGAAAGACCAACTATAGCTTGTTTTTTTGTAATTCCTTTATTTAGCAAAGGGTCAAGTAAATACAAACACTGACCAGATATATAGCCCCAGCGACCATTAATACAATCTTGCGTGTAAAAGACTGACAAAAACTGCCAAAGCAGATTCAGAGAAAAAGAAAGCCAACAAAACAGTCCAATACCAAAACATAACCATAGACATTCATGTAGACTTATCTTACAGATAGTCAAAACAACGATTAACATTTAAATAAGAGGTTGCATATGCTGCAGTATCAAATAAACACATGCCACCCCTGTAGTAGCCGATTGGTGATTTTGGGTTCTCTGATCTCCACCTCAACTCTAAGAATGACCTCAGCCCCTCTGCAAACACATTAAGGACTTAAGAGGAAAATATCGTTATCCTGGCTGTGGATTGTCACCAAAAAAACAGACACACACCTGGTAGTGATAAACAAGTTGAATATATATCACGGTTTAACACATGTGGAAACTCACTGCACTGTTAAACCTTTCCACAGAGAATCAATACAATAGAAACGACAACCTTTAATAGTAGCAACTGTAAGTATAGAAAAGACAGTGAACTATATGCCCATAGCACCATAAACACCATTGAGAGGTGAATAACACAAAAAAAGAAATAGGTTAAACAGGTACAGTAAGCACAGTTCCATAACGTTACAGGTCCTGGGTTGAAGAGTACTAATGTCTTCTACTAGCAAACGTTGAGGCCCTTTGTAAAGAGAGTAGGTTTAATCAAGCAAAATTGAGACAGTAATCATCTAGGATATTCCATTAGGTAGTGGTTTGTAAGAACAGACTGGCTAAAGGTGCCAGCTCCAAACAGGCATGCTCTGACAGTGGAAAGGGGACTAGGCGTCTGCATACAGTGTCTGTACTGTGTTAAGAAGAATGTTTGGGTTTTCACCTGTGGGATGACACAACGGAGATTCCCAATGCTGGTTCAGGCTCCTAGCAATGTTATAAGGCACTGGATCACCTCCTCTGCTGATCAGGATGGCTGGTAGCTAAACTGGCATGGTGACCGGACAGCGGCTGACTGGACACCTGGATGGGTATTGCGATCCCTGAAGCGGTGTGGGTCATCTCTGCTGGGTGGCACTGGGTGGCACTGGGTTGCTGAGCAGGTTCCCTGGACTGAACGGTGGCGAACCATGTGGTTGTCACTGTTACTGGCTCCCCTCAGCTGTCCTCTCTCCTCAGTCTCTTGTCAGCACTCTCACGGTGGTCTCGGGACAAGCGTGGTTTTCTGTTCCTCTCGCAGATGCTGCTAGACAGTGTGGCTCTCTCTTTAGATGGAATTCCACCACACATTTCTGTCACCTCTCCTCCACTTTCTTTTCTCCCGCTGACAGCACTCTCTCAGTAGTGCTGTGTAGAAGCCTGTGTGTGTCTCTCTCTCTTCGTCTTCCTCTCTCCTCAGCCAGCTCTCACATCCACTCACGCACACTCCTCCTCTCTCCTTTTTCCCGGGCTTCAGGCTATCCCTCCCCTTATTTCCAGCCATGCTGGGGTTGTAGTTTACCCACTGTGGTCCACAGTGGGGCCAATTGTCCCATCATGCTCCTCCCTGGCTGCTCATTGGTCTTCCCTCCAGCCAATGGGAGGGGAGGGGTACTGGAGCTTTGGCGGCTTGAATCCACAGAGCCACCCTCTCTGTCCTCTCCTTCTCCCTCGCTCTGACAGGAGACGGTGGGGCAGAGTAGGGGGGAAGATGAACTGACAGCTCGAGCTCTGCCCTTATTACAATGTGACAATGACCTGCCGGGGGGGACTCGAGTGGGGAGGCAGATCGAGCGGCGGGCGGGAGAACAGAGGAGCCCGCAGCTTCCACCATCCCTCTCCTCACTTGAAGGTCCTCCAGTCTTCCGCTGTGGTGGTGCTCTGAGAGGGGGGGACCCGTGCTGCCCACAGCACAGCCTCTCCATTGTCCCCTTGTTACTGTTATCTGTCCACGGGGGGGGGGGGGGACTCTGTAACCCTTCTAAACACATCATCCATTTAATCCATTTAGAGCACAAAGCAAAATGGAGCGATGCTCCAGTAACTAAATAATAATAAGGAGAGAGGGGGGATACCAGGCCATAAACCTCAAAAGAGCATAGTAGATTGCCATGCATGGGACCGGTTGTCACTTGAAAAGGCAGTCAGGGGGCAGGGAGGAACAGAGGGAGCATTTGAGTAGACAGGGTGTGAGGGTGTAATCAAAAGGGAAAGTAAGGGAGGGAAGGGACAGGAAAGAAATGAGGTAGGGCTGGAAAGTAAGGGCAGAGGGTAGGAAAGGTCACCCCTCTCCCGGGTAAGGACAGGAAGGCAGGGATTTACAGGGAGTTGGACAGCTTGTTGAAGTAAATGTTGGTATACACTAAATAGTTCCAGGGTCTCAAAGTTGAAGTATACAACTCTTTCATGTTGCGCAGCGTGGCTGTAAGGTCTTCCATGTCCCAGTGGTTGTTAACTTTAATAAACCAGAGAGCTTTTGTAGGAGGGTCAGTATCTCTCCAGTGAAGTGGAATACAGGCCTCAGGAGTTGTATCGTAAGAAAATTTTGTATTTTTTGACAGGTCTCTCTGCCAAGTGTAACAGGCA